>NC_087512.1:20073427-22473427 GCF_036417665.1 Passer domesticus
TATTATGAAAAAGTACTTTTTTTTCAATTAGAGAAAGGATTTAATTGAAGTTTTCCAGTAGATTTCTCATTCTCCTATTCAAAATCTGTATTTTCTATTTAAAATCTACATATAACCTGGTAATTTCAATAAAAAGTACTACGAAATATATAAATATATGAGGATTTTGGACTATAAATATTTATTGCACCTGAAATTACTTGGGGTAAGGCAGCTGGTATAAAAGTTCTTAAAGCAGTTTTCTCCATTAAAATCTCCTTTTTTTAACTCAAGAAAGACTCTGCTAACATGCTAAGCAGATAACACCATTTCTCTGATCTGACATGGAAATTTGCATCTTTTTGGTTTTTTCCAGTGGGACAAAATGAAGGGAGAACAATTTTTTTCAAACAAGAAGTTTCAGTACCTCTTTCAATTCCATTAATAAAGTTTCTCTCCATGTCACAGCTTGATAAAATTTAATGGAAATTCTGCCACAATGAACAACATGCAAACAGCTGTTTCAGCTACTTTGCTAAAAGAGGTAATAAATATATTCCAGAGAAAAAGATAGAAAGTATCTAATGTCATACATAATGCACATAATATCTGACAAATTGGATTAAGAAATAATTTGTCAGTGGTCAAATTTCTAGTATATATTTTACTTGAAATTTAAAGACAATAGCCTTAGTTTTATTTTTCATACCTGAAAAACTTGCTAATTATTGGTAATTGCACATACATATAGCACAAATATAATTTATTGCTGCTATAATTTTTTTCTGTTACCTGGTATTTTACCTTTTTCTTTTTTCATTATACTTCTCTTCCATGATTCAATACTGAGTACACAAACAGCGAAATGGATTTTACAGTACACCCCTTCTCCCCCTCTCTCTACACACAAGCTCTGAAGGTTTAAAGGCAGCAAGCTGTAGACAATGCAAACACTTTGCTGAAGAATAATAAAGTCTCATACCGTCTCCTTTGCTGTTTAATATCAATTGGCTTGTTAATAGCATAAGGCGATCCGTGAGTGCAAGCATTCTGGAATCTAGCCACTTTCCCCAGAGCCAGGTGATCACAGCTAGGTGGTAAACTCATTTTATCCCAACAGAAGCAGCACAAGACTAACAGCCCAAAGGATGCATTCCTGGGAAAACTGGAAACAAAATGTTACATAATCAACGTCATTGAAGTATGCTGCTCCAACGGAGCCGAGCAGTCCTGAGCCTGGAAAGCAAATGTTCCTCAGCTGCATCTGTCACCATCATGGATGCAGGAAGTTGGCTGTTTATTTCCACCCAGTCATACTCCAACCAATTACTGATTAAGCAGATAAAGTAGAAAGTCACTCAGGAAGAGATTCCCTCACCTGCCTGTGGGCACAAACCCTAACAATATTTAGTTTCTAGATCTTTTTTTTTTTTTTTTTAAGGTGGGAGACAGACCATAAGGACAGTTTAATCAGTTAAGATTAATATCTGAAAAAGCCACAGACTGAATTGACTTTGAAGAAGCAGGTAGGCCAGAAGAGATTTTTTTTGCATATATCAAAAGATCAGAAGGGAGAAGTAGGATCTTGGTAGACTTGAAATTGTCAAATAACATTTAAGATTCAAGATGGGAACTCAGACTGATTAAATTTCCCCTACAAATTGTTTCAGAATTTTATCTCTATGAAGACTAAATGAAGATCATAAAATTTCTTATGTATTTTATGAAGTTTCATATTTTGAGGTATGTTTCTTATTGAATAGCAAAGCACTTTCCACTAATACAAAGTAATACAATGTGAACAATCCTAAGAACCTACTCTGTCTCTGAAAAACAACAATATATAAAGCTGCTTTCTCATATCTATAAGACATTTTATACAATTCAACAACTCTAAATTATCCACGGAATTGCCTTTATTTATGAAACTACATCTACTTGGCCTCCACTGTCTCAGTCTCTGTGCAATGTTCTTAGAGGTCCCAAGAACAAAAAAAAATCCAGAAAAGTAGTACTATAATACTACTTTCAAGCACGAAAAAATTATGAAGTGCATTTTACACTATAGCATGATAATCTGAGGAATGGGAAGATATTTATGTTCAGCACAGAAAAAAAAAGCTATCATGGAGAAGTAGAAAACTGGGGGTATTTTGTTTGTACCACATATAAGAATTAGAAGAACCTCAATCTATCTGGCTAGTATTAATCCTCTTGAATTCCCAGCATTTAATAAAAGGAGGTTGCAAAGGTGGAAACCTAACAGGAAACGAGATAGAAAGATAGGGAACTTTGTGAGAACAATGGACACAGGACTGTTCCCAAACGGGAATACCCTATGTCTGGTTCCAGAGGGAGTGACACCTTTCTCAGAGAAAGTCACTAGAGAAGCAAAAAGAAGTGAAAGGCAAGAATGCACCCACTATTCCTCAGTGAAAGCAGACAGGCAGCAGATGTGTCCAACAGAATGGGAAGCAGGATGCCTTGCCTTGGAACTGCTAAAATGAAGTGGAATCAAGCTCAAAAGTTCAGATGCATCAGAGGGGTGCTCTTGCCTGCAATCACTATGCAGCTGCTCCATGCTCTCCCACCCTCACTGCCTTGCTGGGAACAAAAGCAATTTGTCATGGACGCTTGGCAGGTGTCAAAGTGCTCACAGGATGATGGAAAAAAAAAAAACAGGCAAAGGGGGAACAGTCATCTATACTGTGTGTTTTTCTTGCATCTAATACAAATGATAAGTGAAATGATAAGTGTAATGCA
Organism: Passer domesticus; assembly: GCF_036417665.1. Lineage (NCBI taxonomy): Eukaryota > Metazoa > Chordata > Aves > Passeriformes > Passeridae > Passer > Passer domesticus. The sequence goes on from NC_087512.1 coordinate 20,076,170, forward strand.
TAATACTTTTTATAGGTTGTTAATTCTATTTGTGTCCTGAAACTGTTTTGTCTCTATAGCTTTGTATGCACAGCTATTATGATTGAATTCAAGGTAAACTTTCTATTGCATTAAGACCCATGCTAAGTAAAGAAGAATCCATTCTCTTGGAAAGATGAAAATGCAACCGATGTGAGCTGAAAATCTGCACTAGTCTTTTAAATGTGACATTAGTATAAGGCTACATCTGATTCTACTTAGGTCATAAAATAACAGCAATTATAAAATCTTCCAGAAACTACTTCAGCTTTGTACAACAGAAAGCTAAAAGAAATAAATATATCTAACCTAAGCCACAAGTAGCCATTCTCCAACATGCAAATAGAGTTATTATGAAGAAAAGAAAACCCAAGGTAAAAAGTAAGCAACTTGAATACCATGCCTATTACTTCTTTAGTTAAGAAAGAAAAAGAAAGGAGAAAAAGGTAAGAAAAGCAGGCAAATCTAAAAATAATTTTAGAAAAATCAGATCAGAGGAAAACCAGAGGGTTTTTCCTTAGTTGTGGCTTGTTTATTAGATTCTTGTTTAGTTGGGTTTTTTGTTTGTTTGTTTATATTTGGGGTTTAAGTGCAACTAAAGTTGATTTTAAACCAGTATTTTTACATATGGAACAGTTTCTTCCTTGTGAATGAAGTAGAATAGTTTCTTTTCATTCCATAATGGGTACATATGCACTACTGGAAATATTTGTTCCAGATATAAAATTTAATTTATGCATTTAAGATTCTTCACCAATAAGGAATTAAAGTGGGCACAACAGCACTTCATGAGCCATGCTGTGTCAGTAAATTCTCCATTGCAGTGCTGATGCCTGCACCCCAGCCACCAGGTTACCCTCAGCAGCACTAGACTGGAAGAACTGAGAGGCTCCAAACTTCCTGCCAGTCATGTGCTTTGGAGGCCATGAAAATTTACTGGGAAATTTACAGCAAAAAGTATCTTCCCATCTCATGGGCTGGGGTCACATGAGGAATGGAATATTGTACCAACTGCAGAGCATTTTCTACAAATCTGAACAGCCTATTAGACACGACAATTTTTATCTTTTTTTTTTCTTGTTATCAATTATCTATTTTTATCTTATTTTTTTAATCTTTTTTTAAAATAGATTGAAAGTATGGAGCTATTATAATTTTGAAGTCTCACTGATACCAGACATGCTCCATGAAACTTCTCTGAGAGCTGAGAGCTCTTTTCTTTCTCCATGAAGGATGAATTTTTGAAAACAATACATGAAACACATCTTCAGCACTAACACCTTTGTACAGTATGCAGCCAGAAAAAGTGAACTTACTTTGAAGTAATGTTTCCAGAATAATGAGTGTGCAGGTAATTAGACCATACTTAAATTAATCTCAAGGGAAATTTCCGTGGAAAGTTTAGCCTCAGGATATATCACGGAATTTTCAGATTGGACTGACTTGTGGAATTTTGGCAGAAAAATTAAAACCACTTAATCTTGATATCTTAAGAGCCATCTAACTTTTTCCATAAAGATGTGGTCTCCAGTATGTTACAATAGTCAAAAATTCTCTAAAATCAACATTTATGTGAAATAAATATCTTCAGTTTTTGAATCAGATATATTTAAGTTGATGTAAAACTAATCCATCTGAGGTTTTACTCTGTGGATGGATATTGATATTTTGGATTGCCACACAGTTTAATTTAAATATCTCAAAACACTTGACAAAAATGAAATGAAACTTAATCATAGTTTTTGCCCATAACATCATTGAATATTCAAGTATTAATAAAACATCTTCCTATTTATTTGCCTTATGAAGTTTTTCAACACTTTTTTTTGAATTTTAATGTAACAAAAGTTGCATTTTTATTATTCTTTATTCATATACCCAAGTCTAAGTAAATGGAGAATATTAACCTTGTGTCTTTTAAGGAATTACATTCATTTTGGCATATGGTATATTAATACTTTTATGCATCAAATTTTAACAATGTTTGCAAAATTTTCAAAAGATAGTTTGGCATCTGGAAATAGCTAGATATTAAAGAATAATTGGAAAATCTTCTCTTCCTGTATGAGAGAAAATTACATAAGATTTTGACTCCTATTACTGCTATTAATACTGTTAGATTGCAGTTTTGAATAGATGGCCTCAGCCAATGTAATGGGTTTTCCTAGACTAGCGAACATTTTAAGGAAAAGTCCAGCGTTGCTCACATTTACAGCCAAAACATATAAAAATATTTTTTTTCCTCTATATAGTGTCACTTTCTATCTACTGACTAGACATTTTTTCCTTGTGACAAGAAATTTTTCCCAGAAATATGACTGACAAAGAATTGGCAGATTACATGAACATGGTGTGGCAACATGTGACAAACTTTTCTGAGGAAGATATGGTCTGTCCAGAACACAATTATAATTAAGAATCTTCATTTATAGATTAATAGACTGGACAAATCTCCCCTTACCATGATTGTTTTGAAGATTTTCCCTTCACATGTATATATTTATTTGTCTAAATAGCTATTTAAAATATTGTTGTGGAACATTCCCTGACTGCTGAATATGTGCAATTTTGTAACTCTAAATGGAAAGGTAAAAGAAAGATGAGAATACAAGTATTATTTCAACACATATCTTCTTGACTGATGAATGTTTGATATTGTCTCCTACTTTTAGAAAACAAATTTTCTAGAAAATGTACTGTTAATTTACTTGAACACTACTGCTTGAATAGTCCAAAACTATTTGCATGGGTTTTTTTATTAAGTGTTAATTGGTAGTAATCTGAGATAGTATGCTATATGTGCTACATAGTGCCAGCCAAAGCAAACACATAAACAAAAATTCATAACATATGGATCATATAATAAAGTTGAGAATAAGAACTAGCTCTTGCTTACACCACTGCACAGATTGCATAGACATATTGTGAGTCTTTCTGTTACATATGGGGATAATTAAAATGGTTTTAAATAGTATATGTCAAATACACACTGGAAAAGACTCCTAAGTTCAAAGGAGTTAGACAAATAGTCAATAACAGCATATACTTGGTTTCAATTTTAATGTTTAGATTTGTCTTACAAAGATGGATCTGGTTTTAACATATGTTCTTATAACTCTGCCAATACACTTTTCCTGTTGAAGTGTAGAGCTACATGCTGCTGCCCTTGAAGACCTGTTTTTCTCAATTGACTTCTACACACTTTTGCTTCCTTTTATCTCATTAAGTAATGGAGGGAATCATTAATGAAGACATTCTATTCTAAACCTCACATATCATTCAGCCATTAGAATAGGTGCAGTGGGTCCATTCAGCTCAGCACCCCATGCAACACTGGCCCAGAAGCCTGCCCTTTACTTGGCATGCATCTTTCCAATAAAACCAAAAAGACTAGAAAAATTTAATTTCAGCTATCTCACTGCAAGGAAATAATATTCTTCTGACAGAAAAATTATTTAAGGGAATAAAATAGCTAATGAATAGAGGAAATTAAAAAATCAGGAGTTCTTATTCAATTCAATCTGCAAGCATTGTCACTGTATATGATGTTACTCATTACAAGGCATTAATGACATACTGCAGTAATTACACAGCAGAAAAATTCTGTTTATTCATCTCACCAAATGAACATCTTCTTGAACGTTGGCTGCTACCACTATATTTAGAATATCAAGTTAGTATTAGCAAGGTTGTTTACTGAATAGGCAATAGGCAAAAAAAAATAGAAATGTTAGGTGTTGGTAATATGCATTACTTCTATGGCATACTAACTACAAATTTATCTATTTGTGATTAAATTTTGTATTTTGTATAGATTAATAATCAAGTAATTTCTGAGTCCATTTTTTAGGTATATACCTCTGTTCTTTTTTTTTATATTCTATTTATTCTATTTACTTATTCTATTTTATTTACAATATTTTCTTGGTTTCAGCTGGAGTAGACTTACTTTCTTCTCAGCAGCTATTACAGTGCTGTGTTTAGGATTCAAGCGAAAATAGTGTTGCTAACACACTATGTTTTTGTTTTTGCCAAGTTGTGTTTATCCTAAGTCAAAGACCTTTATTTTTGCCTTGTCTCATGCTCTGCCAGTGAGAAGATTAAAAAAAAAAAAAAAAAAAAAAAAAAAAAAAAAAAAAAAAACTGACCAAAGGGATATTCCACACCACAGAAGTCATGCCTAGGATGTAAATTGGAGTGAGTTATCTGGAAGCATGGCTGATCTAGGCTCAGGAACATGGGTCTGGGTTTAGTCAGCAGGTGATGAAAATTGTATTGTGCACCACTTGGGCTTTTCCCCCCTTTTTATTATAATTTTTATTATTTAAAATTATTATTTTATTTCATTTTCAATTATTAAACTGCACTTATCTCAATATAGAAGATTCACTTTCATTCTCCTTCCCATTCCACTGGGGAGGCAGCAAGGGGAAAAGAAAAGGGGTTGATCAAGTGGTTGCATGATGTTTCATCTGTAGTTGAGTTGAAAACCATGGCAAATGTACAGGTTGTACACCAGGCTGAGTATTTCACTAGAGATTTCCACAGATAATTAATTTTCAAGAAAGATATTTTCCATCAGAAACTGTCAGTTTGTAAAGGTTATGACTTCTGGTTAGTTTCCAACTTTCTTTTTTTCGTTCTTCTTTTGTTGTTGTTGTTGTTAATTTTGTTTTGGGTTTGTTTTGTTTTGGTTTAGTTTGGTTTTTTTTTTGGTTGGTTTTTATTAAAAACTCCGTGAAGAAAGTGAAGAATGTGCTGTCCTCTTTAACTCTGACATTACAAAGAATTTTTGACTCCCTTAGAAAAACTTGAAGGAATAGATATCTCTATTTGGTACAAATTCACCTCCGCACTCCATGACATTTTAAAATTTATAGTATAGATCTAATATTATTCTTTATCTCTTCCCTGAATGATATAACCAGGCTGTCTTAAAACCTTCCTATAGACCAAAACAAAATAAAACAAAACTCACAGTGATATTGTCCATATGGCTGTCACACCCCACATAAATCACATATAAGAGAAGGAGCAGAAGGATATGCCTTTAAATTAATCGAACTGCTGGGAAAAATCCTTTCCTGAAGGCAAAGGAATCTTAATTCTACATTGTCAAGGCAAAATGAGGAATTCTTGCCCTAAAACCAAGGTGATCTAGCATAATTACAGGATATAGTATGATATACACTTTAACAAGCTGAGTTCTCTTTGCCCAAAGAAATTTTCACAATACCTTGTTTACAGCACTGTATCTATGATTCAGTGGTCTATAATATGATCTATCACTCTAAAGCGTTAAGGGTTTGTTGAGGAATCAAGACTTAAATATCTTTTTCTTATATTTGAAAATAAAATAACTCTTATGATCCTGAGTATCGTACAACAGTTTTGTCTGTCAACCTGTCAGAGCTGAGCCTGGACAGAGGTACATGTGTGTACATACACATAACTGAGCTGCCTCCAGCTTTCCTCCTGCTCTCTCATTTGAGCCCCTGGTGAACTGATTCCAGTTATTAACTGAAAGGGCAGAGAAAGATGTCATGTTTTGCTAAGATGAGTATTCAAAGTTAAAGAATGAAATAAACTATTCTCAAAGAATACTGATGTCTTTTCCATTAAAACTGCCTAATGCAATATCCCCAAATGTAATGCCCACAATAGTGATGTCTGCCTTTAACCAGGTGTATCATGGGATCCTTTTTGCCTCTTCTGTGGAAATGCTGAACATTAATTTCTAAGCGTTTTTGGTGAGCAATGTGACCAAAAAGATGCCATAAAACCCCCCAAAAATAAAACAATCAGATCATTAGTTTGTATATTAAATACCCAAAATACATAGCATATATTTCTGACATTGATCTCCCTGTGCCAGGCAATAGAAGAGTTGCTACCATTTTAGATGTTCAGGTTACTGTAAAGATAAGTATAGACCCATATATTATACTGTTGAACACTTCAGAAAAATGAAAAAGGGAATAAATTTTTTTGCCAGTCAGGACTCACAATGTTCTATAGTCAGTGGGACAGAGTTGCTTTTTAAAAGGGCAAAAAAAGGAAAGGAGATTCTCCACAAAAAACAGTGAAGATAAAATAAGAAACTGTCCTGTCAGCGGCATTGAATACATCAAGTTAAGGCCCTTTGTAAAAGCTCAAAACTAAACACCTGAAAATGAACTTTGTTAAATAAGGATAATTTAATTATTTATAAATCTAGAATGTCAAAGTTTGCAGCACACGTTTCTTAAAGCTTTTCTTTTGGTATGGAATTTTAAGTATGTTGCAGCAGATGAAGCAAATTGAAAATATGAGAATATTCCCAGTTATGAAAATACTGCATAAACCAAAGTCTGTACAGAAAAACACATAAAAATGCCCATTTTTCCCCAGAGATCCTATGAGTACTGCACTTTAGCTTATTCACTATGATAGCTGTAACACTTCTTTGTGTTGCACCAGCCATGTTGAATATTGAAGTCTTTTCCTTGATACCATCATCCCAGTTCTTGATCTCTGCTACAAATAAACTTCACACACTGCAGAGAAAATTACATGCTGATTTGCAACTGAAATGAACAGAGAATCTGCTTCCATACACAGGGACATGGCTTCTGCATTGCTGCATGTAGGAATAGGAATGTTATTATGATTTGCTTTTTATAATAAAAAAGCAGTTTTATTTGTTATGCAGGAAGTGGTGAGTAAGATTTCCTTTCCCCTTTTCAAAGTATTTAAAATAGTAATATTCATCCCCTCTTCTCATATAATGTAGATACCTGTTTGTATTCTATGTCCATTATGGATAAGTTCTGATTTCTATCATGATAAAATGCAAGCCACCACCACTTCATATGAAATATTTCTTTTCAAAATGGCTTTATTGTATGAAATGAGTCATACTGCTTCCTGGGCTGAGCTGAAGAGCAAGAGTTAAGGAGAATAATATGGTCACTAAGTATTTGCAACTATTACTTCACATTCCTTCCACGATTGATGAGCATGTATTGAAGACCATTATAAAAGTCACGAGAAAAACTAAAGTCAAGCTACTATCTCAATTTTGTATTGTAAATTGTTAATGCATAATAATTTACAGTAAAGTAAATAACCATCATAACAAAGCTCTTGAAGCTTTGTACTAAAAGGCTTTCCTTTTATGGTTTTCCTTTCATGCCCTTAAATTTGAAGTCCATTTAAATTCCTCATTCAAACTGATAAAGATTACCAATTAAAGGCTACCTATCCTGTGTTATCAGAGACCTCAACTAGTGGAAAAAATGAAATAAATCTGCTCTGCAGTGTTGACATTAATTAGTACGTTATAAATACAAATGCTAAGGTGACCCTTGTCAACACTTTAATGTTTTCTATGGCTTGAAGGTAAACCCGAGAACAGCACCAGATGACACATGTTGCCATCTTAGGTATAATTACAGCAGGTAAAATGCCTGGGAAAATTTTCAGGAGCATTTCCTATCAATCCCTAAGAGAAAAGTAAGCAAGTAATTTTCAGAGCTGGAGTTGGGCAAGTTATAAAGATCACAGTCCCTTTTGTTTTATGTAAGTGTCAGTGTAGATCCAATTGTGGACAACTGATAGATTTTACCCCCTCAGGATAGTGGAAATGAGGGGTGTCAGCCCAATCAGTCAAACTGTAATCCAGTCTTAAATTTGTCATGTGATCCTGCTAACTTTATATGTTTGACACAGCTGAACATCATGGTGCTTGTTAGAACATTTTGAGAACTGCTCTGTCTCCAAGATAGACTCTGAGAGTCTTACTTGAATGTGGATATGTGGATAGAGCAAGCCTTCATTTTGATGGAAGAGATACTCAAAGATACACTCTTTTCATCATAGCAGGACAGAACTCTCTGTGTGAACTTAGTCTTTTTGTCTATTCAGACAAACTTGGTCACCTTTTTTCCCTCCCCAGAAATCACCCAGAAGACTCTCTATAGTGTTGCTTTTTCAATATAATAAAGCATGGATGAAATTGAAATTTTGCAGGTGTTGCCAATTAATTATTACCTCGATTTCAGTGGAGTTTTGCTACTTTATTAACTGCTTCTTTCACTCTTGCTGTGACGAGTCCCTTAGGGAGATTTAGTCATTATTGTACTCAAAGCCTTTGTGTGCTTGCAGTTAAGGAAGTAGCCATTTGGAAAAGAATACTGCATAAAGAAGAGGTATAAGCAGAGCAGTCTGAAAAAGGCCAAAATGAAACTGCTTATGAATCACGGGGAACTGATTTTAAGTCTGAGGAAGTAACACTGTACAAAGGGAAACCTTCCTTGGAACAAAGCATGTACAGAGTCAGTTGCAGTGGAGGCTTTTGGATGCCACAATAATGTGAAATCAAACCTCAGAACTACATGAGCACAGAATCGATTTGTACTCTGGATATGGCCACTGTACATCATAGTTCCATTTCAGAACAAGACATGGTCTCATCCAAACATGGTTTCAGAATATGATGGAATTTTCTGTTGAGAACACCAGCAACTAAAAACCACCAGAGTCACAATGGTTTATGTCTGACAAGTAATTTCCATGCCAAACTCCTGAAGCAAAAAAGGCTAAGATGTAGAAGAAGAAAGAGTAAAATTTTGCAGGATAGCATCATGATATAGTGTAGAGGTGTACGATTTATGTGTGCAACACATAAATAAGATCTCAAACTATGGTTTTTCACTTTTTAGAAGACTAAAGTATTTGTAAAAACAGGACAGTTTTTTGTTTTGTTTTCCGGAAGCCGCCAGTGAACAAGGTTGGGGACAGCAAATACTGCATATGCCCAAAGTATATATGTAATAGGGGAGAAGATGGGGAATAGAATCATGCAGATAAAACAAGGCAGGTTGTGCTGAGTTGAAAGGGTAGAGAGCAAGACAACAAAGATCATCTCCACTCAACAATGCTGAAAGTTTTCTCTGTATCTCTAATGACAGGGTGCAGACTGGCATGCTGGATTGTGTTTGCTTGCTCCAGGTACAAAATTAAAGAAATTAAAAGCACACAACTTGTAGAAGTGTCAGAAAACAGGATACTCTTCTGGCCTCAAAAAGGTGACCAATTTAGAAAAATTTACCAAAGGATTACTACCCTCACATTGATCACAAACCCAAAACTAAATGGAAAAACACCAGTCCTGTAATTTCCCTCTAGATACCTTGCATTTTCTATAGGCAAGAGGGTCACTGTACCAAAGTCATTTAGCTCTATAGTGCAGACTTATCTGTATAAGGATTATGCAGGAGTCTGAGCAAGCCATATTATGTTGGTATTTTTACATGCATTCCAAATATGGAAAGTATGCAACAACCTTATAGTTATCTGATTTTATCTTGAACGTGTGAGAGTACTGGCCTCGAAATGAAATAAGAACAAAGATTTTGAGCTTATCTTAGCTGCAAAAACACAAACCAGGTACATTTCCATTTCTACTGTCATCATCTGTAGCACACACATGATTGCTCCTCTTTTATTAGCCCATTTGTTCCAAAACAACAATTTACTACTCCTGTCCTTATGGCCTCACAGCCTTAATTCCTGCAACAGCCTGTTAGAAGGTACATTATTTGGTCTTTTGAAGAGTACATTCTCAGTGCTTAATTCTGTGTCTATACTATAATGCAACAAGTTTGGGAATGACAAAGAAAATGCATTCCAAACCCAGTAAAAGCCCACTGTATGCTAGACAACAAAGGTTTCATAAAAAAACCCAAAAAAACCCCACAAAACCTCAAGCTTTTACGTCAATAAGATTCTGCTACTAAATATATTATTTGCATACAGTTTTTCTCTGTATGTAAGAACAGCTGCATATTAAATTGGTTTGACAAAACATGCTAGGAAAACATCAGTAGAAATTGCTAGAATGTAAAATACCAATATTTAAACCCAAAAAAGATTAGGTTAAAAAAATTAAAAATCAGAAAGAACTCCAAAGCAAGGCTGCATTATATTTCAGCTTGCTCTGTGTTTATGGGAATCAATTATGTTTGCACCATTTGTCAACACTGTGATGTGCATGCATGAGCTACTGTAAGATATTATGTGTATACACAAGATATTACCTAAATGGTACAATTTGCACAGTTGAACGGTCCCTGCAGAAATAAATAAAAGGTCTTGCTGAAATAGGTGTGTTTCTTTATTTTGCGAGGTACAAAAGAAACTCATTCTACCTTTCAAGCCCCAATTCCATTCCTCTTAAGGCACCCTTTCTGAATGATTCTATTATTTGTGCCTTGAGGATGGCAATACAGAGATCACAGTAGGCAGTTCTCAACAGGCTCCTAGTCAAAAAACTCACAAAAGTCAGATTCAACCTAATTTTCTGTCAGAAAGCATACAGAACCATGCAATACGCTCGCACCAGAAAATAAGAGGTTGCCAAGCCCATGTGTCATGGCTGATTTTTACCATACCACAGAACTCCCTCCTCTCCCTCAAAGGGTATTTTAAATTAAAAGAATTTTAAAGTAATATAGAATGGACATATAATCATAATATGTTTTATACATATTTCTCTATATACAAAAATACATATTTAACCCTCTCCCTTTACATATGATGTATTAGTCAGAAAGAAAATATTGTGGAACATGCTGTTGAAAGCTTTGAAAGCTTTACAAGATTTTACTGGTTAATTAAATGGGTTTGCCTTTTTTTTTTAACCAGAACTGCAGAACAAAGGTGTTTTTACAAGAGGAAAAAAAAGAAAAAAAATTACTCTGAAATATAGTTTCTATTCCACAACAGCTCAGAACAAGCTATACTATTTTATTATCTCAAGCAGCAAAATCTAGAAACAACTTGCATGAATTTTTAAACTCCTTAGTGATGATAATGAAACCTTAGTGAATTTTCTAGTTTTCCTGTTCAGCAAATCATTTGCTATGATAAAACCCTCATATTGCCCTCTACAGGTTGATTTGGCAACATACTTCTTACCAGTTTTGCAGAGGAACATGTTTAAATTCCTAGGCCAGTATGAGTCCTGGGGCATTTACCAGTGTGACACCAGTACTACAAAGGTCAGGTAGATTAGTGAGATTCATCTCTGCTAGCATGTCAGCTTTCCCATGGTCACGTCCAGGACCCCTGGAATCCCCTTAGCACCGTTAAGCTTTCAAAAACTCTGCTTTGGAGAATGATTCCAGAGGACATTACTATCTCAAATATCTTTAGTTAGGCCCTGAAAAGCACTGGTGTGTGAGATTCATGTTTCTGCTGTAAAAACATGCACTTGTGTAATTTTCCTTGTAACTATCCTTAGTCTCCTCCTCTGTTGTTTCTCTTTTTCCTCTCCTTGGCTTTCTAAATAAAGTTATCAGTTTTAGCCTGGCTAAGGCTGCATCCTGCATTCCTGACACTGTAGCTAGAATGGAAGCTATCAGTAATAGCTTCATAAATAGCTTCAATTGAGCAAGACAACATCTTTTGGAGAAGTTCAGAAGGCCATCTGTTCTACTGCTACATAAATAGTTGTGAGACAAACTAAAAGGGACGACAGTTAAGGCATTTTCCCCTATTTTTCACTTTTTGCTATTGCCCTGTAATTGCCTTGTTTCCCTTCAAGGAAGTAAGATCAAATTGTACTTTAGTAATTGTACTTCACTGCTTCAGGTACCTTGTGTAACACCTTTTCCAAAAGGGCAGTTTCGTCCATCTTTGATACGAGCCAAATAACTTTCAAACATAAAGATTTCTGCCACGAAAACCCTCCAGATATGTATTTCAGCCTTGCAGGAAATAAAAGAGCCTTTACCCTCATAGTGTGGCCCTAGACCCAGGAGAGGAGGCAGTGCTGCCTGCAGTTCACCTGGGCAGTCTGGCAGGGCCACCAGCATTTCATGAACTGCTCCTCTCACCAATTCTGCACAAACTAATCCTCTGTAATGGGTGCATTGCTTCAATTATAAAAAGAAAAATGTAGATAAGCATGTAAACCAAAGTAAATTCTTACCAAACAGACCTTCATTTTTGCTGTCTTGATTTTTACCTCTTTCACTGAACTTCAAGAAGGCAGAGAGGAATGTTAGGCAGAAAAAGACAGTACTTACCTAGAAAACAGAACATTAAGAAATCATTAGAATATGGAAGCTTACAATTTTTACTTATATCAGTAGCGTATAAAAATACTTACAGAAGCCCTAGAAAAAAATTCTTTTCTTCTAGGGTGTTTTAATTATTACTTAATGCACAATTAATGTGAAGTTAGCACATAAATATACATATAGGACACTATGTTTCCTTCGATTCTCAAAAATCTTTCTGAATTTTGTTAAGAATCTTCTTTGTTGTAATACTTAAAATTTAATACAGCACTTATTTTTGACAGATTCTGTACAAAATATTTATATCTTTCAGTGGACAACAGAATAAAAATTTTTATTTCAATTACCAGCCACAATCATTAGCTTCCAGTACATATATTTTGTGCAGTTGAATTTAAAATTAGTTTTACTTTAGAATTATTGAATATAACTATATTTACTAATACCAAAACATGCAAGTAAACTTTGAGTTCCCATATTTTCATAGAAAAAGCAGTTTTTCAGTCATTGTGCATACAGATGTATCAAATTTTAGATAGATTAAAATTGAAATATTGAAGGTATTTGGAGATCACTAAAGTTTCTTTGCTATTTAATTCCATCAAAAATATTTATGCCACAAACTGGAAAAAAAAAGTTTATAAAAATTGCTTGAGTTTTAGGAAGAGCTAAGTAAGAGGATATTAAAATGCTCTGCATTTCAAATATGACTAGACAACAACCAGGATTTTTACGTTAGTTCTCAGTACAGTGTTTCTCTTTAGTAATTAATCCTAATTGGGCTAACAATAAACAGTAAATAATTTGTGTTTTAAAAAATATCATCTTCAGTAGTATAAAAATATGCATGCTGTCATCTCAGTTACATATACACAGAAACTCCTGGCCAAATAAAGCTCTCCACAAGAAAAAACTTAAAACCAAAGAAATAAAATCCTGTTATTCAGTACCACTGAATTTACAACCTGTTATACTTTCAGCAGAAGTACTGGGAAAATATAATTAACAAATGTCTGAAAGCTTTGTCCAGAAGTGACACTGAAGAGTCTCATGGAGAATACAAGGTAATAGAAGTAATTTGACATGGATTAGAATCCATTGCTACTGTAAAATCCTTCCCTCTGTGCTTTCCTGTTCATAATTTTCCAGGCCTATTTTTGATTCTTTTTCTCTCGGCAAATATCACACTCACCACTGGTGTTGTTGACAAGCCTAACACCTGGACTTTCCAGACCTCGTATGTACCTCCTCTTGTGCCAGCTAGACACAATTCATGAGACTCCAAGCACAATACAATCCAGATGTCAATCCATGACTGGGTGGGAATAGCAGAGGGGAAAAGTTATTTTTTAAAGGTTCTATAAATTGTCATGATAGCAATTGTGTGTGCATGATGCATTGCTACAAATGCTGACACAATATTTTATTAAAAACACTGTTTTTTTCTACATATTTAATAGTTTTGTTTAATAATTTAGTAATGGAAATTAGTAACAAAATTCTAGAAGAAAAGTGTGACAAAAAGCCTTTTATTAGACTTAAATTAGAGCTCTTACAAAACTGAAATTTATATTGGACATAACTCCTAGGGGAAAAAAAAAACAAGAGTGGAATTATTTTCTGGAATAGGTACAGCACTCAGCAGAAACAGGCTGAAAAAGACCTTAAGTGGCTGAAGGAATGAATATTATTAACTAAATTTCTCAGTACATGAAGGCTAAAAGTATTTATAGTCAGGAGAACCTGACAACTGATGCTTCCATATTTAACATCTATAGGTTGACTTACATTTTCACTGTTTGTCAAAACAGGCTTTTAAGACATCTCTTTTGCTCTCATTACATCTATTCTTTTGCCCTTAGGGGATAGCAGAAGTAAGAAGATTATAAGAAAATACCTGTGACAAATGCCAGAAGGAATATTTTCACATTAAGGCCAAAAGAAAGATCAGCAGCAACAAAAAATCCTCATTTGAAAGTGGTTGGGGTTTTTTTCTGTTTTAACACATTAAGGAAGTATGTTATAGTGGTGTAGAGTACAGCTAATTTTGCCAAGCAGTACAAATAGATTTAGATAATTCTTCAGACCCAGAGGATCAAAATATGATGCACATTCCTGTATGCTGTCCTAAAATAGCACAATCTATCTCCCTCTTTCCTCATGTTTGCTTCAGTGATAAAAGAGCTGCAAAGCAGTCCTTAGAAAGTGAAAAAGATTTTATATGTCATTTAACCAGCAAAGGGGTAAGAGCAACTGGTTGAGTTTTAATTCAGCTAAGGAAGCTATAACTGTTATGTATAAAGCTAGAACATTAATGGTTTTCAAATAACCAGACCTTCTAAGGATACCAGCTTCTGACAAAGAGTTGTAGGTTTACTTGTTGAACTACAGCAGCAACCATTCATACCCTGCTGGATTCTGGGCAGTCTCAAGCTTCTGCTAGCAGACCCAGGTGCAGGAAAAACTAGAAAGCTGTGTCGTGTAATTGTATTGGGCAGTCAAGCCCAAGTTAATGTGTTCTCGTTCTCAGTGGGACTTATTAGCCCAGGTTAATATGTTAACTTCCTCAGTGGGGCTTATTAGATTGTCTGCTAGACTGGCTTTTATCTCAGGCACTTCAGGCTATTAAAGGAGCCATCACAGCACTTCTCCATTGACAGTAGGAAACAGGTGAGAGTTGAATGGAGGAATGTCTTGCTAAGACATGTGGTGAGGATCCCAGCCATTCATGGACATAATGTTTGTCTACCATTATTTATTTTGTCAGTCAGACATGCCCCCTAATGCCATATGAGTAGGACATCCAGGAAGCATTTGGCAGTCAGTATTTGTATGTTGATATTTGTATATATCTGCAGATGGAGGATGGAAAGGAGGAGCTTCTGCTATCACTTAGATTAAATTTTCTGATAGTTTAAATATTGCAGCCGAAATCATTGTAAAGTCCAAATTTACATACAACTTTAGAAAGTTCCATCTTTTTAAACCTATTTACTTTACATGAAAGAGCATGTGCATTTATAATGTTCAAATGTTGGCATTGAAGAATAGATTCTCAGTGGTGCTGTTGCAGAACTAATTAAAGCCACAGCTGGAAGAAAAATTACAAAGACAAGAAGAAATCTGGAGCAATTTTAGTTTCTCCCCCCAAATATATTAAAATCCTCTCAGCCTTTTTTGTAGAAACCAGATGAAGAAGTATAATTTGGTTCTCACTAGACTGCAGAATAAAAATGCTTGGATAATGAATACTTGAAAACTGACTGATATATGGCACTGCCACAACACACTGAGCATTAGCTGTCCTTCTACTCTTTCATTTGTTCTTCTTAGTGAAGGAGATCAAAGATGTCCACTCTGAAAATAATGTTTCTCAGATGCTAATGGCAGACATTAGGCAGAGAAAGTAATCTTTGCATGTTTCTGCTTTTAGTTTATGATAGCATAACACCGACAAATAGAGGAACTGACAACAGAGGGGGCCTGTATGTGCTAATGTTATATGAGTATTCATCATGAAAAGAAATTGTTATTTACTGTCTAGAGCAGTATTTCTACCACCCAATACTGTTTTCTTTCCTCCTCACAAACACTTCCTATCTTTTGTATACTTCCGTGTGCTTCGTTAGTTTAAAAACACTTCTTTCAGGTCCCTTCAGGTCCCAAAGGCATCCTGTGCGACTGTGTGGAGTCACATGGAGTCAAGGGAGAGTTGCAGTTCTGGTTGTAATCCTGATTGCTGGATTATCTGGTTGATAATCCTGCTTGCTGCAACAGCTCTGATGCAAGGGAGATTAGGCCTTTTAGGAAAGTCTGTTTCCCATGCCTACCAGGTAAAATAAAGCAATGATGAGGTTTCACCTATGAATACAAAATTTACACTCCTATTTATTTGATACTTAATTATGGGCATACCTTAATGTGCTTCCATTTGAGCATTATTTAGGCTCCTGAATCACATAGTTGAAAATCATGATGACTAGAGAAGAAAATATGTTTAAAATATATTAATTAAAGAATCTTAGAGAAGTTGTAGTATTGAATTGCCTTCTATCTACTGCTGCTCTTCCTTCTTCACCACTGCAATTCCCCTCTTCACAACTTTCCATATATTTAAAGAGTGGGTGTGGAATTGTAATTCCAATAGTCTTCAAGCATTTCAATGAAAAACATACCTCCGGAAAATAAATACACGTATTCTAATAAATACACAATAACCTAATCTCATAGCTCTTTTTTTTTAAGATTGTTTATTACTTGTGCATAACTACATGACTATTCTAGCAGTAAGTCGCAACCAATATGAAATTTCCAATATATTTTGCAGGACTAAATTTCAAAGAAAAAAACATGTGATATACTATATTTCAAGCATTTCAAAAGTTGCTATGGCAATGAAAATCTTGTGTTATTCTCAGAAGTTAGGAAAAATGGCTGATGATATCAGCGACATACAATCAAGATAACAGAAACAGCATTATATTTATTAAAGGGAAAGAACACAAAAAGATCCTATACTTCAGAAGGTATGGATGATACAATTATACTAGTACCAACCTCATCCACAGACACCATGTTTTCCAATTAATAGCTGTTTTAATAATACCTGTATCCTTTTCTCAATAATATTTACAGAGGTAGGAAAAGAAAGTTTTACATTAGAAACTGCTGTTTTATTGTCTGTAACCAGTGAGAAAGCACTTTGCATAAATATGTTAAAAAGGGACAAAGAGGTGAATGCAATGCTGTAAACACTTAGGAAACAAAAGACACGTACAGCACAACTGCTTCCCACAAGTCCTAGCTGAACAAACTATGTTTGTGCGTGATTCATGCTATCTAGCACCAGATCAAATCTAAGAACTAGTAATCTAAAGTTGCCTTACAGTATAGGGGAAATCAGCTCTCTGTTTAGCAAAAGTTACCCAGGTAAATACTTGAAAAGCTTAGGCCACAATACATGGCTAAAACACTAATTCTGCAGCAAATGTTCCTATCTGTGCCCAGTTAACTGATCCACTACCTGGAGGAGTCTTACAAAAAGCAGGAATAGTCTATAGTCAGATAGTGACAGACCAAGGAATAATGCTTTAAAATTGAAAAAAGGCAGGTTTAGATTAGATGTTAGCAAGAAATTGTCTACTCAGAGATTGCTGAAGCACTCTGGAACATGTTGCCCAGAGATGCTGTGCATTCCATCTCCCTGGAAGTGTTCAAGGTCAGGTTAGATGGGGCCCTGAACAACCTGATCTAGAGGGTGACACCCCTACCCATGGCAGAGTTTGGAACTAGATGACCTTTAAGGTCCCTTCCAACACAAACCATCCTATGATTCTGTGGCACTAATTAACATTTGTATGCACCCTGATTTCAAACTATTAGAGACTCCAAAAACACTTGCACTTTGTAGGGTACTACATTATGAAGTGTCATTCATACAAAAACTGATGAGCATTCTTTAGGATAATTGTGAATACAAATGAAGCACAATACTTCTTATACACAATACTTGTTATGCACAATTCTTCTTATAATCTTCATAGCATCACTACAATTTTTTTTCCACTCAACTATAAGAAAATAGCGAAAATGTTCCTTAATTCCAGGTCTTACCAAATTTTCCAGGTTTTGTTTTCATTTCCTTTGAATTATTTAACATCTGAATTACAGATGCATAAAATATAAAATTCATATAGCCTTACAAGTTGTTAAGTTACTTATAGCAGAAGTCAGCAATGTAGCAATACTGACTGGCAAAAAGCCCCCATTTCACTCTTGTACCTGTGTCTAATTAATTCAAAGTGACATACATCCCTGACCTTTTGGATATCTCAGAATGGTGTTATTTACTAGCGAAATACAGTTAATTTAACTTGTTATTTACTAAGACTATTACATATTCCATAATAAATGTCTTTTAAACAAATTGCTTAGATATATAAAATAATAATTATATAATAGTCAATTTTGGATATGTAGATTGAAATAATAATTGGTGAATGTTACAACTGCATAAAACAAACATTAAATATAAAGATGCATTGCTTGGCATCCACAAGCTGATCAGTTAGTGCTGTGAAAAAAAAATCTCTAAGCTGGATTCTGGGTACCAAAATATATCAAAATTACACTCCCTAGAAATTATCTGGTCTACACGACACTAATTTTTACTATACTTTCTTCTTAGATCTTAGTCATCATATGCAAACACTTTAAACTAATATGAAATACTAAGTGATTTTCTTAAAATGGGATAAAAATCAAAAAATATCCTGGGACAAAAAATAATGTCTGTTAGCATGGTTTGTGTAAAGTTTTCAATTTCAGCTATTATTTACAAATGCCCCTTTAAAGGTGTATTTAGATAGCTCTTATGTCATGAAGAAATCTTGCAATGTAATTAGTGAGTGTAACAATGCATTTTGCCTCATTGTAACAGAATATCTCACTGTATTACACCATCATGAAGGACAAAACTTACCCAAGGTCAAAATGGGACACGACGGTTTTTAAATTTAGAAAATAACATTTCTTCCCTCTTTCATCAGAGAGGGTATCACGGTATCCATGTAATTAAAGATTTCAAAACAGCACTCACATTGAGAGGGTGAACTGAAGAAATTACCTCTATATTGACATTTTCTGATTCCCCAATACCTCACTTGAAATATTTTTTGAAAGTAATTAAATATGTATTTACTCTTCTGAAATGTGAAGCCCGTAACTGTAAGCCAGGAAATCTGTTTGCTTCTTGTTTGTATCCAGTGAATTTACATAATCTGGGGAAAATTGCTTCACTTTCCTGTCCTTTAATTTGTATGTTATGTTTCTAATAGCTGGCATTTCATTATGTACAAATGGGAATTCTGACCTTTAAAATAAAATCCTTTACTGAGAGTTATACAGAGTTTTTGTCTATCAAGTGTCAATAATTAGGTCACCAAAGCCAATCCATCTTTAGTGTCTCATGTCTCTTGATATTAAAGCACCCAGAAAACAAGCACATTGAGGATGTAAGATCTGAAATAGCCCTCACTACATTTTGATAAATGTTTTATCTTTTCTGCAGATCCACCTTCAATACTCACATATGTTAATTCCAGTCTAAAATATGTGTTAAAAATGCAGCAGATCACACATTTTCTCCATCCCAAATTTCTCAAGAAAAATTAAGGACTTCAGCAATCACCTGCAGTAGGTTTTATCTAATCCTTTATATACTATGTCTTCTTTTAATACATGTACAGAGAACTCAGAATAGTGGAATTGAAGGGAGCTCTGAAGATTCCTGCTAAAAACAAGGCAAGACCCGGTGATGCTTTTAAGAAAGAAATGTGGCAAATTAGTGGAAGGCAGTCAAATTTTTAGTATTTCTTCACTTTCATGGGAGCTCTCAAAATTTTTCTATGGATTATTCATCACAAATAGCAAATCAATCTATTTCTCCCTCAATGCTTAAAAAGATACTTCCAAATGGCCAATGAAACACGGAGCTGCTGTGCTCCTGCTGCTGCTTTCATCTTTTGTACGCCTATAAATTCCATCTAGCTCTTGCCTTCATCCAGTACAGCAAGTGGAAAGAAGCAAAACCCCAAGAAATTTAATCTTGACACTTTCAGTGTTTGTTGGGAAGAGCCATGATCCTGCAACTGGACGTACATGTTTTGGCTGGACCACCTCTGTCTGGATATATGCTTGTATTACAGAATCATAGAATGGTTCAGGTTGGAAGGGACCCTTAAAGGTCATCCAAGGCAACCCCCTTGGCCATGAGCAGGGACACCTTCCACTAGATCAGGTTACTCAGAGGCCTGTCCAGCTTTATCTTACATGTTTCCAGGAAAAGGACATCCACCATGTCTCTGGGCAATATTTTCATTGTTTCACTAATCTTATCCCAGATTTATTTTTTTTTTAATATCTAGGCTGAGTCATACCTCCTTCAGTGCTGTCTTTACTTTCTGAGTTCTCACCAATAAATCAAATATTATTTGTTCCAGTTCTCTGCTTTTCTGAACACTTTGAAAAAGATAGTGCTTCCAAACTGAAAAATCGAGCACACTGTCTTTGAAAATACTTGACAAAATAATACAATTTTCTATTAAATTGACATTTATTTTATTTTCATTGGTGTTAGCTATTTTTGCAATATGCACACACTACCTACATCTACCACATTTGCCATGTATTTTTCTGATATAACTGCTGCAATTCCAGACATTAATTAAAAATTCAAGTTTCATTTTAAAACTACTGTATTGAAAGAACTAATTGAAGACAATTTTGTCAAAAAGCAAAGTCTCATAGAAAAGTATGTTCAACTTAATTGGCAAGAAGTTGATGAACACAGATTTCATTCCTCCAAAGTTATGCATAATGGAAGAATAGCAAAGTCAGAACAGAATCTTAGCAGACTTTTGTGAATCAGTAATTGTGAAAATTCAGAACAGAATATAGATTCAAAATTACATTAGTATATTATACATTCTTCTTTTTACACTGACTCTCAGGTTACCTTAACATTGCAGAAAATTAAATGCATAATGTGCTTCTTACAAGAAGAACACCCACAGAAGATAACTTCCAAATTGCTTTCAGTCTTCCCACTGTCAGTGATGCCAGGTTGCCTAAAAAGCTATAATTAGCTTAGCTAGCTTTTGACATCTGTGAGGGTCCCATCTCTCCAAAATTATTTCCAACTTAAAGCTGACAATTATAAGTTCACAATATCAGGATCATGATTACTAGAATTCACTCATTTCTAGGATATTTTCCCTGACTTTTTTTTTTGAGTAATAAACATAAATGTTTATTTCCTATTAACTTTTATTCAAATTCACAATCAAATCAGCTGAGACTTTTTTTGAAGTGTTTGGAGTTATTTGGGACTGATTGAGAAAATCCTTCTCTGCCACAGAAATTCTATGCTTTCTTTCATACTTTCCTCAATGCTTTGTTAAACAGCCTTTAAGACAGATGTCACCTGTGCCCTGAACAACAGAGTGCCTGTTGCCAAGGAAACAACACCCTTCTCTCCCATTCTCTTCTCTTCCCCCCACTCTTCTTATTCACATGCCTCAGCATTAAGGGTAAACAGAAAAAGACTTCCATGATTGTTAACATATGAAAAAAAACCACCTTCAAATACTTGTATAAAGTAGAACAGCATTCCAATAATATGAAAAATTTTGAAGTCCTGTTTGAAAAAATGCAAATTACAAATTATGACTTTCCATTAAAATTCTACTTTGCCATAAATATAAACATATCTTATAGATATATCCTATAGATGATAGGATATTTATAAATGTTCCAGTCCTACTATGAGCTGTAGAATGCAGAATGTTGATCCTGCTTAGCCATACACACAAAAATAAAGATACTCTGAAGATGAGCTGAAGAGGATGCTCTGAAGAAAAAAGCTCTTTACCATAAGCTCTTTACCTGTGGCCCAGTGGAACAACTCACTTAGACTGTTTACAATGGGATGCAACCACAAGGTAGAAAGATTTTTCTTACCTGTACAGTCAAGATTTAGTAGTCAATCACTTGCAATGACAACAAATCAAAGTCCAAATTTAAACAATAAAGCTGGACCAAAGTAAAACTCTGTATTTTATCATGACAGGTTTCCTACAAGTTTCTTGTTTTCCAATAGCCCACTCCTATTTCTCTGAGCACCTAATAAGGGGTGAAAAACCCTGACCTGCAGATGTTTAACTGCATTTTCCTCAAACCAAAGGAATACACCTGCAAACGATTATCTCATTTTGCATTTTGGTTTTTTTAGGAAACAAAACCAGTTCCCCAGTATTGTTAAAAAAACCCCCAAAAACAGAAGAAAAGATGAGCCCAGGTTCCATTTAGTCATTAACACAAAGCCACAGAGTAAAAAAACACATGCAGAAAAAGACCCAGAAATGGATATCATTACTCAGCCCCTAGAGAAATCATAGCTTAACTATTCCCCACTGCAACAATAACTGCATCCATTTCTGGCTCCAGCAGTCAGAGCAGGAATTGAAACCGGAGAGTAAATGCTGTTTTCAAACTTTTCAATGCCATTAGGAAATAGCAGACAGAGATGCTGCCAGGGCTGTGGGTGCACCAAGCAGCTACGCCTGTTCTTCTCAGGCTTGGGAAGAGGGCTTCTCCCTCTCCAGGAACTGCTCCAGTCCTGTCCCTCACTGCCCTTCCAACATGTGAAACCTCACAACCAATTTGCTTCAATGGCTGAATGTGCAACCCAGAACAGCATCCTGCTGCTCCCCACTGCTGATCAGGGATATGGAAGAAATTTTTTACTATGCGGAAATCTTTCCCAAAACTCTACTGCAAAACCTCTTCTTTTTCTCAGTTTAAAAATAAACAAAAGCACTGCATCTATTATTAATAACTTGGTAGAAAACAGATCTCATTTATTGATGTGCCACATATTGTGCTCAGGTGCACATATTTGTGCCTGCAGATAAGGATGCCTGTACAAACAAAGGAGAGCATCCTAAATAAGAAAATGCTGGAGTCATGAAGGGTCCTCCTCTATTCCTCTGCTGCAACAGAGTCATGGTGTTTATATTTAAAGCTTTAGAACCAGTATTATTTATTCTAATAATTTCAAGTTTGGAAGATGTTCGTAACAGCAAGTTAATTTAGGATTTCTTCCAGAAATCTTGAAATTGGCCAATAGGACTTTACAAAATAAGTCCACTTTACACATGATGTTCTATATTTAACTCCACTAATAAATCTGATAATTGATGATTTAGATACTTCCTGAATATGTTTTGAAATATTTTTATACTAATTAATTATGGTGCAGTTATATTTTGGGGTTATATTATTTCATTCTAAAATATCCCAGATGAGTTAAATACACTAGAGTGTATTTAAAGTATATTTACATTTAAGGTTTTGTAGGTCTTTCCATTATAAAGCAATATATATATAATTATAAAGGGATTTTAATCTCCTTTGCAACAAAATTAATTTACAGAGAGAAATAAGCAAACCATAAGTTTAATTTAATTCTTAAAATCCCGAACAAAAGAACAAAGAAACCATTATTTCCATATGTACATCCATATGAAAAATAATATTAATGTTTTAAAGAACACTATGATCACAAAGCATTTTTAAGCCCATAGTTTAGCTTGCCTAACATAAAAAAATAAACATACTTCAGTAAAATTAATAAGTACCATACCAGAGTATTTCTATTAAATACTTTTATCAGTTACAATCTAATTTTTTCTATAAGTAAATAGAAAATAGTAAATATTTATGACTAGAAGTAGTATTTTCATAGTGTTCCAAAACCATTATCTTATAATTCTGTAAAAAGCATTTTAGTCTTCTCTGGCAATATTTTTCTCAGTCACAGAAGATGAAAATAACCTGCTAATGACCAAATAAACATGCCCAAGTAATTTTATTTACTTGCTACTTTTCTTCTTCAATAAAGGAAGAGGGTTTTTTTCTCGTTAAAGTTAACAATGTTAACAGACTTTCATCACAAACCATAGATTGTCACAGCAGGAAATAATACAATCAGATCCAAGTAACAAAGCTATCTTTTCTTTTTCTTTCTTACATATTCCAGTCCTACCAGCAGGTGATGTTGAGAAGTTGAAAAGAATAAATCTGAGTGTACTGTGAACTATGACATTGAGCCAAATTATCTGCATCTAGGTGAACAAACCCCCACTGAAAACACATCAATAGATGATTTAGTCTTTTATGATAACAGAATTTGTTCTTATAATGTAAAACTGTGTTTCATTTCTAATGCAGTATCTCACAAAATGTGTCAGAGCTAGAAAACAAAAGTGGCATGAGCGTGTTCTACAAAAGAACAACAGGACTTCTCAATCAGCAGCACATCTTGAAGCATTGAAATTTTTAACTCTGCCACACTTCAGCAGATGGATAGCTACAGCTCAGAGGGACAGGGTCCTAACAGTTAGTGTGATTCAAAGGGCCTTGGGGTGATTCCAAAGCATTATAGCATTTTGTTAATTTAGAGGCTTTTTGGGAAGTGGTGGGAAAATAACCATTTCCTTACCACAAAAACTGCATACATACTGAAGTAAGTGTACCGTACCAGTATAGTAGCAACTTTATGAATGTTTTCAAATCTTTCAAGACATCTTTTTCTTAGAATTAACAACAGCACTGTGCTACTAGGACAGTTTTTACTTGTTATTTTTATTTTCCAAAGTAGGATCCTTAAAGTTTACCAATGTGTTGGGGACTATCAACACACAAGAAAATGAGCACCTAAAATATTATATATTTAATAGATGTCATGATCAGTTGTGTTTTTCTACCTTGCCTTTACAATAGTTTTCACTCCTCATAATGAATGCATAGTCAGAGTAATGTCTGAATGAGATTTTTTCATTTTAGACAATTGTTACATGAGATCTTACAGTTGCTTGGCATTACTCGTGTGTACCACATGTGTATGTGGAATAAAAGATGATGACAGACATGCAGGTTGTACTTTAAGCAACATAAATTGCATTAGAAATTGTGAAGCTAAAACTGCTGTGTTCACCTAATCCAACTCATTGAATAAGGAAGATTGTTAAATCAAAATAAATTAATCCTGTTTGAAACAGAACATATCTCTAAAATGTGCTGTTGAAGAATCTGTGCAAATGTTGGTAAATTATTTGTGAAATATCTATTTAAATTTCTATTTAAAATTTATATATTTTTTTTCTAAAGTTAATTTTCTCGCTTCATCTATCAGTCATTTAAACTTCTAATATTTTTGTAATATATATCTTCCCTTATTAAACTATTGTGCTCTTATCCATATGTCTGTGCTGTCACTGCACGACCTTTCAATTCTTTGATGGAGAAGTAAAATTGGTTAATCTCCCTCATATAATCAGTACATATTATTTTTTACAATTTTCTAATTTTTGGGATTTTTTCGCAAGCTGATTTCTGTTCTGCCTGCTACACCACTGAAACAAAAAACCTGTTA
Organism: Passer domesticus; assembly: GCF_036417665.1. Classification (NCBI taxonomy): domain Eukaryota; kingdom Metazoa; phylum Chordata; class Aves; order Passeriformes; family Passeridae; genus Passer; species Passer domesticus. The sequence continues at coordinate 20,101,247 of NC_087512.1, forward strand.
ATTAAATCCATTTATTTCCTTAATATTGATAGGCTGACAGCTTTCATCTGATACAATATAAAGTGAATTGCTAAAATGATTCACCTACAGTCTTGTAAAAGCTCTCTCAATTTCTTGGATCTCCAGTCCTCTTTGCATCCTTTCACTTTATGAGGTTTCTACACTGATTAGTTTCTACTTTAGACTTTATACTCAAATGGTGTCTTCACTGCAATTCATGTACAATGTTTGAAATATGTATTTGTGTTCCTCAATCAAAATGTTTCAGCTTGAATATAAACTTTGTAATAAAGATGGGTGTGAGTTCTCAGGGCATCTGAAAAGTTGAATATTTTTGCATAAGTTTTCCATTTGTTAATACATATTAGGCTCATATTACATATTAGTCAGCCGCTTCTGCTTATCTCAATACAATTCTTGAGCTCAGAGCACTGGTGGTTCCCTGCTCCTGACATAACCTAATCCCAAAATTATAGGAAACTTTAGAGAATCTGCAAACAATACTGTATAAAGCATAAACTATTATTTTACAAATTAAAGTTGAATGGTTTCATTTCAATATTTAATCCTTCTTTCTCCTTTATAAGAGCATAAATCTTTGCCCTGCTGCATCAGCTAAAAAACCTACAGGACTTACTGCTGCAAAATTCTTCTGAAAAACAGTCAGTATCATAGTTTCAGCCTTTCAGCTCCATGCATTACCAAGGATATAGCCTACTATTTCCCTTCAGAGATAAAACTTTTCAGCTTAGCTTTTTCTTTTTTTTTTTTTTTTTTTTTTTTTTTGCCTTGATATGGTTGCTGATTTCTCAGTCTAGTGGGTTAAAAAGATTGTAAAGATACGTTTTTACAAAACAGGAAGTCTAGTCATTCTGGCAAACCCTGAAGGGAAGAGAGCTCATCAGGGCATTTAGCAATATCTATTATTCTCATACCAAAAAATGCCCACCAGCTGAATAATGAATTGATTTTTATATGAATTTTCTTCCTGGAAAGGCTGCTTAAATTTCTTTGCTTCTTGATTGCCTCTCACAAATATATTATGGAAATCAAATACCAATATTTTCAGAAAATATATTATCAGGAAAAGAAAAGTAGGCAAATATTTAGCATATAAATCAGCATGATTTTAGAACAGAAAATAAATGGAATTATTTTATGTCTTGCTCTTCAGAAATAAAATATTTTTTGCTTTCTCACAGATCATGCTTATTACCAGATGTTTAGGTTAGGTACCAAGGGTAGTTAGAGAAATTTTCCTTTCACTGTTTAAAGTACAGACTGGACTAGGCATCATGACAAGACTAATAGGGACCCATATTACTATGAAGTGACTCAGGCTTGCAAGGAGAAATTGCATTGGTACTGTTTAACACTTGGTTTTAAATTATAAGCACGCAAAATTAACATATTGTAAAACATAAAGAGTTTGGAATCCTAATGAATTCAGCCTAGTAAAACAACTTCTTGAAATCTTCACTGAAACCTTCATTGAAATATTGCACTGACTGCAAGTTCCGCCTATAACTTTTAGACGACCATTCCTATCACTTATTTATTAGGTGGCTGGGAACAAATTGCTTGATCTGACTCAGCTTGCACATATGTAAAAGAGAGGCTAAATTTCAAAGAAAAAGAAAAAGCTGTTAGACAAGGCTGTATTATTAGTTGTAGTTAATCAAGCAGAACAATCTTAGCGGCGTTCTACAGCAGGGGGAGCTCCAAGACAGGCTGTGCGAGCCAGCCTTGCTCCGCGGCCAGGATGGGGTGGGGGAAAGGACTGCAAGAGAGAGGAATTCGATGGTTAAACAGAAGTCAGGAATTATTTTTTAAACATACGTGAGAGACAAACAGAAAAGAATTCATCGAGTGTATCTCAAAACATGATCCCAAATTCAGACATTATCTTGTGGATTAGAATTTTTAGAATATTGCATGAAATTATTAAATAGCTCCTCCTCAGAGCTGTGTCCTGAGGTGGGGAGGCAGCAAAATGAAAGTCAGTGACAAACATGAAAAGCATTTTGACAGATCGTCTAAAAGAAGAGTTTCAGAAAAGCAAGCTCTGAATTTATCAGCGATTCTTCTAGCAATAACAAAAGCATGTGAAGAACAAACATCTTCACTTTCCCCATATGCTTAACAAATTATTATAAATATTTATAGTAAGCTACACTAGATTTTGTTGGTGTCTTTATGTTGATTTTGCCCTTCTTTACTTATTAATTTGAGCACTTCTTTTCAGAACTCTTCTAGCCTTTTTTTTAAAATGCTTGGGTGTTGTTTGGGTTTCTTTTATCATGATTATTGCCTTATTCATTAACCTTAGCCTTGGGGCCAGCTAATTAAAAAAGAACAAAAAAATCTACAGTTTTAGCTGTTTAAACAATTATTTAGATAAATTTGAAATGTGAGAAAGTTCTCAGAATTTATCTGCTGAAACAAAATATGTTATGAAAATCCTTAGTGAGAGTGGAAATTTTTTTTCAGATCATGGCCACAACTGTCTCTCTGCAATACCAGCAACCCTCATTGCAGAGCTAAAAGCAATATAGGGCTATAAAGAAACTATGCATCACAGTGTCCTTAAAAAAATATTAAGTTTTGTATAGATGCATATAAAAAAGGCGAAGATAAAAAAAAAAGAAATAAAAGTAATATGCCTAAAATATTATCATTGTACCTTTTGACATTAAAAAGTAGTCGCTGGTGAAAATTCATCTGCATAAGCATTGGTTTTTTGGTTTGTTTTTTTTTTTTAGTAATGTATACTGCACACAATTCTATTACAGAGAAAAAGATATTCCAAATGGAGACAGGAAAAATAAAGAAATTCAAAAACTATAGCAACAAAAGCCTTCTTGATTAATGAGCCAAAGCAAAAGAAAATCTGATACAATTAAGTTCAATTACCAGTTGTTTCCCACGTAAACTAGGTAATCATTTACACATTTCAAGGAAATAAGTAAAATATACAAAACTGATGAACACATCAAGATAATTCTATGCACAGCAACAACAAGTATGAATAGGAGACATTGTGAGCACATGTGTAAGAGGGCAATGACACAGAGAATCTATTTATTAAACTTTCTTATCCTGGAAGTGTAATTTCCTTGCCTCAATAGCTGTAGAAACAGGGAAATGGCCACCAACTTTTAGACTGTAAAAAGTACTCTGTGAATTGTTTTGTGAGCAGGTGAAGGAATTCCTCACATGGACTCTGCAGTAAATCACCTGGCATATCTAGCTATACCTCTCCTGCTAATACTAAAATCTTAATTCTAAAAATATTTGGCGCCTTTTGAAATCCACTACTGCACCTGACTCTCTATTAATCTCACAGCAGGCAAACACACAGACCAATTAAAACACTGTTTCTTGAATATCTTTTATAATTTTATTGCATTAGAATGTATACTATAGTCATCGTTGTTGATTCTCTAGGACAAAGTAAGACTCAGATTACAAACACTGTGCTTTTTTACTAACTGAAAATTTCATTCAACTTGCAACTAGAGACAGTGAGTGCTCCCATAATTCTAGTGCTGACAGTTTTTCCAACTTTAGACTGTACAGGACTTCTGTACAAAAAATTATGACTTTGCAGTTGAGGCTTTACAGCTTTAGTTTAATCTCTGAAGATTTCTCCTGCCTAAACTAAGCCAGGATGTCAGGTTTCTTATAGGTCTTACTTATATTCATCTTACTCACTTTGGGAAACTACCACTGTATTGAACTGCTAAGACCAGTTCTGCCACTGAGAGATAAGCTACTACTTTTAAAATAGTTTACAGAGCCTGAAAGAGACATGACACAAACCCTGGGCCTAATTTACATAACATATTTATTTCCTTCCTGAGAAATCATAAGAAAAAGCTGTTGATAAAATGAACAAAAAGTAGATGTTGCCTGTGCTGACCTGCAAAGTGCTGAAAGAGTAAAAGGACACAGTTCCTTCCTTAAATCTGGCTGAGAACTGTGATTAGAGACTAAATTTCCTTATCATTTCCTCATCTTCCTTCCAACATCCTATACCATTTTCAAGACGGTAAATTTCTTATTAGGAATAGACAAGTAAATTTGGCTTTAAACAGTAAAAATGAAACAAAAAAAACCCCAAAATAATGAATCTATCACATATAGAAAAAAAGACTGAAAAAACCAACATGAATCAATGGCAAATATTTTCTAAATTATATTTTATATTCCAATAATTTCTACAGATCCCTAAGAGTTACTGTACTTAACACTCTCTACAAATATATGAGAATGCTGTTCTATCAAAACCCCTAAAATTTAAAGTGGAAAACCACAGAAAGTAACTGGTCAGCCAGACAAGGGAATCAATAATAGAAATCTGATTAGCTCAATTGTTTTATATTTTAGCTATTTAAGTAACAAAAAAGAAATAACTTCTCATTTCCAGTTTTTCACATCAGAAAAAGAATGCACAAAGAGGTACTAACACCCAAAGGCTCTATTTCCATGCTGGAGATCAGAATATTCTAAAATTAAAACCTGGTAATGAAAGGTGTTAGGGCTTGCAGAGCCATGGAGTTAAAGATATCAGATGATGGGGTGAAATCTAATCCCTCTCTCACATATGGGGGAAAAAATCCTGAAAAACCAAGATAAATAGAACAACATTAAAAAAATGCTGTGATACAGATGTGTGAGAGTATGCACACACAAGAGAGAGAAATTGCCACTTTAAAAATCACATTTACCCTTTTTTAGAACACCAAAGGCAAATATAAAAAGGAAAATAAAAAAGTAACACAAAGTATATAATCAGTTTCTCAAGAAATTTATGCCTTTTTAATAGGTTTCAGAGTGCACTTGAAACAACTTCTTGACTTTACTGACGTTAGTTTCAAATTTTTCATCACCAATACCCCACTTAGTTGGATTCCTTAGCTGGACCAGGTGTTTGGGGTCTTAAATAAAAGTGGGAACTAAGATGGAAAATGTTTTAATTTATTGGGCAATTAAATCACAAGGAAATAAAATGGGCAGATAAACTGCTATGAGTCTAAGTTGAGAGTAAGGAACTGAATAATTATATAATCTTTCAGCTGTGTCATTACAGATTCTGCAGAGTTGCTATAGTAGCAACTATATTGTTATAGTTATAGCAACTTTGTAGTTAGCCACCATTTAAAAAATTTTTTTACACCCAAATAATTTGGTACACCTTTGCACTAAACATCTAATGAATGGCTTTGTTATGTGGTGCAATACACAGCAGTAAAAGAATGCACAGTATATTATCTTTGAGTCAAGGTAAGTTCAAACATCACTTTAGAATATGATTCTATGAGCCTGACCAATATGAAGTGGTTCCAGGTTTCCCTGGATTTTCTTCTCACAGTTTGTCTCAATCTTCTAGGATTTATTGTGTTCAAAAACAACAATATTTTTCCATGTTTGGCCATGCAACTATTTTTCTATTTTTTTCAATGAGGACACTTGAAATATATTTTCATATACTTATCACAGAATCAAAGAGAGTACTCCTAATAAAAGGGATTGAAAATGACAGAAAGGTAATTTCACATGTTCTGAAGCTAGTTGCCCTTTCAGATCACTGCTACTGCATACCTGAGCCTGCAGATGCTACCAGATGCTGGAGCCTGCTGCCCCAGGCACAGGGGATTGGTGGGAAGTGCAAGGATTCACATGCCGCAGGATGCTGTAGGAGGGGCACATTTCCACTGGGAAACTGGCACTTGGCAGCCTAGTAAAAACATGACTGAGATACACCACTGCTACCTTCTTACAGAGCAGCATGACTTTCAGATGCAAGCCAAACCTGGTCCACATTGTTTCATTAGTTATCTATGTTGTTTTAACAATACAAGGTTATTGTCTTTTCTGCAGAAGTGAAGCTAAAACAGAAGAAATGTTCAGAGCAAAACCTAAAATGTCTTCAACCTGGCAGCTAAATCTTCACAAACTAGTGTTGAAGAATGGTTTCAGTTCATCACAGCTCAGAGTAAATATGTATGACAGAGAGTAAACCAAGTTTGGCTAATTTTCCTTGGTGTCTTGAGAATATTTGTTGGCTATGTTGAATAATTCTAAAATAGTCTTGTACATACTAGTATCATGAGAAGTTTAACAGATTATTAACAATATTTTAAAATTCTGCTTCAGTACACTGAAAAGTATTAACTCCTATCTGAGTAACATAAAAGTCTTCATAGCTTTAAAATTCTAAGAACATTCTCTAGCCAAAGGAAGCAATTTTTTTTTCTGGCTACTCTTTTCTACAAAAGGAGTAGGTAAATACCTGCTGAGTTAACTACAAAATATACTGCTCACATGGTTATGCCCAAACCAAAAAGCACACTCACACAGTCATATAAAACCAGTATTTAGTGAACCCATCTCATTCTCTTCCTAGTAAACAGTATCAAGAACTGAAAATGCTAGTTTAGAGAATATTTTATTATTATATTTTTCCCAGTTGTAATAACAACTTAAAAGTCTGTTGAAAAACTTTAAAGCACTCTTTGACATTTTTCAAAATAATAACAGGATACTATCTTTTCCTATTTAATATAAATATAATAGAAGTATTGTCATATTATTAGGGATCAAACCATTTAAAAATAGTGGCCAAATAATGACAGTGGAAATACTTGGTAGAGAATCATCAGGAAAAAGTGAAATCTACCCCTATGTGTTTGCATCTGTCACATCACACCACATGACTCTTTGAAATAATATTTAGGTAGGTAATTTTTTTCATGAACTGCAGAATGCCAGTGAGAGCACAGGGTATTGGAGAGGGCAGACAATGCCAATATGGAAAAGGAGAAGAACCCAGCTTAACTCCAATACAAAAAGTAGATCACTAACCAAAATTCTAAAGGATAAGATTAATAATAATAAGCAGCCAAAATAGCTTAAAATCTTTCCAGATCATTATGACTTTCTTTGGCAAAAGAACCAATCATATACAGGCTGAAACTGAAAGCTGTACGTTTCATATATTTGAGTTTAACAAACTTTATGTGACATACACAGGAATTAAACAGGTATGCCTGGGTTAAATGCAATTAATATTTGACATGGACAAAAGTAAATATAGAAAGAAACTTCTGTCAAGTAGTAATACCACATCTTGAATAAAGTCCTTTAGACTGTATCACCTTTCCATCACAGTCTTGAAGTAAAGCATGAAGTGGCTAAGAGTTGATTTTATAAGTAGAAGAGTGATGAAAAAGATTTAAGACAGATGGATTAACAGACAATTGATATTGGTAACCTGGACACTGAGAACAACACTGCGAAAATACACTGATTGATTATTCACCCTGTTCTCTGAGCTTAGACAAGAAGCTTGCATAATTTGGAGCCAGGGTAATTTGGCCTAGATGACATTTTAAAGACAACGATGTCCAAAACCTGAGACACATTTCATTTCCTGCTCCTTGGATTGTATACATAACAGATCAGTTAGGTTACTTAAAATCTTCATAAAGTTTCTGGATGTATGTGATCCTGCATCAAACTGCTACTTAATGATCTCTTGAATTACCTTCATCTCTTTCATTCTGATAGAAGTAATAATTTTCAAAATCATTTTTCAGGCAATCAATATGAAAGCTAATTTAAGAATCATGGATGAGTATATTAAATATTAAAGGAACACTTGTAGATTGGGTGATAAATTGAGTAAATTATGTAGATAATCAGAAGGTATAGAAGAGTAAATACATGTGATTTTTTTCAAATTTAAAATGACAACTGTCAACGTTTAGGAACCTGAAGGGCCTCCCACTGTTGTCAGCACCTCTGTCTTTCTGTATCAATACACACTGTTAGATGCTGAACAGAACAGCAACAAACTTAATTCCTATCTCCAAGTCCAAGGCTCCACAGAAAAGAAACTGACATAGGCAGAACCAGATAAATTAATACAACAAAGAAAACAAATTAAGATAATGGCATGGTATTGGTAAGCATGGTAGGGAGCAGGCATAACATATCAAAAACATGTAATAGTTTACATTTTCTCTGTGTTATGGTACTGAGACACATAAAGACTTTACCTAAGACCCTTTGCAATATTTATCAATAGAGCAGATAACTACTTTATTGAACTTAAATAGGCTTGGTTTACATTCAGCAGTCATAGGATAGAGGTGAATTAAAAACAAAAAAAAAAGAGAAGCAGATAGGCAAATTAATTTTTCATTTCCATTTGACTGCTTCTGAAAATTAATACCTTTTTTTGGATTTTCTTCAGACTGTTCTCATGGAAAATTAAAATACTGACTGCCAAGCAAGGCACTGGAGATTTTGATTTTCCCCTCCAGTTCAGGTACATAACTTCCTGTATCAAAATCAATAGGCATTAGACACTTAAATGCACAGCACTATGACCAGAACAAATGATGCTGAGAAAAAGGTCATAGATCTTAGGTGTGTTAGCAGGCTTTTAGCACTTTCTTTTTCTCCTTTATTGCAGATATTTGTGATATTTATTTTTTTTCTTGTGCTTTAGTGCTGTTTAATAAGTCATTAGGTGATAATTTTAGATTTGGCCTAAATTTTCAAAAGACAATAGGCTGACAAGTCTCTCAGCAATTACTGTGTGGATATCACTTTAAAATTCCGAATTATTAATTCATACTAGAAAATAAAAAGTAGTATAGAATGAGAAGGAATGTAAAGATGTGACAAACTCAACTACACACAGAAAGCAAGAGTATAAGAAAAGCTTACTTTCATTTTCTCTTTTTATATAGAAATAATGAAATTAGGAATTATTTGAAATATTAATTTGACCTTTGCAATTCTTATTAAAAAAATTCTCAAAGAAGTTCTGATGAAGCTGTGAAATAAACACACAGTCTAAAAACTAATGGTGCTAGAAAGTATCATAACAAACAGGTGAAGGCCTGAATTTAAATTGAAATTTGCTTTTGTGACTTCAAAAATTATAATATCAGAAGTAATTTTTTGTTATTTCTTTTCCCCTTCCCAAATAGTTGGATTCAAATGTAGATTACCTGCCTATAATTCTTTATGATTGCAATTGATTCCTAGATGATACATGCATAAATAAGATAAATATGCTATATTTATATAATTTTTTAAAGATAGCAGAATCTGAAGAAAAAAAACAACAAGACTGTCTAAACTGACAGCTTTTCTAGTAAAATACAAATACAAAGAAAGAAAATAGTTTCATTCCAAATGCTTTTCCAGCTAATTTAAAGAGAAATACAAATTCATTTAAAAATAGAGAAGTCTGTGAAACATAATAGAACAATATGAGGAAACCCCCCTGGCACCAATTTACTCAGTCTAGGACTATAAAAGGTGCAGAAAACCCAAGCATACATCCTGCATGTGGTTTTCCTTGGCATTATTTACTTCAGGAAATGTTCCTGCCTGCTGTATAAAGTCTGGCCACTGTTCATGCAAAGCACCGGGATGCAGGATTACGATGAAATTCTTGACATTATAAAAGGCACAAAAAGCACAAGAAAGGGATATTTCCTCTGCAGCCTGCATATTGTTTTTCAGACAGACAAAAAGAAGGAAAATTTAGTCCTGTTAAATAGATTATGACAAAATATGGCACTTGCTCTGTGGAACTATTATGATGTCCATGTTACACATACTGGAGCTGTGTAGAAAATCACCAGTGGGTCCAACCCATGTCACTAGCAGGTTAAAAGTACAGAATATTTTTAACAATTCTTTTTATCTCTAAAGACTTTGTCTCAAACACTTTTTTAAATCCTCTGCTGTAGGAGATCAATGAGAAAGTTGACACTGGCCTCAGCAAGATCTGATGTTTTACTTCAGGTCTTCATAGAAAATTTTAAGATATTATTTATTACTATAAAATCACAAATTGAAAATGCTAAGACATTTTCCTGTGGAATGTCAACAATCATGTGTGGCTCCACCATACATGTGTTTGAAAGCATAAGGATGTTCAAGGTTCTGACACAAAGCATAAGACAGAGAACAGCAGAACTGAACTTCAGGGGTGCACAGCTCACAAACTCTGTTAAAAAAAACTCTATTCTATCAACATAGTTCAAATTTCTCTTCAGGATTCACTTGAAATGTCAGCTGTTCCCAAGTAAGAAACAAACATTTCTACATAAAGTCTATAAGAAACTAAAAGGGGCCCTTCCAAACAACAGTCTGTAGATTATTTCCACCATATTTTGCAGCTGTCTTTCAAAACCTCACATTCTTGGGTTATTAGATAATTGCCTCCACGTCAGCTATTCTCTGTTCCAGTGTAAAGGTGACTTCCATACAAAACAATTCATCTACTTAGATTGTTTTAAAGTCAGAAATTATGGTTCTCAGAGATTTTCTTCTTTAACTAATGAAAAAACACCATTACTTGACTTATTTTAAACAGCATTTTGTTAAAGCAAACTTCATAATTAATTGTTGTTATAATCTGAAGGACTTCTTGTTTCTCTTCCAATACCTGAATTTTAGGATTTTCTCCATAAGCATACTTTTCCTGTTATTCTTGACAAAGAAAGCATTTTTACTTCCATTTCTTTCTCGTCTTAGAAAGATAATTTCAAAACTAATGCAATGTACTTTATAATTTACAAGATTTATGACCTTTAATGTTGTTTCTGAATTTTTTTTGGGGGGGGGGAGGGAGAGAAAGCCATTTTCTCCATAAAATTTATATTATATATTGAAGTTCTGCAGGTACATTTAAAGTAATTCCCTTAATAAAGATTAGTGTGTTCCCATTCAGTCTTTTTATTTCTACTCACCAAGCTCATCTCTTACATCACATTACTTAGCAGCTCTTTCATTCACTGTTGAATACCTAACCCTTTCTTTGTGCTGAGTTTCAGATATAATTTACTTTTAAAATTATCCCTTCCCAATTTAAAAAGTAGTTTTCATTTAAGAATGGTGGTTAGACAATTACAAGGATTTCAACAGAAAGTACCTTATAAACAGTAGTTCAGTTTTCTAACAACCAGACATAGATGTGTAAATATGCATTTTTGTTGTTACCTTCAAACTTTGTACAAAGAGATAGTAGTACTAATCAGCACATTTTCCTACAAAGCTGCAGTATTTCTGCAAAGTTTGTAGGAATTTCATTGTTCATCCTGTCACTAAACAGTCTGACAAGACCTTGAATTTCTTTCTAAAACATTAGCTAAGAAAATAACTGCAAGAATCTCAACTTTTAGTTACACAGCCTTTTCCCAGCATCTCTAGGGAAACTGGAAAATGCAATGCAGTGCTAAGCCCATTCCATGTCTGTAGCTGCCCGCTGCAGTAGGCCACCACGAATAACAGTGGGGATCCAAAGAGGCAAGGGAGTTCCCCAGGCTGGCAAGAAAGGAACAAGCTGCTAGGGAAGCACAGTCTGCTTGAACAGACAGCATGTTCTCTCCTCTTCTACACAGAGAGCTTGGAAGGCTGCAGCCCCTCATATGACAGTGGAATGTTGAGGACTGCTCTGCGTGTGAACAGTGACTCTTTTAAACAGCAAATTTACTACTACCAGCTCCTCCCAGGCAGTAGCCAGAGAAGCAATTTCATCATTCTAGGGCACACAGTGCAACTCAGCAGCTGGAACATATTACAGTTTTTTTGTTCTGGAATACAAACCCCATCTTCATTACTGAGGAGCTTCAAGCATCAACCCAACAGCAAAGACAAGGATTTTTGGGTTTTAAATCTAGCAGTATTACATAAAAACTTAGGAAATATTTTTTAAGTTTTTGATCCCTCAAAGCTAAAATACAGTTGATTAAAATTAGTGAGTTCCTGTAGTTTCTTTACACAAACTGAAGTCATTGCTACACACTACAAAATTAATTAGAGAACTTCCTCCTTCCTCACCACCTTCACTGCTCAACTTCTTACCACCAAAAAAAAAAAAAAAAAAGCTCCTGAAAAGGGAACATAGAAAACAAAGCAGCAACACAGTCTGTACAAACTAAGTACAAACTAAGCATATGGTTTAGCACTAACTCACTCTTCCTAATTTCTCTCAGAAACTGAACACCCAATTTAATTTTTGCAACAAATATTTTTGCTCTTATACCAGATTGATAAAAAATGTACTTTAGTTAAGTAACACATTAAAATCAGTATTTTGCTAGGATCAGCAATAGACTTTTCACAGTGTACATTTTCTTCCAAAAATTAGAATATCAAGGCATGGCAGATTGGTAACATGTATAGAGTCAGACTGCCTTCCTCTCTGAGACCAGAAAAAATACTGCTGTATGAACCAATTACCTGGCTGTGGTGCTAGCCTGCTGCACAAGTACTTCTGCCAAGTCTTCAGCTCCAGCTACCATGCACTCATTTTTCAAATGCCCAAGCCCAGTTATTTATTCAGGACAGCTCATTTAAACAGCTAAATAATTGGTGGAGTCAGACCACATTTGGCCTCCAGCATTCCTTGGATGTCTGACCTCTAGAAGTGTACAAAAATTTATTACAAGATGTACAAGTCTGGAGTGGGACTGCAGAGGCTATTTGCCTTGACAAGCTCTCTGTCAATGCCAGTTCAGGGGTGCTGTCGAAGCCAGAAAGACATTTACCCCATTTTTTTATGAGACAACCAATAACACAGCCACAACACCTTGTAAAACATCCAATACATTTCCATAAAATGCTTACTAACACTATTTAGTGACATCTTAACACAAATAACTTTTTTTAAGATCTCTTTCCATTAAATAGTTTGCGGGGACATTTTCTTACTAGCAATCTCCCATTACAGTTATGACACAATACTCCGTTTACTTCTGCTGTGCTTTCCTACAAAATATATTTATTTTTTCAGTATATTTTTTTACAGTCTTTCTTTCATGTACGTTTTATATATGCTTTTAAAGAAGATTTATTACTTAGTGTATGTAAAACAATGCAGAAATTGCTCAAAGAAGATTTATTACTTAGTGTATGTAAAACAATGCAGAAATTGCTCAAAAGGAGTAACAGTAGAACTATACAGGTAATGTAACTAATTTCTACACACATTCTCAGACACAGAGGAGCACAGAGGCACAATGGGAGAAGTGATACTCCAATAGCCCAGTCACAGAAAAGGAGTCCCCACTGGCCCCTCCCTGGAGACCTGATGGGAGAAGCTCCTCACTGCACCTTACAGACTGAAGGCTTACTTCCATGGAGCATGGGACAAGTTATGGGGTATCAGGGAAGAGCACTTGGGGCTTGGATGAAGCAGCCTGGGAGGTCCAGGGGAGGAAGCAAAAGTGAGGGAAAGGACAAATAAGGTGGTTTGCAGAGAGCAAGCAGGGTAAAATAGAGGGAAGAGGGGTTAAAGCAGGTGGTTGGTTCCCTTGTCTGGCTGTGCCCTGTGGCAAATCCCCAGAGTTTGTTCTGTCTGCTTACTAAACTGCACACCTTACTATGTTCCTGGGAAAGTGGCTATCCATTCTATGCCAAAGCAACTGGGGCCAGACAGCTTATAGATGTGCCAGCAGCTGGACAAATCCCTGCGGATTTGTCAATGATCATCAAGAAAAGCTAGCCAGTGTAGCCAGTGAGCAGTCTGAGTGGCCTGGGAGCCATGTGCTGCAAGTGAGGCACCTGGAGAAAGCAGCTACCAGAGGGTCCAGGTTACAGCTGATCTGCTGTGTGAGTGTCTGAGAGGGTTTGGTTGGGTTGGGTCTCAGAGCCTGGTCATGAAGAGATCCAAAGTGTGTGTGGGTGTCCATCTGCACACACACACGCTGACAGAAATGAAGAAACCAGGGACCAGCTGCTGAACACATAACTACTGGGACTTCAGTCCAACCTCTGGAGGGGATGCCAGCATATGTATGTCCCAATAACAGACCTTCATCCTGATCAGCCGGATGAGACCATCAGATGAAAACAGAGCTGTTTGGGCTTTCCTTGAATGCCAAGTGGTTCTATCTGTGCTGATATGTGTGGCCATGACCATTATCATGTGTTTATCAGTGCTGCACCACACTGAGTACCCATGGGCGAGGCACGCTCTTGCTGCATCCAGGCTGGCTTTGACAACACCAACCTGCAGCACCTCACTTCTTCCAGGCATGGATAAAGGTACAAAAACATTTGCAAAACTGTATGCATTGTTACACTGTAAACCTTTAAAGCAAAACAAACGTTGCATCCCATAAAGATGGAAGGAGAATTCAAAAGAGAAACTACTACATTGTTTCAAGAATAAAAATCAGGACAAGTGGAGAATAGAAATCATTGATGCATTCAACATTGATGTTGCTGGAAACTTTAGTATCCATGACTAACTTAGTAAATAAGTATGAATTATTTACTCCTTTGTTTCAATTGCTATAGAAGAAAGAAGAAAAAAGAATCTGTTCAATCAGATCTTTGGTGGATGGTTTCATTTGAGCTGTGGAGGAGTTTTCAGTAATTAATAGCCAGCTGCACATCCTGATATAATGCCAGATGGGTCCTGCGTCATTAAGCATTACTGAAACAAGTTGCTATTTATCAGGTAATGGTCCAGGAAAATAAATCCTTGGAAAAGAAAAACAGTTTTCTTAAGAGGTAAAGATCTATTTAAGGATTAAACTGGATATTATTTAATGCCATTTAGGAAAAAGTAACTGCATAAAATACTCCTTCTTGTGCAAATTATTCATATACAAGAGTGATAGAAACTAGTACTAATCTGCATTTACAATTCAAAATAAGTTCTTTTGACAAAAAAAATAACACTGTTGATCATTAGAATTCCCTGATACTTCTTTTAAGATGTTACTTTTTAGTTATTTATAAATTTGCCTAAAATTATTCACACAGCCATAAATTTTTGTATTTCATATAAATGAAATAATTGCTCATTATTGACATTGTAGTTTTGTAAAATGAGATTTCTGAGCTCCTGTGCTATAATGGGGCACCTACTCTCAGTCACACCCACACTCTTCAAAGTTGATTTCCACAGGCACCTTCCTGAATTTTGGCAGTGCTTATCTCTGAGATTTGAAGATAGATTAGTAGAAAGAGCATTCTCAACTGCAAAAAAGTTGGCTGGAACAGTATATGTATTATGTTTTGTACGATTGAAGAACCAGAAATGCAGGATAGTTAGTTTCTGAATACTGCAAATGGGCAGTACTTCATATTCAAAATCCCTATCTGTAGAACAGACCTGATGATACTTTGTCAGTGCTGTTACAGCACAGATTTAAATCTTGTAAAGCACATAGCTTCTAAAATGTTCAAGAAGAAATTGGGCTTTTCAAATCTGGTGCAGATTTTAAATTGTTTATTTTGAACAAGAAGTGCTGGGGTGTTGACGGAACAAGAAATATTGGGCAACTGCCAAGGCAGTGAAGGGATAAGGTGTACTGTGGAAGCTACATTGTGCTTTTGTGCATTTGGAACAAGTAATTCACACTCTTAGGAATGCCAACTTTCCAGTCACCATAAGGTGAAAATTACCAAAATTCCATTTCCTAACTTTTCTCCTTCAAATCCTCTTGTTTTTAACAAGATTAGGTTAGTTTTCATGCAAGTGCATAAATCAGTTTTGCTCTTTGCTATGGTGACATATATGATGCTAAATTTATTTAAACAGCTGCATGTGAAATCATGCCTTAGTACATTCTGTAAACTTCAATGAGAGGAAACAGGGAGTCTATTAAAAAGACTCTTTGCAACTACTCAATTTGCACGTGCAGAACAAGTTTATGAGACTGTAACTGGTGATTTCCACCTTCCTCATCATTAAGATCATTTGAGATTTCCAAGGCATAATTGGTTTGGTACTGTGAGAAAAAGTATTTAAACACTTCTAAATACTTTTGTAAATGTAAATATTCCAACTCTGAATCAGTAACTAGCATTTTGTCCCACTAAATGGAGGTACATGAAGTAAAGATAGATAATTGTCAATAATGACATTGTCTTTAAAAGTGGGTATAAAATTTCTGGCCTTCTATTTCTATTCCTGCCTATCCCTGGCTCTCAATAGAAATAAACCCAACAAAAAATGTTTTCTCTATAGCATAAATGACAAGACAGAAAAAAAATAATTCTAAAAATAAAATTTCTACAGCAAGAACATAAAAACTGTAAGGAAAAAAGTCCAAACCACTAATAGTCATCTTGCTATCAGGTATCTTTCCATCTGAGTGCAGATAGATAGATAGAAGGCAAGGAAATGCATGACATCCAAAATATTTTAAGAGAGGTTTTTCTAAGGCTTTTGCAATGGTCTAATTCAAAAGAGGGCAAAACAAGGGTAAAGGCTGACAAACAATTGCCATCAGCCTCAAAGGTGGTTTCTTTTTTACATATGATAAAACAACTTCCTCTAAAAAAACAAGAACATGAACAAGATTTTCTTCAGTAATAAACTGATAATATCTAACAGTACCTAGTATTCCCTGACTAGGTTTCACAAATCTAAATTTTGGTGAGTAACCAGTTCAAAAAGAAAATATTATATTGCATTCCAAGTAAAAATGGAGGATGTTCTCCATACAACAGGTAGTTGTTACTTGAGGGATTTCCTGACAAAGGATGTTGAAGATTAAAAAGTTTACAAAGTTTCCAGAAGACATTGGACAAAAGCTTAGGAAATACTTGAGATGAAAATAATTGGAAGCTGGGAGAGCAGTTGTGGGAAGTATCATATTGCACTTTCTCCTGTGAACATCTGTTTAAAAGCCGGAATACCACTCTACAGATATCATGGGTTTCACCCATTAAATCCATTCCTAAAGTACCATTACACAATATAACTGACCATATACAATAAGATTGAACTAAAACAGTTTTATCTGACAAGATGATGTAGTATGAGCTCCAGTACAAAGCAGAAAGCAGTATAGTAGAAAGCAGAAGTTAACTTTGAGAACGCCACAAATATTTTGTCCTTGTTTTGCACTTCTCTCTATCTTTGAATTCTACCCCAACCCGGTCCCTGAATCTGGATTAAACTCTTCGAGGCAGAGGTTAATTACTTCTTACTGTGAATTCTAACAATCTAACAATTTGTCAGCTATCAAAACAAAAATCTTAATCTTAATTATAATCTTTACACTTAAATGCAATAATAACAACAAATAACATATTTTTTAAAAGCACTACAGGTGAAACGGCTTCCTGTGCTTCCATTTATCCCCCTGTAAATTTGGTAAACAGAAAGGAATTAAACTAATTACCTTTCCAAAATAAACTTCAATATTTATATAGGAAGTACAATATTAAATTTAAAAAATTACCATTAAAATTAAATATCCTAGAAAATATAGAAATAAAATAAGGAAATAAAAAAAAAATAAACCTTCAGTTCTCTCACACAATAAACATTTTTAATAATAAGCTACCCATGCCAACATAAAAATATATTTAAAATATTATGGTCCTGATTTCTTTCTAAATTAGTGTTCACTATACAACTGGGTCACTATATAACTGGGCCACTGTTACACAAAAGTGAGAAGAACATTAGAATTGTAGATCTAAATTCTAGACTTCTTAAGACAAGAGAAAATTATTTTCCAACATTATTTTCCAACTTCTGGGAAAAGGATGTTCCATGTTACTTGCTACCTTTTCGTCCTGCTTCCTCCCCAGCTCCCTCCTCCCAGCCCCACACATACACAAAAGCAACTTCTAACCCCTTCAGCGAATGGCATACATTCTATAATTTTCAAGACTGAGCTGGGGGAAGGTTTAGTGGGGAGGGTGGGGTGGAAAGTGACAATCCTGTAGTTTAAATAGAAACTAAAATATACCTTTGTCATTTAGGTTAGAAGCTGTCTTGCATCTTACTAGCTCCAACCCTGACAGTCAGAGAAAATCACTGTGTTATCAAGAGAGATTCAAGAAATACTCAAAATTCACATTTATCTATAATCTTCTCACATAAACTGTCACAGAAGACAGTTTGATAGCCTAGAACCTTTTGTGGTCCTTCCCAAATCTAAATCTAATGTGACTGGTGCAACAGCATGATATTCAAGAATTGGTGTCAAACATATCATGCAATCTGCTAAGATGAAGACCGAACTGAACAAAGCTGTGTTTTTTCAGTATTTGAAAGAGCTCTATTAACCTCTGACACACACTCCTTCTGTAAAGCACCCTATAAAGCCCAGCACTTCATATCCGCATATGCCACATTGCATATAGTGGTAGCAATTCCTCCTATAAAAAATCATGAAAATTAAGATACTAGATTATCATTACAGACATTTCACTATTTCCTCCAAA
This sequence comes from Passer domesticus, assembly GCF_036417665.1. NCBI lineage: Eukaryota > Metazoa > Chordata > Aves > Passeriformes > Passeridae > Passer > Passer domesticus. Next base: position 20,119,478 of record NC_087512.1, read on the forward strand.
GGAATGAACTGAAATAAAGATAGATCTTAGTGATTCTGTGATTCTAAACGTAAAATAAACTTAAAACCAGATATGGCCTCAGTGTCCTTATGACTGAAAAACAAACAGGATGCTTAAGGGAGCATGTAAAAATGAAAATTTCAAATATTCTGTCATGGTTTCAACAATCACACTTTGTAAGTCATTATGTTCTAATTTAGTGGGACAATAAATAAGAAGTGAGAGAAAATCACAGTAGATGAAACTGTGCCCTTTAGTATGTTGCAAATATATTGATACCCTTGAGATTTATAGGCCTTCTCATTTCCCTCAAATTTTACATTAATGTGTTTTTATTGCTATCAAACATAGCCTGTATCTGTTGAAGAAAACCATGATGCAGAAAGGTACTTCACAGTGGAAAGAACTAGTCTGAAGACCAACGAGTCTAATCTCTTAATGATAGTTATAAAAATTTGGTTGAGAAAGACTGTGTTTCCATTATATATAAAGCAGTACGCAGGAAGACCTTAAAGTGACAAATGAGGCATACAACTTGTTTTCTCTAAAAGCTTTTCTACTTTCTGAAAATTTCAAGAAATCCATGTTTGACCATAGCAAATTCAATAAAAAAATCAAAGCATCATTAGTCCTTCCTTCTTAGTTTAACGAAATCATATATCACCTCTTCTGGTTGAGCTGGAGGCAGAAGCATTCCTGCCACCTTAAGAGCTATACCATTTTCTCAAGAAGAAAAATTCCAGCCAGTAAATTCTACCTATATTCCCAAAACAATTTCAGCCTTCCTACAAGCGCACAGAAAAATGAGGTATTTCAACTTAGTTTCTTTGTATGCAACTTTTCATTTAACTGTTGCTTATATCAAAGAGAGAATAAAAGGTGTTCAAAATTAAGCAAAATATCTTTGTCTCTCAAGAGTGCCACATAATGCACAGTTAACCATTTAGAATGACCACCATCATGATAATCTATGGATTTCCATTTAATTACTCTCTCAAACTACATTCTGATCCATAAGAAACCTTGGTTTATTGGCTAATAATATGTCCCTTAAATTAAGATATAAACTTGGAGGATACCAAGGCCTCTTGTCTACTGACTCCCATCTTAAAAAAAAATGTATTTTCAAAAAGAAGTCTGGGTGAAATGTAAAATTAAAACTTTTTAAATAATAGATAGGATTTAGTGAAAACTCAAATATTTTAATCGGCATAAGACTTTAAGGCTTGTGAAAAAGATCTTCCAAAACACTTAAGCCACAGAGTGATATTAGACAGAATTATATAAATTAGACAGTTGCCTTTGTTTTCATACACTAATTATACTTGACAACACTTTATATGCAACTTTATATGCAACTTTATAACGGATATAAAGTTTTTTCAAGAATAATTAGTGTATGAAAAGAGAGGTGACTGTAATTTGTGTATATATATATATATATATAATATATATTTATTTAAATATTTCATTCTTATGACTCATGTACAGGGCAGACTCAACAAAAAATATTAATATTAACATTAAATCTATTAGATTAATAATCAGCTCTGAGAAGAAGAAAATAATGTACTTTAAGAACCCTGCTGAAAAACTGATTCACAGAGAAAAAGCCAGTAATTTCAGAATGGTATCATAGGCTGTTACAGATTCCATCTTTACACTTTTGATGGCTATTATTACCAACATGTAATTTCAGGCCAGTTAATATCTTGTGAAAGCATAGTTTCAAAACTATTCAGAATGCTAAAAACCAGAAAAGAGTTTGACCTCCAAGAGCTGCCATCCTTTTGCAGAGGACATTATCATGAGTAATAAGCACACTGCAGCTCTGACAAGGGAGACCCTCAGGTCTTCCACCACACAGTTCATTGAGTTGAGTACTGGTCTGTGGGGCAATTTGGCTTTTTCCTTGCCACAGCATAACAGCTAAGGACTTTAGGGAATCCCTGAGAATACAGCAGCTCAGCCAATATGCTATTTCTCGTATAAAGGGAGGGGGCCACTTCCAGGCAGAAACTCTAAAGGGACTCAGTGTCCTGTTTAAGACAATAAAATGCTGTTTGACACAACATCTTTTGTTTCTTATTCCTAAAAGGCAAAATGTTTATCTTCAGGAATTTGGTTTGACATTGAAAAGTATACAAACAATGAACTAATTTTGGTAATAGCTAAAAATAAAATAATTCTGGAGTATCATATTAAATGAAAAGCTATCCAGACACAGTTTTAAAATTCACAACATGGAGCTGAAAACATACACAATAATGCTTTGACTTTTACAAATATTTAGCAAGCTCAGCTCTCTTTGACTCATGTCTATATATTCTAAAATTAGAATTATTTCACTGGTTTCAAAAATCAATTTCTTGTGCCAGCAAGTGATTTTTTAAAAATTTTAGTTTAATTAAAAAAAAAAACCTGAATTTTTAATTAACCAAAGATATTGCATTCTGTGGGACAGGGATCTGGATTATATTAAATACCCACTTTTTAAACAAGATTTTCCATTCAAGCATGTTGATGTCATTAGATCAGGATACAGATACAAAAGAAATTGCAGTAAAAAGGAAAAAATGGGAGAACCCCACCTCACACACCAAAGTAAAAAGAGGGTACTAACTTAAAAACTGAAACTATTCTTTTCATTTTCCTCAACCTGTCTCAGTATGTTGTTCTGTGCTTAGTGTAAGTGCAAAAACATGACCACGGTATCTCAGGCTGAGGATAAGAAATTAATGGCTCCTTCAGTAGCAACACATATCAATTTAAAGAGAAAGAATTTAAAAAACATAAAATTTATTTAAACCCTGTAAACAATTGCTAGAGAAAAAGAGAAAAATAAGGGGGAAGGAAAAGAGGAACAATAATCCTACCTGATGTTTAATAATTTTATAATAAAAAACAAAACTCACTCAAAAAATATCAATGTGAAGTCTTGCTTGTGAAGAATCAAGTCTTAAAAAAAATCAGTTTAGGAATTACTGTACAATTTTCAAAGGTACTTAGGCAGTTCATTTGAGAACCGTGATACAGGTTTTCATTGCTGTTATTTCCATTATAATGGAAAGAGCATTTAAAAATATTTTTAAAATTACAGAATAAAAAGTAAAAATAAAATCAGGTATGCACGGTTGTTTGCTCCTACAATCATGGCAATTCTCACATATATTTGAAAACATTTTTCTGAACAGAAATCTATCAGAGACAGCAACTATTTTGTAATGCTTCTGCAAATTATTTAACACAGGCACAGTTTTCAAATTACCCACATTTTCTTCTTTTAAAGAATATCCAGAGCATCACTATCTCACCTAATTATTTTCATAAACTAGTCAAGCTTTCCCCTAAATCTGAGGTTTTGGGTTTCTACTGTACCCATTATCTTTTAGCCACTTCAAGTTAGACTTCTATTTAATATTCAGTCAGAATAGATTCATGACTACTGGAAAGCAAAAGACCATTTACTGTGGAAGATTTTACTTATCCTTACATTCCTTGTAGCAATGAACATTTTATTCTGTTAGCAGATCAATAAGATTATTCTGTAATTAATATGATCCATAATATTACATTACTTTGGCTTGAGTTTTTGTTTGTTCTTTCCTGACTGTGATGGGAACAGAGGTCCTTTTTTACCAAAAACTTAGTCCAGAAATCAGCACACAGTCCTTTTTTTAGTAAGATATAAATGTGAAAATAAAAGGGCTTAATGATGACACAGTAGAAGTGAAGTCCAATTACATTAAAACAGGTGTCTGATGTGTTGCAAAGTGAAAGATATCATTAGGACTAGAGAAAAAGGAGAAGAGCAGTCACATGGGTCCTTAAGAGTGATACCAGTAACATTGGTGAGAATAATAGCTGCTGACGTCTCAATGAAATTAGCTACAGCAGAGCTGGATTATGAGGCACTGAAATAGTACTCTGAGAACTCAGAACTGACCTATTAATCACATACAGAGCTAAAAAGCCCTACTGGGTACTAAAGGCTCACCAATGAGAATACAATTCACTAGAAATTTTATGATATTTATAGTCACAGTCTATACACAAAAGTAGGGTATGTGAGAAAAAAAATCTTGCAATGAGTATTCTGAAACTTCTGCTGAAGATATTTCATCTTGACTGGGGGTGGGGGGGAACACAACAAGAAAATAAGGTGAGATGTTTGCTAGTTTACCATTTTTCAGAAAATATTTTCTCAAGAATCCACTACCCTTAAAAATTAACAAGAGAAAACGCTTTATTAGGTTCCAGCAGCAGTCATGCTTTCCATCCTGCATGTTATTGGTATGAGTGTTCTAAAATGCTTGCAGCAAGATGTGCAGCAAGAACTATATACAAAAAAAACATAACAGAGGTACTAATGCTGTCTTATGAAGAAAAGATGTAAGTATTTTATAGGAAATAAAAGTAACTGAAAATATAATCACAAAACTACTGCAAATTATAGTAAAGTGTGATGTGTAATGCAAATAAGCATCAAAAGTATTATTGAAGAAATAAAAAAGAATGCACTCTTAAATATTATTCAAATTACATTCTTGAAATGTTATCTGAAAGCTGTTGAAACAAACACCTTATAAAAATAATCTTTTAAAACCTCTATCCTTTCTGTCTAGTGCAGAAAAGTAAAACCAATGTAACATATTGCCAAATACTCAAGCTAAATCAAAACAGAAACAATTTCTATGATTGAATGATATAGAAAAAACATAGTATGCTTGTCACTTTATTTCACATGTTATGTTACAATGGAATATGCACAAAGGAACTAAAGTGATATAAAATTTCACTCAAATAATTCATGAATAATATAAGAGAAAATCAGGCTGTCAGTAAAAGATATACAGTTTAGCATGTTAATAAAAAAAACCTCTTATATACTACTTTAGGTTACTTAGTTTATTAGAAAACATTTGAATTCAGAAATTACAGAAAAGTATGGATTTTGTCTGAGCATATAGTACACACAGAAAATCTTCAGCAGAAATAATAGAATTATTATATTTGTGATGCATGGATAATAAGTACACCATTTACTGTACTTTTTATTTAATATATTAGTATCTTGAGACTATTTTAAAGAGATATTTCATATCAGATCAGGTTGAAAATACTTGAATTACACAGCATAGTGAAACTGAAAGCTATCATCAAAGTTATGTTCAATTATAGAATGCAGTTGTGCTCAGTCATGTTAGGTTTTTTGATCCAAATGAGGTGTGAGCCCTAAGTATTAAAGGATTATAAAATAATCTAACAAGGAAAAAGGAAAAGAAGTTTGCAAATAATACTGCCGAAGTAAATAGATTTTTGATTTAGTTATCTCATAGAAAAACCCTTAAAAATCAATTTGGATTATTCATAAATTATTTTTAATCTGTTTTTCTCACTGAGATGAAAAAGCTATTGAGATAAGAAGCTACTGCCAGAGGCATCATAATTTATTAAAGAGCTCTGCCATGAGACAACAGGATCTACATTTAATTGCTTCTGCTGTTTGCTGATTGCCCTATTCACCTTGATACAGAACCACTATGGGAGCATTCTATGTAAAATTAATGTCCCAACAAAAGGAACTGCAATAAAGACCCATAAGATTACTATGTGGCCTAGTATTCAGGGCATTCTACAAGTCTGTGCAATTTGAGAAAACAAACTCTCCACAATCTTGTTGTCATTTTTGGTGGACGAGGATACCATCAGAACCATAAACTCTCATGTGAGCTTGGCAGACTGCTCCAGCACATAACTATCTTTTTCCAATTAACTACCTTTTTCCACATTGAAATTACTAATGCAGTTTAAGCCAGAAGTGCTCTTGGTATTAATGGAAGCCAAAGAATGGTTTTCAAAGAATGCCTTGGTGAAAAAGTTTTCTACAGTTGCAAATCCCATTTTCAAAGGTTTAAATGACTTTTTGAACTTCCTTCATGGATCTAATATTATTCCAAGAATCTACTTTGTTCACAGTTTCATAAATCTCTTTCCATGTTTTCATAACTTTAAAAGAAGTAGCTAATCACTAGTCTGTAGAAATTTATTTTTGAAAAGGTAAATAATTGATGCATTATTTAAAAATATATATAAATAATACAATAAGAACCCAAATGTGTATCAAATATAATATAAAATATTCTTAAATATTAAGTTTATACATTTTAGATATCAAGATATCACTTACACTTATACAAGCAGTTGCATCCTAAACCAATTCTACCAATCCCTGTTATTCCAAAAATTTAGTTCTCAAAAATGGCAGGCAAAAAAATGCAAACAAACAAATAAAGCAAATGCAAAAAAATCTCCAACCAATGAATCAAAACAAAAAGTACTTAAATGAATTCATTCACCAGAATGGATTTTCTAGCTGCTCTGCTGTCACAGGCTCTACATTGTACAAACCTCTTCATGGCTATTTTTAACATGCAACAGTCAATTATTTTCATGCCTTTCTCCAATATCCTATTGAAAGCCTGTTCCAGTGGCCAATTAAACCCTATTGATTTCTTCTATTTTGCCAACACAGCTCTAACAGACAATATTAGAAAATCCAATGGTCTGTATCTAAATCTGCCTAGCCATGTTGGTTGAACTTGCCATTAAAACTCTGCAACAGTAGAGGAGCTGCAGGTGAGATATTTCTTTTACTATCTCAAGTACATCTTTATCAAAGGTTACTTTTATAAAAATATGTTGGTTTTTTTTTTAATAATAATTCTCTTGGACTCTGCTATTTCCTATCATTGCAGCTATGTATTTAAAATACAAAAATTATCCAATATTTACCATTCAATTTCACAGTGTGTTTGGAATTCTCATGTTCAATAGTTGAAAACCTATGTGCGATAACAATACAGATCACTGACCATACTTGCACACCATTTTTTTATTTCCCTATCCTGACTTCTAATTAAATTATATCATATATTGTTTTCTCCTGAAAAGGAAACTGTCTTGATTCGTAATGGAAAGTCTCACTTGAAAATCCTTGACTGTAGCTACTGAAATGTCATGCCAGTCAAGTGAAGTCCCTAGTGACTGGAAAAAGGATAATGTTGCATCCATTCTTAAAAAGGGTGAAAAGAGGACTCTAGGAACTACTGACCTGTTAGCTTCACCTCTGTTCCTGGGAAGATCATGAAGCAATCCTCCTAGAAACTGTGCTAATATTCTTGGAGGACCTGGAGGTGATTCAAGACAGTCAGCATGGCTTCACCAAGGGCAACATGCCTGATCAACCTAGTGGCCCTTTATGATGAAGGAAGGGCTATGGATGTTCTGGACTTCCGTAAAGTCTTTGACATGGTACCCCACCATATCCTCCTCTCCAAGCTGGAGAGATACATTTGATGGATGAGAAATCGGCTGGCTGGTTGCATCCAGAGAGTAGTGGTAACCAGCTCAATGTCTGGACGGAGATCAGTGATGAGTGGTGTCCCGTACAGGGACACATACCAGGACCAGGACTGATTATTATCTTCATCAATTTCATAGTAGGATTAAGTAAGTTTGCAGATGACTCCAAGATGTGTGGACCATAAAGGATTGACTACCAGACAGAAGAACCCAGACAAGCTCAAGAAGTGAATTCATGTGAATTTTATGAGGTTAAACAAGGCCAGGTACAAAGTGCTGGATCTAGGTTGGGGTAACAATAAACAACAACACGGGCTGGTGGATAAAGGGATTGAGAGCAGCCCTGCCCAGAAGGACTTGGGGGTGATGGTGGATAAAAGGCTGGACATGACCCAGCCATGGGCACTCCTAGCCCAGAGAGCCACACGTGTGCTGGGTTGCATCCAGAGCAGTGTGGACAGCAGAACCAGGGAGGGGATTCTGCCCTTCTGCTCTGCTCTGTTCTGGTGAGACCCCACCTGGAGTGCCCAGGTCTGGAATACTCAGCACATGACAGAAAGACATGGAGTGAGTTGGAGTGAGTTCAGAGCAGGGCCATGAAGATGATCAGAGGGGTAGAACACTTAACTGCAAATAAAGGCTAAAAAACTGGGGTTGTTCATCATGGAGAAATCTCCAAGGTGACCTTATGGTGGCTTTTCAGTACTGAGAAGGAGGCTATAAGAAAGATGACCTTTTAACATAGTTATAGGACAAGCAGTAATGGTTCTAAAGCTGAAAGAAGGTAGAGTCAGTCTAGAACTAAGGGAGAAATTTGTTATAATGAGGGTAGTGAAATATTGGAACAAGTTGCCTAGAGAGGTGGTAGATGTCCTTTTCCTGGAAATATTTAATGTCAAGCTGGAAATGGGCTCTGAGTAACCTGATCTAGCTGAAGATGTCCCTGCTTATTGTGGAGGGGGTTGGACAAGATGACCTTTAAAGGTCCCCTCCAACCCAAACCATTCTATGATTCTATGTGATCCCGCAAGAGACTCAGAACACTTCCTTTTTTAAGACATGCAAGCATATTTGTGCTTTTTCAAAGCATCCCCTAACAAACATTAATGATAGTGCAAAACTTACCCAGGATGCCAAAACCTCTTTTGATATCAGAAATACGATACATCTTAAAGCCTGTAGCACTCACTGCTGCTAAGACAAATCTCATTCCAAATGTATCAATGTCCTAAACTTACATTCTTGAAACCTAAAACTGAGGCATCTTGAGTACTCAGCAGTTTTAGAGCACTTCAAGCACTGGTGAATAGCTAGAAAATAAGAGTTGGTTTTTATATGAAATTTAGAAATGCTTCTAATGATCTCATTCTGTGTTTTCTTTAATTGACAGGAGAAATACTGACCACATTTTTGATAAGGAAAATATTACATCATTGTTCCTTTGAGAGGTTCTGGTACTTTCCCAATCTTTATTGATAATGTGGAAGGATAACACAACTGGACTAATCTGCCATTCTGTGAGGCTATTCCTCTTCAAGAGCTCAGAGGCAGCTAAAGCACTTAAGATCTGCATGAGAGATTCTTGAAAGTATTCAGGCTGATGTTAAGAGATTAACATCAGAGATATAGATTAATCATCACTGCAGACTCCATTCTGTCTATATTTATGTCCTGAACAGGTCTAAATGGATAATGCCTAGACTCTCCTATTTCTCACCCATGTGTAATAGCAGACTGACATCTTCACTGGCATCATTGTCACAGTGCACCTGAATTGCAAGAGTAAGTTGCTGCATGAAGCTGAGACATTTCCCTCACCAGTGACACAACAGCACAAGCTCAGTTTGAGGGTAGAAGAGGTGGAAAGCACTAAGCAGACAAATAGTTCTACAAGGGCTCTCTGCCTGGCCTCTCCCAGGACTCAGAAGTCATTTCCATACAGTAGTACAAAGTGAAGGTGGTTTCTAACCAAGACTGTTTTATAAAAGATTATAAGTTTTTAAATTATATCATCTATGGTTTGGTTGAAATCAGAGGATAGGTTCCAAAGCTATAAAAGGGGGGAAACAGATATATATGATCATGTAGGCTTCACTTCTTTGAGAAACCAGGAAAAAAAATCCCCATATATAAATACTTGTATATATATATAGACACACATATATATATAGACATATATATATATATATATATATATATATATATATATATATATATATATATAAAAGAGCTTCAAAGCATTTCTTCCTGCTCAGCATTCTGTGTCTATTCAACTGATTAAAATCCAGTAAAATACCTGTGAATACATGGAAAGTAAATGGCATTTCAGGAAAGAAGTGAACTTAAGCTCGCAGTCACAAGTATGCTTGTGTATTTTATGTTTTCCAAGTAAAAAAATATTTATTAAAAGTATTAGATAAGGAGATATGCCTTTTGGGGTCCTTGGGTTTTTTTTAATTATCAGGGGGATGGCAAAAATGAAACATTTCAATGAAAGTTGCAAAGAGAAAGACTGAAAATTTGCAGGTGTGTTTGTTTTCATCAGTGATTTAACTATATTTTTATTCTATTACAGATGCCACTATCTGTGTGATCAGATCTTTTCTATATACAAGTTCTAAAGGCAGATTCTGATACATTATACTGTATTCTGATCCAGGAAGTACTTTCATTGTGCCTCTCTGAATTTTTTTTAATATATTGTTTAAAAAATGAAACAATGACCTGAACATCTGATCTTCTAGTAGGATTGCATGCAGCCATAGTTCAAAAATGTTCATTATGCAAAAAACTTCTTAAAACTTTTATTCATAGTCACTTTGCAGGGGATAAGCAATGCTCTAAATCATCTTCTCTAAAATCCTTCTTCCATTTCATGGAACAAACAAGTGAGCCTTTATCTGGTACAATCCCTACCTTATTATGACTTAATCTCTGATTCCTGCTTGGTTGCCATAAATAGGCAGATATTAGCTCAGCTGCAGCTCAGCATGCATACCTTTTTGTGACTGTGGCATTCCCAGCAGCAGTTACTTCACCACAAGCCACATCTCCTTGCAAAATGAAATATGATTAGGCTTTGAGGATTATACAGTGTATTGAGATTCCACTCTTACTAAAACATATGTATAGTATATAGCTCACCGATGTGTGATTCAATGATTAATTTAAAATTTGAAAATACTTATTATACATATAACCAACATTGCACCTTAACTCTATTTTTATCCAAATATAGTGTTTAATAGTCGAAACTAAAACCCTCAGTAAAAATCTGTCTAATTTCAGAAAGAGTAATTTCAGTATTCATGGGCTGGATATTCAAAATACTGTTGAATTAGAAAAGGGAATACAAAACCAAAAACACAGCAGTACTTTCCTTGTCTGGGAAATTTCTAGGATTATACCTTCACAGGACAGGTTACTCTGCCACAGATATTCCATGAGAAAGACCACTCTCTATGCCAGTTATTCAAAAAGATGGAAAATTCTGTGGGGGAACTGCACAGTGTCTGCTTCACTTTTACCCTGAAGAGTATTCCCAAGACATTTAAGGTGAAAAGTCCAAGGTGAAAGAAAGAAGTTGATTTGTCACCTTCTCCAAATCTCCAAGATATTGGTGTTAAAGACAAAAAAAACCTACACTCTCTCAGCATTCAAGACAACTGGTAAGAAATGTGGAAGGCCTGAAGTTACGTCAAAAAATAAGTCAGTGTAGGGCTGGGTATGTCTCAGAATGTACATGAAAATATGCTTTTCTCTACAATACCATCCTAACATTCAAGGAATTTATGCCCCACTTTTCTCCCAGATGTTAATTGATTCATATCTCAAAACTCAAGTAGCTTGTGGAGAAAATGATAACTTTTATTTCACCTTGCGTATTGCTTATTTGAAAAACAGAAGAAGAAAATAAAACTTTTAAAAACTAGAAAGATGACATGATGGATGCCAGATGAAAAAATTGTCATATACTAGAATAAAAACAGAAGCCAAATATCGCAAATGAAATTGTGTGGCTAATTTGGAACATCTGTAAAATTCAGACCCACTGTTTACAAATCAAAATATTGAGGAAAGGCAAAACACAGAAGCCAAATAGCAGTTAGAGACCATGTTTGTTAGGACAGTTATGCCATGAGGTCTATCGCATGAAAAGATACTTTATACTGGGCAGGTAAAAAAACATGAGTGACAGATTTCAAGATAGTTCCTGGGAACTTTTGGATCTCCCATAAGTTGAAAAGCATTGGAAAAAATACCTCTGAGTTTAAGGATTAAATAAAGAATCTGAACTTGGAAAACTAAGTTATTATTTAGATGCCTAGATATAAAAAAGTTGATGAATGGATCAATCAAATACAAAGCTCGATATATTTACTTTTCAAACTGACACTATTTTAGTAAATAAACCTGCTAGTGGAGGATGGTATGATTTGTAGGTTGTTATTTCACTAAATACAACCTATTAAAATTGCTTTTTTTTTCCTGAATATGCACATTTTAGTTTAATTGAGCATTGATTTCCATACATTTCCGAATGCATCTAGATGCTGAATGTGACATGATACTTGTTCCTCTGTCTGAAATTCTGAGAGTGCATATGGATAACATGCCTCACTCCTTTTTCGACTATTACACTTACTCCGTTAAACAAATGATCCAAAGAAGTAACAGTGGAAGATGACATTCTTAAATTCATAGACCTTGAAAACAAAACTTCAAAAATGGCCTAAGATGCACAAAATCTTAGACCTGTAGAATGGATTGAGAGCAGCTTTGGGAAAAGAGGTATTGTGAACAAAAAAGGGTATTTGTGAACAAAAAGCTCAATGCGATTCAGCCATCTGCATTCACAGCCCAGAGAGCCACACGTGTCCGGGGCTGCATCCAGAGCAGGGTGGGCAGCAGGGCCAGGGAGGGGATTCTGCCCCTCTGTTCTGCTCTGCTCTGGTGAGACGCCACCTGCAGTGCTGCATTCAGTTTTGGGGTTCTGAGCATAAGAAGGACATGGACCTAGAGGAGGGCCACAAAAATTATTAGATGGACAGAACACCTCTCGCAAGATGAAAGGCTGAGAGAGTTGGGGATGTCCACCCTGGAGAAAAGAAGGCTCCGGGGAGATCTTATACCACTTTCCAGTAGTATAGGAGACCTAAAGGAAAGCCAGTGAGTGACTTTTTACAAGGACATAGACAAGGATGAATGACTTTAAACTGAAAAGGAAGATGTTTAGGTCAGATACTAGGCAGAAATTTCTGACTGTGGTGAGGCACTGGCACAGGTTGTCCAGAAATTGTGGACTCTCTATCCCTAGAGGAGTCCAAGACAAAATTGGATGAGCTCTGGGTAACCTGGTGAAAGTTCCTGCCCATGGTAAGAAGGCTGGATCTAGATTAATCCATAAGGTTCTTCTAATGCAAACTATTCTTTGATTCTTTGATCTTATGTATCAAGATATTTTTTTACTGGTTAACATTCAGTAAAAATAAAAAATAGCAGGTCCATCAAACTAAATCTTTTTTAAATAGCAGTCAAAAACACAGTTAACCTGCTTTTTAAAATATATCTCAAGTTTTTATCTGTAAACTAAATGAAAACCACACTGAAATCAATCATTTGATAACTAAAACCCACTCACTTTCCTGAGGGAATTCCTCGTCCCCTAGAGGCATCATTTGCCTATAGAGAATATAGTTGGATACTGTAGAGGTGTGGACTGTCACAGATGCAAAGGCAAACAAAACCAACTTTTGAAACATCTTTTCCCTAGTATCCATGTGCATATATCACTGAGGTCGATAAGCCTCTAAGCATGATGCTTCCACTATTACCAGAAAGGCTATTTCACCTTCAAGGGCCTGACCTGATCTGAATCTCCAAGATATATAAAAAATCAGCTGTATTTTTCCAGTTTAAAGGAAGTTAAACTGAAAATTTTTCCTTGTTTGTGGGTAACAGAAGGTATACCGACATCATCAGAAAAAAAAATCATCTTAAAAAACTGATGGTTTAAGAACTTGACGTATGAAATCTGTTCAAATAAATTTGTAAAGAAAAATCCATTAATAATGTGAATAAGACAAGTGAAAAGAATGGAATATAAAGTGCTATGATTCAATATGGAATCCCTTTTTTTCCCTTAAACTGTTCTAAATATCACGTTTTTCAAATAAAGAGCTGATCTTAGAATTTCAGCATATAACTGTTGTGCCAAGCCAAACAACTTGTGAAGGCCACATAAACATTCTTTAAGAGTTTAAGAGTTACATTTATGTAACTATCCATAGAACAATCCATACAATTTAAACCTCAGCTACTGAGATCAAAAATGTATCCATATTCAGATCAAACCTTTGGTAGTTACAAGCGCTAAGAATTTGGTCAGTGAATTTGGTCATTACATAAGGAGCTAGATTTCATTGCAGATGGAGAGAGTTAAAGTCATCTCTTTTCACCTCTTTAAGAATGAACTGTTTTCATGAAGGGAACAAGCAACCATCTGCCATACCAAAGTAAACAAATTAAAAGGAGACAATATGAATAATGCAAGCTAAACTGATTGCTTCAGACAATTTAAAATATGAAACCATGATGCTTGGAAAAAAAAAAATCTTCCACATTTTTTGCAATGTTACTAAGTAAGCCATTCAGCAAAATAAAAATTTGTGACATAAGTAGAATAGAGATCATCTTTTTGAGATATTAACTAAGCCAAATAGAACTAAAAGAAACAGATTCCTTCACATAAATGAATTTGAGACTTGGGTATACTTAATTTCACTATAGCTTTCCAGAGGCTGAGTATCTTTAATCTTCAGGGAATTGTTTTATTCAATTCACAATACCAGAAGAGTTACTGCCCAAATAAAGCAAAATACAAATGTTCATACCATTTTTTACTACACATTTTTAAAAGGAGTAATAAATTCTCAAGGTAATCTAGGAATTTCAATTTAGCTTGTTGTAAAATTAGAGAAATAAGTGCCCTTTCTCTTAATATTTTTACATTCTTCAGAGTATAAATGGATCAGACACTTAAAAATAGTTTCTTAAGAAAAATTATTCCTTCTTCTTTCAGATGCTGTTCTTGATATTATCCACTCCTTTGAAGCCTTTTATTTTGTGCCCTCCATTTCACTAATTCCATGGAGTGAGTCACAGAGGGAAAATTATTCTGTTTATTAACATCTACTGACAAGTAGCTTTTACTGGAAATATTCTTGTATTTTGTAATGGTTAAAATAACAATTATCTTAAATCATTCTGCTATGATCAAAGAGTTATGTGAGTCACAAAAAATATCTAGCAGCATGTACTCAGCTTAGGTTTCAGCAGGCAATACTGAATTAATATTAAAACAAAAGTTGCCATTTAGTATAGTATCCCTGAAACCTAACTAATTCCATTTCAGTGAGATGAAAGTACAATAAGATGTAAATTATAATTGTTGGCCAACCTTCTTAATTTTCTGCCAGCTTTCAATATATTTATGTTGTTCTCTCTCCCTCTCTCTAATCTTCTCCCTGTCCACAAATAGTGCATTGAAAATATCAAACAAAATAGTCAATCTTCACTTACAGACGTGGACAATTCTTTGGCTGTCTATAAATGCCAAATGCATGGATTTCAAGTAAACCTGCTAGTTTACCATTTTATACAACACTATGATTTATTTTTTCAGTAGGAGCCATTCCTCTGTGAATAAAGACCACACCCACTAAACTCAGGCCACAATGTTTAGAAACAATATAAGCACCCACTTACCCACTAACAAAATACTCTATAAATTAAACAAATACTTTATAGATGAAATTACTTACAAATAACAAATATGTAATCAGCCGTACCTAAAGTAATAATACTTTAATTGGGATTGAAGTTTTTTTCTTAATTATTAAATTATACCTAGTAGATAGTGGTGCAGGGTAGTTTCTGCTGCATGAAATTGCAGTATGGATTAACTGTTCCCAAAGAACAGGCAACTCTTTTTGAGTGTTGAGTGCAGTTAAGAGTGAAAAGACTGTAGAAAAACTGCATGAACCCTCAACTGGTGTTTTATGAGTAGAAGAAGCTTCAGTTTAGTTTTTGCTATTGTGACTTTATTTTCCATGAAGATACAAATCAGGTTTATATTAAGTGACAGCGAGACTTTCAGCAAGTTTATAGGATGCTTCAAAAAATTACTTTAACTTAGCCCGAAAATGACTGGTTAATATATATGTTCCCTATTTATAATGAGGCATAGTGTGTCAAAGTGTTTTCAAACTGAATTGACAAAAACAGTAGTACATCAAAAGAATCAAGGTAGAGAACAACAGCTTCATTTACAGATTATATGTTGACGACAGAATACCAGAAGACAAGGCTTGGTAAGATCCACATTTCAAATACAAAAAAGTTTAGTTTGTGTCAGTTGTGGTAATATTAACATAACAGTAATCTGAAAATACAAGTTATGTGATGTCATTATTGTGGAAAAATAGATTAGCATCCCAACAGCATATTCATCTATCTAGGACATCCAAATTGATAAATTAGAGTTTATATTATCTTGTATGGTTAAATTATCCTGCCTGTGCAGAAATTTTGTATGCAAATGTGCACTTCTGTGGTAAAGGGTAATTTACATACACATATACAGATACATATCTAACCTACCCATCAGGGGTGCTGGCAGGCTTAGCTGAGTATGGTATCTGAAGAACTTTCAACTTTTCACATGCAAACATTACAGTAAGTCAAATGACTGCCAATATTAAATAAAAAAAAATAAAATAATTAAAAAATGAACCCTTGCACTGCTTCCAAACAGCAAAAATTATTTAATCTCTTATCTGATATTCAGTATACTGAATGCTGGTTAGATGCTACTGGGCAGATAATGTGTTATAAATACAAAGGAAAACACTTAAGATACCTTAAAATTAAACTCTTTGTTTCAGTCAGTATCCTACTACATCCCACTACATTCATTCTAACTAAAAAATAGAGAAACTTCGACTATGCCCAGAGAAAAGTTTCGCCTGCCACTGAGAATAAGAAAACAGAGATTTAGGTGACCTTTCATATTTAGCAGTACTGTCAAAATCTACTGTTCAAAGACCAACATTCTTTGCTCTTAAAGATTGCTTCTTAGTTTAAGAAACCTTCTTTTTTTTCCCCAAATTCAGGCTAAAATCAAGATTTCCAAAGGATAAACTGAGATGTTCCTCTAATGTTTTTACGTTAAGTATAAAATATATGAAAGCTAACTAAATACTATATTGAAATGCAGTTAAAAAAGAAGCTTTTTCTATTTCCCCACTCTAAAATATAAATAATAAAATTCTTCTAGAAAAAGCAGATGAATAAATATGCATGAAACATTTTGGTTAGAAGTGAACAGTTATGCCATGAGAAGGACATAGCACCGGGCAGATTCAATTCCCCATGATAACTTCATGAGCTGAGGTGACTCATCACATCCTAGGAAAATAATGAAAAGTTGATTTCAGGAATTAGCATAATATCTTCATTTTCCATCAGTTTTCTTTACAGTTACACATTCTACTTTTATAGACTAGAATAACTTGCATAATAATGGAAGGCCAAACCAATTTTGGCTGGCTGAAAATCATGCAGCAATCCTAAAGAGGCAAAAAAAAGAAAAAAAAAATTGGCATCATTATTTTAGAATACTGGCAAAACCAGAAGATTGAAGTTTATTAACAATTGCATTCTTTCAGGGATTTACTAATCACAGAATCATTTGACTTGGAAAGGACCTTGAAGATCACAGACTCCAACCTTAAACTGACCACCTTGGCAACTAGATCACAGAACTAGGTGTCATGTCTAGTCTTTTCTTGAACACCTCAGGGACAGTGACTTCAACATCTCCCTGGGCAGCACATTCTAAAGGTTAACATCACGTTCTGTGAAGGTATTCTTCCTGATGTTCCAGTTGAACCTCCTAAGGCCATGTCCTCTTATCCTGCCACGTCTTTCCTGGGAGAAGAGGTCAACCCCCACCTACTGCAATCTCCTTTCAGTCAGCTCTGGAGTCTGATAACATCATCCCTGAACCTCCTTTTCTCCAGGATAAACAACCCCAGCTCCTTCACTTCCACTGCTTTGCTCTGGCCTTGCTCCAGTACTTCAGTGTTGTTCTTGGAGTGAGGGGCCCAGAGCTGGACACAAAATTCAAAGTGTGGTCTCATCAGCACAGAAGCCATGTACGGGGGGAAAATCCCTGCCCTGGCCCTGCTGCCCACACCATGGCTGATCCAGGCCAGGATGCCTTTGGCCTCCTTGGCCACCTGGGCACAGCCTGGCTCATGTTCAGCTGCTGTCAGCAGCACCCCCAGGTCCTTTCCAGCCACTCTGCCCCGGCCTGTGGAGATCCCTGAGGTTTTGTGACCCAAGGGCAGGCCCAGCACTGGCCTTGTTGAGCCTCACCCCACTGGCCTCAGCCCATGATCCAGCCTGTCCAGATCCCTCTGCAGAGCCTCCCTGCCCTCCAGCAGATCAACTCCTGCCCAACTTGGTGTCACCTGTGAATTTACTGAGGGTGCACTCAACACCCTCATTTAGATCATCAAGAAACTGAACAGGGCTGGTCCCAATCCTGAGCTCAGGGAAATGTCACTTCTGACTATCACCAAGTGGATATCACTCCATTCACAGCCACTCTCTGGGCAAAGCCATCCTGACAGTTTTTAGCCCAGCAAGGGATGTGCCTGTTCACTCCAGTCAGCTTTTCCAGGAGAATGCTCTGGGAAACAGTGTTGCTATCAGAAAGGCTTCCCTGTAGCCCAGGTAGGCTATATCCATAGCCATTCCCTCATCAACTGGGCAGATCACCTGGTCATAAAAGGCAATCAGGTGATCACACAGAACCCACTTTTCCACATCCATGCAGGCTGAGCCTGATCCTGTTTGTGCTTCAAGTGGCACATAATGGCACTCAAGGTCATATGTTCCGTGACCTTCCCCAGCACCAAGGTCAGGCTGACAGGCCTGTAGTTCCCTAGATCCTCCTTCCAGCTCTTCCTGTGGATGGTCATCAAACTGGCCAACCTGCAGTCGTCCATGACCTCCCCTGTTAGACAGTACTAATGATAAATCATGTCATTGATGATAAATGATGATACTAAGAAATTTTTGAAAAAACAGTTAAAAATAAAATTTATATGAGGCAAAGGGTAACGAGTATAACCATGCATTTGCACTGCATTTTTCATTTAGATATATAGAACAATAATACTCAAGTAAATATGGGGGGATTAAAAAGGAACAAAGAGAGGATTTTTTTTCTTTTATTCTCTGCCCTGACTAACAAACTAAATTTTATTCAATCTTAACAGGCAGAAATTTGATAGAAAAAGGATGAACAGTCACAGGTTACATTTTTTATTCTGAAGTTAAGGTGAATTAGCCTGTGGATAAATTTCAAATCTTTGCCAGTTTAAAGGTAGACATGCTTTTTCCATTTCTATTTTCCTTATGGTAAAACTAAAAGGCACATGCAGTAGGTGTTTATGTAATTAAGCAAGCTAAAATTGAATACCATCTTTATTTAGTTTGTCATCACAAATGTAGATAGAATGCAATGAAAGGAAAGCCAGATTACATAACTCAGCAGTAAATGTTTCTAAAATAAATTCCAGTGTGAATGGCAGCAGGCTACATACTGTTGATACATAATTTATGCTGCATAGTGTGTAATGTAGTAAGTAGATATAAAATCCTACTCCTCCAACTGTCACCGCGAATGTGTCAGTATTTCCAGGCCTAACTTTATCCTCACCCAGGACATTACTTGCCCCAACCACTGCGCCTCTTTAATGTATTCTACATTTGCTCCTCTGTTATTCAAACTCTGAAACAGTTTCAGACAAAATACCCTATTTTTGTTACTCCAGTCTCTGTTTGGTAAGCTGTTTAGAGTCTATTTACATTATGGCTACATTTATTTGTCTGATATAGTTGTGCTCCCAGTCATACTGCCTAGGAACAGACACATTTTATTGCTGCTTTTTGCCAGTAGTTTATTCCTACCTTGTGCTAACATTATCAGGAGGGTTCAGATACTGGAATTTTCATTACATTTGCTAAAGGTTATAGGTTCCAAATCAAACTCTGGTCTCTAGGCCATCACTATTTTGGCTGTTCTTTCCCTAAATCCAAATAGAGGGCCTAACACAAAAGACACATCCACTCTTTTGGCTTGTTACACGACATCCAATTCTGGATATTCAAAATAACAAACTGTATTTCAGAAAGGTTCACATTTTAATTCCCCACAACTCTTTCTCCCCTTATTTCATGCAAGACAAGCAGAAACTGGCACATGAAGGCAAAATGTATGTCTCTAAGGTACAGAAAATAACTTTAATATCACTTATCTAGTTCTAAAATATTTGGTTCTGCATGCTCAATACAAACATCACGAAGCACATGACATAGGTCAAAGGGCACCTTTGATGTGTTTCATCAGCACTGAAGAAATATTATTAAAGACGATCAGCTAGTATTTGTATTAATAAACATAAAACTATTTACATTCTATGAAAGATTATTTATTTAAGCTTCATTGTCATACTCTAAAGGACATCTGAAAGTAGCATGAGAGAGTGTATTCATATACAGAACATTTCATGACAATTTCTACTCTCACTAGAAAAGGATAGCATACCTTACAGTCATTGCATGGATTTTTGAAGGTTCAGAATTAAAAGAAAACCAATGACTCGCGACTTAACATCCTCACACTCAAAAATGCCCCTTACAGACCTACTGTAGCATGAATAAGCTAACTTGCCAATTCTCCAAGAGCTGACATGAACATCAGCATGCTAAAAATATTTGCATTCTAAATTAAGGCCTGTGATTGGCTAAGCACAAATGCAGGCAGAGACCATGGTATGGTTTGCATTCAGTTAAAACAGCAAACATAGAACATGTAATTATCTTCCTATGTCTTCCCATCAAACATTTCTACTGGGCTTCCCCAGACAATGGGCTCACATACTGTGACAGACAGCAAGGGTGGCAAGGAGCAGACAGGGAAGCCAGGTAACCAGCTTTCAGAGAAGATAAATAAAAACCGGACAGTTCACTCCTAACGTCTTTCAGCAGACTTCACTGTTTATGTTTGAAAAATGCTTAGTCAGGAGATTAACCTGTGGGTTAAGGAGTGCTTAAAACGTTTTCTCTAAGTTTATAAAAACAGAAGTAAACTATATTCTAAGAGGACAATGGAAGCGCTTTCCCTGTCAGGTGCGGGCACACCTGCAGTGTCCTTTCCAGCACACTCTGCTAAAAAAAAACCGCCAAAAAGGAAGATGAAACACATCCGAGAGCTCGCTAACTGTGTGGGGGGGAGGGATGCGGTTTGACGCCGGCTCTCAGGGACTCCACAGAGCCCGAAGCGGTCTCACGGCGAGGCGCTTCCAGCTCTAATTAAGAGCACACGCAGCGGCGCCGCCGGCAGCGCGCGCCCGCTAATTGTCCGCTCGGCGCGCGGCACCGCGCCCCTCCCCTGCACCCCCCGCGCCCCGCGGTGACGCGCGGCGCGCGCGCGCTGCCATTGGCGGCGCGCGGGCGGTGACGGCGGCGCGGCCCCGCGCGGCCCCGCGTGTCCCGGCGGCGCGCGCGGCCCGGCCCGGCCCGGCCCGCGCTCCGCCACGCGCGCGGCACCGCGCCCGCCCCTCCGCCGGCCTGCCTCGCCTGGGCCGCTTCGCTGCTGCCGCTCCCGAAATGGGTTTGCTGCCCGTGCTCTGAAAGACTTAGTACCTACCCGAAGGGCAAAAGTTTTATGGGGAAGTGTTTTTGCCTTAGCTAACAACCTTTATTAAGCACTAACCAAGACACTAATTCCAGCATCAGGAAGAAGACATGACGCAACAACCACTGGTAGAATTTATAAGCAAGTTGACTGCACTGTATTGCAAGGCAAGTAGAAAGATTTTTTCAGTCAGGAAGAACTATAGATGCCTGTGATTCAAAGAGGAAACAGATGTTTTAATGATGATAAAGGGATTTTAATGCTATATGATTGTCTTTCAAACGGCCACATTTGAGAACCTCCCATACAAAAACATTCTACAGCATTTACGCATATCTTTAATAAATTATTACTGAATTGCCATATGAATGAGCATTTTTTTCAGGTCACTTGAAAGTATATAAATAAATAAGCTCTAGGACAAACCAACCATAGGAGGAAAAATATGCCTTCGTTATGTTTTTCAAATCAGGCTAAGAAATGTGAAGAACTGTCCTTTGATACAGGAAGAAAGTACATCACCTTCCTCAAAATACTTATGTAAGAAAACATGACCATAACAATATCATTTCTATGACTTGCTTATTTTGCAAATATGAAGAAGTGCTAAACTCATATTACTTCATCACTACTATCTCTGTCTGATTTTCATTTTTTTCATAGCTCTGTTAGTCCTCACTTGACATTTATTTATGTAAAAATAGCATCTGGTAGTTGTCACAGTATTTTGCAAACAAGCATTTTGAGTTTAACAGTCTATAATGTGTATTGATTACTCACCATATCCATGAATGCCTCCTAAAGGGGAAATTATTCACATGCATCATGTTCACAGGTCTTCCAACATTAGTGTTTTCCTTGTCAGACTGATTTATCTGTTATGGTATTCATAGATGCATGCCAGAACAACTGCATGAGCAGTCAACAGCAGGGATTATTGCAATTACTGTAATCCACAAAAATAAAAATTCCCAGGATCCAGTGAAAGACTTCTCACAGGGTTTTCTAGGTACACGTCCATCCATTTATGCATCACTTGCTATTTTAAAAAAAACATTAAACTAATCAGTATACAGAAACTGTTCTGACAATGCCAACAGTTTGCCTTGATAAAAATCCAAGTGCTTTGACTGTGAATTAAAGCATCTTCATATGCAGCATTTTGGACAGTTGGAAAAGGTTAGTTAAAAGATAGTTTCTTGCCATCTGTGCCAAATCAGTGTTTAGGGAGAGATGTGTAACTTCAGACTGCTTTGCCATGTTCAGAAATGAATACTGCTTTTTCTTCTTTCTTAGACACATATTCATCAATGATCAATTTAATGCAGTTTTCCTTTCTTACGAGCCTGGGGAACAGAAGGATGTTTAATAGCCTTGTACAACAACCCCAAACTTCTTTCTGAATTTGATACTGTGACTTTGTTTCTTCAGCTAAGAAAGAAGGAAGGAAGTACGCTTTTTCCACTACATAGGACAGGACTACAGTTAGATACCATCAAGGGATATGATCATGTCATGATCAAATTCATTTTTGCTGTCTAACCCCGTAATAAGGCTGCCTGCTCCCTTTAAGTGAAATGACTAAGCTATTGACTCTCACTGCAGAGTCTAGTTCTGTTTTGATATTATACTGTATATAAACCCACGTGCATCAATTTGTATGTTGCAAAACGAAAGCAAAGCTATAAGTCCCATGTTACCTAAGCATTCTTTCTCTGCTGTCCTTTTTTCCCAATTCAGCTCCCAGACAGTAGTTATCACTCCTTACGCTCTGGCAAACATCCTCGGGAAGATTCTCAAGCCCAGGCTACAGAGACGGCATCTATTTTGAAGCAATGCAGAGTCAACAGGCTCACACTTCCCTTCCCGGACCAGAATTTCCAGCCTGCCCTCGGGCTGCTGCTCTCCGCGCCCAGCAGCAGCAGCAGCAGCAGCCGCGGCAGCCCCGGACGGTGTCGGGCTGCGTGGCACCGGTCCTGCAGCAGACTGGGCTCGGCTGCGGAGAGGGCTCTGCCTGGCAGAGGCTCTGCTGGCGTCAAGGGGGCCCTCTAGGTGGGTTCTCCCGGCACCGCGCAACCTGCCCTGCCTCTCCCACCCGCCCGGGATGGAGGGGAAGGACGGGGCACTAGCGGAAGAGCCTTCCTTAGGACGGTCCGTGCCTCCAGGATGACAGAAAGCACTGAAAATTTTGCATGGAAGTGCAAAAATCTGCAGGAAAAGAGACGCGCAGGAAGCAGAGTTCACCATGTTGATCTGTACTGACATGTAAAAGATTCCTAGACTTTTATACTTCAGCATACCCAAGGCATACATTGTTTGCTTGCCATTCTTCTAAATGGTTTACACTGCACTAAGGCTTCTTAAACTTCTAACGACCCATTGCCCTTTTGGACAGGAAATCCTGCAGTATGGAAGCCAGCTGCAACTTCAATGACATTAAAACGTGTGATAAGACTTTGTATTTGATTAGGGTGTGGGTGAACTTGGGAGTAACATGATAAGCTATTGCACGTCACATTTGTATAGATCCTATTTCCTTAAGATCATTTCTGATGCTTGTCACAACCCTATTCTACAATACCCCAGATTAGCCCTAGTAGAGTTGATGCCACTCGAAGAAAGTATAAAATATTAAAGTACTTGAATGTCACAGTGTATTGACAGTGAAATGGCATTTATTTCAATTCAGTAATAAAAAGCAAGCCTATACTGCCACACACATTTTAAAATTACTCCATATTTGTATATTACTGATATTACTAACTATTTGAAAACTTAGAGCACAAAAGTACCACAGATTACAAAACTTAAAGGGGCTCTAGCATAACTTATGTTCTACTACTCTATACAGGAGGTGACCTTTTTTTTGTCATTTAAGTACAACCATGACAGAAAGCATATTCTGAGAATTAGAAATAATGAGAATGAAAGTTAGCATTTTTCACAAAGATGCTACAAAACAAAATATATAATTGTCCAGTAAAGATAAATATTTAGTATGACTTTAAAGGGACCAGGTAAGTTGCTATAACTATGTTATATTCATGCTTTATGTAAAAAGCAGCCCTGTATCACACCTGCCAATTAGTTTGGGAATTTGTACCAGAGACATTTAAAGAGAATATAAGCAAAACTCTAAAAGCTACAACATTGTGTGATTAATCTGAATATGAAAAAAAAAAAAAATCCTGTCTATTCCAGTTATCTACTGCTTTCTCTAAGCTAGATAAACTTATTATGAAATATTAACTGTAGTAAATGCTACACAAATCTGCACCATCATTACTATTTCATATTGCACTTATCTCACTGCATGCTTGCCCGATCACTCATAGGCGCTGACATTTTCAACACTAGACTTACATAATGACTTGTACTATCTTGAGAAATAGCTTCTCAGTACTGACCTGTCACTTATAACATTTGAAATCTGTGAATGAATCTATTCTGCATGTATGTTACAATTTCTCTGTTTTTCTTTAGTGCTAAGTTCAGCACAAACCATAGCACCCATTGACTCAGCTAATTTCATTCAGAAGCAGAGTTGCAGAAGGAGCGTGGGCGTATACAAAGTTACTATACAGTATTCCAAACCAGTTAAAGAACTCACCAGCAAACCAGAGTGCACAATATATGGGCTTTCCAGGGCAGGGACAAATTAAAACTAGAGACTTTTCCCAAATTCTTCCTGTTCAAGCCTATAATAACTTGCCAAACACTCTGCATTAAAAAAAAAAAAAAAAAAAAAAACCAAAAAAAAAAAACCAACAGCAACCAAAAAAACCCAAAAGAACAGCAACAAAGCAAAACCAACAACAAACAACAAACAAGCAACCAAAACTGGAAGCAGATTTTCATCTAATTCCTTGATTACCAGAAGAATGCTCTGACTACTAGAATTTAGACTATACAACAGTGAGTCCGTCTTCCTCATTCAAGCAGAGTCTTGACTAGGCATGAAGAAGTTGGAGGGTAGGTAACATAGATACAAACAGGAGTCTACAAGTGATTATGACTCTTCCCTGATGTGGAGGACCCCTAGACTCCAGTCATTATACAAAGTCTTCTTGACTATTTTCCACTGAATTAGTCGGGGAGAAAGCATATTTGTAGTAGGAACCAGATTATCTGGAACCATTTCTCACTTCTAATAATAGTTGCATTGGACTACAGACTGAGGTTCTATCCTCTTTCTGTCTCTTAATAGTCTTGGGAATCTTTCAGTTCTTGTTGCACAGTGAAATATCTAAAGAGGGAGGATTAAAGAATATGTCCTATTAACCTTATTTTTAATCAGCCTATTAACACTGCAGAGTTACAAACACCTTTCCATTCGGTTGTTTTGGAGAAGACAAACCAAAGAGAGGATTATTTTTATCTCCATTTCCATGCAGTCTTCCTCCCATACCACTCAGATTTTCAATTACTAGCCATACCAGAAAATTCACTTAAAAATTGACTAAGGTCTACGGCTGTAAACTGAAATCCTCTAGAATATTTTCTTTGCTCCTCTCATACACGCAAATGCACTGGCAGACACCAGAGGAAGTTTCCTTTGTAACATTTCTGCCCATTATCCTGCATAGAATGGTTTGGGTTGGAAGGCACCTTTAAAGGTCATTTAGTCCTAACCTCCTGCAATGACAGGGACATCTTCAACTAGATCAGGTTTTTTAGAGCCCTGTCCAACGTGACCTTGAATGTTTCCAGGGATGGGTCATCTACCAGCTTTCTGGGGAATCTGTTCCAGTATTTCACATTGTAAGAAATTTCTTTCCTACACCTATTCTGAATCAACTCTCTTTTATTTTAGAACCTTGTATCCAATGTCCTATCACTGCATACCTTTCTAAAAATATATCATATAGATGTACACATCCTGAGAAGAAAACTGCACCAGGGACATATAGGACTAACATTTGTATTCCTAGATTGAGTCCAAATTTTCCAAAGAGATCAGTTTAATTTACTGCATCTTTCAATCTTCATAAAATGGGGGCAAAAAAAAATGGATAAAATATGTGCTTAAAATACAGTAGTACAAAGGCGAATACCTGTATCTGGAAAGGTAACAATAATTCTTAAAGCAATGCTGAAAAGCAATATCCTAATATGCGATCAGAGATATTTCATCAGTGTCATTATTAAATAGTAATAATGACCAATGGCAGATTTTTTAAGGCTATACAACATGAGCTGGTGACTTAAACCAGTAGATTCTGGATAAGTATCAATTAAAAAAACAAACAAACAAACAAACAAACAAACAAACAAAAAAAACTAATCAAATTTTTTAATTCCATAGAAAGTTTCAAAATGCCCTCCAAGTAAAAAATGGTTGTGGAGCCTGAAATATGAAATATGCTACCACTACAAAGAAAAGTTTCTGGAGTGTCACTATCAGATCTGAAAAAGCACGACACAAATATATTGTTGTTCTCGAGGTAAAAAGGGTAGTTTATTTTTTGACTCTAACATTTATAGATTTCTAAAAGTGACAGTGGATTGGAAGGTGAAAGTGTCACCTCTCCAATGACACTGGATAAACCAACAGTCTATCAAATTTCTCTCCTTCCATAAAAGAACGCAAAACAATAAGTTTTGCAAAAAGTGTGTGAGAAATTTCGTTACAAGAATATAAACATCAAAAAGTTTAGAAAAAAATCAGAACAACAGTGGAGATCAACTCCAGTGCCTGCAATAAATACATCGTTAACATAACTGACCAGTGTAGACAGCAATTTCAAGCTTTAGAAAGATGGCTGAAATAAAAATTCTTATTAAAAATATAAAAAGGATAGAATTTTTGCATGCATTTTCAAGAAAAAAGGTAAAGAGATTATTTAAAACAGAAAAATTAGCACCCACATAAATCCTAATATATATTCATCTGCAATATTATGGAAATATAACACATGGATGTGAAAAATGTCCGCATTTGGGATTAATTTCTGTATTTTGAGTGTTCAGATGGCATCATTATTTACAAATTTTCCATGAAGACCACATAGATTAAAATATCACTGTGGTTAATGAAATGGTAGGAAATGTATCCTACTGCACATAGTTCAAGGAAATAATCCAAATGATAGATCTTTAGTCATACAACTTTTTAGGTCTCCACAAGTTGTCTTCAGTAATACTAGCATAGAAAGTAAAGGAACAAGTTCATCTCATCAGAGTGAGCAGATAAACCCAGTGAGCTCCTTAACACATTTTAGACTTCTTCACTCACAAACAAGTGTTATGTGAGTGCATGTGAAGACAAGAAACTTAGGATTCTGTCCTGTGTTCTTCCTCTGCCACCTGCCCTGCAAATAAATTAGATCTCTATTGGACTCCCTTCCCTTACCTGGAGTAAGGGAAGTTCATCTTCAAAAAGAAAAACCTATGCAACTTAGAAGAACTTGCTACAAGCAGCCCAGATAAAAGTCTTCTTAAATCCTTAAGGACCTTCCACCCTCCAATATTTTCATGACAAATCATAAGACAAGCCACATGCATTTGGTGTCATGCTATAGGAACATCACCCCACTGGGGTCTGACAGAGTCTCACATGATTTCAGACACTTTGAACTGAAAAATTACAGAAAACTTGTTTCCTGTACTCAGAGACGTCTAAATGAACACTATGCAATGGGGAAATAACCCACATCACATAACTTGCCCCGAGGGCTTGAGAGCTTAGAGTCATAATTAATGCATTGAAATGACTACTAAAAGACAAAACTTCAAAAAACATATAGTTCAGTTTTGAACAACAATCATGAGTTAGGTAATGTTGCTAAGAGCTTGCAGCTATCCCTTAAGAACAAAAAGAGCTTAGTTATCAAATATATTTTTGTTCTGAAAATGATGTGCTGAACTATAAATGTATTCTGAGCAGAACATTCTCCATCCAAGTCCCAGCCCTTTTTGAAGTCCAAAGAATCTTCAGGTCCAAAACTTTGAAAAATGAATATTTTATGTGTCTTCTATTAAATTCTTAGCTTGTTCTCTGTCTCTCCCTTTTCCCTTCAATTAGAGCAGGAGATTTTTTCAGGTAATCTCATTTTAAAATGTAAAATCTTCTTAATGGTATAAAAAACAGTTATTTTTCCTCATCTCATTTAGTAAGCATCAGCTGTTGTTATACTTTTGTTGTGCCATTTATGTCTTATAATTGATATAAAAAGATCCTTAAGGCTCCATAGATTTAAACTGGCATAGAAGGAGTGGTGTGGAAAAGAATGCCAGGGCATCTCAGGGAGATTAAACTAAATTTTGATCTAATTTGAAGAGAAATAATCTTTCTGTCCTGAATACCAATGGTTGGTGATACTTGAAGAAAAATAAATGTCCTGCATAGCAACACACATCCCTAGATTAAGTGCCACTGGTTTTGCTCAAAAACTTGTATCTTACTATTGCATAGGACAGGTTCAGATGACTTAAAGATCATTCCAGAAATATAAACAGACACTTTAGATCTATGCAAAAGAAACATAAATAAGAGGTGCAGATTATTGTTCTCTCTTTTCCCATTGTACCCTTTTTCTTAGCCACTGACTGACCAATTAATCTTCTTTGCCTTAAAAAAAGCAAAAAAAAGCAAGTATTCTAGTTTGCTGACAGAAAATAGACTTAAAATATTAAAATAAGTGACAGTTCAGACTCATGTTTATCAAGTTGTTTTACCTCCTATGTCCTAGCTGTCTTATTTTTGGCCAGAAGCAAAGCTTGAGCACTCTGTAAGGTGTCATGTTACTGCTATGGAATATGGGCCAGGTAAAACACACCCAGTTCGGATGCATGCCTGCTGTGAAACAGGAAGAGACTTCCAGTAACCACAAATTTTAAAATTTTACCTCGGTGAAAATATTAGATATGACTGAAATTCCCAAAGACAGTTTAGCAGCAGTTATTCAAGAAAACAAATTGTATGTTTTCACAACTGTAAAATGGAAACCATGAGAAAATTATGACAGTTTTTTATTTATATAATGTTAGCAAACTGAAGTCAGATTAAATAGACATCCAGCAAATATTCCTGACCTGTTCTTTAATATGGATATTATTTTGCATTATTTTGGTCAACTGCATTTCGAATATAATATTGTTCAGAGTACTTTTATCTTAAATGACAAGGTAGGATGAAATTTTTCTTGGTAATACTTTTTGTTTGATATTTTTTTTACCATATCTGGTAATGTTTGCATCACATTTACTACTCAGTTGCACATTAGCTTAGTGAAGATGGCTTCTTCCTATATTATCAAGCATGATATATTATTCTGAACATAAGTATATTTTGTAAAAGGAATTATAACTAACTGAATTGAGCAATTCAATCATGATTTACAACAAGAAACAGAGAAAAAGGATTTTTCTTGACAATTCTCGTGAAATCTTACTTGAACATACTTTATTTTGTGACATTCCTATCTAGGTAGTTTCTTTTCTGGGATGGGAAGGAAAAGCAGTAGAATAGGCACATGTAAAACATTGGACAATGTTTTGAGATATTTTTTGCTGAAATCTCATTTCTCCTAATATATCTTATATTTATATCAAGTATGCTTTTCTGATGTCAAATAAACAGTTCAATTAGCTAAATTTCAATTTATGATTTATAATATGGTTTAGACATCTGAATAATCTTCTTAATAATCTCAAAAAAGCTTCTTGAAGATCTAAGCTGTAGATAAGCCATTAGAATCATTAATGACCCATTAAAATCATTCTGTTTTTTCTGGAGCTGTTTAATCATCAAAAATTTCTCATGTTATTTTTCTGATGTAAATGGACATACTTCAATTCTTTTCCTTTTAGGAAATGAAAATGAATATTTTCTGTGTGAGGATTCCTAAAACTTCCTCAGATGCCTTTATGAATTTCGCAATTTTATTATTATTTTAATAATAAATAACTTAGATCTTCCAGCTTTCCATCAAATTACAACCTTTGACATAACTTTTCTGAGGAAAAAAAACCAAAAATGACCCACCTTACTATAATTTCTTTCTGAAATGGGAATATGAAGTTGAATATTTGAGAGGCAATATACACTAATGAATTAAAATATTTTTTATTTTATTTATTTTATTTATTTTATTTACCTTGGTCATGTTGCTTTTAATTTTATTTATTAGCAAATAATTTCTGCCTGTTAGTAACTTAGTAAGTAATAAATGTATTATGTCAAAACCTTCAGGCCTTGCAAAATCAAACCATTTCAACATTGAGATCATGTCATAAAAAATCTAGCAATTATGAAAATAATATAAGTAGTGAGTCACTGAACTTGCTTTTCAGTTGTGGTCAGCCTATGTTCATTGTCATCAATAGACTTTCTATATTCTTTCATAGTTTCAAAAAATGTCAGGACATCAAACATGTAAGCTTTACATTCCCTCCTACTGAACTACTGCAAGATCCTGTAATCTGATTCCTCTCTGTAGTGGTAGTTTCCTAACACTGAGTCATATGAAAATGTCACTAGTGCACTCCCTGAACAAAAGTACTAAGTGAAATATTTGAACTCTAGTAGCATTTTACTAAGGAAATAATATTACCTTCTTACAGTCCTTTTTTCTTCTGCTACTACCTCCTAATCTGCCTTAAAATTCCTTCCTTATACTCCTGTTTTCTATTTTAAATAGCAATTTCCCAAGTAACATTATAACAAAGATCACCTCTTTGAGTCCACCTACTATTTTGTCTGCAAAACAAGGTTGCAGAGAGCAAATTAGTTTAGTAAATACATAACAATTTTATCCAATTTTATATTCGTGTTGAAGACTAATAAATCTTCAAAATTCTTCAAAACTTTTTTTCTTTTTCTTTCTTAAATGAAAAAGGCTGTGTACCTGTCTAGGTCACTGCTGATATCTTAAAATATAAGTACCATGTTTAATATTATTCTGTTCCTGATTTTAAAATCTTATTAGCAATCCCTACAAGAGTGAGATTTCCTGTACCAGTTCTTTCAAAGTTCTTGAGCAAAGGTAATCCAGTTCCCTTAACTTAAGAGCATTATTGCATGAGATTTGTTTCCAATAAATTGTAGTAATTTATACGTAAATACCTTTGTTATTATCTGTCATGCCTGTCTTGATGCTTAAAATAATTTTCTGTATTAACACTATGCACCTTCTGCTTTCTGTTCATTCATTGAATATTGATAAAGAAATTGATTGGATTTATCTTGTCAGAATATTCAGCCCTTACCATTTTTTACAGACTTTTCTATGCAACACAAACACAAGAAGTTTTTAAGTTTTTCATAATATCATAATTCCTGGTACTGATTTCCAGGAAATATTTACTCAACACACTTTTTTGTCTATATGGAACCTCTTCCTTTTTATGTTTAGTATTAGCTTCAATTCATCAAACTGTAATATCCTGCCCCTACCAGTAGATATACAAATCCCAAAGACCTAACTTCTGCAAGCTGACACTTTTTTGCTTTCTAATTGCTGTTCCCATATGTCTCTAGAACCAGTTCAACAGCCTCCAGGGGTCTGAAGATCACCCTCCATGCACAAATATGCAATGCTGTCCACCCACCTTTACACATAAGTACTGATAAATAATTCTTTAGACAGGAATTATCATGTAAATTACCCTTTGTACACAAGTACATTTTTTTTCCTTTTTGTCAGATGTGGCAAAAATGTAAATTTGTGATTGTGTATTCTATTTCTGGCACTTTCTAGCATTAAGTGGCAACTTGTATTCTGACAAAGATACATAAATTTATAACTTGAATTAGAGTACGAGAACTAAAACTCATACTGGAAAAGACATTGGAGCCAGAGTCAACTTCTTAAGTAAAAGCTGTTTAAGAATTAACACATCATTTAAGTTGCTGAGTACCCAAAGAAAAGCTAATTCAGATAGGAGTTATGTTTCCCAGCTAAATATAAGAGGAAGAAGAAGGGAAAAAAAAAAAAAAAAAAAAAAAAGGACTTTTTTATAATATTAAGAAATTTAATCATAGAATATTATTTCATAGCTATATAGAACCACAGATGCTTAGGGTTCCTAAGAAACATAGAAAAATTCAAGATCTTTATCTCAAACAGTTTACAATCCTAAAATAAGGAGAAAACAGAGGGAAATTATTATTCATTACATAGAGAAGTGGACTAAAACATTCTTAACAGAAGCAGAATAATAAGCTGATTATAAAGTACTTAATGAGATTTGTAAGATGAAAATGGGCCAATATTCCCTGTATACAAAGCCGTTCTTAGTTTTTTCTTAATTTATTATTTAAAGGAGTACAATAAAGAGCAAACATGTGACAATCTAAGTAGCAAACCTCTCTGATTTGCAGACTGAAGTACAAATTTGCATGAGATTAGAGCAGCCTTTCTAAAGCTTGGAGTCCAGTTCCTACTGTATTTTCATCGCTAAAAATGCTAAATATCCCAATGCCATCTATGGTGTTAACCACTAACTGTGCAATTCTGAACAAACAGAAGTTCTGAAGCCTCACCGATTATTTCCTCAAATATATTTGGGAGAAAAGGAAGTCTTCCCTCACAATATCCTGCAGCCTGTTAAAAGTATAATACTTAGAAACTGCTGCTTTTAGGAAGCACACAAAACATAAAAACTCACCTTCTTTTTCCTATATGCTTCCAGAGTGTTTGAAAAACAGACTACTAAATTGAGTATCTCTGAGGCAGACAGCAACTTTAGGTGACAGCTCAATTACTGACTGGTCTCTTGTCAGTCTACTGAAATATTCTTCAGAGAAATACCTCCATTTTGCAAATTATTTTAGTCAGGTGAGATCATGAAATGCGATAGGATCCATACACTTTAAGTCAGACATATATTTGAAGCCTTTGCAGGATCAGCTGAATCTAGGCCTAGTTCCCCATTATCCCTGAAGACCAATGGCAAGGCATTGCACTATATCCTATATTTATATCCTAAATTTTAGATCTAGTCAAGGGAAATTGAGAATTAAATTATTACTGCAAACATAAGACACCTATTTGATATTTGATTTTTTTTCATTTGATGACTGAAAAAAAGAACATATCACTGGTACAAAGGCAGACATCAAAAAGTCCAGTCAGAAGATTAGGTCTGTAAAGTCATGCCCTCTGGTCACTGGCTATTAACACTTGGGAAATTTGGAAAGCTCTCATGACATGGATTGGTTTTACAGTACTTTGCCAACATAACCCCTGAGAACCATGGAAACTTTTTAATATTATGGAAAGACAGGGTAACACTTCTTGAACTACAAACTTATTTGTCATGCTATGTTTGGGCCATAGTAATCACACTGGTTTTGCTATTTATTCAAAAATACAGATATAAAAACAATGTCAGTATAAATGTCAAGTACAATGTAGACAAAATCTAAGAGATTAGAAGAAAAGATTAGTCAAGAAAACAGATGTATTTTAAAGTTATATTCCCCTAAATATACATTTTCCAGGCTTACTTTTAATTAAAGTTACTAGAATAGTATTATTTCCTGTTAGCCTGATAAGTAGCCATAATTCCTCTAAAATCAATATTAAAAGCTCTAATGTGTGTCTTCACATTACATTCTCCAATAAAGTTGAATATTGGATAAGTTCACTAAAATAAAGAAAGAGAACATACTTTCAAAGCCTGTTTTGCTGATGTTCCCTATTTTCAAAACTAGGCAAATAATTTTGGTAATTAAATGGAATAAAAATACCCATTTGAATAAAACGCAAATATTTTCTTCCTGAGAAAGTATGTTCATAACACGTATTTTCTGGAGTGTTTGGAGAAGGCTCTGATTTTTTTCTCTCCATAGCTTGAAATCTTGTGTGTATGAATAAACAGAACATCTGTTATTAGTAACACAGGCCAGACACTTATTTGTCTGAATAGATTACATTATCCTTAAATCTGGACATGCTTACATTCTCAAATATTATCCCCCAATTAATGTAGGTAACTGGGGACAGCATCATCTCACTGCTCCCTACAAAATGATAGTGAAGTTATACATATAATTTCTTACTACCCTCGCAATTTGCATGTTATAATAATAAAGCACTAATCAATGCCGAAGGTATTTATTGTGTGATAACTCCTTGTGGAAGTGATCTTTAGAACACAACATATAAGACAGAAGCACAATATGCTTTCTATTGCATATACTAAGTTAAAACTGAGAAGCTACTGAATTACTTCACCAAGAAACACTGGCTTAGGTTGCCAACTAAACAAACCTGTTATCAAAATGTCATTACAACTGAAGCCTGATACCAGCATCTGAGTATTTTATATCTTCTCACAATGTTTTGTCAGGAACTAACTTTAAGCTTGTTCCAATACGTAGAAATAAATATAAAATTGTTGCTTTACTATTTTCTTCATTTTATTAGTATACTTCACCACCAGTTCATCCAGAAGACTATCACTATCTAGAAAATATTCTGTGGAGAAAAGAATGCATGAATTTCATATCTTGCACTTGATAGGAGTCAAACAGATCTTTTGTATTATTTTATAGATCACTGTTATTATGACCACAAGTTTACTACTTATAACATCAGAATATTTTCAATTTTCTCAAGCAAGGTTGAGTTGCAAAATGTTTGCCAAAATGATTCTAAACACTCATTTAAATCCATATTTAAACTCTAAAAGTAAAATTTAGACTACTTGAAAAATTAAGAGGGGTTTTCTCTTCTGGCTGTTTTTTGATCATTTGAAAGGCCATTGTGCAATATTTTCTTTCTAAAAAAATTAATAGAAGTTTTTATTTCCCAAAAGAAAAGGCAAAGGCCAAATTAATATTTTTCAAAATTATGAGAATAACAGAATTACCTCAATTGAGACTGAAAATTTGAAATTGTCCTCTAAAGGGCTGGTCATAGAGCAGCTCCAGCAAATGAATAGGAATTTGGAAAGCTCAGCTGTTGAAAAATCAGGATAATTGACTATGCTGGTAACACTGAAACCCAGATTTGATTTTTTTTCATTGGAACATGCCATATTAAATTAGCACAGAAATCACACCCATCATAAAATTGCCAGTTGCTACTTCAAGAATGAGGTAGCTATTGTAGATTTCATCTGCACAGAAACTGTGACATCTGTATGGAAGGGAATATTAACTAAACCCAAGACCACCTGCTCCTCATCTCAGTCTAATCCTTAGAAAACAATACAGAATTAGACATGAAACTTCCATTATTTGAGTAGGTACCTCTTTCTGCTTATTCTCCAGAGAGCTCAAAACTGAACTTAGTTTTATATTATTTCTTACATGGAACAAAAATTTGAAAAAGTCTGAAAACCTGAAAACATCTTTAGATTCACAAGCAATAAAGTTTGCAGGAAATTTTCAAACTTATTTTACAATTACTGTTGTAGCAATAATGGTTTAAAATAAATAATCATGTAGTCATTGTAGCATAAACATATAGCATTTTTCCCACATGTCAAGAAGCAGTTATGTTTAATTGAAGAAGAAGATTTCTAAACTGAGTGCTGGTGCACTGCAATAGACCCAAATGGAATTTCTGATGGTAAATCATGTGACAGGAAATCTTGGCATGTAGGTTATCTACAATTAATCCAGTATGTTTAAAATTTTTACTTGCAGCCACTATTGCAACTTATCTTGACAGAGAAGCATGTTTCAAATAATTTTACATGAATTTAGTAGAAGGTAAAAGGCAGAAATTGAAGTTTAATGAAATAGCATTTCATAGTGCATCTAGTGGTTGAAATATTCTTATACATTCTATTCTAGCATGTTTCATAGGCATATCCTGAATCCTTAATTTACAGTGCTTTTCATTTGGCCTTTTTACATTTCTCTGTGCTAATATTTCACCACTACATAGATATCTTCTACACATAAGGAATTATGTGTGTATATGTTATTATACCATATAAGAAATCATTATTAAGGCTTTTATAAAAAATTATGCATAAATGCTGTGAAAGAGGATGACAGAAAATTTCAATATAATTTTTTTAAATTTTCGTATTGTACAATACCTGGTCTATCCTAGACAAAGAAATTACTCCCAGGCAGTACATTTTTAGTCTCATTTAGATCTCTTACATCATTTTGTGAAGATCAATTATTCTTCATAATGTGTTTTAAAGATGTAAGGCTATCTGTGACTGCCTAATGTAATTAATCTAATTAATACACCAACAGTGCATGTAATACTGTTCAATAATAAATTCCTTTGTGATAGTTGTATGAGTTTGATGGCCAATTGCAATTAGGCAGTACAGTGTGCTATTTTTAAACTGTGACAAGCTTCCTGGAAGATCATTTCATCACCCTTTATGAATTTTTTAGAGATTCTATATGCAATACGAGAAAATGGACAAACATCTGAACACATTATGAATCAGTACTTAAGTTGCTTTTGACTAATTAGAGACTTAATATGCAATCAGTAAGATTTTAATGTGAAAAATTAGTATTGAAAATATTTTTAAACCATCAGCTCTTAATACATTTCTTAACAGAGCTGAAGACTGTACGGAAGAGCATTTCTTTATTTTCAGAAAGTAGTCATGAAACTGGAATCTTACAAGCATATACAAAGGTCCAAATATACAAAGACAGGTAGTGGTTTTTATTACCAAGGCAGTTAATACCATGCGCCTCAAATTATTTGATAAAATTTCAGAATAATTTGATTGAATTTCAGAATCATTTGATAAAATGTTTTTGCATTTGGACTAGGAAGTTTTTGGAAACAAGATTCTTCATGTGCTCTAAATTTATCGAGATGTTTTAAACTTTGGTTATGAAATCCTATTACGTTGATCCAGATGAAGTATTTAGACAGGCCCTCTGTTTTATAGCAGTAAAAAGACAGCTGCCATAAGATGCAGTGTGTCTTAAACACTCATGGTATGAAGTTGGTAGCAATATTGAAACCAGATGTATTCAGTCACACCTAAAATTATCATCATGCAAATATTCATTATAAAATATATCAATACATAAAATTATCAATACACAAGTCTAAAGAAGAAAACAAATCTTGTAAAATATGAGGCATGTTCTTAAGGAAAGCTTAAGGATATATTTCAGCTCATGTGCATTTTAGATAGGCATGCATTCATTTTTCTAGGAAAGGTACATTTTACATAGCTTCTGTAATTTTTCCATTGTTCATAAAAAGCTTTTTTTCCCTACACAATTCAACTTAATTCCAGAACAAATGCAAAGAAAATATAATTACAAATTTGGGGGACAAAATTATTAACTTGTCATATAAGAACACTCCTTCTTCCCTCCAGCCCTAAATCTCTATATTTTTCCTTAGAAAAAAATTCTAGAAAATAGATTCTTTTTTGAGTTTTACAAGTGTTCATACAATAACTTTTTCACAAGTGAATAACATTCCTGTAGAAATCTCAAGGCAAGACCTGGAGGACACACATTAAGCATTTTCTAAAGTCATAGTCCATCTCTATACATTCACTAAAAGTTGTGTAATTTTCAGGTTTCTAGGCAATTTATAAGCACACACATAGATAGGCTGAAATAGCTGAAAATACTAGAACACAACCATGTTCAAAACTATGCCTGGACTGTCTGGTAATTAGCATTCAATATGCATTCACAGGCATATTGAAAAGAAAGCTCCTAAATAACAACACATTTATTCCAGAAAAGCAATGATCTGAAACAGCCAATGTTTATAAGAAATTACAAATACACAGATTTCGAAAAGTAGAAGCCCTTAACCATGGTATGGAAAAGATTCTGACACAACTGAGCAAAGCATGTAAGAAGGTGCTGTAAAGATATGCTGCATCTTGTGGCACATCTGTAAAAATGGAAAATATAAATTGGCTGTCTTTCTTTTGAAGAAAAGTAAACAAATTCTTAGGAAGATCAGTCAGTTCTGGTTTACTGTTGGTTTTTGTTTGTTTTGTCTAGGTTTTGTGTGTGTGTGATTTGTTTGGTTAGTTTGTTTTCAATGTAGAGAAACAAGCAATGCTTCACTGATCAACATTTATACTGAGCTGAAGGTCAGACTGTCAGCATTTCTGCAAGCCCATATATCTGAATTAATAATTGTCTTTCAGGTACTGGTGAATTACAAAATCATTGCAATGCCATTTAGAGTCATGGAGGCATAAAACAGATCAGGTTGGAATGAACTTCTGAAGATCATCTTGTCCAATCTTTCCTAGGAAAAAGATCTTGTATTTGGTACAAAAAAGAAAAAAAAATATTACAAAGTAGAGTGGAGAAGTTGGAAACACAAAAAATATTTTCTTATTGTTATTATTATTGTCCCCTGGGATTGTCTGTTGGATATAGAAAGTATTTCATTTCTTACATTATAAACCTGGGAGAAATCACTATAGGCAGCAGTTTTTAAAAAGAAACAAATGTCAACAAAGTCTAGCCCATGAATTTTTTTCAGTTATGCCAGTAAAATGTAGTTTAAATTTTTCAGTTCCTTGCCTGTTTTTTTTTTTTGTTGTTGTTGTTGGTTTTTTTTGTTGTTGTTGTTGTTTTTGGTTTTTTTTTTGTTTTCAAGAGGGTTGTTTTTGTTTTGTGGGCTTTTTGAGTGATCCGTTTTAAAATATCTTTATATATCTTCCAAATTTTGTACAGTGGTGGAAGATTGTCATAGCTTTCCTTGCCAGGTTAGAAAGCATAAAAATATTAAGTTTTTTGATGCTGTGTTTTCTCAGGTAGTCTTTCCCCACTTAATATCCAATAATTATTTTTTAAATGATCCAATAATGTCCTTTATAGGATGCGGTGTGGTTTTGTCCAACAGTGTCTGCTCAAAGCTTTGGTGCAGGTAAATTGCAGAGGATTTCAAATTGGGTAATAAATTAAATTTCTTTCAACAACACCACCACCAACAACAACCAAAAATTCTCAAGAACAAGATGAATCTCTGTCATAAGGCTTTACCAATAAAAAATATTCAGGTAGGAATACCTTATTAGCTTTAAAAATAAAGCTGTTCCTATTTAGGCCTTTGATAAATCCTGTCCTGTAACAGTCCTGTAGATGGCATGAAAATTTTCTCCATACTTCCAAAGCATTCTTTGAAACATCTGTGGACTGCAGTTTTTTATGTATCAAGAATTGGACAATCTTCTGGTTGTGGTCATCAAACAACCTCAGACACAAAGACTCAGACTGTGAGTTTGTCTAGCTCCACACTCAGATCTTTTGATCAATACGCATACAGGAGGAAGACTGAACTTCCTTAACTACCAACAGTGTTGTCACTTGCGACGCTGCCAGCCTCAGCATGGGCTGTGTTCACACTGCACAAAGACAGCCCAGGAGCTGCCAGGATCTGGAGCCAGTCTCTCCATGGCTCTCTTCCAGACCACTCCAGATACTTCACTCTAAGACAAAATCAGGATAAGGTCCTGAAGTAGTTCATTCTCAAGATGAGTTTCAGCAAGTGATATAGGCCAGAATGCATCAAGTTTGTTTTCCTTTGTCCTACACAATCTTCCACTGTTGCAGTAGAAATTTTTATCCCCAAATACCACTAAAAGCCTTCATTCAAAAACCCAAGCCACAGAGTGTAAAAGCAACATTGTGGTGGGCTGCAATACACCATGTGTTATCATTTATTATTTCAAACACTTCCAATTAAATGTATAAAAAATAATTATTATCTTGCTGTCATAACAGTATCACGTAGGATCCAGAGGGAATTCAGAGCCAAATGGTATGAAAAGACAGCCCACCACAGGGTCCTCAGCAGCATGGGCCACTCCATATCATTTAATTTACGTATCATACTCAGTAACTGATGCATTTTTTCAGGACAGATGGGAGATTTCTTCAGTCTTTGTAGAGTTCATTCTATGAGGACAATCTGACCAGACAGCTGTGAAAAGGCCTTAGGTCTCAATCCAAAATACACTCAGAATATAAGGCAGAAGGTCTTGATAACTTGGGATAAAAGTTCTTCAAACACAGACAGAAGAGACCTACTCCCCTAATTTTGTTGGAGAGATTTAAATAAATATTTAAATATTTAAAGTTTAATATAATTTAAATTAGCAAATGGAAATAATTTCAATCATTTCAATATTTCAATCACTGATTTAATTTTTTTTGTTTGAAATTTTCTGGTATTTTATCCAAAGAAATGTTCATCTCCTTTAAATTTCATACTTATTTTTACTAATCAAGGTACACTACACCTGTGTATACTTGAAGTAATTTACCACCATTCAGCAGCCATTTATTTTTCATACTCTTTTTATTATGTTAAAATATTCAATGCCACCATTTTTAAATTTGATGACAATATCTTTTACTTAAAGTTTCTGGAAAACCATTTTCACTGAAAACTAAAATTCTATTATAATACAGAACTCAGTATTTTGAGTGGTTGCTGGTTATTAGAGTTGTTTTCTATAGAAGATAATTACTATGCTATAGATATTTAAAGATAATAAGTTGTGGATATTGATTTCAACAAGCATGCAAATAATTGAAAGTATAGCAAGAGACTTCTTTGTATCCTTCAAGACTTCATAACTGAGATTCATCCTTGAGGGTGTTTAGAGGATTCTGTGACTGGGTTTGGTTTGGGATTTTTTTGTTTTCTTAAAATGATTAGCAGAAGGAGAAGAAGGAAAAGGAAAATCATAGATGGCAAAGCAAAAAATCAAATCAGATTTCCTATTCCATTATTGACAAAACAATCTGACAAAATAAATATTTTTAAACACCCTTTTTTTCCCTTCAGCTGTGAAGAATAATGCGCTGCTACTTAGAGCCAGTTTAACTTTTTAGCATACTGATTTTAAATGCCTCGTCAGGAATTAGGATAGCTTTAAATTTCTTCAAGTCTTGACAGCAGATGGAATATAATGAAGCTACTCTTTCCAAATACTGTGGTTGGATTTTTGGTTTGGTTTAGGTTTGGGCATTTTTAAAAATTTTTATTAATTGTGACATGGAAAGACTATTATAATCTGCCATAGCATGTCTTGCCACTTTAGTGGTTTTTTTGGCATTGTATCAGTCTACCAGGATGTCAATAGCATGTTGCCAAAGCTTAAACAAGACTCTTATTTTTACATCAGGTTTATGGAGTGGCGTTCTTTTAAAAATGGTTCCTTGTACATTGTTTCATAAATAAGCCTGTTTTGGTTCTAAACTTGGGAACAAGACAAACTTACTTGAAATGCCTGACAACAACAGTAATACTGTTTTCTGAAGCAAAAGTCCCTAAGACAACATTTTTCAATCCAAAACTACACCTCGGACATCTGTTGTAAAAATGTTGTGAATAAGTGTCTGACATGACATCTATTAGAATGTAAAGAAGGAGGTGGAAACGGGAAGTTTTTTTGACTAACATTTCCTGGCATGAAATAGTTGATTTCTTGAACTGTGAAAAATACTCATTTTATGTCCTAATGCAAGCAGCTTCCAAGAGTAGTAACTTATACTGTGGTGGCTGTGTAGTGCAAATATATGTAATAGATATTTCAGATGCTGGCGGCTGAAAATGCATTTCCAGTTGCACTTATAGATTTCACCACATTTTATTTATTTTGCTGTCACTGCTTCATATTTTTCATCAACTGATAACCCAGACATAAAATTTTGGAGCTTTGCAAGTACGTTTTCATGATGTGGTACATTAGAGGGAATACTGATATTAAAACATATTATTTTAAATACTGTACTTTAATCCTTTTGATTGAATCCATTTGTTTCTTATGCCTTTAGGCAATTGCTTATCTTTGTTTGCTGTCACAATAGAAGTAATAGTTACAAGATACATTAACTTCTGTGATGTCATCCTTGATACTGTCAATAAACAAATTAATACTGGATTTACAAAGAAAAGGATATCTATTCTTTCCTTTTTGAAAGGAACTAACACATTTCTTGCTGTTCTTTAGTGTAAAGATTTATTACACATTCTTAAGTTTTTTAGGGAAGAAGACTAAAATTAATGAAAAAAGTGAGACTTAAATTGTAATTGTTAAGACAATAATAAAGAGGCTACACAAAATGGCAACTAATAGAAAAATTAAAATATTTTGACCACAGCCTTTTACAGCACTAACTTAAGAAAAACACTCAAGTGAAATTTGTCTTGAGCACATTACATGAATTCATGATCACTTCAGTGTTGTAGATTAAGTGGTCTTCCTCTCATCAGTGTCTGTAATGTTCTTCTGTCTTTACCCTCTGCTGCTTTTTGCTGTAAAATTATTTTAGCTGGTGCCATTCTTCAGTGAATCTTGACTGTGCCTCCAGCCAAACGGGTTCCAAATAAAAAATAAGATTAAACAATTAAATGCTACATCATTACAGATCTCTACAGAGAGCAAGAAAAAAGTCACCTGCCCAGGCATAGAGCTGAAGTTTTTTTGACTTTCCTGTATTCCCATCTTCCTAATTAATACCTCTGCCATGCAGAGGTGATATACCTTTGTTGGAGACAGCTCTTGTCTCTACTGTGGCCACTGTCTGGAGCTGGGAGCTAGGTGTGAGCACTGCTCAGGAAGTGTTAAATCATCATAGCTCTGATTAAACCTGTCTGCTATGGCTTGGTCAGATGATGAGCTGCCATGCTGTACCTGCTGTGACAACTCACACATTGGCTTCCAGATTTGCCCACAAAATCTGCTGCTGTTGCCTTGTTGATGCAGGAAGCCTTGAGTTTTAGAAAGTTTGAGTGTACAGTTATTTTGGTAGACTGCCAAATTTTCTGAAGACAGCAGTAGGAAAATGGTACTTCAAGCAGTATAATTAAGAACAAGAATTTACCAGAAAGAGGAACTTCTCTATCCAGAGCGATTTCAGACTGCCGAATTTTAAGCAAATTTGGGTGGGTATTTTTGCAAATATTGGAGGTATAAGAAACTTATTTTGTTTTGTAATTTCGTATAACACTGTGGCTAATTCAGAAGCAAAAAAAAGAAAAAAAAAACAAACAAAAAAAAAAAAAACAAAAAAAAAACAAAACCAACCATTTAAAAACAAGAGAAAACTGTTGCACTATAGGTTTTATAGAAAACCTGCTATAGAAAATTCACAGAGTTTTCATCTGGAGAGTGGGAAGAAACAGCAGGATGCTGATTGCAATTTTTTGCTCATCTTAATACCTATGGTGTTCTGATTTTGACAATTCTACATTCTTGAAATTATAATCCAGACTAAGTGGTGAGAGCAGAAGGAAGGGGACAAGGACAAAGGATGTCAAACACTAAAGGAGGTAAAAGAGGATATTTTGCTTTGACCTCATTATCTATAAAATGAA
The DNA here is from genome assembly GCF_036417665.1 of Passer domesticus. Taxonomy (NCBI): domain Eukaryota; kingdom Metazoa; phylum Chordata; class Aves; order Passeriformes; family Passeridae; genus Passer; species Passer domesticus. Next base: position 20,162,870 of record NC_087512.1, read on the forward strand.
AATTGGACCTGTTGTCCTGTGGATCATGAAAGGCTAAGAAGACTGAGGAAGTGCTAAATCAGACTGCATGCTTAGATTCTGTTTCCAGGAATCCTAGTTATTCCCTGTGAAAGGAATCAGCAGTGTTGTGGGAAATGCATGTTGAAGCTCCTGCAAAGGAAGAACTTGAGTTTCATCTACCTATATCACAATTAAAAACATTTTTAAACATTTTCATATTGGAAAACATGGGCAAATGGCTGTTCACTGTCACTTAAATTTTATATTTATGAATTTTAAAAGTTTGGGTTTGTTCCAGATACAAAGAAAATATTAAAATTCCTTTTCCCCAAGAGCCAATTCCCATTTTCCAGCCAGATCTGGGTATTCAGATACTACTTTTGCCCAGTGAAAGTGCAAATTACTTCCTATTAACTTTCCCTTACAGATGCATATTGTTCTCATTTTCTTTTTCCCCTTATCTAGACATCTATCCCCTTTTTCTCTCCTCATTGCTAAGGATATCAGGCATAATTAATAGGCATGCACACTACTTGCAATACTGTAGCATACTGTTTTTAAGGCAGTACAGTATTAAATATGCCCACTGTGTATTAAATATTCACTGTGTACACCATCATATTTCACACAAAGTATTTTGGAAAATAATGTTAATGAGAGTTTCTTTAGGAAGAAGTCTGTAGAAACCCCTTTGCTGGATTTTATGTCCCTGACAATGTCTACTGCTCCCCTTATTTCACTAGGGGTTATCACACCTGCTTCAGCATGGTCTCCAAACTGAAAAATTAAAGAGATTTTTGATATTAGTACATCTCACCACTGAACTGTGCATTACTGCTTGTCATCTTACTTGAGTGAGCTGACTGATGAATCCACAGGATCACAGAATCATTTAGGTTGAAAAAGACTTGACTTTTAAGATCATCAAGACTGATGGTTAACCCAGCACTGCCAAGTCCATCAGTAAACCACATCCCCAAGGGCTACATCCACACAGTTTTGAACACTTCCAGGGACACTTATTCCACCATTTTCCTGAGCAGCCTGATCGAATGCCTGACCACATTTCAGTGAAGAAATCTTTCCTAATATCCAATTTAAACCTCCCCTGGTACTATTCAAGGCCACTTCCTCTTGCCTTATCTCTTGTTACCTGAGAGAGGAGGCTGACCCTCTGCCACAGCCTCATTTCTGGCAGTTGTAGAGAGTGACAAGGTCACCCCTGAGCCTCCTTTTCTCCTGGATAAACACCCCCAGCTCCCTCAGCTGCTCCTCACAGCACTTGTGCTCCAGACCCTGCCCCAGCTCCACTGCCCTTCTCTGCACTCTCTCCAGCTCCTCAGTGTCTTTCTTGCACTGAGGGCCCAGCACTGGACACAGCACTGGAGCTGTGGCCTCAGCAGTGCCCAGTACAGGGGACAATCCCTGCCCTGGCCCTGCTGCCCACACCATGGCTGATCCAGGCCAGGATGCCTTTGGCCTTCTTGGCCACCTGGGCACAGCCTGGCTCATGTTCAGCTGCTGTCAGCAGCACCCCCAGGTCCTTTTCCTCCAGGCAGCTTTCCAGCCACTCTGTTCTAAGTTTGTATGGTAAGTTGACCTTTGCTGGATGCCAGGTACTCATCTATCCCTTTGCCACTGGATAGGGGTGAGAAAATATAAAAAAAGGCTCATGACTTAAGGTAAGGACAGAGAGATATCGCTCACCAACTACCATCAGAGATAAAAGAATCTCAACTTCGGGATATTAATTCAATTTATTGACACTCGAAATCAGAACATGATAACGAGAAGTAAAATTAGTCTTAAAATATCTTCTCCAATCCTAACCTCCTTCCTGAGGCTTACCTCCTCCCACACAGCAGCACAGCAATGGAGAAATGGAGGTTACTCTCATTTCATCACAGGTTATTTCTGCTGCTGCTCAGGGAGAGGAGTCCTTCCCTTGCTCCAACGTGGGGTCACTCCCAAAGTAGAGGTCTCCCCAGATTTCTCCAGCATGATTCCTTCTCACAAGCTACAGTTCTTCATGGGTATCTACCTGCTCCAGTGTGGGTTTCCTTCATGGACTGCAAGTGGATCTCTGCATCCCCACAGGCTGCAGGGTCACAGCTGCCTCACCATGGTGCTGTCTGCACCACAAGCTGCAGGGGAACCTCAGCTCTGGCCCCTGGAGCACCTCCTGCCCCTGCTTCTACTGACCTTGGTGTCTGCAGAGTTTTTCCTCTCATATTCTAACTCTTCTCTGAGACTGACTACAACTGCATAATAAGGGTTATTTCTTCATCTAATACATGCTATCACAGAAGTGCTACTACCATCTCTGATTTATTTGGCCTTAGCTTGTGGAGGGTCCGTCTTGGAGCCACCTGTCATTGGCTTGTACATGGGGGATGTACCCACTCCTGTAGACTCTCCACCACTCCTCCCACCCCACTTCCAAAACCTGGCTACACAAACCCAATACAGCCTGTAGCAGTGTCTGGGGTTGTTGTGACCCAAGGGCAGGACCCAGCACTGGGCCTTGTTGAACCTCACACCATTGGCCTCAGCCCACGATCCAGCCTGCCCAGACCCCTCTGCAGACCCTTCCTGCCCTCCAGCAGATCAACTCCTACCCAGCTTGCTTTTGTGTGCAAACTGACTGAAACTGTCCAAATCCTCTTGCCCGGATGATCAATAAAGACATTAAACACAGCTGACCCTGATACTGAGCCCTAGGGAACTCCACTGGTGACTGACTGCCAGCTGGATGTAACTCCATCCACCTCCACTCTCTGGGCTCAGCTATCCAGATAGGTTTCTAGCCTGTCCAAGCACAGCATGCCCATCCAAGCTATGGTCAGCCATTTTCTCCAGGTGAATGCTAAGGGAGACAGAGTCCAAGGCTTTACTGAAGTCCAGGCACGGAACATCCACAACCTTTCCTGCACTGACTGAGTGGGTCCCCCTGACATAGAAGGAGGTCAAACACGACCTGCCCTCCATAAACCCCTTCTAGCAGAGCCTGGTTCCCTGGTTGTCCTGCAAGTGCCACATGACAGCACTTGAGATGAGCTGCTCTATGACCTTCCCCTGGTACTGGGTCAGAGATGCACAGAAATGTGCAAAAGTCAAGATCCACATTCTGTATCTCATTCATTTCTGAAACACAGAAGTTTCATTCTCTCCAAGCATTTGCATGTTTGATTGTCATTATGCAAAGAGGACAGTCAAGATCATAGCACCGTTGTGGGAAGGATTTGCTAAAGGAAATATATAAGGTTTGGAATTGTCTTATAAAGAAAATTCAGGCTTAAGGACAGGTCTGCACTAGATTTGTTCATATTTTTTTCTGTAAAAGGAAACTAAATGCTTGTCTTATAAATATATACACATAAAAACTAATTTTAATTTCAATAAATATAGATACTGAGAACAAACACGGCTGTTTCATCTCCAGCTATAAAAATCTAATTGTTTTGAAAGATATATTGTTTTGAACTTCAGGTTCTAACAAGAAAATTGCTGAGTTAAAAAGGTTCCTACTGATAATCCATTTTCATGCTTATAATCCCTAAGAATTTAACTTCCTTTTTGTTTGTACAGTGCCATGGGCTTTCATGGCTTAAAGCACTATAGCTTATAATTAGCTAAGCTATGTCAAATACATGAAAAACCTCCAAGGCCAGCCTAAATATAATAACTATCCTGATATGTTCCTCATTAATATGGCAACAAAGTGGTAGTTTTGACTTCATTTTTGAGTCTTCAGAGTTTTCTTATTTATAGCAAGCACTGTAAGGAGGTATGATACATGCTGGGATGGAATTCAGTTCAAGACATGAGCAAGTGAAGGTTTTATCAAGGACGCTAAAAAGAAGTGCACTCAAAAACCAAGGCAGCAATTTAAGTAAAGAAAATGAAAGCCATGGTTATATTCCAAATCCACTTTCTTATTACTGATAGGTCTGAAAGATGTTAATAGCAACAATCAGAGATCATTGAATGTGGCCTGTAACCCACAACTATAAAAAGCTAATTCCAAGGAGAGTTTCAAACACTTTTGGGCTCAGCAGTAAGGACAATTAAAAGAAGGCAAATATCAGATGTGAGGAACTGTGAGTTTCTTACCAGTATCTCTGGTACAGTGAATAATTGATTGCAGAGATGTTAGAACTTTTCTTTGACACTACTGAGAGAATTAACTTCTGGCTGGTCAGGTCAAAGTCATGACCTGACCACACAGTCTAGCATTAAGAAGTCACACTCCCAACCCACACCTTTTTTTCCATTCAATCTGTCATTGAAAATAATCACACTAAGAAATTCATCTAGACCTTGAGGATAAGTTACAAATCTGAATCTTTTAATTTGTAATGATACAAATCAGTTTCACTATGAAAATTCACTTCAGTTTCAGAAGAAAAATTCTACCTCTACATTTTTTGCTATGATAGGCTTCATATTAGAACTCATAGTCCAAACTGCAACAAATGATACATACAGAAAATAAATCAAACATGGATTTCTTCAGATTTCTACATTATATAACATAGTTGTACCTGTGTTTAAATTGAGATATATATATATGATATACATATATTAAGATACATATATCCAAGGCAACAAACATCTTAGAAGTGAAAAAATATTTTATATTATATATATAAAACACAATTATAAAAAATAAAATATTTTTTAAATTGCAGTACATCCTGCATAGACAGATTTCTCCAAATAATTAGAAAATATGACTGCCAAATATCTGAATGGCTGCTAATTAATAAAAGTAATGCAACCAACACAACAACTTGTTGCTCCCATTTTGTCTTGAAATCCATTCCAAAATAAAGCCTTATAGAAACCTTAAAGTAGCAGTTCTTTCATTGGAACAACTTAGTATATTTTTGTTTGATGTTCCTATTGAAATAGATTTCTGGTATACCCTTTGCATCTGCCTGCTATAAAATAATTTTGAAAGTCACAGGGGTTTTTTTTCCATAGAATTTAGAAGACAAAACTGATGTTATAGTATATAAAATCTCTAAGACAGTTGTTTTAAAAATAACATCTTAAGAGAAAAATTAGCCCATAACTTATACACACATGCATTAGCCACCTAATTTCACAAAACTTTCATGAGAGTTTAATCTAGTAAAGGAAGAGGAATTAATATACTGTATCTCACATAGGAAAGTGGATAAGAGAGTTTAAAGTTTGAAGCATTTGCTTTTATAAGTGAACAAATTGCCCTTATTCAATAAAGAATATTATATAAATATCTAACAATTTCATTTATATTACTTATGTCTGTGAAAAGTGCAAAAGTTCCCTTTTTATAGTAATGTTGGGCAAGTATTAGCTGGCTTTCAGAACTATCTTCTTTTGAAATGAATTTAGCACACATCAAGCAAGAAGACAATATTAACCTTTAATTTACTGACACACTGTAAAAAAAAGACTAAGACATTCACTTAGAATGTGATTGGGGGAAAAAAAAAGAAAAAGAAAACAGAAAATAGAAAAGCTTAGCTCTGACAATGCATTAGGGATATTTGAAGTAGGTGATCTTTGCACACTCTCATGTCAGGTAGCATAAGGTGGTAATGAGATCATCTCAAGCAGCTTTGAGAGAGAAACATTGAATACACCTGAATGACGCTTGATCGATAAAGATGCTTTTCCTTCAATAAGACTGACCCAGACCTCAGAGTGGATTCTTCCCTTAGAGGTCACCCTCAATGCAAAAACAAATCTAAGCATCTGCCAATAACATATTCCCAGCCATGCCCCTGGGAAAAGATTTGCATTCTCCCATTGCTTTGGTCTGGTCACTCATCCCCCTCTTTGCTTTTCTCAGAATTTTTGCCTAGCTCTCTTCATGCTGCAGTCTCCCCAGCATTTTCCCACTCAGGCTCTCCCCTGTCCAACTCATCTTTAGCTATTCTCTGCAATGGTACAAACAGTCTGTTCTCCAGAGCTTCATCTATTCAGTGTGAAGTGGTTAGAGCAAGGTGAATGGGCAGCCTTCATTCATGCAGCCTGTGCACAGAACTTTACCCAAAGAGGTAGCAAATCACAACCAACAAAACAAATTATAAAGACATCTCACTTTCTTTAAAGAACAAAAGTTTCCTCTTTATAACCCATGTTATTGAATTATATATATTCATTGAAATATTTGACAAGTTTTCAAATGTCTAGTAGCAATATTGTTGAGAAAAACAATGACATCTAGTGACAAGACAGAAAATCACAACTCTGTCTTCCCTATGCTGGACTAAATGAATACACTTTCACCTCTACACTTGTGGCCACAATATACTCCCTGTAGCTTCAAGATGAGCTGCTTTTCATATTAAAAATGAGCACAAAAGAAAAACAAAACAAGACTTAAATTGTCTTGCTTGCTTGAATCTGTATCCAGCAGCACTGAAATGCACGTCTTCATTTTGCAAAGTAAATGTCCCCTAGATTATAAATTCTTACACACTGGCATATTCAGAAAACAGTAAATTATAACTTGCACTTGAAAGACTCTTCTGTAAAACTAGCAGAAAACAAGTGTACTATTTATATTCTTACATCATGTCCGCAACATGGAGGCTACACTAAGAAATTTAAGAATTTATATTGTTCTGCCCACAACATAGAGAATAAGATAAAAACTTCATGGTAGCACTGCAGTTGTAAATTGAAATACAGGAGTTCAACAACATTAATCTCTGTAATTTTTTCTAAGCAATTTTTCATTTTATGGATTTTCTTTCTCCAGAAGGCATAACTTCCCTGATAGTGTCCAAGACTGTGAATGAATTTCTGGAAATAAAATTTGTACTTGCATTTCTGCATGTCAATTCTTCATAACATTGTACACTGTGGAACTTGTTCAGTTTTGACTAACTTGACAACATAATGTTGTGTAAAACAACATCTGTATTATTTAGCAGTTAATTTTATGTTCTATTAACTATATGTTACAAAAAAGCCACCAGACATCACATCATTGTAATGTAGGTGGCTCTGTTGTACCATTCTGGGCTCCTTTCTAGCCATCCTTGATGGGAAATTTGTTACAGTAACCTGTAGTTCTTATTTTCACTGGATATATATTATCCAGTGTGTTCTATATATCATCTTACGGTTCTTCCCTTTTTTCTGATAAAATTTAAAATTAACTTAGAAGGCTGTTTCAGTAATGATACAGTAATTTAATTGTCTATTTCCTTGTTAGAGAAAAAATGCACTTAATATACCAGGCCATTTTAGTTCAGGAAAATACTGGAGCATACTTCTGCAATGTGTCTTTTATCCCAATAGTTTGTATATGAATTCTATTGAATAATTATGAAATTTAGACATATTTGCAAATGTGTGCTGAAAAGTAACACAAATGAAAGTACTCAACTTTTGTGCTGACCTTAAATTATCCTTCTTCTGTTATGAATGTAAAGAACACTTGGAAATTCCTAAAAACAGGCCTTGTGAAATAAAAGATTTAAAAGCATGCTTGTTTGTATTAAAAGAAGTGGACAAAGATGTTTTGTCTTTTGAGTCTGCACAAAGTTTTAAACAGGGCACCTCTAAAGGCATTAAAGGAATTGGTAAACATGTCTCATTTCATTTTAATTCCATGCTGACTCTAAGAGAAGCACCAGAGAACTTAGGAAAAAGCAATCAAAATATCTACAACAGTAAATTATTACTATTAATCACAATTTTCAAAATAAAGACTCTAGATTAAAGACTTCTCCATCTACTCTGTTTTCTCCTGCCTAAAAAAACAACATTTAAATATTAATAAATTAATAAATTATTAATAAAATAGGTGGTATAATTTAGCTACAAAAGGCATTGCTTCTAATTACAATGGAAAATCTCAACCACCAACTCAGCCGAAGTTTAGGATTATGATAAAATAATATAGTATTAAAAACAACTCTAGTTTGCCTAACAAGAAGTAAATTTCATTAAAGTAGGGGTATTTACAAGAAATTATACTATAAACTCCATCTGTTTTCCTACATTAGAAATAAAGTATGAAATTTGTAATTGTAGCTGCAAAAGATGAAATGGCTTATTTAGTTATCTGGTCCATATGGTTGTTCAGGGTGACAACAGTTATATATAATCCATTTTTATATATTTGACCAAACTTTACATTTCAGAAAAATCCATAATTTTTCACTAATTTCAGAGTTCTTTTTCTATATGACCCATGTTATGGTACTGTTATTTAAGGAACATAAGCACGTTCTCTTTAGGAGAAACTTGGCAAAATCAGCAAATTAGACAAAATGCTCACAGTTCGAGGCTGCATCTATATTTGTGCTTTAGTTTGTCATGGGAATGCATTGTGAAACCTGTCCACCTTCACCACTTTGTTGTGCACAGCAGAGAAGTCCTGTAGTATGTGAATAAGACATAAACAAAGTGAAACCAGATGGTAGGTGCCAGGTCTGTGTAGACAGAACTCCGTGGCCAGTGGGACACAAGTAGAAATGATCCTAAGTGCGGGCAGTGTAGGCACTGGTTTATCTGTACTGACTGCTCAAAGCTGCAGTAACCTCCCTGTTATACCCTATTTGGCAGCTAAATTACAGCCTAAGAGGTCTTTAAGAGACCCTCTGAGCAAACTCCTGAAAAACACCAAGGGTGTCTAAAGCTGCACTATAGAAATCACAAATTAATGTCTGTTTTACCACATACTATCACTGAGACTAACTTCTTAGTAGAAGAGTCTCTAATGCCTATTGCTGTATGAAGTGAATTTTCCAGTCTTCCTCTACACTGATCTAGGAACACCCAAAGGTATCAGGATATTGTCTTCTCCCAGTTTCCAGGGAGAGCAGGTGATGCTTTAAGAACACAGGCGTAGAAAAGAGTAACTGACAGATGTCTCTGCGTATGAATATCTAACATGGAACAGTAGAGGTCCAGGAATTGTGTCCAGAGTAAATTGGGGAGGGTACAAAAAAAGAAAAGTGAATTTCCCCCACAGAAGAGCAGAGAGCCCAGTCCAGTGATTCACATCTTCAACACATATGAAATACCTGTCTATTGGTTTCTGAAAGTGTTGCTGTGTCCTAAGGCAGTATATGTATTGACAGATATGTATCAGTTGCAAATAGAGATGAAAAATGTCATACCTTGAAAATTTTCTTAATTTATTATCTGTATTTCCTGGTATGAAGTGAAAATATAATTTCTGACAATGCAGCATTGTTTAGCATGAATTTTAAAGCAGCTCAGGTACCTACATACAGTACAAAATGGTTCATCAGAATTACTGGAATATAAAACTGCTCCTGCCCTGTGTGTTCCAGCTTTCACTCATGTCTGCCAGTACATCAGTTCATAAAGACCACAGAAATGTCATCATTATACAAGATTTTTGTGTATCATTTGCATCATGAGGAATTGCGTAATACAATTGCATCTATGCTTTAGATCACTGATACTCATATTAATTTTAAAACTACACATATTTACCAGTTTCCAACCACACAGGGATAAAGTGGTTTATAGCATCTTTTAATGCAACTGTATAATTTAACCATGCAAACTAGCCACTAGTAGCCTTAAGTGTTATATTTTTTCAATTCCATGTGTTGCCTAACTTTGGCAGGGTAAAAAGAAAAAAAAAAACAACAACGTAGCACAAAATTTACTTGATCAACTTTGCTAAAGATCAGTCAATAATCAAATTGAAACAATACTTTAGTCCTCAAACACACAGCCATGTGACATATAAAGGAGAGAGAACATAATTAATCTAACTCTTCAAAGTCATTTCAAACTAGTAAATCATGAGGCATTCTTTTGTTTTCAGTTCTTGCAGAGATGGGGGGAAAAATCCAAGAAGAACACTGGAAAAATTTCTTGATATGTAGAAATTTCTAACTTGTGAATTTCTTGCTTGAACTTTAGCATAGGTTACCAGAACAGATCCAGTTGTGTAAAACAGCCTCTAAATTGTTGTATGCACAAGCATGAATGGAGAAAAAAGAAAATCAACAACAACAACAAAAAGCTCAAACCAATATACCAAAACCAGAAACTGCAAAAACAAAAACCAACAGCCCCTGAAACAAACCCAAGTTAATCTTATTGATCAATCACTTCTATTTCTGCATAGGGTTGATCCATACTCTAGTAGAGCTGTTCTTAATTGTTTTGTGTTGCAGTATATAAATGTTTCAATTCCTTCACGTCTGTAGGCATAATAAGTCAGTACTCCACAGCAACAAGGATGCCTGAGCGTTTGTTAGGTACAGAAAGGTCTCAGTATCTAGTTCAAACTAGAGGTAAGAATGTGATTTGATACAAAAGGTCTGTTATGGCATGAGGAAATGTAAGACATTAATTTGTTTCACACCATGTTCTGTTTGTTGTGAGCTACTTCTGCACAGCAAAACACAGTGTCGGGGTCCAGACCAGACTGAGCTATATTATGTATTTATGGAGTAGCAGTGAAGCTGCTGCACTGCGTGTTGTAATGCCCTGCCCAGTAACCCGGTTACAATAGTAATTGGCTTTTTTTTTTCTTATCTATAACACAAATGCTTCACTTTCGCCAACCTAGGAATTTTGTGGTTCCAGCAAACATGCCCATCTGTCCATGATGTGCATAACAAAACTGGAAGGATGTGTGTATAGTCTTTGCCTTTTTTACTTTCCTTATAATGATATACAGCCAGAACAGCCAGAAAACCATCAGAAAAAGGTGGCAGCAAAGATTTTAGCCATAAAATAGCCGAACTAAAACTCCAAACAGCAGACATATATATCTTAAGTTCAGTCAAAACAGTAGACAGTCATGCTTCACACAGCCTTTTTATTGTAATTGCATTAGCTTTTGAAAATTACTTGCACCAAGCCAAAAAAAGAAAAAAAGTTGAGGTTATACAGATCATGATTTGCCCTAATAATAGAAAATAGGGGTTTTTTAAATTCCCGAGCACATAAGGATTCATCATAAGATTAATATTATCTTCCAATATATACTATTTTCCAACATATCTTATAAAAGCCTTAGCAGACTGGAAGTGTGCCTGCTGCCGATTGCTGTGGAAGCTTCCCCCTAGATGATGAAGTCTAAAAGCTATTTCACAGGCATAGTGTACAAAGTGCTTAGTACAGATTACTGAATATATCCACAGAAAACAAAATTTATGTAATGATTTTTTTAAAAATACCAAGAAGGGGGAAAACAAGAAAGAAAAAGAACACAAAGAATAATTTCTTTTTCATCCCAGTTCTCCAGAATTTCAAAATAAAATTGGAAACTCTAGGCCTGCACAGAAGTCTACATGAGCCTGAAATCACCATTGAGATGCTGACAGTATTAATATGCTGAGGAGCACTGAAACCTTACCATTCCTTAATTGTTTTAAGTATAACACAATTATAATTTTTAACACTGTGTAGTTCCAGGATTTTTTTGTTGTGTTTAGTTGGTTTGTGAGTTCACTGAAATAGTTCAATAGTACATGTCAGCAGGAAGTGGCCATTCTATCTACACAAATATGCCAAGAAAATTCACTTGTAAGCCACAGGTTATCTTTCCTTCCACTTGTGTGTCATTTTACAGAACAGAGCAGTAAATACCCCTAACATGTGGTGTTGGTTTACAAGAAAATGTTAATATTATCAAATATCCCTAAACACAAATTTTTGAGGCAGATTACTTGTTCCATTCTGTGTTATAGCATCAAGTTGGCTAATTTAAAATTATTAATGGTTCACAGCTACAAATATTAAACATTATATATATTAAAATATATTGAAAAAGTAAATATTTCTTGTAGCTGATACAATGGAAAACATGAGAGTATTACCCTGCTTTTGTACCAGCCCACGTGATGCTCTTGGTTGTTACCTGATCAGCTGAGGTCTTTGTGTGTTCTCTTTTATTCTGATTTTTTTTTCCTTCTTCCCTTAAATATAAACCTTAAATTTTCTATTTTCCAAAAACCTTGAGAATGTTTGCATTCTTCCTGTTATGAAGAAACATTAAGAATAATCCAGAAATTGAACTGGAACATTGAACTGGACTCTACAAGGATTACTGGAAATTAAGCTATTTTAGCCAAATGACTCACATTCATTTCATGGCATCAAAAGGAATTCAAAATTCTTTGCAAATTACATTTTTGCTTAATGTAATTGTACTAGGATGGCAGAAATCATAGCAAAATTAACCAAAAAGCACAAGCACATATTCTCTGTATCAACTTTTGCATGTTTAGTTGTTGGCTTTTTTGCTTTGAAACATAATTAATGCTTAGATATCAGAAAAACAGAGTTTCACAAAGCACGCTGAGCTTCACAACACCAAAAGACATAATTGTGAGTCTGCCAACAAACTGACAATGTAACTGTGCTATGTATGAGATATTACACAACAAAAAAATAATTATGAGCTTAGTATAGTTAAAGAACTAATTTGGTATCGTTAAACTTACACTGCTTGCTTGCTTTCTTATTAATTATAAAGACTGGAAAATATGCTATAAAAATAATGCAAATATTCAGATGGAAAATAATGCATCCCAGGAGTTATTTTTCCTTAGTTTAATTTAGCAAGGGCTTTATAGAGTATCCATTTATTTTTCTCCTTATTTATAAAATAAGCACTTCCACCTAGCACTAGGCTGGCTGCCTAACTAATAAATTTGCAGCAAAATAAATAGAAGCTAAGAAACTATGACTTATCCACAGACATGATCCTCCTGTCACCTGTATTACATGTTATATTTTAAACATTAGGATCCAATGTGCAGGATGCTGTCTTTCACTGTCCCTTTTGTTCTCAGTGTATGCAACTAAGAATACAATTGCCCAAAGCAAATTATAAGGGAATAATTGCTGAATATTTTATATAAAAAATAGGGTTGTATTTTTCTTTTCTGTGTAAGCATAAGTGTTATACATTCAGTCTGATAATATGAATTCAGAGTTGTTAGCATTCTAAAACAAACCTTTCTGTAGCTACTTTTTCTTCTGCTCAAATACAGGCAACAGCATGCATTATTTTGTAATCTTAAAAGCAACAGAAATTAACCACCTCATATGCTATCACCAATGATACATTCATTGGAACAGAGGAGCAGAGTATACAGGCATTTCTGAGAGCCCACAGGGAGTCCTACTGATGAAACTGCTCATGAGCAAAATAATTCTTGTGTCATAGAGGGGGCAGGGAAAGAATCCAAATATAACTGAACGAAAACTTTTTTACAACTTATGTATGACATTCACACAAAATGAAAAATAATAATCAAACTTTGCACTGTGCAAAGCCACATGAGCAAGAGAGGATTACTCTTCTAAATCTAATAGCAAGATATTTTCTACCTCCATTTCAGAAAGGCTTTTGACAATGTCTCCTATAAGTTCTTCAGAAACAATCTAATGGGGCATGGGCTGGATGAGTAGACAGTGAAGCAGCCTGAAAACTTGTGGAATAGCTGGATCCATAGGGTAGTGATCCACAGCATGAAACCTAGTTGAAGCCAACATCTAGTTCTGTACCCTAGGCATCAGCACTGGATCCAGCTTTGCCCAATATCGCCATTATTCTGAATGACAGGGTGGAGCATAGCCTCAAGACGTTTACCAATGACTCAAAACTGGAAGGTGTGGTTCATACACCCAGAGGTTCATGCTTCCACCTAAAGGAATCTCAAAAGGCTGGAGAAACAGGCTGACAGGAGCCTTCTGCAGTTACACAAGGAATAGAGCAACAGAGCAGTAGCTGCTGGGGGCCACCCTGTTGGAAAGCAGCTTTCCTTCAATGGCCCAGGGGATCCCAGAGAGCCAGCACTGTGCCCTTATGGCAAAGAGGGTTCATGGCCTTGGGCTACACTGGGAAGAGAGTTGTCATCAGATTGAGAGATGTGATCCTTGCCCTTTGCTCAGCACTGATGCAGACATGTGTGGAGTATTGTGCCCAGGACAAGAGAAACACGTAACTCTTGAAAAAGAGTTCAGGAAAGGACCACTAATATGATCAAGGGTTTGGAGCATCTCTCACACGAAGACAGACTGGTAAAGCTGAGACAGTTAAGCCTCGAGAAGACAAGAAAAGGGCTGTCATGTCCATCTATGCAAATATCTGCAGGCATGTTACAAAGAAGATGGAGTCAGGCTCCTCCCAGCAGTGCTGAGCTACAAGATCAGATGCAAAGGGTACTAAAACACAAGTGGTTCCCTTTGAATATCAGGAAACATTTTCTTCTTGCTGTGAGGGTCAGCACAGGCACAAGTTGCCTTGAGAGGTTGTGGAGGCACCATCCTTAGACATACTCAGGAGCTGTCTGGAGGTTATTCTGGGCAACATGTTCTAGGTGACCCTGCTTGAGAGGAAGATTGAACTAGATGACCTTTAGAGGTCCCTGGTAGCCTCAAAAATTCTGTGAGTCTATATAAAAACATACTCAACAAATAAGTCTAATTTACATTTAATAGAGAAAAAATTAATCTTTCTTGCGTAAATGTATTGATAAACTATTCTATAATTTTAAATGCCTTTTTTACAAAACTTCATATGCTTGTCAAAGAGCTTCTCTTTTTTGACATGTCTTTTTAATACTAAACTGAAATTATTAAAAAAAAAATTACTTGTTTAAAAAATTAAAATTTTAAAAGCCACATGAAATTATTATACATCATGAATGTTTTCTTGAAATCCCATTAACAAAACCTGATTATTTTCAAGTCATTTATGTTCTGTAGACTATTTAAGCACTAATTGTATACTTTATTCATATTCCTCTGCAATTTTTTTTCCTAGAATATAATTTCTCTGTGGCACTTTTATAATTTCTAGAGTAGCACTGTAACCCTTCTGGTATTTGTGTAACAGCTGAAAAACAGTCTCAAATTTGAAAAGAGAAAATCAATTGCTTGTATTACTTTGCTTACTAATGATAGTTATTTCCATTCTCAGGAAAAAGCAAATACAATCTGTCTGTTATATACAGAAACTGTTGTTCTCTTGCTCTTTTTCTTTTTCTACTATGAAATACAAAACCACCAAGATTTTCCTTAGAAAGCATCTGCACTTAAAAGTTCAAAAGGCTTATAAAAAACTTATAAATAGATTTATAAGTCTTTTATAAGGCTTATAAAAGACATAAATCTTATCCATATACATGCTTCTGTTTGTTAAAAGTGGTGTCCTATAGTATCAAAAGAACAAGGGATGGTAGGAAGAAGAAAACCCACAGGCTTCATACCTTTTGATATGTTTGCTACATATAAACATTCTGCCTCAAATTCTGCCCTAAATTACTGCCTAGACCAACAGGAAATTGCTTTATTCCAGTTTTAGCATTTCTATATGAGCTGCTTTTTAGTATATTCAAGACAACAAGTAGTTCAATGAATATTGTAAATTATCAAGACACATTATCTTTCATCCACTATTATAGAGGAATAATTACTTTAATGACAATAATAGACTAAAATATATATACACAATAATGGATTTGTTTCAAGTCTTTGTTCTACAAATAATAGGGAGTAATTACCTTATGAAAAGAAATCCAAGTCACAATTAAACTTTCTTTAAAGATTGTAATTATAATCTACATTATTTCATGACTCACTTTTTCTAACATAGTGGTGGAATACTGCCTCAAAGAAAATCTGAAATTACTTCTATACAGTATTTTCTTTTTCTTTTTGCTGCAGTGCTCTAGAAAGCCACATGAGATAGCTTCCTAGGTAAATCTGCTTAGAGGAGGTAGGACTTCACAGGCAAGCTCAGGTAACTGGGCTCTATCCAAAATGAGAAGTTTATTATGATCACCTACCTAATTAGCTACCTAATTCTAATAGTCTAAAAGCAATGGATTACTTTTTCACTCTCTCATTGGTGTTACTATATCATTGTCTTACACTGCACTCTGTTACTATTATTAATGCATTGTAATACTACCACCAGCATACCCCAAACATTGGTCAACCTAACATCCTTTATGAATGAATCCTTTTAATCTCTGAAGCCTCTATACTGGTCCTTTACAGCCCCAAGATAATTAGCAGAGAATAGACTTGTATTCATATCGGTGACTTGCACCCTCCGAAGTGCATGTTTCAATTGTCTGTTGCTGCTCCTTTCCTGATAAATCTGACAACTTCATATTGCGAACTATTTGCACTGGTAGTCCAAATGACAAATTGAGCTTTGCCATATGCTTCCAAACTCAATCACAGAACTTTAGGCTAAGTTCTAGGACATTGTATTTGAAAGCATCTGGCAAGGCAGAATGTATAAATTGACGATCTAGCAATGCTAGGGTTCAGGCCAGGAAAATAGAGGCACCATAGTAACTATAAAACTGAAACACTGACAAGTCTTCCTGGAGTTACAAGTTTTTACCGGTTTATTGTTCTGTGGTGTTTGCTCATATGCTCACTTTTACTATGCAATAGATAAGAAACAATGCAATATGGCTTCTTTTTTTTTTTTTTTCTCAGTAGAAGAAGAGTCAGTTCTCACATTAATCAGGGCTCTGCAGTCAGTGTGAATGATGATTTTTAAAACACACAATACCTGGGCTTGTCCAACAAAGATCCTTTTGCCAAGGGTTATATTTCTATGATACTTTAGATTTTAAAAAGCCTCCCCCTAACACCACTTTTTCCTTCTTTTCCTCTCTTTCTTTTGGCTTTACTGCTGGAAACACACTCTTAATGAGTGACGTGATATAACTTGGGAAGGCTTCAGGCCTGCTGTCTGAAGTGCAATGAGAATCACTGCAACTCTCATCTTCCTTCAGTTCTCATTAGAATTTCCCATTTTTGCATTTTTACTTTGGACTCAGCAAACTTACAAAAAGACTGCAAATCTGCTCTGTTCAAACACATTTCTCAGCAGAGTAAAAAGGAGTGAGTGAGGCTGATCCTTATCACATTCTTCTCCCTAAAACTGGTGTAGAGTGTGTGCAAGCAGCTACTATCAGAGGGAGCCAGGGAAGCAACAGCAGAGGAGGATCAAACGCAGACCAACTTCCAGAATGCTACACAAAGCACAACAGTTTGTGGCTAAATACTTATGTACAGCTTTATATTGTTTAATTATGTGCAAAAGAGACAAGAGAGTACTGGAACATGTGGCATCAATGACAAACATATGGAAAACAGGAAATATACTGCAAATTCACATAGTGATTTGCCCCACTATAACAAGAGCTGAAGTCATAACAGCTCATCAATTGTTAATTTTTAATCAACTATTAATTCAGACATGCTGACCTGCCAATAAATTTTTCAGGATCTCTCAATCCAGAATATCCTAATTGACATAACCAATATAGATTAAAGAGGGTATGCAGCAGCCATTGCTGTTTTATGCTGCTTTATCTTGAAAATTACTTGCAGTAAACATATGCTTTTTATATACATATAAAGATACAGCTCCATGAATCCATAAGTCAGCTGGATACATTTCAAACTCTGTTTTAATTTTTCTACTTGATATATTTAGCCCATACTCTAATCAAGCTATAGACAGTCAAGTGAAGAGTGCTACAAAATTTGCTAGAAAAAATGCCAAATATGCACAAAAAAACACCAGATAAGAAGAAACAAAATTGATAAAATTATATCATTTAACAAAGGGAGATATAACTATATAAACACACAAAACCATCTGAAATATTTCCAGAGGAAAGCAGATAGAAAATCAGTGAAGTCAGTTACAAAGTAAAATTTTAACCATATTTTATGTCTTCTGCAGTAGATTAAATATTTTATTATAACACTATCCCAAAATGTCCTCTAAAGTGAGAAAACATGATAGTTTTTCAACAAAATGAATATAATAAACAAATAATCAGTGATCATAAAAATCTCTACTCATCTTTAATCTACTTAAAAACTGTGAAATTCCTGGAAAATTATTTTTACCTGACAGCAGACCACTGCCTGTTTGTTGTTCTTTTGAATAAAAGAGCCTTTTTTTTTGTCTTACATATTTCTGATGCATGTCACACACATGCCAAGTTAAAGCACCATGGGCAACAGCAGTGGATTTTACATTATTCCAAAAGAAAAAGGAAAAAAGACACCACAGTGCACACTTAAACCAATTCCTTCTTAAACATCTTTATTCTGACTATTCAACAACAACAAACTTTTAATAAATGCAACATAATATGTCCATATCCTAAAAATATTGAAAATCTACTGCTTTGTAATTATTTAATGACAAGATAAATTCACCTAGGCAAGAGGCCCAGCACAGTATTTTCATTTACTTTCTGCAATACCAAAAAAGGCTCGTTTGAGCAATAAAACAAGACTAAGATATTCCCAAATCTCTGCTAGTAAGCCTTACCAGTGCCATATAGTCCCACCCAGCCCCAACTCATACCGGTCCTAAGTTCTTGGTCTTAAACACAAAGAAACTTATATATACCCTTTCAGGATAGAAATCAATCTATAAAAGTAATAAATGTGATCAACAAAGTTATCAAAGACTCAAGTATTTAGAGCAAAAGTTATCAAAATGTTTTTGGTAAAGGTTTGCTAGTGATTATCCAGGTTACTATAGGCACCTTTTGTTTTCCTTTTTCTCATCTCAGTTTGGACAGTGTTCTTAAAAACAACTAAGAATGTTAAGATATGATGTTGCTTATATTGAAAGCAAGTAGAAAGATTAATTAATTAATCAGCATTCCCACAGGATGAGAAAGGATAGTAATTCAACACGACAGAATCTGAGGCCAATGAAATACTGTCTAGCAGGCAATATTCAGGATATATGAAAATGACAGCCAGTTCAGGTGAGCAAGAGAAGTCCTCACAGGACTGCTATTAATTAATGAAATAAGGATATCCTGCCCTTGATACTTTCGATTTTCACACTTATATATTGGGGAGTAAATTCAGTCATATATGATACCACTGATTTCATATTAACCGTTATAAAAATATATTTTCTATTTGGGAACCCTCCAGGTAGCACTGGTTGGATACAGACACACAAACTCTCCAGTCATAAGCACATGTGGATACAGCCTCACTGGGCTGGAGTATAAATCAATCTAGCTGAGTTTTTGACTCTCTGACAGAGGCTACTAACAGGTGCTTATGGAAAATATGAAAATAGAACTTAAAACAGAAGGCATTTCTCTCAACATTTCCTGTCAGAATATGGAAAGATGAAGTTGTGGTTAAATCCACATCATTATTGCGTTGAATAGCTCTCAATAGGCTTTCATCATTGGATTTTACCTAAACATACTTGATCTCATGTCTATTATGCTGAGAAAAAACATTTTATTTGAAAGCTTCTGCCTGATCATACCTGAGTGACCTGGTTCTTACATGAGAGATAGCAAGTGATTTTTTCAGATTTCCTCATCATCTCACATCTGTGTATATTTTAGTAGAAACCCAAGCACCTTAATCTATCTGATCAATCTTTGATTTTTTTTCACTATTTCTTTTTTAATAACTCCTAACAATCTTATAATCTTTTAAGATTCCTGCTCAGCCCCAAGTAGCTATTTTCAGACAACTACCCACAATCATTGTTAGAACCCAGGAGTGTTATTTAAGATCCATTGTTAGCTATGCATAGCTAAAGTTGTTTTTTCCCCTCTTGTATTCTTGTATTTATTGCCAACGAGCTTTCTTCAACATGTTTCTTTACATGGAATCACTATTGCTTGATAGCCTTGACTCTAGGAGCTCTTAAAGGGTACAATATAAAAAGCTATTTTGAAATCCATATATAAAAAAACTGGAACATGTTACTTAACATTTACGAACTCATTAAAAAAAATCCATTTAAAAAAATAAAAAGGAAAAAAAAAACAGAGGAAACTCCAAAGATACAAGAGCATAAAATTCAACACATCCCCTTCTCCTCCACAAAAAACCCCAACCCATCACACCTTCTAACTAGTTTGAAGGAAGTTTATCTTTTATAAAAGCCCACTGCACTAAAAGGGGTTTTTCTATTCCAAAACGTTTCTGAAGCTTATTCAGTACAGAATTAAGGCATGCTTGCTAGGAATTCTCTGCATTCTCCAAAATCAAATATTCCTTCTCTCCAAAAACAATTCCATTAAAAATACAGCATAATGTTTGCCACCATCTCATCTTTAGGTAATAACACTGATCTCACAGATAGATTGAAGTAATAGTTTTATGAATTTGAATTATTTTGGAAATACTGAATTAATAACATCTGGACACATAAACTTACTAATTTTACTTTTTTTTTTTTTTTGAGCAGTCATTGCTCTCTGTCTGAAGCAAACACTAAATTCATCACTTGCAAGCAAAAGTTCTGCAAAACATAGCCTAAGCTATTTTTTAGTGAACTCTGATAGAAGAAAAATTGGTTTGCTTTTTTGTTCTTGCTTTAACTTTTTTGAACGCTCTTCTTATCTCTCAATCATTTGTCATTTATGTTACACACATAAACACTGAGTTCTTTTCAAAAGGAATTATAGAGTGGGCTAGAAAAAGCCTATTTTCTACCTGTGTGAAACCACAAAACCTGAAACAAGCTCTGATGAACTGAAGGTATGTTAATAACTTTTAGGTGCTGCACAATATACTTTATTACAATGTATGACAGAATTTACACAATTTTAAAAATACTAATAGTGGCCTTTAATACTTGGAATTAGGCTTGATAAATGCAAATAAATTTTGGCTATTTAGACAGGTATGCAGGGACCTAGACCTTAAGCCAGCCCTGTATTCTTTTCTACAGACTTTGCTGAACTGAAAAATAACACTTGTGGAAAATTATTCTTTTTGTCCAGAAAAATATTTCAAAGAGCCTTTGTCTACAAAAATCTTTTTTTTCTTAGAAACTGCACACTAACAGACAACATTAGCTTCTATTATACAGCTATTTAAGCAGAAAGATCTAATCTTTGAAAATAACTTGATCAGTAACAAAAAGTTTGGGTTTATTCTTTGCACAACAGATTCATTTTTTCTCTTTTTCTTTTTTTTTTTTTTTGCGGGGGTGGGATACTTGACGTAAAAAAATAGCTAATTTTAATTAAACTCTATAGGATTCACTTATCTTTCACTGAGGCTATTAATTTTACTGCTTTCAATAAATATTTTAAATTTTTGATATTGAAGGGTTACCAGTCCAAGACTGTTACTTGCTACTTTAGCAACTGGCATAATTTGCCAACGTTTGCCAAGCACAAAACCTATCAGTTTTTCAGACAGGATATTGACATTATGAATGCATGAGATAGTTCTATTTTGCATTGAAAACACACTGCTGATTAACAGAACTGAAATAGTCCTATATTACCTCCACCTGAAAATTTACTTCCTATTTTTTCTGCAGTGTTGTACTGCAGTGTAGTAGCACCAATCACACTTTAAAAACCCCCACATAGTTAATGGTTTTACCAATGTTGCGTTCTGCTCAGTACATATTCTGTTCTGAGGTATCAAACACTTCAGCAGGGGAGAGCTAGGGCAAGCTGCAAATGAAGAGGGTTATTTCACTTCAGTTTCCAGGCAACACAGAAAAGTAATGGCTATGCAGCATGCTGGTCTTTGTTCCAAAAGGTGCTAGAACTCATAATTATCATGCAGTTTAAATATAAGCATTTGCTTCTTCCACCTCATATGTTCCAATCCCTTTTTTTTTTTTTTCCTATATTCCATCCCTTTTAGCCCTGTTTGAGGACATTCTTTTTCTGAAACACTGTCTGTCTGTATAAACCACATGGCCACTCCTTGGAGAAAGCCCCTTAGTAAGTGCCTACTATTAAAATGATATTAAAGTCAAATGATAGTCCAGAGGAGGGCCACAAGGAGGGTCAGAGGAATGGATCACCTCTACTGTGAGGAAAGGCTTAGAGAACTGGGTTTGTTCAGACTGGAAAAGAGAAGGCCTAGGGGTGACCTAATTGCAGCCTTCCAGTACCTGCAGGGAGCTTACAGGAAGGAAGGAAGGAAGGAAGATGGAGAGAGACTTTTTATATCGGCATGCAGTGAGAGGGCAAGGGCCAATGACTTCAAACGGAAAGAGTGTAGGTTTGGCATTAGTATTAGGAAGAAATTCTTCACTGTGAGGGTAATAAGGCAATGGAACAGGCTGCCCAGAGAAGCTGTGGCTGTGCCATTCCTGGAGATGTTCAAGGCCAGGTTGGATGGGACTCTGAGCACTGTGGTCCAAGGGAAGGTGTCCCTGCCCACAGCACGGGGTTTGCAACTAGATGATCTTTAGAGTCCCTTCCAATGCAAGACATTCCATGATTGTATGATAGTCACATAACTTTGCCAGTTCTGAACGTGCTCCTCTTTTGATTCAGGTGGATTAGAATATGGAGAGGAGGTAGACTTCTGACAGGATATTTAGTAGCTGGAGCATCGGCTATTTCATAGAAGATTTAATTTAAAGATTTAATTTAATTTAATCATATTGAACAGTAATAGAGATACTCATCCTAAGTTAGAGTAGTCTGAATTTATTTGGTGAAAATTACCTCCAAAAGAAGTAATAAAAATAAATCTAAAGTATTTGTTATAAAGAAGTGTGTTAAAAAGGAATAATTTCATTAGAGATGAGTTCAAACTAATCTTTTTAGTTTTGTTTACTTTCTGGGGTGTTCCTGTTTAGTCTTTTAGTTCCATCACTGGAAAATCAGAATTTTTTAAATCTTTAACAAATCTCTACTATTGCGCTCTTCTGCAAATTTATCTATGTTGCTATTCAAAAAAGTAGAACATTCACTTTTAATCCATTGCAATGGTTTTCAGTCACTACACATCTGAAGTGTGTAATTCTGTGGTGACATACAATATGTAAGTACTTGCTTAATAATGAATAAAATTATTCATTAAAAGTTAAAAGTAAACAAGAATAACTTCTACTTCCTCTCCCTAAATATATATGTTATATAAATGTAGCATATATTATAAATATTTGGGTTATAAGATAACAGAGATTACAGGAGAAAATGTACTCCCCAAGCAGCTATAATTCTGGTCCCAGCTGTGGAAGAAGACTTGCTCAGAGCCACAGACAAGGTACCAACCTTCAGGGCAGCAGCACTTCACTGCAAAGTGATCTCTAACCTGCGTGGATTAAACAGCCAGCAGACTGCTTCTGACAGCACACCACCCACACCCTTTCCCTGCGTGTTCA
The DNA here is from genome assembly GCF_036417665.1 of Passer domesticus. Taxonomy (NCBI): domain Eukaryota; kingdom Metazoa; phylum Chordata; class Aves; order Passeriformes; family Passeridae; genus Passer; species Passer domesticus. Next base: position 20,186,007 of record NC_087512.1, read on the forward strand.
GACCTGGTCCTCCCCTGGCATGCATGCCCTCCAACTACCGAAAGCAGTGCAGTTCAAAGAACAATAAAGTCTCACAGCTCCAATGTTTATGCTTCATTCAGTGACTAAGAAGAATCAGTTTGCAAGGAGATAAATTATTTTGCCATATTTCTGTTAATTCAGTACATTCATTCTCCCATACAAATAAAACAGAACTTCTACATTGGTCAGAAACAGCAATAGATTTTTTTTTTCCAAACAAAGTTGGTTTTATAACTGTTTTATCAGTTTCTAAATGGATGGCTTATTATGACAAACAAAAAAAAAAACCCACAAAGCTCTACAATATACTCATGCAACTTTAATATATAAGAAAATACTCTCAGGTTAAGACTTCAACAAACTCAACAAAACAATTTCCTTTGATTACTCTTTGAGACATAAATAGATGGCTTGTGCTTTCTGTCTTTCCTTTTATGTATTGAACTGATATGTTTTCCCTTGTCTTCCATTCCTGATTTGACTCTTTTTTTAAAAATAATATTCATTTTATGATTGCATGCCTGTCTTTCTGAATTGGCAGCAATATATATTCAAACATTTGGATATTTTATTTAAGATATAAAGAAATGTAAACTACATTTAAATAGAATATTTACATTTCTGTTGGTCTTAGGTTTTGAACAAAGCTTATTTACAAAACAATAGTCTTGGCAAAATTAATTTAACTTGATTTATTTTAGCAAAGCTATCATAATATTTTACTCACCACTCCCTCCACATTTTTCACAGTAAGGAAATGGTCAGCATGACACTAATTTTCTAGTTTTCTTTTCCACAGAGTGCAACAGCAAGGAGATTTTCAACTAAATTCAGTTTCCAATAGCTAATTCAAATTTGTTATGTTTAAATTATTTTTCTTTTAAACTGATTTTTAATTCATTCTTTTTCTTCTTCCATTTTTTTTACCTCTTGTACAATCTCTGTAGTTATTATTAGTGATTATTACACTTTTATTATTAGTGACTGTAATATTGCATTGCTCCAGCTTGATTTTATAATTAATAAAGATGTTTTTGCTACCATACAAATAGTCCTCATTTGCCCTGGAAGAAAAATATTGTGTGCTTCTAATGTCATATAATTACTATTAGAATAGGAATCTTTTCTTTTACCTTCCTCCCCAGTTTCTGTTTTTCTCAGAGCTGTATAAAAAGAATACTTTCTACACGCAAAAAGAATACTTTCTTAAATTTCAGTGAATGTTCTACAAAATTCAGGGGCCTTACAGGCCTACAGGTGCAGAAGTAGCACACATGAAGATCTCAGGAAGGTTATAACCCTTACAATATACAAGGGGCATCAGAATGCAAAGAAATAGTTTATTTTGCCATAGTGCTTTTAACCCCTATCTACAGAATGAGTCACCATCGTTATGATAGACATTTCATGGAAAGCAAAACCATGAATAAAAACTGTGGATTAATTCCTGCAGTTGTGAGTATGGAAATACATACAAACAAGAAGCAGAATGTAAAATTAAAATTAATTAAACACCCAGCGAATATAGAAAGCTATCTGGACTTTGGGATTTAATGAAATTAAAATTTCTACATTTTAATTCTTTAGTATTTAATTTGTATATCTAATTACTGAAGGTGATATTTTTTGTATTCAGATCTTTAGTTTAGCTGAGAAAATAGAATCCTGTCCTGTTAAAATGCAAAACTTAAAAAATAAAAGAGTTTTAGACTTCAACAAATCCCCATACCCTTCTAGTTAAATCCCTAATAGGTAACCATTATAGAAATATGCCAAGATCAACCAAAATAACTTTGCTGGAAAAGATCCATCTTTTTTCATCCCAAATGGTTTAGATTGTTTTCAAGTGAAAGAAATTATATGGAAAACAAAATATTTAAACATTCTTGCTGAATAACCAGCTGAATCCTGGAAAATACAATCCCAAAAATTAAATTTAGAAAAAAATAAAAAAGTGTCATATCTGCAGTGTTGCATGTTCACCCATCTTGAATATATTGATAGATGTCTAATGTACTTACTCAGATACTATGTAGCTCCAGCATCCAAACATTAGAAAATTCATTCACCTCCCTGTAAATCCTTCCTAATATAAATATGGAAGTACAGATACAGCCAAGCATACAGAAAAGTAATGAAGAAGCCAACATTAAATAGCAAATTTTTTTTTTCATTAAAAATTAACCAAAAAGCTAAACTTGCACTTAGAAAATACCCACAGGAAAGATTATAAAGATTTTAAGACAGGCTCCTAAGTGTTAAAAATGCTAAACTTGTTTGTCCAAGCAGCCATAATTTGCCCTTTGTGTACAGCACACATGCTCATCAACAGTGATCACAACCATCTTTTCCATCAGACCAGTAATATTTTGGGTGAGCAGAGCAAATGTATTTTCCACACAGAGAAGGAGGCAAAAGGGCCTCAGACTGAGGGGTTGCCACTCAGTTTTTGAAGACATTGGAAACTGTAATGCAAAAGACACTGCAAACTGTAATGTAAAAAAGAGAACATACACACTGTATTTAAGAAGAAGCCACTACTTCGTAAAGCCATGTTTGACATTTTCTCCACTGCAGAGGATGTCTGTGCCTTTATAAAAGCAGGTGAACTTTTACACTGACTGCTCTTCCTGCGACTCAGACTCAACTGAGCTTTGGACTGCATAGTCAAGGCTAGTGTGGCACATATGAACTGCTAAGTCTGGTGACAGCCAAGATAAATTTGTTTGGATGTATTTGTCACACTCAACTACATTAATGTTTCAGATTTTTTGCTACAAGTCACTGGGTAGTCTAACAATGATATGTCAAGAACCCCTGAAGTCTTTTTTTGCTTTAGTTTCTGCTAGAGCTAAAGAGTTCAAAAGTGTTTTCTTAAATTACTACACATTAATACCTGGAATGCTGACACTGTAAAACACTGTATTTCGTATTCAAAAGACAAAAACTGAATATTTTCTTAACCTGTAGGCAATGACAGCATTTCATACTTCTCAATATTTTTTCCAATATATTCCAAAACATTCCAAAACATTATAAACAACTTTGGTGACTCAAAAGCATAGCAACTGATGGCACAGCTAAAAAAATCCCAGAATATTTTAATTCATTCTCACAAAGTAATTCATAATTAATGATTAGGTGTTATGATTGAACATGCTATTGAAAGAAATTAATTTATTATTATAAGTTATTTCCCAGTATTGAAATAAATTAATGAATCTGTATTAATAAATTAATTAGGAAGCATTAAAATGCTTCCTAATTCTCACCCAAAGATTTTACCCTGAAAAATGAGCTATAAGTTACCAGCATAAGCAATGTTGTAACAGTCTTTTTATAAAAAATCTGGACTTTTCCTCTTGTAGTTACAAGCAGGAAATTATTATCTAGAAATTTTTTTTGTGGTAGTATTTTTATTTTTTAAACAATTTAAATTAATTTTGAGCCATATCACATTTTAGTCTAAACACGATACTGATTATTTTTATTAGTCATTGCATGAAAATGTATTGATATTCAAATGCCATCATTTTAAGGGCAAAAAAAAAAACCCACTCCTGAAAACATAAAATAACTTCAAATTAATACCAAAATCCATCATGTTACATGCAATAGTGTAACTATGTCGGGATGTATATGAAAGCAATTAAGATTTCTAGAGAACTACTGACAAATTAGTAGTTGTTATAGCACACAGAACAGAGCCTTGCTACAGAGTCATAATTTCTCACTCATTATACTGGATTGTAATAGGTAAATAAAAATTGTGTTTAACAGGAATTAAAATAGTCTGAAATTAGATGATTGCAGGTGGCCTGCGTTGCAACCTGTTTGTCAACATACTGAGGCGTAATTAGTCCTCTAGAAGTCAAAAGTGAGCAGACAATTTAACTGGCTTTCAATCAAATTACTTTCGTATACACCCAAGCATTACAATTCTCATTTTTCTCCAGCCTTCCCTCAAATCTTAACACTGCTGACAAGGCTCCACTGCTAGCTGGTAGTTTTGTGTCACACTCTCACCCAGGCTACTTCATCTGTACTCAAATGCCTTAAAACCAGCTACCTTTATACTGCTAGTTGTTCATCTTGAATTCCTTATCTAATTCCTTATCTCTTCCTCACAAAGACTTTAATTTTCCAGCTGCAAAAGATGATATATTTAAGCAGACTACTTTGCAAAAGTCACACTTAAACAGTAAGTTTCTCTGTAAGTTATTGTACAGATGGAATTAGGTATGCAAAAATATTAGTTACCTTTGCAGAATCTATATAAAGAGCTAAGGCTACTCCAAGGCTTAAACATCCTTAGGAGGATTAAATTACATTTTGTGTAATAATTTTGCTTTATAAATGAAGACTGTATCTATTAGTAACTACATCATCTTTCTGTTGAAGAGTTTCTTTCACATAATATACCCTAAATTCTGGAAAAGCCATATTCTTTTCTGATGTAGGCTTTATGACCTTCCAACCAAGTTTTCTAAACTTCAGTTCTTGTATGAAATAATGTATGACACCCTATTGATTGTAAAGAAACTACTGCCTTTATAATATTAGGTGATTTCTATTTCAAAGTCATTCTTTTTTGTCTTCTTTGTAACTCCTTCTGTGACAACTAAAGCGTAATGTTCTGTCACAGAAAGGGTGTGGATGGAAACAGCTGCTATTGAACAACTTAAGTTCATAGAACAAGATGATAGGAAGAAAACATTACCAAGCAACTTTTACAAGCCAAGCTTTTTACCTGCCCTTGCCATTTTAACAATGATGCTTCATCATGTTCATTCAAATAATTGATAACATTTTAATATGGCTTTTAAATTTTAATAAATTTCTTTTGTTTATTTTTGATTGGTGATGATCTTTGCCCTTTGGATACACAACTAGCAGCTTGTAGCAAAGACAGAACACACAAATCATTTTTGATTTTGTAAGGCATGTCTAGAGCAGTTTTCTAATTAAATGAATTCTCCATAGTTTGGAGAACAATATAGATGAGAATATATAAAGAATGAAAGACAAAGGTTTCCTTCCTTGGAATCAGCTGTGATTTTATTTTTATCCCCTGCCTCATGTGAAAAAAAGGCCTGACAACAGAAAGGGAGCTACTCCTGCCCAGTATACCCACAAGATTTGCAATAGATGCTCCACAGTCTGAAGGGGTTGTGAAAACCCTTTCTGATGCTGTCTATTCAGAACTAATAAATTAGTAATTAATTATTAAATAGTCACATCTCTTAACAATTCATTGGACATTAAGGTAAAACCATTCTTGTTTCACAGTTTGAAACAGAATTGATTTTAAAAAATTTGCTTTTATTGATCTATTAACAAAGATTCATAAGGCATGTGAAGAACCATGCAAATTCCCAATCTCTTAGTTGTGCAAGAGAACAACTAAACTGGTGCACCACAACAGGCATGTACTTTAAATTCATCAGCACAGAGTCCAACCTCTACCTTGTAATATAATCTCTTAAAGGAAAAAAGACTGTCATCCTCTGGAAAGCCTTATAATTTAAAAAACCCGCAACTGTTATGCGAAGAGCAGGACAATGGTATGGCAGATCATTTGAACTAAGGAGAAAAAGGGAATTACAACAGCTTATCAAAAGACAATCTTGATAAAGATTCTGTAGAGAAGATTTATAATTGTGAAGACATATTTTCAATTTTTTGTGTTATACATTTTTTTAATGTACTGATAATGTGTATTCTTAGGAAGCACATTCAGGGTTCATTCAGGGTTGTTGGTTTACAAGCCAAATTACAAGATTCTCACACAAGTCACAAAATCTTTTAACAATTGTCTGAACAAAATCAATTTAATATATTATTACCAAAGAAATAACAAAAGCATTTAGTTGTTTGGTTTTTTTTCTCACAGAAGAACTTCCACGTAATGAAATATTGGATATCATGCTTCTGAAATCATGGTTGATATGATGCTGACCTTATTTGGAATAATGGGTATCAGAACACTATTATGAAGAGACAGCAGTGCATATGACAGTGTTCCAGGGAAATGCTTCCAGACTGGAGCAAAACTTCACAAAAGAGTTGTTGATAATGTAAAAGAGAAAATTAGAGAAAAATTGGCAGATATGGCAATTATCATGGTGAATTTACTAAAAGATGTTGAAACAAGGTATTCCTTACTCTCAGCAATTTCTTGGAGGTCAGGTGGATGGAAAATTCTGAAGTATTTCAAATTAAATATTTCAGTTACAATAAGTTGGTATTTTGCAATATTTTATTAGAAAATGCCTCACAAGCCCTATCCAAAATCTGTATTTTTCTATTGAGATGACGTTTTACACACTGAAAGATTCAGTCCAATCTTAAATTCAAGATGGTCCAGTGTTAGTTACTTTTCAAATAGCTTACAATAGTCACATGATGGGATGTAATTTTCCTCTTAGTCCGCTCCCCTCCCCACTACATGTATTGCTTCTCCTGGAAAGTTATTTGTTGATGAAAGGCCAAAAGTTTGAAATTTTCACAGGTGTTATGCTGTGTTAGTGCCACCAGATAGCACCAACTGCTGTGTGGCTCTGGCTGCAACAACTCCTTCTCTGATACATATACATAGATATAGACATAGGCAACATCTACATATCTACATATCTACATCTACTTACATATATATATCCCTTGCACAGCCACTGCAGACAAACATAGTCAATGCTGTGGCAGTGTGCTCCCCCAGCAGCAGCCCCAGCTGATATCACCAGTGGGGGCTGTGATGGCTGCACCCAGCTTACTCTGGACCTTGGGGCATGGATGAAACCTGGCAGCCAAGGGCTGTTTGGACCAAGTGACCCACACATCTTGCTGCTCTGCAACTGCGACTGTAAGCCATGAACAGTGACCTGGGGGCTGTCCTGCAGGGAGCTGGGCTGCACACCAGGATCTCCTCCTGCACAGGAATGTCTGTCCATGTTACACCTCAGGGGTGAGTGATTCCTTGTAGCAGCACATCCTCAGTAAGTGATTAATTGCTTTTAAATTTAACTGCAAGTTAAACTTGGACATCTCAGCTGAGTGACACAAAGGATTAATTGTGTACATATAATCCTCCAGACATAAATCACTGTCCAAGTCTGGGCTGCTAGGATTGGATCCAGCCCCACATAAACTCCTCTCTGAGAAGTTTAGAAAGCAAGGGGGCCCTGTCTGAAACTCATGGCTCAATGAGTGGGCCTCCCTGACAGCTTTGTCTGACTCTGCCCTCTATGCTGTAAATAGTGGAGTGTACCTTGCCATCAAATCCTGTTAAAACACAGTCACACCTACGGCTGACATTTGTTACATCAACAAAGCATATCATAACTTGTTTCTTACAAGTGAAGTGCATGACACACACTCACAGGAGAACCACATGGAAGGCACCAGACAGCAACTAATATCCACAAAATGTGAGAAATATTTAAGTATACAATGATTCTTAAAACAGTCATCTTATAGCTGGCATAGCTAACTTAGTTCTCACAGACATACGTTGCATTCCTTGGAACAATAAGCTGTTGTTTGGAAGTTTCAAATACTGCTTCTATGGGATTTTTTTTTTTTTATGTAGGGAATATAGTTCATTGTACAATTATTTCTTAGGCATTGTAATGAACATTTTTAGTGATCCGACTGGATTACTGCTTTTAAGTAAGTATGTGGTCCGTTCTATTTCCCATGACAGCATGCATTTACACATTATTCTTTTTTTTTTGATTCTGTAATGTACCACATACTATGATCGTAATTAACACCTTTGGAGAATTTAATCTCTGTCATGTGAATGTGCATAATAATGAGGAGGTCCTAGAGGCAAATATTTTAAAATTATTTATATTTTTTTGCTTTTGACTGTGCTTATGAACCTGAAGCAGATTTTAAAGGTTATTACAGTTTTGTATTAAGATTGGAAATAGAATTCCTAACTTATCTGATTCTTCATTCAGTGAACCACACTATACCCAAAAGAAAATAATATATGCTATCTGTGATTGTATGTGTCTCATGTAACACAAAATTATGTTTATAGTAGGGGTTAAGCAAAACAATTACTTGCATATATCTAGAAGACTCTTACAACATTAAAATGTATATCAGAAATGTATACTTATTTGATATGGAAATATATTTTTTTCAAATGAAGATAAAGTGACAAAATTTGAATAAAAATTATTAGCTTCTTCATTCTATTTTAGGGAGGAAAACTTAATATATACACAGATGTTCTTAAAACACTTTGTAGAGATTAATTATCTAGAACACTCTAACATATTTTGAAGATTGTCAGGTTCTGCAGATGCAGATTTATGACAGAAGCCCGATAAAGTATAAACGACAAAAAACCCACACATATATTCAAAATCCATAGTTCACATGTTCAATCACTTTATTTATAATTATTTAGTTGGGTTTCTTTAATTAGCAAAAAGCTATCAAGAGACTATCTCAAAGATAAATTAGTGCACTAAGGAGCCCTATGAAAGTTCCTGGACATTCCAGATGCAATTAGTCTGGCCCATAATACATTTAACTATATGCCATTCTTTTTTATATTTTATGACACCTTAAAATATCCCAACTTTATTTGAACAATAAAAGTCTGTTACTAGTAGCCTACAATAACTTTACTCCACTATCAGGAATACACCTGTTAAGCACCTGTCACAGTGAGATTATAACTGATAAGTTCTACATTATAATAAGAATACTTAATGAGTGTTGATAAATTTGGTACACTGAAGAATACCAAAGAGATGTGACCCGTAAGAAAAATACAATCTAAGAAAACAGGTCATAATTAAAACATTATAACAAGACCATGAGTGTTTCTTTATAAAAAATAAAAATAAATGAAATGCAGTATATCCTTTTGTCTTGTATTTCACCCTGTGCATGTAAATTTTACTTTTTTCTTATTAATTCTGTATGTGCCCTTTTTTAAACAACTGAATGCAGAGGTTTAGTGAAAGTAAAGCACTGAAAATAACAGATAGGAGACGCTGATTATTTACTAAGAGGGGAATATACAACTACGAGAAGAAAAGTTTTCTGCCAGTATGAAGCATTAGCCACAAACTGTCATTCCCTGTTTGATGATGAAGAAGATAAGGGAGCTTTTTGAGGGTTTAGAAGATGGAAAGTCAATACACAACAGATTTACTATATAGTATAATACAATGTATAGTACAATATAATATACTACACAGGATAGCAACAGACGTTTTACAAGATTATTACAATATGAACAAGCTTCTCTAGTGACCAAGATCAAACATTAGGAGTGAATTAATGGTCTGTCAGCATCCCACCACAACAGAGGGACCAGTGCATATACAGCCTAAGGAACTTGAAGACAGACAACAATTCTAAACCTGCATATTTCTCCAGATCAGGGTAGAAATCAGCCTTCTGCAAATGTTTCATTGCTTTCCATATAAAGTCAAAGTCTGACAGTACTCTGCCCACTGACAGAGTAAAATTTGCTGGTTCCATCTTGAAACAGGTTATCTGAGAACAACTAAAACTAGTGCACCACAACACTACCTGAGTTGCTCCTTAAAGAACTGGTAGCTTGACAGACAGAGATTATGAGACCCTTTGAGACCCTTCTCCCAATCCTCTTTTTCACTTAAATGTTAATTTATCTATTGTTGGAACAAACTCTTGCAAATTTTAAGCTCAGTGTTCTCCTTGATGACCAGTGGAAAAAATAATGTGCAGCACTAAATGAAAGAGGAGAATAAAATGCCAAAAAAGTCACGAGTTATAGAAGAAATGTCAAAAGAGAGGAAAAAAATTGAGTAATACCTACAAATCCCAAAGAAGATGAAGCTCTTTAAGAATGTATGAAAGAAAAAGCTAGCTCACTGTTAGACTATGCTAAAAAAATTGTAATATCTATTCCCATGACAAACACATCTAAAGATATGAATTACTGTCAGAAAACAAAAGGAGAAATAAACTTCTGAATATTTTATAACACATTGGAAACTTTACTGTTTTGAAATCTTTAAGGTCAAAGTACAGAAGACTCAATACTCCAGATGGAGGGAATGGCTCACTTTGCAATACAAATTTGAGCTGTCATAAAACTTTGTGTCAAACTGAAAAAAAAAAACCAAACCAAAAAAAAAAAAAAAAAAAAAAACAAAAAAACCACCACAAAAAAAAAAAAAAAAAAAAAAAAAAAACCCCACCACAACCCTGCAATATCCCATGAGTCAAGAACAAATAAACTTTTACCACCAATAAAATAGTAATTTACTCATTCAAAGTGGAAAAGAAAATAACAAGTTTACAAAGTGCAGTCAAATAATGCAGTAAGGAGCAATGTGGGAGAGTGCTTCAGTGTAAAAGGGTTGTGTTACACAGTAAACTAAAAAACCTTGTAGTAAAACCTACTGCAACGTTTTGCATATTTTCAAAAAAAGTCTAGAAAACAGATAATATCATATCACAAGAGTACAATATTTAAAACCTTTACAATCATGTATAATTGCTTGTGATATAACTGGAGTAAGATATAATAAAAACTTTGGGGTTCAATATCATTTTAGCAAAGCTATTTTACATTTTGAGGTAGGTACTAAACAAAAGTAGAACTCCAAGAAATCTGTTTCACCACGGCTAATTTTTTTTAGAATTTCTCCCAAATTCTGTCTAACACAGAATGGACATACCATTAAAGACCATAGGTCAGAAAATATCATGGTCCAGGCATAGTACTTCAGTAACTAAAACTGATGAAGAAATTCCAATTTTATAAGGCAAACAGGTCATACGCAAGAAAAAAAGCTCAATCAAAATGGTTGAGATACATTTTATTTTGAAAGAAAAGGAGAGATGCAACAGGTATTTTTATAAATGACAATTCCTGTACTACCAAATCTAGTCAGCCAAATCTATCACTCTTTTGCTTTGCTCTTCCTTGCTCAGTTATTTGTCCCTGTACAATAAAAACTTAGAATTTAGTCTTTATTGCTCACTGATCTTTCTAAAGTGATTTTCAATTTCCTACCCAGTACTACGAGCTCTCTATATCCCAACTCTTATTTGAGAAAATGCATCTTTACCATTTCTTTCTTTATGGAAAGATTAACTTTTTCCTCATCTGTCTTTCTTCAGCTGTGCAGAAGCAGTATTATTTATCTGTGGTAAATAAACCTGTCAGTAGTTAATACCATTGTGAAACATTCTTAGCTTACCACAAACCATTCTGTAAAATATCAGAGAGCATCATGTTCTCAAAGCTTATTCTTTTTCTCTCCCCACTAACCTATGCATACCACCATGAACCTCCTAATATAACAGAGTGGATATGTGGATTGAGTTACTTTTCACAAGACAGCATATTTTATGTAAATTGGTTCACATATTTTTGTAGAAAAGTAGTGTGATAGCTCAGTCTAAAAAGTCTGAAAAAATGGAATAGAGTCCATTCTAACATGCCAGTTGTTACCTTCCTAAAACTTTATGCAATACGCATGATCCAATTTAGAAAGTGTGAATAAAATTTATGTGAGAAAAACAAGGAAGTAGTAGAAGAAACTGAGAATTTTTTAATTGAATTAAAACAAGTGAGATTACATAGGAATATATGCACTTTATCATCATAGAACTATAGAATATGCTGAGTTAGAAGAGACCCAACAGGAACAGTAAGTTCAACTCTTGGCCATATGATGGACACCCCAAGAGTCACACCATGTGCCTGAGAGTGTTATCTAAATGGGGTTTTAACTCTGTCAGGCTTGATGCTGTGACCACATGATCACCGCATGGGGAGCCTGTTTCAGTGCCCAGCCACCCTGTGGGGGAAAAATGTTTTCCTGATATTCCTGGGCCAGCTTTGTGCCATTTCCTTGAGTTCTGTAACTGGTCACAAGAGTGAAGAGATCAGTACCTGCTCCTCCATTTTCCCTCACAAGGAAGTTCTAAATTGCAATGAGGTCTCTCCTCAGTCTCCTCCAGGCTGAATAAATCAAGTGACCTGAACCACTCTTCACATGAGTTCCCTTCCAGACCCTTCACCATCCTTGAGGCCTTCCTTTGGATGCTCTCTAACAGGTTATTGTCCTTTTTTATTGTGGCACCCAGAAGTGCCCCCAGCACTCGAGGTGAGGCTGTCCCAGTGCAGAGCAGAGCAGGACAATCCCCTCCCTTGCCTGGCTGCCCATGCTGTCCCTGATGTCCCCAGGACACGCTTGGCCCTCCTGGCTGCCAGGGCACTGCTGGCTCATGTTCAACTTGCCATGGACCAAAACCCCAGGGCCCTTTCCATGGCATTGCTGCCCAACCTCTCCTTCTTCAGTCTATACACAGCCAGCATGGTCCTGTCTTGTGTGCAGAATCCATCACTTGCCCTTGTTAAACTACATCTTATTTGATGCAACTCAAACATGATGGTTTCACCTTACTCAAGCAATCCCCTCATCTTAACTTCTACATGAAACCTCATATCCATGCTGAACAACTCTACTCCCCAAGCCCTTCCTCACAAGAGAAGTGTCCCATCCTTCTGATATTTTTTTTATTCCTTCTCTAAACCTGCTTCAACAGGTTCATGTAATTTCTCTGCTGGGGACCCCAGAACTGTATGCAGTACTCCAGGTGGGGTCTCACCTGCATGGAGTAAACCTCCTACAATCTGATGACCATGTTGCTTTGGATGCAGCCCAGTATATATCTGGTTTTCTGAAGTAGTTATTCACTTACTACCTTGTATAGATATCTGCTTTGATGTTTCTTCCTTTTGAAATTACTTCCATATGCCAAAATATAATTACTTTAGTTCCTGAAAAGCACAGACTAGTGACAGAGAAGAAAACACAGGTGTTAAAAATCTTTTCTCAAAATTTATACTGAAAGTTGGAAGAAAAGAGCAGTGATAAAAATATATTGATTCAGTGTGGTAGAGCTTCATTGTGGTTTAACAGTTGAAATGCTCTGAACCAGGGCATGTAGAATCACATAAAATTAAAGAAGTTGCTCTTCTCCAATCTACCTATAACTAACAGTTGACGCTTTGTGTTTTTTTTGTAATTAGCAGTAAAAGTACATGAAAAGATATTGTGCAATAAAAATAAAGACAAACCTGGTTTTATGGGTACGCTTATGACAATTACATTCCTGAAACTTAAAATGGCACACCTTGCCCATATCTATCTAAACTATTTCTAAGGCATCTATCGTTTTCATATCTGAATGCCAAAGTCAATGTAAAATATTTACTATGGGTGGGGACAAAGACTGACTAAATTCAGATTAAAGTACTCCATTTAACTGAGCACATACTTGTATTATTAATTGCATTAAATTCTTAGGTTTGTGGGTGCATGTTTTAAAAAAACTTCTAAAGAGCACAAAGCCCTGAACATCAGGAAGTACTAAATGAACTCCGTAAGAGCTGGAGAGGGAACAGTTATCAAAGGGAAGCCCTCACGCTGGACCTGTGAATTAACAAATCCACTTTATATGACTTAGAAGACAGGCATATATCACTAGCTGCTGTCTCTGAACACACACACAAATCACAAAGGCAGCAAATACACTGTCCAAAGTTATACACAACATAGAAAAAACTAACTGGTGGATCATTTTGTATTCACTAAGAAGTATTAAAGCAGCAAACAAAAGTAAAAAAAAAAACCAAGCACATGTGCTCCATGACTTCATCCTTTCAATTAAACAGATATAATTTAGTTGTTATGTTCCACTGACCTTACTATCCTGCTCCAAATATTTATCTTTCTTGCTTTTTCTCCATTTACAGAAAGGAATTTTTCATAGAAAATTAAGGAAAGCTGACTTTCTACATGAGTTAACTAAGAGTGTATGATTTAATGTATCTAAACATCCTTCCACATATCTTTGGGCAGTGTGTGTGTGAGGGATCACACACACTGGACGTCAACACAGAGGAGAACTGACAGTTTCTTTCCCTCTCTACTCACAAATCACAGCATGTGTGATTCCACCCCTGGCAGGACAGATCTGTCCTGCCAAAAGTAGGGCTTTTAAAATGGGCTGAGGTAATCAGCCCATTTTAAAAGCCTTACGAAAAGCAGATCAAGACAATCCAGAAACTGACTTTGTCAAGCACATACCAGAGGACTTAATTTATCTTGTCCATGTCCAGCTGTAATATGCGCTGTGGTGTCACTATATTGGTGAGATCTTAAAGCACTATGAATACCTTTACAGTAATACAATATAAGACAGATTTGTGAGGAAATGTAATTTAGGTTTGGGTAGAGTTTGCTTGAAATCCTGGCCACAAAACTTAAACACTTGTAGTTGCTGTGGTTTTTTCCTACAGACTGGAGACTGATATTGTTTACAGACTGAGAGGAATCCAGGCTAAAAGTTCAAGATAACTAGTTTTCATTTCAGTTTTAGGCAGAACTAACAGTCTCAGAAACTGGGGGATATTCAGCAATTTCTCCAACAAAAATGAAGGCCTTATGTGCCTCTGCCACTTAAACCATTTTATTTCAACTCTGAAGGCTGTACCTTTTCCTCTCTAGAATCCTTAAAGTAGCAGTTTATCTTTCAAGTGCTTGAATGAATTCAGGGGTACAACTAGAGAAGAATAAAAAAAAAATAAAGTAGAGAAGGACTTGTAAAATGACTAAAAGTCATAACCCAATTATTACTGTGAAAAGACAATGGCCACGTGATAAATAAAATGCATTTTTGGTGTCAAAATTTCTACAATACAAGCCATTATAGAGGGCGAGCTATAGCCTTTATGATAAAAAAGGGGGAGAGATGGATTGCCAGAACGATTCATGAAACTCCCACTCACTTCCTGACTGTATGTGAATGCTGTTTCAGGACCTTGAAATCAGGGAGCTAGGTACAATCTAAATTAGGGGGTTTTAGCACTCTGGATCTGTGGTGGCTGTTTGTCATCACTGCAACACACAGTAGTATCTTTAGTGTCATACATTTGCTTCCTATGCTATCTATATACATAACCTAATCACCAGAAAAAAAAAAGAAAATAAGAAAATAAAATTAATGACATTTTGCAAAGTCAGAATGCCTTACCAACTTACTGGTGGTTTGAATAAGATCATGTTATTAAAATTTTTTATGCCTGTATGAACAGTGCAATAAACAAAAAAAATGTACACATGAATTCAACAACTTTCCTTAAATTACAAAACATTAGAAATACAAGAAAATTAAGCAGAGATGTTAATTACTACAGTGGGCCAAACTAACCCCCGAACGGATACATCAATGTATAACATTTTGAATTAAGGTCACAACTACTCCATTTTAAAATGCACTGTTTTCCTATAAGCTGTCTAAAGTAGATTATATGCACATGGAATTAAAACCACTATAGTGCCCATATAGCCACACGTCTATCACATAGCATCTCAGTTTTCTGACTAGATAACCAAGTGAGGACATATCAGTAACTACAGATTGGATGATCTTCAGTAATAAATAAATTTTGTATGCCCTTTGTAAGCCCATAAGCCTGTAAGTCTGATCATGTATGTCATTGCTTTGTCACTTCAGAAATATTGTTTTTTGCAGGTTCTCAGGTAATTCACTGTAACTTGCTGTTTGACTCTGTACTTCTCTACTTGCTGAAAAGAAACATTATTACCCTGATCAGCCCGTCTCAGAAATCATAACAATGAAGTATTGATTTCAGGTCTAGTATTTCACATATTTGGGAAAACCTCAAGTGTTTTCTACACTCACCATGGTTAAAAAGGCATTCTATGGAAACTTCTGAAGCTCACTAGAGAAAGTGCATTTAAACAAAATTTCACTTTTTAATACTGTGCAAACCTGTGTCCTTTTATGTTGCCCAAACATGTTTGTTAACTTCATATCTGTCCCCTTTCTTTGTCTGTCATACTGGACTGCCCACACATGCATAATCACACCTGATAATTTCCCTATCTAAACCTTCAGAATTTTTTTTCATCTAACATTTTAAACCAGATCTGCCTGGATTACTTTTTTAATCTGCACATTCTTATGTATAGAAAGTTTTATACGTTATTTAACACACAACGGCAGTTGGGATTTATGCATAATTGTTAAAAAAAATATTAAATATCCTGATTTAATTCAGTTTGCTATTTTACACATGCAATATCTGAACAGGTACATTGGTTTCAAAAAAAGTATTCTTACAGGCACATTTTTTTCTTATGCTTTTCAGTGGTAAAAATATTATTTTATACAAGAAGTACTTTACATAAATACATACATAGTAAAGGTAAGCACACTAGTATATAATGTGCAATGCACATACCAATCACATAGCTATAGTGTAGATCTAATTTCAGACAAATGAAGATAAACTTCAAGAACATATTCCTTTGCTACTTAGAATGCATGACTTGTTTTCTTTGAACATATGTCATCACCCTCCTTTCTTCATATTACATTTTTGTTAGAGGAATAATGTTGGGATGGCGGGGGGTAGGCAGGGCAGGGTAGGGAAGAAGTCACAAGCAAAAAACCCAAACATCTCAGGACCATCAAAACAAACACAAATGTGGTCTTAAGTTACAATAATCTCATATACAACACCTTTTGAAAGAATAATTTAAAAAGTAATGAAATCATACAGGAGATAGATGCAAAAAATGAATGTCCTTTTCAGATTTGATCACAAACACATCTAAGAAGTGATCAAGTTACCAAAGAAATGATACTAGTGAATCATTTACCACAGCCTTCCCTTACCACCTTTCCTGTTTTTCTAGCAACTGCCTTAATAAAAATCACTGTTTCACATGAAATATGTATTGCTATAATTCTTCTTTATCATATCCTTCTTAATTTGAGCACTATTAAAAGATAGATAGACTTATGTTATTCTGCTAAGAGGCTGAAAGGTCCAAAATTGTCAATTAAAAAAATAAAATATTTTCAACAAGCACATTAAAGAAAAGAATTGCCAAGTCACTCTGGCCAGAACAGTACAGAATGAGATAAGAACTTTTTATTTTGCAGGGAGAGGAAAGACTGGAGTTATTACCTAAGAAATCAGAGGAAATTTAGCAGCCTTTGTACAAGGAAATATATATTTTCTGACTTCATATGAATTGCTATTTAAAACTTCTGGACTGCAATTACATTCAGTCACAAATTAGAACTGTCTCTTTCAACCAGAGAGATTAATGCACAGATCAAACCAAGAAACAGAAGCACAAACAACACAGAGATAAATATTCCATCTAAGAAAATTAATATTTTATCTCAACCACCTCAGCGCTTACCAGGTATGTGCCACAGTGAAACGACGCTGTTTTGGTATGTTGCTATTTAAAAACATCCTTCTCAAGAGCCTTGGAGAGTTTCGAGGAGAAATAACTGGACACAGCCGGGGAGAAGCAGGTGAAGATTTTCGAGTTGTCCTGGACTTTTCATGTTGCAACAGGTTTTCCCTCAGGGTCTTCACAAGATCTTCATTTAGACATGGATTTTGACTGTGTGTATTATCTACTTCAGGAACAGGCAAATTGTCTGGACTTGTCTGCTGAGCCATGTTTCTCAACTAACTTTGTTATTAAGGTCTAATACAATTGAATGTTGGCCTAACTGCTTAAAATATTTCTGTTCTAAATCAGGTCCCAAGAACTGTTCAGAGAACCTGCACCAGTTCAGCCTATTCTGTTTTCAACATGGTGTTGCCTGCCCTTAACGTCTTTCTATAGATAATGATCTACAAAGGAAAAAGCAAGCTAAATCCTCCACAGAAACCGATTAAACATTACCACTCCTTTCACAGCCCTGCTGCCAAAGATCACTTCTGAGCTATCATAGCAAGTGAGCAAGGGAGGAAGAAATTGCTTTAGCACAACCTTTATCAGAGCTGTAAAGCTGCCTGTTAAACTATCGTAACTAATGTGCTGCAGCTGCTTGAGTGACTTCTGGTTATGTACATAAAAAGTGCTGGAGGAGGGCTTAAACATCAGATGTGTGCTCCTTTTGTTTGATTATTCTTTCCTTTGCTTATTCCTGAACCTTCAGGGAGGTGGAAAGGAAGAGGGACTGCTGAACAACCTCTTCTGTTTTTTCAAGGATCTACCATGTTCATCTTTGTCCCCAGGAAAAATTTAGGATTTCAAATTATTACCTATTAATTATTACCTATTAAGCTAAAAAATGCTACTAATCAAATAGTGCAAAAGGTCTTAGTTTCTGCCTTCTCCTCCCTGCCCTCGAGTCAGTTCATCACAGCCAGTTTTCAAATGGATTTAGGGAAGTCAGATACTTGCTACCTTATATTCTTCAGAAAAACAAACCTAGCATTTAAGAGATGCACATAAAATAAGACCATGACAGCTACTAGTATGTGTTTAATGAGATATTCTTATTTTAGTAATTTCATCATAATTTTACTGCTGTTTGAACTAAGGAAATGCCTTTTTTCTATTCACAGATGAAGGAGAGATAAAATATCAAAAGCTATTCAAAGAGAACTTCCAGAAGATAAAAAGGCAAAACTACTTGCATTTATTTGGTGAATGCATACAGCTAATAAATTTCATATTTACTTTCATGTAATTATGCAAATAAGTTTGTGCAATTTTATGATACAACACCTTTCTCAATCAAATCTGAGCTTTATACTTTTTTTAAAGTTTTAATAAAATAACTAACTTCATTTATTACAGAATACAAAGATTTTATAAACATGTTAAACTGTGTTGATAATTCACTAATAGCAGATGAACTCTAATAAAGGGAAGCAGATGAAAAATTTGCTTAAAGTTTTGTTTTACAGCAACAGTAGCAACAACAGTAAAAACAACAGTCTTTTCAGTTATAACCATACCTCCTGTTCATCCTACAGGAACAAAGAATCAACATTTTGTCAGAGATTTCTCTGTGAGAGATATCTTTTTAAAATCAGAACACTGGTTTCATATAATATTCATTGTTGCAATATATTGTTCCTCTTATACTTTGTCTTAGAATTTCCTTTGTGAATAAGAATTTCCTTTGAAGCACACACAGTGTCTTGACTTTTAGTGAGATGAAGGGCGTTTACAATTGCATGACCAGGTGTGAAAGGCAAATACTGCTCCCTGTTTTGCAGCAAAATCAGAAATCTTGCAAAAGCAGCTTTCTCCCACAATGGAGAGGAATCTTTGTACTTAGCACCGAAGCCACAATTCCTGATCAGGATTATAAAGGGAACATCATGATGATGACAGGAGTAGATGAGAACAGCAGAGGAAAGGTCAGCTTACATTAAGAATGACATTGCTATCAGGTGTCAACCCCATTATGTAGACAAGTTCTAACTGTACTGCGTCATATGAGAAATTTGATAACAATGCACTTGCAAATTCAACTCAGTATTGAACAGCACTACAGAATGCAGAAATCACTCTGCATTATGTTTTTGTGGATTTTTCTGGATTTTATGGAAAATTTACTCATTATGTAAAAATTAACACTGACCAAATATAGAATAAAGCCCAGACATTATTAAAACTACAAAAAATCCAAAATTTTAAGCTGTTTCATTAAGATTAAAATTAAAGCTGGAGATAAGGGATTATTTCACAGACAAAGAATTTTATTAAATCATAACTACCACATAACTACCACAATAACTGCTTTCACACCTTCTTGATTGGAAGAGTAGTACATACAGAACTGGACTTCCACAAGTAGACAAAATTAAAGCATGCTATATTAAAACGTTTTTAACTGTGAAGAACAAACATATCACCCTCTGTTAGACTTATATTTTCGTCTTAAGTAAAAAACACTAGCAATTACATAATAACTCCAAGTACTTCTTTTAGATAATGCAGTCTCTGTGAGGAGAGTTATGCTCTTTTATGCTATGAAATACTGCCATCTGATGTCTATTCCAAAGCATAGTCTTCAGACAAATGCAGTGGCTTTATAAAACTAGTCAAACTGACCCATTGAAGATCAACAATCTATGATGTCATTAAGAACATCAGCATTTATCATAGTGGGCCTGGGATCATATTTTAAGGTGTTCTATGTTTCAAAGGTAATTAGGGAAGAGGAAAGGCCATGGACCAGCAGTTTTATTACCCTTTTTCTTAAATTAAGTCAACAAGGGCAGTTGACACCTTGCATTACAGGTATTGAGGGTGTTTGCTACATTTTCAAAGAGGTAACATGCCACATATACAGAACAGCAGGATAAATCCTTTTAACAGAAGAAGTGAACCAAGTCATTATTTGCATGAGTAGCTAATTAAATGCTTTTCCTGACCGTGTTAGTAGGTTAAATTTCTGTACATTGATTATCCATGTCCCAGATACCTCATTTTGGCTCATCTTCTTCCTTCTTGTCCTCAAAGGAAAAAGAAAAGCTATTAAAAGTCTCAAGCATGCTTTTTAGATTTTTAAAATTTAAATTAAAGCCTGCTAACTGATTTTTGTTATAGACAAGAAACATGAACAGTCTTCACTGTAATAAAAAGCAGAGATCTAACTTCCAGCAAGATAAAATAAGCATTATGTGAATTAGACAAAATGCTCAGGTTAAAAGTCAGTAATTGTGGGGAAAAAAAGAAGAAAAATGGTAGTAGCATGAGGTGTTTATGCAGGTACTAGAATAAAGACTTGAAAGAAAACTGCTCCATAAAGAAAAAATAGCATTTCCAGTTTAATTTGTTTTAAAAAAAGACAGCAAAGTACTTCTTTTTCTATAAAGATTAATTGGGAAACCACCCTACTAGACTGTGTTTTAATAAAAACAACTCATTTTCTTACAAAGATCACTAAAATTATTAATAAAACTTTGAAAAACTTCCTCAAAAAAGTATTTTTTGTGCTTTTATTCTGATGAATTAATTTTCTGGGCTTTCCATATTGAAATGAAATAATTGAAAAAAACTTATATTCAGTTAAAATAAATACCTGTATTTACTAATCATTTTGAAAAAAGAAATTTGAGAGCTGATACATACCTAATTTCCAAAAGTTCATCTTGAGAGTACTTTAAGCATATTGTATTGTCCTATTTAAAGGCACTGACAGTTAAATTTAATTATGCAGATTTTGTATAGTCACATCTCATAGGTAAAAGTTATAACAAGAATAGTTGTAATTCTGCCTGCTATACATTCAACTGCATCATTATAAAGCTCAAGGCAAAAGCACAGAACTAGAATCTCCTAATGAGGGAAATTTATTACAAAAAAAAACCACAGAGGTGCCAGTAGCTTTTATTGTCTTCCAGTGACCACCTAAAGATACTAAAAATGAAATTAAAGTGTTCAGTTCTTGTACTTTTCACAATCTTTCCTAAGAAATATGTACCTTATGAAAAATGTACTTTAAAAAAATACAGGCTTAAAATGCTTACTTTTCTGTTAATTACAAAGACTTTCTGAGTTGCTGTATATAGAAAGACTAAGTTAATTGGTTCTGCAGAGAGTACTGTGCAAGATTAAATAAGTATTTCACCTCACATAAAAGACAACAAACAAGGATTTTAAAGTACTTTTTTGTAACAACTACTTTGAACACAGAGGATGATAAATTATTTTAATATTTTAACTGCTAATCAACATATAAAATCTATTATGTGATTGTGTCTATTTTAAATTACCTTGAACAAAGTTTATCTTATTAGAGAATAAATGCAGTCACTTGGACGAAGCAGAGCATTTTTTTACATCTTACTTAGGACCAAGTAGAGAATTCCAGACACACAGGAATGCAAGCCAAAACCCACCCTCCAATGTGTTACCTTGAAAGCAAGCAGATCAGTATCACAGGATGATAGAAGTTAATAATGACCTCCCCTGATCAAGCCCACTCTCCTGCTCAAAGCAGGAGCAGCTGTAAGGCCAGACCATGCTGAGGCACTAAGGCACCTGAGAGTGGCCAGAAGTGAAGGGAAAAGAAGTCAGAGGTGGTTGTGAAGAATGGCTAGTATGCCATGGTTTAACTTCCCAGAGTAAATAACGTAATACTGAAGGTATGGTGTGACGGAAGAGCATTGCTCCAGATAAAGTAGAAAATAAGTATCTTGGACGGCAATATGATTCTTATTTGGAAAGAGAGGTTAATAAATTAATTGAGGAGCATAGTATTGAGGAAGAATAGGACAAAAGAAGAAATTAGCAGGTGATAGAAGTCTTAATAAAATGTTATGTGTTAGCAAAGTTCAATACCTGCCAGTTGTCACATTCTCAAACAGCTGGGATGGTATTCATGAATTTGCCACTTGCAGGGTAATGCTTATCAGACTAATGTTTTCCTAGCAGTTACATGCATGGCCTGCTGAGGAGACCACAGGTACCAAGCAGCTTCCTACAGGTAACTAAGAAGGGGATTAGTTGGACTTAGCATAGAAATGGCAGGCATATACCAAGAGATAAAACCTTTAACAGACCAAGGTACGGGAAACACATGCACCTCTAAATATTCAAAGGAAATTCTAGGCTGCTGTATTCACTTTTTGTCTTTGATCTGAGTACATTTTTAACATTCTAACAGAACAATATTACCTAAAATGGCATTAGAACACCTTTCAAAATTATAATCAGATACACATATATTTACAAATATATTTTCAAAAGAGGAACAGAACACACATGAAGCTGGGTATGGTGTGTTTAGCACAATAATAAAACCATTTGCTATGACTTAAAATTCTAGAGCATTTCCATTCTCAAGAAGTTTCCAATAAAAATGTTTCAGAAGAGCAGTCCTGAGGAGAAGGGAAAGGAGAGGTCAGTGGAAAGGACACAGCACAGAAGGAACCACACTGAGTCCAATCCCCTAGTCTGTGTTTCATGGGGATATAGGCTTCATTTAATAGCATAGTAGCTAAGAAAGTTTTTTGTTGTAATCCTAGATCTCTAAAGAGTAGACTCATGACAGATGCTCTTAGAACCTTTAGAAAACTCTATAGCCTAATCATGGGAGCATAATTTTGCTTATTGATGTCAGTGAATGCATCATGGCTTTGTAAAATTCTAAAGATTATAAAGTATCATAAGTACTTCGCAAAAAGTACATCGACATTCCAGATTCCTAAACTTTAGAGTTTATTTCTCAAGCTAGCACAAGCAATCTGTCTTACCAAACTAGACTTAACCCAGGCTCTCCAAGCATGGTGGTTAAGCCAGAATGTAATGCACAAATAAACAAGTACATTTCTCTGAGGTCAGGCACATGCACAGAGAGTTTACTTTATAAAAAATCTACACCATCTGCTGCATTTCAAATAATTTGTTATTTTGATCATGCACTAAAAGCTGAGAAGAATTCAAAGAAATATTTACAAAACTGTGAGAGATTAGAAGAAAAGAAGATGAGTCTAAAAATCTACAATAAGACTGCATAACTAATTAATTGTCTGGAGATGAGATGCTACTTAATGGCAAAAAAGTAAGTGCATTAAAAGAGAAACATAGCTATTTAACAGGGTTTAATATCACAGGATGCTTCACAGCCTGCAGATTCTTTTTTAGGTTGTTGAACTTATAAATACTTCAGTTCAAACGCATTATTACAAGCTGGTTTTTAGAAGTCTGCAGTTTCTAAAATTTTGAGTATAAAATAAAATTAAACATTAAAAAATATTCATACAATTCACTTGCAGTCATTTCTGTATCTATTCTATAGACGTTAAGCTGGTCACTTTGCAGATTTGAAAGAACTGGAACCTAAATAACACAAAGGATTCTATTCTACACTGTTATTAAGAATTGGAAACCTGAAAGAGTTTCAAGGAAAAAAAAATGTCCTCCCTACATGGAAAAGCTTGGGATTGTGATATTTTAAATGCATAACACTTTTTTCTTTCTAGAATTGTCCCAGAAATTATGAATTTCAGAAACTTCTCTGGAATTAACAGTAAGTATTTATGTGCTTGCCAATTCTATAGTGTGTCTTTCTTAATCTTAAATAGGACTTAAGTAGGTTCCATAAATCTTTTATCAAAATTTGGTTATATCTTGCAGAATTCTACTCTGCAGTTTGAAATACTGTTACTTTTTTTTTAAAGGTGCTTGGAAAGAAACCTTCAAAAACCTTCAATTCTTTTGGTTGCATAGGCCGTATAAATTTTTGTACAGTAAGAGATTGGTGTTGCATGAGATTAGAGCATGATGCAGAGCATAGAAAGTTATAAATATAGGTATAAACAATGTCCTAGAGAAAAATGGAAACAAAGTGGGAATTTTAGTACATCTATCTGGAAATAATTTATTGAGGTACATCATATAGCAATTGTTATTACAGAAGAATAAATATATATAAATATAAAATATATTTATTTAAATCTGAAATATATTTAAATCTATAAATATATTTCAATCTTCAGATTTAAATCTGCTATCAGATACTCCAAAGGACTGCAGCAGTCTGTAAGATAAAGAAAACTGGTATATTAGGCAACAAATATTATTAGGAGAGCTTTAAGATCACCTGATAAACTGGCCAAAATTATTAGTATAGAGAGTTTTTTTTCTGAACTTATGTCAATTGACTTCAAATGGGGACAGGAACAATCTCTAGAACTATGACAATGAAAAAAGAAATCATCAGTCCTCTATCACCCTCTACAGGAAAAATCCTAAATCAGAGTTCTTAAAGGCAGAATTAAACAAATCTCTACCAGCATTTTACCACTGATTTAAGGGACACCTGTATTTTCAGAGAAGTTAAATGTTTCAAACACTCTTGTCAGATATAACTGCTATCAAAATGTCTCTTTTTTCATTTATAAAACTGAGGGCAAGAACAATTAGCAGATCTTTACAGAATATGTTAAATATTTGTGTTACAATCACACCTCTGGATTACTGACTGAAACCAAATCATACTAATTTGACAAAAAATTAATGAAAGAGTTGCAATTGCAGAATCCAAAATTCTAAACTGAACTTTATATTATACTTTCTATGCTAACATAGCATCTTCTATTTAATGTTAGCAAAGAATACACATAAAGCTCACTAAAAAAAAGATTTGCCAGCAAGTAGAAAAGGAAATAAGGATTCAGTGGGATTTCCTTTCATATGAATGTAAAATATGAAATCTATTAACTGAAGGAGATAATCCAAAGGACAAATCATAAAGCAGCTTAGTGTCTGTGTAGTTTTATAATTCTGCTGTTTGTTTCTTATTTTCACAATGTCTGGGGGTTTTATTATATTTGAGATAATTAGATATCTTCCTAAGATAACCATTAAGAATATATATTGAGTATATTTATACCTTGACCCTCTGAGGCCTTGGAATCTGAAAAACAGGGACATTTTCTTCTGGGATTGAGGGATGCAGGGCAGCCTACCCTCTGCATCATAGTCTCCTCAAATATGAAGAAAAGAAGGGTAGTAGTCCCCTTTTTAGAGGAATGGAGGGCCTAATATGCCAACTAGACCCAACGCACCATACCAACCAGGAGGTGTATTATCACTGAGGCCCAGATAAGGATGTCACCAAGAAACTTCCTAGCCTGCTTCAACCCATGGATTATTACCCTCCGCTGGTTTTCTAGGTAAGCAGTGATGAGGTCCCAATAGAAGGGTTGTGGACAATCAAGACAGAACTTAGCGCCTTGAGACAAATGATCATGGGACCTGGGGTACATGCTGTATTCTCTTCTGTCCTGCCACTTGGTCTGAATGATGGGGCAAGAAACAGAAAAATCATGCAGATAGATATCTGGCTTAGAGACAGGTGCTACCAGAAAAAAAAAAAAAAAAAAAAAAAAGAAAAGAAAAAAAGGGGGGGGGGAATGGTTTGATCACAGTCATTTTAAACAACAGTGAGCCTGCTGGTAAAAAATGGGCCTGCCCCAAAGGTGGTAAAAGACATTACCTGACAAGCTAGCAGGGCTTGTTGACAGACTTTAAACCAGATTTGAAGGGGGATAGGAATATTTCCAGCCTTGAAGAGACAAGGTGTGGGAATGATATAGTGACCACCCCAGTAGCAAAAGGAGGCTCAAGCAAGCACAAATAGTGAAAGACTTAATTACAAGAAAAGACTGTGGGGCATCCCTCTGCAATCCTAATGGGATACTGACACAATCAAATGTAAACAAACACTTGAAATATGGGGAATAAACAGGATGAAATATAGATCTGTGTGTAGTCACAGGACTTTGATCTCATTGTGATCAAAGGAGGTGATCCTGCTCATCTACTCAGCTCTGGTGAGGCCTCACCTGGAGTGCTGTGTCCAGTTCTGGGCTCCTCAGGACAAGAGATAAATGGAGCTCCTGGAGCAGCTCCAGCCAAGGGTAAGAAATACGATAAATGGACTGTAGCATCTCTCTTACAAGGAAAAGTTGAGTGAGCTGGGTCTGTTCAACCTTAGGAAGAGATGACTGAGAGGG
Source organism: Passer domesticus (assembly GCF_036417665.1). NCBI lineage: Eukaryota > Metazoa > Chordata > Aves > Passeriformes > Passeridae > Passer > Passer domesticus. The sequence goes on from NC_087512.1 coordinate 20,212,384, forward strand.
GAACTTGTCAATGTATACAGGTATGTGACAGAAGAGGGTGGACCAGGCTGTTCTCAGTGGCGCCAAATAGGAAAAGAGGCAACAGGCAGAAACTGCTGCACAGAAATTCCACCTGGAAAAGGAAGAACTGGATAAGGAAGAACTTCTTTACTGTGCAGGTGGCCTACAGAGCACTGGAACAGGCTGTCTAGAGAGGTTGTGGAGTCTCCCTAACTGAAAATATTCCAGAACTGTCTGGACAAAATCCTGTGCCACTTGCTCTAGGATGGTCCTGCTTGAGCAGAGATATTGTACTAGGTTAACCCCTTCTGACTTTTAATTAAAAGGAGAACCCACTGAGAAAAAGCTAAATTCTCCCTGAGGTGATATTATTTTCATTTCTAAGGGAATGGTATCTATGTGTATATATCAAAAGACAGGCAAGGGGATTAATTGGAAAGTGTGGAACCTGAATATTTTGTAAATGGTATTAAATACCAGGTAAATATGGTCCTGGTTTTGGCTGGGGTAGAGTTAATTTTCTTTCTAGTAGCTGTACGGTGCTCTGTTTTTTGGATTCAATCTGAGCCCAATATTGATAAAACATTGATGGTTTTAATTGTTGTTAAGTAGAAGTTATTCTAAGTCAAAGACTTCCCTGCTTCTCACACCCAGCCAACAAGAAAGCTGGAGACACAAAAGCTGACCCAAACTGGTCAAGGGGACATACTATGTGACATCATGCTTACTACATTAAAAAAGCAGGAAAGCTGGCTGGAGGCCACTGCTTAGAAAGTGTCCAGGCATCAATCAGGGAGCGATAAGCAATTGCCCTGGGCATCATATATTTTATGTGTTCCGACTCTTTTATTACTATTATTATAAGCATTATCATTTACTTCCTTTTCTGTGCCATTAAATGGTCTTTATCTCAGTTCATGACTTTTCTCACCTTTACTCTTCCAGGTCTGTGGGATGCTTAGCTGCCAGCTGGTATTAAACCACAGCAGTGGCTTAATATTTTCTATGCTGCAACTGCCATTTTACTTCTTACTTTTTGTCTCTTAAATATAGCTAAAAATCATAACCTGAAGTACAGATAAGGGGAAGCACAGCTGCAACCAATACAGCATGGAACAAGAAAAAGGCTGGACTTGATTAAAAACATGATCCAGGTTTTAAATTGGAGGAAGCAAAGCAGAAATTTAAAATAGCAGGTTTTGTTCAATGGATCTTGAGTATGAGTGGCAGGGAAGAAAACAGCATGTTTCTTGGAAAAAATGAAGTTCTATAAGAGAGTAAAATTACACACAAAAGTTGGCAAGATTATCCCAAAATCAAGGAAAGCGCAGATCCTTAATCAAGTTAAATTAATTCAAGTAGCTCTTTAATAACCAGTGATACTTCATCTCAGGGGAATCATATTGTTTTGTAATCTCTGGTCAGTAGAAAAAGTTTGATTCACATTTTCCACCTGAAGGAGCAAAGTTTGTACATTTCAATCAGAGTTAAGCATGTTGTCCCTGTCATTCTAGGTAATATTGAAAGCATGGAATGTCTTCAGCCAGCAGTTCTTTTCCTCACAGGATGTTAATCAGTTCATAGAATTTAATTTTTTTAAGTTATGAAATTGGAAGCAGCACAGTGTGAGTGTGACTGGAGGATGGGAGGAATGTCAGGTCAGCTGTGTGAGAGGCAAAGTGGTAGAGACTAGGCTGAAACTCTAAAATCTGCTTCTAACTGAGCTCTTCTGAGTGCCTGTAAATAAACACTGTATGGCAAATATGGTCACCGAAGAGGCAAGCTGAGCAAGTATGGAACATAAGAGAGGAAGAAAAAACAGTACCTGAAATCTCCCATTAGCAACATTTTTTGACCTTTTTTTTTTTTAATCTTGTTTTGTACTAAATTTAGTGTGAAGGTACTCTCTTGCATTTTGCTGTTGCTATTCAGTGACATTCACCATAACAGTTCGACTGTTCTTTAGCAGTGAAATTACTAGTTGTTTTTAACCAATAATAAAAGTTTTCTTTCTTTGTTCAAACACATTTAGTCTTAAACACTGACAAATCTGAATTTCTATTTTTAACCTACATCTCCAGGCTGCTACAGAATCTGAGCTGTCTGCATCTGCAAGAGAGAGCTGCAGTTGTGACAACACCAGACTGGGGGTGGTTGACAAGTTGAAGGCAAGGCTGCTATTTGGGACGTAAAAGTATTTTGATGCCAGAATTGTCAAGGAGTTCAATAATGATTAAGTGCAAAATGTTGTAGCTGGAATGGGATAACCCCCTGCACTAGGTACAGGCATTTTTCTGTCTAGCTGGGGAAAAGCCACCCAGAAAAGACCAGAGGTTTCTGGTGGACAGGGACTTATTTAGCAAACTAATAAGCTTCCGCCATGTATCCTTGCAGTAATGATGGCCACATACTCATCTGTATTAACAAAACTGTTCTCAGCAGACTGAAGGAAGTGATTTTCACCATCTTAAGACCACATGGGGAATAGCATGCTAACTTTTGGGCTTCTAAGTGCAAGAAAGACACTGACATTGTGGAGCAAGTCCAGAGAATGACTCAAAGACTAAGAAAAGTAGGTTTGTTTATTAGCAAGGAAAGAAAACTAAGTTGAGACCTCAGCACTGTCTGCAACCACTTAATAGGAAGGTGTAGAAAAGAGGGAGTAAGATTCACAGCAGACCTGCACAGATAAGTGGCAGTAGATACAAGTTGGAACACGTTATATTCTGACCGGATGTATAAAAAAAGAATTCCCATGAGGATGGCTGATCAGAACACGCTGTCCCAAGAGGCTGTAGAAACTCTACCCATGGAGATACTCAAAACCCAAGTAGGTTTGCAACATGCTGTAGCAGGAGGCTGGCTAGAGATCTCAGGAACAGATGGGATTCACTGAGACTGCATGCTTCCTTATCACTCACTACTATAGACCAGAGAGTTTAAAAAAATTAATACAGGTTTTCATAATTAGGTTAAGCCCACAATAATATACTGCAAATATATAACAAAAACACAATGCAAGCAAATACGGCAGAGGCAAACTCATTTACGAGATTTTGTCTAAGAAAAGCTGATACACTAAATATTTTGTTCTGTTTTCTGATTTGGGGACTGGAGACATGATAAGAAGTTAGTGGGGTTGAAGTTCAAAGATTAACAACTCAGTTCTTCATGTAACAAATAGTTGATCTCTGGATGTCTTTGTGAAGAGGGGCTACAGATAATAAAAGTTTGTATGAGCTGAAGGGCACACTAACAAGTTAATGGAAAAGAAATCCTTGTTGTTGTTAATTCAAAAGAAGTCACATCCTGCATAGAAGACTCAAAAATTAAAATGACTGAGATTAAAATGTCTTAAGTAGGCTTATCATATATGCTTGTGCTGTTCTTACACTTTTTCTTTGAAGACTTTCTTAGAAACTTGCCTATGGAGAAAATCACAGTCAAAAAAGAAATTCTAGACTTGATAAACCATTGCCCTCTCCACAAACAACTGTTCTAAGGAAGAGTTAACAGTGGTCTCCATTTAATAGTTAAAAGTCATGGTAACATGGAAGAGGGAAAAGCTAGCAGAAAGAATTTCTGAAATGGAAACTGCAGAGAATTGAAGATGAGCAATTTGAGTTTTAACTTCATGTGGAGTGGAAAAAAGATAAGGAACAAATGTATTCAATAATATGTTTAGGAACAAAAGGAAAAACCCCAGTTGAATAAAACCAGACTTTTTAATAGGAGTGTTCTACATATTACAGCAGAGAGAAAAAATGAGGACACCAAAAAAAACCACCAGATACCTAAACACATCAGAATAAGCATAAGGTTTGCTTGTGGACAGGAAGTGAGAGTAAGGAATTTAGAAACATGCACAAAGTGGAGGATTTTCAGAGTGCAGTTTTTACAAAAAGTCTTTATTACAAGCCTGAAATATTAGACATGCTGGAGTACTAAGAGAGTAAAAGGAATATAAGAATATAATAATATGCAGATTTTTGTAAAATTATAAAGAATTGATGAAAATTTATAGTGATGACTCCCAACTGCTGTTACTGCAAATGCCATTTCTTATAAATTTAGTTTTTAGTCATCTTCAATTCTGAATGGATGTGAAGTAGATTTTTAAATTAATCTGGATCCATATTTTATAAAAAATTATTTCAAGAGAGAAAACACTTCCATCTCCACTTGCAAAAAACACGATTGTTAGGCTAAAAAATAACAGTAATGTAATCATTCTCAAGGAAACACAGAGACTTTCAGAGACTTCTAATGACAATATTATAATCTTTTTTAAGTATCACCTGAAGATAAAGCATTTCAAAAATCCCCCCCACCAGAACTGCCAAATTAAGAATCCTGCACAGCAGGAGAGATGTCTCACCTTTGAAAGTACTGCTTTAAGAATACAGAAATATAGTATAAAAGTCTCTTGAATACAATTCTTACAACATCGTCTCAGAGTCTTATGTACTTCTTATCTTCAACTGTAGTAAGTGTACAATAATCCAAATCCCATTCTTCTGTCATAAAGGGAGTGAGTATTTAGTTAGATTCTCTCAGACTACAATTAAGAAAATTACATTTCTTGCTTATATTAATGGAGCACATACTATAGTAAAAACATCTTTCCTAACCTTTTTCAACCTTTTTCAACAAGTTGCAATGTTTTCATACTTAAAAGAGCTGACAAGTGGATTAAAGAAATGTTTCTCTTTGCATATGACAAAGACTGCCTTTCATAAATACCTCTTTATATTTTAAAATAAAATCTGAGTCATTCAAAGGACTTAAAATACATATAACTGGGTTATTTTTACAGGATATGAAAACTCATGCAGAGATAAGGAAACTGCCTTCATAGGGTTAAAACATGTCTTAAGAAGTCCTTTTATTAATATTGATGAAAGAAGTTTTAACACTCTTGTTAATTGAAAGAAAAACAACAAACAACCAAGTTGCTATTCTTAAAACAACTATGAAACATTTCCAGAGAAGGCAGTCTTCAAAAGTGTAATTTATGTATTTCCTTTGTCAGTAATTAGGTAAATAATCTGTAATTAATGCATCTCTTTACCAGCAGAAGGAAATAAAATTAGACCCTTTTTTCAGGCAGATGAGGCTCTCTGGCACTCTATGCTGCAATCAAATTTATTTTAAAAGGTTACTTTTATTGCAAAAGCAATATTATTGAAAAACAGATTTACAAACAGACGTACACACGCGTGCAAAAAAAAAAAAAAAAAGAAAAGAAAAAAGGGGAAAAAAAAAGTTCCTGAAGCCCGAGTGAAGTCTCACAGGCTCACAGGTAGAAGTACAGATGAAAAATTAATGGCCTAAAGCTGTGCAGCCAAAAATATGGGAGTTAGAGATCTGACAATAAAGTCACAAAGTCCTGTACCCTGTCCTTCATTTTTCATAACTCTACAGATTGTGACCACCACATGCATAAAATGAAAATAGCATGCCACATCTCTACATGTAACCCCATGCTGCACTATGAAGAAAGAAAAAAAATCTGAGATTTTGGTTACAGCATTTTCTGTCCTATGTCATCTTCGTACTTGCACTAAGAAAAAAGAAACCTGCATGCAACAGCATTTACTCCCGCCTAACAGTAGAGGGGGCCCACTTCCTTAGAAAAAGATCTGGGCTTTCGCCTCGACAAAGTCGAATTTTGTGTCTACTACTATTACTAGTGAAATGGAAACGTGAAAATACACTTGGAAGCATATTATTGGAGAAAGTTATTGTTTCTTGAAAAGAAACAGGTTTTTAACTCCTCACAAGCTCGAATTTACTGGGAAAACCCATCCTTATTTTACCTAAATTAGATGAAAACAGAGGCAGAACAGAAGTCAGAACAATAAAAAGAAGGAAAGGCTATTACAACACACAGTTACTTCTATCTAAGTAACTATAAGTGTGAATTTCCTATCCAGAAAAAAATATTGATTCATTCAGATTTGGGTCATGTTCTTAATTATTTGATTCAAGAAAATTAAAAATAAATAAGAGTATGAGCCCATATTTTTAAATTAGCTCAGTGGCACTGTAATGATTAAATCAGCTGACCATCAGATCCTACCAAGAATCCATAGAAAACTTTCTTTCTAGTTCTTCCCACTGAAAATGTAATTACCATTCCACAAACCAAAATTTAAATTTCCAATTTTTCTCTTTTTCCCTTTAATTACACATACTGGAGCAACAATCATTTTATTTCTCTAGCATTTTAAATAGTTCACAACTTTCCCTTATCTGACCTGTTTCATTCACCATGTATTTAACCTAACCCTATACAAATAAACAGAAAAAAAAACCTACAGATGCTTGCAAACTATTACCTTTTTAAAAAATGTATTGCCTGAGGTGTGATTTAAATACCAATATGCGAAACCAATACTCCCAGTGGTGTTTAAACTTCCAAACATTACCCTATTATTTTAAAAAACTCAACAAATATGTCCTCTTTTTGATTTGCATACTAATAATAGCATTTATCTATTTACAATGGTTGAATTTCTTTGTCTTCAAATAACACTGGCATATATTTTGTAATAATGGTATCTCTTAGTTGTCTCTTGGGGGAGCGAGAAGTGTCTTACTAAATATATTTAACAATGTTCAAGTTAGTTCAGAATAGTTCTTTGAATGCTCCAATGAATCGTCACAAGCAGGTAACAAGAAACACTGGTGAAGTACACTAGTAATACACACCAAATAAAGGGCTTCAGTATAATATCAAGCAAGTTTTTCTTGTAGGAAACAAATAGCATTCTGATTAGTACTAGCACTTTTGTAAGATCACTATTGAAATGTTAGATTTGGTTCAAATGAAAAAGTATTTGTTTCAATAATATCAAAAGCTATTCTGGGGCGTCTCTGTTCTTTTTTTGATGTTATAACACACAGCCTCTTTCTGGGACACTGCTCAAAGTTATAACTGTAGCTCACTCTACTAAGTTGACATACGATTTTCTCTTCAATTCTCACAGCAGAATACAGTGTCCCCCACTATGGCAGTTAAAATGCCACATTTCCAAACCAGCCCTAGAAGCTAGTCTTCAAAACCAAAACCACATAAATTACACAGATACTTGTGATTTTGGCACACCACTAAAAACTAACCAGTTGTCCACATAGTTAAAATTAGATAAACTACAAAATAAAATTTTAAAGGCAAAGCTTCATAAGTAAATATGTACACGTGTACACAGGGTGGTTAGGCAGTCAAAAGCGAGCTAGGATGAAATTTGTTCACACATCAAGCACATCAAGAGAGCACATCAAACTCTGATAATATGAAGCATCAAGATCTTATGAAAGCTATTAATTTTTTATATGGCCATCTCTTAGTAATGTCTTATATAACATAATAAACATTTTTACGTAAATGAAAAAACAAACAAAACAAAAAAACCAAACAAATCCAGGCAACCTAATGGATTTGGACACATAAAATATTTCGTTTTCCTGTAGATTTGAAATAAGGGCCAAGCCAAATAAGAAAAAAAGAGGAGAAGGAGACATTCAACAGCTAAATGACTGAATATGCATTAAAATAATATTTTTTAAAAACCTAACTACCAGAGAACTGAACTTTGCCTTAAACCCTAGATGTCAGTTCTTCAGCGGAATATTATTTGCTATGGATAGTCAAAATAAATTTATTTTAAAGTTGCTACAATGTGGAAACCTGGATTCTTCCCTCCTAAAATTAGCTCCAGACAAATTTTTTCCCTAGAACAAAGTACTGATACAAAGTGCATAAAAAAACCACAGATGCTCAGAATGTTACTCCAGTATAGATTAAGATGGTCACTTTCTGAAATGGGGTCTCCTTACTTCTCAAACTATGCATTTTTTACCTTTTCCTTTGAATCAGCCTTATCATATGCACAATAAATCAGGTGAGAAAGATTTGAAATTATTTGAAATAATTTGAAATTATTTGAAATAATTTGAAATTATTCCCACCAAAATCTCCACAGAATCCCAATTAATTTACAACTTTATTAAACAGAGAAATTAGTATATTCTATATCATCTGGAGTAGAGGAGGCAGCTGGAGGGTAGATTTATTAAACCTGCCCTGAAATAATGGACTACTTCAAGAGATTCTACAGGTGCAGAATCTACAGGTATCCCTCTCTTGAAACTTAATTTTATAAGACAAAGTTTATAAACATGGATAGAGGGTTAAACTTAAACTATATATTTCTAAATAACTGTCTACACTCCTTTTTTGGCAATTATAGAGATATGGGATTTTTAGTTTTTTCTTGGAATATTTTCCATAAATCAAATTTTGCATTCTGATATGAAGAACAGTTTTGTTAATAAAAGTATAAACAAATAATTTAAATATTTTTTTTCAATTAACATTATCCAAAAGAAATCTTCAGCTTGAAAGAAAAGGGTGTCATGTTAAAATATTAAATGTCATGCTACCAAAAATACCTCAATGTGTTTAGTCTGATTATGTTAATGTCCTAAGGAGAATGTGAGTTTTTTCATAATGACTTTGGAAGAAATTGAGCAATTAAAGGAAGAAACTGTAAAGATTAAGAAAGTCAAAGTAACAGCATTTATTGATTGTAAATTCTGTAAGGGAGCTAGGTAAGCGAGAAAAATTGTATTTGCAGCTTCACTAAGTAGGCTTATTGTGAACTTTGCATCCAAAGGACACACATGGAATAGAATATTTATGGATGACATGACTTCATTTAAAATATTCATTTTGAGAACATACTGCTTCAGACACCAAAACCAATCAACCGCAAGACCCCGATCTGTAGCTGAGCAAGCTCTCTTACTTCTGCTGTTCTTTAAGCTAATTTTTCAAGCTTAGAAAAGGATAGTCTGGGTTATTAATAAGGCATGCAGTCAGGACTATAGACTTTCTACTCCTACCATTGGCTCACATTAGAATTATATATTAGTATTTATTTCTTAGAAAACAAAGTTTTGATACTGATGCACTCCTCCCTAAATTTGCATATACTTTGAACTGCCATGAATTTCTGTAGAGCTGTTGCGGACAGTTCAGACATGAGATCACAGATCTGATTTTTGCAAGTTAATTTTAGATCAGTTTGAATTGTTCTCTTGAAATGAGATACATATCCTAACAGTCGTATGATGTAAAACATTTACAATACAACAGTTGCATTAACAAATGTTGATTAAGAACTTAAATCTTAAAATTACAGTTACATTTTGAAGAAATACTGAAATATAATCAAAGCTCTGTATAGAGAAGCCTAAAATTATTTATGCTGCAAATATTCTAGGGAAGTGATGGACTGCATCCTCTTTTACCAAGAACCAGCTTTTCTGGATATTTTCTCTAGTTGTAACTTCAGGAATTGATCAAAAGTTATATTAAATAAAACAGTTAACTGGTTAAATATTCTACTCTAATGATCTATGTTGTGTCTCAATAATTACTTTCTGAAGTAACAGCATTCTCCTGTCATTACACTTCCTGATCCAATCTAAAAGTGTAATCTCTGTTCTCTACTTTTATGTTTTCAGGAGAACTGCTAACTCCTGTTTGCTGGAGTCAGCTTCTTTGCTGGCTTGACAGGAAATGACACAAAGCACTCCACAGTCATATATCTTCTTGGAATAGCTTGCACAAATAAGAAAACAACTCGCTGTACCTTGCTATATAAAACACCTTTAAACACAGAAACTCAAGGCAGAATTAGTATCAGTTTACTAGTAGGAGAAGATACAGATATGCTGCTTTGCTGCTCAGTTTACTACAGTATGATACTGACTTTGGATCCATTTCTGTTTATGACTACAAATTACACTTGTGTCATTGACTAGTATTTAATTAATTTTAGATGGGGTATAGAGATATTTGATTTTTTTCAAGATTAAACACTTTTTTAAAAAAATGCCTGCATTGTTTCATTCATTTTGTTTTGTAGTTGACATTAAATAACAATTTCCTTGAGGAAATTTGTGTTTACACATATGATTACACAAGTATAAATTTTTATGACAAATAATAAGAAATATTTTTAGAGTATTCTGGATAGAAGGCATTCAGCTTGCATATGCAAAATATTACTATGCCCAATATTCCCACTGTTCCCAAGCTAGTCCTGCAATGCTGAATAGATGTGAATGTGAATACAAAAAATTCAATTGGATGCCTAAAGCAACCAAGATTTCTTTTGAAAAATCTGCCATCTGTCTTACACTACTGTGGCCATAATCTTCACCAGTTGTCTGATGATGAAATTTAAATTAAGAGTACATATGAAAAAATAACATTTTAGAGTTTTAGATATATACACATAAACATATATACAGATATATATAATGACTTGGATATATAGACATATGCAAGTACCAAAAAAAAATTCTATTATAGAGTGAACTTTAATTCAAGGATGAGATACTTTGCACATATGAATATGGGTCAGCAATCTTTAAACTACCAAAATGTTAATAGCAAAGGCAGGCATTCCTATTGCCCGTATATGTCCCTGTCCACACCACAGGCTGTAAGCTACTGTTGTGGCAAAACTATCATTAAAATGTACAAAGGTAATAAAAAACATAAAGTGAAACATTCAAAATTAATGTAAGATAATATTATTCTGCCTTTATTCCTGGCAGCTAAAGCTCATATACTTTTTAGTAATGTGAAAAGTTATCTAAAATTTGGCAGTATCTCCAAGTAATCATTTTCATAAAAAGCATTACAAACTTGTTTTCCATTGAGCTGGAAGGATAATTACTGTCAACAAAAAATGAAATGTTGTAGTGCACAACATGACCTTGTATGATAAAAGTGTTTTAAATGGCAATAAACACAGTCTGGGGAAATGTGATGGTGGTTTTGCTACATTATATCTGTGAGGGTTCTACTTATGTATAGTAGTGACAAATTATCATTTCAATTTGTTCTGTCAGGTTCCTGTCAAACAAAAGGCAGGTTGAACACCAGGGATTACAACTAAAACTTCAGTAAAATTGATCATACAAATAAAAATAGTAATGAACCACAGCTTTTTTCAGCCAGCTGTATTGTCCCAAGGCCACAAAAGTTTCATTAGAAGAGTAGCAAAAAATTAGTAAATTGCACTGTTTGAACCATTTAAATATCTTTATATCAATTCCACAAAAAAAAAAAATAATCCAAGCACACACTTTGAATTAAAAAATGTCTGTTCTTGGTAATGTGTCTTGATTGTGTTTTTTCAATGATGAGCTATTGCATAGGCATAACTAGATTACCATTATTATAGTGCTGAAATATTACAGCTTTAAATGAAGAAAATATTAATATGTTATATAGCGACTATTGAAAAAATTGTAGATTCACAACAATTATTCAAAACAATTTGTCTCTGTCTTCCTCAAAGATTTGCAGTCTCTTTTATGTACCTGTAGTCTTAACTTTTTGATATCTAACCTTGAATTTTATTATTGAAAATCTAGGTTTAATTTTACTATGTTCTAGATCACCCTGTAGGATTCTGCTGATATTTCATCTTCATTAACACATCAGTGTTTTCTTAATTTCATTTAAAAACTGTCTAGCAGAGCCTTTTTTTTACTCTGCAAACTCTGTTTACATAATAATAAAATGATGTGACATCCTTCTAGGAATATTACATTGCAGGTACTCTACCAGAAATCAGCTGAAATTAGGTTTTGACATTGTCAGGTAGATCTTACTTAGTGTTATATTCTAGTGATTCTTCACTAGTTTATATTTACTAAATCAGAGTATTATACAGATAAAAGTCAAACAGCTCAAGCAATGGGAAGAATAAAATGGGAAGAATTTGCTTAGCCACATTTATTATCTCATTTAAAAACAGTATTAAGTATATAAATGTGAAAAGAAAAATTTAAAAAAACAGGGTGGATATATCATCAAGTATCAACCAAGATATAATACATATCCCACAGAAGACTGTTAAAGAAAACTCACACAGGAGCATTTTTTCCTGTGTGAAAGAGAGTAATCATGAACAAAGGTCTGCAAGGTAGTATTCTTTAATCCTTTGTATAGTGCAACATTACCTTAGCTGTCCATTCTGAAGTATTTCATCCTCTGAGTACTAAGATTTCTAAATTGTGCTGCAATAAAAATATTATTTTAAATTAACCTGAACTACAAATTACAATTTGTGTTATCATTTCCAGCAGATAGTATTCAGCATCCTTTCCCTTCTCTAGGGAAACACACAATCTCGAGTGCTTAAGGAAATATGAGTCATACAATAGGCTGTCTCCTAAAGAGCTGCATGTATGACTTTATCGTAAAAAAATATAAGAATTTGGTGTTCTATAGACTTCTACAATTACATATACATTGTATCATCCCTCTTCCATAGACCCTCATTATTAAATTCTAGTAATTCGCTATTACCTACATGATAGTACCTAAGGTACCAGACAAAGTAACACTTTGATGAAAGCTATAAAAGGCCAGGGCAAAAACCACAGCTGTATCTCATTTCACTGTTCAGTATTTCACAGTTTTATGATATACCCTGCTATGGGATGTCTAGATTGACACATAAGTCACAGGGCTTTCATCTTTCATTAGCCTTTAAAATTACAGAAGGTGCTAGAGCAGAATTTAAGCTAACTACCTAGTTAGAGAAGTAACCTCTGCCTCCATAGGTGTCTTCCTCTGTAGCGGAAACCTAGAAAGTTTTTCTGAGGAGACTTGTAGAATTTGGGTTGGTTTTTTGTTTTGTTTTGTTTTTTTAAACAATATGGTAGGTAAATTGATTTTATAAAAAGCAAAGCAATGAAAGGCATATTACTAGGTTTGGTACTTCCTCTCTACTCTTCAGACAGCACACCTTCTCCCTGTACTAAATAGAATACCTCACAGTAGCTATGACCGTATCATTTGGCAAAACTGCCAGAAAAAAAGGGAAAGTGTTTCCTGCAAACACACAATTATAACTAGTTCAGAACATTTTATAAAAAACATATGACAAAAAAAAAAACAAACCACCAAAAACAAAAACACCAAAACCCAAAAAAACCACACACTGGATATTACAATACACTTAGGTTTTGGGAAATGGCAACTCTTTTTATAAGCTGTTCATCATCTTGGAAACTTTATCCTTTAATTAAGATTACTTTAGATTACATAGCTAGAGTGGGGGTTTTTGTTGTCAATTCTGTGTTAACTAGCAAGGAAGTGAAGAGTGACCATAGCTGAGTATCAAGCAACAAGGTATCATTCAGAAAAAAACCCACATCCATAGATTGCAAAACAGTCCATTTACCTACATTTTCAAAGGAGTTCTGTCTTTCTTATGAAACTGGGGGAAAACACTGAGGAACAAATTCTCATCACCAAATTCAAATGGGACTGCGCTTACAGTTTCATTTCTTATTTACAGAGCCATATATAAATTGAGTAACAGGTAACTTGGCATATAATAATTTATAATAATTGAATAATAGAAAGATTGACAGAACTTGTTTTTCATAGCCATTCTCTGGGTAGACCTCTTTCAAGTCTCTGAGGTGAAACTTAAAACATAGACCTGATGCATGTTCCAGTGGTCTGTTTCCAGTTTATTTGTAGGAATTCCCACTGTAGGTTTAGAAAGTAAGAAAGATTTCCCTCTTTCTTCTCATCTCTTTTTATGCCAAATAATGAAAGCAAGAATAGAGAAAATCCCAATATAACAAATTTACAAGAAGTTAATTTTACAACTGTATTTATCAAACCTGTTATTTATACAGGAACAGCAAGAATAAATTATATATATGGAATTTGAGACTGATCCCTAAGGACAAAGTTGGTTTTTCTAACTTCCTGTTCAGTGAAAATGTAGAATATTTATGTCTGTTAAACCAAATTCTCTATAAACTGGCTACTGATTTACTTTATTTCAATTTATTCCTAATATATTTTGTCACATGCATATATAATATCCATTTTAATAAAGGTGTCACAGTTATAATTAATGTACATTGCTTAGTCTCAAGACATTTTATATTTAATCTATTATTACTAAGTCTGTAATTTTCATTATGATCTAAACATAGAGACAGTAGAATGTCCCTGCTTCATACAGACACAGACAACAAAAGCAGTGCAATTACTCTTAATAGTAACACAGAATAGCTGTTTGTACAGACACTTAACTTACATTTACAGCCTCTCTGTTGCTGGTCTTTTTATATTCTTTCAATAAATCACCAGAATCACACATACACATGAATGTTCAGATAATACATATACATGGACCAATATTATATATTCACATAAATATAAGAACACATGAATAAGATATTTATCTTTAGCTAATTGCTGGGAATTAAGCTAATATATAAGATTTATATTGCCACTACCCCAGTACCAAATTGTTTTCAACCCTAACCTGACAGAAAATGTGGAGTATCTTATTCTTCAGTTGCAGTCTTTCCTCAACTATCATCTCCTCACACATCTAGTCAGACATTATTTAGTGTTAACTCTAAAAGAAACCTTTCTAGAGATTCATCTACACAAAACTTGACTATTATTTTACATGTCCTTCCATTTTAGCTGACAATCTTCATGCAAGTAATTTTTGAATCTTCAAAATGGGAGTTTTGTGAGGGCTTTATGAATAATTGAGGTACTTTGCAGGCTATAGCCTCTGCATGGTGTGCTAGAAAAATCTAGGTGTGCAATCCTACTTCATTGTAAATGAGTTACTTGCAGTTCTTTCCCCAGTCAAGTGTAGGGCTATATATTTTTTAGATCACTGAATTAAAAGAAAAAATATTTTAAAAGACAGAGGAAAAAAATTGTTAAATTGAAATAAATTATACTTCAATAAATTATACTTGAAATAAATTATATTTCAATAAATTGAAATAAATATATATACTATATAAATTCCATTATAAATTCAAATAAATCTCATTTTTACACAAATATCTAATACTTCTCAAAGTACTACTGATAAATCAAGTTCACAAACTTCCTCTGATTACTATGATATTAATGCTAGCCAAGAAGGTCTAAAATGATGGTTTTGACAAAAAAAGTAGAGGTTGTGCCATAATATGATAAAATGTAGTGGTGTGGGACTCTCATTGTCAGACAGTTCAGTGAAGTAGTTGAGGACAATCATCACCGACATGTTGGTGAAACAACAGACCTTCCTGGCAAAATAAACATGGAGTTTCACTGAACATGCTATGAAAATATCTGGAGCTATGTTTCTCTTTTACTGATAGATAAATTCTAGACATGCTGGGAGACATCCCTCAGGGCTTTTTTTCACATTTCACTTATGGATAACACATATGTTATGTGAATGTTTTCACATTTCACAAATGGATAACAGCATATGTACCATTTCATATTTATCAAAAAATCATGCTATAGGATTCCTATTGAAATACATCATAAACCAATGTTTTGGGTTTTTTTTAATAGGAAATAAAAGAAATAAAGTACTAGAGCATACATATGATTCTGAGACTACAGAATTCCCAAAATAAATCCATATGATGCACAGCTCCTCTATGTATGGTTGAGGTTAGATGGTACAAGACTGGTTCAGCCTGGAAAAGAGGAGACTGAGGGGAGACCCCATTGCTGTTATAACTTTCTTGTGAGGGGAAGAGGAGGGGCAGGCACTGATCTCTTCTCTCTGGTGACCAGTGACAGGACTGAAGAAATGGTCTGAAATTGTGTCAGGGAAGGTTTAGGTTGGATATTGGGAGAAGTTCCCTCACCCAGAGGGTGGCTGGGCACTGGAACTGGCTCCCCAGGGAAGCGGTCATAGCACCAGCCTGACACAGTTCAAGAAATGTTTGGACAATGCTCTCAAGCAATGGTGTGATTCCTGAGGTGTCCTGCACAGGGCCAGAAGCTGAAGTCAAGTATCCTTTTGGGACCATTCCAAGTCAGGCTATTCTATGATTCTATGAACTAAACAAAACTGAATGAAGTTGCCTAGGACTATGAATACATTCTGTAAATAGTACTTGTTCAGGACTGCTCTATGCAAGGCAGTAGGTGCACACTGAAATGAAAAACCGTTTTTCCAGATCTCAGATGCAACTTTTCCTATCCATCTGTAAAGATACTAACATCCAGATTCTCATTAATTTATATCTACGTTATTCACACAGAACGCTGCTGCAAAGAATATTACCTAATTTTCTATTGTCTTTTCCCTCTTTCCATAGCATCAAATAGATAAGCCGGTCCTTTCAAGGCTGGTCATTACTTATTCCCTCCTTATCTTCATCTTACTGCCTCTGTGAAAACTCCCACTTGCAAATCAGCTCAGGATATCAATTCACAATTAACACTTGTCAAGTCTTCAAACAAGTTGGAAATGTTCTAACAGCTAGTGAGAAATCCACCAGAGAGTAATTTGCTCAACTAACACATTACTCTCCACTGGAGTGACTGCTTTTTCTTGATATTTGCAAAAATACTGATACTATTCTATATGAATATGACTTCAAGTTATTAAATTACTGACCAGTAAACAATTCAGCATGAGATCAAGTGCTGTAGATTTAATTGCAAACCACACATCTGCCATACATTGAGCCTATTCAGATGACAGGTAATATCCATTTATTGGCATGTCATAGAAAAAAGTCCTTCAATATCAAAAGTAAGGGCTGACATCTGAAACAGCAAAAATATTAAAGTATTTTGAAACAAAAGCTACTTGAAATTAGCATCTACACCACTTACAGTACACATAAATTTTACTGGTGTTAAATTTTAATATTTTCCCAAAGGTCAGTCCATTAAGTTCCTTCTAAGTAATTTTTAAAAAGGTGATTTTATCTGACTCCACCACCTTCCTCTCACTCAGATACCCTTCTCCTTGTGCCAAGAGGCAAAAGTGCTCACAGACCATACAGATCATAAAACTCAGAACCATTTACGAAATGAGTGGAAGCAGAAATGTAAGTTCATATAATTTAAAAGCTGTACAGTGCAGGAACTGGAGAAATTGTTTGTTTCTGAGAAAGAACATAATCAGAGTGTGATGCTTTTTCAGTATCACCAATATCAATATATTGGTATTTTTCAATTACACTGTTTAGGTAAATACTAAAAAACTTATTTATTGTGTTGATCCAATATTCCAAGACACTGCAACTAAGATGTTTGTCTCCACAATTTAAGTGACAAGAAGGTTTATCTATGTAAGGAAATCTTTTCTTGATGCCTTGGAATTCTGATCTAGGCTAAGTTTCCCATAAGTACTTCCTCTGATCCTTGCATCTGAAATCCCTTCCATATACCTAAATTCTAGAATCATTTGACTTATTACAGGACAGTTTGATCTTTGGAATGACTCATCACTCCATCTGAGGCTTCAATGCCACCAAAACTAAGGCAATGGTACCCTAATAACAGATATGGAGAGGCTATCAATAACCACTTTCTTTTATTGAGTCAGTTTTGAAAGTAATAGACATTTTCTGGCTTCTAAAATTTGATGTTGTGTCTCAATAAAACAATGTTTCATATCACTTTGGATAACCAGCTACATTCTACTCATGTAAAATTAAACTTATGCAATATATAAGGTGCCAGAAATTGGGAATTTTTTCTAAGAAAATTGAGAAAAGTTTGTGCTATCTTCAAAATGTAACATTTCATTATGTAAAAGACACAAAATATATTTTACATATTTTAATTTCCACCTATGTAACATTTTTATTAATCAAAACAAATTTAAATGGTTTTTATCAACCATATGTTTATTACACTAGCTATCCTATAGAGCAAATAAATTCTACAGAATTTAGAATTTATAAATATTGTTAAATCTTAATTTATGTAGGCCAAATATATATTTTTAATCCACCATAGTTTATCCTAGTGCCTTTGGTTGGAACTCTGGAACTAATGGTGAAAAAACAGAGTTCATGACCTTTGGAAGAAGGGATAGGCAATTCAAGAGGACTACAATAACATCATGAGCCTATATGGAGAGAAAGTTAAAAAGGCCAAAGCTCAACTAGTACCTAAGCTGGCTACTGTACTAAAAGACAACAAAAAATGTTTCTAATGTATCAGCAAAAAGAAGAGGACCAAGGAGAACTTCCAGCCTTGGTGGAACTTGTCACCCTTGGTGACAAAGGGTGAGGAAAAGGCTGAGGCACTTAATGCCTTCTTTGCCTCAGTCTTTACTAGTAAGACTTGGTTCTTTGGGGACCCACCCTCTAAGCTGGAAGACAGGGACAGGAAGCTGAATGAAGCCCCCATAATCCAGGAGGAAATGGTCAGCCACTCCTAGACCAATTAGACCTGCACAAGTCTATGGAGCCAATGGGATCCACCCAAGGGTCCTGAAGGAGCTCGCAGAAGTGCTCACCAGGCCACATTCAAGCATTTACCTGCCATCCTCCTCAACTGGGCAGGTCCCAGTTGAGTGGATGTTGGTAAATCTGATGCCCCTCTACAAGAAGGGTCAGAACTATGATCCAGGGAACTACGGACTGATCTAGGTCCAGGGAAAGTCAAGGACCAGATCATCTTGAATGTTACGCTACAGCAAATGCAATCAGACAATCAAAGAGGTTAGGAACAGCGAGCATAAGTTCCATGCCAGGAAAGGCAAGTTCTGTTTGAAAAACCTGATCTCCTACAACAATGGAGACCTGCTGAATGAATGAAGGAGAGGTTGTGGGTGTAATCTGTCTGGCCTTGAATAAAGCCTTTAACACCATTTCCTACAGTATCCTTTAAGAAACCAGCTGTTCAAGACTTGGATGGGTCACACTTTCCTGAGTTAAAAACTGTCTGGATGGCCAGGCCCAGAGAGTGGAGGTGAACAGACCTATATCTAGTTGACAGCCAGTCACCATTGGTGACAGTGGCTGAACATGAGCCAGGCTGTGCCCAGGTGGCCAAGAAGGCCAAAGGCATCCTGGCCTGGATCAGCCATGGTGTGGGCAGCAGGGCCAGGGCAGGGATTGTCCCCTGTACTGGGCACTGCTGAGGCCACAGCTCCAGTGCTGTGTCCAGTGCTGGGCCCTCAGTGCAAGAAAGACACTGAGGAGCTGGAGAGAGTGCAGAGAAGGGCAGTGGAGCTGGGGCAGGGTCTGGAGCACAAGTCCTGAGAGGAGCAGCTGAGGGAGCTGGGGGTGTTTATCCTGGAGAAAAGGAGGCTCAGGGGTGACCTTGTCACCCTCTACAACTGCCTGAAAGGAGGCTGTGGCCAGGTGGGGGTTGGCCTCTTCTCCGGGGAAGCAAGTGAGAGGAAAAGAGGAAATGGTTTGGATATTAGCAAATAATTCTCCACCAAAAGGGTGGAGAGCATTGTAACAGGCTGCCCACAGAAGTGGCTGAGTCACCATCTCCAGAGGTTTTTAAAAGGTGTGTAGATGTGGCCCTTGGGGACTTGGTTTAGTTGTAGACTTGGCAGTGCTGGATTAGTAGTGGACTTAATAATCTTAGGGCCTTTTCCAATCTAAACAAATCTATGATAAAAATGCAACACTAAAAATTCTCTGGACTTAATCCAGCTCCTTTCAAATCCACAAAAATAACATAATCACTGTGGCAGATTTTATTAATGTGAATTTTAGGAATTACTGAAAAAGGAGTTATTTTAAGTTTTCAGAAACACTTTTAAAAGTTTTGAACAGCATTATAGAAATAAAATTATCTTCTTTAAAATGCATAAAGTTAAACTTAGGGTGAACCAAATTTAATAATATATAAATAACAAAAAGAGACAGTAAGTGTGTTGAGGAAGATATAATCACAAGTGAAATTAAAGCTGAAAGATCCAGCTGGGAAATTAAGTATTTTGAAAATAACTTATTTTTTAATCTCTGATAACATCTTTAATGTTAGCACGATCCATGTCATAAACTAAAGTAGCTATGTAAGTACTAGAACAATTTCTTAGAAGAAAGGGAATGGCTATATGTTTAATACACAATCAGTTAATCATCATTATTACCTAGAATAAAAGATAGGAAGGCAGAATTCAACATTTCCAAACTATTCAATTACAGTCAGTGTTTCGTATGTTTTAATTTCTGCTCAAGATGTGCAATTTTATATGTGTATCATGGTAAGGACTTTGAAAACAGTACCTTAGTCTGTGTTTAAGCATATTTTTCCTGCATACATATTCACAAACATATTTGATTTTCTTACAGAGTTTTCACATATGGGGTATGAGTTTATCAGCTGGACATATACCCTTTCTTACAGGCAAGAAACTACAAAAGTGGGGATCAGATACTGAAGAACTTACACCTGTTGTATCAAACTCTTTGCACTTATGAAACCAGCAAAAAGCACAGGATGTCCTGGCATCTATTTATTTTTCCACTGATAATGGGGTGTTCTACTCTAGAAGTCACCACACAATTTAAACTTATTTTTTGCAAACAAGTTATTCTAGGGGTCTTTATATAATTGCTTCCTAAATTTGTTATACATTCAACTCTTCAGAATACGAAGTTCATATTGAGATATTGATTATGAATTTTAATTTACTATTTTAATTTAAAGTTGTGGGATTTTTTTCTGTCTACAATAATAATATTTTTTTTCTGAGCTGCAAATTAGGGTAAAACTGGAGAATCAAAAATCTGCAAATAAATTTAAATAATTTAATAAATTAAATAAAAAGTCACACTTCAGTACATTTGAGCTAGAGTAAGAATTCAGGTAAATTGCTACTAGAATTGTTACTTGATACCCTGCATTTAAAACATGTGTTCAGTCCATCATATTGCATTGTTAATGACTGTAAACCCTGCTGTCACAGAGCAGCATCTTGAAAAAGCATTCAGTTTCTTACCTGAATAAACCTGTACAGCTAAAAAAATGTTAGAATCATTTGGATTTTTATATTGGATAACTCTCTTTTGATTCTCCTTTTTCATCTGGTGAGGAGGGCAGACAAGTGATGAAGCTGGCTTTGCAATGTTAAGGCTCATATTAAACCAAAAGTCTTTTAGTTCTAACAGAAGTGTTTTTCCTTAGAAATAAGCTTGTAAAGACGGTAATGCTCCGGGACCTCTTGGCCTTACCACCTCCCTGTTGAAAAGTCTAAAGGGACAATCTTTACTGAAATTCTGACTTCAATCAGTTTATTACACATAGCTCTTGGAAGGGGAAGTATTCATGGAAGCAGAAGTGTTTCTTTTTCTCTGGCACATAGTAAAAATGCATCACCTTAAACTTAACGTAAAGTATATAAAGCAAGAATTTAAGTGATTAAGTTCTGTAATTTGAAATAAATTGACATCTATTTAAGTGTAATTTTTCAGGTAATGTTCAATTTATGCATGCATAAAAAATTTTTAATATCATATATTTTGAGGACAGAAAATGCATGTACGTTTCAATCCACTCATTTCTCTAATTTTCTGTATCAGTTTAATTTCCTAGTTCTTTCAGTTTTGTTACCATCATCTCAAACTAATTTTTTTTCTCTGCTTCAAATTACACATCAGGTTTCCTTACTCTTACTAAGGGTAGCTATATATTTAACAAAAGATAGGTTCTTTAAATAGAGATAGAATCAACTACTTTAATTTGCATTATGGGCACCAAGGTTTTCTAAAACAATACAAAAAAATCTGATAATTTTCATCTTCCTTGATCCAGTCATTAATTTTTCAACCACACTTTTTCTCATTAAAAGTTAAAAAGGTCTAAAAAGATTTAATGTTCATTCTGGACAATTGTATAGAGAACTTTTACAGTTGAAATTTTGCTGATATAATTTTGCTTCTGAGTGTGATCCATGTAAGGACTAATCAGTTGTTTCCATTCATTGGATTATGCTATATTGCTACATTATTTAACAGACATAGGAATTTCACTATTAACAATTTAATTATTTTATTTATATTTTGCCCCAAGAAAAGAGGCACTTCAAGTTATTTCCTTAGTTCGTTTCCTTTGAGTATGCATTTCTTAATAAAAAAACACAACCAAAAACTATATTTTATTTTTCTACTACCCTGCACTTATATTAAGCTAACACTTCTACTATTACAGCATCAATGTTTGCCTGTTATTTCAATGGGACTATCAAGTTCCAAGCTTTTCTTCTATATTTGTTGACTATACGTTACATCAAAAGTTTTAGCAATTTACTAGGGCTTCCTACAGACCCTATACTACATGCTACTTGATGTAAATAAAGCTGTTTTGATTATAGTAATTTTTCATGCTTCACAAGCTCAAAGTACTTGATATCTATTTGGGGATTTGCAAGAACACAACTGGTGGAAACTGTAGAACTTCAGCATTAGGTAACACTACATATCTTGCAGAACACTTTGTATATGCCTCTGCTCTATGCACATCCAGCACAGAGCTGAAGGCTTGAAACAGTTTTGGACATGTTACATAATGAAAGGTATGGATTAAAAATGGGAAGGGTGTAGAAGAAAGGAACCATCAGATTAGACCACCAAAAATGTGGGGGGAAAAAAAAAAAAAAACAAAGAGAGAGAGAGAGAGAAAGGGGGGGAGAGAGAGTGAGAGAAAGAGAAAGGGAGAGAGAGAGAGATACAGAAAGAGAAAGGGAGAGGGAGAGAGAGAGAGAAAGCAGAAGAGAAAGCAAGAGAAAGCAAGAAAGCAAGCAAGCAAGAAAATACCTGCAACAGGTACAGCTGATTCTGCTATGAGCTCTCTTCCAGCTATGAAATCTCTCATCTTTAGGATTTTAAGCCAATAAATGGATGATAGTTTTTGCCATCCAGTTTTAGAATTTCTATATAAAAGGTCTACTATGCCTTTAACGGAAAGTTATTTTGAATATTGTGCAACCTTTCCAAAAGAAAAATACAGTGCTGAGACAAAATCCTCCTTAAATCTGATAGTCTTCAGGAGATAACATGGGAAGCTAGCTTATTTGTATTTTCCTAATGACATGTAGAGTTTCTGGCAGCACAAGGTGGGAGGAAAACTACTTTGCTCAGACAATCTCCTGCCATATATCTAAACTGCTCTGTTGGCTACACTAGGAACATTTATATTTTCCGGCTGAACACCCTTCCTGTTACTGTTAGTAACTATTAGTTACAGTCATTAAGCATGACTGTAAATTTATTTATTTCCTAAGGAAAGACAACATATCACTACAGAGATAGACTGACAGAAGCTAGTGAGAACACTGGCCAAAAAATGGTGAGACTGGCCAGACAATTTTTATGAAGATTTAGTGGTAGTCTCTGTTTCCTCCCATCAATTTCTGTCCAATATCTTTGTTTCTTAGTGTCCTCTGAGTGTTACTAGTTGTTAATGTTACCAGTTTCTTTAGCATATTTTTAAGTCACACTAAGGGAAAATAGAAATTCAGGTAAGGCGCTGAGTAATTTGTATTTTATGCTATTAAGTATTCCTTACTCAATGATGAAAATAGAATAGACCTTTAGTGCAATTTTTGTAAGGTTAAATATCAGGGAGACATTTTTCTGCTCACATATGGGAAACCCTGTAAACAATGTAGATATATAAAATACATATCTTAACTGTAAGCTGTTTTTATTCTCAGCCAAGCACAGATTATGCCTAAAAATTCCTAGAACATTCCTGCATAGAGAAATAGATTTGTTGATAATCTAAGGTTTGTAAGTAGAAAGATGGAAATTAAATGAACATCAGTTCCTGGAGCACATATGTAGATCCAGTCGCCCTTGATCATTATCCTGTCATTGGATAGGACATTACTAATGGGTATTTTTATGTTCTCTAAAGTGCTTGAGAAAGACAGAGAGAGAAGGAGCACCCACAACTGCATCCACAAAAAACAGCTCAAATCTGTGGTATTTTTTATTTGATATTATAACAGTAAGTAAAACTGTTCAACAGAATGTTTATCCTCCTTCCATATACTTTCAAAGTAGCATGTCTTTTCACTTCTATAAAAAGTCTGTTTCTTGAGAACCTAACTTTGCCTCGAAATACTTAATGCTATTTCATTTCCTAAGTGGAGAGAAAAAATAAGTAAAAAAACAGAGGAAATTTAGCCTGAAATTATGAGTGTAGAGGTAATGACTGAAAACAAAGATAAACAATTAATTACCTTTCCAAAACACAGGAAACGATATTTGAATAGCAGCTGCTTTGACTCTCATTACTTCTTATGATCATCTGATGTAAACAAGCACAAATGTGACCACATGTCAAAATACAGGTCTGAAAAACTCTAGTGGTAACTGAGTGATGATCATCCAATGGTTTCTCAGTTCCAGAATCAGACATGAGATTTTCATCCCTCTGTTATAACATATCCTAGAAGAGTGGAAAATAAACTTTTGCCTCATGAGCTCTGTATTTAATAAAAACTCATTATTAATTGAACCCCTCTAAATTTACAGAGTTGGACTTAATTCTCTGTGACTGAATGTGTTTCCTGAATGTGTTATGTGTTTCAATTGTCTTTGTGTGTGTGTGTGTGTTTAAATATACATCCAAATAATTCTTGGATGTTTTCAGGTTTTTATTACTCCTTCTCATGTAGGACGAAGCACTCATTTTACACTACTACTTCTTCGTGTTAATAATGCTCTAAGACTTTGGTTCAGGAGGAATAACTAAATGAGCCTAAGTCTTATCACATATATTTTGAATTTTCTAGTGACTTTCAAGTCCTCAAAGATGGTAGATTTTTGCACTTTTTTTCTCTAGAATTCTCTTGTTGCCTGAGATGAGCTTATGAGAAGCTTTCTACACAGCACAGTACAAAACATTTTTTTCCCAGGGAGGCCAAATTTTGAAACATCTTTTGGAAGAGCTTAAAATGGCAATGGCAAAAAGAAAAAAAAAATCATTGGGGTTTTAAAATCCAGTTTGCAATCTCCAATTTTTGTGGCATTGTGTCATGAAAACTGAAGCCTTAGAATGGCATAACTGAAACCTCAGAATACAGGAAGTAAGAAAAAGTCAAGCTCAGCAGTCAGAGCATAGGTTCAAGTATCGGACCAGAGATTTTTGAATGAGGTTTGGTTTTCATTGTTTTAATTTCTGGAATTAGAAGGGTGGATGGATGGTCCAGAGAAAACCATTCCCACATGCTGACTTTTCCTGGAGCTGCATAGGCCTTAGATCATCTTGGCCAAGGCAGGAGGGACAAGCGTGGAAATACTCATACCATCTCTGAGATGCTGAAGTCCTCAACAAACTATTTGACTGAAAATCACAGTGGTATTTTCCTGTCTTTATTCTTCCTGAGTATTCTTTCAGCTGAACTCTCTCTATGTGAAATCAGAGAGAAAAGATGTTACAGATCCCAGACAAGGAGAAAGTGAGGAGATAGTCTAGGCAAACTAATCTACCAAAGGAATCAGTCATTCCTCTAATAGTGTATGTAATAAATGGCACTTGAAAACAACACTAAGAGCACTAGACTTCCCAGCAGACCTGTGAAATTGCTATTACACATTTGTAAGACTGCACCAAGGGAACTATGCTACCTCCCTGATTAGAGAATGGATTCAAAGAAGATGGAGCATGTCTCTTGGAAGTGCACAGTGATATGATGTGAAGCAAAGGACCCAAATCAGAACATAGCAAATTCCAACTAGATACTGGAAAAGTGTTTTACCATGGAATAGTCAAATGTTGAAACAGTTTGTCCAGAGAGACTCTAGAACCTCTTTTCCCTGGGAGTGTTCAAGACTGAACTGAACACTGCACTGGGCATCTTCTTTGAACAATGGTTGGACCAAGTGACTTACAGAGGTCCTTTCCAACATAAATCATTCCATGGTTCCATGTTTATATAGTGCTATATATCCATAATTTCTCTTTGGCCCTTTCATATTTGTTTGCATGTGCTAAGTTAACTGAGCAGGTGGATTAGTCTTATTTGTCATCACTGTGCGGTTATTTTTCTTTACTGAAAGATTCTTTTCCTAAAAGATACTTTGCAACTTTGGCACAAATACTGTCATGTAATACAGACCTATTTAAAATAACTGAAAGTAGCCAGGCACATGTGTGCAATGGCAGCCACATTACTAAGCAAAAGGGTTAGTTTGACATCTCCACAGTAGGACACACTAAGTCATTAGGAACACACAGGAGACAGGACAGATACTTCTGAAAAGAATTTGGAGAATGAACAATGTGGGACATTGTTCTAGCTACTAACTGCTACTAGTAATTGCTATTAGTAGACAGCTATTACTTCCCTCCTGTAATCCTTGCTATGTGTAATTTCAGGTCTTAAAGTACCAAGGAAGAGATGCAGGTAACAGGATCAAAATAAATATTAACAGAATTTAAAAGCTTATTATACATTTTCATTCCCATTAGCAAATGTTATTGTCACCACCTTTAAATATGCAGCCTAAACATGCATTACTAAATCTAATTTCTAATTACATATCTAGTTTCTTTAGATTACCAGAAGAGCTTTGGATTTGATCCTGAAATGGTAGCAGATCCACTCTATTACCAAAAAAATCCTCTTGTTCTAAGAAATAACCTGTATTCTTGTTCATGAAATGAAACTCAAAGCACTTCTCTTCTAGATCTGCTGAATACCTTATACTAATGATGGGAAAGGAACATTGACATTTTTCACATTGGCAAGGACCAACCTACTTTCAAATCACCCTATCAACTGACACAGAGTGATGTTTGTCCAACACCCTTTTTCATTAAACCTTTACCTTCCAGTAGCAAAAAATTCACTCTTGGAACTTGTCCATTGAGCAGTCAAATGGTATTGTCTTGCTTTCCTGTATTGTTTACTACTTCCTCTCACATTCATAGTTTTAACGTGAATCTCACAGGTTCTCCTGCTAGCTCCAGTCTTCTCTAAAGGAACACTATAATGCAATAAAAATTATTTAACTCAGTTTAAGATGACTTTTAAAGAAACCTGCTAAGGTTCTTTTAGTGTTTTACACAAAAGTTCCATCTAAATTACTCTTCAGCTGTGCATCTGGTGTCTCCACATGTTTGCAGCATCAGCTGAGCACTACTGACCTGACACCATGAGCTTGTGTGTTCAACAGACATCTTCACTAGTACCCAAATAATATTGCTATGTTAAAGCCTATTTAATATATAGGAATATATTAAACAGTTATGTTAATAATTTTAAGTAGAACTTCATATGGGTACATCTTTTTTAAAAAGTGTTTATATACTGATTATTCTCTGTTTCATTATGAAGAAATTGTCCTGTTACATTAACAGGTATACACTTACTAAATTAAGAAATCTGAACTATTCATTCTCAGCAACACTCATATTAAAATATATTTGAATATGTGAATTTTAAAAGCTCATATTTTTACAAGTTCCAGCAGCATGAAAATTAATGCTACTCATATAGTTCAGGTCACACAACTCTAACAATCAGAAAACGTAAGCCTTTCAAAACATTAAAATAACACCCTTAATAGTCACTTATTTAGAATATTGACAACATAAGTTTCTTATTTAATTTATCTCTGTAGACAATTATAAAGAACAGTAATCCAACAATGTTTACTAGAATGTAAAATGTATTTGTGTCTCTGAGGTAGGGATACCATATGCCAATTATCTTAACATCTTGGGTGCCAGTACTATGTAGTAGTAAACAAAGCAATAAAACACTGCCAAACAAGTAAACAACAAAATTCTAAATTAGAAACTGCTACTAAATTCTGAGAATGTTATTTATGGGCCTGTAAGTTGGAAAACACTCTTCTTCTTCCTTTTCCTTTTTTTGTATGGAAGTAGCTAAGACATAATAGATCACAAAGAGCTTTCTAAATCAAGCAGGAGAAAGGAATGGGGCTTAGGATGGAAAGAGGTAGCCATTTTATTGGAGAACCAAACAGATTTGCAAAGTAGCTTTTCTTTTTATAGCTCTATATGTAGCTACAAAGCCCAAGAGCTTATCTATCTAAATTATTAGAGTGGTATACAATATCCCAGACTTCATAAAGTCAAGAAACTAATGCAAGAACCTCTTTTCTTCTCCTAATAGAGAATAAAGCCTCTGGGCAACTGAAATATTATGCTGCATTCAATTTTGAGTGTTATTCTGATTTATTAGCTATTATTGAGTGCTATGACGACAAGACTGACACTTCACGAAAAATAATGGTACTTTAGAGCAATCTTCAGATGTAAGCAATGCAGTAATGAACGGTCTGACCAGGTCCCATACATGAAATGGAAAGAGAGCAAGCAGATTTCTTGTGACAGCAACTAATTTTAAAGAAAGTAGTTTTTTAAACTTTTTGTCATTTATGAAAATAGTTTTTTAAAGAGACAGCAATAGGGAATAAACACAAGGATTTCTGGATTGTAACATCTAGAGTTGCCTCACCATTGCATGGATGTTTATGTTTAAACACTGATGAAAAGTTGTTTTTTGTGAAATCCTAGGCCAAAACAACACTGGAGATAAAATTTACAGAGGACATATTGTAAAATAATAATTGCCTGGGAAATCTGACAAAAAGAAACTAAGAGACTGAGATTTATTTTAAGTATACAACATCCTGGGAAATTCCACGACTAGTGGAATTAGGACTGATGGTGTTTGTTCTCTAATTTTTCCAGTCTGAAATTTCAGTAGTGAAAAATAGAACATAGAAAGATGATATGGCAAGATGATTTGATTGACATATGACTAATGGCCTTTAAAAATACTAAGGTGGGATTTTGATTAAACTAGCTTGTGTATATGGACCACACAACAGTGCAGAGGTACCTGAAATTTATTAAGATAACCAGAATAGCTTCATTTATGACACAGAATATTTTCTAGTTCTGACTAGAAAATTATTTGAGTTGACGTATTTATTTCCCAGTTCCACAACTACTATTTATTATTACATAGTTATTTTTATTCTGTGATCTAAAAATTCACTTTATCATGAACCTGTAATTACCCTATTTTTGTTTTTCTTTTACATAAGAGAAAATACTGTCAGAGAGAGATTAAATGACTTGCAGAAGACCACACAGTAAACAACTGGCAAAAACCCCCAGATCACAGATAATCACAGTCATCTTTTTGACTATCCTGGTCTTTGTACAGCTCTTGTGCATATTAATTCAAACCACTTACCTTCTAATTTAAAAATGCAGGAATAATCTTGACTTTTAAGGAAAATACATTAGTCTATGATCCTGACATATCCTTCTGTATAATGAAACGCTACTGTATTCCTTGAAGGAACTACAGCGCTGTTCTAAATAAGTTGAGTGCAAAGTTAGTGATGGTCATGAAGAGACAGAGAAAGCATTGGAATTATTATAAGCAGTAGTTAGTATCACAAACTACTAGCACATAGCGTTTTTCAACTAATACAGCTTAGAATCTTTGCTAGCTGATTTGGCCTTTTAAATGTTTAAATGTCGAATGTTATTCAAACTCTTCAGTTTGAATAATAAAGATGTACTAGTCAGTTCTAACTCAAATTTTAACATATGTAATTTCTTCTTCTCATTTCTTTTGAAAAATGTAACAGTTATATATTTTTAAGTTCTCTACCAAACTTAAAAGAGAAAATACTTCAAAGTTGTATATTTGGCTTATTAAGTGTCCTTTATGGTTTTCATTGAGGTTTTCAGAAATGTGACATGTGTAGAGAAAAACAAAATAAATTCTGGAGAAACAATTACATAGATTTAATTTTTTTTTTTACATTTGAGACATCAGTGTCTTATACTACCCCTGTCTTTTGATGCATTTTCCATACCTCTATAGAGTTCCAGTTCCCCAGTTCTAGACAGTTTTATCCAACATATTCAGAGTAATTTGAAGTCTTCTGAAATACAAGCTTGTCTCCTTACACAATAAATCCAGAGGAATCCATTCAGAAATGTTCTTTTGAAAACAGTTTAAATAGGGGAGAAGTATAAAAATGTCTAAATACAAAAAGGAAACTTCAATACTTCTAAAAGGACAGGTGTCTTTCACAAAAATATTGGGGGTTTTTGCAAGTCACTGCTTTTACAAGAATAAGAAGATTTTTTTTTTTCTTTTTATGCAAAAAGGGAGGGGGAAAGTAGCAATTGACTCAAACATTGAACCAAAAAGTCCTGGAAAGACCTGATATTTCTTGAATATATTTGTAAAGCAATTTGTTACAGTTCGCTTTGCATTTCCATACTATAGTTGTTTGCTTCATTCAAGATGTTTTACTGGGAGACTTTATTCTAAGAAAGTAATTTGATGGTGAATTATATTGAACTTTTTTCCTGCTTTGCTTTACTACTTCCAAAAGTGAAGCACACCTGAAGCATTTTTACTAATCCCATAAAATTAAAATAAAATCTAGTGACCTCAGTTATGCAGCATGTCTTGTCAAAACAACATTTTTATGCTAATAGAATAGAAATAGAATGAAGGTTTAAAAAACAAAAATACTTTTCATATTCAACTTTTAATTCCTATTTAAAGAGATGTTGTATGAATTGTAATTTAAAATGGCCCTGAAATCCTAATAAAAGAAATAGCATGTGTACACTCCCGTTCCACCTTGATTTAGTATCCCCTCACTAACTAATTACTTATGGAACAACGCTAAATATATTCAAGCCAATCATTACGATTCATAAAAATTAAACTTTTTTGCAATTAGAAAACAGAAATTTAGCACTCAGTCTTAAAGGTCAAAAATACTAGACCCCTAGAGATTTTTTTATATAAAAGAAAGAGGAATGTATTGAAAAAAGCTTTAAATTGAACATTTGTTAATTTTTGAAGCTTATTATTTTTTCTTTCAAATCTTACATGGTGAAAAATTTAACATTATTAACTTCAGACAAGAGTGACTTAACAGAAGGGATACAAATGTGTAGCAATAGAATGGCTGTGTGGAAACCAAAGATATTAAAAGACATATTTAAAGGTTACTTATTTGAAAATACAGCTCTGATTTACAATTCCTGAATCTCTTTTTATTTCTTAATTATATATGAAGTGGAAATGAAGTTACTGTTAGGTAGAAATAGAGCCAACACTGCCAGAGAATATTCAAGTATGTCTTTTTCAGATTTATGGCCAAGGCTTCATAATAAAAAATGCGGTGTGCACCACAGAAACACACAAAGCAATCTTTGTTCCAAAAGGATTCTATTATTTATTCATCAAACATATCATGCTATAAAAATCTGATTATCCAGGAAATCAAAAATCTACAGAGTCCTTCAGTATCAAGTAGTGTCCCTCTGCCCACCATTCTCTCCATAAATCCTTTATTCACAATGTCTGCTTAAAATTCAAGTGCAAGTGTGTGTCTTTCTACTAAAAGGAAGTGGCTCCAGCTACTAAACATGAAGTCCGAATGATAAATTGGTTCTTCAGATTCAACATCTTTCTGATTTAGACAGAGAATTTGATTTTGGAACAGATGCCTGTTACAGCCATCAAGGGTAAAATAGGCATTGGTAAGCTACACACTGAAAAATAAATCCACAGCTCATTTAAAGGGGAACAATAGACTAGTAGATGACGGAGTCCTCCCTCTGGCTAAGAAACCATTAGCCTATTTTCTCAACTAAGCCCATTCAAACCAACAGGACCCTAACCCTGGGTTTGCCAGACTGTCTCCCACCCCCCAGAGCTCTCATTATTTTAACTTTGTGAAAACATCACAGAAATTGCTTGTCCTTCCCGCTCGGCAGCAGCGCTGAAGGTTCCCGGGGAGCGCGGGCAGCTGGAGCGAGGAGGGGCAGCCGGGGAGGCAGCGGAGCGGCGCCGGGCGCGGGGAAGCGCGGCCCCGCCGCCCGCCCCGCTCACGGCTCCGTGCTGGCACAGACGCCGTCCCGCTCCCACCCACGTGTTTCGCGGCCGCCTTTCCACCCACAGACAGGCGTGTGCGGGACGACGCGGCGCCGCCCGTGCCCCGGTCACGCCCGCTGCAGGCGAGCCCTGACCGGGGGTTCCTTACAGCGTCCCAGCCCGGGGTCCGGGTCCCCAGCATGGCTGCGCACCCCGAGCCCACCTCCCTTTCGAAGCGTCCGCAACCGCAGGGTGCCCCCCTTCCTTATCCTTGCTGCCATGGGAAGGGAGGCCGGTCGGACGGGGGTCCCGCGGTGCCCACCCCTCAGCGGCCGCCGCTGAATCCCGTCCCCGCGGCCGGGAGCGGCGCCCCTCCGCCGCACCCCCCACGCGCGGCCGGAGCGCTGGGCCAAGCCCTCTCCTACCGTCTGAGTCCCTGGAAGGAGGAGGGCCAGGACATCCGCGATTTTTTCAAGCCGGGCCGGTGGCCGGTCTCCACGGCGTAGGAGGCGCGGTCCATGGCTTGGCAGTAGAGGTACCGCTCCGTGTCGGAGTAGCCGCGGTGCCTGACGCGAGCCCCGGCCAGGCAGCGGCCCCGCGAGACGGGAGACGGCGGCGGCTGCCCGGGGTGCTGCTGGTGCTGGAGGAACTGGTGCTGTCGCAGCTGCGGTGGGTAGTGCTGATCTTGTCGCCACAGATGCTTCGGGGCTTTGAGACCCCCGCTACCGTCGTTGCCGCCGTCGCTGCCGCTGGGCATCGCGGACAAGCCGCTGCTGCTCTCTGCCTCCATGCTGCCGGCAGTCGGGCCGCGCCGGGCGGGCGGGCAGGGGCGGCGGCTGCCGCCTTCCTGCGGGCAGCGGCGAGGAAACTGTGCTGAAAAGTTGGACAGCTCCTGCCGCGCCACCCCTCGCCCGACTGCGGGAGCGGCTGGGGCAGCCGCGCCGCCGGGTCTTGACTGCTCCGCGGGAGGGGAGGCGGGGAGAGGGGGAGGAGGAGGAGGAGGAGAGGAGGGGCCGGCATCCCGCTCGGAAATATTTAAAGCCGGGCTGGAGCCGGGTGAGGGAGAGCAGACCCGACAGGGGGCAGTGGTCGGGGACAGGGAGTGCTGGGGTGTGCGGGAGGTGGGAGAGGGCGCGACGAGCATGCCGACAGCGCGCGGGGGTGGGAATGGCACCGGGAGTGAATGCGGAGGGGCTCCGTGCCGCTGATGCTGCAGCCCGCCTCTCCCTTCCCGAGGCCCTGGCTGCTGGCCGGACAGGACTCCCTCCAGAGGGACTCTCACTGCCCGGCGACGGCAGGTGGCAAAGTTGCTCACCCCCCTGCTCACCGAGAACTTTGAGGTGGGTTAAAAATGGCTTCTCGCTACTTGAACTCCCCCTCCCGCCACTCCTTATTTCCTATATCGTGCTTCCAGTCCACATCAGGTTCAAAAATGGTGTTTCCCAACTTGAAACCTTCCCTTGGTCTTTTTCGCCGATGAGTAAGCTCCCTCCCTGCAAGGAGTAAGACTGGCTGCAAATCAAGGCGAGGAAGGTTTAATTATAGCGATGCTGAGCCTACTGCTACAGAGAAGCTTTTATATGACATACCACTAGCTACAGGACTTTGTAACTGCCGCGGGAAAAAATTATTTAAAGTTAAAATCTACAGAAAAGGAACTTTATACTAAAGAGATCTTTTTAATTAGTTTTACATTTCAAATTCTTTTGTGCTCATGTACAACTAATAATTCACACTGGAAGGGAATTGCATTTTATTATGTTACTTTTTTTTTATTTAAAGCATTGATAGTTGTTCTATGTGGTAATATTCTAAAATTTACCAGTTGTTATTCAGGGCAAAATTATAATCTCCACCCTCCTGATAGGACACATGCAAGTGTTCATTTGAAAACTATTAATATGAATTTGTTTGATCCTTCTATTCTGTTTTCCAGAGTATCAGTACTGAGCAGTACTGAGTACTAATTAGTACTAAGAAAGCATTGCAAAAATCTCTCTACAGTATCTTTACAAAAACATACATTTTATTCTAATCAGTGTTCATCTACTTATTAAACTGTTAGCTTCATGCACAACTTCTGCTTCCTCAGTCATAAAATTGGTCTTGCCAATCCTTTTCCCTTTCCAGCAGAGGTCTGCAATCATCTTAATCCTCATAAATTTCTCTCTGAACTTAATTTTTTGTTAATGCAAAAGTAAACTTATGACAACTCTTTAATGTGTTGATGTACTTTTTTTTCTGTTCTCCATCTTAAAAGTCAGCCTTCCTTTCTAAACATGTAGTGCTCCTAAAATTAAGACTCACCCTCCAAGCACATACATACAAGATTTTGTTGGGCAAAACTCCCAGCCTGTGTTTCTTTGAGGCATGAGTTCATAGATAATCCTGGTAATCACTAACCATCCCTTCAGGTCTTCTCTCCTGCCCTAAAAACTGTTAATTTCAGCAAAAATCCCCCAGAAAACAATAAATTGAAATAAATATTATAAGTACTGGAAATGAGCTAAAATAGTACTTCCATTGAAGGAAACTTGAACTTGAGCTCACATTTGTCAAGTTCTAATTCCCCTGCCTTTTATCCAGATATCTAAGACTATTTCCAAGCCAGACATAGATGCTACCATTTTCCCAGCTGTGTCAGGCTGTGGCAGTTTTGACAGCATGTACAGGAGACAAAAATGGGGCAATGAAAAGAGAAAGACTCAAGTCAGACAACAGGAGAGAATTATACCCAAAATGTAATAGTGGGGACAATTTCATCATGGAATACAGGCATATAGGATGCAATTCTGTGACAAACTCGGAGAAGAGAAATAACTTTTTATCCTTGTTGACATCCAGAGGGATATTGCAAGAAGACTGTACTTCACAATTGCTAGCTACCTCTACCTTAAAATTAGACAAAGCTTCTGTGATCAATTGCACTACAATTGCACAGAATCACAGAACTGCCATTTGGAAGGGCCTTCATAAGATTGTCCAATCTAACCTCAAACTCACAATGGGGCTTGAGGATAGATGATGATCTAGTATCATCAGTACTAGATCACATCAGCAACAGCTTTTTCTGAATCTCAAAACTCTTCAACAGAAATTCACCAGCCTCTGTGGATGACCTGCTATGATGCTTCACCACATCCCTAATGATAATTTTCCTGATGTTCAATCTGAACTTCATCAGGGGCCCTGCCCCGTGTTAAACAGCATGCCACCACTGTCAGGACCTTGAATTTGCTGTATTTTTCAACTAATCTTCCCATCTCTGCAGGCTGCCTTTAGATTGCCTCTTGCCTCCTCCACACCAGACCCAGCAAGCTCTGTCCCCTCAAGCACTCATCACTGGTCATGTGCTGTTGGCCATCCTGGTAGCCTCTTCTGGGTTCCCAGCATTCCCATTCATCCACTGCCTGCAGTCACTTTGGCACATAGTTTGCTTTATTTATGATGAAAAGTGTACTGTTCAGCTGCTACCCACCCTACAGTCCACTAAAGCTCCCAGATCCTTTCCAGTGGGGCCATGATCTAGTCAGTCACTTGCCAGCCTGTGATTCAAGTGTGTGGATGCCAAACTCTACAGTTCAATACAGGCTCTGGTATCAGCTCTTTTTGGTGATGTATGGTTTACCACCTGCCAGCCAGATCCTGAAATACTGTTCTCTACACTTCAGTCCTGCCTAACAGTCTGTTCATCCAGCTGAGACTTCCTCAGTTTCAAAATGAAAATGTTTTGAGGGATTGTTTCAAAATCCTTACTAAACTGAAGGTGTGTTACACCCACTGTTCTGTACCCCGAACAGTCTTTTCATAATGGAACACAATCAGGTCAATCACATATTATTTGCCTTTGGTAAATCTAAGTGTTGAGTAGTCCTATCTATCTTCCTGCTTTTAGAAAATAGATTTAGAAGTGTGCTTGGAGCTTTCCACCAATACATGTGAGACCAGTAAGTCTATAGTACTTCCATTATTTTTCTTACCCTTCTTAAGAGTGGTGTAACAGTGACCTTTTCCCAGCTGACAGGGATTTCCCTTAACCACCATCACTTTCCACAGATAACAACCAGCAGCCTCATGGATGTTCTTTGGTTTGACACTGGCATTGCATTTTGGCAATGAGCTTATATTTGAGCTTATAAGGTGCTTTTGATATTCCCCATTCAACCTCATATTTTCAGTTTGCCTAACGCTTTAGACACCAAGTTCAATTTGACAGATAATCAAAGTATATTAGCATTTTAAATTTTTGAAAAATTGTCTCTGAGAAACACAGAAAATACAGCAGAAGTACACACTCCTGTATAAAAAAATGACAATACTTGCACAAGTAGATGTTGAAGTACTGCATTAGAATTAATCATGAAATCTACATTAATCCTTAATTCTTTTCTGACTATTTTTCATTTGGTTTTTGTGTTGGTTGACTGGTTTGTTTTTTCTTTTTCCTTTTTATTTTTCTGTTTCTGGTAGATTGTGTGTGTGTGGTTTTTTTCTTGTGCAGAAACCTTACTGTACCTTCATGCAAATAAGACTTCATAAAAGTAGTCTCTTTTTAATAACAGCATTGGTGTATTTCATTTGAATGCCCATTTTACAGTATTAAAAATAATGTGGTTCTAAATTTACAAAGTGTTTTTCAAAAACTTTGTCAAAAAGATACAAATAAAATGTTGCTACAGTATTTCACACAAATAGAATCTGTAATATAGGGCACAAGACGGCACAGTAAAAAGGCCATATATAAAGTGTATGTAAAAAAAGGTATCAATATGTTCAGATATTCTTAAACATCTGAATTTCATTTCACCTACCAATCTTTGTATTTAAACTTTAAAAAAGAACATTTATATGACCAGCTTTTTATTACACCAGCATGCTAAGACCATGCACAAACAACATTTACAAAAAATATTTATACTTCCCTGCAAAATACAATATATAAATGGAAGATAGCAGCGTTATCTAAAAATCAAACAGACAAATAAAAGGAGAAGTATATAATACCTTTTTATCAATATTTCCTATATGAAGTCAAGTTTTTTCTTACTTGCCTAGTTTATTTCACACAGAATCCTCAGAAGTACTAAGTATGGTGATGATTCAATAGCAATAGAACAGTATATATTTGAGAATTGTAACTGAAAATTATTTAGAAGAATACCTTTCTTTCCATTTTCCTAGAACGTGCCTGAGTCTCCTCAAAAGAAACTAGAAACTCCTTGGTGAGTTGAGGCTCAAATATAAGAACTACTTCTCTTTCCACACCCAACTTGAGAGCCTTGCCTTATCAGAGCTTTCTGTGTACATGATACCGAAATGCACAAAGATTCATAAAATAAAATGCAATATTTTACCTTGTAAGAGAATGCCATTTTATGTTATTCTTAACTTTTCAAATATTTTTTAAAAGCCATGTCCTTGCTTTCAAGAAGTACTTAGATTAATAGAAAGAATTGCTCTGAAAAAATAACAATTCCGTTTGCTTTTGTAGATTTGTTTACAAAGGTTTTGATAATATTTTCAAGGCTCTCTTCAGCTGATGGTGCTAGTATTCACAGTGCACTAGATAAACTGTCATATCACTTACTCCTTCAGAACAGCACTGCAATTCTTAACAGACATTTCTGACAGTACTGCACTAAAGTAGTTCTGCCATACAGAAAAATAATGGGGACCCCCTTATTTTTTACCTTCATTTCCTGGCATAATAATGACACAAAGCCCTTAAAAACTGCTGTTTTTTATTTTTGGCCAAAATATAAGGGAAATATATTACCTAAGTGCAATAGAAAAAAAATTCAAAATGAGATAAAAACATATAATTGAAGGAGACAACAG
This sequence comes from Passer domesticus, assembly GCF_036417665.1. Classification (NCBI taxonomy): domain Eukaryota; kingdom Metazoa; phylum Chordata; class Aves; order Passeriformes; family Passeridae; genus Passer; species Passer domesticus. The sequence continues at coordinate 20,249,928 of NC_087512.1, forward strand.
TATATTAAGGAGATAGCCAGTATAAGTGGATTAGAAAGGAAATTATTCAGCTATTTAATTAAAAAGCTAACATTATCCCCCCACTGCATGTCAGAGAAGATGCTTTTTTAATAGTTTACAGACCTTGTAAACAGTGGTAAAGTAGGAGGAAATAACTTGCATCATCTCTACAACAAAAGAAACAATGGTAACACCTGAACATAGATGAGAGTACATTTTGTTCAGTAGAATTCACCACTGACTTCAGCATTGATATTAGTCCTGTTATAATTCAGTGCAATTGCACTTAAGAAACTGCACCATATTTTACATATACAGCTTCACTGAGGTCTTTTAAGTCCAATAAGATTGAATTTCAGATACAGTGCAGAGTCACTAGCTGTTCATATAAATTTTTGTGTCACATCTGACTCATAAGACAGAAACACATTCCTGCTGCTAGCAATGTAAAAGGAATTCAGCAGATCATCATTCTATAAGTCAACAGAAAGCATGAATTATTAAAAAGGAAAAAATGAGTGCTTTAAAAAGTAGAGGACTGCATAAATATAGAATATTTTATTAGTTGTGTGACTTCAAATCCTAGAAAAAGAAAATACTCCAATAATATACCCATATAGGTATTACACAATCTGTTTGTAGAATGTTTCTTACATTACACAAACTTCATTGCCACTGCAAACAAGGGGCAGTAAGACTAAGACTACTGTATCTGTTTCAATATGTATTCTGAAATCCTACTGCAGAAATAAATTAACAAACAATAATCTTTTTTTGTTGAATGCCTTTTGTAAATAATGAATTACTCCATAATCTAATTCTACTGAAATTACTATTAACATGATAAAGAGGGGATTAATCTGAAACTGTATAAATATGCAAGTTTGGTTCTTATCACATATTAGGAAGGCTGTTTTTCCAGTTTGTGAAAGACATTCCTGCAGGTAGTGCCATGGGGATTTATTTTTTGTATATTTTTAAGTGAGGAATAACACTTTCCAGTTTTGAAAAACAAAAACAAAAACAAAAAACACTGCAATCTGATTAGCTATCATATCTGGTGTCTTCTATGCATAAGTATAATTAAGGGCTTAATTTATTACCCTACACATGATATTTTTGAGTGCTTTTTAACTCTTCCTGTATTCAGTCACAATGGATTCAACTACCTACTTAGAATCAGTGATATAGCTATCAAATTAATTTATAACATAAAGCAAAACAGAATGCATATCCATGTAATTATTTTTTGCAATACAAAACTACATAACTTTCAAAATCTGAATATAAATCCAAAGTTAACAATTTCACATAAGCCCATAATTTCTATTTCTTATGGAGTTCATGTATACCAAGAGGAAGTTTCTTTGAATTTATTGACATTTCAATTGCAAAAGCATAGCTTTTCTGTATGGATTCTGTATTCTTGCTATGTGTATTAAAGCACTGAGTTTAGTCCAGTGCAATACATTCATCACAATCCAGACGCAGAGAAATATCCTGACATACAAAGCCAACCCTCTCCTTTTACCCAGGTAGTTTAATATATGTCAAGTATGTAAGAACCAAGTATTTGATAGGCAGCTACATGGACAGACAAAGCTAAAGCCTGGGCTTTGACACCCCCAGGCTGGTGCAGAGCTCTACTGATGAAAAACTGAGCTGACTGAGACGAAAGGCATTTTGCACCCACTAAGTTCACAATTTCATGTAACCTCCCACTTGGAGCAGTAGGCAAAGACTCCCTCTATTTCAGAAGCATGCTGAAAACCACACGCTCAATTCTCCCTAGCACTATATAATTACTGAATGTAAAAGGGGACAGACCTTAACATTACTTGACTGCCTTGATTTGCAGCTGGAGTAGGAAACAACAGCAGCAGTTATTATTTTACCAGTTGGATAGCACAAGAGCAAGATGAAGGATTTAGCACAGTTAGTGCTCTTCCCATTGCCTCTTCTCCACTATACCACAGCAGCAGATTAAACGAAGCATAAACCCTAAGACAGCCTCTGTGGAGTTTCTTTTTTATGTAGCAGTAGGGGATAATTGACTGAAACTTTTTTCCAAAGTAGTTCCCAGATAATACAGCTACTCTGCATCATCCATTGATCAGGAAAAACATCACTAATTGAGCACTTAACCCACTTTGAACAAGGTTTGAAGGATAAAGATACTTCTGCAGTTTCTTTTACATTCTATCAGCTGAATTACTGATCTGCTCACTTCAGACAGAGGACCATGGGTAGCATCCATAATATATTTTTATGTTTACACTTGTATGGAAAATAGTGACTTCAGTTTTAGGTGTTTATGAGCATTTCTTTTCTGTAAGACATTATTAAACAGCTTGAAATCCACTTGATCTTACTCTAATTTCTGATAAACACAAAAGTCTACCAGTTAAAAAAATCTCTTAAACCTAGTTGCACTAAATTCTTCGCAAAAAAAAAAAAAAAAAAAAAACCAAAACATGAAACCATACTGAAATAACAAACATTAGGACAAAAACTTACAAAAAAAACCCATAAAACCTGCAGTACTCCAGGAAATATCCAAGGCAAGTGAGTTTTGTATGACTTTAAAGTTTTCATCAATCTCTTTTTAAAGCTGCTAGAAAATTGAAATTCTAACTGGTAAAGACTGAGCTTTTGACTAAAGATAGATAAGCTATTTATTCAGAACTAGGCAGTATAATTCTAGGGTCCTTTCTATTACCCAAGCCATATGTGAAGCTTACTACTCATTGTCTTAATATGTTTCAAAATTTCTGATCAGAGTTTGGGTTACTAAACCCTCCCTTATATCTGCTATTTAAATTATTTTAAAGATACAAAATCAAACCAAAAAAAACCCCCAAAAAATAGACGCTACTGCATATTTCATCAATTCAACTGAACCACTTCTTCCAGCTGGGTTGATGTTGAAACAACTCTTTTAATTAGACACTTCTTTCTCTTCACCTCTTTAATTTCTTCAAGCTCTCCCTCAGCTTTAACAGTTTAACAGTCTCCAACTTTATCAAGCAAGATAGATAGAAAAAGTAAAAATGTTTTAAAATTAGCTTTAATGTAGTCACTTTGCAGGAATAGCAATATTCAGTATTGAATTCAGTCAGTATTCAGTCAGTATTTTGGCTGACTGTTCTTGGGTAGTAAGAAGGCAAATAAATGGAAAGGTTCATGCCAATAGATTCCAGGTAATTACACTCCAGCCCTCCTGAAAATATATATTATCTTATTTTATTTGAATTTCTAGATAAAGCAGTAGATTCCATACCATCATTAGAATGAATAACAGAGTTTATTTACTTCTTGGAAACAGCATTGAGAATAAAATTACATTTATCTGTGTCATATATTTCTGTTACTAGACTTACTTAACATGTACCTAATCTTAACTTTGTCAGATACAGAGCAAAATTTTAAAATATCATGCATTGAAACTAATTAAAGTGTTAAAATCTACAACAGAGGAGAAACTTCATATTTATTATATACTCAAGAATAAGGATTGATCATTTTAAAAAAATAAATTATTCTTCAGCAAGCAAGTAATATAGATGTAATTTTTCTTAACAAACTGTATTTCCAGTTAAAACATCCTTTATTACTTGTTTTTGGTGAATCAAAAATGTTAAGATTTTGAATAATAAAATGTAATTTTGCATGTCGATGGATTACTTGTTATTTAAATGAAGGATAGAGGAGAAAGTAACATCCATTAATGTGTGTGAGTGTAAATATTGGCAATTTCATTTCCCTTCTGTAATTTTTCAAAGTAAAGGTCTATATTGAGGGATATTAACTTCAAAACTAAAAAAGGATTTAAAGCATTATTTATCAAAATTGTCATTTGTCATGTCCCTGGTGATATTAATGGCTTTATTTGCTAAGCTTAGGTCATATTGGTTTGACAATCCTCCAGCTAAAACCACTAGGAGGTTTTTCTGCTGTCTTCATTGAAACTTGGATTGTTCAGCTCATATTTGAGCTACAAGTGAACATTATTTAAATTGCAATACTTGCCTGAAGCCTGTATAATATATCAGGTTTAGTTATACTCTGAAAATATGAAATTTCATTGGCTGAAAATTCTGTCACATTTGTCGAATTAATCACTTGCATAAGAAGAGTACTGCCCTCCAGAGACAAATGTGAAAGATCTCATAGGCAACTGTTTGCACAGTAAAATGCCATGTTTTTCAAATTACTTCTTTCACAGAAGTGGTGGAATGCTTTTATCTGATCTTATCACTTCAGCTAGCACTCACCCATTCTCTTCACCTCCTTCTTTCCTCTCACCAGTATTTTCAAGTGGAGAGAAATAAAGATTGAATTATTAAAACATACTTTTCTGTCTTCTAAAAAAAAAAAAAAAAAAACAGAAATTTGAGCTTCTGCTTTATATTTGCAGAATTTAAAAACCCTATAGGGATGCTAGCCAGTTTGTCACTATCCAAGGCAGCAATCATAAAAAGAGAAACTCTGAAACCATTCCCTGCTGTGTCTCTCCTGGGTCAGTGTTAACTGAAGCACTGCTGCCCTGCTTCTCCTCTAGCTCATCATCAGCTCTACAGAGGCAATAGTAGACTTAGAAATTATTACCTCTCTTAGAGCACTGTGACTACGCGCTGCTTGTACTAACATGCCCCAGTGCAATCAGAATGTGTTAATTTTGTGTACACAAAAAGGGATTAAGATGGGGTCAAGGATACTGGAAAATATCAGTGCCCAGCTGCTACTGTTAGAATGTGGTCAACACCTCAGAATTAAGGGGGAGCTCTTAGAAAATTTTATCTTTCCATTTTTGTTACTGGTTTGGAGATTATACATCTCAATGCTTCTTTAATATGAACATTCTTTAAAGAAAGAATGTTCAGATATTCAGTATCATAAGGGCATTCATGAGCAAAACAGCACCTTTCCATGCACATAAAATGTTGCTAATAAATACTTTCCTAAAACTGTTTAATCTATATCCTTATAGGAAGCAACAAATATTTCAATATCTACTTACAGAATAAATTAAGTACCAGGTTATTTTCTCACAATGTGAAATAACAAAAAATGGTTTCATTAAAACTTGCATTTTAGATACAATCAAATACCTCATACATCAGGGAATTAGGATTTTGAGTGCCACTGATCACTCAGGTGATGAAATCATCACTTTTGATCTTATTCATGATGGATAGCTAATATTCATTTAATGTTGAAGTAAAAACCACCACCAGTAGCTCAACACTCATGATGTCTCTGACTGATAGTGCTCAGTAAGAAACTGTAATCCACTTACTGCTTTTATTACTGAAATAATTGCTGACAGTAAATGCTGTCATAAATTGGTAGTGTTGGGAAATTTCACTTGAAATGATTGAGAGAAAAAATCCAACTATAACTTCTAAGTGAATTTTACATTCTTAGTTCCTTCTGTTTCACCACTCTACTGGTATTAAAAATATTCCCGCTGTTTTCCAAAGCATTTTGCACTCTTCAATGTGTTGTGGCATACCCGCCTAATTTTTAGTTAAGCACACTGCATAATTGATATATTTCTGTTATGTAACTATGTAGCTATTAAGCACCATACAGATCTTGATCTTTCATATGGAAAATGCTATGGAAGGAGAAATTATATTAATTTAAACAATTTCAACAATATAATTTACTAATTTAATTTACTAAATTTCATCACAGTTCCCTGGTACCCCCTGTTACTTCAGTCATACTCCATGCACCTTTTATTAGCCTTGACAAAATGTATGAAAGTGGTAGCATAGGCTTTCCAGGAGATTTCTCTGCTTGTCTTCACCTTGCTTCTTGGCAAATGCCTCACACACTCAAGCTTGGCTTACAAATTTGACTTTCTGTGTTTTGTACAGGTCAAAGTTTTCTGCAAACATCTTCAAAAATTTTTCTGGAGTGCAGGTTATTTATCTAATAACCTTTCTAAGCTATCTATATTATTTAAGGTAATTATGATTTTTAATTAAACAAAGCAGGTAAAAATTACTGAATTCCCTGTGCTAAAGGTCCTAGTGCTACCACCTGGAATCAAACAAATGATCAATAAGAAGTTGTTTTGTTTTTTATTGGATTTCTAAATAAGTAATAAAGCCAAAACACGGCGCACAAATATATTTTTCTCATTGTAATGCTAGTAGCATCTAATGAATTGGTACAAAAGAAGGTAACAATTACTACTGCTGTATTACAGGACTATGTTACTTCTATTATCCTGCACTATCATCAAGGCTTGTTGGAAAGCATTCTACAAAGGCTTTGCAAATGTTTTATTTAATTGACTGTGCTGACACTCAGACTGAAGTGCGAAGATTTAGTGTCATATGAAGTGCAGTTGTTCAAAGGTCTAAATTAAAATTAAAAAGTTTGAGGCTTGGATGTCTCTTCTCTGACTTCAATTACTTTTAGCTATGCTACTGCCAATGATATTTAGCTGAAAAGCAAAAACCTCAAATGCTTTTTGAAAATTGCAACAACTACAATTGTAATGCAGTTTTCCTTAATACATGTTCTTTGACATTAATATCCTGGTCCTCTCAGGCTACTTCTGCTCAATATTTAAAGTAACTGGAACAATTTATTCCTGGACTTTTTCAATACACTTCAAGGTCTGTTTCTCGTCTTTGCTTGGGCTTTGGTAGACTGCTCTCACCAATATTTTTAACATGTTTTAACTGCTGAAGCTTTTTTAGGGGAGGTTTTATTATCAAAATTCAAGGTGTATCAAGTCTAGGCAAAACAACACAATATTGAACTCACTGTCCTCAAACAAAGGGGAAACTCTTGCACTTATAACATCCCAGAAATTCCTCACCTTTCTCGTAAATTCCATGTTTCACATCTGTCAACAGGTGTTATGTAAGGGTAAACACATATCAAGTGTGGCTCTTAAGTTCAGCCTGTAATTGAAATGCTACTTACATTTGACTTGGGATTCGGGTATTTAGGTTCTATTGACAGTACTGGAGATCCCGAAAACCTCAACAGACACAATTTGATTATGCACTAAGGCATTTGGCAACAAGAAAAATCCTCTGAGGCCAGGTCATCAGAACCACAGAAAACTTTCTAATAGAAATTCAGTATTAACTAATATTGAAAGAAATATAACTCTTAAGGATATTCATCTGTAGAGACGAAGATGTTTTTCAGGTTGGCAACTTCTGCCTTATTTTGTGTAAATTTATCTTCTCTAAAGTACATACAACCTTTGCCTATCTTGGAAACCAGTAACAATTACCTGAAATATAAGCATGTTAATGAAGGGCTTAAAGATTTTTAAACTACAGAAAACCCAACTTTTCTTGCTTTATGTTGTTATCTTTATATTAGGGGTTTAAAGTCTTTTATAATATCTCCTTCATTTTTGTGTGCTTCCCTCCTCTACTACATTAAAAATGCCATGGTTCTATTGCATTTTTAAATAATTGCTCTCTAGCATGTAATTTTTACTTAACCAAGAAAATCTTAAGATTCTTTTTTTCCTCTATTTTCAATTAAGGCTAAATTTACGGAACTATCTCCAGAGAAAACTCCAGATTACTGGTGTCTTTACATTAATCTCCCACACAGCTTTTAGCACCTCTGTGTAGTCCACATCCTGTCACCACTTAATTAAAAAGGATTTTGCCACCATCTCTTCACCCACAAGAATCAGACTTTGCAAGATTCACCTAAATCTTCTAAATGTTCTAAATAAAACAATTTTAGAAATTGTCAAACATAAACATGAAAAAATTAATTTTAGAAACTTTTTATCAAACATGACAAAAGTGTAGATATTGTCAGAATTTAGACCAATTAATCTGTGAATCAAAAAGCACAATTATATACTCACATTTGATGCAGAAGAGCAATTGCTACTGATTCATGCATACATAAAAAATGAAGCATTTCAACAGCAATATTTGGGGCTAAGAATTTTTTCATATGTTTTACTTTTGCAAATGTGAAATATGGTTAGGCCTTTGACTGTGGAAAATAACTGGCATGACATCAAGCTTTACTTCTGTTTATTGAATATCTTGCTGTAGTTTTCTCTCTCTACATATATCAAGTAGTGCTATTCCCATTTGAGTTTATGTTACCTATGAAAAACCTGACAGTTCATTTCCCACAATAGCACAAAGCATTAAATAATTTTTTTAACATAAAGTATCTTAGAAACCATAGTACTCAATATAGCATAAGTCACTGATACACATTTTGTGAGTTACTGTATGCAGTCTACTCAAGGTACTCCATCAATCATGCCTGAGTCCACTGGTAATAACTTTGAAACACATTGAACTCAGGTCTTGTGTCAAAGATAAGGAACAGTTACAAAAATGGCACAGAACATGAAAGAGAACTATCTTACATTGTGGCAGGCTAAGAAAAGCAGAATATGTGTGACTAAGATGTTTTAACAGTTTTTGGGGAATATAATAAACATCTGTAGGAATGGAAACATCTGGAGGAGAAAGGAGATATGAGCTAAAACAGATTAGCAGAAGGAAACTAAGGGAGGAAATGCTGCAGTATAATAGCAGTCAGAGAAAGACACAATTCCCTCAAACTTTTCAGACAAAGTTGTCCGAAAAATCCAACTGCTTGCATATAAAACTTGATAAAAGCAGCTGAAAATCAACACTGATTTGTCTCAATTGTAATGTCTCAAATTCCACTGTTCAATTAATTTCTCACACAACTTACAAAATTATTGTCTTATACAGCTATCAAAAATTATTTTTTTGTTAAGAATATGCAGACATATCTGACATATTTTATCTGATATGGCCATAGAGTGTCATAATGAAACATTTAATTGTAAGGGCTGTGAGGTTCTGTGTCCATCTAATCACACTTTTCTCACCATCAAGCTGTTGTATTTGATCAACCTGTCACCTCTATCAGAAAAAAGAAGTTACATTTGAATTAAAGAAAATTATAGTTGAAAAGGGATGTGGCAAGAGAGAACAGAGTAAAACTATTACCTAGACATTACCTGAGATTGCATAGAAACTTATTTTGTTGAAAGTAATACCCATCAACCAGGTCTTACTCTATCACATGGAACAGGTAGTCTGTACTCAGAAGTTAAAACAACAGACCTAAGAAAAACATCCCATAAAATTTATTCACTGCTTAGAAAGAGGTAAAACCAGACTCACAGCCTTTCATGGCTTAGCCCTTCTACTTTCTTTCCTATAACAATACCAAAAAACTATCTGTCCATATATTCTTTCAAGATAGTTTTGAAATTCTTTCTTTTAATCTCCACTTTATAGATTTCATGTCTTTTAAAGATGATTTTATGGAAAGATAAACTATGGTGATTTTTCTGAAGAGAATCTGATGCATTTTCTTTTCAGAGACCTAATGTACAGTCTTTATCTGCTATATTCCTTTATCAGGGAAACTAGAAGATAACCTGAAGCCTTAAACTAAGAACAGAAATATAAAGTTAGTAGTTGAATGAATTTATTTTTAAAAATGTTCTCAGAGAATACCCCTAGTGTAAAATATGTACATGGAAATCACTTTCTATGCTGGATCATTTCAATGCATCACTTTGATTACAAATTTCCTGTTTTCAGAAGATCCCATTTATTCCCCTGTGCTCCAAACTGGAACATTATTCATTTTCTGCTCTATGATTTTTTCACTTAATTTTTTTAAAGGGAATCAAAGAATTTATAAATAAATTCAATAAATTAAAATCTGACTTTCTCAATTTAAGCTTTATACTTAATTATATACATGAGATTATATTACTTAAATTGAAAAATTGCTCCATAGTGAAAAGAAAATTAAGTTTCATCAGTAAGAATACAAAATTATCTTTTTCTCTAAATAAAGTTCCAAAAAAATTGTGTCATTTAATGAAATAACATTTTGGTAAAACTTCCACACTATGCAAATTCTTTTTCCATTGCAACAATGTGTAATCCTACAAGTGAAACGCCTTATCACCACTATCTAAATTATTCTATATATACTTGAGTGTTATATTTTACACTATTTAAACATCAATCTTGAAAGCTGTTGGATATTCAAATTCCAAAGTGGCATTTGGAATTTGCTGTGACTGCATCATTTGACAGTAATGTGAACTGTTACTGAAAATATGCTAAAAAGATAAAACTATAAAACAAATTAAGGCCTTGCTATGTGCATGCTTATGTATTAGTTAAGCTATGGTTACCAATAGTCTGAACAAGCACCAAATTTCTGCAGAATCAAACTGAAGGAATGCATGCTATAAACAGATGGCCATGGTCTAGAAGAACTATGATTGTGCATTTTATGAGAGAATGACTACACTTAACCAGACCAAGAGTCTTCTAGACAGCATCCCGTAACCTGCACTGCCATAAGCAGATATCTGACAAAAGAAAGAACTGGACAGCCATAATTTATACACTTAAAAAGAAAAGCAACCTCCTAAAAATCCACCCACTTCTCTCTCAGAAAATTTTTTAGCCAAGGAAAGTTTGAGTTATAAAGAGAATAAGGACATAAAATAGCATTCAATTTTAATATGAACGGTGTTTACTAATTACTAGGTTACGTGATCAGATGCTTCTCTCCACACAATTGTACTAAAGTGATGTAAGAAATGCTGACAACCTCTTGATTCCCTATACAGCCCAGACCTTTTTGTAGTGATTTTGGTTTGCCAATTCAAGATTTCCCCAATTTTGAGATTTTCTCAGCACATGGCATGTTTGGTGCTGGCCCATCACCAATACATTCACTTCCTGCTGTGAGACAGGATTAGAAGAAAGGCAAAGGGTATAAATAAAATTTTATTAAAGTAACTAGAATTAAAAATTGTAGTAAGAATCAAAACAAACCCTTCAGAACACTTCTCCTCCCCCCACAACCTTTTCTTTCCCACTGACAATGTAAAGAAACAAAGCCTGAAATTTCCAGTCAGTTTAGCATCTCTGAAATAGTATTTCTTCAGTCCACTGAGGGAGAGAAGACCCTCTTGTTAAGGTTATGGGGACTTCTCCACAAGAAGAAAGGAAACAGTTCTCTCGCGGCTCTCAATTTCATCGCGAGTAGCAGCCACCCAGGGAATCCTGGCATCGTGAAGGCCTTCCCATTTCCACAAGCCTGCCCACAGCTTGTCAATGGGCCAAGATGAGCTGTTTTAAAGATGAGCTGTTCAAAGGCAAAAGTTCTATTTCTATCATCTTCATCCCTAGGAACAGAAATCTTCTTGTCTTCTCCTGGAAGCACAGGACTACTCTCCTCTCTTTCTGTGTTCAAACTTCTCATGGGATCACAGCCATTTCAACATGTGCTTACTTTAACAAGGAAGCCTTTGCTCGATATCAATTTGAACACTTTCATCTCCCCATAGTTTCATGTTTTATATGGAGTCTTTTCTCCATAGCTTACAAGAGGATTTCAGCCCCAAAAACAAGGCATCTCCTCACCCCTCCAATCTGGGACTTAAATTTCTTCCTCACTGACCTTGATGTCTTTATGTCGTTCATTTACATACTTGCATTTTGTCCTTTTCTCTCACTCGAGGGAGGACTGAAGCACTGAAAGGGTTAACATCACGCCTGGACTATTCAAATGGTCTCCTGACCCCGGTCGAGGTGGGTGCTCTGGATGGCAGCTGGGGGAGGCGGCGCGGATCTAATCCGCCAGGCCGTAACACAGCAGCAGCACGCCGGGATTATTGGGGGGGTGGCCTTCTCCTTCCCCCTGCCCGATGGTTGCGGGCAACTTCCACGGGGGTAAAATTGCGGCTGATCCCGCCTGGGGAGTTGAGGCAAGCAGACAGATGTTAGCAAGGCCGCGGCACCCCCTCTCCCTGCCCGGGAGCAGATGGGGGAAGCGGCGGGGAGCCGGCAGGCGGCCCGGGGAAAGGGAGCCCGGCCCCGCGACGAGGCCTCCCAGCCGCGTTACTCCTCGCTCCTGAGTGGAAGAGAAAGTAGCCGGGGTTTTTCGTCTCTCACATGTGTGTTTCACAGAGGCGTGTCCAGCTTCTCAGTGGTTCAACAGACTGTCAGTTACACTAAACGCTTTGCATCACTTCCCTGAATTGCCTCCCATTCCAAACCATGACACCTTTCTTTGCTTGGGCAGCTCCTTGTCACTTGATAATTTAAAGAAAGAATCACAATTGACAATAAAACCGGTAAATCAGTCTTACCAGAGATCATACAATAGCAGCTCTGCATACAGACCCATAGGAAGATGTAAATGCTCAGAATTAGTATGTTTCTGATTTGATTTTCTCATGTGCTTTGGCTGCTCAGAGATCAGGCATCATTCTTCATACAGCCACACCAAGTGCCCCGGAGCTGCTCTGTGCTCTCCCTCCCCTCCCAGAACCATATCCTTCTGGGCCAAGGCAGCTTAGATGAAATTGTCCTAGCGGCTGGATTCACCCACAATAGCCAGTTGGATCACTCTTTTGAAGTGATTTCTTTTTTCCCTTAGTTTTATGTGCCTTTGGCAGTCCAGTTTCTTGTTTGTATTTATATGCTGCTATTGTGAAGGTGATTGAAATATCAGAGAGAGCCCAACACATCTTCACTAGTGAAGTTAATGTAAAAGAATAATTATCAAGATGAAAAAATCCTTGTGAAATGTATTCTTCTGTCTGGCTAGGCTTTCTGACTTCTTTTGTCACCTCTAAATTGATGCAAATATGACATAATGAAGAAGTATATATTGTGTTATGCATTACTTTTCACATTGCACTATCATTGGTAAATCACTATGTTCAATTTCACAAAATTTTGAATAGTGTGTGAATTTGGGTTTGATTGACTGCCCAAAGAACATTTTTTTTTTTTAACTAAATAATTACTTTACTGATTAGCTACCCAAAAAACCCCCAGATAATACCTAAAAATTACAAATCTTTTAAGAAATATTAATAGAATACATTGACCACTTATGGAACAGGAAGTAAAGCTGTGTTAATGAATGCCCAGCTTTCCCCCACCTCACTGAAACTTTAACCCATTAGAAGCAGTCTTTTACTTCTGAGAAATCCCTAAGAAGGTGAGCCATTGTAGCTGTAGATCTTGACACCAATAACTGTCTAAGCAGATGGCTGTTCAATAGACTAAGAAGAATCATCAAGAGAAATCATTTAAAGGGGTCATTTAGCAAATGATCTGTCTCTTTTAAAAAATCAAAGCTTTGGGACAAGAAAACAGTCTCTCCTACTCTGTTTAATACAGGGGAAAATTATGCAAATGCAAAAACAGAGTGTAGTCGTATTAAAAATCAGCCACTTTTATGGAATTCATGCCGGACTTTAACAAAAAGTTAATATTAAAATAATACTTTAAACATAAAAATACTACATTATCAGCTATTGACTCACTTTCTTCTAGTATAATGGATAAATTGTGATTGAGGGCTTAGAAACAATAGAAGAACACCAAACTGGTTTAACAGAGAACCTCTGATAGAGATTAAAAAGAAGTGTAGGTGGTAGAAGAAGAAACATTTTCAGAAAGGAATACTGAAGTATCCCCTGGCTTTTCAGGGATGCCACCAGTAAAGCCAAAGCTCAACTCAGGAACCTGACGACTGAGTTGAAGGGCAGCAAAAAGGTGCATCAAAGACAAAAATAAGAAAAAGGTAAACATGGGCTTCCTGCTGAATGGAGTAGCAAACCAAGTGACAAAGGATGTGGAAACTGCTGAAGTATCCCAACCCTTCTTTTCCTGATTTTACTGGCAAGGTGTGTTCTCAGGCCTCAACTTGACCAAAGCAAAGTTTTGAGAAGGAGAAGATACCACCCACTGTGGGGAAAGATCAAGTTAGGTTTAAGTTCCTGGAACCACATAGTATTGTTTAAGACTTTTTCAGATTATCCATTGTTTGAAAGTAACTGTTTCAGAATACATATTTTAATCAACAATTGTATTTTCTTTCCTAAACTAAAAAATGCATGCATACATAGAATATTCATTCACAATTTACAGTAACATCTGTTTCCAGTCTATGCTATATAGGTAATTAAATAATCAAATTGAAAAATTAGAAATTTTACCATTATTAAGTAAAAGAGCAAGAGTAGACCAAAATTCCAATTTTTAAAAAGGATTTCAGAATAGTTAATGGACTGGACTGTACACAGTACCTGCTGTTCTCCATGTCTTCCACCTGGGCATCAGATTTAAAGAATCCATTTAATGCTAGACATAAGTTTACAAAAGTCCTTTTATGTGGGAGATGAGGTGCTGGAGCTAATTGTGTCATCTGAAGTTATCCTCAATTACTAAGAAATACTATTATTCAAATAAGTGTTCTGATACAGGGTCTGCCATCTTCACAGCTTCCTTACATCTTTTAAGCATCAAGACAATGCAGCTCTTGACCAAAAGAATTATTTTTGTATTGTTCTCCCAAATGATTCCAGGATCCATATAGCACCATAGAAATTATGAACACTTGCCACCAGAACTGAAGACTCTCTTTAAAGCTAAAGCTTGGATTCCACAAATATTGAAGCTTCTAGCATCCCCTTAGCATCAGAGATTCCCACTGATTTTTCCCACTGAGAAATGTGCACTTAAATGCTGACTCAGTTTTGGTTTCCACAATAATTATATATGTTTTTCTTCGCAACAGATACTGCAGTCACAGTTTGATGTGACTGAGTCAGTATGGTAGAAATACAGGTTCAATATGAGTCTGGATGCATAACAAAAGTAATGTGCTTAACTCCTACTACTAACAATTTAAAACCTTCCAAGACCTGATCAAAAAAATTCTCCTTGACATAGCATGTTTAGTTTAAAGGTTGAGATAAATGTAAGGCATATTTTTTCCCCCCAAGATCTATCCTCAACTAACAGGTAGAATAAAGCAAACACAAGAACCGGAGTCAAAAATGCTCAAATTCTCCTCATCGTTTGATTCCTGGCTTGTTTCTTAGCCTTGGCCAGTTGCACTTCCCATAGGTGTGCAAGCTTTCCTATGCACAAAATAGAAATAACACAAGGTTTTCATTAATTGGAAAGGTTGCCCAAGGGTATCGTGAAGATTTTCTTATGTTAATAATGCTTCTAAAATAAAGAAATATGGAATAACAAGAAGAACTAGGATTTATTGTGTTGCTCTTCATTTTTCTTTACTAAAAGGTGATTCAGGCAATACAGATGCTGTTCAAGAGAGCCTAGACTCATGAGAAGCTTTCTGAGAAAAGTTACTACTTGGCAGGCTCAAGGCCACAATTCTGAGGTAAAAAATAAATGAAATAACAAATGGTCCCTTTTTTCTCTGTCTTTCTCTTTAAGAAGTATCTAAACCATAGTTCCCACTTATTTTCACTATGTACACTATTCTACTGAGTTGCAAATAAATAAGCCTGAAGAGCAGATTTTCTCTGATTTTCTTTTTATTGTGTGTTACTCAGCTATAGTTAAATCTTACTGCTTTTATGATCTCTTTCTAACACTTATTTCTTTTAAACAGTGATAAAAATTTAGCATCCTAGCTGTTCACTTAAAAATAGTTTGCTGGTATAGTAAGTGAATAATACCAAAATTATGGCTCATGATTCCCATATTTCAGTTTCTAACATTTGAAAAAGCTTTTTCAAATGTTAGAAATGGATACAGAGGGCAAAATCTGGTCTTTGAGGTATTCCTTGGACACAAACAAGACAATGCGCAAGCAAGTGGTAGGCATTAAGACATATTTAGCTTGAAACTAGACTCTGTATCGCCGTAGTATCAAACTTACAGTGATACTTACAGTGTATATTAGGAAATAAAAATTTGCTAATATTTCTTTTCAAAAACAGATATTAAAAAATTTAAGTTCATCTTGAAAAGGCCTGGGGATAATTTTAAATCAGGTTTTTATCTGATTTCCAATATAGAGAGTGTTGATTGCCTCTTTAATGGATAATAAACACAGAAGTTTTAAGCAGTATAGTGACTTTATAATCCACAGAACTTAAATTAAGGAAAAACATAAATTAAGACAGAAAGAACATTGCAAAAAAGATGCTTCAGAAATTAGCTGTCGTGTAAATTGTTCTCGTAGCTCCCTAGAGTTTCATATACACAATAATATGCCCACTCTGAGTTGTAAATAAGCAGTACGAAAGCAATTTAAAATAGATTTTATGTTGTACAATTATAATAATCTCTCTCAAATGATGTTTGAGCAAAAACTAGGATAGATTATGGGAAGGGACAGAATCCATACCAAATCACAGATAACTAAATGAAACACTAGATTATTTTAGGTATTTTTGTTATGAAAGCCTTTCTAAGCACCTTTTGATTACAAAACAACTTTTTGCTTTCAAATAATGCTTTTAATGAAGTCTTCAAGTGTTTGATATTCTCATTTCTAGAGTTTACATGCAATGAACATGACATTTTCCGTCTGATTTTGTCAGTCACATGTGTTACAGGGACACAAGTATCACAGCAACAACTGGGATAGTCCTTTTTCACTGAAAAAGCTATTCTTAAAAGGCAAAACAAAGAAATACTTCAGTCCCTGACACTTTGGAACTGTACCATGGAAAGGGAAAGTATATGTGCCATGGTAACTCGTACTGTTCAGTAGGAGCCATGTCCTGTCCCACCTTCTCATCACCATTTCTTCTTTGGAGTAAGACAATGCAGAGATTGTTTCCAGAACAAAAGTGACTGAATAGAATTTCATCATATTTCATGGAGCTTTGGACAAATCAATACTGTCATTACAGAGAGATTTGATCAATTATCCTAAATCATAAGTGTTTAAAAAAGAAATCAAATCTATGATATCACACATGCTACATAACGTAAATATTTGCTAGAATATACAGTCAGGGTGGGAGCTCTGGCTATTGGTCAAATACATAGGTAAGGAAACTTTTGAAATAGTTATTATAAAGTAGGTAGGGTAGAAACCTTAAATATCTTCAAATAAATAACTTTCCATACATAGCACTCCCCCATCATTTTAATATCAGCTACTTTGGAGAAAGCAAAAGCATTCTACCATCAATCACTTCTTATCTGTGTATCCTGTATTAAATGCCATTGTAGCTGTTGCTTACACCAAAGCCATTGGTAAATTTAGTTACAGTTATTTGAGGAAAACTGGCCAAAGCATACACCACACCCCAAACAGCCAAGCTATTCCAGCTGACAGTAAAATATCACATTACATATTATATATATATATATATATATATGTATGTATATCTGTTTCTAATCTTTCCCATAGAAGGTCTGGCAATTATTACATTTCATAATTGTAAGGATGATACCATCTGCAGGGTCAGCCTACCAAATTTTAAGTACTTGTTCTTATAGCACAATAAGCATTTTTGCATGTAATACTTCAATAGGAGACATAAATTTTTCATCTTAACAATGATCTTTAATATTAGAGTCTCAGTCTAACCTGCATGAAAAAAATAAGAATCTGGTTCCATGTATGTGTGGAATGAAATTAGAAGGGTGAAAGAAATGGCAAGGCATTGTGATGTTTCACAGTCAGAAGTATAAGAGTTTTCAAATTATGAAAGATTAAGAAAAACATTACTGAAAGTTTGCTTTCCAACTTTCAACCTATGTTGCTGTTTGGATTTTGTTTATTATAAGCTTTGTTTTAATTGCTCTACAAAGGTAGCACACAACCAGAAACAATCCTGTGATTGTCATATACACACATGCTTATGTGCATGTCCAGGAATAGAATACATATTTTATTTTTAAAACTACATCCACTGTCATTGTTTTTAATTTTGCACATTCCAGTAATTTAAATCAAAGCATTAGAGCTTTATAATGCTATTTTTTTATTCTTTTGAGTCCCAAAACCATACATTTATAATTTAGGATGTTTTCTATGGTGAAATTCTTCTGATTTAGAATGAGTTTCTATGACCCAAATGCTCTTCTACCTTCATTTACCTACTGAAAACAGAGAATCGTCACACCCACACTTTGATTCCCTTTCCTGAAGTGCTCATTTCAAAAGCAGGGGAGGTAAGCTGCGTTTCTACAGACATAATGGGACCCCTAATTTTATGCACTTTCATGCAGATGAGAAGATAGATAAAAGGATAGCTTTCTCCAGCTGTTTGGCTGGAATAATAAGCATATAAATGGGAAATTCATAGCTGCTTGAGAGAGAGCTTACAACCAAAAAACAGCACTAAGCATCTAGAGAAATTTAATTTCCTGAACAATATTCTTCCTGTGTCACTGTAATTGCTCTTTAGCTAAGAAAGAATCATAAAAGCTAAAGATTTTATAAGTAAGATCAAAATTACAGTTGCTTTTGCTGTTGTGTTTAGATTTAGTTTATTTGTTTAAACAGCCTGGCACTTCCATTCAACAATCTGTCTGCTTTTTCCCTGTCACTCTCAGAATAACTCTTGTTTTGTCCAGCTTCAAAACACATTCCTACCAACCACAGGAATAAATGGCATAGACACGGTACAAAGCTATCTCTTGCTGCTGAGGATTCATACCCACAGAGAAGCCTCTCAAAGAAGCCATCATTCTCTGAGTACAGCCAATAGCTACACATAGTAACCACAATGTTTTAGATTTGTTATTTGAGTAACCTTTGAACTGTCTTTCTCTGGTGTATTTGAATCCGGCCTAGAAAATAACACAGTCTCCAGAAATTTATAATCACTTAGTCACTTTCACCAGACAATATTTTTCATTCTCCATTCTAATCTTTCTGATGTATCACATCAGGATCACATGGTTTTTGGGTTATTTTTCCAGTCAGTGTTACTAGAAACATTGCACTTATTTTGCTTCCACATCTCAGACAATCTTCTCTCCAGACTTCATGGATAAAAACAAAAAAATCAAGGCACCAACCTATTTCAAAACAACACTAAATTTCATTACATTTACTCTCCAAATAATATTTTCATTTGTAAACAATCTAAATGTTTACATGTTTTTATGGATGTAGCCAGTATTTCTATTTCAAGAATGGGAATAACTTCTTCAAAAAATAAAGGTATCTAGGACAAAATAAGATATGGGAAGTGATATTAAATTCAATGTTAATATTAGCTGGCTTTATTATTTGGCTAAGCATGCTAATGAATACTTTTGGCTTTACTCATGTGCTACAAGTCCTACATTCTTTTCAGAACTACATTGTTCAGAATAGAGTATTGTCTCAGAACATATGTTCTAAAATTCTTCAGTACTGTATTTTAGCTCTTAGTATGTTCATGTTACCTTTTCCTTATATATTGTCACATCACCAAACAGCTGTACTGCTTTCACCATTGTAAGCAAAACTTTCATACTAAACACTTTATACTTTGGAAAATGACAGAAACTAGTATGTTATCAAAAAATTTAAGAACAGGAAAATTTACTTTAGAAAATATATTGTATAAAAATTCACAAATATAATATGAAGAAACTACAATAGAAATCACTAACCAAATTATTTCAAACAATTTATGTTTCAAATAATGTACACATACAACAGCAGACAAAATCCCCTCAGGACTTCTTGAAACTAGTTTTGATGTTGTATAATTAAAAAAAAAATTCTGTGTACAAAAAGCTCCTTTCATCCTCTACCTGCTCCTTCTCTTCATCATCATAAATGATTAATCAAGCTTCCAGAAACCTTCTTTCAGAATATGAAGTATTAATAATGTCCAGAAAAAAAAAATTAGAGCTTGTTCTGCTAGATATGACCAAAAGCTTTACAACCAGCTTTACCAAGTATCAGCCACAAATTTACAAACATTTTATTCAACCTTTTCATTTAGTGGCTTTAGAAAAGAAATAAACTTTTTTCCTAGAAGCAGCATCAGCAGCCCTGTATCTGCCCCAGGAAATGTTGAATAAATAAATTGCTGGTTCTTACCTGCTGGACTCAGCAGCTGTAATGGCAATCAGAGGAGGTATCCTCAGAGGAAGAGTCGTGGGCCTTGGGATAGTCTCGGTATCATTCTTTTTATCCCAGTCTGCTTGTTCTAACTGCCTGAAAGCCAGTGGGGGTAGCTGAATGTTACGGGACGATAATCTCCGCACAAGATAGGGCTCCATTCCCTGAGAAGGCTCTTCATCCTCAGTGCTGTGATGCAGAGCTTCTTCTGAAACCTGTGATGAAGGCAAAAAAATACCCACCATATAAGAAAATACTTATAATGTTAATTTGATAACTCTTTTATTTCCTTCTGTAACTTAGTTTCTAATAAATACTATTTGCATTTTAATATATTTATTGAGGAAAAGGAATGAAAAAAATGTAGTAAAAAATGTCAAGGATTTAAACAACCTGTGGTTTTAAAAGCAAACAGAAAGTATTTTTATGATGAGATTAGCACACTGCTATCTAAAACACTCATACCTCTATAGGGAACAAAAGCTTTGCGTTAGACAAATTTCTTTCCCACAATATATATGCTTCCCTACAAGTTATCTACCTTTTGGAAGAACGAAGGGTCCATAGACTGATAATAACAATTTTTTTTAAAAAAATAGTAATCAGTGATTTTAAAGTATACACCTCTTGACTAAAAACAGGAGAAACTTCATCTTGTATTTTCTCAGGCATGCCAACTCCCATCTTTCTTTCTTGCTTTACAATAATTTCATGCTAGTAGTAAGAGATGAGCATTTAAAGCAACCACCATAGGTCTTAGAACCTCTGAAGTTGAGGTCCTAATTAAATCTGTTTTTTAAACATTAGTAAACATTATTTTCAATTTAATCATCTAAAGATATGATAATATTCTCTGGGTCAAAGAATAATGGCAGATAATTCAATAAGAAAACTCCAACTGATAATGATTTAAAGGAGAAAAAATTTGCTCTGAAAGTTTCTGAAATTTTCAATAAAGAGCTGTTTCTTTCACTATTGCGAGAGAAAATTCTCAAAAAGTTTACTTTTTGGAGAGAGCTTGGTAGGGGGTGGCTACAGAGGTGGTGCCTGTGGGAACAAAAGTTATTGCTTGTTATGTCTGACAGAACTAATACCAACCAGCTGTAAGATGGACACACAGCCTAGCCCATCTGTAGTGGTGGTAGCACCTCTGAGATAACTTATTTCAGAAGGTGAAGAAAACCCTTAAGCAATTTTAGCCAGAGAGAGGAATGACAACATGTGAGAGCAACAGCTCTGCAGATGGCCAGGTCAGAGGAAAAGGAGAGGCAGGAGGTGCTCCAGACACCAGAGCTGAGGTTCTCCTGCAGCCTGTCGTGAGACCATGGTGAGGCAGCTGTGCCCCTGCTGCCCCTAGAAGGCTCAGGGCATGCATAGATCCACCTGCAGCCCCTGGAAGAGACCCATGCTGCAGCAGGTGGATGCCTGAAGGGAAGCTGTAGCTCCATTGGAAGCCCTTGCTGGAACAGGTTTGCTGTCAGGAATTGTGACTCCCTATGGGGAACCCCTGCTGGAGCAGCCTGTTGTTGAAGGACTGCACCTTGTGGAAAGGTCCCATGCTGGAGCAGAACTGCAGCGTATGAGAAGGACTCAGGTTGCGGAGAACTTTCTCCAATGGGAGGCACCACAAGGTTTCAGAAGAAGCACAGGAAAAGTGTGAGTACTCCCCCGGTGGAAGAGAGAGTAGTGGAAACAACATGACAAACTGTCTGCAGCCCCGGTTCCCTATCCTCCGACTCTACGTGGAGAGGAGGAGGTAGAGAATTCCGGAGTAAAGTTGAGGCCAGAAAGAAGGGAGGGGTCGTTGGAAGCTGTTTTAAGATTTAATTTTATTTTTTTCACTAACCTGTTGGGTTTTGATTGGTAATATATTAACTTCCTCGGATCAAGTAATTTTTTCCTGTGATAGTAACTGGCTCTTCCTAGCCTTATCTCGATCTCTAAGCCTCTTATCATACTTTCTCTCCCCTGTCCAGCTGCAAAGGGGAGTGACAGAATGGCTTTGGTGGGCACTTGGCACCCTGCCAAGGTCAACCCACCACAGTAACATTAATGTTACTCCATTTGTATTTGGAGCTTAAGCAGTTGCTGAAAGCAAATGGTTTTCAATTTTTAGTCATTAAAGCTTAATTAATAATTTAGCTATTTTTCTTAATTCAGCTGCAATATAATTTAAGAAAACAAATATTATAAAATGGTATGCATTAATGCAAATACTCTGAAGGAAGTCAACAGTAAAATCAATCACTGTAAAAATATGACTAGAATTAATGTGTTATAGTATTCCAGGGAGAAGTTTAACTTCATGCTTGTATTTTCAGTGTGTGCATAGTGTATAGTTAAGACAGCTGAATAAATTAAAATCAAAAATTAATTATAGCTCTGCAAGAAATGAAAAATGCTGATAGCAAAGCTAAAAATAGTCTATCACATGAGGATTTTTGATACATTTCACCAGTTGGGTTTTTTTAGGGAAACTCCAAACACCATAAAAATCCTTGAATTGGAGCCACACGCAGTCAGAACTAGACAGCTGAATTGAGAAAGGAGTGAACTCACTGGGCAGTTTCTTGAATTCCTATTCAAAAACTACAGAGCTAGAAGAATATGATCTGAATAAAGCCAGAAATAAATGGAAAAGTTCCAACACAAATATTAAGGCCAAGCTTTGCAGAAATGATACAATAGACACCTGATATTTATTTCAGTGACAATGAAAACTAAATCAGTTTGTGGAAAAACTGATCACCTATTCAAGTACAAATATTCAGGTATCTAAACCAGGAAATGTTCATCATAATGATTTTATCCATCTTGGGAAACAGAAGAGAAACATGCTTTGCTAGATTTGCCTAATTTTTTCAGTATGGTTTTAAGAAGCATTATATGTATTAACAGAGTTTTAGGCAATTTACACCAGTATTCCATCATTAAATTGTTGAGCAAGCATAGCAAAAGCAATTGCTGTCATCACCACAAAACCACTCACTAAAAATGAAAACCAGACTTTGGAATGGCAGGTGTGTCATCTGCTGCATAAAATGATCCAAGCTCATGATTGCTGATAAAAGAGGAAACAAGAAATAGTTCTGCTCCTGACATTTTCTTATCTCTGAGAATGTACAAAGAAAGAAAAGTTAAAGTGTCTGTTCATGAAATCAGTTAAATGGAACATATTAGGCTTTCTTTTTTACCTTAAAGGTCTGGAAGACTCTCTGTTAATCCCTGCCCTGTAACCAATTAACTGAATTCTAGAACATGGCAACCTTTCAGATACCAATTAACTTACTTCAACACTTTTTGTCCAGAGCATACTCTGGGCTGGGACATTTAAAGTGTCTGTTTCCTTTTTTCATTTTTTCCTGGTTGGTTAACTTAATGCTCAAGGGATCATTTGCTAGCCTTCTAATTAGCAGGCATGTTTCTTAGTTCTTATCAGTAATTGCTCATTAGTAGGGATAGATTTTTGTGCAAAAATAAGCCATTGTAACCTACTGAACAAAAGTCAGCCACATATCACAAGACTGCCAAAAAATAAAAACAGCCTGAGAGAAGTCAAAAAGTAGAGTCCTGATACTGAAATGCAGGCTTGGTTTTTTGGCACTTCTCTGCAGACCATTTGACACACTGAACAAGATTATCTATTTCTCACCTTCCTTAGCATTTCATGACAAATATTTTTTAAGGGCATCACACCATACATCTCTAACAAAGTGTGTAGTGTCAGTTCTTGAATCATCCCTAACCAACTCACACTAGCACAACTTCCCATTTTTTCCAATGGAAACTCAATCTTGTGACGTGGATCAAATGACTACTGGTATCCTAAAGTTTTTCCCTTCTTTTCCAAGAAAAAAATAGGCAAATTAGTGAAAAGCACATAGAAAACTCAGTGCTGCAGTCATTCTTCCAACAACTTTGACATGCCAGCACAGTGCTCTTTAAAAGAATACTAGTCAGGGGAAAACAAGGGTACAGCGCCTTGTGTTCTTGCATTTCAATGTCATGTCCAATAGCAGAATTGAATCATAAGTTATCTGAAAAATAGACTAAAGTAATCACCTTGGTTTGTTTACCTGCAGCCCAGAGGCATGCTGAGTACCAAAGAGCCAGAGGCTCATATTGGAGGTTTGACACTCTTTCTCCTAATGAATAATAGGGTTGTTACTATCCCACCTACAAAACAACTCCTTGACTCAGCTTTGTGACTCAAGACTGACTTGAGTCAGAAAATAATAATCTCTAATAATTCTACCTCCATCTATAAAAAATAATTCTCTTATTTACAACAGAATATTTAGATGAAAACACCTAAATAATGCTTCTATACTTTTACTTAGAATGAGAAATGATTTTATGCATTATTAAAAGATGACATAGCAGTATTTACTATTACCTTAAGTGTTCAAACAGTTCCTGCAGAAAGACTGTGGCTAGGTACTTAGTGCTTTACAAACCAGTAATATATTTACAGGACACAAAAAGTAGGTGCTAGCTTGATAGCATTATTATCTGGACTCTCTTTTTTCTTTACTCTGAATGTTAATGGCATCGGCAATGCTTTCAGCATCACCATGCCTTAGCTTCTATACCTGAAGAACTGACACAATTCCCATCAAGCTATGAGTTTTGAGATCCACAACCACTCTTTATTAGCACAGCTATTTTAGATCTAGACTAAATACACTACTCTTCTTTCAAGCAATGCTCTACTTTCCATTCCTACATTCTCTTCACTTCTTCCTCACCAATGACTATTTAAATACTTTGAAAATATAACTCAAGGAAACTATCAAACCAGTAAATGTTCTTGCTCTTGGATTCTCTAATTTTTATTAAAAAGTAAATGAGAATATATTATTCACAGACCATTTCAATGGTGCACTTCACTGTGACTAGATTTATTGCTATTCATTACTTGCAATATGGAAAAGGAGAAAACAATGATGATTCATACTCCTAAAATCATAGTTTAATAAAATTAACTTTTATTCTGTCAGGCAACTCTTTCACTTTTTTTTTTTTTTATGATGCAAATATTTTTAGTGGAAAAAGCCTCTACGTGTTTTTAGAATAATTTTTTTGCTATGTTTCTTCAAGTGGTTTGAAATAATTACATCATTTAAAATGTGATTGTGCATCTCAGAATAAATTAAGTACTTATTTACATTAAAAAATTAAAACATTTTAGTAATAATATGGTTAAACCTATTGAAATAGTGGAATTGGTAATAGTACAAGGAATACTCATGTTTATTTCTGTTATGTATTTAGAAGGATCCTTCAGGCAGATGGAAAAGAAATACTTTGCAGGTCACCAATATGTAGAGTTTTCTAAGGAAAAAATTGTTTTAATTCAACATAACAAATTATTTTCACAGGAAAGGTCTGAAAAATACAGTAAAGGGTTCTTTGTCTCCTTTGAAAATGACAAATGCTGGGAAGCACAGGAAGTCTGAAAGAACTGTAAAAACACCTGTTTTAAGAGAACAAATTACAGCACTCAAATTCCAGTAGAAGAGTGGACCTACCAATATTATACAAAGAAATAAATCATAATACTATACAGATGAAAGAAGAATACAGTGAGTTTGACTTTATAGGAAACATACTCAAATGAACTATTGGCATTTTGGGGATATATATATAGCAAAGTTTTGTAACATGAAACTGATGACAAAAATAATGCTGTTCGAGTATGTCTGTCTCTGAGGCAGAGACCCTGGGAATTTCCTACCAGACTTTCAGGTTCCCAAATTCATCTGCATGAGGTGATTCTCAACTTAGCAGAAAAATGAGGTCTAACTGAAGTAAAAATTCCTTGATCCTGAGCTGCATTCTTAAGAATTATAGAATCCTGTTGTTTGGGAAAGATTTCTCAGATAATTGAGTCCACTTGTAAAGCCAGCGCTACCAGGTCCAACAACAAGACACATATCTAAGCAGCCCATCTGCATGTCTATATCTTCTAAACACCTCCAGGGATTATGACTCAACCACTTTCCTGGGCAGTCTCATCCAATGCTTCACAACACCTTTAGTGAAGAAATTTTTCCTAATGTCCAATCCAAACCTCCTGTGTTACATCTTGAGGTTGTTTGCTCTTGTCCTGTCATTTGTTTCCTGGAAAGGAATAGCGTAGGTCTGTCTCAGAGGTTAAGTAGGTCTACCTATCCCGAAGATCTAAAATCCAAGGCTCTGGCCTCAGGATGCTTGTGTACACTTCCAATGTCTTCAGCCCTGGTGCTGATATATTAGACAGTTTTCTTAGTCTTATACTTCTTTAATCAGAAAATTTCCCACAAGCTCTTATTTTTTATCTCTAGCAGCTATTCTTCTGACAGCATATTTTTTGAAAATTGTCTGTAGATAGGGACATGCTCAGCAATGAAATTGTCATGCCAAAAGTAGGAAAATAAACAAATGAAGCAAGTTATTCAAAGTCACGATTATATAGTTTTGAATTTCAGATCTGTTCATATAGGAGATTATGCCAAGAGTACTGCATCCTCTGCTGCACACATAATGAAAAACCTGTAGGTTTTTTGGGCCTCAGTAAGGCAGGACTACTCTCACTTCAGCTTCATGATGCATTGTCAGTTGTGTAGGAGGACCTCATTCAGTAATAATCTCAAATGCTATGGAATTCCTAACTAAGCTACATACTTGTCAGAATGTTCAAAAAATGTTAGTACAACATTTAGCCTGTTAATGGTACTTGAAAAATCAAGAAACAATGGCTCACCCATACTTCCATTAATTGTACAGTAGCTGTTGTTATTTAAAAATGAGTTTGTTTGCAATTATCTGGAGTTCTGTGAAGTGTACTCAGGTATACTTCCCTTTGCATGGGAAGGAAGTTGAGATGCACATGTGCAAAAACTAAAGTTCCTAACATGCAAAAAAGCTTCTTCCATCACAGTACCTAAAAAAGGTATATGTGTCATCACATATATCAAATCTTTCAGGATAAGTGAAAGCTTTGAAACAATTACTTACTTATTGCTGTTAATGTACCTTTATGACAGGGACATACAAGAGGAAGCTGACAAAATATTCATGTTAAGATTTTCTTTCAGATCCTGAAACAAGTGACTTTATTGCCAGAAGTACTGGAATGAAGCCCTTTCACTGATCTCATCCAACTTCTGGAAATAAAACTTCATTTGTAATTTTTTTTCCAATAAATATGCTAAAATAAGGTCATAATATTACAAGCACATTGCAAAATGTTGGGACCCCCTGCTAGTGGAGTTTTATTTTATTTTAAGACATAGCCACAGCAAGGTAGTTTACAGAAGTAATTTTTTTCCCAAAAGGGAAATTCATATCTTTTAATGAGAATCCAGTTGCAACTCTGAGTATAAAGCTTTACCCGCGTGTCTTTACCTCCTATTTTTCCACTCTAAGAATCAGAGTTATTTAGCAGGTCATATGATTACTTAGGCATATACACTAAAATACAGATTTGGCCTCCCTGTATTTCCAGTACGTATTTTGAAATTTTTCAGATAAGATATTTCCTCAACTGACATTGCCAAATGTGAGCTCCATGCATTTTAACTTGTCCATTAATACGCCCCTCTGCCTCTTCTGCCCTGCCTATACCTCCTGAACAGCCCGTAGCCATATAGCAGGGCACTCCAGTCAAGGGACTCATCCCACCAGGTTTCCTATATGCCACTTATGTCAAATATTTGAGACTGGGCCAAAGCTTATGTATATTCTTATATCCTCAGAAATGCAAATTAAAACACATTAACCTCAATATCACTGAAGTAAGTTTTGTCTTTTTTTTTACTACACACACTACCCTTGTTCATTTTTATCATCTTTTGACCACACAAGTATTGGATGACTCAGTTTTTCAGGATATTCATATATCTGAAAGCATTACAATTTCCTTGTTGCCACAACTAATGAATAATTTTTACAGAAAATTTCCATTACTAGCACAAGAAATTAGCATGTTCTAGGGAAGTCTGCATGAAGAAAAAATATGTAAAAAACTGTTCCTTCCAGCAAAAAAGGATAGATGAGGCTAATTCCATGATTATTGATAACATGAAAGACAAGCTTAGGAAACCTAGCTGCTGGGACAAAAAGAACATTTATGGAAATGAGGAAAAGACACAGACTCATTTCCGTAAATGAGTTTTACCAGAATATGTTTTGTGACTTACCTGGGAAAATCTTTGTCAAGCTGAAGTAAAAAAGTATCATAAGTCCAAAATGCTCTTCTTAATGTTCTGAGACTACAGGTTTTTCAAAGGCTGAGATCTGGTTTAACCTGTCTCCTTATCCTTTCTCTTGCAATTCTGGAGCTGAATAAGACACTAATCTTCCTAACTTGTAGGGAAAATAAATTTTAAAGAAATAGGAGTGATATTAAAATATCCCATCCTTTAAAAAAGAAGCTATAGAATAGAGTAATATTTTAAAATTATTAGAACACCTGTTACAATAATTTAGAACAAATTATCAGTTTGAATAAAGATCTCTAGCAGCACCAACAGAGAGAAATAATAATTTTTGATCTAAATGTAATCCAGCTAAGCCATATCTACTCTTGCTTTTATGATGTTCTAGAAACTTGAAATTTAAATACACTTTCATAAAGTTTTAAAATTTTATAAAATTTACCAGACTTTAAAAACCAAGGAACAAGAAATTTTAGGAAAGCAGATGAGTATCTAGCATTAACTCACTTGAAAGGTTTCATTTTCTTAAAAAAAACGTATCAGAGTAAGTTGAATTAAATAAAATAAGGCAAAACAAAATAATAGAGTGTAATCTTCTGTAATAATGCAATTATTCTTTGTTATACTTAAGTAAGTATTCCTGAAAGACGTTAAACTGCTCTTGGCTGGGGTAGAGTTAGTTTTCTTCCCTGACTGGCATGGGGCTGTGTTTTGGATTTGTGCTGAACAGAGGGATGACAATACAGAGATGTTTTTGTTATTGCTGAGCAGAGCTCACACAGAGCCAAGGCCTTTTCTGCTTCTCCTACTGCCATGGTGGTGAGGGGACTGGGGGCTGGGAGGAGACACAGCCAGGACAGGTGACCCCAGCTGAGCAAAGGGATATTCCAGACCATGTGGCATCATGCTCGCAATATAAAGTGTAGGGAAGAAGGAAGGGGAGGACATTTGAAGTGAGGAGTTTGTTTTCCAAAGTTACCACTATGCGTATTTGGGCCCATCTCTCCTGGAGACGACTGAACTTCTGCCTGCCCACAGGAAGCAGAGAATTAATTCCTTGCTTTTCTTTGCTTGTGTGTGAGGATTTGGTGCTCCCTATTAAGCTGTCTTGAATTTCAACCCACAAGTTTTCCAGCTGTTACCTTTCCAATTCCCTTTTCTATCCTGCTGGTGAGGGAGTGAGCAAGCAGCTGCATTGTACTTGTTTGCTGGCTGAGGTTACACCATGACAAACACCAAACTACAAGTAGAGAAATTGGAACCAAAAGCTTCAATGTATCAAAATTTTATTTTTCAAGTTTTAAAAGGTATTATTTTAATATGATCTTTTTATTGTCAAGGATCAGACCTGCCTTAAAGCAGTCCAGCTACAGTTTAAAAGGGAAAACAACTCCATCCTTCTTGTTAGGATATACTTCTTGCATTTCAAGCTGTTTCTAAGCCGTTTCATAAGCAGGGAAATACTAAACTTGACTGTATACATGTTTGGAGTCATGACTGTTACTTTAAGAGAATGCTAATATGCAGTTCACTTTACCAGGAAACAGTACAAGATAAATATGCATGTATTTTACACTAAGAAGAAATAAACTACAGAAGCTTCTGAAATCTTCATAATGTACTTTGAAATTGCAACCCAAGGTACAGAACTCATATCCTTTTAGTTCACCAACATTAAACTACTGCATGAACAAGACTTTTAGCTATCATTAGTTTACAATTCTTGGCTTAAATTTTACTAGGGTGTTCTGTTTGCCCAATAGTAAGCAGTCAAAACCAGAAAGTTTTTATTCAGAACAAATAAATATTTGACTTTCTATTCAGAATAAAAAAATATATACAGTTTTAGTTCCGTGATTGAAAAAAAAAAAGTGAGCACTACAGTTTCTTACCTTTTTGGCACAGGGAGAGATGGCCATACATTCCATATTAATTCTACACCTACCCCAGTATCCTATCTGATGGCACTTTGAAAAAGATGGTTAGGGAAACTGCGTTAGAAAAAGACCAAGACTAAAAGTCATCCACGTCCACCCTTGCTAATATTTCTTCATTAAAATAAATTTTAAGATATTCTTACATAGAGGTTTCATTTGGGATGTTACATTTATGATTAGAAACTCATAGTTAATTCTATTAATTTATGTTCTTTTTTTAACCTATTTATACAACTTCCTCTTACACTTTGCAATTTTTATTTCCACATGTTCTACAAAAATACTCTTCGTGGCTTCTAAATGCATGCAAATTTGTCTTTCTGGATAATATTTAATATTTTATTTGATTTTTCACTGCTGGCTATTGAGGTGATTTTTGCAGATGAACACTCACAATGTCCAACTCTATTCTGAGTTGATATAGGTCATTAAAAACACCTTTACTGCATACTTATAGTAATTTTATATTTCCCATGTACATTTTTGTTACTTGTCGCAAAGTAGGTCAAGCACAGAATCTTTTGAAGTATCTTAGAATCATAGAACTACAGAATGATTTGGGTTGGAGGGAAACTTAAAGATCATCTCATTCCAACCTCCCTACCATGGGCAGGGAAACCACCACTAGACCAGGTTACTCAGAGGCCCATCCAGCCTGGTCTTAAGACTCAAAATCAATGGAATTACTAACTTCAGGAATTTAATTTTGTTTTTCAGAAAATTAAGAACTGGCTTTAATTTTTCAGTGTATTACCTTGCAAAGAGGTATCTATAAAGTTCCCCAGTAAAGGTAATTGAGAACAGTCCCTGACAAGGAATCCTTTTTTGCACCTATTGGTTCAGACTAATTTTTAAAAGTAAGAAAACAGCAAGGGAGGACGATGCCGTATTTTATATACTCAGGTCAAAAGGATTTCCTATAGTTTTATATAGGGAATACTTTGAATAATGTTGTTGCAGGAAGACAGGGAAATAATTTGCAATATATAGTGATTTATTAAAAGTATTGCAATTTCTTGCCATCAATAGCTGTCAATTTGTTGAAACATGAACTGGTAAGACCATCCTGCTCAAGTTAGGTGTTTACATTCTAGTAAGTAATAATAATAAAAAACTTCTTATTGCATCTAATTGTAAAAATATAACTTGATAAATGCAAGTAAAACAAAGTGCACAAAACAAAAGCCGTAATTTCAGGATGATCCTCCTGTGTTTTTATGTCATGATTTCATTAAAAAAAGTCTACACAAACTACTGTGTCAATAAAAGTATATGGAAAATTCTGCTAAAGACATATTTGCTAGTTAACAAGGCACTGCCTTAATATCTAAATACTCAAAACAAAGAAGACAAGAAAATTAGAAAGGAAAGAAAGAGAATGAATGAAAGTCTAAAAGCAAATTACACTGAGAAACAGAAAGCCAGCCAAACAATGACCCAAATATATTATTTTATTAATAAACTCAAAAGTATAAATTTATTGCTATAACCATATTCTCTCCACAAGGTTTATCCTTTTGAAAATCAAAGTACACTTTAAATAGTGTTAAATTCTGGCACTTCTATCTACACATAAAAACCTCAGTAGAAGAATTATTTGAACTCGGATGACTCGAACTGCTAAGGTAGGGGTAGAAATTCAAATGATAATAGCATTCGAGATTGTAATCTTATAGAGGGGTCAGATAGGGCTGCTACCTCTCTGTGTTCCAGCTTCACCAGGTCACTACTATTGCTTGAGTTAATTCATTCATAGCTCAAGGTAAAAACTTGATATAAACCAGTTCCATAACAAGAACATCATGCTGACATTTTATATAATGTTGCCCAAGTACACTCTCTTCCAAGAACACTTTTGCCATCAGAGTTGAGTAGGAAATTGGTTTTCTATACTGCCTCACTGTTCCATGTCAGAAATCTTATTCCATGACATATGAAAAGAAAGTTCTTTCAACATTTTCATAAAAAGCAAGGTTCAAAATGTATGCATTCTCCAATCTTTCTTCTCAGAATCAAATAGTCCAGGACACCAGAATGTCCTGGAAACCAAATCAACCAAGAGTGCATCACCTAATCACTGAGCTTGGAAGAATTCTGTGGAAGTTGTCTAGTTCAAACTCTGTTCAAGCAAGCACAGAGAGTAGTTTGTCAGGACAGTGTCAAGTCAGGTTCTGGACTTATCAATAGGCTACTCCTCAGTCTCTCTGGACACCTGGGCCTTCAAACACTTCAAATAGTGTTTGACCATCTCTCAATCAGAAAATAGTAATAATAATAATAATAATAATAATAATAATAATAATAATAATAATAATAATAATAATAATAATAATAATTTTAAAATAAATAGTTAATAAATATATAAAATTTAAAACATTGAAAAGGTGGTTTTTTTGTGTTCAGATGAAATGTTATGTGTTTCAATAGTTAATATATGCCCCACTGCTTTTTGCCTTGTCACTAAGCACTACTAAGCAGAAACTGGTTCCATTATGAATACTCCCACAAGAGGCATTTATACACATTGATACCTCACCCCAGAGCCTTCTCTTGTCCAGGCTAAACAGTTCCAGCACTCAGCCCTCTCCTGTATACCACATGCTCAGTTTCCTTAATCATCTTCATGATTCTTTGCTGCACTCATTTAATGATTCATGATTTTCTTGCAGTGGGGCACCCAGAACATAACACAGCACTCTTGATATGCTTCCAGTAGGGCTGAGTAGAGGGAAAGAGTAGCTCTGCTTGACAAATTAGGAGTGCTTTTACTAATGCTATCCAGCATCCTCTTAGCCTTTTTGCTACAAAGGCATACTGCTGCCTCGTGCTGAGCTTGTTCACTAGGGTGCCCAGATACTTTTCTACCCATCTTCTTTCCAGATGGCCATCTCCAGTGTGTACTTTGAGTAGCTTGGTGTTTTCCCTCTTATCATCAGGTCCCATGACCCATTCAGCAGCAGACCCACATTTTCCCTAGTCTTCCTCTCATTGCTGATGTACCTGTAGAAACTTTTCCTGTTGCTTTTTTCTCTTTCTCCAGATTCAGCTGAACATGAATTTAGCTTTTGTAACCCCATCTTTGTATGCTCAAAGAGTATTTATATATTTTACTTGAGTCACATGCCCCTGCCTTTTCTTCTTGTATGCTTCCATATAATGTTTGAGGGTTATCAGGAATTCAGGAGTACTTTATTATATGCAAGCCTCCTCCAACAATGACTTGATTTTGCCTTTGTTGGCATGTACTGTTCTTGAGCTTAGAGAAGGTGATCCATGAAAATCAACCCTGTCCCCTGGTCCACTCTTCTCACCAGGGCTGTATCCCATTTCTAGGAAACCCCTTAACAGGCCAAAGCCTACTGTCTAGGAGCCGTGATCTTGTTGTTTCTCTTTTCTCTCCTCTCATGATCCATGTGAACTGCACACATCCCACAGCCTTTGCAGCTGAGGCTGTTGCCCATGTTGAATTCCTCTTCAGGTCTCCTTGTTTAAGTATCAGGTCCATTTTAAAGGCCCTTCTTGTTGATGCCTTGATTACCTGCATCAGAAATTGTCATCAAAGCACTCCAGAAGTCTCTTAGGTTACAAGTGCCTTGTTATTAGGACTGAGACCTGTAAATGTGAGGCTTCCTCCAGTTCATCTTTGATCTACCACCTCTTCTTGACAAGCACATCTGAAGAAGACCCTACCACAACCCCACTGATGTTAGTCTGCCTACTAACCCCAATACATAAGTTTTCAACTGGCTCATCACCTCACAGTATGCAGAGCTCCTTACCTTTACTCCTGCTGCTCTTCTAAATGAAAGGCAGCTTTCCTACTCATTTTCCTTCTTAAAGAGCCACTATCAATCCACCACAGCACTCCAGTCATAAAACACAAGGACTTCGCTCCCCTGCTGTCTTCTCAGAAGGCTTTCACTAAAGTATTGGCTGTACTGGGGTACAATTTCTCCTGTTGAAACAGATCATTACCTACAACTAATTACTTCTGAGGTGGGTGGGAAGAGACTTACAGTTCATCTACATAGATAAGTTACAGACTAGTTCTTGTCCAAATTAAATATAAACCAGAATAGCACAATGCATGTGGAGAGAAAAGCAAGGAATTGAATTATTGTAATGAGAAATCCAGTTTAGTATCCAGGGTAATCTTCAGTGAATGACTCATCAGGTCTCATCTACATTTGTATTGGAAGTTTCAGTCTTCACAAATTATTTTCTTTTCTAATGATAAAAGTAAATTAAAAATCCCACCTCACACATGTTATGCAATGTTGAAAATGCAAGCTGATATTGTCAGTGTCTACAGTAATAAAACAGGATGTCATAATGTAGGACATGCTCTGATGCAGTTTGAGTTAATCAGTTTTGAACGAGCCTGCAATGACCCAGAAAGAGAGAGGTAGTCTCCCAAAGTTGTATAAAGCCACAACAACTACAGCAAGGCTGACTAGAGGTGATGTTTCAGCAGCTGCTTCCTGCAGTAGCAATTTCTACCCAAAAAAATTACTTTTTTTTTTTTTAGTAGAATTCCATGATAAGGAAAACTGTACTGCTCTAAAGAATCAGTTCTCTAAGAGAATAAAGCAACTTGGATAATCTGCTTAATTTGTCTTAAAGTGGTGTAAAATGCTTTGAAGTTTTGACATACTGAGTTTCAGTATTGAAAAACCCACAAAAGTTGGTTCATATTAGAATGCACTGTAGGAGCTGATAGTCCAAAATTTTTGTTAAGCAGTAGGTGTGATAGAAGAACACAGTGATAAAGGAAATGTTTCTCTGAGTATTGTTATGGTGGGCAAATCCAGTCACTTCCTTCTGCTGTGGCAGCAGAAAAAACATAGCATGGTCACAAAACTGAACTTTCATCACAGTCCAGACAAGACTGGACGGAATGAGTTGAAGCAGCATACCCATTTGCAGGCATCAATAAGCCTTGTCCCTGCCGCCTTGACAAAATGCAGTTTTTAGAGGCCAAAACAGGGAGGGAAATAAAGAAGCAGCAGCAAGTATGATATATAATTGCTTGAGTTTTGTGCAGTTTGGGGATGGTAGTATTTTATGAAAGCTGTCTGACTCATGGTGGGGAATCCTTCATTTCCAGCACTTCTTCACTGCCTTTGAACCTTGTCTAGCTGCTCAGGACTGGAAAAGGTATCAGGTAGAAGAGGAGGCATTTCTCAATGTGATAGGTAATCATGTATCAGAGCAGAACTTCAGGAATGCTCAAGAGAAAAAAAAAGGTTCAGCTTTTATATATTAGACTAAGTGATTCAACTCAATATGACTCCAAGTAACTTCTGCTGTCTCATATCAATGTACTAAAATTTATCACCATTTTAGCTTATAATACTTTAATATTTATAATAGACTACAAAAATGCTTTTCTGTCTCTTCAAATCCACTGGCAAAAGTACTGCGCTTTTAAAAGATCATTTATAGTTATATTCTGAGTAATCTCATTCATTTCTTTGGGGTTGCATACAAATTCTACTAGCTCATCTCCTTAGGCACCCATGCATATGTCATGCTTCTTTTTGTTTCTACTTCATATTTTCTTCTGAGAACCCTTAAAACTAAAATGAATCAGCCTGTCTCTGCTGAAAATGTGTACAATTTTTCTCTACTACAAAGATCTTTCATCACATTATTTCTTGTTCTGGTGCTCTGAATTCTGAAAGCAATGTAACAGATGACTTACCATCAGCTATCAGTCATTGTCATCTATTCACTTATTGAATTTTGAGGTTCTGTATTAGAAGTTCACACTTTACCTCCCATTTAATCTTAATTCATATTTTGAACTATTTCTAATTGATTTTTTTCTGTTTTCATTATTAAACTGCAATAGTTTAGTGGCACATAAAATCACTGGTGTTGAAAGTTATTACTGTTTATGTACAAAATTCAAATTATTCACCTGCATTCATATTTTGAATGCATTCAGGACTCAGTACTAACAAAATACCCATACTCCTAGGTGATCATGCTGTTTCTTCTGTATTCATGTTCATCTGTTGTCTTATGGATAACTGTCTGTTTTCTTCTAAAACAGCTGCACTGTACAGGCACCTATCTTTTTCTCAATTTGCTGAATATTTGCTCTTTATATGCAAATAAAACCCCCATAATTTGCCGATCTTGATTTAACAGCATATAAAAGAATACACATACATTTTCAGGCCCTTGTCCCTCTATCCCTTGTCTTGAGTAAAAATCAATGATATTCCTTCTCCACCTGCACATCCTTAGAGACATGCTAGATTTTTCTTCACAGTTCCCATAGTAAATATTCTTGTGGGAGTAAGTCTTATACACCCAAAATTATTTTGTCACATATCCATGCATCCCTAAAATTAGTAAAATTACAGCTTATTGACACTGTTTGAAATTTCTGACATTCCAGAAAATAAATTCTTTTCACTATTATCTTTTGTTAAAAGTTTCCTTCTTCACCATTGCCCTCCCTCAAGGTTATGCAATTCATGATTTATGAATTTTCATGCTTGCTCTTCACTTGGTTTCAAATGATTCTAGTAAGAGAACTAAATATCATAATTTTTTTTTCCTGTTCAATAATGTTAACTCATTATAGAGTCAATCTTTTCTAAAATACTTTTAATAATAATTTAATTTGTTTAAAGTAGTCAAGTTAATTTTGTTTCACTATTTCAGTGTACCTTTTAGGTCTTCACTCATTCTGCAACCTCTTATCATTGGACTGCTTCCATACAAGTGATGACAATATGGGACTCCTAAAAGCATCTCCAGATGCTGAATTGATAATTTCACATTATGATAAGAATTCCTTGTACTAGATTCAACAGAATTTTTGTGTTACTGTGGACATTTTTCATGAAACAGAGGTTGAAATCTGGTGTATTTGTATTTTAAGTCTTTCTTGAGAAGAAGACACAGCAAGGGTTACCGATTTTCAATTTAAAACATTTGTCCCTTAAATCTTTTGCAAACCCTGCCAGCTCTTATCATTAGTCTAACTGTACTTGCATCACTTTTGATGTACTTTAAAACACTAGCAGTAATAACTTATGATAGAAAAATCTTTAAAACCAAATAATTTATTCCTGACACTGCTGTTACTGGCTTTTCTATAAGACCTGTAACTCACAGGGGAAAAAAATCAGTTTTAAATGTACTAGGAAAAGATCATTTACCTTTAACAAGATGAAATGCTGGATCCTGCTCTTGGGTCACAAAACCAGCATATACAGCAGTATAGGTTTGGTGCAGCATAGATGGAAAGCTGCCTGGAGGAAAAGGACCTGGGCGTGCTGGCGACAGCAGCTGAACATGAGCCAGGGTGGGCCCAGGTGGCCAAGAAGGCCAATGGCATCCTGGCCTGGATCAGCCATGGTGTGGGCAGCAGGGCCAGGGCAGGGATTGTCCCCTGTACTGGGCACTGCTGAGGCCACAGCTCCAGTGCTGTGTCCAGTGCTGGGCCCTCAGTGCAAGAAAGACCCTGAGGAGCTGGAGAGAGTGCAGAGAAGGGCAGTGGAGCTGGGGCAGGGTCTGGAGCACAAGTGCTGTGAGGAGCAGCTGAGGGAGCTGGGGGTGTTTATCCTGGAGAAAAGGAGGATCAGGGGTGACATTATCACTGCCTACACCTGCCAGGAAGGAGCCTGTAGCCAGGTGAGGGTTATCTTTTCTCTCAAGTAATAAGCAACAGGACAGGAGGAAATGGCCTCAAGTTGTGCCAGAGTTTCAGACGGGATATTAGGAAAAAATTCTTCATGAAAAGGGTTGTCAAGCACTGCAGCCAGCTGCTCAGGGAGGTAGTAGAGTCATAATCAATGGAGGCATTTAAAAGACATATAAATGAGGCACTTAGGGACATGGGTTAGAGCTGAACTTGGTAGTGTTAAGTTTTACAGTTTGACTTAATGACCTTTAAGGGCTTTTGCAACCACAATGATTTTACACTTCTTTTATCATATTTTGAAGCATAGCTCCAGCAGCTCTGTCATGTTTTGTTCCTCACAATAACAGCAGTACATTGAGAGTCATTTCAGTTAGAACAGAAATAAACCAAGAGGAAGATTATCTTGAAATCATAGTAAGGTATTTTTTCGTTTCATCTGGGAATTGGTGAGGGGGGATATTTAAAGATTAATTGAAAAACACTGGGACATAAAAATATAATTTTCCTATTGCATAGCCTAAGAGTTCAGCTGTAACTGCTTAACATTTATTTGTAAGTTCTCCCTCACTGATTATCAATTTTATATAATTCATACCTCTAGATACACATACAGAGAAACAAAAGAAAACATGTGTTGCAACTGTCATATATTTCAAGAAAATTCTATACTACATTTATTAAATTAATGAATTATTTTCATTTTCACATTAGACCAGACTTACAGCTAACTATTTCAGGCTTGGTTAGTGGTCAGCAAAAAAAACTAAAAAAACCCCAACAAAACAAAAGCCAAACCAGACCAAAAAACTTTCAGAAGCAGGGAGAAAAAAAAACCCTTGTAAAACTGAAAACAAAGGAAATCTGATGCCTATAATGTCTTACCTAACCCTATTAAAAAAATTCCTAAACGGAGAAACATGAAGTTTCTATCTTCTCAAGTTTTCTTTCATTCTATTTCTTTAGCATTCATTTTCACAATTTCCAGTATTATTCCAGATCTATATAAAAGATAATCTATTTATAATCCAAGTATGTAAAATTTGGGGTTAAAACAGTATATTGTGACAATGAATTATGGATTATGTTCATCTATTTAATACCAAATTCTTATTGTTTGGTTGGTTTTTCAGTTTATTTGATCCAGCTGTGCTCATTTTCCTTTTGTAGTGCAAGTCTGAGTTCTCCAACAACTTTTAGGACATGAGGTGATCAACAGTTCAAATGGTAAGATTTCTGCAAATTTGCATCACTGATTTACATAGTATTAATATTTTTTAATAAGTCTGTATAGCAACAAGAATTACTAGCCCAAGATAAATTCTGTGTTTCTAACAACTTGTAAATTCAGACTGATTCTTAATAGCTAGGAATTAATTTTTGAATTATTATATTTTTTACAGGAATCATGAGCAATGTTAAAATTGTAGACTGACTCGCTGGGTTGCTGTGCCATGGAACCCAAGCTGGAAACACCACTGAAGAGTCTGCTGGCCTGCCAAATTTCCAGGAATAGTTTTGACAGTTACCATGCCCTTTACCTGTTTTTGCTTTACTCTTGACACCTTTGCCAAACTATTTGGAGAACAAGTTTTATGAGGAGCATCTGAGGAAGCTGGAATTGTTTAGCCTTGAGAAAAGAAAGCTCAGAGGCAATCTCTACAACTCTGCTCTCTACAACTACCTGAAGGGAGGAGGGTGTAATGAGGTGTTGGTCTGTATTGTATCCCAGGCAATAAGTGAAAACGGCCTGGAGTTGCACCTAGGGAGGTTTAGATTGAATATTTCAAAAAAATTTATGCATTGAGAAGATGGTGGAACAAGCTGACTAGGCAAATGGGGGAATCATTGTCCCTGGAAGCCTTGAAAAAAACATGTAGATGCTTTAGCCT
This sequence comes from Passer domesticus, assembly GCF_036417665.1. Classification (NCBI taxonomy): domain Eukaryota; kingdom Metazoa; phylum Chordata; class Aves; order Passeriformes; family Passeridae; genus Passer; species Passer domesticus. Next base: position 20,289,508 of record NC_087512.1, read on the forward strand.
TAATGATTCTGTGATTCTGTTTAACTAGAAAAAATTCCCTCATTGCACTCTGAGTGTAACCCACCATGTAGTGTTTTTGGGAAAGATCACTCATGAATTAGCACTCAATTCCTGGCATCATCCACAATAAGACAGAAAAATGTTAATCAGTAATGCCCCAAACGCTTTTCTTAGATGTTCATGTAATTATGTGAGCCCTCTAAGCTCTCTAAGTACTTCAGTAAAGTTAAGATAATGAAATACTGGAGGAAAATAGATCTTAATATCAAGCATCACTTCAGAGGAAGTAAAATGCCTTCGGAAAAAAATCAGATACTTTCACCTAAGGAGTCTCCTGTTGTTAAGATAGGACCACAGGAGTTAATAAATCTGTATAAAATTCCATAATGCTAACTACATAATTTACTAAGTATTCCAACATTAATGAACTGGAACAAAATGTCTTTTTATGGAATAATTGTGTCAGTCTACTTATACATCACAGGTTTCCTATAAATTCCCATGAAGTTCAAGAAGAAATAATAGAAATTCACACAGAAAATTATAACCCTTCTAAAATAACAAGAGACTCCCTGGGTGCTGAACCTGTACTTTGTATCACAGCATTAAAGTTTATTTGGCATGTCCAATTGTTCTCTGCTGTGAGGGCCCCTATAAAGAACTGTATCATTAGGAATGCTAACGCTGCAAGAAGTTAGCATCTATGTTTTCATTTTCAGTCTCAAGATCTTGAAGTTTGAGGCTTGGGATGGGTACAGTATGTGAGACTTAAAGTATTTGGCTTTATGTAATCTGGTTTTCCTCATGTATGGGATAGTTAGCTTCCTGTACTTCCTGTTAGGTTCTCAATGTTAAACTATTTGTTAAACTATTTCTAAATGAATGATCAGCAATTTTATTACTTTCTACTTTTGTGACAAAAAGTATAAGATTTTCAGTGAAAACTTATAATTTGCAACAATTGATAGAAGCTAACCTCTGCAAATAAAAGGGCTTTTGGGTGAAAAAACATCATGATGCATAAAAAACATATACCTTAGCTCCATAAGAAAGCAATGTCTGCATTACAGAAAACATACCATTTTGGTCAAATTAATGGGTGTATACATATAAACTGCAGAGCCTAATTTCTGCCCTGTGCATATTTTCCCTTAATGTTTAGTTCCCTCAGGCAAAGAACTTTATGGCACCAAGACAGAATCAGAATTCACCTCAGTTTTACCTGCACAGTATCTGTAGCACTTTCCATGTATCTTGAGAAGCATTGGATTGGTGCTGCAGGGTAGGAATAGGTCACAACACATAGACACATTTTACACAGTAACTTCTTTTTCCTCCATTTCTGCATGGGATAATAAGGTTCTCATGTGCTCTCAATTACCCACAAAGTTGCTCAAAGCAGTACTAGGGTGTCTCAAAGTGTACCTTGTAGTCATATGATGCTGTCCAAATACCGCAATGCAACAAAAAAGGGATTATTAAAAATGTCTTAGATCCAGACAAAAGGTAGTATATCAGTATTTGTACTCTTACACAAAAATTAGTCCTGCAAGGACCTCTTCAACTCCTGTGAACTGAAGCTAGTGAAAGGGCTAGAAGGCATGTCCTGTGAGGAGCAGTTCAGGATTTGGAGTTTGTCTGTTTGGCGAGAAGGAGGCTGAGGGGTGACCTCATGGCTCTCTGCAGCTTCCTGAAGAGGAAAGATGGAGAGAGAGGTGCTGATCTCCTCTCCCTGGTATCCAGTGATGGGACACATAGGAATGGTTCAAAGCTGACGCAGGGGAGGTTTAGCCCAGGCATTAGAAAGCATTTATTTACCAAGAGGGTGTTATAACCCAGAAACAGGCTTCCTTGAGAGGAGGCCAGCGTCCCCAGCGCATCAGTGTTTAAGAGACATTTGGACAACAAATGCTAAGGCATGCTACCCTTAGCAACATACAGTAGCTTTTGGTCAGCCCTGAAGTGGTCAGGCAGTTGGACTGGATGATCACTGTAGGTGTCTTCCAATTGAATTATTCCTATTGTATTCTAATTCAGGGAGCAGATCTAAGGTTCTGACTTTGCCGTATAAGTCCATGTACCACAGGGACTTGGGCCAAAAGCAAGATTATATTGCCAAAGGAAAAGTTGATTTAGTTTGGTGGTTTTTTGGGGTTGTTTTTTTTTGGGGTGGGGGTTGGTTTTGTTTTGTTTTGGTTGTGAGTGAGTGAGTGAGTGAGTGAGTGAGTGAGTGAGTGAGTGAGTGAGTGAGTGAGTGAGTGGTGTTTTTTTGAAATAGGGAAGAACAAATCCTTTTACTAATCAACAGGACATGAAGGGTTTTTTTATTAATTACCTTCTGGAAAAAAACCCCAAAACATTATATGAAAAGCCTAAGGATGAGATGTCAAAAGTCCCAAGCAGGGAGTAGGGTTCTGCAACGTCAGGATATAAAACCAAGTTCTTTTCTGTTTAGATGAACAAAATACCTGTGGAAAAATGAAACCACTAATTTCTACTTGTATAGCTTTTCTTTACATTTATTTCCTCAAAAAAGCCTGTTAAACATGAAGCAGTTACTGATGAGACAAAGTGTTTTGTCTCCATTTTCTGGGACATACTAAAAGTTCAGAAAATAAACTTATGTAATTATAAAGTTGAGGCCAAAAACTCAAGTAGTTTATAATGAACATATGAAAGAGTTATGCTTAGCTTCTGTGCAAAACAAAAGTGTGTTTGTACAAATAAGCAGCAGTAAAGACACTAATTTTTAGTTACTACTGTTTTATCAGTATTGGCAAAACTAGACCCTTGTTTTCCAAATACTGCTACTCAGATATACAAACCAGAAATAATCTACATACTACTTTACAGATAGAAACCATTTTTTTCATTTTACAGGGCAATGTGTCACCATCAAGTAAAATACTGATTTTAAGTGTATGTTGGCAGGTGAGAAGAAACTTTAGTTTAATGTCTTTCCTGTACTGTGGCACCCAGAACTGCCCCAGCACTCGAGGTGGGGCTGCCCCAGTGCAGAGCAGAGCAGGACAATCCCCTCCCTTGCCCGGCTGGCCATGCTGTCCCTGATGTCCCCAGGACATGGGTGGCCCTCCTGGCTGCCAGGGCACTGCTGGCTCGTGTTCAACTTGCCATGGACCAGAAGCCCAGGGCCCTTTCCATGGCACTGCTGTCCAACCTCTCATTCCCCAGTCTGTCTGTGCATCCAGGGTTGCCCCACACCAAGTGTATATCTCAGCATTTACCCTTAAACTTCATACAAACAAGAGTCACTTGGGCCCTCTTCTTTATGTGAACTATACCTTGTATGAATTCAGTTTGCTGTACTACCACATTGCTACTGAATGCTGTGATAAGATTATGAAATGTATGATACATCCTACTGGGTAATAACATAATTCAACAACCACAAATTAATCACTAGTAGCTGTTTAAAACCACAATCCTCCACCTGATCTCATGTTCCTTTAAGGAACAGTTCAATCCACACCCAATCCCAATTAAGTCTTGCAGACATGGTAAGTGACTGCTCAATTCTCCATCTAAAATTTGAGCATTGGGCTATTTTAACTTTTCCCTCTATACTTCATAACTACTCAAGCTATAATAAGAAATAGACGCTGTAGCTCATTCTATTGGCCAGCATTTGTACAGCTTTAGGATTGCTAAGATCTGAGCCTGAAGAATCCTTGGAAAGAAGATTTCAAGTAGGCTTGACATGGAGTCCACTGGCTAAGGACAAAATTTTGGCATTTTTCAGAATGCTAGTAAAAATTTTTCAGAATGCCAGTAAAAAGGCAATGCATGTCTTAATACTGGAACAATCAAAATACCTTAACTAGCCACTGACTCTCAATCACACAGTAATTTTTGTAAATCAATATTTACAGCACTTTTATGCATCTTTAAAAATCTCCTGTCTTTCATCTACCCTTTCCTGCTTCCCATTTTTACTAATTATCACTTTTATAATGTTATATTTTTATCCTGAAATGTTAACATTAGGAGCAAGTATGTACATACAAGCTAGATGCAAATCTAAACCTTGCAGTTACATTTTCCTATCCCAAAGCTTTATATTATTTCTTGCAGGCAACATTAAAGGTGAAAGAGAACTCAAATGTGGAATATTTTGAACAACTTTCATAATGCATGTTTCTTCAAAATATTATTTTCAAGGTCATTCATAAAATGGTACTGAACTTCAGCTTCTTAATAAAATCTGTTTGAGCAGGTGCAATGACAGCTTGATTCAATTTTTGTTTAGAATATCCTGCACAATTACTGTCAAACATAGCAAAATTAACCCACTACACTTAAAATTTTAAATAATTTATTCATTCATTAAATAATTAAAAATATGATCAGGTTTTCAATTGAAAATGTGACTATTCCAACTAAAACATAACAAATAGCCACTTGATGAAGAAGTTAAAGGCCCTGATTATTTTTCTAACAAAAGCAATGGCATCAATTAAAATAATATATCACACAGAAGGATTTGTATCTGTTTAAAAAATTTAATACAGAAACTGCAATAAAAAAGCAATAAAAAATCCCAAATTCATTTCATGATATGGTAAATAGAGACCTCTTTTTAATACTTCCACCTAGTAATAGTAAAGTATTTGTTTAGTATCTCTCCCAGAAAAAAGAAATCTTGTAGAACTAGTGTGTCAAGTAACCTATTAGACAGCAATTTGCTTGTAAGGCATGAATGGAGTGCTTTGGTCAGGAATTGTTCTGCATTTTTTAACAGGACCTTCACCTTCCAGCTCAAGAGCAGAAGGTCCGGTGTCTGGCCAGGTGAAGTCACTCTTGAATACCTGCAAATGTGTTCTAAAGTCACCCGTCAATGCCTTCACTCACAAGTTTAAGCCAAGTTGCTGCTCAAATTTCTATCATGCTCTGAGTCATGCATTAAAAAGAATCAGCAGACAGTTGCAACAAAGACTAAGGTAGAGAGATTAGCTATTTTCATTTCCACTGAGTACAGATTTTCTTTGCCAAATGCTAATAAAATACAATTCAAGGTGTAGGTCCTTGGCTTCTATACAGCATGAACTGAAAAGAACTGTTTTGTGTCTTCACAGAAAATGCCTCCCTTTTTTTTTGGCTTCTCTGCCAAGTTAGCAGACATTTCTGCCAGTTCATTTTCTAAGTATGTTTTTCTGATCCTTGTTTCTTTTCAACTGCACACAACAATAATGAATGGTAAATACTTGAAGCAAAGCCCATTGTTCCTTATGCAGGCAACCAGTGCAGAGGGGGATAAAACAATATGAATATAATGCTTATCAGGATGCCCTCAGACTCTGTACACAAAGATCACATACTCTGCCCTCCCAAAAAATAGTACTACCCACGAAACAACACATCTGAGCGCACATACTTACTTCCTGCACACATAAGGCTGAATTCACACTGGTTTGAAGATTAATTTTAATCACTTCTCTTGTTACAGCTTGATGTTATAAAAGTCTATTTGCTGCCCTTTACTTTCCTATGCTTCCTGAATTTAAGAGGATACAACACCAAAATGTCCTTCTCTTCAATTAGAGAAGCTAGAAAGACAATAGCTTTAAATTAAGCTATTCTTAGATATTTAAAAAAATCAAAAACCAACAACAAAACACAACACTTAAAAAAAAAAAAAACTCCATGCTTTTACAGTATGGAAAGTGCATAGCTATACAAGAAGAAAATACACTCATCTAACTCAAAAACTTCAGGAACAATATTTACAGAACTTATCCTTTGTTCTAGACTAGCTTTTAGAGCAGTATATTTAGGATTGTAGATATAATCAAGGGTAGGCCAAAATACTAGATAAAGCACTATGAAGAAATGTGTACAGAGCAGGTGAAAAGTGGAGTTCCACTATATGGCATCAAATCCTGAAAGAACTAAGAGCCATCCAAGGCAGCTGGACTCTCAGTGAACAGAGCCAGGTGGAAACAGAATTACTTTAATGGATAAAAGTAAAATTATGTCCAAGGTAGCACTGACCTTTTAGGTCAGTGCTATTTGGTACGCCAAATAAGTCGTTAATTCAGATGAAGAAAAATTCCATAGAAAAATAAAGTAATTAAGTTTGAGGGATAAATTAATCTCTAGAATTATTCCCCTAAAATAAACTAGCTAAGCAAAATCTTAGTTTATTCTGTTATTTCCAAGAGAATCAACACCAGCTGAAGCTGCCCAAGAGCTCTCAGGTGGACAGAGAATGGTGGCAACAATGCCATGGTTGTGAGTTTGTTCCCCATATGGGCCATTTACTTTAAAGCTGAATTGATGATCCTTGTGGGTCCCTTCCAACTCAGAATATTCTGTAACTCCTGTCTGCTACTCTATAGCGCACATGATAAAATCAATAAATTAATGTGCTCTTTCCAAGTCATATCCATGGTAAGAAGAACTCTCTTCAAAATGGTCATCCATTCCCAATTTCTGGTTGAGAGAAAAGACATAAACATTTCACATTCCCTAATACTCATATCAATTCTTTGGACAAGGGGACTCCTGTTTTTTTATCCTTTCCCCCTGTTAAAATACATTCAAAAAAGTCATAACTTATGCTTCTTCAGAGAACGTGCTCTGTTCCGGCAAGAGGGTCCACAACACATATTTTCCACATTCCCATGGCTATGAAAATAGTTTAATTTGCCTTCTGTTACTCTCTTCAAATAAGCGAGTATTAGAAATGGATGGAATTTAAACTCCAATCCATCTAATACAGTTTTATTATATGAATTTGCTTTCATTTTAATTACTACAGAAAGTGGGGTGGCAGGGGAGGGGATGCCAGGGAGGATATTGTTCATCTGAGTTTTAGAATTGCTTTTTTATATCTCTGTGAAACAGTGTGGTATGAGCTCACCACTGGCCTTCAAATAATATTCAACAGCATGCTGTAGGGTAACAAGCTGTGGAAGATACTCTTCATATTTCTTATGATGCAGAGGGGAAATTGGACCAGTTTGTAGAACTGTAGAACTGGAAAAAAGCATCTAACCAAAGTTATCACTCCTCCCACTACGTCCACTCCTCATGCTGAAAATCTTCAGTTATAATATCTTGTCTTCATTCTAAGGCTGTGAAATACATTACATTCTCTTGGAATCACAGCTAGTAAATTTTCTTTAGCAACATGCATGCTAAGTAATGTAATCAAGTTTATGTTGTATTTGTGTGTGTGTGTGTGTGTATATATATATACACATGGGTATGCAGCAATTCTAGTGGGAATAGCATTTGGGAATAATGATACTTGAAGGTAGAATTTAGAATTTAGTTCATAACAATTTCTGTCATTGAACCAGCTTCTGTACAGGAAATTCCTAGCAGAACATCCAGTTTTTATGTGATGAGTTACGGTCTCCAGTTTCTGGTGGCCAGCCAAAATCAACCTGTTCAGTGGATGAATCATAAGCATATGTCTTTATAAAACATTTCACGTTCATAAAATTTTATTATGGAAAGACCACAGATCAACATACATGAACAACATGTGCATACTTCATCACTTTGCTATACTTGTTTTATTAAATGAGACAATCTAATTTGTAACACTTATTATTTATTAGCTTCTCATTCATGCTCCAATCAATTTATATACTCTTTGAAGTCATCTTTAATTTCTATAATCCCTTTTCCCTTCCCAACCTGTATAACCCACATAAACAAGTTATATATTTTTCTGTTACAGTTGTGTCTCAGTTTCATGCTTGAATATAATAATATTCATCCCATTATGTTGTATGATCTGTGTCATCATGGTAGAAATGAGGAACATAGGAGCAAAAATTGCAACTATGCTTTAAAGAAGCATATATGTGGCAAAAACTTCTGGAATTTGTAGAGAGATTTAGTGGAGTAGAAGCATATATTTATTAACAACTTCAATATGCAGATTCTTCTTATCACCGATGTTGTAAAAAATATTTAGAAACATGAAACCCAAGATCATAGAAATAATATTTTCAAGTACTGAAAATATTTTATTTCTAGTACCAAACATTTTCAATGCTAAATGAATCTTGCCTAATAGATCAATTTCTGTAACAGCCAAAGAACTCAAAATCAAGCAACTTTTTTGCTTTCATGAAACATTATATTGATGCAAATGAACACTGTTTCACAATTAACTCTCTTTTCAAGAATTTAGCTATTACTAAAAATCCATTTGTAAAGTTATGGAAATCTGAAGGCTATTTCAGTTAAAATTGCAGTTAAATTTCAGTTAAAATGTTCAGTCAAAATTGCATTGGTGGCCAAAGTTGTCAATGACAGCAAGGGCTTTTTCAAATACAGTAATAGCAAAAGGAAAACAAAGGATAATGTGGACCTATGACTAAATGAGGCAGGAAGAACCCTGCTAACAGAGGAGACAGAGAAGGCCGAGTTACTGAATGTCTTCTTTTCATCAGTCTTCACTGACAATACCAGGCCAATACCATATGTTGACCTGCATCTCTCTGACTCACGAATCCAGGATAAACTAAGGTTGGAAGGAAGGCTTTTCCTTGGTCAAGAAGGATAGATTTTGAGAATACCTGGGCAAACTTGAGATTGTCACATCCATGGGCTCTGACAGGATGCATCCACGTGTGCTGAGAGAGCTACTATAGCGCACTATAGCGAGGCTGGCCATTATAACACCTTTGAAAGATTGTGAAGATCAGGAGAGGTTCCTAAGGCCTGGAAGAAAGCAAATATTACCCCAAAAGAACAAGAAGGAGGACAGAACAAGAAGCAGGACAGTCAGCCTCACCTCAGTCCCTGGAAGTTCCTGTGGGTGACAAGGTGATCAGGAACAGCCAGCATGGATTCACTGCAGATAAATCATGCCTGTCCAACCTGATTGACTTTTATGATGAAACTGCCTGGATGGAGGAGGGGATAGCAGTGGAACCTCAACTTCAGCAAGGCTTTTGACACTGTGTCTCACAGCATTCTTGTAGGAAAACTCAAGAGGTGTGGACTGGATGAGTGGACAGTGAGGTGGATTGAGAACTGGCTGAATGTCAGAACCAAGAGGGTTGTAATCACTGGCCCATTGTCCAGCTGGATGCAATCCCTGGCCCAGGGTCTAGCTGCAGGCCTGTCACTGGTGCTGTTCCCCAGGGTTCAGTACAGGGGCCAGGGCTGTTTAACTTACTCACCAGTGACTTGGGTGAAAGGACAGATGCCTCCTGAGCAAGTTTTCTGAGGATGCAGAGCTGGGAGCAATGGCTGATACCCCAGAGGGCCGTGCAGCCCTTCAGAGGACCTCAACAGCTTGGAGAGATGGGCAGAGAGAAACCTTCTGAAATTCAGCAAAGGCAAATGCAGGGTCCTGCATGTGGGGAAGAACAACCCCAGGCACCAGCACAGGCTGGGGCTAACCTGCTGGGGAGCAGCTCTGGGCATGCTGGTGGACAGCAAGCTGTCCATGAGCCAGCAGCGTGTCCTGGTGGCCAAGAATGTCAATGGTATCCTGGGGAGCATTGGGAAGAGCACTGCCAGCAGGTGGATCCTGCCTCTCAGCCTTGGTGAGGCTCACCTGGAGTGCTGTGTCTAGTTCTGGGCTCATCAGGACAACAGAGACATGGGACTCCTGAAGCAGATGCAGTAATGGACAACAAAGATGATTAGGGCACCTAAGGATCTCTCTTGTGGGGAAAGGCTGAGAGAGTTAGGCCTGTTCTGCCTCGAGAAGAGCCTGAGAGAGGACCTGATCAATGTCTATCAGTGTCTGATGGCAAAGTGTCAAGAGGACGGACCAGGTGGTGCTGAGCAATAGCAGAAGAAGCTATGGGCAGAAACTGACACACAGAAGTTCACCTGAATGTGAAGAAAAACTTCTTTACTGTGCCGATGACTAGACAGTGGAACAGATTTCCCAGAGAGGTTTTGGAGTCTTCCCCACTGCAGTCACTCAAGAACCACCCAGATGCAATCCTTTGTCATGTGCTCTAGCATGGCCCTGCTTGACCAGGGGGATTGGCCCAGATGACCCATTTGTAGTTCCCTCCAACCTTACCTGTTCTGGGGTTCTGTGATGTAGATTAATTCCTTACTCTGAACATTCTATTTCAGCATAGCAGCACCACTGTATACAAACAATATAGCAAAAACAATAAAACAGCTTTCTACAGATAGAATAACATCAAAGACCATCAAAAATCGCAGACCCTCTGATTTATCCCTGTGAATCTCATAAAACTTACATTTTATTATTTCCCTTCAAAATTAAACACTTCAGTGTATTTTATTACCTGATTTAAAGAAAAAGACTGGTTCATGTTTATCAAGTGAATGAGATGTCTACTTGGGTGTTTTTACTGGCAAATTAATTTTTATGGAAAATAAACATAATTCTATCACACCAATTAGTGTATCATTAGAGCAGGTACATTGAGACCAGGATTTATGCCATACTTGCAGACACAGAGAGCAGTCAATAGTCTGGAAATCATTAATGTAATTAGCAACACATTGAGACTCACAACATACACTTTGCTTTTGCACAACTATCTGACCAAGAAAAGCACTAAACATGAAAAATAATGTAGCCTCCCTAAAATTAATATAACCTCCCTAAGTTCCCTGATGCAACACAAACAATTTAGGCTGTTGAATGTACTCTAACCAGTAGAGAGAAAAATATTTCAGTAAGTGTTCCCCTGTGTTTAATATATACATGGTGCACTAAAAATATCCTGCGTTGAAAAATTTCTTCCTATCCAATATTAACTACTTGGAAATTGTTTTGTGGTGTTTTTAAAGATATTTACCATATTTTTATTATAAATTTACTATTAACTCTGATGAAAGATCTTATCATGTTTAGTAAAAGAGAAAAATTTGGTGTTTTGCTGTCTGAGAACATGAAAAAATGGAGATTACCAAAAATACTTAAAAATAAATTTTGAAGACAAACACATTGCTCAACACAAAGGTTCATTCTAATGGTGTATTTCAAAAGCCATGTCATCACTTTCCCACATTAATTAATGAAAATGTATCAATTAAAAACCACCCCAAATTGTCTATTTCATATAGTCTTTATATATATACATATAAAGACTTTATATATAGTCATATATATATATTCATATAATCTTTATAAAAAATTAACACCACTAATCTTTATAATTGTTGATTTGAATCAAGAGGATTCACTGAGAAGCTTCTCTTTTCAGCTAGCAAAGTTCATGTATATCTGAAGCAGAAAGGGGGGAAAAAAGGCATCCCAAAACCTGAAATGATGAAATTAACTCCTTCCTTGAGAAATGCTGTGGCAGAATATTTACATTTTTTCAGCCTTCTTTCAACTGCAGAAAATGGTGAATTTATGGTACTTGCTTTTAAGGTTCAGGCTAATGCACGCAGGCAGTGTAGTGACAAATTGGATGACAGAGCTGGCTACATATCTTACAAATTTAAAAAAACATTGGACAGGTATCCAAAGAAGAAATAGCTGCCAGCAGTTAAAAGTATTATTTCTCCTTGCATCCTATTTGCTGAGGTTGCTACTCACAACACTGACATATCAGCAGAAGGGAATTTGTGCTGGCGTACAAATTGCTTCAATGCAGAATTTAGGGTTTAAGCTGTGGTTTATTATAAACTGATGGTCCTTAGAATTAATTATTTAACCTTTATACAATTAATCTTGGTGCTGGGCATAAAGCTTGTCTTACAGATATGTGCCAAGAGCTCCAGAGGTGATAGGAGCCAATAGGTGAACACAACTGAAATATTTCCAGGGAATTAAGGCATGTTATTCTGAAAAGGTGACATGGCCAACAGCACAGCTGCAGTGCCTCTACACCAATAGGTACAGATGGACAGCAAAGAGGAGAAGCTGGAAGTCACTGTGCTGCTGAAAGGATATGAACCAGTTGCCATCTCTGAAAGATGGTTGGATGAATCTCATGATGAGTGTGGCTACCAATGGCTACAGCTCTTCAGAAGGGACAGGCAGGGCTCTCTGTGGGGTGCCCTCTACATAAGAAGTTAATGGAATGTGAAGGACTCTCTCTGAAGAACAGCCACAAACTGATCAAAACTTCACGGGTGAGAATCAGAGATGGAGGTAACAAAGGGAACCTTGTGGATGGTGTCTGTTAGAGGCTGCCTGACCAGGGGGAGCCTGTTGACACCAACACCTTCTTGCTCCAGCACAGGAGACACTGAGCCCACCGGATCTCATCCTGCTGGGGCAAGGGTGAGATCCAACCCCCATCTGCTGGAAAAGAAACACAGTGAGCTGTAGGCAATCCAGGGGATGGCTGGGATGCCTGGAGGATAACTTCCTAAGCCAGGTAATGGACAGCCCTGACAGAGGAGATCTGTTACTGGACCTGATGGTCACCAGTGCAGTGAGCTCATGGGTGACGTCAAGGACGGAGGCAGCAGGGCTGCAGTGAACATCACTGGTGGATCTGCAGTCCTGAGGAATATGGGACAGGTGAAGAACACTGTCAGGACCCTGAATTTTAGGAAAGCAAACTCCAGCTGCTCAAGGAATTAGTCAGTAGGATGGTATGGAAAACTGCTTTATGGACAAGGGAGCAGAAATAAGCTGGCAGATCTTCCAAGATGCTTTCTAAAAACCACAATAGCTCTTGACTCACAGTAAAAAATCAGGAAAGGAAGGGAAGAAACTGGCATAGATAAATCAGGACCTGCTGGTTAAACTAAGGGGCAAGAACTCACAAGACAGGACAGGTAGCCTGGGAAGAGTATAGGAATGCTGCTTGGTTGTGTAGGGATGGGGTCAGCAAGACAAAGGCACAGCTGATGCTGAGCTTGACAAGGGATAGCTAGAAAATGCAGGTCAAAAAAGTGTACACTTCTGATGAACGTGGCTGGCAAATTGGTAAAAATAAAGGATGAGGAAGCTGTGAAGTGAATATCACTTCCCACACCTCTTGAGTGGGTGAGCCTCAAGGTGGGGATGAGAGGGAGCAAAGTCTCTCCCACTGTAAGTAAAGATCAGGTTCATGACCAGCTGGGGAACCCAAATGTGCATAAGTCTTTAGGGCCTGATGAGAAGCGTCACAGAGTCCTCAGGGAAATGTGTGGTGTAGCTGCCAAGCCACTCTCCATGATATTTGTGAAATCATGGCAGTCAGGAGAACTCCCCAGTGACTGGAAAAAGGAAAACATTTCACCCATCTTTAAAAAGAGTGAAAGGAGTGCCCTGGGAACTACTGACCTGTCAGCCCCCCCTCTCTACTTGAGAAGATCATGGCACAGATCCTCCTAGAAGCTGTGCTAAAGGAGGACAGGGAGGTGAGACAGCCAGGATGGCTTCACCAAGGGCAAGTCCTGCCTGACCAATCCAGTGGTCTTCTGCGATGGACTGACCAAATCAGTGGACAAGGGAAGGGTTACAAATGTCATTTACCTGGACTTCTGTAAAGCCTTGGACACAGTCTCCCCCAGCATCCTTCTCTCTAAACAGGAGAGAGGGATTTCATTAATGGGTGCAGTAAAATGCTATCACTAGGAATATGTTGGCAAGTGGCATAGTAGAAATAAGTTTGGGTAAAAGGAGCAGGGAGAGAAAACAGTAAAAAGATTTTCATAAAACTCCATGCTTACAGATTTCCGTAGAATAGATTCTACTTTTCAAGTTACTCCGTGAAAAAAATTACATATGGAGTAATTATAAATATATATTTCATCAGTGCTCAATACAGATGTGATTTAGAGTCAACATTTGTATTTGTAACCTGAACTGTGGGTATAGTGACTACAAAGCACTATTAAATTCTTTTTTAGAAATGTTAAAATTTTAATATCCTAAGATGCTAATTTTATTTTACTTTAAATAAATGTCCTAAGTATCTGTTGTTTCCTACTAATACAGACATGGAGATCTGTCTCATTTTTAGATAGGCAAGTTCTATGTTCTTTGAGAACATAGAAGAACACTTATCCTTTATAATACAGGATAAGTTGTCTCATTCTCTACTGAAATAAGAACTCTGACATGGAGGCAAATATTATTTTTCTTATAATTTTAATTTTCTCCATGAAGGGCTTGAAAGAAATGAAAAATTAATTTGTACGGTGTGATAAGGCAATTCAAGTGTAAGATTCCAGTCAGGCCTTGCAGACCAGATGGCTTTTAATTTTCTGGCAATGATGTTGATTGGAAGCCAGGATGTAAACTTCTTATTTTAATCAACTTTAGGCAACTGAGGGTTTTTTCTAATCATAGAAGCAGCTGCACACTGGAAGCATCTCAGTATCAATATTACCGTGTACAGTAAATATTAGCCAGGACAAGTACAACTATAAACAATAATCTTAAGTAAAGTTCTAGACCACTGACTGTAAAGAGTCCAAAAATGAAAATGTTTGGTTTAATGAATGTGTTATTCTTCATTCTCCATTTCTGCAACAAAATTTCTAAAAAACACAAAAAAATCTTGGCATTGGGGTTCAGCATTAAAAAAAAAGAACAACTAAAATCTCAGGTCCCTCCTATAAAGCAAGTAGGTAAGAATTTAAAACATTCTCATTTTGGTATACTTTTAACAGAGTATATATATAGAATGTTATTTGTGCTAGCAAGTTAATGATTTGTTTATTCTTTTCATATAAAACAAAATAAGTAGAGGATTTAACTTGCAGTAAAAATAATGTTATAGTATCAAATTAGGAACTATTTATAAAATAAGAAAAACTAGAAGTATGTTTCAAAAACTAGAAATAGGTTTTTACATTTACCCAAATAGGCATAATTGCAGAGGACATTAACTGAAAGAAAGAAATTAATTGAAAGTATTTGAACAACTTTGCTTACCTCTTATTTTTATCCTAGAAGGCCTGGAAAATCAGAAAAATTCTAGATGGTCTAGCTGGATTATCTTTGGCAAATTTTTCACATTACTATGATAATTAATGTAATATTGGACAAATATTTGTCATGCTTGCAAAAATAGTCACTGTTATTGGAAGATCTACTTAGTTTATCCTTATGATATTTTGTCACAGGCCAAAGATATTGTTTTTTCCTATTGGTCTATTCATTTATATTTTTGTTACAATAGGACAAAGAACTCATTCCTCAGAGCTCTAAAGTAAACACTGAATATGACAGCATACATAAGACAGTGTTTTTATAAGCATTGCATTAGTGAATATATTCCATATTTTCTCCACATAGTGCATTTTTAATGCACATTATCTTATGAAAAAACTGATGTATTGATGAGGTATTGCTGTTTCTTGGAAAAGACCTCAAACATATACCAGTCTGCAGGAACAAAAGGAAGCGAAGTGACTATTTTACTCTTCTTTCCTTTTCCTCTTCATATCCATGGACCTGGATATGAGACATGCTGGATCCAGCTTTAAGCCTATGCAGTGCAAGAGTAATAAGGACAAAATGGAGAGAGTCCAGCAGAAGAAAGGCCACTGGTATGGCCAGGAACTGAAGCAAATGGCATTCAAAGGGGAGGCTGAGGTAAGTGGGCTGGTTTTGACGGGAGAAGAGAAGGCTCAGGCATGGGGGAAACTCACTTCAGACTTCCACAATCTTGAGAGTGATTGAGAGAAGAACAGGTAGACTGTTTCTTCCCAGGAATGCCCAGTGAAAGGTCAGAAGGCAGCAATAATAATTTCACCAAAGGACAACTTGTTGAGCAAAAGGGAGAAACTTCCAAGGAGGATGTCCACCACTAGCTAGACCTATGCATGGGGGCTAGGGGATTTTTGAAGTTTTGAATTTCAGAACTCATTGGGAAATCCAGCAAGGCTAGAAATGCCTATAATTTCTGATTTCATCTTCAAATCACTCGTTATTTTTTATCAATGCACTGCAGCAAGTTGTCCAAATCAACAAATCATGTATTGAAAGACAAGTCTAGTCTGAAGCTTTGACTATAAGTATTTAATATTTGATTTCCTAGTCTTAAAACTGCTTGTTTTTTCCCAATGTAGATAGAAAAACCAGAGATCAACAACCTGAATTATCAGGGAAAAAAAATTATCAGCTTATGGCTGTGAACTCTGTGGATCACTTTCATTATTTAGTGCTATTCTTGAGATATTTTCTTTTTGAGACTGAAAAGTTTCAGTGAAGTTTTCTGTAATAAGCAATTACCTTTAGAAGAGAATTATATATTATTATTCTAGAAAAGCACATTTATGATTAACTACAAAACTGGTAGTTACCATTTCTTTCATCTCACTGAATAGTGCAAGAGTCAAGATTATTAAATTGAACATTAGACCTTTTTGCTAAGGTTCTGGTATTATCCAAGTATAATCGCAGCTATCAGCTACTTATGGGTTTTTACCAGACTGATGAAAAATAATGTAAATAGCACACTGTAGCAGCTAACCTACGTCTATCACATCTCTTTGAACCAGCAGTTATTCAGAGGGACTGAAGTCTGTCTGGCAGTCATTAGTGACACTTTCAGTGTTACAGAAAAGAGGTACCACTGTGTCCACATGCTTCACATTAAAATATTACTTCTTTAATAGGTCTCTGTTATGTGACACGTTAACTATCTTATTGCCATTTTGCTTTCCCCATTTAATATTTTTCTGACACTCTCCTACATTCCTTATTATTGGAAAATCAGATACATGGAAACAGGATATTGAAATTTTGCCCTGATTATTGTCTAGAAACACTTTGTGCTTAGATGCTTTACTTACTGACTCTGTTAGGAACTTTTATTCTAATTGTTTGTAATTCACTTCATATTTCCCTTCTTCACTATCTTTTTTTTTTTTAAATAACTTGAATACAGATATTTGCTAACAAATCTGCAGTAAGTGTTCATGAGACAGGTAACTGCCAACTAGATTATGTCAAATTTCTCTCTGTTTTGTTAACAAATGCCAGGTCTTCTGTAGTGCAACATTCATAACTCTTTCTAATGATCAGAATATTATTCTAGCCAAGGGACAATATCAGATATTGACTGAAACTTTCATGTTTGTGATAATAGTTATATTTTTGTATGTTTGCACTTTTTTTTTGCGTAACAGGTTAATAGCAATAGTTTAAGAAGGTAATATGCTTTAAAAACTTTTTTCTTAAGTTTTTATTTACCATCTCCAGCATTCTGCTGGTTTGCAAGTAAGATCAATTTTATTTTCATTACATGACATTACAAAACATTTGGACTGCAGATTAATTAATACATATTCTATGAGAACATGCATTACCAAGGACATTTTTAGTAGTATTGTAAACAGTATAATTTTACTTATATTTTATAGAATTTGCTCATAGTGGATGACTAAAGAAAAAAGATACTAACCAATCATCCTTTCAAAATGGTGACATAATCTGTCCACTGGAAAGAATACCAAATTAATTGAGGTGTGCTTGAGTAGAGAAGTTTTTTAGCAGTTAAAGTAGTGAGGGTAAGAAAGATAAATTTTTAATGGGCTTCATTGTGCCTAGATATTCCTGCCCCAGTGGAAAGCGTAGGTGAACGTATATAACATATATGTTCATGTACACAAGAGCTGGACCACTGAAAAATATTGAAATAACCAACAGGTGAATCAGACTACCAGGATTAAAGCATCTTGGCTGGATCTGGATTGGCAACATAACGTTGAATTATTTTTAGGTTGGTGAGCCCATGATGAAGCCATCAGGGAAGAGATGCAGCCTTTATGTGTGATCATGGCTGAGAGGTGAACTTAGCCATGGACACTATTGAACAGGGTACTCATGAATGTAAAACACATGCTGCAATTAAGCAAGTCAGGCAGTTAAAGCCCCTCTTGCATGGAGAATGATGGCTGAAATGTAAATATGGGCATGCCTTGCAGCATCCATCCAGCAAAATCAAACAATGCAATGGACTGTTAATCACTACATTGAGAGCAGTGGGAGATGGGATCTTCAAATGCTGGGATGCTCATTGAGTAAAAGCTGCTGGGCTACTCAGCTTGTGGGGACTGGTCAGCGAACTGGCCCTGCCCAATCAAAACTTTTATATATTTTTGTAAGGGACAAAGTTCACATAGTGCTCTTAGAAAATATTCTGAGAAAGCCAGTCCGGGTTATTCCTGACTCAAGCAGAGGCAAATCCTTTCGTGGAACTGCTTTTACTCAAGGACACAGATGGACTTCATGGGTGATGTAGAAGGATGAGGAAATCCATTGTGTACCCCAAAGGGATTTAATTTTGGCTGAGAATAACAAACTAATTATATTATATTCTGCTAATTACTATAAAATATTATATATTATCACTTTTCTTGGAGCAAAAAGTGGCCCTTTCCACCACTACAGATGTGGGGATCTGAGCTCACCTCAGTTTTGGCCAACATATCAAGAGTATCACAGTAAAGTGATCCAGATTAATGAAGGATGAACTTTGGTGAAACTGGACTAGCACAGTTATGATGGAATCAGAACAGGCTTCTTCGTGCAATATCTAGCACTGTACACAATTTTATTGAAAGACTGCTAAAGCAGTTGGAGCCCAAAATCACTCAATGGAATGAACTCAATGTGCATTTTTTTGGGCTGATCCATAGCACTATAGAGTGCATGTGCTTTGTAGTAGCTGGTAGCTGGTACAACTACTGTGTTTTGGGATTAATATGAGAATAGTGGTTTTAGTGTTTACCACTAAAGTGAGAGTAGTGATAATACACCAATCTTTTATTTGTTGCTAAATTAATGCTTACCCTAAATCAAGGACTCTTCAGTGCCCTGTGCTCTGCCTGTGAGCAGATACACAAAAATCTGGGTAGCAGTGTGGCCAAGGAAGCTGGCCTAAGCTGGACAAAGAGATATTCCATACCACAGCACATCATGCCTAGTATATAAACAAGGAAGTTGACCAGGAGGAGCCAAACACTGCTGTGGGATAGGCTGAGCATCAGTCAGCAAGTGGCAAGACCTTGTCTTGCTTATCACTTGTTTATCTGGAGTCTTATTCCTCTCTCTTTCTTATCTCCCTTTTCATTACTGCTAGTAGTATATAGTAGTTTATTTCAAATACTAACCAGGTCACTTCTCAACCCATAGGTCCTATATTTTTCTGATTCTTCTCCCCACAGCACTGGAGCATGGCAAGAAGTGAGCCAACAGCTGTGTGGAACTTAGTTGTCAGCTAGAGTTAAAACAGGAGATCAGTCATAAACAGGAAATCTTGTACAGGCCTGTCCAGTAGCAAAAAAATAATCCAGTGAAATATTTAAAATAGATTTTTAAGCCACCAATGGATACACCTATTGTTGCCTAACTGAAGAACAGAAAATAAATTGTTTAAAAATTATATTTTTCATATGTTTCTGAAATGTTTGGGTTTGTGTTGCAATATTGAAAAAGAAAGTGAAAAAATTCAAAACGTCTTAAGGCTTTTCAAATATTTTTTCATGTTTTTCCCTCTTGAATTCTCACACAAAGGAAGCAACAGAAGAATTAGCAGTCCTCCAAAGCACTTAGTATCAGTGAAGTAAGTAGTGATGGATTCACTCTCTATGGATGCTGCAGAAGCTGTCAAAAACACCAATAAAAAAGGAATATTTCTGAACCCTTCTGGTAGTTTATTTTTCTTTGCTGAACTAAGAGAAACCTCCAGCATCATTTCAGTCTAAGCCAGAAGAAATTACATAAATTAAATCAACTATACTAGTCTACTGTTTTATTGACTTTATACATATGCAGGAAAGATAGATTTAGCAGAAAGTACAAAAATGCAATCTCCCCTCCATCATTAGCACTACTTCAAGAAAACAAATAGTCTGTTCTGATAAAAAAGTCATCACTCTTAAATGCAGATAGCAACCAGGAGCGACTAATCAGACTCTGGATAGCAGCAGGGTTCTTCTCAAAGTACTGCACAGGTTGTTTCAACTTCACCTGCACAATGTTAATGGCATTATCCTACTTTTATTCCCTGACTAATAACAAATGTAGCAATTTTTCACCTATATACTCCTATGGTAACTAATCTAGGGAATTAGATTAATTGAACTAATTACTGAAAATTTGCAATATTCAGTATGCGTATTCTGATGTCTAGTGTGTTGTATAGTGTGTGCATTCCTCCAGCGTGGGCATCTAAGTGTTATTAATGAAGCTACTTGCATACACATACCTATGGAAAAAAAAAAAGAAAAAACATAAAAATTACTTCTACAAATATGTCAGCTGCTACATGCAAAATTCCATTATCACAGCATATGTATTGTCCTTAATTTATGATTTGTCTTTTTATGGACAGCTGCTGTTCAAGAACACTGTGATACCATTCAGCATTTGATAACTCTGCTCTCCCTATTTTTATTTTTTTCATTATACTTGACCCAAATAAGGATGCTTCCTATTTGCAAGGAAACAAAGAAAACACAAAACAAAAAAAAAGTTCAAGTTTCCCATTATTACTTTTTGCTCTGGAGAAAAAAGTAGCATATTTCCATTGCTGGAGGAACTTGTATAAAACTTGTTATTGCTTCTACAGATTCAGGGTTACTACGTTTAAGGAAGGAAAATTGAAGTGGGTAGCATAATATATTCCAAATGGGACCTGGAATCATCTTCCTAGATGGCAACCATGCTTCCAAAAAAATTATCTTCCCGTTTCTTTGTTTGCAAAGTAGAAGCCATATCATCTTCTCATCATAGTTATGAGTTCTGCTACACAAAATTCATACCATACACACTTAATCCACAACAGTCAGTTCAGCTCAATTTAGACACTTATGCTCATTTGAAGGCAACACTGAAGCTCCACCTTGACTGGATTCATGCTAGTAAACTGGAGCTGACAGTCTCTGTATCCAATAATTTTCCAAGAATATCAAGTACTATTAGACTCAACAATTCACATAGAATGTGCCAGTAAAAGAAATAAATTGCCAAACTTATCTGTGAAAAGTATCTTTTCTAGTGGTGATAAGGAAGAGGAACTTTATTCCCTCATCTCCTCACTCTGTTCCAGGTATTAAGGGCTATATTGAACTGGCTTTCAGCACTTGATAGAAAAGCTTAAGTTCTTCAGGCTTCATCATGGAAACAGCATTCCAGCACAAGCCTTGTGGTTTTGTGCTACTATTGAAAAACATAACATAATCCTGAAATCTCTACAAAATGTTACTTACAAATAGTTTGTGAGCTAAAAATTGTTGAAATGTAACTTTATTTAAAGAAAATAAATTCTTCTTTAATATTTTTCTATAATTTATTTTTACAAGATTGAAAATGTATTGCATTCTTTCTAATGGCATATATTGACAATAATTTCTTGTCTTGTCCTTGAAAATTCAGTACACATAAATAATACACATACACCTCACAGTCCATTAAATGCTATAATTATCTTTCTTTTATTCCTATCAAAATCTCCTAGGACAAGGACTGACATTTTTCAAGGTAGATTCAGCCCTATATGTAAGTTATGCAACAACTGACAAACCAGGTTGTGTCACAGATGGGACCTCCACAGGAAGAATTCGGCTGCACTGGGAGAACCTATCCTGGGATATTTTGGGCCCACAAACTGGCTGTCTGCCTTAGCCTTCTTACTCTTTGCTGAGGCAGAATCAGTGGATCCACCTGTAGCTTTCCTTCTAACGCACTAATAGGTGGAAACATTTTTGAAAAAATATGCTCTATGTGTCACTATTAATATGGGGTTGGTTTTCTTCTTTGTCTTTGAGAACACAATGGTAACCTTCCCAGAACTAAAGCGTATTTTCATTATAAGCACTTCTATCTAAAGTCCATTCAGGCCTGTTTCCCTTTATCCCACATAAAAACACCTCACTGCATTTTCCCCCGGGTCAGTGCTGAGGCAGTGTGACCTGAAACAGCAGCTGAGATAATTTAGGAATTTACCACACTCTATTCACCTCCTCTTTGTGCCCAGTGGCACTTCACCTTTCAAGTGCTATCCCAAGCAGTACTTGCCTGTCACATACAGAGTGGGGTAGGGTCGGAATTATCACAAGCCTTAAGAGAAAAGAGAGATACTCAAGTACAGCCTCCGATAAAAAATTCTGCTTGGTGAACTTCAAGCCATCTGAAGGGGACTAAGACGTGAGATACACTACCCCCCCTCCCCGCCTCCCCATATCCTCCTAATGAAAAAAGGAAAAATTGGAGAGCACATCTACAGGTCATCTGTTATGATATCCTTATCTCATCATGGCTGGTTTCAAAACTGAATCTAGTTGTTCAGGTGGAATTGGGGCACACCCTGTTTTTGGTTATGCTCCAGACACTATGCACAGCTCTTGCAAGTGGTGAACCACCCTCACAGGAAGGAGTTCTCTCTTTTGCCCAAAAAGTTATCCCTTGGTGCAATTTATCGTCGCTGCTTTTTGATGTTTCACTGGGCACCCCTCAGGAGAAGCATTATACCTCCCCTCTACAATCACCCTCTAGACTGTGGTAGTCTGATGTGTGTTTCCCCATGCCTGAGCCTTCTCTCCTCTACACCAAACCAGCCCATCAATCTCAGCCTCCCATTTGAATGCCATTAGCTCCAGTTCCTGGCCACATCAGTGGCCTTTCCTCAGCTGGACTCTATTTTGCCTTTATTCCTCTTGCACTGCGTAGGCTTAAAGCTGGATTCATAATAAATTCAGAAATTATATTCCTAAACATAATTTCCTCTTCTTACCACACATTTATTCTAATGTCATAACAAAAGACAGTGTCACAATGTTAAAACAGCTTTTTTAGAGTAACAGCCAATTAGCGAAAGTTGCAGCAGCAGCTACTAACAATGAAGCACTCTGATGTCAGTAATAGATACAAGAAACCAAACTGTAGTGACCCTGACTTATTATATTGCATTAAACCTAAACTCAAAGTATTATGTTATCCTGGGAAGTAACTTTGAATTGCAATGGGCAAACAATGGTGTGGTGATTTTAGCACTATATATTTCTTTCCATCTATGCTGTAAAGCAGCCAGTGCCTATGCTCTATATAAATGGACATAGATATGACAGAAATATGAAAAAGAGGATTAGCTATCAGATATTAAATAAAAAGTGAAAGATGAGCATGTAAACAAAGAATTATAAAAGTATCTTTGAAAAAGAAATCCCAGGAGCAATTTTATTCAAGTCTGATTAATGTTTTAAGAAATAAAACCTTACACATTCATCAAAAATAAATTTTAGACTGCAGTCCATAGAATGCAAAATTTCACTGGAGTATCTTTTTGTAAAGGGAGTTTACTGCTTTTATTTGGCTTTACGTTTCTTGATGTATTACTTAAACAGTCTCAGGATAAATGTGTCACTTAGTGCTGCAGTCTAGTTGACAAGGTGGTGATTGGCCAAAGGTTGAGCTCAGAGGTCTTTTCCAACCTAAATGATTCTGTGTGATTCTGTGAAAGGCGTCTTCAAACTCTGGAACCTAATCATAAAGACCATAATTCTTGTACACATTGTGTATCCTTTCCTCATACAATTTATTACTCTTATTCATTGTGTTATGCTAAATCACAAACTCTCTAAAACAGTGGTTGCCTGTGTACAGTTGTTCTGCTACATAAGTAGTGTGCATATGTCAGATTAAGTATAGAATATGTAAATAGCGGTTAATTGTATTATGAATGTTTTTTTGCATATTGAGCCTGTATTGGTTTCTTGGTTTTTAAAGATTTCTAGTCTAAAAATGCTATCAAATACTAATAACGGCATGGAAGAAAATCACTAGGTGTTGAAATTATCTGGCTCAACCACCAACTGTGTCAATGTGTATGGAAAATTGCTAAAAATTGTCACTGTGAAGACTGCTGATTATTGGCTGAGTTGAAATCAGTAGCGATAAGGGATAGGTGCCAGATTCTGACCTCAGAACAAGGAGAGCTCTAAAGTTGTAGAAAATCACATTGACATAAAACTGGGGACTACAGAATCTGTTCACTGAGTTTAGGCAAGGATTTGATAAGGAACAAAACAAACTTAACATTCACAATCAAACATGTATGTATCAAGAATGGTCCACAGTAGCATAAATGCTATACCTTTTTACTGTTATGTTTAAAGTGAAAATTGGACACTGATACCACACAGATTTTTCAAAGACCATTAGGATGTATAGCATATAGGAAAATATTTCTCTGATTTGCAAATTGTGCTGAATTAGGATACAGTGCCTGAAGAATCAGATGGTAAACCATGTGTAAGTCTGCTATACTTTGATTTATTGCACATTTTTCCTTTTTTCAGCCTTTATCCTAAAACTGAATACAGTCCTGAAATAGATGCTGAAGCCAGAACAATAGTACTGCTGTGCAAAGCAGTGCAGTGATCCAATGACTATCAGATGCTCCTGTCAAGCAGGAAATGTGCAGTTAGAGGAGCAACTGCCACACTGCCCTTTTTGCTCTTCCTAGGGAAATGAGAAGGAAGAGCTTCATGATTGCCATAACATATCTTGGCTGTTAATGACAATTTGAGGGGGAAAAAAATGGGAAAACAAATTTTTTAAAAAGTATATCTCACGTTTATGATAAATGAACTATAAAAAGGAAGAAAAATAATTACAATATAATGGCATAATTGACTACATTTTTACATCTGCTTATAGAAAAACAGTTTTCTTTGTTTGCTTTGTTCATCCATAAGCTCTTGATCTGTGCATTTCTCCTCCTCAGATATAGCTCAATCAATTCCAGTGTGAGCATGGAGAACCAGCCACTCATCTCTCCTTTGCCTGTCAATTCTGAATACTTTATTGCCATCTACCACAGCACTCCAATCATAGAATTCATCCCACTGAGTTCCTGTGGTAGTAATCAGCTCACAGTTTTTCACCTGAGCAGAATCTCCCACCTCCTCGTTTGTTTCCCATGCTGCCTGCTGCATGCCCTGGTATAGAAGCATTTGGCTGGACTATTGGCCTCATGCTCTTTTTAGAGGAATTTACCCTAATTCCCTAATTCCCCGCTCGAGGGAGTTCACGCTGACTTCCCTGTTGCTTCCTAATGCCTCAACAGCCTTTGGCTCTTCTTGAGTTCTTAGAACATTATTTTTCCATATTAAATTTAGTTTAATTCTCCATTCACACAGTTTATTGCCCAGGACATACTTGCTCACACTTGGACACTTGAGCTCTATCAGCTGTAAACAGGTCCAACTTTTTAAAGGTGTGCAGAGATCACAGAGGCTAAGACTTTGAGCATGACACCAGTTACTAACACAGCCTTTCACCAGTTCAATCCACCTCCTTTTTCTCAAATCTTCTTCTCTGGCTGGGAGGGTAGAGGAGGACAATAGGCAAGGGACTGTTCCAAGGGACTTATCTCTTGATATCTCTGGGCCACTTTGTTCCATCATTATTCAATCCTCCTTAGAAAGAAAGGAATGAGTCGGCAGGTTCATCAGCCTTCCTGTTACACCATGGACACAGCAAACCTCTAGAGGTACTGTCAGGGTGACAAATGGCCACCTCCTGCTGTGTATCTCTCAGCAAGGAGTCTCCAGTTGCTAACACCCTATGCATGTTTCTGGTTCTGTAGGTGAGTTATTGGACAAACTTTGTCTGCCTTTCCTGGGTCTTGCCCAGTGCTCACTCTCTCTTCATTCTCCAGAGTCAGGGAAAGAAATATTCCCACTCAGTTAATCAGGAATTACATTAACCCTTTTTGTTTTGCTAAATTCTAGTATTATTTACCACACCAGGGGTAAACCTTATCTCCAAATCGGAATTGTATATGACTTAAATAAATCATTTACCCATTTGAAATCAATAACTAAAAAATAAGACCGGTAAGATAATTAATCTATCAGTTCTCTGCACTGAGACACAAATCCAAGATCCAGAATCCAAATATGTTGCAGTATGGAATATGTCATTTAATGTCCTCCCATTGGGGCCAATGGGAAGAGTTCCATCTCCTTTCAACCTAGTCATAATTTTAACCCAATACTCAAAACAGAAATTAACCAAACTCACTTAATATTTTGAAAACAGAAGGACAAAGAGAAAATAAACAAATTCCAAGCAGTTGGAAATTCCTTATCTCCCATATTTTGTTTTCTGGAAGAACAGTATACATGAGAGCTATTACTTGCAAGTCCTTTAAAAACCTTGCTACATTTCATGAGGGATATGTTCATACAGGGCAAATGTGGGAAGGAGGGAAATTACATGCAGAGTCAGTGTCTATGAATATTTCAGGAAGTTTTTAAAATCATTTTAGTTTATATGCAGTATAAATTATATAGGTATTGGATCTCCCAATATTAGGAATAGGATGTGGCTTCTGTGCATGAGACCTATCACAATCACAAGAAGATTTCCCAAACAAAAAGGTATGACAAACAATCTATGCATATTAATGATTTCATCTTATGAAGTAATTATCTTTGTTTTTGTCTGCACTGATTTAAAGGAATAATTTTAAAATTTCGGGCAGTTTCACTGTAATATTCTGCTATGAGGATTTACTGTGCAACAGTTTCCAGACACGGATTTCAGCCTGCTGAAAGCACTTTAGCAAGGAATTTAATTTGCTTTTTTATTTCATAATATTCAAGACAGATAGTTCTACTTCATGAGGAAGAAATCCATTTCCAGTGAGCATGTGTTTTAAATAGACTATAAATTGATCTTGTTATTTACTATCCTTACCATTTCTTCATTTAAAAGAAAAGGTTTTATATCCTTAGCACTCTGTAGAAAAATTATATTGTATTAACAATTCTAAACATAATTTGACAAAACAATTCTCTACAGATGCATTCTGCATACTAAGCATACTAACTTAATTTTAGGAATTAACATTTAATGGTAAACAAGGGTGTTTATTCATACTAGCAGGAGTGTGCCAAGTGAGAGGAAGATGGTGGTCTATATAAAAAGATATGGAGCTGTATTTATGATAAAGAAATCAAAATCACAAGTTTATTTTTAAAGAATAGTTAAATAAACTTCTTTTAATAAAGATTATGTTGTTGTTTCTTGTTTACAAGCAATTTGCATTACTCTAATCAAATTCTATGTGTCAGAAAATCTATCTTGGTGAAAAGTCCTAGAGCTGTCATGATTAACTGTAAAAATAATAAAAACAAAACATGTATAAATCAGGAGCCAGGAGTTATATTAGGCACAGGGTTACAGAGGCACACAGAGTGAGGCTGAATACAATACATTATGAATGTAGTACTAGTTCTGAGTACTAAAAGTACTACTTTTTACTGTATAATCACACAATTTCATAGGTCTATCAGTTCTGAGCACAGAGAGCCCTTCTGCATTACTGAACTCTGTAAACTGGGGAATCTATATGAATTTTTAAATAGTCATCTACATTTACTCGTTGATTTGTCAGACTGCAAGAAATAGAAGTAAATGTAAATTAATGGAGTTGTTTCTTCATACCCAGTCAAAACCAGTGAAAGCCAGTGAACTGGATCACCTTTTACAATAACTTTTGTATATAAGTAAATAGGGAGGAATCATCAAACAGAGATGGCAGGAGTAAGGTGCAAAGCAGACAAAGGTACAGAAGTCTCCACTCAGTTGGCTGAACCATGGAACTCTGCTGACACTATTGCAAACTGTAAATTTTTATGTGTGTTCAAGGAGAGACCCAGAATATCCACAGAATATCCACTTGCAGAAGGATAATGCAGTGAAGCTTCCTAATAAAAGTTTAGGACACATGACATTGGCTAAATGATCCTATGTTCTCTCCTGACACAACTATTCTTACATCAATGTGCTTTAAACCAACAGTTTTTGGTGAGGCATGACCACAGTTGATGGTAATCTGTAGGTTCCAATTTTTCAGATCAGTTTTTCTCTTTATTAACTCAATGATAACCCATCTCCCTCCCAGAACTTGTTTACACAATTGAGTATGAAACAAAATTCTTCACAGTTTTAAAAATCATTACTCTAAAATCTACCTCTGAAAAACTTGCCTAATGCTGGCCAAAGATGCAAACATAATCTCTTGCAGGCAAGTGAAGATCTGTCAAAAAAACATCAAGTCTCAGGAGGCATTATACATAATGGTTCTGATGGGCAGGAAGCCTATTCAAGAGTGCTAGATCTCATGCTGATATGAAAACAGATTTCAGTGCTCTTGAACCCTAGGGATTAATGCTACTTGTTACATTCAAAGTGCTCCTAAAATCTCCCCAAAGTGCCTCTTCCGGTGCACTTACTGACTATATACAGCACTAAACACATTTGGTACTAAATTTCTCCTCAGTTTATTTTGTTGATCATTAAAAATTGTTCCAAATATCCTCTTTGGTGAGTTGTATCAACAGACTCCAGAGTGTAAGTTCATCAGTATGGGAGAGAGAAAAAGCAAAACCCCTCATACAAAAGCAGAGAAAAAAAAATCATCCATCTCAGAGAAATTTTGCTGCCTGTGTGGCTTTCTAAAAAGAAACATACCTTGAAATATTTTCTATTTTAACTTGAAATATTTTATCAAAAGTCAACACCAAAATTATTAATGTATCATAACTCTTTTAAAACTGACATGTTTGCTTTTATGAGGAATGCCATTAACAGTTTTTTTATTTTAGACAAAAAATCCTCAAGAACACATCAAATGTGACATATTAAGCAAGAAAATAGCACACACATAGGGAAAGGTAATGCTAGAGGAGCATTTGTAGCTGGACAAAAACTGCTATATTGTGCAGAGTCCATGAATGAAAAGTAATACCCATAGTGATTATATTTACTGAGCTGGGTGCTGACATTTTGAATATTGAATTTCACAGTGAGATGGGAACAAACTTCCTATAATGTGTTATTGTAACTTACAGCAATTTTAAAACTTGCTAGACCAAAAATTACTTCAAAGATGGAAAAATACCATTGGGATTGCAGAAGGTTATTGCTATTTTCTGGGGAAATGTGTTTGTTTGTTTGTTTGCTTGTTTGTTTGTTTGTTTGTTTGTTTTTATGGGTATTGTTGTTGTTTGTGGGGTTTCTTGGTTGGTTTATTGGTTGGTGGGTTTATTTGAGTTTTTTTGGGGAAATGGGGCCGAGGTGGGGTATTTATGTTCTTTTATCCTGAGTGGAAGAAAAATGTTTAATAAATCAGCAGCCAGAAACATGAAAAATCTAGCAGAAATAAAAACACATTAGAAACTAAATTTAAATTCCTTCTCCGAAAGAGAAAGATTTTATTACATTGTCCTGTTTTCACTTGAAAGGTATGCCAAATATATCTCTTTTGAAACAGAGACATATCTTCTAATTCCACCAAAGATATTTGAACTAACTTTGAATGCTTCACACAATGTAGGCTAAGAGCTCCATAAAATCTTTCATTGCATCAGTCATTATGCATTACACCATTTCAGAACAAACACTGCTGAAAGAAGTTGTCATATAAAACCAAACACAAATCCCAGTGGAGGAAGTAAATAATGTATTAGGAGTTACCACCAGATTTCACTAACAACAGGAATAAATATCCTAAAAGCCAGAGCATGTACATTTATGTTTACCCATCTCAAAAACCAAATTTTTATTTTAAATTTAGTAGATTAGAAAAATTATTTTTTTCAGAATGAAGACAAAAGATTGGTTTTTTCTAATTTCAAGATACTTCCTCATCTAAGACTTGATTCTATTAGAACAGCTACACAGACTTGTATAAAAACAAATATATTGGGCTGCTACATTTTTCTCCACATCTACAATCCACATGTACGGACTTTGCTGGAAAACAGTTTTTTAGCCAAGTAGGCTAAAAAACAGTCTGATGCTGCCTTAATATATTTTATTTTCCTCTTCGTCCTGTCTCTATGTCTATTTTCCTCCTCTTTCTTCCACTCCCAGTAGCTTCTCAATCACTTGAAAATAAAGGCCCAAGTGGAAAGAATGTAAGTCTAAGGAAAGACAGGTTAATACAGATGTGGATATTCGTTGTCTGAATGATTAAATGTAACTTGAGTCTGGAAGTGAGGCTCTTTACCTATTCAGCAGAGAAAGGAGCACACTCCCATTTTAGATACTCTGAATTGCCCTGGAGGTCTCCTAATTAGAGAAAAACACAGGTCCCATTCTTGGACCTGAGCAGAGTGTATCTGGTATGACTGACAAATGACCCTCTTCATATCCCAAAAGTGACAGTATTTCAAGAAATTTTTTTTGATATCCAAAAGTTCTCTTTATCTCGAAGCCACAAGAAAAATTCTATCATTTAGAAAATTTACTTCTCCAGAAATTGTAACTAGCTTGTCAGGCTGACAAATGAACCTTATTAAGAAGCCTATCAACTTCATATCTGTAAACCTGGAAGGCCTAACTGTTGATCCACTGATCACAAACTATAAAATGTTCCCTACTTTACCTTGCTGTTAAAAACTCTATTAATCTTATTCGGTCACCAAATTAAGCCTTCTACTACCACTGCACCCATATAATTCCTCTCACAAAATAATCAATATTATTTGTTCCAACTCACCTAGTTAGAAGTCTCCTTTGAAATCTCACTTTCTTGATATCTTATACCTGAATATCTAAATTTCTTCATAGCCACTCCATTCTTTTCAGTTTGATACTGATATTTCTTTCAGTTTAAGTAAGATCTTATTTCTTCCTGGGTCCCAGATTTCATTTATCCATTTCTATCTCTGTTAATGTCTTCACTAAGAGTATCAGCAGCATTACATCATGTTACTGATCCACGTCATATTTCTCCCAATATGGACAAACCTTTCACTAACTCAAGCAATATTCCAGTTGGATATGCCAGTCTTCCATTATACAATGCAACACTATTCATTTCAGCAGCAGAAGGAGCTTGCCTTATGTGTTCTAAAATCCCATTTTATTTTTCACAGCTGCCTCATGTTGTCACATGGTCAATATATACTCTCCTAAGAGACTGAGGTCTGTCTTGTCTTCTGTATTTTGAAGTTAGTAAGCCTTCAACTTATAGCAGGAATAATTGTAATTATGTCCCCTATGTGCATGACTTTTCTTTCAAGTTATTAAATTTCTTCATATTTCAGCTAGACCACTAAGTAACATCTTCACAGGAGATAGTCACAGGCTTCCATTTATAGATGATGCCTCATAACTTGAAATAAATCAAGTTGACCAAACCACAAAAGAAATATTTATGTAACCTCCCACTAACATTGTAGATATCACTTCAATAAAACCTGCTGCCTATCCTTTAGACAATTCTTTATCCAAACGTTGGTTCTTAAACTGATCATTGTCTTCTCCATGCTAACTAATCGGCACATTTGGGATGTCATATCCAATGTTCCAATGAAGTCCGACTAAACTAAAGTTGTTGCATTTTCTTATCTAGAAAATGAAATAAAATAATTATCTTAAAGCATCCTATTGCAAAACACTCATGTATTTTGAAATTATTCTGGTTTAAAACTCATATTTTTTAAATTATACTTTAAAGCATGCTCAATTAACTTTTTTGGGCACCATAGTGGCCCAACCCTAAATGACAGTAAGCAAGTATTAACATTTTTTAAGCCATAATTCATAAGATTTCAGGCACAGCAAGCAAAAATATCTTTTTTAAAAAACCAAAAAATATGTTCATTTTGGGCAGAACTTTTTCTCAGACATTACAAGAAGGAAGAACATGATAAGAAATTAGAGGTATGATTCTGCATTTTTATACATTTCAAACAATCTTAAATCATTCTGTAGGGACTTTATTCTAAAATAATATTTTCATTCAAAATTTAAATATTTTATGGTAGTTTTTTCTACTCAATATTTTTTATGATTTAACATTTTCTGATTCAGCTGAAATAAAATTTTCTTGCAAGAAAATCATTCATAAAAGCACATTTTTCTGATTCAGACATTTTATGACCTATATAAAAATTTTAGATCTGAATTACTTTAAAATGTTCCTGTACTCTTTTTCACTGTTTTTCATCTGGGTTCAAGTATATATGTCATAACACTCTTTGCATGCTACTACTACATATTTCTGTATTTGAACATTTTTTAATGCACAGTTAACTTGAAAATTCTTAGGTTCATCTCAATGCTAGGAATTCATAGCTATAGCTCCTTAGGAGTTTTACCTCAAGTTAGTAATGAATACATTCCACACAAATTCCATTTGTAAATTGCTTTGTAGGAAGTTTTATGTTATCTGTATAATTTGATAATGGTATATCTCTAAAACAGTCAATTTCTTCTCTGAATTTGTAAATTGTGTTTGAAATACAGTTAGCTTTCAAGTTAGAGTATAAATTTTCCAACAATATGTATAATATCATACATATTTAGTTTCCACTTTTATCACTCACAGGTGAGTTCCAAATGCTTTGTAAGATCTTGATTTTGCTTTAGAGAAGACAGTCCAAAAGAACCAATTATATTACCCCACAAATTTCAAGCAGACGGATTTTAAACCAAGTCTTAGATTTCAGGTGGATAAAAAGAGCACAGTTCTCTAACAGCTGTGAGGGAGATAATTAAATTCCCCTGGGCAGTCTAAAACTTATACTGAGTTAGAGATTAATGCACAATTTTAATTGGAGAAAGGTCACTACTCCAAAGTGATCTTTTGATTGAAAGGTATTTCAGTAAACTTTTAAATTCAAAATGTGACCACATTAATAGATTTCCTAGAGAATATCTCTTTAGACCTACATAGTCACATATATGAAAAGAAAGAGTAAGACTCAAGAGTTAACTAATGCATACTTATATTGAATTATGCTGTTTCACAGTAGTATTTGTTTAAATAAATTATTACAGCCAAATTATATAATCGACTGCAACACATGCAGTGCATGCAGCAGGCTTAAATCCATGCTGTTTGATGCATGATTTAACATCAGTGAATAAATTATCAGAATCAAACTGCAAATTAGACTACTCTTTAGTAACCTTTCTCAAGCTGCATGAGGTTGAAGAGTTACAGACTGTCCATTTCTTAAAAAAGCAATAATATCCTCATGCTTTTCATCTCAGCAGTGAAAGGAGAAAGACTGATAGTTCATCTACTCAGTCGAGTGTAGCGTACATAAAAGTAACTGTTGCTGTAGTTTCTCAGACCACTGTAAATGTACCACTCTGCTGATGAATAGTATTTTCTATCACTTCCAAACTTCACATTAAATACATAATGAAGCAAAGATAAATGCCAATAGCTCTCATCTGTATGACAGTTGAAATGCCCTCTTATGTCAACATAAGGCCTTGATCATTTTCAGACTGCGATACCTGTCACATTTAATAACAGCTGGTAAAGCAGGAGGAGGTGCAATGTGCTGAATTTGGCACTGCCATATCAGCAATTTATCCTAATGTCTTAGTAAGTGTAGGACACAAGGGAGGCCTTCTCCAAAACCAAATTTCCAAATAGCTTCCACAATAGATTCCTTCTGGCAAATTTTGAAAATTGAAAAATAGAAAACTATCTCTGAACAGGACAGAATTGGGGCCATAACATTGCCTCTTTCATCCTAGATTCTTCCTCTGCTTAAAAAGTAAAGAATGAAAAATAAAATGAGACATGAGTTATGGCTTTGTAACCACCTATTCTGCATACTTTTTAACTTAAATTCCCTTAGTTTCTGAGTAGTAAAGAGATTTTAGTCTAACCATCTTCAACAAAATTTCCATAAGGTATTTCCTTTAATAAAAACATGAAAAAATCAGACTGATTTATTTAATTTGTTTTTCCCTGGAACAACCAGCATAAAAATGGTGTTATGATGCCAAAATATAAGACCTCATCTAAAGTGGGGGATCACTTCAAATCCTAGACATGTCCCTCACTGTTCTCCATTCTTCTTTACGCCATCAATCTCTCTGGTCATACACAAATCGTTGAGCACAGAAGTGTTATATTTTAAAAATATAATCTTCAACAGCATGAAAAAAAGATTGTAACTGTAGGTATATGTACAGAAGTTTCTGCTGTTGAGTACCAATAAAATCCACACTCTTGTGTCTACTTCTAAAATTTTCTGCAGTTCTTAAAACACAGATTTACTGCTCGAGCTCTGAGTCTCCCAGAGCATGGGCAGTCACAGAGTAGCACATGCCTGGCACTACATACAGCGCTGTACAGACATAAAGAGTGGCTGTAACAACATGTGGGCAGGAAAATTTCTTAAGAATGTTTTCACCTGAGAATCTGGCAATTAACAGCTAACACGCAATTTCTCACAGACAAGAAATAAGTATGCTTACAAATATAACCTATTTTACACCCATTGTAGCCATTTCATACAATAGCATTACAATTTTTTTTTTTGAGATTCATTATTTTCAGGAAAAAATATAAAAAATCCCCATGTACTGTGGGGAGAGGAGGAGGAGGAAGTTGATGGTTTACTATTTGGTTAGGTGTAAGAGATAAAAATGTACAAAATCTGGATAAAATTTGTAGTGCCATATTGCAGAGTTCAAGGTAGACAAAGAGCTTATCTCTGTCCATACAAGCATTCCATATATTGACAAAATTTTCACGTATTCTGAAACTGGCACTATACAAACTCAGTCACATAACTAAAAATATTGTCCTTTTACAAAATATAAGACTTCTCTAGCAATAGTATGCAAGCTTTCGAAAATTAATCTCTTAGAAAATCTTATGTATCCACTTATGTACAGTAAAAAATGTTGAGGCATGGTTCTCTAAAAAATTACACAGCAAGAGAAAAAAATTCCATGTTTTTACTCAAGGAGATGAATGACAACAAATAGTCATAACTCCAGAAGTCCTGAGCTTATAAAGGAATTTTTATTATTTATATTTTTCTTTGCTTATATTTAGACTGTTTGTTTCATATATATGTTCCAGTAAGAAATCCTGACTTTCAAACATTTTTCCCCACTCTTCTGCTTGTCAAATTCTGCACTAGGTCATATATCTTACCTTTTCTGATTTCACTGAATACAGAGATTCCTAGATTCTCTTCTGTACTTTGAAAAACTTGCACTCTTTAGTGCTTCATGAATAGAGAGAAATGGTTAGAAATACATTTTCTTGTTTGAGTCTCACTGCCCCTGTTTAGTAACCTAGCCAGCAACTTAAAGTCACTACACAATCATGCTATTGAGCAGCCCTGTAACCTCTGAGCACTAACCAAAGAAGAAGTGCCTTCAAATACATCTGCTACTGCTACTGTGATGTCCACAATTTCAGTTTATCACACCTCTAAAGAGAGCATGCTTACAGTGTTACTTCTGAGTTCCTTGGTGATGTTACTAATGGACTTTTTCACCCATAAAATATATTCTTGCATTAGAAATTTATTTTGATTTTATTAATGCTGGACATCTATGATCTATTGTTTGCAAGGGAAGAGCACCACAATAGAATTTTGATGAGAGTTGTGTAAGCAAGTTTTATTACATATAATTCTAACACCCAAGTTGTAACCCCAAACTTTTTACCTTCACACCAACAAAGGTAAACTGAGCATTTCCTTCCCCCCACAATTTCCCCTCTGAAAACACTTCTGTAACACAAGTGTTTATTTCAAAGCTCCAGAAGGAGCTGCTAGGGGCAGGGGGCCATGTGCTGTCAGGGATGGAAAAAGGCAGAATGCAGAGCCAATGCTTGAAGCAGTTGCAAGCATCCTTGACCCACAGCCTGGAGTATACACTACTGTATTGGAAATAAGAGCATCTTAGCAAACTGTTGTTCACTATAGCATAATTCAATAGTTGCTATACTGCTATACCAGCATTCTTTTATTTTCTCTGATTCTTGTTCCTGGAAGTAAGGAGAGAATATTGAAAACTGAAACAACTGAAACAGCAATTTTTGTAGCTTTTATTTCTGTATGTATTTCAGACTGAAAAAGATCCAAAGTCTGTGATGCAAATTCTCCATGTAAAGCAACAGTTTTCTTTTTGTTTCATCAATTGTCTTCAAGGTACATGGGGTCATGCAAAACCCCACCTGCACTGCTTCATCCAGCTCTGGGGTCCCCAGCACAGGAAGGTCATCTGGAGCAAGTCCAGAGGAAGGACACCAAGATGATTAAGGGGTAGAACACCTCCATACAAGGAAAGCCTGAGAGAATTGGGATTGTTCAGACTGCAGAAGAGAAAGCTTTGGAGCAACGTAATTGACACCTCTCGGTACCTGAAGGGAGCCAGAAGGAAGATGGAGAGAGACTTTTCACAATGGCAGCGACAGTACAAGGAAGGGATGGTTGTAACCTGAAAGATGGTAAATTTAGAGAAGATATTATTAAGATATTTTTTTGTTGTGAGGCTGGTGAGGCACTAGAACACAGAGGAGGTGTGAATGCCCCATCCACAGGTCCAGGCCAGACTGAATGGAGTTTTGAGCCTTGGTCTAGTGGCAGATGTTCTGGCTCATGGCAGAAGGTTGGAACTTGATTATACATAAGGTCCTTTCCAAACAATTCAATGAAAATATTGTCAGTGTGTCATTAACAAATCTGTGATGACTGGCTGAAAGAAAGTTTTACTTATGTTTCTGCTCTCACACCACCATTTTAAAATTTAACTTCCACCAACATTATCTCTTTCTTATTGCCTCATAGATGAGGCTGGTAAGGGAAAATATAATCTTGTGTGGACAGCATTTTTACATGGTTGTCTGTTCTATATCTTCTTTTAGTAACTGCATGTTGTCCCTCCACTCATTCTTTAACTGAGACTACTCCTGACTGAAGTCAGCATTCAGGATCTCATTATAGGTAAAGCATAATGGAAAAACTAAAGAAACCAAAGCTAAGTGTGAAAGGGACACCATCTTTATATCCTAAGTTATCACATATCATAAGGTACCTTTCCAGAGCCAGGCAAAATTAATAAATTGATTTTAAACTTATTTCAAATTGCATTCTACCAAGCTCTGAGTATTCTTTTGCAAAGCTTCAAGGAATATTACAAAGCAAATAGATATTTTTCTTGAGAGAGTAGTTTTGTTCCAGGGGAGAGACTGTCATTCAGCTCTGTGAAAGTAGTACTTTGGTCTACTTAACCATATGATACTTGACTGTACTTTTTTTTTTTTTATTTATTTTTTTTTTTTTATTTTCCTTAGTGATTCAGTGATGCATGAATTCCATCATATTAATTCTTTCAGTTTATGCACCAGAACTAGTTTGCAATGTTTTGATAGGCAGAATAATATTCTTTCCCAAACTCACTACTCTTACTGTGGTTTGCCTATTACATCTCTATTCATTGATTCAACCCTCGAACAACATTGGTTTTTTTAGTTACTTTGCATTTAGAGGGATTACTCAGGGAGAAACACAGCCAGAAGAGACGTTCAAATTTAAAACATAATCACAAAAAGAAACTCGAAGAGTAGAAGGAATTGTTATGCACTGAGGAACAGAAAAAGAACATATGATTAACTAAAGAAAAAAATGAACAGAGACCCAGTACTTGTGAACACAGTGGGGGAGAAGAAAAAGGCATGATTAGGGTACAAACATCCAATATATTTACTTCATAATTTGCATCCCATTTTATCTTGATTACTCTGATGAGTGATGAAGTCCGTTGGGCAACAACTCAACAACTTATGATATTAGGGTCAGCACAAGCTAATTAATTTTTATATATTTCATTCTAATTAGATATTTTTTGAGGGAAAAAAAAGGTCAATTTTTCTTTCGTGTTTCTATATGCACACAATTTTCTACAAATATAAAATCCAATAGCTGAAGAAAGCAAGTCAACGCTTGAGGCATACCCAGCCACAATTGAAGACCCAGCTTGCAATTGAAACAACCAAAACACAGCTTTCCCAAGGAATTATGCAAGCCACACTTATGCAGCAGATGAGACATTATATTGCTATGACAATATATAAGATTTAGAGATTCCAATCTCTACCTCTGCTGCTGATAACTCGTACAAGAGCATAGTGTTGTGCATTATTTAATGTAGAAAAAGCCCAGGATTAAAAGAATGATAAGGTACAATCTCATTAGGAAATCAGAAAAAAAGGCAGGAATTTCCTATCTCCAAAATAAACTTAGAGAAAACTGTAGGCAGCTCTTAAGAATTCCACATTATTAGCTATTGGAAAGCAATGTTGCAAGACAACAGTGTTTTACTAAACTTGGTAGACAAAGTAATTGAAATAAATTACAGAATTTTAATTGTTTTAATTTCTGTTCATCCACAGAGGAATCTCAAACTGCTTACTTGTAGTTGAGTAGATCACATCTGTTGTCTGTTATTTTAACTACTTTAATTAAATCTTTGTACTGAATTGCAGATGAAGAGGAAGACACAATCATGAAAATAGCAGATGCTTGTAAAATAGCAACAGTTCTGATCAGACTCCTGATGCATTCCTGATTAAGAAAATGTAAATGGTTAACTGGGACTGCTTCACGACACACAGCACTGTGCAACCAAAGAAACCAGAGTGTAGTTTGGAAAACATGGATCATTTCTGATAGAGATATTTATGGCTTCTATAATGAGGCTCAAAAAAATTTTAAGTATTCCAATTATTTTTTATTTGCTGCTATTATTTACCGGTCTAAGTGGTAACATAGTAATTTTTATTTGATCAAGATAAAATGCAAAAAGAATATAAAAGACTGCTATTTTTATACATATTTTATGAACAGAGATTTTTCACTCTGAAGTGACCCCAAAGGCACAGGATGGAAAAGAGCTATAAGAGTAATTACATGGATAACTGACAGGTATCTTTGTTGTCTCTTCTTTATATGAGTTTCCTTTTTCTAAGACGCAATTGAAAATGCAAGAAAGCAAAAAATGCTGGATAACATACAGAGAGAGACGCCAGAACAGCCTGCACAGCAATGTGGATAAAGGTCTGGGTACAGCCATAAAACCATGCTGGTTTTTGTGATCACACATCTCCTCTCACAACTTTTTTATTAGAAAATCACACATTCTCCAAAAATATTATTTTTCAATGCTTTGTCTAGTCTCATTTTCCCATGTAGTTTCTTGTTTTTCTTTTTTGAAAGAACCCCTTCTTGTAACAGAGAAGCTGCTGTTTCAAAAGAGGAACAGAGAAATCCTAATTTGCTCTCTCAAGAGAGGATCATTAAGTAAGAATATTTGCACTGAGACAATCGTTTTATTTCGAAAAGAGCATAGCAAAACCATGGAGATTTTATCTTTTACTCTCTGGATTGTGACGCTGAGCTGGTTTCTTATGAAAGGCATAATAAGTGAAAATTTCTAGAGGAATTTTCAAAGGCACCAGGAAAAAATCTAGCGTCTTATCTCTGCAGCAAAGACACCAAAAACAAGGCCAAAAGTAGATATTTGTAGATATACAACAATTTAATCCAAATTTTTCCTCACCTGTCTAAATTTCCCTTCCTATTCTAATTAATTTGTTCTTACTTTATTATTCAGATACTGTTGTTACTAAGCAAAATCTAGGTCTTGACATGTGACATGCAATTCAGATATTGATCCCCAGTAAAAAAATCAATGATACGCAATGTTCTGCTCCAGAAAGAGATGAAAGTTTGCTATTAATTGCCACTATTTATGAAGAACATGGAGAGAAAAAGATGTATGTAAGAGTGTCATAGCCTTTGTCTAAGTGTCAGATTATGTAGATAGAAAAGTAGTTCATTTACCTAATGGAGGAATTGGACATTATTGCCTTTCAGTATTTTCAAATGTTCCCTTATGTTTTGTAATCTATTTTCTCAAGGCATGGTAATTCAAAATGTATAAGAAGGATAACATGTATAATAAAAAATATCCCTTATGTCATACAAAATTTGATGGTTTTTTCAGTTCTTTAGCCAAAAATATTATATATGCTAATTCATTTTTTAAAATCATCTTGTAATGAGCTGTAGTTTGTAGTTATTTAAGACCATACAAATTACATGTGTTTCTTTGATACCAAATTAAGTGTTTCTTTGATACTGCTGCACTGGCTTTTTCAGGTGAGCCCTAATTTTCTTAACTCTGTTATTTATTATTATATTATATTATTTTATATTATTACAGCAAAATGTCCAGATGAGGTGTTGCAATATTGTTATCTGCAATATCTGACGAAAGACCTAACAGAATTTGGCTTAATTTATCCATTGTAACAAACTAATTATTTTGGACATTGCACCATTGCCTTTATTGGTTTCTGGATCTTAAATAGGAAAGGAAGATGCATAGTCTAACATCCTAACAGAGACCCAGAAAATGCTCAAAAAAGCAGACAGGACCATGAAAAAGCTATAAGTATGTGTCAAAACCATAGGTGAAATCTAACAGCTAGGAACCCAATGCAAGAGAAAAGCTTAGAAGTTACACCAAAGAATGACTTGTGATCAGGAGGGCCACAAATCACAGTGAAAATTCATCAGATTAAAGACTTACATTGTTTTATATACTTATAAAGAAAAGGTGAAGTGATAAGTAATTTAGTCTCTAGGCAAGTTATCCTGACTTTCAAAAAAAGGCAGGGATGGAGGAGGGGGAATGAGAACAGCACATGGCAGCATAGGAAGAAAAAAAAAAGTTAGATTTCAAAAATCAAAATTCAATAATTTTCTAGAACGCATGATCTGAAATATGAGATAAGTACAAGTCCTAGAGCAAGCTTGGTCCTCTTTTATTTTTCCAGCTTAGGACTGGCAGGGCAGAGGCAGTAAATCATAGCCTTTTGGAGGTTTCAAAATAAAAATTCATCTTTATTAGGACTTCCTGAAAGTGAGGGACAATACTTATTGGTTTTATAAGGGAGGAGTTGGGAAATTTCTAGTTATTTTGCATATTTAAATGTGAAAATTGCAAACAGCAGAAGTGGAATACGGAAGGAAAAACTGCAAAATTTGTTTCCTTTGATCCCTCTCTTTACAGAGACATGAAGCAAACTCCTAATAGGCCTAATTTGGTCTTTCGAGAGCATTATTTTACATCTATCCACAAATATTCATCTGCAAATGACCAACAGTTTCTGTTTCTGTTGACTGTGTTCTCAAACTGTATTGAATCATAGAATCAAAGGCTTCAATGAAAAGCAGAAATTCCCCAGATCTTCAACATATTTTTCCTTTCTTTAGCTGAGTTTTGATCCAAATTATAATAAAGTTTAAAAAGGAGAGAGAAAGAAAAGAAACAGACAAAACTGAAATTCCCAGTGCTGAAAGAAATAGGTGAGAATCTGAAGATTTAACTAGTTCTTTCATGGCTAATATTAAGTTTTTCAACCTCAAGCCACCAGATGCATCTGCTGAGGGGCTGCAGATTATGAAGTTTCACTGTTCACAGGCAGTTTGCAGTGTCCCTACTGAGATCCTATGCAAGATAACAGGCTTCAATTTCAGTGAGAGAAGCCTCACATTTCATAGAAAGGCAAGTTTGCTATTAGCCCTCTTAGATTTGATTAATGGAACTTTTTCCATTTTTTTAATGGAACTTCTTATTCATTTAAGGAAATGTGATCCTGTTCTTTCTTCATTAAGGGCTTCCTGGACATACACAACATATGCTTTCTATCTTTCTAGGCTCTATATTTATGTGTACAGACATGTATGCATACATAGATAAAAGACAAGATATACCGCCTGTGTCACAAGGGAAAAACTATACAACATCAAGGAAAAAGATTCTCATTTTTTATATACAGTCACAATTGTTTCTGAAGCCATTCCTGAAGAAACAAAATAGAAATTGCAAAACTCCAATAGCAAGAATAACATCTAAGAGTTGAAGGGCAGTCTTAATTCTGGAATATACTGCTCTTGTCAACGTACTCAAGTTTTAATACTACTCAACTGTTCACTGTTTTTAGTTCTTCATGCCTCTTTTTGCTGTCAGTGGACAAAGAACAGTAATCCTTGCCAAAGAATTATCTGTTTTGACATAACAACTAGTATGAAGCCATTTCCATTTTCAACAAAAACATCTAGCAAATTCTTCTCACTACAGTATTTATTCCTCTAAAAACATTGTCCATGTGACTGCTATTTACCATTCTTTAGTACTCTACATCTATCATACTTCCAAAATCTTGAAATTTTAAATTTCCATTGAAAATATTTAATATTTCTATTATAAATACCTCAAGGACCTTGTCGTGCAGGAAAACCTGAATATGCAATATCCATTGCATTCTGACAGATGCATAGATATTGACAATAACTGACTGCAAGTTAAAAAGACAAGTGAAAGACAAATAAGAACAGAATTTACATTAAAAAAGGAATTACACAATATGGCATTTCCATCCATATACAGTGTGCATTAGTTACATGCTCATTCTCCTATATCCCTCACTCTGTCATCATCAGTCAGCTTTCTCCTAGGCATTGTTTCAAAATTTAGTCTCAAAGAGGGAATCAAAAGATGCAGTGTTTGCAAACTGAAGAGCCAGAAAGACTATTTTCATATTTAAAGAGAGTGTCTAGAAACTCAGTCATGGATTAGAAATGTAATGTAATGTAATAAGTAAGTGGGAAGCAAGAGTAGGGAGATCATTAAATCTTTCATATTACTCTGTTTAATTACATTATCCACCACATTCTTGCCTTTCCTTTACTCCTCCCTGACCACTAGCTGTCCTCAGTGTGAAGTGGAATGCATAAAGTCCTGACCTTTATTGTCTTTGCTCCTAATTTTCCTATTCCGGGACTCAGTAATCTACCCATGTTTTCCTTTTCCAACCTTTTAACATCTATTTAATTTAATTTTGTACTCTTTAGGGTAAGCATATTTTCTTTATAGTCATAGAGTCAGACCTTCAAGGGTTTTTAATGCTATTTTCATAGCGTAGTAAATTATTCCAAAGGTAGGAGCAGTTTCTATCAAACAGTAAAAACAAAAGGGCTGGATCTGGTATCAGATTTGGGATAATTACTCCGAGTAAAACAAAAAAGTAGGTGAAATTCTGATACAAATGGTTGACACCTCCCAGTCCTTCCCATGAAAGGGGGCCTGAACCATACACTGTGCCTCTTCCAGACAGACTGAAATCAAGCATTGGGTGGGAGAATTGAGAGCATAAATGTATTGCTGAGAAGATAGAACCTCCCAGCAGACAATCTTGTTTCAGATTGGAAGAACTGGGACAAGGGATGCCAATGACACAAATGTTCAAGAAAAATAGAGACCTAAGTGTAAATCAGGGGTTTGCTGGCATAAATGAGCTATAAAACACTCTGTCAGATCCACTCAAACCATTAAGAGATTTTTTACCTGTTGATGTAATTTGGACTAAATAAATACCATTGCCCCACAGATCATTATTTAAATCTGCATAATAGTGGATGACATTTGAGTTACAGATTAGGATTTTTATGTCTGTTAGCACATGAGTGGGAGTATTTCCATGATCCAAAATGGTGCAGTTATGTCTCAAAATTGTAAGTACTGCCCAGGCGCTGGATAAGGAGGAAGAACTTCCTTCAAAAAGGCTAGAACTTAATTAGGAACATAGGCAGGAGTTGAGCTAGGAGAAGAGTTAAGAGAAAAAAGAGAGAGATTTATTACACAAGCATGTCTATTAATTAAAGAAATGTCAGAATCAGAAGGAAGAAAAGTATGGAGAATAGATTTCGAATACTGAACAGAATAGCTGGAAACATTAGTCAGAACTTCCACAAAGAAAACTTCCACCTCTGGAGAGGGTGGAAGACTAAAATGAAGAAATCCAGAATGAGTAGGAGGAAATTAACATGTGTAGTATCTTTGTCAGGAATAAACTCGTGTATTCCTGCTATAGTACCTTTCCTCTGTTTTCAGAAGGTAATCCCACAACTAAAAGGATATTATCAAGTG
This sequence comes from Passer domesticus, assembly GCF_036417665.1. Lineage (NCBI taxonomy): Eukaryota > Metazoa > Chordata > Aves > Passeriformes > Passeridae > Passer > Passer domesticus. The sequence goes on from NC_087512.1 coordinate 20,333,177, forward strand.
CACACTTGTGAATATAGTAAATTAACATAAAATAATGAATTTAATAGGATCCAAATCATTCTATTGTTACTCAGACTGGACTCTCCCAATAGGCATTAATTACTTGCCCTATAGAAGGAATGTTCAAAAAAAAGGATGAAAGCTGTGCCAGGCATTTCTTACATAAGCTGCTGCTTTACATAAGGAAACATGCTGCCTAAAATGTCCATTTTGCCACCAGTGACATGAAGGGAAAAATATCACCAGTGCATGAATTTCAATTTGCCCTTTAGCAATATCCCACCTTTTCTATCCTTTCTTTCATTTGCAAGGATTGTATGACAGATAGAGAGGTGGAAGAAGGCAGAGAATATGCAATGTAATTGCTTCCCATTAATTAAGAATGGTTAGTCCAAGCAATCTCCCTCTAAGTATCCTTCTATCAGATAACAAATGGACCTAACCATTGGTGATGAGAGAAAAATCAATTTATTTGTAACTAATGCAATTTTATTATGAAAAATGCTTCTGAAGCACTGCAAGTTTGTCTGTTGACAAATTGCTTACTTAGAACTCTTGACCTAAAGCAAGAATTTCTGTCTGACAGAACTATGCTGTACCAGAAAAGGGGATGGAACTGAACTTCTCTGCAATTCCTTCACACTCTCAGTGGAGAACTACATCACTCTACTTTTTGTATTGAGTGTCTTGCCCTGTTGCTGGCTAACTATTCTAGCTGGTGAGCAGAGAAGTGTATTGCATATGTCTGCATATTCAGGAGAAGTGGCAGACAAAGAGCCCTTGGCCCTCTGAGACTCATCATGTAAGGAGAAATGAGCATAGGAACAAAAGTGTGTAACTTCTCTTCACTCCCCACATACTGTCATAACCAGTAAAGTTTATGACAATCTAGCCCTAAGAACTTTGGATGAAAACATCTCTGTGAATCAGCTGTTTGCAAATAGTTCTCTGCCCTCCTTTTCACTTTTATATGGGTGCTCCCTGCCTGCTTTGTATTTGCATGATTTGCCACCACCACCATCACCTCCCCTCCTCACAACTTCTGCATGCAGCTCAGAAACTTTCCCGCAACCTCTCTTAGGAGAGCATTCCATTTTGAGGTCCACCATTTTTTTACCCCAGTGGTCAAAACTTTGCTTTTAAAGATTTGATCATAAAATATGAGCCACTTTGTCTCCTATTAGTGATCTGTAGTTTATCCCAAACCTATCATTGTTGAGAATATAATTTTATATTTATGAATTCAAAAATCATGCACTTCTAGGCTTTTACAGATAGTAATAAATTAAAAGGCAGACAAATTACCCTTAAAGTTCTAATTTTGCTTCCTGCCCCCCACTCCTTTTCTTTTGTTGTTGTTGAAGCTGTTGAAATGCCACAGTTTAAGCAGACCCAGTTGCTAAATATATCCTCTTTCTTGGTTCATTTTCTTGCAATATAGCTACTTTCAGATTTCACAAGGATTGACTCACTTCTGACACAATGTTCCAAGATAAAATCCCACACAGTGTGACATTCAGACTTCAGTCTTTATACTAGCATACTCATCACCTGAAAGTACTCTTATTTCCTTTAGCTGACCAAGCATGCTCCAATATACTCCCAAAGATATCTAATTATTACAATACTTTACTGGAAAGTTATTTATTATAGATAGTGTACTAACTGTCAGTAAAGCTATGCTAGTATCATTGAAGATAGGCTGGAAGTCTGATTTTGAACGTATCAATATATTTCACCATGCTTTTTGATAAAGAACAAATTATATTCACATATGCAAAGCTGTAGAAATAGTGGAAATAGTGTGTGGAAATACTATGCAGTTATGAAAATAATATTAATTTAATTAATATTAAATAATATTAAGCCCTTCTGAAACCAAAAAATCAATTTCACTGTTTTATTATTAAAATTATTTTTTTTAAATCTCATTCTGTGGGTGATCATTACTAACTAAAACTCCATTTTTTTACTAGAAGTAACTCTGTGGTGGTGAGGGGTGGAAATGGAGGAGGAAAACAAATTGCAGGCAGGGACAGAGGGAAGGAGACATGGAGAGACAAAGATTTAGCTGTGTTTTCAGAAGCACCAGATGGTAAGTAATGGAATTAGAAGCATTAGACCACCTAGATTATTGTAAGTTGAAAATGCTGGAAAAAGAGGAACAAAAAAAAAAAAAAAAAAAAGGAAAGGAGGAAATTATTTAAGGGGAAAAATTGTAAAAGAAATAAAGAGCTACTTAAGGATGCCTAAGAAGAAGTATTAGACAAATAGTACACATAGGCTGAAAGGACTCACTGAATGCTGTGAGCACCACTGAAAGAAATAAATTATTATTATATAAACCCTTTTCACAAACGCAGTTAAATGCAACTCCATAGGCTACCAATGTAGAGACCAATGTGCAGACCATCAGGGAGAGAGTGAAGGTCTAGTAGGATTAGACATATTGTGCCATGTGAGAAAAGTAATAGAATTAAAAAATGTATCAGAAGTACAGTTAACAAATATTAACCACATATTTATAATTACAAGATCACTTGCAAATAATTGTAACAGTACTATACGTATTGTATTGTCAGAAAAGGAAATGTTTAAGTACTTTCTACCAGCAGTTTCTATTATGCCACACTGTTAAAGTTAGCCTCAGTTAGTTCAAGATGCACACTGAGTTCTATATTTGGTGAAAATACCCAAATGTTCACACATATCTGCAGGTTCATCTTCTATATTAAATTACGTTCACTGACATCTGAAACCACTGAACCAATACCTTGATTCCTATGCTTCTTAAAAGGACAAAAACTTCCTTGGAACATATGTGATAACATCCCATTAAATAAAAATAGTAGTCATATTCTTTCTTTTTAAGATTATTCAACTGATGGCATTTTTACTTATTCACCAGTTGGTCTTTTCATGAAGTGACTGGTCTGGCAGACCAGGGATGACTTTGACAACAAAAATTGAAATTGACAGGCATGAGGAACAATGGAAGATTTGATATGTTATATGAAATCTTTGGCTGTGTTCACCAACTCTAATGAGGCTTCTCCAAAGTCACTTTTATTGAAATAGTTCAAATAGTTTCAGTATTACCCTCCAAGCTGTAGTCAAAAAATAATTTATGTAGCATGACACCACATAGCTTAAAATAATTTCTCAGAGACTATGTATTTTACCATTTCAAAACAACAGACAGTAGGATATATTCTATGTAACAAGTTCAAAGAAAAAATAGTTGCAGATGGTTCTGTCTAAGTTCACAGAGTAAGATATACTAGGATTTAACACCAAAATAAGGAAGTTTATTTTGCAGGTTCAAAAACATCTTTCGGAGTCTGAACTGTCCAAACATCTCTGTTTCAGAAGTACTCTTGGATACAGAGTATATGTATATATAGTGTGTATATACATATATATATACACACTATACTATACTATACTATACTATACTATACTATACTATACTATACTATGTCATACTATATATATATAGAGTGTATATATATATGTGTACACATACGTACATATATAGGACAAAACACATTTAAAAAGACCAAAAAGTAGGCAAAATTAAGCTATATCCAAACCTACGCTTATATAACTGGCTTTTTTTCACATCAATCTCCTGGAATATTTCACAGCCAACATTTCATATCAAATCAAACACAGTCCCTGACACCAGTGCAGGGGCATACATTTACAACTGAGTACAATGTGGACATTATATAATCTTATATTTCAATGAATGCTCAAGAAAAAACTAACTTTTTTGAAAGATAAACTGTGGAAAATAAATGTGTCAATTACAAAAAATAAAATAAAAATTTCACTGAAATCATATTACTATTCAATAATCTCATCTCTGGGTTTTGAATACACACATATTTATTTAGGTTACAAATATAATAGGGTACAAATAACAATGATTTTATCATTCCATCTCAGAAAGTGGCATTTGAAAAGCTAATACAACACAGAAGTAGTGTAGAAGAATACGAATATTAAATAAAAAAGCAAGAAAAAGAAAACCTTCTACTTACACTCTTGCTCTTTCCACGTAGACTACAGGTATTCTTATTCATGGTGACTCAGGCTAAATCTGGAGTGTTTTGCAAGTCAGAGGTGAGGTTTTATCCCTCCAGCATCCAAATAGCTTCTTTACTGAAAGAAATAAATTTATATAATTAAAACAAAGGCCTTTCAAGTTCTACATTCAGGCATAAGACACTTCATCAGTACAGAAAAGTGTGTATCAGTGTACATCAGTGTATAAAAGCTGCAGATATTCTAAGATCCACTAGAGCAAATGTTTCATGCATCACTACATCATTCAACACATAGTTGCCCTGACCCATACAGCAAACATAACCATGAATAGATCATGCTTTCCAGACAATAACAAATGCATACCAACTCAAAAAATTGCAAAAGATTACAGGCTTCTGATTACAGGCTTTTTGCCACAATTACATTTAACTAGACATTGGCAGTATTGTTTGTAATAACAAAATAAGGCTTATTAGATATTTTTATCCAGTTTCTCAGTCTAATGGCATTTTTAAATGTATATGCTATTCAGACCATGACATAAGCTAAAAATTCAGAGAAAGAAGGTCATCTAGAGTAATTTTCAAATCCAGGAGCCTAAGAATGCTTAAACCAGCAGTTGGGTACTTTCATATAGTTGTCAGAATTTGACAAATCTGTCATTGTATTAAAACAATAACTAAGCAAAACCCCCTAGCAACTAATGAAGGCATGGCATCACAGCTTTGAAAAGAAGCATTTGTCAGCCTCTGGCTACATGCATTGCAATAACTATGGAAGAGTGGAATTAAAGAGAAATTCAGATGCTCTGAGATCAGGCAGTTAAAAGATTTATATTCTCAGCCAGATACATCTCTGCACAAATTTTTTTCTTTAGCTCAGGCAGCCAAAGATGAGATAAAGTAGAATTTCTGACCAACAGAGATGCTACAGTAAAACATCCTAATATAACATCAATTATATCAGCAAAAAGTTATCTGCAAGAGTATCCCCACATTACTTTTTCAATGCACACAAAAGTAAAAAAAAATCATTGCTCAATCTATTCCAACAATACACACAAGAGAGAAATACACTTAGCTAATTAAACTAGTTTATGCATTATCAAAATTCATAGAAGTCTAATAAAATATCTGAACTATGTGTGAAATCAAGGTACAAGTTTATGGATTTAACTGAGGAAAGCTGTACTGGCACATTAAATGGGGGTCAAATATTTTTTTATATATATTACGTGACATTCTGTTGTAGACAGTTTCAGGCATGTTTCTATGAACAACCATAATGCATCATTCTTTATCACAGCCAGAAAGCAGGATAGTAGAGCACTTAATACAAAGGAGAAAAATGCAGACTATTCAGTACTAAGCTGAAGTCTGGAGAGGTAATTTCTTGCTCTGTGTACATTTGATTGAAAAGATTGAACATTCCCTAATCTTCATTTTTCTGTGGGTGCAATACCTAGAATTTACACATAACACCACAAGACCTCACTGAACTAGCCCAGAGGTTCTTCCAGCACCAGACTGGTGCCATTTATTGTATCAGGGATATGAGTCATATAGACAGATGCCCTTCTTCCAGACCTTACAAGCTTTCCAAGTTTTCATTTAAGCGTTATGGATTTTATTCCTGTTGAACATGATGTGTCCAAAATATTAGCCAAAGAAATAGTTCAAACAGAAGATATTCATTTTGGACTACAAGCAGAATATATATAAACTTTTATTTAATCACCTTAGTCATTAAGCCTAAACATTAACAATTTTTATAAAAAACCTAACCACAACAAAGACTAACAAAACAGCTAGTGACTTCAAATTGGAGATTTTTCTCATATTGCTTCTTTTCTAAATTATGGAGGAAAATGAAAATGCAAATGCTTCTACTGAAGCATTTCAGCTCAATTAATTTATTTTTTTTCTGAACAGGTGATTAAGTGATGGCAAAATCAATAAAAACAATTTGCCCTTATGATCTGTTTCTACCTCTAGTTTTCACTACTCTTTCAAGATATTTTCAGGATGTGAAGTTCCATTGAGCAAAGTGGCACATTCATACAGAGCAAAATATTATCACTTCAGGTTGTAAGAAGTTTGTAAAAAAATACTAGAGAAATCGTAAGAGTAGGAATAAAAAACAACAAAAAATTCTGACAGACTGCTTGAGCAGTTTCCAGGGTAAATCAGGAGATTTATGTTCTTGACACATGTTTGCATGCATGCCTGTGTCTTTATAGAAAAACCATATTTTTTTTCAAGAGAGTTATAGAACACTGCAAAATAGGAGTTGCGGCACAATTCAACAGACTTATGCTTTTCCTAATTGTTAGATAACCTCACATTTCTTTAGTAGTGTATATGTTTTAAAAACTCCCTAAAATTTGCACAGGAATGCATCAAACTAGTAGGAAATTCTTATGCCGTTTTATCACATAAAACTTGGCCTTGAACAATCTCTCGTGTGTGCAACAGGTGTCCATCCCTCTAGGAATTCAACAGAAACTAAGATGAAGACATTTTCTTCCATCAGGAATTGACACTCTGCATGTCTGTATGTTGTATTTGCTCACTCATATATGATGTTTAAGTTGGTTTATCTTAGGCACATATCTAATACCTGAGCAAAAGGGTTTCAGTATATCAATGTAGAATGAATTGATTTTGGAAAGCCGACTGCTGGAAGCTGGCAAGATTATGGTTAGTTATACTAAGTCTGACTCTAGGGTCACCTGTGTCTGCATCAGAGCTGTGTTCAGCAAAATATAACACTGGACATAAAAGTTTTCTCCTCCTTTCTGATTGACGACCATACAAATGTTATACTTAATCATTTGGAAATATTCATGATCTAGAAAGGTTTTCAACAGTGATTTGTGTTGCCAATCACTGCCCAAAATCTTTCAATAAAAGTTGCAACAAAGATTTGAGATAGAGCTTAACCACTGTTGCCACCCGACATCCATTTACACGAGTGAGATGAAGAACTCATACTGATTATCTCCGACATGTCTCTGTTTCTGAGCAGTTCCGGGCTGGTAAGGTAGCCAAATTTCTTTCAGTTAAATAGACAGGAAAAAAATCCAGTCATACAGGACAGAGAGCTCTTGGATGATCTTCTGTCTCTCCAATCTGCTGTAAGAAAACTGCCATTTCTCAACACAAAAAATGTGTTGTTTACAGATTTTAATCTCAGAGCCAAGCAAAGCACGCTCACTTTACAACTGAAGATAAATATCCGAAAGGCCTGAGCTTATATCTGCAGTGCATGACTCATTCAGTGTCCAGGACTACTTCTGGAACACTTTAATGTCTTTTGTATCATTTTAGTTGAACTAGTTTCCCTAGCACAAGCACATACAAAAGAAAATAAAAGGAATTTTTAAAAGCCAATACAAAAGAGCAGACACTCCAATGAATCTGCTAAGCTCCATTGAAGAAATTTTCCAAAACAACAGGCTGTGAAAGACCTACACAACTGGAACAGATGTGAAAGAAAGGCAAAAAGCTTCATCGCTACATGCTGTCTCCTACTAAGCAAGCTACTGTATTTTCCTAGTTATGACTGAGTAGGAAAAAGCAACTTCTATAGATAGGCTGAGACATGAGAAATCTCTTATTGAGAGGGAACTGTGCAAATAAACACTTGAATATTCAGAGCCAAATATATTCCTGTTATCATGCTGCTGGTCTCTTATTTCTTTAAATATCTTCTAAAGCATAACCCAGAAATCAGTCAAACTTGCCTAGTTAGACAAGTTTTTTTGCCTCCTTTAATTCAATGATATATTTTATATATTATTTGCTTCTCATTGTAAGAATTTTTCAGAACAATTCAGTATTCAAAAAGCATTTACACTACTTTAAAAAATATATAATTGGCATGAGTATGAACATTCCACTTTACACTTGACTAAATGCAGAGCAAGCAAGACTATGAATGTCCCACCAAAAAAGTCATTGCTCTATGAGTTTAAAAATATATATGTATATAAACCTTGTTTTTATCAATTCTGCTTTCTTTATATTCTCCAAATTTAAAAACACTACTATAAAAGCCAGTGTTTCAAAACTATATAGAAGGCACATGGAGAAATATACTATATACAATATTAACATCTCTGAAGAGTGCATAAAAATGGCCTTTAAACTTGTCAACTAGGCTGAATTAATTATAACTGTTTAGTATTTTAATGGTTTTTTTAAAAAAATTTGCTGTTCTACAATAACCTCTTCTGTAGGCATGAATGGTAGGTAAAGTCTCTATCCAGTGAAAAAAACGGTGATTTTGACATTGATTCAGATAAAATCAACATTTAAATTCAGCAGAATAGACATAAACTCTTATCACACTTGCAGGAGCATTTTTCTTTAATTTTTCAAAGCAAAATAATATTTACCATTATCTTTTTTAGCAGTAACACCAAGTATTTTTACTGTCAGTCCTTGATTGTTAAGTACTGTACTCTTTTGGTGATATGATACAAATTTCCAATACATTATTGAAAAAATTAAGTTAATACTGGAGAATTTGCCATAACTTTTCTCCTACATTTAAAAATCATGAAATACATGAGATCCACTTTTCAAGAAGCACCAGCAGCCTACACAAGAAGGAGAGTATATTTTCATAAGTTTTTTGAAGACATGTTGCTGTATGGATACTACACAAGTATCAATGCCAGACAATTTGGAGGACTTGTTACTAGAAATATCATTAATCACAGGTATGTCTTAGATAATGTACTGCCCAGCAGGATGCTGGACGTTTTAATACAAAAAGATGGAGTAAAATTGCTGTAGCAGGTTATAAAGCACTGAGGAATGTAAAAATATTGTGATATTTTTTATTCCTTTCCTTGGATAAAATAAGAAAGCCTCACTTTGGAAACAGGGAATATGATTTTAGCAGAATACAGCATGACCTCTAGAGAGACACTTAAGTCCACTCAGTGCACTTTCTTACCTTTTTTTTAAGTAACTTCCATTCATGCCAGAATAAGTGTCCAGCACTTACCCCAAGAAATGCCTCAGAACAAATAGACAGAGACATGTAAGCTGGGAAAATTAGTTAGGTTTTGAATCTGGGACGGGACATGAAAAAGCATGCCCACTAAATATATTTTCCTTATGACTGGGTGTTTGATAACTTTGTTTATAAGCTTATAGACCAATTGCTAGCATTTTATTCATCACTTCTGTGTTAGTACTGAGGACTCAGCTGTTGGGTTGGTCTGATTCTGTCCTGTATCAAGACTGAACAAAACAACACAGACTTTCCCCAAAGTACATGCAGTCCTATTCTATGTACAAGGTTAACTTCTCTCACAAACATTCTGACTGCTACACACACAAGAGAACACTGTGCGTGTCTTCACACCACACAACAGCACTGATGAGGTCAGGCACTGCTAGTCCCAGGTTTATGCCTGTTGGGTAATGACTGTTCCAAGATTGCACTCTTTTTAATGGAGGAGCTGGCTTAAAATAGCTGTAATACTCTGCAAGTCCTCCAATGTGCCTATTCTCCTAGCACTGAATGGATGATACATTTATGTAACTAAAATGGGTACCCTTCAAGAAAACTGACCAGAATGTCCTACACTGCTGAACTTGCAGGCAGTCTTGGCACATATGTGCCAGCATAAAAACCTCTGCTTCATATTCTGCTGGTTTCCACACACTTCCTAACATTTCTGCTTCTTCCTTGACCTCTGAGCATCAAGCTAGCATATTCATACAACTGTCTGCTTTTGCTCAAAAACTCTTTTCTACACAGTGATGTTCATTCCAAGTCCATCATGCAACGTCAACCTTGCCATGCTCCCACTGCTGTGCTCATCACTTCACATTTCACTTCATTTTAGATTTAATCTGCTATTTTATCAGATTCTGCAGTTTTGCAATTTTGCATAGTTGTCTTTAAAGCCATTGATAGCTTGGTATTATTTTTTTCCCTCCAAAACCTATTTAGCCTATACAACAGCACAAGGCTCTGCTTCCTGGAAAGCTCATATTTCAGAGTTAGTAATTAATCTGTTCAATTTTTGAGCTTCTATAGAAGTGTTCTGTTGATAGTCCTTGACCATTTTACCTGCTTATTTAGCAATTTCTTCTACTGTTGCCTGAATCTGGGGCAGATTTTGATGTATCTTACAAGAAAAACTCCTATCATAAGAGACTTTGCAAGTTCTTCTCTAGTAGAGCTTCATTAAATTTTCCTTTTATTTTACTTATGTCCTTCCAACCTCTCTGACTTCATGATCTGGAGGAGGTTTCTTAAAAGATTCCTATATCTTTATATCTTTGTTTCTATTGCCCTTTTTTGGTCTTTCACATTAAATTTTTATATATAATATTTCAAATTTTATAACCTTTTGTATTTTCCTCATTTGGGCAAAACTTAATGTTGTTGAAGGATGCCTTTGCAAGAACTGTCTTTATCCTATTTTTTCCTGGTGGTAACAGGTTTCTTTCTCTTCCCAAAAAAATTGCAAACTATATATTCATATCCTCTCAGTTGTTTTCTCTTTGGCTTCTACAAGTTTTACACATACACACACACAAAAAATTATAGAACCATGTCATTTTTCTCCTTCACTGTGTCTAATAATCCTGTCACTGTTTTCTGTCCTTTCCAATTTCCTATTTGATAAAAATTTTCTACCTCTACTTTTCTTTAGAGATACAAATATTACCTAGGGGAATGCATCATTTTGAAATGTGCTGTTTCAGAATTATCTTCCTTCCCAAAATCTTGAATTTAAAACCTCAGATAAAACTCCACCTCAAAGGGTTCAAAATCTTAGTACAATCTCTTGATTTGATATGTTGCCTACTTCCTTTGAGGTTCATATAAAGCCTATCCTTCTAAATAGAATTTTTCTGTTCTAAAGGCATAAATCCCTTGTTCTTGATTTTTCTCATCTACAAGATAAAATGCTGTCCCTCTGTTTCTTCTTGCATTTTTGCATGCAATATGGAAAGCACTTGAGAGAATACCACTGCAGAGATGGAATATTACTTACACAAGTTTTGCAATCTTTTTCTGGAAGTGTTCACGCTTTCCCCATCTCTTCTTATACTCATTTGAATAAAGGATAGCAATAACACCATTTTAGAATAACACAACCACCTTTACTTTTCTTTCTATAACTACAACTCAAAAAATTTACTGATGCAGTTATAGCACAAAAAATATATATTTGATAAATTCATATTTCATATTCATACCTTAAAACCAAATATATTTAAAATCAACATATGCTATTCAGTTTAAAAATGTTTTTACTATAAGGCATCAGTAATTGCTTTCTGACTTCAACCTATGACATACATTCACATTATGATCTTACAGAGCAACACAGTGGCTGTATAATGAATGGGTTTTGTTTCTTTTATGGGCAGCACTAACTTTCACCTGTGCCTTGAAGCACTATAATTTCTTCACACTTTGTGCTTTTCTAAAACCCATCATAATTTTCCTCCTTCTGTTCATATGTGCTACTGCATACATTTGCTATTTTTCATGGTTTGAGTTTATTAAAAAACAGTCCCTTTGCCCCAAGCTGCTCAAATTTATGCTATTATCTTTTCAGGGCATTTTCAGAGAAGCTGGTCCAGACTGAAGTGGCAGCAAGGCATTGGAACCCTGAATTTGGCTTTGTATCAAAACATATAACACCCTGCATACAAATGACTGCTTAAAGAGAGGTGTGTGATCCAAGAGACAAATCCTTGAATCTTGCTATGCAAGGCTAACAGTTGTGCCATTTAAGACAGATGTTTGCAAGTAAGATTCTCCATGCAGGTGAGGGCTGGGAACAGATGAAGAGATTTGTTAAAAGCTGGAAGTAAAGCCTTTTATGTATGATCATTTTCTATCTCATATTTGGATATAACTTTGCTACAGAAAAGGTGGAATAAAATCAGGGCTGGCAAATCTAAGTTGAGGGAACAACTGTGTCAGCCACGATTTTAATACTTTTTTGTCTAATAGTGAAGTACATTGTTAGGAGATTTTGTGGACTAGAAAAATCTTGGACATGCTTACTCCAAATAAACCTCCTGCTTTATATTCCTGTCACATACCCATGACTGTCAAGGTCAAACTGCTAATCTCCAGTTCTTGAGCCCAAAACACAAATATATTAGTAACAAGGATCTTGATTTTCATAAAACAAGACATACATCTATCTTTTTATGATCTTACATAATTTACTTAAGTTATGACAAAAATGAGAAGTAAATTAGTCTGAAATTACTTCAGGTGGCTGAAAATGAGCTGTCCTTATTTTTGACAAACCTGAATTTGAAAGGGTATTATTATATATAAATAGACTGATAAGGCATATAAAATACAAGTTTATGTCATTTTTCCTTTGGCTGGATTCAGTTGAAGGAGATTGAAGCTCAAAATCAATTTGTTTTACCTGCTGTTCAATATTTTTAAAATATACATTATTTTAATAGAAGTTCTAGATTTTTTATTACAAAACAAGTTTAATTTTCTGCTTATCATATTTACTCTCTGTCAATGGTAGGCAACTTCCTTATGGAAGAGAAGCTAATGTGATCAAAAACAGTAACAGAAGAATCTTCACAGGGTAGCTAAAATCCAGCTTTCTGAATATACAAGCAATTAATTTGTTACCAAAAAAACTTTAAAAGCATTCCGATTAAAAGTATTTGGATGAAGTACAAAAGAAAGTGAAAGAACATTTGAAAACAAACAAAAAACCCCAAAAAACTGCAAATGAGAAATCCCAGTTTCGTCTATTTCCAAGGTGTAGTCTAGCATTTTGGATTTTCCTAGCTTTTTATCTCCAGCTGGACAGCAGCTTTCAAAAATATAGCTAGCACTAGTTTCATGATGTCATAACTTTTATCATCCCAGCAGTGTAGATAAGGTCTCCTTTAAATCACATCAACTTCGGGACAAGAATTTGATTTTAGATACAATGAAGATAAATCTAAAACTTTATCTCCACACACTCAGGAAAGGCTAAAAATACTTTCATTTGATCAAATTTTTCTCCCTCTTCTGGCAGAAGAAACAGAGCAATTGAGAAACTAAAAAAAGTCCTCAAAAAGAGAGGATTCAGGTTTGCTGGTTTCAGGAGGCATATGCAGGGTGGAAGAGGTGGAGGGGCGGCATCGTATGTAATGGAAGGGTTTAGAATGTCTGGCACAGCTGTCAAGGGCACTACTGAGAGCCTCTGCATAAGAATCAAGAGGCACACAATCACTCTGGATGTTATCATGGAAGTCTACTATAGACCTCCTAGCCAGGACAATGGCACTGATGAATAATTCTGAGGGAAACTAAGGGAGCCTTCCAGGTGAACTGCCCTTGTCCTTACAGGGGACTTCACCTTGCCAGCATTTAACTGGGACCATCACACAGCTGGTGCAGCTTGCGCGAGGTGATTCCTTAAAGTTGTCCTGGATGACAACTTTATGGAACAAGTCCGAAGAGAGCTGACTTGGAAAGACACTGAGCTTGATCTGCTGCTTGTCAACAGGGTGGATCTCATGAGCAAAGCAGAGACTGGGCCATCTTGGCCACAGCAAAAGATTGAGTTTAAAATCTCTGTTGACAGAATGAAAAACCAGCAAAACCTCAACTCGACATGAGGAAAATAGACTTCAGGCTGCTCAGGGAATTCATAAGTAAAGTCCTCCTGGGAAGAAGTTTCTGCAGGTGTGGGGGTCTGTCAGAGCTGACCACTTTTTAAACATCACCTCCTTAATGCACAGGAGCAGGAAATTCCCAAATGTCAGAAGTCAAGCAGGTGAGGCAGAAGTCCATCTTGGCTGAACAGGGATGTTCTCCTGGAAATAAGGCAATAAAGGAAGGTTTCTGCCCAGTGGAAGCAAAGTCAGGTGAAACGGGAATAATGCAGAGATACTGCTCACCACTGTTTTCATGAGCCAAGGCTCAGCTGGAGTTGAAGCTGCTGGAACTGTGGGAAACACTAAAAAGGGTTTTTTTTTAAATATATTAATGGCAAAAGGCAGTGTAAAAATAACATCAACAGGATGAGGGGGTCTCAGTGCCCTGAGCTGGCAGACCATGATTGTGGGAATGATGAGCTCCCAGATGACCCTGAAACTGTGCAGTATTGGCTGCTCCAGCTGAATCCCTGCAAATCTATGGGGCCTGGTGGGAATCATTTGAGAATCCTCAAAGACCTGGGTGATGTGTTTGCAATGCCTCTTTCAATGGTTTTTGAGTAGTCTTGGGACTCCTGAGAGTCCCAACTGACTGGAAGCCAGTGCACACTGTCCCAGTTTTCAAGGGCAGGAAGAAGGACCCTGGAAAGTACAGGTCTGTCACTGTCAGTTCAGTGCCTGGTAAATTCATAGAAAAAATTATTCTGGGAAGTATTGAAAAAGACCTGAAGGGCAATGCAGTCACTGGTAACAGCACAGCTTCATGAGAGGAAAGACCTGCTTGTTGAACCTAAGACAGGGTAGCTCACCTAGCCAGTCAATGGAACCTGTAACTGTGAACTTTTTGGACTTCAACAAAGTTTTTGATACCATCCCTCACAGTGTCTTCCTGGACAAAATATCCAGCCCACAGCTGGATGGGGTTATGCAATGGGCAAGCAACTGGCACCCATGTGGGACACAAAGGGTTACAGTGAACAGGGTGACATCAGACTGGGGACCTGGCACCAGTGGGGTTTCACAGGGCTCCATCCTTGACCCACTTCAACATCTTCATAAACAGCTTTGACACAGAACCTGGAAGAATACAAAATTTGATGATGACACTAAGTTGAGAGGAGCTGTTTACTCCCTCAAGGGCAAAGAGGCCCTGCAGAGAAACCTCAACAAATTAGAGGGCCGAGCAATCATGAACCATATGAAGTTTAAAAGGGGCGGGTGCTGGATTCTGCCCCTGCAATGGGAACCCTGGGTGTATGGACAGAATGGGAAGTGAGAGGCTGGAAAACAAAACTGCAAAAAGGGCCCTGGGGGTCCTGGTCAATGGCAAGTTGAACATGAGTCAGCAGTGCCCTGATGGCCAGGAAGGACAAACATGTCCTGGGGTCAGAATCCATGACTCCAGGACAACAAAGATGGTGATGGTCTGGAAGTGAGGCCATATGAGGAGCAGCTGAGGTCATTTGGTCGGTTCAGCCTGAACAAGAGGAGACTGAGAGAAAATCTCACTGTGGTCTTCAACAAGCAAAAGGAGAGGGGCAGGTACTGATCTCTTCATTCCCATGACTAGTGACAGGACTTGAGGAAATGGCATGAAACTGAGTCAGGGGAGATTTAAGTTCAATATCAGGAAAAGGTTCTTCTCCCAGAAGGTGGCTGAGCACTGGAACAGGCTCCCCAAGGGAGTGTTCACAGCACCCAGCTTGTCTGCATTTAAAAAGTGTTTGGACAATGCTCTCAGGTATATGGTGTGATTGTTGGGGTGTCTTGCACATAGCCAAGAGTTGGGATTGATGGTCCTGATGGGTGCCTTCCAACTCAGCATGCTCTATGATTCAATGATTTTGAGAACATGGTTTTTAATTTTTAGAAAGAAACTGACACGCACAATGTGTACATCCACTTATATGTGTACATCTTACTGCACAAGAACATGTTCAGTAGCCCATAATCATAGAATGATTACTGCACTAATGTCCGTGGGCAAGATACCAGTTAAATCTTCCTTACGGAAATTTAGACATGAAAAGCATTAACTGTCAAATTCTTCACTGGTGCCCATTTATGGCAAAATGCACCAGTAGCATTTTACAGACAGGGAGGCCTGTGAAATCTAAGTGCTCCATAGATAGCAACAGGGAACAAAAGATTGGGACCCACACTTTGGGCCTTTATATGGACCCTGTTACACAAGCAGCAAGACCTGGAATTTACATGTTGGGGACTTAAAGTTCTTACTCAGTAGAGATACTGCTAAATTTTTTCAGTGTAAAGATAATGTTAGGAAAAATTAAAAAAAAACCAACATAAATAAATAGCAGAATGTAGTCAAAACAAATTCAGCAAAATTACTTTTATGTGCACATTGAGGAGCTATCAATATTTCTGTAAGTTTATTCTTTTGAATGGAGTATGCTCCCATCTGAACTGTGGCTATAGCAATAACCATGACAATCACATACAGACTGCAAGGCCTGGCCCACTGTGCCAGGACCTTATCAGCTGGGTAAAACTGCAGCACTGCAGGTCTGTCAAAGAAAGAACTTGTCATTTGTTGTGTCCTTGACACTTCAGAGGTGTGACTTTTTAGCAGATTAGAGAAATGGCATGAGTTTATACTCGTAAATTCTTTAGGATTAGGACAAATGTGAAAAACCACAGAATTGTGCATAAGAAATGCAAATATGTGTGTGGTCGTAGTTTCCAACATTACATCATTTCATGTCTGAATAATTAAACAGTAGGAAATTACATCGCCAAGTCTACATCAGACACAGACCCAAGCTTGTTTTTCCATTCTAGTAACCTAAGTGGATCTTTAGAAAGTAAACAAGTATAATTGTACACATTTGACATTTTTCATTAGATGTAATCTGCTCAGTACTGGATGAAATCATCCTGTTACAATTGCAAAACTGAATTTTAAATCTGTAAATCTAGGTTTTTTATTAATTTTTACAATATTCTTTAGTGTTCAAGGAATAGTATTTTGGGACTTGGTGAGAAGGTTTTTGTTCTTACACCAATCAAAATAACAAGATTTTTTTCTTTCTTTAAATTTCTCCTTAAATATCAAGCTTTTCTTCAAAGATTGTATAACAAACCACTGTTACAGTAATCACTATATGAACAATGCACAAAAAATTCTGCTTTTCTGAATTGTCTTAATGTCCAATATATATATCACCATCTTACTAAATTATCTATGCCCATTTTTTTCATTATCTGGTATTATATTGCTAGTCCAGGCAGTGTAGCAAAGATCTGCAGTTGTTTTATATCCAATTGGATTGCAAAGTTAACCACTAGAACCCGTAGTTTAAATCAAAATTAGTTTTCAATCCTACTGCTTTCTATTTTGAGATCTCAGTCTGGGAACAAATCTGTGAGGCCTGTTATATTTTTACATGTTTTCATATATAGGGATACACACATATATTTGCCTGTGCAAAAATACACACATTCTGCTATATTTATGATGAGTGGGAGACAGAATTCTGAAATGCAAACACAGCTCTCATTCTATTTAATTAGACTATGACTAAGATAATTTGTGTGACTATGACTTCATGAAGCACTTAAAGAGAGGCCATAAAAATTACCAATACTTACATCAAGAAGGGATTTAATTCACAGCTCAATCAAAACACATGAAGGTGAGAAAGCATCTGATACCATCTCATCCAGAAAAAAATTTTTTCCCAACTGGATAAGAGAATCTGCATTGATCAGAACTTCTGAATGGATAATTTTGCATATTTAGATTTAAAATCCTTGAAACAAAGGATTGCTCAAAATCCATTCAATATGCCACTATCACAAACCACGCAGTTTTGGTGGCATACTCATTTTAAAAAAAATATGAGACTAAAAAAATCATAATATATCCATTTCTTCCTAGGTCAAAGTTATAAAAATTATCAAAATAGCACTTCTGTAGTATATGAGATGTTAAACAAGAATGCTGATGTACACTTAAATTTCACTCTATTATGTACAATAAATGGGAAAAAAACCTTAGTCTTACAAATGAGAGATTGCATTGCAAGGGGAAACATTCTCTAAATGCTGTAATTTATGGACAGATTTTAAAATATGTGCATACTTAAATTCAAGAAAAGTATTCTTTAAAAATATCGTAAATATTTTCAGTATAAGAATATGTATATATTGGTCTGGAAATAACCAAATTAAACAGAAAAGCTCACAGTAAATTGGTTTCAACATTGTCACGTATGTTTAAAACACAGAGGATAACTTTTCCCATACATAAATATCATGAATCCATTCCTACCTAATGCTCTGTATTCTTTGTCTCTGCAACGTCACTTTACACTGCAGCATACATGTGCAATGTTTGACATTTTGGGGACAATAAAAATAGCTTCATTTATTTTCATGTTGCAATTCACTAAATCTACTATTAATTTCTGTCTTTGCTGCTGTTCTCACTTTGTTAGTCTGCCACAGCTCAACTTTTCTTAAATTTGCATTACAAGAAAATTCATCTATTAGCTTCCTAACTGCACAGAAGTCTGGAGTATGTCTTCTTCTAGTTCATTAGTTTTGTTTTGATGTTCTTTGACTTTCTTTTCTTTTCATTGGCTTCAAGTAGTTGTCCTCCATTTCCACGTTCTCAACTAAATCCCATTGCTTGGTGCTCATCTGAGCTGTATTTTAGCTTTCTACACAAAGAAACTGTAACAAAATTATCAAAAATCTGATAGGCCATTAACATCTTGTAGTACACCTCCCACAAAAGATTTCTGGGAAATATTTTCTACTGCAGTATTCACTGCTTTGATTGCGTCTGTAGTTGCTCACGGAAAGCACTTACAAGTTTGTCCTTACAAATCTGGGGGTATGACATGCAGCATCAACACAATAGTGCCCTAATTGTTTTTTCTTCTACTATTGTCCATGGAATTTCAGCAGATCCCATTCTTTCTGCATTCGGAATTCCAAACCAAGCATAAATATGTGAATAATAAAAGAGCAGAAATCTTCCCTTTTATATGCTCCTTCATTCACAGTATTATTCATGTCAAGTTATACCACAAATCTCTGTCATGTCAAGTAAGTTATAAATAATTATGCATTATTATTTTGTCCCTTCTTCCTTGTTTCTCAGTCTTCCTATGTGAGCATCCAGGCTGGTTAAAAAAATTAAATAAGCAAAGACTGACAATAATAGCATGTGTGAACAAGCACCTTAACAGTAAAAATTTCACAAATTTTCCTTCAAGGAATGAATATTTTTTTCCACCACTTTGTTCAATTTCACTTTGCTCCATAGTAAACATCTGTCTGGGACCTTCCAAAGCTTCCTTTTCACATTTATCTTACATCTGTAACAGGATAAGCTCCTAGTACTGCTAAATTTTAAGGAGACCTAACAGCTGTCATTCAAAACCAAGTTTCTTCACTGCTCTTGTAGAAGCACACCTAAATGACACTAGAAACATCTATCCTTGCACCCATGTTCAGTCTACAAAGCGCAATTTGGGAAATTAGAAACCAATAAAGAAGAGGGTGGTTGCACCTTCACCAGGATCCTCAGGTTGGAGTTACTTAGCCATAGCAATTCTCTACTGAGATTAAACGAGCCAAACATATACAAACAAATCCAAGATAGCTCTGCTGTGTACAGTGCATGATTAACAAAGAAAACAAAGGAAAAACATTTTTATTACTTTGTCAATGTCCTCTCTAAGTGGATCTTCAGGGATTTTGTAGCGTAGGAGTTAGAAATATCAGACACAAAGTGCAGCAAATGCTACTACAGGTAGAACACAAGGTGGTGAAAAATTAGAAAAATAGCCTATGATTTAATACATCAGGGAAAAGCAGGCAAAAATATTTCTTTCCTTCTTCTCTCACAAAAATTAGTACAACTTCTGGAATACATACTGAAATAGTTATGTAAAATGCCCATTCTCAGACATGGTAAGAATGTTAATAAGGGATTTGATGATACATTTCATGACAAAAATGTAGCAAACTATTTTTTCCAAATATCTAATTTTCTATTTTGAAATTGTGACTATGGCATTTTCAAGGAAGATATAGCCAAAAATTCACAGATTATATCACTGAAGAAAAAGAAAAACTTCATAATAGTGTCAGGGTTTTTTCATCTCTGACGCAGTCCAAACTATTCTTGCAGGTGGTGAGAAGAGAGATCCTTTTCATTTAGCTCATCAGAAAAATATTTAAATGCAGTGTCTTTCCTTAGAGATTTAACTCCCAACTATAAAATTATTTGCTATGCCCATATATTTTTCTAACCCTGTGCTTTGTTGTTTTGTCCTGCTGATCCTTAAAAGCATCAGCCCCTTTACTTATCTAGCAGTGAAAGTAATTTGACAGCTTCCACACCCCATCTTTTACTTAGTCCATTCTGCAGGCAGACTTTGGCCTCCACTGATTAAGTGCCTACAGAAGAAAAGGTGGTTCTCTGTCCCCTCACTGAATAGAAAGGTAGTTGCTATAACCATGTCACTAACCAGTTACTGTTCAGCACAGAAATCCTAATGGAGATGACTTAGGTCTGTTCTTTGAGTTTTCAGGCATCTCCAAATATTTTATTCATTATTTGTTTCTTCTGTTACACAGAATGCTTTAAGTATAAAGCAGATGACTTCCTTCCCCGAGATGTTTGTGTTAAAGTCGAGACTATATTTCATTTTTCCAAGTCCATATTCTACTCTTTAAATATCTGAGCATGATAGCAAATCTGAAAATATTAAAAAGATGCATGATACACATGATTTGGGAGTAAAAGTAAATATCAGATTTGTAAGCCTGAAAAAATAAAAAAAAACCAAACCAAAAACAAACCAAAAAAAACCCAAAAAAACCCCAAACACTACAAACACAATCCAAAAGCCCAAACCAGACTATACACACACCTCCTCCCAAAATAAACAATGAGCCCAGGACCTACAGATGCTCCTTTAAAAATGAAATGCAACTGAAATGTTTGGGCTTGCTTACTTTACCAAACCATAAAAATGCAGATGTATATCTTCCTACATTACTTTATGGCTCATTGTACAGTCAAGTCTGACCGTCATTAGTCTGTCTTTATCCTAATTGAGAAAGATATGGGTCACATCCAATCTACAGCCAGCTTTGGTCCTACATTAACTCTTTGAAGAAGATTGAAGTCATTAATTTAAATAGAAGTATTTAAATACTGGTAGTTCATCTATTTTCAAATGATTGATAATAACTAACATTTTAAATCAGGATTTACAAAGGTTATTTTGAAAAGGAGCTTAGCTAAGCTAAGGAATTGAGAACATCAATACAGAAGTTGCTCAAAACGTCCAACTTGCTTTAATTAAATTAATTCACTTCTGTTTGTACACAAGGCCTTTATCTAGCACGCTATCTGTTACCACACAAAGGAAATACCAGCCAAAATTACCTTCTCGGGGACACAGACAGGCAAAGGATATACTGATTGCCACCACCACGAGGCTGGACAGCCAGCTATTCCACCCTGCCTGTCAGAGGGCATTAAAGGTTCTTGGCATTAAAGGACCACGAGAAGAGAAAGCCAAGCTCTGGGAAGGGTGTGTATGGCAGGAACAGACATACACTCCTGGAGTGCATGGAAACAGCTTTGCAAACCAGAGCTCTTACTGCAGAAGACAGGGAGAACTCACAAAACCCTAGGAGAGGAAGGGATGGCCATCTGTACTTTACTAATCTTGGACAAAGTAAAACAAATGTCCATGAGCACCATGAAAGCTGTGCCAGTTGTTTCATTTTGCCTTGAGAGGAGGAAGGTGCTCTTATTGTGGTGTTACTTACTCCAGCTAATATGGTAACCATAAGGCTGGTAACTCATTATGCTAACTCACTGGAACCAGAGTCTGACAATAACTGTATCCTGCATATTAGAGTAAAGGAAGGGACTAAAAATGACAATTAGAAACAGAGTTGGCATGGAATTTTTTGCATAAGGTTACTTATCCACCATTTTCTCTTTTTCTTCATATCATGACTATAACTAAACAAGAAGAAAAACTGGTCAAAATTATCAGATTAAAAGCCCATTTAACACAATCTATTTTTTTTTCACCAGATGCCCATGCAGGAGCAAGAGAATAGATTACATCCTTGCACAGTCTCCAAGACTCCAGGAACAACATAAGCCAGAGTAATATCCTGGTATTCAAAATGCCTCTGACACATTTGTTTATCATAAATTAAGTCACCTGAAGTTTGAATAAACTTATCAGCTAGAAAACAACAGGTATAGTTATGCTTTTCAAATAAATACATTTTCAATTCAAAGAAACAATAAGCACAGGTAATAGATTAGGTCCCTTTTTACATTCTTAGTTATAAGCGGTTTTTTTCCCTACGGTGTATATAACTTTACAATGCACAGATGAACAAAACATAAATGCCATCCATTTCAATTTATAGATTATAAAGATAACTGCTATATTTCATTTGCTAATTCTTGTCAGCGTTGGAGGAAGGAAAAAAATTATCCTGGCTTTGTTTTAATATAGCAATGTATTGGTTTTTTTTATAGTATATTTTCCACTTGTATCACAAACTGCCTAGGAAAAAGGTGCAAAGATAAACATGTAAGCCTATATCACCCTCATCAAAAAGTTATTTCTTGGAGCAGAACTGAAGTAATTTTTTCTATTTCTTCTTAGGGGCTAAAATGAAATAGGGTAAGAAGAGTAATTGAATATATTGGTTAAAAAGAAAAAATGTGTGGTAAAGTAAATGTTACACGATATTTTTCTACAGATTGAAATAATCACTACTCTCTTCTATACCATTTAAGTAAATAAATGTCATCCTAAATTGTAAGCTATTTAAGTCTAAAGAGACTGAACTGTAAAAATGTTCTCTCAGATTATTGGCAGGAGGTATAAAATAGTGACAATGGTAAGTCATTACATTTGACCAGCTGAAAGGCTTTTGGAATACATCATGTCTTTTTCTCTCTAGAAAAAGACGTCTACTTTCTCAGTGAAGAGTGAAAAGGAGAATGCACTGAGGATTTAATATTTGTCTTTGAAGAAACTTTTTATTATTCCTCATGAGACTGCTTCTATCTTTGATCTTCTCTCTTTGCTAGAATTTTCTCATAAAAACAAAAAGATATTTTCTCTTTGAAACAAAGAGAAAATCAACAATATCCCACATTGAGAATAGCAAAAGACCCACACTCATTTACTGCAAAAGCGTTAATCAGATGTCTAACAAACTCTGGAGTCTAACAATAAGAAATAGGAAAGCCTATCTCTCAGCTTGGTGCATTTCAAGTGACCATGACGAAAATAAGTCAACAATTCAGGAATTAATACTCACACTTTTAAACATTTTTTTATAACTGTAAAACCAGACAGTTCAAAGCCAGAAAATAAAATATAGCAATACTGAGTTAACAAGTTGAAATGAAACTATTATCTCAATAGAATCAGACAAAACACACCTGAAAGATTATATAAATTAAAACATGTATTAATGTATTTAGAAGACCACCACTGTAGTGCAGGTCTATAAAATGTTGAGCACATTGTGATCCAATTGAGACAACAGACAAAAGAAAAAACCCAAACCACACAAAGCACTGTAACTGAGGAAGAGCAGAAGATAATCTTTCTAAAGTAGCACATCACACAAAGTCTTCATTCGGCTCTACTTGTTCTGTTGATTATTTAAATATAAAGCCATAGGAGAAATATTTGGTTTGGATAACAAATGCCCAAATCACATTTTATTTAAAAGAAAATAACAACCAGTGTCTAAGTATTAATATACTCATCCCACAGAATTAAAAAAAATCTAATAGTGGTGTCATGTATGGCTCAATATGTTTGTAGCTGAACTTCTCACAGCCTTACTAAATGTCACCAAGCAAACAGCTTTTTTCTATACCTCAAAGAGAGAAAATACTGCACATTAGAAATCCTTCGATTATATATCCTTAGATCATTACACAACCCTTAGAGGTTATTTTGTTAAAAGACAATTTAATGCAATGTATAAAAAAATTCAAAATTTATTCCATTTCAGCTCTATGCACTTAGTTGGAAAGTTTATACATTTTTTTATTAAAAAAATATTATAAAAATTTTATAGACATAGAATTTTCTAAAAACATCCCTATATATAGTCCCTCTATTTCTAATTTAAAACAACTTACATCACTACAAAATTTAAAGTTGTCATTTTGATCAAAGTCAATTACCTGCATAATACAAATGTTTGCATATATTTAATTGCCATTTAAATGACAAGATTCACTCTTAAAATATTATATTTTTATTAAAATGTTGTTATATTGAAGACTCCATGACAATCTTAAAACTAATATTGTGATTGACAGAACTCAAATTCTATTAAAAAAATTTGTGATCCTCAATCATCCAAATTTGCTTTGCTTCAGTGTTTAGACCTTTAATGCTATGCCACTATCAGTCTTCTCTAATCCATTTGATTGAACTCCTTGGGTCTTATCATGTCAGGTCATTTTGCCTAAGTATTTTCTAATTTTTCATTATCCTTGAACTTAAGTCACCATAATTCAAAACAGCACTCCACAAACTCACTCACAAATTGAAAGATAAATTGAGTAGAAAGATTGGCCTTGTTACAAATCCAATCTTAGAAGAATATAATATGGTCTGCATCTAGATCATTCTTCAAGTACTTTCACACAAAGCAGCCATGTATTACATGAGGACTGGAAAGCAAGTATATTCCATTTTAGAGCAGAGATAAATGCAAGGCACCTAATCCAAGAGCTTAAGTCTCCTTGCTTCTGTGAATCAGACTATTTGAGGTTATATAATGCATTCAGTTTAAGCAAAATACATCCTTATGGTACTTCATAAGACAGAGCCTTAAATGATGAAATATTTGTTATAAATACTTGTTTCAGAATCCATGTCCAAACACAGATTTTTATATCCTTGTTTTATTTCAACAGACCTATGGCATTTTGAAAGATGAAAAGTCCACAGGACCTCAGTTTTACGGTCCTGTCATCTAAAACCAATACTTTTATCAATGCAATGAAAGCTCCATATTCTTTTATTTTGACAAGATTAAAGGCTCTACTTGAAATGCAGTTAGTTTCCCTGCATAAGTCAGCAATTCCTCAGAAATGCATAAAGTTCAGAAATGGTATTATGGATCTTTGGCTAAGCACAAAAAACCTTAGTCTTCTAATCTCATCTCCTGTTTTGCCTGATTGTGTAGCTGCTATGTAAGTTCACACTATCTGATTGATACTGTAAGTAGTACAAGATGCAGAAAATTGAACAGGGTCTGCTGGTGAGATCACTCATCAGTACATGCATCCGGAAAAATGCAGAAGCTCAAGAAGTGGAAAGAAACAGCACCGGCTTCATGAGTCAAATTAGAATGAGGAGAAAGTGACAGGGACTTCCTGACGTCAGGACTCCAGAGTAGGTGGCCTTGGGCTGTGGAGTTTCCACCACAGACCAAGTAGAATTAAGCCTCAGAATCTGTGAGCCAAATATAGGAGCAGTCATTCTCCTTGTGGAGAGTGTTGCTTCTTCTCTTTTCATTAATATGGTTTTCAATAAAAACACACTCAAGCGAGGATTGCAGATGATCTATAGGTGGACCATAAGAAAAATGAATTTCAGCAGTTCTGTGATTTAATTTAGCTTTGACAGGCTCAAACTGAAAGATTCAAACCATGCAAAAACATGACCTCACAAGGAAAACAAACAAACAAACAAAATGAAGCAAACAAGGAAACAAAAACTGACTGACTCATCACTAGCATGATAAATGGTTTTAAGTAGCAAGCCTTTATATCCTTCATACATCCTTCTATGTTTTTGAAGGCTGACACAGTTTCATGATTACATCATTTTTTTTGAAAGTGCCCTGCTCAACTGTTATCATATTTTTCTAATTTTTCTTCCACATGCTATCACAATACACAGGGGAAAAAGGCAAGAAACTGGTTTTTTAGAGGAAAAAAAGGGTTAACAGTGTTTGTGTGAAATTAAAGAATTCTGACTTGACATGTAATTGTAGAGTACCTTAAAACAAAAGGGCTATTTTAAAAATAACAACGAAGTACATTATATTCATCATTGTAAACCTGCTATATTTCTGTTTATGTCCTTTCTGCCCCAAAATACAATATATTTGATAGAAAATAAAGAGATAAAGAAAGGCTTGCAGGAGCTATTGTCCTTCACCCTTCCTTGTTCTGATCTTTCTGTGCAGGCCCACAATGAGTGTTTCACTGCACTGCTTCTCACAGTCCTTCCTGACATTTTTTAGAGCCACTTTCAGCAATAAGAACAGGACAAACAAGTGTACATATAGAAATCCATTTAAGTCTCTCTCCTGAGAGGTTGACAAATAAAGGCCTGCAACATTTTTCAGATTAATACAAGTTCTAAAATGATAGGATTATCCCTTGCCACACTACTCTAAAACAATGCACATGCAGTTAACAAGACATACGTAAGTCACTTAGATACCACCTAAGAGCTACACAAGTATTTAGGACGGTGGAGTTGTCCTTTATACAAGCTATATCTCACAGTTATGAAACGTGCGTATTTTCTTCCTTTCTTTGAAGATATTAAAATGATAATTAAATTGAGAACATTCCTGTATAGATAAAACAAACTCTCACATTATTAAAATAAATTAGAAATTCTTCCTGAAATCATAGAGGGTCCCCCAAAGATAAATCATTACGTTTATATAATAATTAACGCCACTGTGCCTTACTGTGAATTCTTGAGACTAGAAACACACCACTTGTATTAGTACCATCAAAGTCTGAGAAAGAAATAATATTTGAAAGATTCGGAATTAAAAAAAAAAAAACTATTAAAAAATCAACCCCAGTAATATCAATCAATACCTTTGTACACTTAGTATACAAATAATCTCATAAACAGAATGTGGTTAGCATTAGCTGCTCTTCATTCTAGAGAACAACCTATAGATGGGAAGCATACACAGCTGCAGTTTTATTCGTTTTTTTTTTTAAATAATTTGAGGAAATCCTTTGGCCTCCCTAATGTCGAATTTTACTCCCTCCAAGCACAAACCCATACTTTGCTTGATTTCAAAAGAAAAATACCACATGAGTTATTTAACATTTGTTTATGAATTAGGAATAGCTAAATGCCTTGCTGTTTTTCTATTAAAGTACATTTGTATCAGGCTGAAGCAAAAATTTACCACAAAAATACCATCAGCTCTATTAAAAGGAAAACAAAAATTTTAAAAACTGAAACAATTGTGAAACAATAAAAGAATTAAGTTCAGTCTCCAGTTTCCAAATCAGTATGTGTCATTTAAAACTTTTCACCATTTTTAAGGAATATCTAAGAACAGTTTTCATAGAATCATAGACTGGTTTGTGTTAGAAGAGACCTTTAAAGCTCATGAAGCTCAATCCCCCTGCCATGGGCAGGGATCTCTTCAATTAGATCAGGTTGCTCAGAGCCCAGTCCAACCTGATCATGAAGAAGCCCAGGGATGGGGTGTTCAACACCTCCTTGGACAGCATGTTCACCATCCTCACTGCAAAAAACTTCTTCTATTTTGCCTAAAGAAAATATTTTTTACAGTTGCTGGAGCTTGCATATGGCAGTGAAAGGTGCAGAATTATAATAAATGCCCTCTTTATTTTTCGTGTGCTACACAAGCTGGCAAGTGCATCATGCTGAAATGTGAGTCAGTAAACTGTATTCTAGTTGGTAATAGCTGAGATTCTTCACAGTATGTAATGCAAAAGTCGCCAGACCTGTGGGAAGGCAAATGAGGTCACTTAACCTAATAATATCAATTAATATTTGGGCATATGAAGAAACTGCCACACAGTTTGATATACAAAATTGTACCAATTAGCACAGTTTGTACTTTCTGTTCAAGAGAGCCTCAGACTGGACCAGCAGGAATACTACAGATTGTTCAGAGGCATTTCACGCCTGTCTTGTATGAGAGTTTGCACAGACCTGCCGAATCAATCATTTCCAAGAGCACTAGCTGAAAGCATCCACTATCTTGAGCATCAATCTCAACCCCAGAAAAGGTGAAAAGAAGCTTCATTCAGGTTAGCTATGCATAGACTATATAATTTAACTCAATAATACTCTCAATATTCCAAACCAAATTTGTAATCCTCTGCTGTAGTATCTGTTGGGAGACCTAAGTGGCACTTGAAGTAATCTTCTCATATTAGGGAGAATTGGAAAAAAGTGACTCCCTGAATCTAAATAAGTACTCATCAGCAAGTCACCACCCTTTTTAGGCAGAAAAATATGTTTAAATTTAAGCAGACCACTTAAGTGCAAAGCATTGATATGATGAAGTGTACCTGAGCTGACTATTAATTTCTCCCTTTGTTCCTTATATTTTTAACCTTACTGCCATCTCTTCATCACACTTGAATAACATCAGGATGCTGGATCTATGTTTAGAAATATGTTGAGGAATCTAACCACTAGAAGGATCCCACTGACATTAGATAGGTTTAGCCTACAAGTGAAAAAAACAATAATGTTGAATAATCATTGGGATATTTATTAAGGGACATATTTGGTAAATCTTTGTTGAAGTTTTTATTTCAGGTTGGATGACTGGGTTCAGCGCAAGACTTACTGTGGACTACTAGAGTTTGGTTTATGAAGGGTGGGATTGTAAGCCCTCAATGGTCCCTTCTAGCCTTTAAAAGTATGCTTATGTTTGTACGCAATGTTACTGCAAATATATCATGTACATGCCTTTAGCTGCACGATTCTAATCATTGTATAACTGCAGCAGTTTATCAATAAATGCAAATAATCAATTCCAGGCCAACTTTTTCAATAAATAACCTTATCTTCTGTAGACTCATTAGTCCAGTAAACACGCTTTAAAAAGCAGTAAGCTTTGTAAGTTATCAATTTTATCAGTTATCAGTTTTGAAATCCACTCATTAAGAGCTCTGAGCAAAACTCTAACTTTCTATTAGGAGACCAACAGGTATGAGCTAAACATCTTTCTGGAAAGTTATACATACTGCCAAGGACAGTAACTTCACTTCACATGTTCTTATGTGCAAAACAGTGGAATTACAGGAACCAGCTACCACATAACAGCGGAAGAGGTTCTCTTGGTGAGAAAGAAGGCTAAGGCTTGCATCAGGTAAATTCTAGGGCAACTAGAAGGCAGTACTGGAAGAAAACATACAACTTTCAAACAGACTGGAGAGACATATCAAACAATTCCATCTGGAGTAGTCCAGCCAAGCAGTTTGCTAGAATATCAGCACTTTTATTTATGGTCCCAGGTTCACTTCCTTTACTAAAGTATATCTTGACCTTTTAGTTCATTATCTAGCTATTGAGTGAGGTCTGATTCAGGTCATACAAACAAATAACATCTATGCAGGCGAGTTAACTGAGATAGGAAGGAACACAGTGAAAGGAAGTACTCTTCTTAATTTACTTTTCTAATGCAATTATGCTGCTTTAGAAGATTAACGACTAAGGAAGTTACAAAATGCTTATCATGTTAGTGCTGATTTTTCTTATATGCCCAACTACAGGCAGTATCCCCTTAAAACAACAGAACTGAATCAGACCTTGCCCCTGAATTTAGGATGGCTTAGCAACTACTATAACTATAAAATTAGAAGGAAGCATGTTTTGTTGCAGCTGGACTTTGGAAAACTGAATTAGATTCCTGGTATTTCTCTGTTTTAGTCAGAGTACAACAATAAGTTAGATTTTTCTCTGTATTTCAGTTTATGAGTGTGTAGCACAAGCTAAAAAAAATTATTTTCTTGGTACATTTGTAAGTTGACTCAGTTAAGTTATTTTGATGCAAGCTGCTTTAGATTTCCCTTTTCAGAACTGTTGGTCCTTCACTAAAATATAACAATACAGCATATTTTACCATAATTAGTTATGTAGATTTCTCTGCTAAATTACATAAGTAGAACTATGATAATCAGCTGGGCTTATTTTCCAAATTACAGTAGAACTTAAGGTTTCTCATTTGTTTGGAATTACTAAACTAGGCAGTTTCAGAAGTTGCAATGAAAAAGGTTACAATAGAACAAAGTAATTAAGCATATAGGAGATACATTACAGGGGTTTACACATGCAAGGTGTTAACTAACTAACTAACTAAATAAATAAATAAATAAATCTCTTTCCAATTTCCCTCACAACCTCCTTATATCCCCTTATTTTACCTGTTGAATAGGTGGGGAAAAACTACAACTGATGTAAAAAGTTTCTTGAACTGTTTCTGATCCAACTGTCTATGATCAAATAATTTTGTCTTCACATGTAAACAAAAGTACAGATAATTTAAATGGAAACATTGACAAAATGCAACTGGAAGTTCTTCACTTGCAAACACATTCATCATTCATTCTGACTTGTGAATACTAGGAAAATAAAATACTATTTCTCTTTTTATATTAATTTCTTTTAACTGACATACACAGCACTTCTTTACCAAAAGGTATCAAATACAAACTGGTTGTCAGCACAAACAAGATAATCAAAGATTTCATTATGTTCTTCCAATAAAATCAACTTCTGTAGAACTATAAATTGAATATTAAAACTTTAGTTTTCAGCTACCTACCAGAGTGCTGTGAAACAGAGGAAAAAGTTCTCTTTATGTAGCTTAAAGAGAACTATGTTGCTATTTTGTACCTATGGCAGTTATGACATTAAAATGTCACAAAGAATAAAGTAAATTAATCTTAGAAGGAAACTACTTCAACTACCTTTCTATACGTAATTCAGCTGACTATGAAATAAGTATGGCCTGTAGATATACAGCTGGTACTAGTGGAAAGATTTCTAATGCTGACAGTTATGCGAATTATCAGTTTTACAATCTGCCTCGTATGATTCCTCTGGTGTAATTTGTTTCCCGTCAAATTACTATCAAATTTTAATTTCTGTTCTATTGGCAACATATTTTTCCTTACGGCTGAGTCTTCCATATTTAAAAGAAATCATAAAAAGTGCTTTTCTCTCCATTATTGAAATGATTGTGTCCTCTCTTGGTATATCATCGTCTGTAAAGAAGGTTTAAAACTCAATCAAAATGTAAATTAAGTCTAGACGATGCAGCTACAACTGCTAGTTCTGAACCAAAGGCAAAGCCAAGTTCATCCAGGAGTGAAAACATTTGAGTTTCAATTGAATTTGTAATTATTTTCATTACCTTCACAAATAGCATAGTAAACCAGTAGTGAATAAAGCTAAATGCAAATATACTGTTGAGTTATCAGAACCACTTCACAGTTCAATGGAAAAAAGGTGGGATTGGAAAAAATAATATTATCATCTTCCCAATTCCTTGTATTCCCCATGACATTTCTAAACTGAATAAAAGGAATTCCTTAATAAGCAATTACAGGGGAAGAACAGAAATCTAAATCTGTTTGTGCTAGCACGAGCAGAGATTTCTACCACAGTATGTTACAATGACACGTGGAAAGAACAGGACTTATCTATTATTGAAGGTTTATCTCCAGATTTGTGTCATTTTTTACAGAATCTCAATAATTTAAATGCATTCAAAGTTGGTAAGAAAATTGCTAATTCATGCCAGAACCTTTCTTCCTTTTTTAAAAAATGGGGAAAATTTAAATATGAAGACAGGTGATAACATTAGTTTTTCACAAAAATTCGTGCTATGATTACAGAAGCCATCCATTTAATTCTTCATTTATGCTTTTCAGCAAGGACAAGAATCTGTGAGCAGAATAGGTTTAGCATAATCATGCCTAAGATATGTCTTATTATGAGGGTGACTTGAAAAACATGAGCACAGCAAGGCTGAGATAAGCATTGGAACAGATGAGAAAGAGAAAGCTTTTTGTTGACAAAATTATTCCTTTTTATTAGCAGATCTGACCCAACTTACTTGCTGTTGACAGTATTTGTAATCCCTCATTTTAAGTTTTCAAAGGATCTGACTTTTTCAAAAAAAAACCACCACAACCTTTTAATGTTTAAACTGTTAAACTGGAGAAAAACAAAAGCACACAGCACTACTATTTCCATGGAATTAACTATTTCATTTCTAAGGTGTTCTATAGTATTCCTCACAAGGGCTAGGAATTAATGGACAATAAGCTTTACATTACCAATTCCTCATTACCTATTTAATATGTATATTTAATACTTGTAATTTAAGAAGAGTACAGAGGATATCCACACCATCATGTTACACATATTTATCTGAGAAGTATAACTGTAATGTAAGAGTCACTTAGCCCCTCCAGGGAGCCATACAAAGTATGTAAGGGCAGAGGTGGCAGTCTCTTTGGTGTCATAGCAAAGGAGCTTCAAAGATCTGCTGTCCCTGCCTCTCCTCTCTGGGTCATAGGGGTTTGTCTCATCACAGCTACACCAACACAACACATCTGTCATGACTACATTTCAATCCAGATCACTGAAATGAATAAAGGTGCCTTTCTCACCCAACATGTGTCTTGCAGGGGGCTGTTTTATTCTAGCCACTGCCATTGCAGTGCAGTGGCTCGCAGCCTGGTCTCCTAATGCAGCTGACAGAACAGTAAATGTCTGCCTAGAGAAAAACTGGATGAGGTGGGATCTAGCCCTCAACTCACTTTACTGCTACTGCCAACATTAAGTAACTGTGGATGAGATTATCATCTTAACCTTTTCCAGCTGCATAGGATAACTGGATGCCTAATCTGGGCTTCAGAATCAGACATTTAAAAGGCATTATGTTTTTTGACTACCCAATTGGTTATACTTACAGACAGAAAACCTGAGCTATATTTAAAAACCAACTTCCCCCTTGCGACACTGGTCCCTTAAAACTGAGTATAGTTTGACAAGGATTTTGATGGGTTTCCAATAAAATTGAATGCATCAAAATTTTGCTCTATACCCTGCCTATTCTCTGCCCCATAAAATGAAGATCAAATACTATTTATTCTGTTTGGTCAGTGTGGAGTAAAAATAAAGCTGAAAAGTTATATCTTCTGATAATTTCAAAATCCAACCACATCCCAGGTACTTGCTGGTCCACAAGCAAGAACTGTATTTTATAATCTACCTCCATTTATATAAACAAAGTCTTTTTCACACACCATTATTCAAGATGCTACGTTCAAGAGGCTATGAATCATGACACCACACTTGGAAATTACTGCAGTGACCTTAAAGAACACAGACATTTTAGAAAGTATTTCTAAATAGTTGTGTAATAAACATTTACAAAAGACAAAGAGATTTTCTGATGGCTTTTTTATACTAAAATCTTAATATCATTGAATGTTATTACATCTTTTAAATAAGTTTCCCTTAAAAAAATTGTTACCTTGAAATTCCGATTTATCTGTCTATTAACTAAAGACTTCATCTGACCATGATTGTTGTCAGCACAGATTGGGATAAAAGACTGAACTTTAACATCAAAGATATTTAAAGAATTGCTAGTTGCAAAAATTACCTAGTGAGAGCTTTGAAAACTTCAAGGCATCTGTATGTTGTTGGTTTCCATGGGTTTTGCAGGAATAAGTACTTTTTGAAGTTTCAGGAATTACCCAGATCAGACTGTAGGTGTCTGTGGGATTTTTGATAAAGACACTTGTCTCCTGGGGAAGTAGTTACTTCTAAAAAATGGGCATAGGGTATTTTCAGAGTTTTGAAACATATGTCCAGATGCATGAGATTCAGACTTTTATAGTATAACTCAGTATTCATAAAATATCACAGATCATTTATTGAGCTTTTTATTGCTAGAGCTTTTCTATGCATCAAACACAAAAACAGGCTGGCAATGAACTCCAATTTTAGTGTTCAAAAATGCTGCTCCACTTTTTCCATTTGACAAATGGAGAAAGAAGACATCTAAGAGGTACTTTTTTAAATTAAAATCTATGCCTTACTAAAAACCAGAATGTACTGGACAACTGACTTGAACTACATTGTGAAAAAACTCCAATGTTTTCAAAGTAGTGCTTGTACAAAAATTTTGTAGACCATGCTTGGGGAAAGGGACCTATATATGCTTTTTGGAGTTACTTTTCTTTTCCATGTCTGGTGTACTTGAAGAAAGATTAAATTGCTTGCATGCAATAACCAGAGAGAAGCAGAAAACACTTAATAAAACATAATATAAATTGGAGAGTTATCTAGAAAACATGTTTTGGTTTTACTTTAACTTTGTTTTCTGATTTACTTGAGTTAAATAAAAATTTTTCTTTTAAATGGTAACATGATAAGCTATAGACATGA
The DNA here is from genome assembly GCF_036417665.1 of Passer domesticus. Taxonomy (NCBI): domain Eukaryota; kingdom Metazoa; phylum Chordata; class Aves; order Passeriformes; family Passeridae; genus Passer; species Passer domesticus. The sequence continues at coordinate 20,367,180 of NC_087512.1, forward strand.
TAGCACTGGTTTAATGATCTAACATTTCATTGGCTGACAGACTGAAAATGAAAGATGGTTTTCAATACTTCTTGTTTACACAGTCTAGTAAAAGCAATACACTATTTGCTCTTAATGAGTCACTTCAGTGTTTAAAACATAATGAAATGCAGAGATGCCAATGATGTCCCTTCTGCAGCTTTCATCATCCTCAAAGAGTTAGAATAAACAGCAGCAGAGACACATATCTCTTTGACAGGTACCAGTAGGGCTAGAAACTGAAAAACACATGTCAAAAGTAATGCTTCATTGTGTTGTAACATGCAAAGCTGAAAATGCCAGCAACTCAGTATTACTATTAAATTTGTACATGATTTTGTGCTTAGTACCTGCCTCAAAGGCAAAAGTACCTACCCAGTTATTCTTAAAATGCAATGGGTGCAAGAAGGAAAAAAGATGTAATATAAAGATGTAATACAAATGTATTATAATATATTGGAGGCCATGAGCCTACTTCCATGGAAAGTGCACAATTTACCAACAAAAAGCAAACAAAGAAACAAAAAAACAAAAGACAAAACAAAAACAAACAAACAAAAAAGACAGAAAACCACAAAACACAAAAATTATGTAGGGAAAGACTGAGACAAATTTTCCCCCTATTGCTGGGATGTTAATTCTTTTTTCAATAGTTTACCTTATAAACCTGCAGATCAAAAACCTCAAAATTTTTGGTTAATAATTCTATCAAATAACTACTAAACAATACAAAGACAGTAACAATATTTGGTACTAAATCAAATCCTCAATATGTGGTGTCAAGTTTCAAATCCTGAATATGTGGTGTCAAGTTTCAAATCCATATAACTTAATTCAAAAGAAATTTTAAAATTATTTAATTAAATAATTAATATCTGAGGACTTTTCACAGTTCCTGAAGACAACCACTGGCATTTCGTGTGCGTAACCGTGACTCCTAAGTAAATTGAGTATACTTAAATACAAGCAAATTTTCTCTGGATTTAGTGAATTGATTCATAAATATGGTATTAGGAAGAGAATAGGAAAAAGGAAATTGAATTCCACAAGTGCACTGACATTACCATGATCATCTAAATAACCTACCATATCTGGGGCATTTATCTCTATCCAGTAGCAATCACAAGAGTGCCTTTTGTTCACAAATTTTTTCTCATGGCTTACCTGGCCCCTAAATTCCCATTACAGAGAATGAAACTCCCAAGACTGATTTATGAATTAGAAATATATACACATCGAAATTTGATAGACATAAGCAAAAAGTCTTTTTTAGTTTTGCATAATTCAGACTTGCAAAGAGATCACTAGCCACAACAGTGAATGGCCCACTAGTATATTCAAGTCTACTGGCACAATATTTAACATAAATAATGTTTCAAATAAATGGAATATAAACAGCTGAACATCTCAAGACTGCAGCCAGTTATGGCAAACAGAATTGAATCCATCTATTTCAGTTAGAAAGATAAAGAGCTGATATTAGAGCAACTTTGACAGCACAGAAGCCAGTGTCATGGAATACACGAAGTGAGAACGCCATGGCCTTCCTCTTTGGAAAGCTCCTGGAAAACGTTTTTCAAGTGGAAATATAGGTACACCTGCCTGTGCTGTGGGACAGCAGCAGAAGAAAACAGATTCTCTTCCAACCCAGTGACTACAGCATAATTCTGTGAGCTAGTGAAATCCTGGGCAGATAAATACCCAGTGCAGTGGAAGTTCCCTACACATTAAGTACAGCCCAACAAATTCAGACAGCAAAATTAACAGTGTTCAGCCTTAACACATAGAAGTTTTATTTTCACCTTCCAGTCACATGCAATTGCAAAGCTTCTCAAGAATATAGTGCAGGCACTCAGTTATAACAAGCAAAAGTCTGCTTCCAAGACTACCAAAAAAATCAAGGACAATACATCAAAGTTTATCCTGTCTTTCCCTGGTTCACAACATAACTCTAAAAAATACAATGCAATGTGAACTAAATGTTTTTAGCCTCTACAAGATAATAAGATATGAGAAAGTCACAGTACCATAGAATATGCTGAGTTGGAAGGGGCCCAAAAGGATCACCCCTGGTTCAACTCCTGACCCCGCACAAGAATCACATCTTGTGCCTGAGAGCATTGCCCAAACACTTCTTGAACTGTGTCAGGCTTGGTGCTGTGGCCACTTCTCTGGAGAGCCTGTTCCAGTGCCTAACCACTCTCTGGAGGAAGAACCTTTTCCTGATATCCAACCCAAACTTCCCCTGGCACAACTTCAGGCCATTGCCTTTCATCCTGTCACTGCTCTCCATCTAAGAGATCAGTGCCTGCCCCTCTGCTTCCCCTTGGGAGCAGGCTGAAAGCAACAATGAGGTCTCCCCTTGCTCTCCTCAAGGCTGAACAAACCAAATTACCTCAGCTGCTCCTCCTAAAACTTCCCTTCCAGACCCTTCAATATCTTTGTTGTTCTCCTTTGGATGCTCTCTAACACTTTCAGGTCTTTCTGACATTGTGCTGCCCAAAACTGCCCCCAGCACTCGAGGTGAGGTGTATGCACAAAACCTGCATAACCCCGGCCCAGTCCTTTAATCTGGTTTTAAAGAAGGTGGACAAGAGCATGGGAGGAAACCACCCTCCCCCCGCCTCAAACAGCCAACCACAACAAGTCATTCCCAGGTGACTGCACACCTACCGCTCGGCTGAGCACAGGCATCCTTGTTGCAGTTTTCAGAGGTAAGAAGGAGTTTTCTTGATCCTGGCAGGGATTATTTTCAAAGCTCAAACTGATCCTCTGCTAATACAGTGATGTTAGCAATAGCCTTTAACCCTTGCATTCTAATAATATATATATGTTCTTTGAGAGGCCACAAGTGTAAGTAGAAATGAAAGTCCATACTTTTCCTTTATATAAGTTCCATATGATCTGCCTTTTGGTGAAGAGGCAGATAAGTATGTTAATTGAGCGAAGATGGAATTTAATTATGCTGACATAATGATCTGGTACAATTCCATAATTTCTGAGCATTGCATATTCCACTGCTCATCTTTACTCACTTCCCACTCTGTTGCCTACACCTGAAGGCACTTTCTAGTTCACATGCAACCAGCACTTCACCCTTCATTCCATGCAGCATTCCTTTTTCTTTTTTCAAACATCTCACTGCAATACTCACAGCAAAGGCCTGCCATGCAGGCTGCCAGCTGAGCAGAGCTGCACAGGAACAGGCTGGGTTTGCACGCTTAGTTAGAGCCTCCTTGTCCAGTCCAAGCATTATCCATAACTCACAGACTGTTCAAACAGCCTTGGCTCTCATTCCAGCCCTCTGATGAGCAGGACATAGAAGTGAGTCAGCCGTCCTTTGGGAGGCTGAATGCCCTGTATATGCTGTTCTTTGGATGGTGATTCACATCATCTGACATTTAATCACTGAGACCAAGCTCTGACCCAGCTAGTTACTGCATCTCCTCTATTTCAGCACAAAATCCAAGAGTCTGATCTGTCTGGCCATGCAACAGAAGAGAGCAGAGCAGCGTAAGCACAAGAGGGAGTAGTTATAACTAAAATACCTTAAACATCGTCTAAACCAATCTAAAACTGTCTCAGAAAAGAGTGCAGGTGGCAATGAAGCAGGGTATCTAAGAGCATAAATAACATCTACCGCAATTTTGAAGGTGGCAGCCAAAACTCCCCACTTACCTGCCACTGTACTAAAAGGTTTGACCTTTCATTTCACCATTATTTTCTCAGCAGGAACTTCATGTTTTTATGCTGTGAAACACTTGGGACTGAAACAGCAACAGAATAGATAAATAAATTACACCTAGATCAGAGTATACTAAGTATTCCAGACAAACTGTAGTGCCCTGGATGGATAGGCTAAGAGGAATCTTGCATTCAGAACCCAAAAACCTATTCAAGTCTAAATGAAGAATCACTTATACCACAGGCAAATACTATTGCTCCAGTATTGCAAGAAACATAGCTAAGTAGGAGTAATCATCTTTAATCTCTATAACAAAAAAAACCTAGTAATAAGTATGGGACGAATTTGGAGCAACACCCTTCAAGAATTACAATTTTCTAGAGTGCTGCTTGTGGTGAAATCTGGTTTATCTTCCATTTTAAGGATAAAAACAAATATTTACTATGAAGTACCTAGGTCAGTACAATCTGTCACTCTCCCCACAGTCTTTGTGGCTCTGCTGCACCAATCAATTACAGTTCCTACCACTGAAGCTTTTCTTCTGGAAACCTGCATTATGTAGTCCTTCTGCAAAATGTTTTGGAAAAGAGGCGAAGGGTATTTCGTGGAGATTTGTTGTTGTTGTTGTTGCTTTCAGGTTTTTTGTTTTATTGATTTGGTTGGCTCATTGGTTGGTTAGCTTTTTATTATATATGTGCTTGGCTGCTCTGATTTATCTGTGGTGTGACATTTGGGGAAGAGCCTCAGTTCAGCTGTTAGCAGCTTTCTGAAACACTCACCACACTGTCCCCTTTGATGATACATGCTGCTAAATTTGACTACAGATAAGCCTAGAATGCTTAAAGAGCTTTTTTAGTGAGGGAAAGGCTCCATAGTTTTTAGCAGAGGATGGATGGAGCTGACAACAGTTCCATTCGTATTTATTTCATCTGAAGGAAGACAGGCTTCCTTTTTTCTGGCAAGCAAACTCTAGATTTATTTGGCAAAAAAGCATACCCCATGCTTTTCCAGAGTATCCAGTGTTGTTTATTTACAAATCTTTGTGGTTCTTTGAATCTCTTTTGCCAAAAATCTCAACTCAAGATTAGTTTTCTTGTAGTGGTGTGTTTATTTTCAGATTGTAATATGGTTTGTTCCGTGTACCCCCCTTTGTTACAGTGGTTCTGCCCTGAGTCTCTCTCTCCTCGATCGCCCCATCCTTCTAGTCTTTCCCCTCCCTGTTACCCTGGCAACCTATGTATCTTCCCCTAAACCCCTCCCTGGTGCCCTGTCCGTCACTCAATGGCCCAGCCTTCCCATCTAGAATCTTCCACCCAGGGCATCGAGTGATTGGTTCAGGGACCAAGGCCCCTCCCTATGCTCTCTCCTATTGGTCATCCCATTGTGTCCGTCACCCCCACCTGACACCCCTCTATTTCCCTATTGGTTGCTCACCCCTCTTTAAAAACTGCTGTAAGACCTCAGTTTGAGGTCTTTGGATGACAGTCTCCCCTGGATTAAATCAGAGTTGTGCTGTCACCGAAGTCTGTGTCTTGTCTTCTGTGGGTAGCAGCCCCTTCTCTTCTTGGCGGATCCTCGTCCCATAAGGCGAAAGCCTTAGGTGCTCTCCTGACTGAGCCCATGATCGGGAGAGTGCCCCCGTGCTGCTGGCGGTGCTGGCCACAGCTAGCTGGGGTTTATCTTCGAGGCCAGCCACCGTTGCATTTTCTTGTTGTTAGAATGCCAGCTATACTTAAGAGATGTTAGTCCTGTCCAAGGTCCTACTCAGAGTCTATGCAAAATATGACATCAAAGATTCAGGCTGACTGCAGTACTGCCCCATATACAAAATCAATGAAAAGGAAAAGTGCATTTTTGGACATGGACGATGAAAGAGCAACACTCCTTAGTAGGTCTTTAAATAGCTACAAGAAAACCTAAAGAAAGACATTTGCTAGACTTTCTTTCAGTACCGAGACCTCAAAGCAGAAATGTAAAACTATCAATTCATTTCAAAGTGGCCTGAAAGTAGTTCTGTGCTGGCAATTATATTATGCAACTACTGGGTTGTGTCACAGTAAAATAACTAATACATTTTTATGCAACAGTATATTGCATCATCTTTTCTGAGCTGTTGCGCTGACAAGAAATTTCTCTGAAATTTCTTTAATTCCTCTTTCTATGCAACAGGAAAATACGAAGACGATGAGGGGCCCAGATGTGGTGAACTGAAAAGTGATATCTTTAAGGGGAGCAAAAAGGAACACAGACACTTCAGTTACGAAACAAAACCAGTACATTTCTGAGGTTTTGTCCTGGACTTTGAGGATTCACATATATATTTCTACCCTCTAGTACAAACCTTTATAAGAATAGAATTTCAACCACACATGTTCAATATAATGCAGATCACACCAGCTTCATTAAATCTGTGGTAAGAGAATTGTCTGATTATCTGATAAGAATTATTCTTTCACACTTAGGAAACCACAAAATGATAATATAGCCCACATTTGCTTTCTGTACATTTAAGCTGCCTGGTGCAAGGGAAAGCCCTGGAAGAAGAGTCTGCAATATCACAGAACACTCTATTTAGACATGGTTTTGGGGTTTTTTGGTGGGGGTTTTTGATGGGGTTTTTTGTGATTGCAATCTATAGTAGCAAAGCACATTGCTCATTAAAGTGTTTCCAGATTTACCCTTCATCCTTGTCCTTCAAGAAAGCATTCTATATTCTTTTTGGATTAGATGGTAGAGGATGTGTGCTCAGGGTCACTTGTGACATAACGAAGGCCACACAGCTGATTAGCACACTTGCCGCTCTACACCCACGCTCTGCCAGTATCTGTCTGCTACATAACAGCCTGGAGTGCCTTGGAGCAGCAGGGAGCTGCCAGAGAAAAATCACCAGAGAGGCTTCATGGGTGGCCAAAAGGAAAAGATAACTTGAAAATAGACAAGTGAGAAGTATAGGGTTAGTTTAAGATTGGACTAAATTCCAATTTCCACTTAGCAGAAATGAAGGTTTATATGTAGAGGGACACACATCCTCTGGAGACAATTTCTGCAGTGTTTAAAGCTTCCCAGTAAATGCAAACACTGAAATCTGTAATCTTTTATTCTATTGCTACAGTTTCAACATATTTTAAAAGTGCAAATAGAGAAGACAGCAAACTACACACTTTGGCTTCTGCTGCGTGAAGTTAAAGTGAATACATTGGAAATTACCCATGATCTCACAAGCACACTCTCAGTTCACATGAGAGGCGTCTTTTCTGTCAAATGTGCATATTCTGAGATGAATCATTGTCATCATAGTAAAGGTTTTATATCCCATTCTGCTAAGATACAAGGTTGAATGACTCAAGGAAGAACACTTTCTTGTGGATTGCTCCACTAACAGTGAGAAAAAAATGAACTGAATGCTGGAGATTCTAGTGAAAAATCTAAAACTCACTGAGGGAATGGATTGTTTGTGAATATTTTTATAACAAAAAAATTCAGTGAGTTCTGAATAAAATAAATAATTCCCACACAAAGAAGTTCAATACCTCTACTATTGAACAAGTGTATCAAAAATTAGTTGATAAGGCAAGGTATGTAGACACAACCTGAAAGTATTTTTAACAATATTTCCTTTCTATTCATCCAGAATGGAGATTACACACACTTTACATAGAAAATGTGAGAGTCTGCTCTTTAAACACATCTTTACTTTTAACTCTTTCTTGAATCTACCAGTTGAGGAGTAGTGAAGTGACACATACACCACAACAAAACCCAAGACTAATGTATGTCATGGATGGAAAATAGAAATTCATATCAGCTGGTAAGAGGTGCCTGAACATTTTGAAGATTTTGTTGAACTCTGAAGGAAATGTCAGTGCAAAATAGAAAACACTTTCAACTGCAGTCTAATTCCTGAATTTGAATACTTTCAGATCTGGGTAACACAGCCAAAGAGAAAAAAATCCAGGCAAAAGAGAACTAGAAGGAACAAGCAAGTCTATATAGAAAGACTTCAAATCTTCAAGCCACTGAGATTAAGATTCATGGCCCTCACTACCATGATGAAGAGAAATCTTTCAATAAACAGGAAGTTTCACTGAAGAGCAAGAATTTCAGTAGGATCAGTATTATCTGCGAATTCACATCAAATGCAGTCATTCATGTTAAAGAAATGGGAGATATCCTTTGATACTACCACAGACATGGATTTTAGCGGAAAGGTGAGGGTCCCACAGCATTTTAATAGGGTACAACCACCTGTTTGTTTGGTTTTTTTAATTAATCACTACCATTGCTTCAGCTCGTCAGGTAATGAGTTTTTCAGGGACTAGAAGGAATCATTATGTGTCATGTTATTTTCTTGATGCTGAAAGCTGTGGGGCATGCTAAGACAGAGGCACCCTGGTGTTAGCCATCTCACCTTGCTGCGACCACATTGCCAGCTGCCTGTCTCCTCAGATATTAAACACTGCGTACTTGCTGATACTTCTTCATTTACATCCACCTTGAAACACACTCACTAGAACATGATTTCTGACAAAATGTAACTGCATCATTATCTACTTACACTGAGATTGCATGCAAATAAAACAAAATTTTGGTCTGAGGCATTCAAATCAAGTCAGATAACAGCTGTTTGCCTTTATTTTCTTTATTTTTTTAATGGCCCAACTACTCTGTTAATTGTTGTTTTTAAAAATGGTATTTAAAAACTCAAATTTAAGTGGTTTGCAAAAAGTACTTTCACAAGTACTACCAAATGAGACTTTGAGCCAGTAAAAAAGGAAAAATGCCACCTTAACTAGAAATGCAATCTCTCCTTCCTGTTTCCTGGAGACATACAGAAGCAGAGCCAGCTTTCCTATCCAAACACAAAATACTGAGTTCATAACAGGAATTTTTTGTCTTCATGACAAGATAACAGCTGTAGCGCTATTATAATGCTTTGTCACTTCAGTCATCAACTTCAGATTGCAAGGCCTTTCCTTTCTACCCTGCAGAAAATCTGTGTTTACTTCCACCCCCACCCTGTGCTAAAAGCGCAGAGAATGACAGCCAGAATTTTCTAGATACCTTTTCTTAAAGGAGAGAAAGGTGAAGGACAAAAGTTCTCCCCTCTCCCCAGAATATGGTATCTTTTTTTTTTTTTCAAGTTCTCATGGTGCCATTTAAAACAATTCAGAGGGATTTTTTTTAATTTAAGTACTGCTACTCCTATACTAAGCAAATGGCTCTTAGATTGAGCACTTCCAGAGGACTACCAAGTGCATCAGACAAGTTGGCACCTGACTTGAGGCCTGGGGGAAAGGAGTTCTGGTTGCTCCTTAATTCACCTATAGACACATGGGGTTGCATAACCGCAGCTCCATCTGGTGTTAAGAGACTGACTCATGCTGGCCGTGATTGTCAGAAATGGGTCCCCTCGAGCACTATTTTTTTTTTTACTTGTCACTTCAGAAAGGAGGAAATGTGGTTAACTAGTAATTTAGGCAGCATCAAATGCTTGCAAATGTGTCTCAAAAACCTTGTAAAAATCGGTTTTTTACAGTGTTTACTACAAGTTGTTAGCATTGTCAGACTCTCCCAGAAAGTCCGGACTAATAAGGTAGAGCATTAGCAAACAAAACATATACCCCAAACAGTCTGGTGAAGGACACTGTGCTGAGGGGTACATTTTATGTAGTAAAAGCCTTTCTTTAAAGTATTTCTCCTTGTCACGCTCTTACTCCACAAGTCTCCATCACATTTCTAAGGCGAAGATGAAACAGTCAAAGACAGCTCTATAAAACCCGCTTGACTGAGTCTGAAAGGCACTGCTGAGCAGTAACAAACAACATTGCATCCCAGATTCCAGAGGGAATTGGCTGATGTAGCTGCCAAGCACTTTCCATGATATTTGACAAATCACGGCAGTCAGGTGAAGTCCCCAGAGGCTGGGGAAATGGAAACATTGCATCCATCTATAGAAAGCAGCGCCCTGGGAACTACTGGCCTGCCAGCCTCCCTCTGTGCCCGGGTGGATCTTGGAACAGACCCTCCCAGAAGCTGTGCTGAGGAGGACAGGGAGGTGGTTTGGGACAGCCAGGATGGCTTCACCAAAGGCAAGTCCTGACCAAGCCAGTGGCTTTTTTGTGATGCAGCGTCTGCATGAGCCAAGGGAAGGACTACAGATGTCATTTATCTGCCCTTCTGTTACTCTTGGACATGATCCTTCTCTAAATTAGAGAGGAGATGGTTTCAATGAATGGACTATTCATTGGACTAGTGGATGGAATGGACTAGTGGTTGGGAAATCGGCTGGATGGTCACATCCATAGAGCAGTGGTAACCAGCTCAGTGTCTGGGTGGATATCAATGACAAGTGGTGCCATGAGGGGTTTGTACCAAGGCTTGGGACCAGTGTTATTTAATTTCTTCATTGTTGACATAGAGGGGTTGAGAGAAGAAAACTTCTGCAAGTTTTCAGGTGACCCCAAGCTGAGCGGTGCTGTTGATACCCCTGAAGGACAGGTTGATATCCAGAACGATCTGGACAAGCTCAAGAAGGAGGCCCATGTGAACCTCAGGAAATTAATGAGGCCAGGTGCAAGGTCCTGCATCTGAATCAGAGCAACTCTGTTATCAGAGGCTGTTAACACAGGCTGAGGGATGAACTGATAAAGAGCAGCCTTGCCAAAAATGTCTCAGGATACTGGTGAATAAAAAACTGCACCTGATCCATCAGTGTGCACTGGATGGGCCAACAGGGACATCGGAACAGACTTTTTAATGGGGTCTGTTGTGATGTGACAAGGGGTAATGGATTTAAACTAAAAGAAGATAGATTCAGTATAAATATATGGAAGAAATTTTATGGTGAGGGTAGTGAAACAGTGGAACAGGTTGCCCAGAAAGATGGGGGATGCCCCACCCCTGGGTCAGAGAATTCAAAGTCAAGGCTCATTCAAGGTTAGGCTGAAAGGGGCTCAAAGCAATGTTATATAGATTAAGAAGTCCCTGTCCATTTCAGGAAAATTGGACATGACCTTTAAAGCCTTTCTCAATCCAAACCACTCTATGATTCTATGATCGGGAGGAGTAGACCAGTCTTCTAAAATAGGCTGGTGTTTCAAAAACCTAACACAGTAGGAGTGATATGAAATTGAGGTGTTCATGTCGTAAAGAAACATGAACATGCCTGAATTCAGAGGAAAAACTGATTGAAAGTGTCAATATCCTAGTTATAATGTTTAATAATCAGAACAGGACCAATAGAATAGCAGCAAAATAAAACACCTTTTTTAAAAGCAAAACCACAATCAGATGGAAAGTTGATAAGCATGAACACAAAGTGAAATTTGTGTAAAGCAATGTGGCAAAAAAACTAAGGACTGTGTGCTATTATTGCCTGTTGTCTCAACTTGTGGTGTGTGTTTATTATTTTTGTACAATTTAAAATGGACCTTAAAGCAGACACCATGATTGACACTTGCTAGCACAAATTACACACTGCAGCCTCTGGATGTGAGCATGGGACAGGTTGAAATGCTATTAACCTGTCTGAAGAATTGTTAAACATTTCATGATGAATCAACACCCATCTTAGCAAATATCTGCCACAGCTTAAGGTACTGCCTGTCCCTGAGCTGGTTTTTACCATCCATCTAACACAATCTCTCAATGGTTTTATCAGTGGAAGGGATGGGTTATGGGGCACTCACCATTCAGGCCAAGTAAGGTAGCTCAGACCACCTCCTCCAGGTGTTTAATCCTGCCCAACTGACTGCCTGAATGAATATAAGAAGCAGTATTACAATCCCTGCATTCAGAGGCAGACTTGTTGATCAGTACAGGAAACAAGATGATGAGCAACACAGCAGGACTGTCTTCAGGTGGATCCAAAGGGCTACACTGGTATTCCAGAAAACTCTCAGACTACAGACAAACTCACTAGAAGCCTAACTTTTACATGGGGTTGCATGGAGAGCTTTAATATTCATTGTGGATTCTGCCATACTACATCACAGAAACAATTATGGGTCTTTTCAGTATTTTCAAAGTTGGAAATAATCCAGGAAAATGGATTCTGTGTTTTTATGTTTCCTTCAACTCTTTCTCCCCACCCTTTTTTTTTTTTTTTCTTTCCCTTGGCATGGAAAAAGACAGGGGACAAATAAGAAAGAGAAAAAATATGCCAGAAAAAAAGACAAGAGGAATCAAATCTTTCTGAGCAGGAAGGGAAGAGAGAGGGAGAGAGACCAGGGGAGGGAGAGAGAGGTGGAGAGAAAGGGAGAAATCATAAATAACTTTTTGTCTGGTTCAGTACAGATTATGAACACACTTTATTCCAATTAGGACTCTTCTTGAAGGAATCAATTAAGAAGAGGTAACATCTGTTTCACTAAAGAGGAGAAATTCAAATGCAGGGCACCAGGATGCAAAAGATCCATACTAATTATTTTCCTCACAAGATGCTGAATTGTCACCATTAAAAATGATCAAAGATAACAAGTATGCAGTTTTTCAACTGTTGCTTATGGCTAGCTTGGAATAGCTTCTCAACTTCAATCTTTTAGGAAACCATTACTCATCTCCATGCCTCAGTGTCTTTAAAGTTATAAAGAACACAGTGCTTACAAAACCATGAGAATAATTAAGACACAAAAGCACAATGTAACTGAGCAATTGTCTCATTTTCAACTAATTTTGCATTATTTAATAACATCTGTCTCAAAATACTGAGTTGTTTCAATTATGGTGACTATGAGAATCCATAAAATTACTTTTCTTGCTGTCTTGGTCAGGAGACAAGCAACAATTTTTTTTTTTTCCCAATTCCAAAACTTTTTATTCTTTTACAAGATGTTTTCTAACACAAGTATTTCTTCTGCAGCCACACAGTGGAAAAATCTCACTCTGCAACCAACAAGTCAGTGTGAAAATAGCTTGGAAATAGTGTAGGACAAAGTAACAAGAAAGAATGCACTTTAATAGTAACCTATACAACTGCAGCTGTATTTTTCCAATCAATAGTATTTCTTTTACAAGACACTGTGTTTTCTGATTTCAGAGAGTTTAATGCTCCCTCCATTTTCTTTGCAAAGACTGGCTGAATGATTGCTTCCTTTCACTGAGGAGAAATGAGTCTGAATTGGTGCCATTCTCTTCTTCACTGGCTTTTTAAAAAATTGAGATACTTCACCTTGACTTACTTAAAATCATTTCACAAGAAGGCTAAATTGCTAGAGCTAATTTTCTGAAGTCTTTATTATATACTTCTTGTCTACAAAATTAATGTTTATTCTGCTGATTATGTAACTTCTTCAAATGTTAGCTGCCTGGAAGCCAAGGGGATTTCTGCCCCCCTTTCCATCCCTGAGGTAACCTGCTTCTCCCCCTCCCCCAGTACCAGTACCTTTGACCTTTTTCAGATGCTACAAATCATTTTCAGATGTACTATGGTCAATAAAACCCATAGTTTTTCTTCTCCTTATCTATTCTTCTTATTGTCCTGCCATATAAGTTTTTTAAAAGAGGGCACACTTCGTAATTTTTTTATCCTTATTTATAAACACTTCAAAGTATTTATAGCCAAAATTATTCTGCACTGCAGTAAAGTTATAAAAAGGTGTTATCTTTCTTTTAATTTTGTAAATTCACAAACAATATATTTTTCTACATACTTTGCAAATGCACAACCCTAATATAGATATCAACACAGAATGCTTAGTTTGAATGTATGGGAGTATCAAAAGCAAAAAGCAAGTGACTGGTATGTTTATCACAGTGAATATTCAGGAACAGTAGTGCTTATTTTATAGAAATCAAGAGAGCACTTGACACAGCACATTTTCAATCAGTATTCATAAGAAATATTTAATACTCTTGATCTAATGGATACAGAAAGATTACAGTGCTTCAGACCCACTGAGCAAGAAAATAAGACCTGCAATCATGAGGCTTGCAAGTCCACATTTGAAGAATGAAAAAATTAATGAAGAGACAGGGTAAAAAAAAGGATTCCAGAAAAGACAGAAGCATAGATTTTAAACAAGTGTTGAAAGTCATCTCAATAATATTAAACACACATAAGCAAAGTTCCAGACAAGTCCTGGGTGTGCTGAATCAATTAATTTTATGTGAGTCATTTTATAATACAGCAGAAAACTCATAATTTACATAAAATTATTAGTAATACATGTAAACTAAACTAGAGAGACAGAAGAAATTTTCATATAAACTACAAAATCTTTTGGGAATAAAAGGGGCATTAACCTGCATCAGTTATTTTACATTAACAAGGCCAAACTTTGCTACTGCAGGGATCTCAATGAAATGAGAAATGCTGGCCCTTTCTTCCTGCCTTACCAGACTGACCATAATACGATGTTGTATAAATATCATTATATTAAATATATATCAATGTTATCTACTACCAGGACTTTACTACCTTACCTAACTTGGTTTTACCTCATGTGCCTTGTGGTCTGTTGTGTAGAAGTACAAGAGCCAGTATTTCAACACCCTGGAATGTCTTAATTGCTTGTGCCTGTTACAGCTTGGCTGTTAAAAGAATGAGCAACAGGTTGCAGTAAGCTGACACCAGATTGAAGGCCCTACATGATGCAGTTTGATTATGTTACTTAAATAGTGTCCCTCAGTTTCCACAGAATGATTTAGGTTGAAAAAGACATCTACAATCAAATCTAAACTTTGATGGATTGCCACCATGTCAATTAAATCATGGCACCAAGTGCCACATCAAGTAATTGCTTGAACATGTCATGGATGGTAACTCCATCACCTCCGTGGACAGACCCTTCCAATGCTTAACAACTCTTTCTGTGAAAAAATTACTCATGTCCAACCTGAACCTCTCCTGGTGCAGCTTGAAGCCATTTCCTCTTGTCCTGTCATGTGTCTCCTGTCTCCTGCCCAGGAGAAGAGAACAACCCCACCTGGCCACAGCCTCCTTTCAGGCAGCTGTAGGGAATGGTAAGGTCTCCCCTGAGCCTCCTTTTCTCCAGGATAAACAGCCCCAGCTCCCTCAGGTGCTCCCCACAGCACTTGTGCTCCAGACCCTGCCCCAGCTCCACTGCCCTTCTCTGCACTCTCTCCAGCTCCTCAGTGTCTTTCTTGCACTGAGGGCCCAGCACTGGACACAGCACTGGAGCTGTGGCCTCAGCAGTGCCCAGTACAGGGGACAATCCCTGCCCTGGCCCTGCTGCCCACACCATGGCTGATCCAGGCCAGGATGCCATTGGCCTTCTTGGCCACCTGGGCACAGCCTGGCTCATGTTCAGCTGCTGTCACCAGCACCCCCAGGTCCTTTTCTGCTGGGCACCTTTCCTGCCACTCTATCCCACCTTACGGCACTGCCTGGGGTTGTTGTGACTGAAGTGAAGGACCCAGCACTTGGCTTGTGGAACTTCACACCTTGATCTCAGACTCAGGCTGAGTGATTAGGCTGATAGACTACCGGAATTTCCTTCTTAACCTTTGGTTAGAGCGTTCAGTCAAAACTGAAAGTAAATTAAGAGAAACCTGAATAATCATATGCTCTCCCCCTTTTGCTGAGAAGACTTTTTCCTCCCTAGAGGGAGAAAAAGCAGATGAATCTTCAGGCACTAGAAACCATTAGAGGACTTCTTGCTCCTCTGCTACCAATTGCTAAGGAGAAATAAAAGTATGGTCATAACTGCATTTAGACAAGTATTACCAGCACAAAATCAAATGAATGAGGACTTAGAGTGTGTGATAAGAAAGTGGCTTCACATAAGTAGCTTGTCTACAGCAAGGCATACATACAGTTATAAAAAAAAACTCAGTAAACAACAGTAATTAGTGTCACCACTTAAGGAGAAAATAATTTGATGCTAATTACCAAGTGATGTTTTATAGTACAGAAATACTACTACTATACCTTAAAAATACATTCTTAAAATTTGTCTTCTTCTATTTGAATGGTTCTCACACAAATAAGCTTGCTAGTCCTTTGGGAGGTTTCCTCCTTGTTTCAGCAGTTACTGAACACGCTGGCACAGAAAGCCTTATACCAGGTAGAAGCAAACTAGGACAAAACCTGCATCTGCAGCAGAAAGTCATCATCACAAACCACAGCCACATGCAAGCTTCTTACTCCTCATCCTCTCCCGCAGGAAATCTATGCTCTAGAGCTGACTTGTTTGTTTGACATATGTCAGGTTAGATAAGAGGAACATCATAGACTTAACCCTCCAGTACTGACTACTGGACTAAAAATTCAGGGCAGCTTTATCATTAGCTACCAACTGCCTAAATAAGATTGTCATATTCATATGCAGGAGAAATTAAACAAGAAAATAAGCAATGATTTTCATTTAGTTTAACCATCCCTCAGGTGTACAATAGAAAATATTTCCTTTAAATAACAACTTAGTAAAAGTATGTAAATATGTAAATAGTAAAACAATTTAGACATAAAAAGTGATAGCAAGACAGCTAAAAACAAATCAATTTTAAATGTTACTATGTATAAATCAACTAGTTGCAGTCCTACATCTTTCTTCCTCATGCTATTATATTACCATTCTGTTTTGGGAGAGAAGTGGGGTGTTAGAGTTTTTGCAGAACTAGGTGGATAAATGGTCTTGTAGTAAGAAAATTTTATGATATGTCACTTGGCTTTAGGGTCTAATTCTGCATAGATTTCACATCTCTTGTACTATCAAATAAAAGCTGTTGGGTGGTCTCTGGGAAATGAGTGGAGTACCTTAATCCAGTTCATCATCCTCTGGTTTTATAGTTGACACAAATTAGCTGCAGGCAAAAAGGCCAGCTCGTTTTCATTCAAGACCACTGAAGGCAAAGGACTGTGCAGAATTATAAATCTCTTTCAAATCTGTTCTTTGTCAAAGACTGGGGATGGAGGGTGGTCATGAAGGAGACAGGGTGTTTTTGTGTGTGTATGTGTGTGGTGAGACTTAAAAGTGATATTAAAAAAAGAACTCAGAAACTAGTCCCTGAAGTTTACATTTCCTTATGAGTTTAGCTGTCTAAATTCTTTGAGCTAAAGGTGATAATCAAAATCCCCAAAGCTTAGATATTCCATGTTACCTGTCGAGAGTTTAGCTGTCTAAATTCTTTGAGCTAAAGGTGATAATCAATATCCCCAAAGCTTAGATATTCCATGTTACCTGTCCAGACAAACCTAGAGGCTACAAAGATAACAGTTATATGGAATATGAGGACATACACAGGTTACTACATGCTTGTATTTTGAAACCAATTTTTAAGCTAACTACTAACAAATTTCATAAGAAAAAAACATACCTGTAGGTATTCATTGCAAGGAGTTTTACTCTTAGCAAGAATTTTATTGATTTTCAAGTAAATATGCCCACAAAGCTGATATAATAGGAACTATTTTAGGACACATGGAAAACAATTACACAGTTCCACCAATGATATGCTGCAGGCATACTGCTATGGCAGCATATGTCAGCAATTGCTGTTATTATACCTGTTTGGAACATGGATATTTTCTTCAAGCTATTAGCCCAAGTATATCTTAGCTGTTTTCTTGCACATTTTGGGAAGAAATATGCATGATAAGTCTCAAAACTGTACATGTTTAATTGTATTCTAAATACAAGTGTGGAAAAACATAGCATGAGCATACATATTAGATAATAAGCGGCATTAAATTCTATATTTTAATTAGTGTAACAAATCACATTACTTTCATCCATCAGAAATAAAGACCCTATTGTTCATACTGCATTCAATATTCCAATTACATGAAGCAACTGGGAAGTTACTCTACAAACCATAAAGCACTAAAACATATTTTACTCTTTAAAATAATATATAAAGAATATATATATAATATATAATTTTACATATTTTTTTTTCTCCTGAAGGTAATATCTTACTGAAACAGATTATGAAAAGATATTCACAACATATTAAGGACTAGTTAATAGTGCCTGCAAAGCAACAGGCCTTTATTCATCAAAAGGTGGGGACAGTTTTATATTTAGAATTGGAAAAATCTACTTACTTATGATTTATGATTTCCTTTGTTTGGGCTTTTCTGGAATGAACCCAAAACAAATCATTTATTTGGAATACAAACTCCTAGCTTAATTTGCAATGCATATCTCTATATCAGAAGCTGGGAGGCAATGTCAGAGAAAGCATTGTTCTGTACATGCCCTCTTGTACTCCTCTGTAAACATCCACTTCAGGTCACTGTCAGGATACAGCAGTCAGCAGAGTTTTAGGGTGACTGAGACTTTTATGTTAACAGGGAGCACCACTGACACAAGAGAAAAGAGGGAAATGACAAACAAGTAAAAAGCAATATAAGAAGAAAACACCAGGAAAATAAATCAATATTGATTATTTTTATTCCTGGAGTTCTTCATGGATTCCACAAAATTACCTTTCATAACGAGTTGTACTACTCCAAATTGAACATACACTTGCATCACTAAAACTGAATAACATCCTAAGATTTTTCTTCCTCCAGAAGTTGACATTATCATTACCTAGGTGAAACTTCATAAAATACTACAAGTTTAAAGCTGAAGTTTTTCCACTCTGTCACAAATAAATTCTATACAAACTAAGAGGGGAAATGGACAGTTTGAAAATATAACTTCACTATCCTTATCTAGATTAAGTTGCGTTATATTACATTCACTCAACAGCAAACTTATCTTATATAGAATTATATTTGCTTTTCCGCTCACTCCTTTGTCAGCCATGAAATTATGCTACCAAATGTCATTACACAAGTAACAATTCTTCATCAAACAGAAGAATGATGAAAGAGAAGTCAAAAATGCATGTTCAAGTACAGATACATCTGGGAATAGTTGGATTTACCTATATTTGCTCACAGTGCTGGTATTCATATGCGCATATCTTGTGGCTCTTACATTTAAACCTTTGATCCTTCACAACCATGCACACTAGAACAGAAGTATTTTATGTAATCTTTAATGACTGAGAAGCACCTAATAGAGATTTTTCACATGTCCTAGGTACTCATGTTCCTCTGAACATTGACCTTCAGGACTATGCCAGGAAGAATGGGAACCACAGTTACGTTGAGACAAGGCAGACAAATAGAAGAAAATAAATGCCTGGCAAGTAGTTCATGAGCTATTTGGTATTGCACCATGCTTATGTCAAGTCTGAAGTAATGAAAACACAACAAGGTAGTCCCCCCAACTGAGAGAGTCCTTGGTCTACATGTTTTGTACTCAACAACCTAATGGTTGGTTGATTAACAACCTTTTAGCTTATTTCTCCTCTACTTCTTAAACAGAAGTAGACCTGTTATGACTCTAATGTTCCAAAGCAAAACAATATTTCTTAAGGAAGAAAAAATAACAGGAACAAACTGTTCCATGAAAACAAGATTACATGTATGAAAACAGAGTAGCAAAAAAAATTATCTCCACAATTTCTTCAGTTGAACTGAATTTAAAATAGAGTGATACTTCACCATCAGACACAAGGAAAAAAAAAAAAAAAAGCTTTTCATCTAGTAACCTTAAGAGTGATAATTCAAATCAATTTCACTAAGAGTTTAGCATGAAATGTGGCAGTCTGTGCTGACAGGTGCTGGTTAGTAACTTCAATGTAATGTAGAGGTGACAGCTAGAAACCCAGTACCAAAAGTAAAGAGTTGTTCTATTAAGAAATTATACTTATTAATTTAAAGTTTTTACTTTAATGACTCTGAGTCTGTGTCTGTTTCTGTCAAGTTGAGCAGCTGAAGATAACCTGTGTGGGACAGACTTGCCCCAGACTGCCTTCCACATTCTTCTCTCAAAATCCAATATATACTAGCACCTTAGAAGCTCAAATATTTAATGAAATCTGAGCTAAGACTTCAGGGAAATAAGTTCATTCCTCTGGCAGTTCAACAGCTTTTATCTTCTGTTATAGAAAACACTTACGCCTTCCCCACACACACGGTCTGGTTAAGATATCCCTTGTGCACCTACTTTTCACTGTGAGCTGATACTGATATCCATTTCTATGAGGAGTATAATGAAAGTAGTACAGTTTAAAATCACCCATCCAACTAAAATATTTTTAATAAAATAAATAGATATTAATAAATCTGTCTTTCCAGCAAAAAAAAAAATCAGTTTTTACATTTAAAAGATAGCCCAATTTTAACAAAGTTTCAGAATAGTGTTACCTTGTAAATAAAATAAAACACTAAATAAATATTTTTTTAATTGACAGAAATAGGCAATGGGATGTATTCAAAATAGCTGACTTACAGCCTTTATAATGTCTTAAGTGATAAAAGTTCTCACTGAAAGGCAGCAGCTGAAGACTGTTTATGAAGCACAGTAAAAATCCACTGATATACATGTTGACATATTTCATGGTGCATTTCAGACCTCACAGTGATTTTACCTAGAAATACATGTTGGTCTAATGAATGAAAACTAGTACCAGATATAAGGATAAAAATGCAGGCCTTACCAAGCTAAATCCAAAAGTAAACAACATTCTGTACATTTTCTGAATACATATATCAAAGCTATGGCACATCAACCAGCGCAATTGAGTACAGCTATGCTTTCACTGTTCTATGATTTCTTCTATATTTTTAAAACAAATTAATCTGAACAATATTTGACTCTTCTTATACAACATTCTTAATGAATGGAGTTTTCAATTTATACAAAAGATCTGAAACTTAAAGAATTTAAGTTTCAGATCTCCAATGAAGTTGTATTCTGAAGTGTCTTTCTGGCTTCACATTACAAAGATTTACCACAAGAGAGCTTTACCTTGGAAAGAGATGTCTCAAACTTTTATCCTTCCCATACTTGCACTGAACTGAACAGTAACTGCCATATCAAACTGCTGGTATTTAATACTCAAATAATGAGCACTGGATTTTGATACTCAGCCCAAATGGTACTTCAGTGGGCAAAGATCTTAATCCTAACCAGTACAAGTTGAACATTAACTTCAGTTTCAGCAGTTGTGTGTTGCACATAGGATTCATGAATAATCCAGCAAAAATATGTGAGTGAAATTTTTATTACTCCATATTCTTCATGAGTCTTACAAATATTCTCTCCTCCTTGCTATAAAATCATCATAATCAACATCCAGTCAGGAGGTAGGAAGAAAGGAGACAGATACAGATTTTAAAATAACTTTTATCTCTAGAACTCCTTTGGAAAAACTATTTTTTTATATATATTATTGATTGATTTTTATCCACTTTCTCTTCCATCAATAACAATTCTTACAATAGTTCCTTCTTTCACAAAGTTTTAAAAAAAACCAAAAACAGCAGGTCTTTGTCTTTGCATGTTAATAATGTGAAGACAATAGTCATGGATAATACTGCAGTCAAAAAATAATTAGCTGAAAGTTATCTAATATAGCAATGGAGGTTATGCAAGACAACATGTCATGTATTAAGAAGTGGCAATGCTTGATACTCACTGTTGAATGCAAATTAATGAATTTAAATAAGATTCCCTAGAAGAGATGCAAACAAGTGGAGACTGTCATATTACCATATGTGTTACAGTAAACAAGAGTCTTAAATATTCACTGCCTCTGTAGTCCTAAACTCTGCTTCCAGTGAGTCTCAGCTCACTGAGCCATTCAAAACTGCCAGAAAATAGCTTGTGCCTACAGCAGAAATTGTAGGTAAAGCATTTGACAAAAAAGTGTCCTAACCCAAGTCATCATGTTAATCAAACAAACAAAGAATAAAGCAATGCCTAGAATTGTTTGAAAATTTGACTATTCCCAGTGTTTCTAATGTAACAAAGTAATTTTTATTCAAATGAAAAGCAAGCTTTTTTTCTCTCTTTCCCTAAAAAATAAAAGGGGTAAATTCTAAGAAAGAGCAAGGGAAGAAGTCACTGTCACATAAGCACACAATATAAGAGAATGGGGAGACATTTTATTTAATATTAATTATACTCTCACCAGGAAGTCCAGCTTTTTTCTTTTCAGTAGACGAGTCACAACACTAACCTTTGCTGCTGCCACTGTTGTACCAGCTTTATAAAGGATGAAGGGAAAGATTGATTGCTGTGCTATCCACAGGCAGGTTACATAGAGGTTAGATAAAAACCAAATTTAAGAAAGCAGCCCAGGCATCCAAGAAAATGGATGAGGAGCTGAAGTGATAAACAAGTATCTAACAGTTTAAAAAATAATTTAAAATTGCAGCTCAGATGTAAGAAAGGTTTTCAAAGACATCCACAGTAAATAGCCACAGATTTATGTCTACTGAATATCACTTCGAGCACCCCTAGCCCGGCATTATGGAAGATGCCATATTAACTTACTGTCAGCATGACCCCACACAGAGAAAAATACTTAGAAGTAGAAGTAAGTAAATAGTTAAGAGAAAATTGAAGTAATCTTATGTTCTAAGCATGGATATGAAATCCAGCGTCTTTTACTTTTGATTTCTATAGCACCTCCAGAATGATTGTGAAATTTATCTCATAAAAGTTTATTAATTCTGGTTGATTTAAGGAAGTTATTGCTTCCTGAATACCAATCAAAAGATACATACAATTTTTCTATCTTTTTCTATAGGGTTGGAAAGCAAAAACTGCAAAATTTCTATAAGATGGAGACATGGGGCACTCATTCCTAATAGCTTCTGGGATGGCCACAACACAGAAAAGCCAAACACCTGTGATCTATGAAACCAGGTTTGTTCTGACTTG
The DNA here is from genome assembly GCF_036417665.1 of Passer domesticus. Lineage (NCBI taxonomy): Eukaryota > Metazoa > Chordata > Aves > Passeriformes > Passeridae > Passer > Passer domesticus. Next base: position 20,389,575 of record NC_087512.1, read on the forward strand.
CCTGTAAGGACAGAGAGGCACAGAAGGAGGAGGAGTGCAGTAGAATTTTCCTGAAAGGACTGAAGTCTATCCCCAAAAATAAATAGAAAACTGATGCAGGAATTTGGAGGGTGGGGGTGGGGGGTGGAGGGGGGGAGCAAATTCCAGAGACTGAGGAGGTCAAAGAAGAATATTGTTTTAGAAATGTTCGACACACCATGAAAGACCTGAAAATGTGAAAGGATCCTGATTCAAAGTCCAAAGGCCACACAGAAATTTGAACCAAATAGCTATAAGAAATGGCAGACATACATGTAAAATGAATCTAAAATATTTTAAATTAATCTCTCTACTTCAGTACAAAGTCTTTATTTCATTTAACAGTCTACTGCTCCTGAAAAACACAAACCAGAACAACCTCAGCGGGATCACCTATCCTCATAGGAGCATGTTTCAGGAACAACACAATGCTCACTGCCACTGGTCCCACTTCAGGAAAGGATGTAACAGACTTAAGTCATAGAGGACAAGGGGAAAGTGGTCACTGTGGATTTCATAGCTATGGGGCTGATCCGAAACCCAAGGGAGTTTAAAACTCCAGGCATGCAGCTCACAGACCTAATTGCAGCCTGTCAAAGTACCACTGGGAGATTTTGAGCAGAACTACAAGAGAGCACAAATGCTGTTTTAAATTTAACATGATCTAACTGACAGCACATGGGCCAACCCACCTTGCTGAAAAAATACCATTCAGCTCAGTCTTTTCTCTGATCAGTAAGGAAGAACTGATGCTCGGTTATGAATGTTACCACTAGCCAGTTAACAGCTCCCAAACCCACACATGAGTACCTGCTCAGAACCCAAACAGTCTGGACAGAGTAGTGGAAGGAGAAAGTTAAAAGATTCTCTATATCACTGTGGCAGGCAATATGTGGAAACTGGAGACTAGAAAACTGGTGACTCCATTGCTTTCTCTTGTCAATCCTGCACAAGACACTGGAAGGTGAAATTAATCCTTATTAAAAACTTTGGAAATGGGAAGGGATATTTTTCCTTTGTTTTGCTTTTTAAATGACTTGGAAAACACTTCCAGCACTGCCAAGTGTCACTTAACCCTTTTTTTGGAAAAGAAAAAGAAGTCGTTAAGTGGAAAATGAGAACAGATAAAATGCAAGGAAATCATGCTTATTCTTCTTTGACAAATTAGAGATGTGATGGAAAGGGCTTGACAAAATCATCATTACTTATCAAGCTGATATCAGCCTTGCACTGGAAATTGCAGTATTTCTCCTACAGAAAGAAAACTTGGATGGGAATTGTTTTGATGCTTCCTGAGCTCAAAACAGACTTTTCTACTGCTGAAAGCCCCTTGTAATGCCTAGGAAATAGACTCTATTTGTAATATAGCCTGAGAACAAGCATATGATAGTGAATAAATTGTGCTAACATTTCATTTCTACCCAAAATGTAATAGAAAATTACCTTGAGTCATAAAAAATAGCTATGAAGATCACACATATAAATCTACCCAGCTGAATTACCTGGACTTCTGCTAATGCTGTTGCATCTTACCAAGGGCTCATCATGTGCAAAACAGATTTTGTGTTACATTTGGAACTTTCTGCAAGAAAACTTCCATATAGAATGAAATAGGCAAATAGGCATCTGAAAGCTTCCAAACTTGGTGGTGTTATTATCCACCCACCAAGTTAAATTACTAACAAAAGAAAAGAAAATATATAATACTTAGCAACATCCTAGACAGTTTCCATAATTTTACATATCATGGGATGAATCTGGCTTTGTGAATTACTGTTGTCATGGCAGCAGTGTCACAGTCCCAAAGGGAAATAAATCCTCCTAACAAGTTGTGACAAACCAGCATAACAAAGAACAAAATTACTTCAGTCTTGCTCAAGGATTATTGATTTATTATTTGAAATTCAGAATTGGTTACTGAAAAATTACTATTCTGTCTTTTTTGGGAGTGTTTTCAAGAGGAGGATAGCAGATAACTAAGATTTTCTTTACTGAAGATTTTCTTTTCTATTGCCACACAGCATAAAATTCAATCCTAAAAAGAAAAAAAAAAGCCCTAAAAATAGGTATTTAGTTTATTTAGTTCTGGTTGATTTGAACAAACACAGCATGTTCTGGAAGAACTGGAAAGAGGCAAGACATTTCTTTTAAAACAGTCCAATATTAAATTTAATTTCGCATTCATTGCCAGTGGAAGATCTGCTTGCAGAAGCAGGTGGGTAAGACAAAGCTTGTAACAGATGTGTTTTCATATGAAAAATTGATCTGTATGATTCTGACCCAAACAGAAAACATGTCTGAGTCAGGAAATTCTACATCTATTTCAGCATAGGGACATCTTGGAGTGTGTTGCAAGTTAGAAGAACATTAAGGGGAAGCATTATCTGTGTTTTCTCTAGTTCGGCATCCTTCTCAGACACTCTTCCACCAAAACCCAGATAGGAAACTAAGATTAAGATTTCAGGAATTTTCCTTTTCTTTTTTCCAGCAATTACTTGTGCTGATCCTCCAGATGCACTGCCATAAAAATGGAAGACATAGTAGAAATGTGATCAAAAGAGACTTCAAGGCACTGGGACAGTTTTTGAGGGAAGCAGAACTTCATGTTATTCTTATTTCTGGTCCTCCAGCTGCAGGTGACAGCATAGACAGAAAACAGGTGGACTCAGTCTATTAATAAATGACCTTTCCCCACCAACATTTGTTGATCTTTGATAATGGGATAGCCTACACGGCACCAGACTTGCTGAGTTCAGAAAGGATTCACCTGTCTCAAAAGGGAAAAATCATCTTTTGCCAAGATTTGTTTCTATGGTGCTAAATGAGATATGATGGGAGAGGTGGATATTATCAGGTTTAACAGCGATAAGGCATGGGATGACAGGCCATCCATTCATACTAGTGAACCAGTGACAGCAAGAGATGCCTCGAGTCTGTAGAGGTTACACAGGTCCAGAGGAACACACATGAAGCACAGCACCAACGAATTCCAGACACTCCAGACAGAAAGTCATAAAGGACTCAGCTTGGGATTCCCCTGGTGGAACTAGAGACTTGTACTTGGCTGCAGGGCTCTGATCTTATTGGCATCACAGAAACTCATGGAGTGTTGGAATGGAAAGATATGAGCTCTTCAGGAGGGATAGGCAGGGGAGGTGAGAAGGTGGTGATGCCCTCTATGATCAAGCACTCAAGAGTGCTTGGAACTCCAGCTGGGGATAGATGATGAGCTGAATGAGAGTTTATGGGTCAGGATTGAAGGGAGAGCAGGGACAAGTGACTCAATAGTAGGTCTCTGAGGCTGCCTGAACAGAAGGAACAAGCTGATGAGATCTTCTACAAATAGAGAAGAGTGGCCTCAAATTCACATATCCTGGTTCTCTTGGGGAACTTCAACCATGTCAACATCTATTGGAGGGACAACACACCCGGGCATAGACAATCAAGAGGGTTCTTGGAACAAGTTGATAACAACTTCTTCTGCCAAGTGATAGAAGAGCCAATGAAGAGAGGTGTTGGGCTGGACCTTTTTGTAACCAGCCAGGAAGGGCTGGTGGGGAATATGAAGCTCAAACCCAGCCTGGACTGCAGTGACCATGAAGTGTGGAGTTTGAGATCCTTAGGGCAGTGAGGAGGGCTCCATTATCCTGGAATCCAAGGAGAGCAAACTTTGGTCTCTTCAAGGGCCTCCTGATAGAGTGCCATGGGATAGTGTCCTGGAAGAAAGAGGAACCCAAGAGAGCTGGATGATATTCAAGCTGGATGATTTTCTCCTCCAGGCTCAGAAACAATGCATCCCTATGAAGAAGAAACCAGGGAAGAGGTCCAGGAAGCTTGCATGGATGAACAGGGAGCTCCTGGACAAACAGGAGGCTGATAGAAGGGACAGGGATGAATACAGAAAAATAGCCCAAATATCAGGAAGATTGTTAGGATAGCTAAAGCACTGGCAGAAGTAAACCTGGCCAAGGATATCAAGAGTAACAAAAAAGATTCCTTGGGTATATCAATGATAAAAGAAAGACTAGGGAAAATGTGTTCCTTTCAGGAAGGATATAGGAACCTGGGTACACAGGACAGGCAGAATGCCAAGGTAGTTCATGATATTTTTCCTCAATGTTTTACCAGCGAGTGTTCCAGCCACACTGCTCTAGTTGCAGAAGTTGAAAGCAGGGATTGGGAGAATGAAGAACGTCTAAGGAAACTGCAAGTAAACAAGTGAGAGGAGATACATCTGTGGATCCTGAGGGAGCTGGCTACGCCGCTCTCTGTCATACTTAAGTCATGGCAGCTTGGTGAAGTTCCCATTGACAGGAAAATGGGAAACATAACCCCCATTTTTGAAAGGGGAGATAAGGAAGACCCAGGGAACTATAGGCCAGCCAGTCTCACCTCAGTGCTTGGCAGGATCTAGGAGCAGATCTTTCTGGGAACTACACTAAAGCACATGGGAGATAATGAGGTGACTGCTGACAGCCAACATGATTCAATTGAGGGCAAATCATGCCCGACAAAATTGGCTTTTTGTGATGGGGTTATAGCAGTAGTGGATGAGAGAAGTGCAACAAATGTCATCTACCTGGACTTGAGAAAGCACTTGACACTGTTCTGCATAACATCATTGCCTTTAAACTAGAGAAACACAGATTTTGATAGATGGATAAAATGAAAAATTGGGTGGATGGTCACAGAAAAAGAGCTGCAGTCAACAGCTGTCCAAGTGGAGACCAGTGACATGTATCATTCCCCAGGGGTCAGTATTGGGACCAGCTCTTTCCAACATCTTTGCCAGAAATTTGGACAGTGGGATAAAGTTCAACCTCAGCAAATTGCCGAAGACAGCAAGGCTGTGAGATGCAGTTAACACACTGAAAGGAAGGGATCCCATCCAAAGGTACCTTGACAGGCTTGAGAGGTGAGACTGTGCAAACCTCATAAAGTTTAACAAAGGCAAGCATAAGATCCTGCACCTGAGTCAGGGCAGTCCCAAGCACAAATACAGACTGGGCAGAGAATGGGCTGAGACTAAGCCTGGCAGCATATATTTGGTGTTTGAAGATGAAAAGCTCAGTATGAGTCAACAATGTGCACTTGCAGCCCAGGAAGCCAACTGCATCCTGGGCTGCATCAAAAACAGTGTGGCCAGCAGGTCAAGGGAGGGGATTTTCCCCCTCTGTTCTGCTCTGGTGAGACCCCACCCAGAATGCTGTGTCCAGCTCTGGGGTCCCCCACAAAAGAAAGACACGAACCTGTAGGAATCACTGAAGAGGAGAGCAACTGAGGTGATCATATGGCTGGAGTACATTCCCTGTGTGAGACTGAGAAACCTGGGGTTTTCCAGAGGAGGAAGAGAAGGCTTCAGGGAGACCTCTGTAGCACCTTCCAGTATTTAAACAGGGCTTGCAGAAAGGCTGGAGAACAGCATGTAGGGATAGGACACAGGAAAAGCTGAAGGAGGGTGGGATTGGATTAGAGTAGATATCAGGAAGAAATTCTTAGCCATAAATATGTTGAGGTACTGGAACAGGCTGTCCAGAAAGGTAGCAGACTCCCTATCCTTGGAGGTGCTCAAGACTGAGCTGAATGGGGCTCTAAGTAACCTGATCTCATGAAAGGTTCCCAGCCCATGCCAGGTGTTTTGGAGCTAGTTGATGTTAAGGATTCTTCCAGCACAAAACATTTTATGATCCTATGATACAGGGAAAAATGGGCTTTTGACCTTTGCCACTGCTGATAATTCAACAAAATTCCAGTATCTGAATTGCCTGCTGAAGTTATACTTTATTTCTCTAAAGAATCCCATCTGGGGTGATTCAGACTTCTCTTCTAAATGGCCTTCTATGGTGCAACATAATCCTTTTTGACACTGACATGCTAAATTAAGGAACGGTCATCACAAGGTAGAGGTCATGTAAAGATGTAATCTAATAAGTGGAAACACAATAACTCAAACATCCAGGAAAACCTGGTTTAATATGGAATTGATTTGATATTAAAGACTTAGATTATTCTGAATCTGAAATAGAATATTCTCAAATAATAAACATGTTGAATATTGAAATTATCTGTATGCTGAAAAGCCTTCATTTTCCCAATTGCGTTCCTAATTTAATTTACTTTGGTGATCTCTCATTCCCCTCAAAAGCCATGCTGACTACCAAAATTTTATTTCTTTTGGCAATTAACGAAAGTTAATTCCATTATAACTGAGGTTGAATATAATTATTTTTAAATTAATTACTTATTTTTCCAAGTGGGAAAAATAATTACCAGTGGTAAAGTAATAACATTATGCTTGTAAAGATACCAAAACCATTTTTTTCTAATTCATTGATTCACAACTATACAGGAGCCTTTTATTCACTGCCATTGGGTAGTGTCTAATAATACTTAAGATAATTCTTGTAGCATCATGCCACTGGTCTGCCACGTCTTCTGTTTAAGGTTAAGGAAAGTCTATCTACATCAGATAGAGATGTCCTGTGATGATCTCCTCCTGCTCAAGCCCAGCTCTGCCACAGTTCCTTCCTCCTTAGGTGACTCATTTGCCCTTAGGCTCTGAATGTTGCTGGCTCAAAGATGAAATGGAGCCCCAGCAACAATTCTGTGAGATATACTTGCCCCAGATTAAAGAAATAGCTGCTTTGAAAGGCTAAATCAGAGATAAAACCTCAGCTGATGTTTTAGTTCAATACTGGCAAAAAGGGAGATTCCTTATAATTTAGCTAGCAGACTTGGTAAACCATGTGCTCAGCTGGCACTAAGACTCAGCCATGTCCCTATTTATGCCTCCATTTCACTCAATTCCCTGTTCTGACAACACAGGATTGCTAACAGAGTAGGGCACTGCCTTCTTCCTTGCCCAGGACCAGAACTGAACAGTCTCCCTCTGAGTCTTCCTAGGCTACAGCAGCAGAAAGTCCCAATGCCTTTGCTTCCTGACTTCCTCATCCAGTCACTGGACTGCCTAAACCTTCAGAAGTTTACCAAGACTTGTCACAACCTCCAGGTGACATAGGTGTAACGAAGCAAGCAGACTTTTAAAAGCAATAATTTTGAGAAACATCTCAGCTTTGCTCCCATTCATTTGCGGCAGGTTCTTTTATTGACATGAGTCTGACAATCAAATGTGCAACAGAGAAAGCAAACAGCTGTTGAGCACATTTAGAGAAGGAAGGGAGCAGGGAGGAGAAATGATGGCAGAGACAGGAACCATCTTAATTGCAGAGTGAGCCAAAAATGCATGAAACCTATGAAATTAAGAAAATTGCCCACAGCAGAGTGAGCATCATGGGGAAAAGGGACTGATGCCTCATGAGCAATTGATAGCAATGGACTGAGAGATAAGACTGAACCAAAAGGAAAGGGTCGATTATGTGCAAGAAAAGTTGCAGATGATAATTCTCAGCTAATAATTTATGTAAAGTTTTGCATTCCTCATTTGGGGATAAGAATGATTTTCCTTAACACAGGAAAAAGGAAATTAACTCTACAGAATTTTGTATGAGCTTCATCCCTCAGTAAAACTGAAGCTTGCTTGTGCACTCCTACTCTTGTTGTTTTCTAAGTGCTCTATGAGCTGTCATACATTTAAATGCAGTATTTTATCCTGTTAAAAGCAACAGATCCCCAGTCTCGTAGGAAGAATCTGAGAATGCTGGCAGCAGTGATGTGGCACACATTACTAAAAATTCAGGAAGTTTGGGCAGAGCTTAGAAAAGGGCCTAAAAGACTTCCTCCCTGGAGAGCAGGAGGGGACAGACAACAACACAGATAAAATTTAGAACTTAAGAAATGTGTAAAGGAATTCAAGTTAACAAGCATGAAAGAGCAGGAAGGAGAATGATATTAAAATAACCAATTTCCACAAGTACAGATGAAGTGTCAGTACTTTACATTTGGTTTCCAATCTATTTGTGACAAAGTTTAACTTTGAACATTTTAAAATATGATACTGGTGCCAGCTTAGACAACACATCAGCCTGACATCTCTATGTTTGTTTTTATCTATATCATGTTTCAGTAACTCAGTCTCTGGGGTGCTATTCCTGATTACCTCCAAATTGTTATAATCTGAAAAGGTTATTGAACTGTACCCTGCATGTAACAGCAGAAGCTATACTTCACTGAGTATTCTGAGGCTTAATGAGTGTTCTTAATGAGCTCTCAAAGATCAAAACAAAGTAACTACCTCATCAGCACACAGGAAAAGTGAAATTAAAGTAGGGAATCAGTACGCATGTGAGTGATTGTTCATATGCATTAATTTCATCTGCCGTTTCCCTACATGTTCCTTACAGTTCTATAATGAAGCAATTTCAAACCAGATATTTAAGGCAACATCTGCAGCTACATTTTAAAACTTCCAATTTAAACTACCGTTTAAAATTCTAAAGAACCATGTCCATAATTTCCAATTTCAATTAAATATAAAATGTATTTATAGAGACAATTATTACTCCTACCATTACACTATGGCAAATTGAATCATCTGCTAGATATGCTTCAGTTGATCAAAAGAATTAGAGTCAATCACTTGGAAATAAGGAGTGAGAGACCCGTAGGCCTGGCAGTCCAGCTTAGCAATATTATGCTAATTTTGCATAATTTTCTTCTGGAAAGAAAAACTGTTAATTTTGTTCTGGAATTTTTAAATGTGACAACTACTATAAAACATTGTATGTAAGGGTTTCTTTTTCTTTCAGAACCTTGTGTCCGTAGTAGATCTGCTCTCAGTTCCATATTTACTTATTGACTGTTGATTTTTTCCCCTGCATTTCCTGTTGCATACTTCCACCAAGAGACTTCAATATCAAGAACCACCATACTTTTCCAAACGGGATACTATCATGCCTCAGTTTCCTTCCTTATTTAGAATGCACTTTAAATCTTCAGCTGAAGACAGCAAATTTCGTTACAAAATTCTCTTACAAATCACAAATTAATTCCACCCTTTTCTTTTGAGCATGCAGCTAAACCTTTACCTGCATTGGAACCAGAATGGCTTAACAGCCATTCTTGACTTTCTTCTGTTCTTTATCAAAATGCTCTAAGACTGCTGCCAACCTAGTTTGTAAACTTCTGGCTGTGTTTGCTGCTGCACAGAAAATTTCTTGGTTATCCATGTGGCCTGTGGTTTTGCTTGTCTGACACAGATGCTTGGTTGCTTTGCACAGAGGACACCCCACCTGGGTCCTTGTAAGTCTTAGTCCAGACTGAGTAAAACTGTTGGCAGCACATCACACAACCGTATCAAAAAATGAACCTGAAGTGAAAAATACATTTTCTAAAACAACCAGGAGTGCAGACCTGAGGAGAATGTAGTAACAGATGAAAACAACTTCCATCCAGAGGCCTAAGAAGCATGAGCTATTACTGAGGCTTTTTTTTAGGTACTAACTAAACTAGTCAAAAATTTTCAAGGTGGTATTTCATCAAGGAAAACTGACTATGTGGAAATTTATTCACTTCAAAGTAAGTTTGCTTCAGAAAGACATTTTCAGAGCTAAAATACACTTTTATATAGCTGAAAAATTGCTTTGACCTTTTTAGAAAAGGAACATTTTTATCTGCCATTCAACAGAACTCATATTGTTATAGTTTTAGAGAACATAGAATTATCATTAAAACAGAAACAAAACATCTCATGTCACCTGAAAGGAGTTTCCAGAGTTTGTTTCACTGAGAACACTGAAACATATTGTTTTCATTAGATTTGGTGACAGACATGACCTTTTTCTAACTGTGGATTTTGAAGATAAAAACCAAGATCCCACATAGTTCAAGTCTTTATTGTGCCAAAATATACTGATGAGGGAAGCTGCAAATATTATAACCAATACCAGTACTCCAAGCATTAAGGATCCCCTCTTGCTTTCCAGAGGATGCAGAAAGAAACAGACATTTAACACTGCTTCATCAAGCCATGGCATATATTAGAAGAAAGATCCTAAGTACATGCTACTCACCTGCACTCATTGCCACGCAGGGGTAGCCACAGGTCAGACTGCAGACAGTAAAGTAACTCTGGCTCAGAATTTATGAAACAACTATGGTTCACATTAACTACTGAAGCAAAATGCTGTGCCATTTGCTTACCCATATTGTTTTTCTTTCTTTTACATTTTTCTTACAGGATCTCACTTCTGCAATATTTAAGGTTTCTGGAAAATAATGGTTAACTGAGTCTATAAAAAAATGTGATTTAATGTGACAGTTCACAGTAATTTCTACGTATTTGTTTTCAAGACTTTGTTTTGCCAGAAACATTCCTGGAATTTAAGAGACAAGGATGCTAGCCTATGCATACCTACTCCAAATAAGGAAATTTAGTGACAGAGAGAGAAAGACTTTTAGTGCACAAAGAGCCTTGGCCTGAAATAAAATGTAAGTTATATCTTGGTGAAATCCATTCTTCTCTATTTTGCTGGTAGGAAGAAAATAGGCATATCAAGGGAATGGAAAATTCCCAAAAATACAGTAAAGTATCCAGCTAACAAAAATATCTTTTAAAGGTGAAAACTGTAAGAAAATCAGGAAGGTATAGATGCAAGTGATTCTTGGCAAGCAGGAGCTTTAATTCCCAGCAAAGCCAAAAGGAAGCTAGTACCCTAGAAAGGGCCAAAGCAATAAGGACAAAGCAACTAGGAAAAATCAGGGTGGAAAAAAGAGAACTTGCAAAAAAGCCCATGGAGCCAAATCCCCAGGACCACGTGAACATTCAGAGGTAACCGTGACCAGAAATGGCCAGGAGATTATTCCTTGTATTGGTCACATCCTGTAGCCAAACTGAGCTTGTGTACATTGTTACAAGGCAATACTCCAAACAGCCTTAATAATAACTGCACTTATTCCAGCAACACTAAACAGAGCCATACTGGACTTCTATACCCACACAAACTAGTGCCTCTATTTGTCCTGTACTTTCTGAAGAAGAGGGCATTTACTTTACAAATGCACCTTGCTACTTGCTTCCTTTCATCTGTTCTCAAAGAATAAAAAGAATACTAATGCAGAGTGGGGGAGATGGGAAAAATCTCTGGAAGGTTTGAGTGATGTTCAATATTTATGGCCAAGCAGATTGCAGTATCGCAGTATTTGTTGCTTATGGACTCTTGTAAACACTTCTGGTTTGATTACACAGCCTTTGTTTCTGAATGCTTTTTCGACTCCTAGGCAGCTAGATGATCGCTTTTCTTTCTACATCAGATTGGAAGAATGATGGGCATCTGAACAACACAAGGCAGTAAAAGATGCTCAGTGTTAAAGTTGTCCTAAGATAGAGGCTGTGCCAGCAGCTTTGACAACAGATAGCTGCTGCACATGCTTACACATGTCAACGTGCTCCAGTGTTTCAGAGGCTCTCAAAGGGATCAGCTCCTCTCCTGCTAGGGTGGAACACATGGAGCACATTCTGTAATGGAACACATTAAGCACATGATTAAACTCTGGAGAACTACAGCTTGCTTTCCATGTCCATCATGGGTCTACTTTCATCACAGAAAAGAAAGGAAACTGCCCTTCTTGTCTGTTCTGAAGTAAGACAGCAGCTGACATTTTTACCCAGAAAAGAAATAAACAGTAAAAACCAATCCTTAGAAGAGAGGACTGCAAGTCAGGATGATACTGACCACTGAAGTGTGGGAATATAGTGATGGGAATGTTGCACTCCCAGAACTGCACAGCGAGGGCAAAGGAGGAAGTTGAACAGCTGCTTTGCTTTGAGACATATATTTATCTAGTTTGTCAAACTTTGCAGCTCCTTACTACCCTGTAGACCCTGAGGGGGTGGATGGAAGAATGTCATGACCAGCTTCAAGAAACTCATAACCTTTCTGAGAGACAGACAATGATGTTCTGAGAAATGGTCTTCATCTCTGCTGAACTCTGACTAATGGGACAAGAGCTAATATCAGCTCATGCAAAGGGGTCAAACAATACAGATCCAGGCAAAATTTACCCAACAACTAGTGGAGAAAAAGCTCAGAAAGAACTGTTACAAAATGAAACTGCAATTCTGTCATTGAGAAGGAGAGCAAAAAGCCTTTTTTCCAGCCCCTTTAGAAAACCAAATTTAATACCTGCAGCTCTAACTGCAGAACTCTGCACTAGGCCACTCTAAAGCAAGAGAACTCTGGATCTGAAAGCCACAAAACCACAACCAAATTAAAGCAGGAACTTTCATTATTGCATTCCTACACATCTAGGGAATGTCATTTCATATATATCATCCAAATTAAAGCACAATCTTGTTTTTGTTCAGCAAAATTGGGTGGTGTTACACCAATAACAAATGTGTGCATAGTGATACTTTTAAGTGTTACTACTAAACATTAGCTTTTGAGAAGAAACTGTTTAAATTAAAAAAAAAGGAGCTTATTCAAACTCTTAAATGGACAGTGTGAGAGACCATAATTTAAAATGATGCTTCAATGTCTTTATGTACACATGTATATAATCAAGGTTTGTACTATTTTAAAATGAACTAACATGTTTACTTTTAAAAATCTTGTTCCAACTAAGCAACTTTCTTAGGACATTTCCTTTTACATACACTTCTAAATAAAGCAGTCCTCTGCCCTGCATCTCCATTGATTCTTATCAGATGCCTGAAAATGGCATATACAGTATGCACTGGACTTTCCAGGCAAAAAGTACAAAATCCCTAATTATGACATGTCTTAAATCATAAGGACCCAAACTGCTCTTAGGAGAAGAGGAAAAGTAAATAAGCATCAGATAATATCAGACTGACAAAGTATCTGAAATCTGTTTGTGTCCCATTTTACAGTGAATAAAGGATTCTACTGACACAAGAAATAATGACATAAGAGGATAAACTTCTTAGTATCTAAGATTAGAAATGCTGATTTCTTCTTTTCTACATCTTACATTGCACCAAAAGGTTGTATTTGTTCTAATTTATTTCATTTAAACACCGTGGTCCCCCTGTGAGCATCAAGTTTTTGTCAGACATTTATCTCTACCATTGAATTTCAATGTGGACAATCACCTTTACTCCACCTTAACCATGTGTCTATCTCCCACAGAGCAGTAGGGAACCTTCTGGGTGCAACACCAGTTTCATGCCCTACAGTACCTGTGACAAATTGAGGACCTTCACTCTTGGTACAGACAAAAGGGGAGAAAACAGTCTGAGCTCTAATGCCATATGGTGTTCCTGCTTATTTCCCAAGTACTGGCCTTAGATGCCCATACAATAACACAGAGGGACCCAAATACTTCCACTGTACAGCCTCAAAAGGCTTGAAATATACAATCTATGATTATTATATAAATTAAAGGGTTTTTTAGTAACTCAGGCAAATATTTTAACTATGATGTGCCTCAATTTGGTTAATTTAGGACTAATAAAATATGTGTAGGGACAGGATACCTAATGAAGATTGTTTTCAAATCATAAAACAAGCTTAATTTAAGGAAACCTTAAAAGTGAACAATCTTAGTTTGTTGATTATGTCATTTATTGTAGAGCTCTTCCATTCAGAAAAACATACTATTTCTTTAATTAAATTTTTACTCTAAATAGTGGTTTAATTTTCTACTGAAATATAAGATTATGCTTTATTTGAAGATACGTTCTACCAATTTTGAGATTTGTCATACTTGGCCATAAACAGCTTGAACATATTCTCTGAAAAATGCCAATTTTAAGTTCCTTTGAGGAAAAACAGAAGATTGGCTGTAATTTTTCCAGCCTCCTGCAGTAAATCATCTTGTTATTGGTATTTGCACTCCATTTTGTGTGAAGGGTAGCACATGAAAGTAAATAAATATTTCCAAATTTTCTCTGCAGGATGCCAAGTTTACTTGAACTATTCTTATTCATGTCTGATACATTAAAAAGTCAGTGAGCAATGCTAGCTAAGCCAGACACACTTGAAGATGAATTATTAATAAATTTCAGGGATTTTCCTATGAAAGATGCATAACAAAAACTTTGAACTGTCAAGAAGAGAAATATCTTCAATTTAAGGGCACTTTTCCTATTTAGCTTCTTGCATGTCTTTTCCCAACATACATAACGACTGTCATAATAAAAACATATTTAAAATTTAGCTAGGTACTTACTTGTGTAAATACACAACTAATAAGTTTTTCAAAAGAAACAGGAGCATAAATTCTCTTTGTAGTTTTAATCTTCAGTTACCTTGAAGTGTATAGAAGTCGGCCTAAAATTTTCTTGTGTGGATCTCTATGTTTAGACATTCGAAATCATCCTTCAGTACTTAGCTAAAGCCAAGTTTAGAAAACTTGCCCCATTAAGAAAATAAATCAGCATGAAACATTAGTGTACTTGAGCAACTTTATACACCAGGCTCTCTTGTTTAACCCTAAATGGCACCATCCTGGCAGGCATGCCCACTCATAATAAAATGTCCTGGATGAAGCGTAGCTAAACTAAGAAAGGCAGTCAGAGAACACAGACTTTGCAACTGCAAGTTTCCGCCACTCAAACCTCCTTATTCTCATTTTTGGTCAACAAAATCCACAGCTATGTTTTAGTGAAAATGTCACCTTTCTTTGAAAGTGTCAAAACTGGCAACTGAGTCATCTTTACTAGCTTATGAGTCATATTTGATTTCTACCTTGCAATTAATTTGAGACAATTTTTGTTTTCATTCCCTGCTTCCTTTAATTTACTCATACTGAAAGTCAAAAAAAAGAATAAAAAAAGTTTTAAAAATTTTTTTTTTTATTTTAGAGGCATATTTAAAGGCGTTGTTGCCTCTCAATGCATGCTGCTTGATGTCTGAATTGCATTTGCAGGACCTTTTTGCATTTTGGAAAGGCATACTCAGTTTCTTACTTACTGATTCCTTGTTTTCTGAAAGTTTTTTCCATGTAATCAGCTACTGCTCACAGGTTAAAAATTCCTGATTTTTTGTACTGTATCTTTCATCTTCTCAAATACTCTCACTTAGTTCAAATGTACTGTTCTGGATATTTTCCACACTGTTTTACACTGCTTTTGCAAGATTTATTTGGGCCATTACTGACATGTCCTCATGGATCTCTCTGCAGCACTACCTTGATTTCTCACTTTTGGCTATTTACCACAATTACTTGGACACAATTTTAAAGGACAGCATCAGAAGAAGCCCTGCACACATATCTATAACATGTTTACACTATATATTAAAAACAAATTCCTGTATGTGTGTGTACTTACACTACTCACTCTCTTCTCAGACCGAGCCTATTGCCCACCTTCCTGGACTCACTGTCATTTTCACTGCATTTTACAGAAGCCCAAAACCCTCATTCAGTTCTCAGTCAACAGAAGAACCACCTTGAAATCCTCATTTCCAATTTAAATATGTTTCTTTCATTTTCCGTATTGTAGCATTAGATCTTTATCCCTGGTGCACTTTGTACAGTTTCCACCCCTCTCTTCAGGTTGTCATATAGGAGCTGTCTTCAAGGCCAGGTTGCAGGATGAAAATAGAAAATTTACCAAGGAAGTATTTCAGACACGTTGTTTCTAAGAATATATTATCCAAGTAAGTCTAAGTAAGTCTAAATATGTAGGCAGTTCTTGTAAAGAAGGGAAAAATAAGAATGATTCTGTCAAACAACTTGAGTGTTTTTCCTTCTCACTGCATTATAGTAGAAGGTAATAGTGGAAAAAAAATAATTGATCCTGAGAGCATTTGAATTACTTCGGAAGCTACTTCTTAAGTGAGGTGATCACACATAGATTAATAAATGTCTAGAATTCCCAGATAGTACAGTGCATGGCTTTAGCAGATGACTCCACTCAACCCCAGCCAATACATTTATCAGTGCCTGTGAGGCTTGGAACCCTCTATTTGCCCAGCAGCAAAACCTATATCTGACAATTCTGACGGCAAACCCTCAAAAGAGGTATTCACCATCCCCTCTGAGCCCTAAGTTTAGCTCATTTAAATGCTATAAAATTTTCTCACAAATAATGTTACTTTTGTTGTACTGATTAGCACCAAGTAATCTGTAAAAACAGGAACATTCTTCTCTAACAAATTTCTCCCAAGCCAACAATTCCTTCATTTTTCAGAAATATCCCACTAATAGAAAAAGGACAATATGCTCTGCTTCTTTCTCTCAGGCATATCTGTTTTACCCAATGGATCAGGGAGATGAAGCCTCATCTGGACCCTGGAGAGAAGGAGAAAATTCTGACTCACATTCCTTATTGAAACTGACAAGAATAAAATGGCAAAAACCTCCAATAGAATACAGCCAGGATCAACAGTGTTGCCTATAGCAAAAAATATTTAAGATACATTTTTATATACATATATATATATTTTTTTTTTAATTTTTTTAAATATAACACTGAGAATCAGCTCAAAAAAACACTCCATATATAAACTGAAAATTAATTTCTGCCTCCATGGAATCTGTCATCCAAAGGCAAACACTTCCACAATTCTCAGTTCTGCTAGATCCTGGTTTCATTTCTACAGGTGCTTTTGTTGCTAAGTAAATGCCAGCTAAGATAGTTTCACACTTCAAGAGGACTCACAGGAAGCTGTAAGAGTTGCACTTGCAACACAATATTACACAGCTCTTTATTGTATCCTGCAGGTTGTGACCCTTCAAAGAATTTAATAAATATAGTTTGAGGCCTACTGCTGGCACAGATCAAAGAAACATACTTTCCTAAATATTTAAAGGGGAAGGCTGGAAGGGGTTATGAAAGAAGAGGAAGAACTAATGATTCAAATTATAATCACAGCCTGAAACATTACTGCTTCTTAATAGTGTTATCCTAGTCACATTATTCAGCAAATGTACTTCATTACTCCAGTCCTATCAAATATCTTTATTAGGTAATGGGGACTAAATTTAATTTCCTATTTGACACTTTACAAAAACTTTAAACATCTTTGAAATGATAATTTGAAAACATTTGACCAAAAAAATGCAAGGAAATACTCAAAAGACTCCCCTAATGAGTCAATAAGATGGACTGGTTGAGCTCCAGGGAATGGACTACCCACATAGGAGGAAAAGCTGAGGGAATGGTCAGCCAGTGTGACACAGTGACAAGAGAAGGGGCAAGGGATAAGAACTGAAATACAGATGGCTGCCTCTGAATGTTAGGCACAAGTTGCCCAGAGAATCTGTGAAGTTTCCTTCCTTGCACATACTTGGAAAGGCTCTGTTCATGGTCCTGGGTAACTGGCTCTAGGTGGCCCTGCCTGAGCAGGTGAGCACAAGGTGAACTCTACAGAACCTTTCGAGACTCAGTCATTCTCTCTGTTCTGTGGGGTTTCCCAGTGGACATCATAGTGAGCCCTTCTCTCATGACAGCCCTCAGAGAAGCTGAGTCAAGGCTTTTCCTTGCACCAAGGAAGTCGGCAGGATTCCCCACATGCACAACCCCACTGCCCCAATGCCAGGCCCTTGTGTTCACAGTCTCACCACGGAATCTGACCTGAGGTAAACCATCCCCACCAGGCCACAAAAAGAGGACAAGGTCTTCTGAAGCGGGGTCTTTCCAGCTTTTTAGTATCTGCTGTCCTCACCTGAACCCGGTGTCATCTCTGGGAATTGTCAGCCATGGCACTGCCCTCTCTACTCTTACTCTTACTGTGGTTTTTAGTCCAGAGCCCTGGCAGGCACACAAAAGCAAGGATATGGTCCTGTGGTCCTACACTAGGAGTGCTGCATTTGAAGAAAACATTGGCTGGGTAGGGCTGTGGTTCCTCACGGTGGCTATCCCAAAACTGTGGGCATCAGTGGCACCTCTGGCCTGCTCTGCTTTCCCTAACCCCTCATGCAGCTACCTTGTGGTATCCAAGTCATGCTGACTCTCCAGGGTGTGGAATGATAGAGGCAGTGGAGACAGCCCTTAGGGCTGGCTGATGACTTTTCAGCCTGCAAGGATGCCCTTGGGAGGCCCTTACCTCCCATCTCACACTGCCCTCATAGACTTTCTTTGCATTTTTGCCTCTGATGCGAGGAAAGTTCAGGCAGTCACTTTGCATCTTTTGGCAGGACATGGTGGGGGTGACGAGGAGGCTCAGGGGCAGAGCAGCTCTGTTGCCAAAGCCAGTACCAACAAGGGGCAGCAGGCACACTATAAGGGTGGCTGTTCACTAGCACAGATGGCCCAGAGATTGTGAACACTATTCTGCTAGGGGAGCACCAGCCCAAATACATCTAAGCACAAAAACAATCCTACTTATTATTGGGATAGCAGTACAGCAAGCTCTCTGAGACATTTTGGCAGTGAGAGAAGTGGCCTAACAAAAGAAAACATCCTGCAAACTTTATGGCAAAATTCAGCTGAAGCACAGACAGTGCCAAAATATTTATGGATTAACTCATAAACTTTAGAAGAGATTACCTGATGATATGAGACATCCTTGAAGGGCATTGATTTCCTCCCAACTATTGAGTTCTTTTCATGACAAAGACATCTAAAAAGATCATGATGCTCAGTCTTTCATTTGATTTTCTATTTTACACTATAGCAGATTCTAAGTGCCTGTAACTTTTAAGGTAAACACATAAAAAAATACTCTATTTACATTACCTGTTACTGTACAAGAGATTTATCCCATGCGTTTCTACCTCTAGATCCCCATTCCATTGCATTGACAAAGAGGGAGACAAAGGGCACATTGAGATTAACCTGTAAGTTAGAAATGCCAACATCTGTGCAATACACAAACATTCAGTAAAGGAAGAAGAACACAAGTAAAGAACAAACTAGGACAGGCGGTGCTTACACTCCACCATAAGTAAATATCCAAGTATTTACTGCTCCATTCTTCTCAATTTGTCAATGTGTATTTTTACTACAGAAATACATATAAAGACCCGAAGGCCTTTTATCTTTTTTCAACAAATAGCAACTCTGCTCCTTCCACAAGTTCATGCCTTAATGAAAATAACCTTTAATCTACAGACTGTTTTGGAACAAACTTAGATACAGGTTCTTTTTCTTTCCGGTTTTCCCCAGTTTTTGCTTCCTTAGTCAAGATTCCCTGTTATTTTTTGTAGATCACCTTGATTATTTTGTAGACATAGTTCTGTGTTTGCAATAACTGGGTGAGCCTTGAGGCAATTCACTCATTCCAAATTTTCTTTTAAAAGAATTTTCAAACTTTCCTGTTTGAGAGCTTTTTGTGTTCCTGATGTGAAAGACGGATATATATTTTTAGAGAAAAATCTTCTGAAAGTTATTTTTCCACCAAAAAATCTGGTTTAGGCAAACAGACTAAGACGGGCACTTTTGTGTGCAAGATTTAATTTGGAAAAATATTTTGATTAAAAAAAAACAAAGGCAAAAGAAACTAAAGTACTCAGAAATGTTAAGGGACTGAACATGTATCTGGCCAACCCAGTCTAGCTAACCAAAGGGATTGGGCTAAATGATCTCCAGATAAACCATCCAGCCAGGACTACTCTGTGATTCTCTCTATTGTATTTAAAAGCAAACAGGAGATTGTTAGGCACAAAATATGATAAAAAGAATGTATGATTATAGGTTGCACATGCAACTTAAATTGTTGTAAGCATTAGTCAGTTGCTCAACAATACATAAATTCTCTTAAGGAAATAAAGGAGCCCTATACATTTTATCTATCTTTCAGTAGCTTTGGCATTTATTTCAACAGGAAGATTCAGTCCTGACTTTGCTTTGGAAAGGAGAAGTTTGATCTAGGGAACTTCATAAATCTGTCTTCATTTGGCCAAACTATGTATAGAGTTTCCTTTCATTATTCACCCAGAATTTAAGCAGGAAAAATAAAATATTATTTTGTATTTTTCTCAGTGGTTTTTAAATAAAACTAGTATAAGTATCATAATAGTGGTACTTAATATTTGCATTATTTAAATAATGTAATCATTTACATATAAAAGAATGGCTGTGAGGAATTAAACCCATAAATTCAATTTAAAACATTCATTTCCTCTGAAAACCTTGTGCAAAGTTTTTAAAAATTCTTTTCAATTCACAATCACATTTTTACTGAAGTTTGTCTAAAAAAATCTCTTAAAAATCTGCAAACATTTAGATTCAAAATTATTATTTGCTCTTTAAACATGAAGGTGAAAACTTCCTGCTGTACAGGATCTGCCCAGTATGTATCAACAACATATTTCCCAAGAAACAGAATTAAAACCAGATGAATATGGAGCAGAGGGGAATGCTAAGCCTGATTTGGAAAGAATCCTTTAGAAATTCAGGGTCCAGATGGTCAGCTGCATCTCAAGCCCGGCTAATGCTGGTACACAGATATGCTTTGTCAGACAACAACAAACACATGCCTGTCCTGGCTCAGGGGTGAGTGTGTGAAGCACCTCCCAGTAGAGAAGGCAGAAGAGCAGCAAATACTGACACAGCCACTGCTGCAGTGCTGTGGTTCCTCACTGTGAAGCTGCTGCCATCTTCCCCAACTCCACTGTGACTTTGGGCTGCACCAGAGGCTCCCCTTCCCCACCGCTCTCTGAAGAGACTGCTGCCTTGTCATCCTTATGGGTACAACCACAGAAGGCTCATGTGATAAGGACTCCAGCTACACTTCTTAGATAAAAATTCATTTATTCTTCTCCTTATACAAACATATTTTCAGTTGCTGGTAAATTTCGTGAAACTTCATTTGTTTGGAGTGAAGTTTCCCTTAACAGATGTATACTTCAAACTGAATTTTTGGGATACAGGGTAGCCAAAGAGTTCAGTTAATATGGAGAAAGCAACAAGAAAATTTCCATAAGTGAAGCATGTAGGAATGTGATTTTAACCACCTCTGCAAATATTCCTAAGTAATAAAAGGTTCTCCCAAGAGACTTCTCCAGGCTCAACCATAATACACCAGAAAACCTGAAAATAAACCCATCAACACTGTCCCAAGGCAGCAAATGCAGACAAAAGTGCTGATCATATCTACTTTCTTTCCCTTCTTTTACCTTTGTGAATCATCTGCACAGGAGTAACTTACAGTAGGAGTCCTAAAATTTTGCTACAGTCTCAAATTTGACCTGCATTTTTCTTTCAAAGATTTAAATTTAAATTAGCATGGGCTGACTGTGCAACATGTCACAATCCAATGCTGGTTTATACTTCTTCAAATCTAGTTTCATGTAAAATCTTGTCATGTAACTGGTTTGATTTAAACATGTAGAATTATCAAGTTAATTTCATGAATGGATTAATATTACAAATTATTTTTGCATTATACTACTTTTAAAATAGGCTATTTGCAGTTTGATACTTTATATGGCTCTTTTACTGAATTTTATTAGTAA
Source organism: Passer domesticus (assembly GCF_036417665.1). Taxonomy (NCBI): domain Eukaryota; kingdom Metazoa; phylum Chordata; class Aves; order Passeriformes; family Passeridae; genus Passer; species Passer domesticus. The sequence goes on from NC_087512.1 coordinate 20,410,860, forward strand.
AAGTATAATTGAATTCCAAAATTACTGTATGACAGTGGATGACTTAGAAATCCGAATGATGAGAAAATGAGTTTAAGTACCAACTAGGGGGGAAATAAGAAGGAGAAGAAAACTTATAAGTTATTATAAATTGTCACTCTGTCATAGTATGCCTTCCAAATTGGTTGTCCTTAAATTCAGTTACTCGTGAATAACTGATCATAACATAGTACAGCTTACTTTGAAACATTTTCAGTGTATGTCAGCAAGAATTTGTACATAAGTTAGTACCTGTAAGGTTTGTTTCTTCAATAGTAGGGTTCAGATTTTTCTCACCCAGTGACATATCTGTGTGTTGTATGTTTGTGTGTATGTATTTATATTTTTAGAGTCTGTCTGTTCATGGAATAAATCTTTCAAACAACATAATTTCAGATCTCCTAAGGAATCATCAACCCAAATTTTTAAATTCTTATTTAATGCATATGTCAAACAACTCCGTGAAGCAGAATGATAATATTTTTTCCCCACATGAGAGAACACCTTTATCCAAACTAAAGTACATATGTAATATTGAACAGTTAGACATATAATGGTGTAAATCAAATCAATAACAGACTAAGAAAATACAAAGTGCTGAAAAAGTTCATGAACATTAAGTTGTCGTGAATTATCCCTATGGTGAACACACAAAAACCTTCAGGCTTCAATATAAATATACTGCAAGGTACAAAAGCAGGCAAACAATGCATTCTTCAAACTTTTCACTGAGTATCCGAAATGCATTACTAACCCAAACCAGCAAGGAACTATATTAGTACCTCATTCCAAGCAGACAATTCTCCTGAAAGCCACTAGCTTAACTTCTTGTTTAAGCTTTAAAAAATTCTGTGCTGTTTCCTTTTTGGCTGTCTCTATGTGTTGTAAACATAACATCTGGGTTCATATACAGCTTCCCATGCAAAATCTCAATCCAATGTTTAACTCACAGTTTTCTTAAATCTTTTTACACAAAATCCCAGAGCAAACTTGCAGCAAGCCAGCTGAAACAGCAAGGGAGTTGTTCTGGAGCCACACCTCTGGGGACTCTCAGGTCAGCTGCAGACTGCGCCCAAAGCACTCACATACAAATTTTGTACAAAGCATGCAGTGGGTTCCCCTGGCAGTGTGCATCCTGCATGTGCAGTTCCTGCTCTGTAGAGAGCATTTCCTCTTACCTGTGGGGTTTTCTTCATGGACATGCCATTCTTGGACAGCTAGAGGACTGTTGGCTGGGAAGGACCTGCCTTTCCAAGCAAGCAAAGAGCAGCTGACCAGGAAGCTGGTCAGCTGGTGTAAGAAGCAGGCTGAGAAGTTACCCAGACAAAAGACAACACAGCAGCTTTATAAGTAAATACACCGGACAGACCTGAACTCCCAAAAGCCAAGCAAAGTGTGGCTGGGACGCAAGTTTGAACACTGGACATATGATCCACTACAGGACCTACAAACATGCTTCCTGGCACTGTACTAGCCTGCCAGCTATCATGGCCTGGAAGGTAGGACATGGTGGGACCTGTTCCCAATAGGAAGAACAGACAAGTATTCACTGTGTCTGTCTCCCCCAGCTCTTACTGTCCTAGGCTGTTGTTTGACCTTTAAGTACCCTCATCATCAAACTCCAGAGCATACTGGACGTATCAGATTTCATACTCTTATTTCACATGGAAGAAATTTTCTGCACGGAAGCATAATTTTCAAAATAATTTTAGATACTTTTCATGAGGGAGGAGGATATGGGGAGTGGAGAAAGAGATAAATAAACAAATGAAGCCTGAACTGGTTTAGGACCATGAGACACAGAGCTGCATAACATGGGTGAGTTCTTAGAGCATGGCTCTAAGTTCATAGGGAAATTCATACCTGAATTATTAAGGATTCTAACCTTGCAGTTCTGCAAACAGATCTCAGCTTTAATAAGAAAAGAAAGAAGTCAAAAGAGCAAAACAGACTTTGCTTTCTATCAGCAAAGTACCGTTATAACTCTAAGTAGTCCACTTGCAACAAACCATGACCATGAAAGAGCAAATTCCAGAGAGCCTAAGTATGGTTTTTTTTCCCAGAACAGGCCATCCTAACGCTAATACAACTGACATGCCATATTACTCAGTATCTCTGAAAGCAGAAACTTCAATGAGCCATGAAAACCTTCTAGGTTTGAAGAGCATCCTCAATGAAAAGATGACTATTTAAAATAAGGCTCAACATAGTTTAGATAGATCAAGAGTATCTAAACCCAGGGATAATATTAAAATGCTTAGAATCTTAGCGAGGACTGGGAAGTACTTAGAATGATTTTATCACATGTTAATAACAGAGTTTGAAGGTGATATTTTGCTTTTAGCTGCAATATGACTCACTTAGAGGCAGAATTAAGAATAAGTAGCTGAAGCTAGAGGAAATAAGCAATTCTTCCTTTGTTGAAACAGCCCATTCAGAAAGAAGATAAAAAAGTCAGTCTTTTATCCATAAACATCACCTTCAAATTTCTCAGTCTAACACATTGCAAAAGTAGACATTTCCTGGTTTATTTTCTATCTTTTACCCTATCCTTTCCTACCCTACCAAGTATGCCAGTGAATGTTGCTAGACAGCCTACAGGAGACTTTTTTTCCTTTCTACTCTCGCTGAATTTTCCTGTTGTACTGCAAACGTGGACATGGGAGACTATTCATCCCATTGCAGTCATGTAACGCTTTTCTAGAGCTACATTTTCCCTGTATTTTAAAAGTCACCTTTCATTATTTCTCTTGCACAGAAAAATCACTAGATTACTGATCATTCTGTATAGCATTTTTTGTGAACACCAGTATTATGATCATCTCTTCTTATGGGTTATCTATACATTAGTATTTCCACAGCTATGCACACTAAAAAGCAATTCAATCTGAATACTGAATAAAGGGCATTTTGCCATTGGAAGTAACTATCTTCATCCAAAATAAACTTTAAGAGATTATTCAGAGCAAGAGATGCTTTTTCAAAGAAGAGATTTATGTTTGAATAAAAATACCCAACAATATCAATTAACAGAGCATTAGGTATATGTTCCTATAACTTTTAATTTTTATTACATTCAAAGCATATTGATAACTGGTGTTTTCAGGTCTCAGCAAATTGTTTCATTTACTGTATATACACATGCTATGCTATATCCACTAACTGGGAATCTATTATAAAAAAGGTTAGTGATTAACAACTTCCCCTCTCTTCGTAATTAAATATCATGATAGGAAGTGTCCATATGGAGATAACAGAGGCAAATAACAGTACGTTCCTGAAGATCAAGGGCTGCACACTTCTAGAAATTTCATACACAAAAAGGCTGGAGCAAGGCCAGTCACTTTAATGGTCAGAAACAGGTGAATGTACAAATACATTTCTGTCAGACACCACGTTTCACCACAAGTGCCTGGGACATCACAGATCTCACCATCTGTTTGCATGGATGAGCCACAGATGTTCAAACCTCCACATGAGCTGAGTCCAGAAGCTGCATACAGTATTCAGATTCTGAAAAGTGCAAACATTAAAAATTCAGCCCTTGATTTAATTTTTAAGAGGTTTTTCAAGTATAATTTTAATTTTATAGATTTTCTTTGTGTAAGTGATGGTTTGTGCTCATAAATATCTAATCACCACACTAATTTTTTATCAATGTATGCATGTACTGAGTGTAAAGAAAGTAGAAGATTCATTCTCATACAAACATACCTTCTTTTCTATATCAATTTACTCATGAATCCAGAAAGAAGAAAGATAGGAATCAGTACAGGCTCCTTGGCTATAAATTAATAAAACCACAAACTTTGGTTTTCCCAGAACTCAAAGAGTTTAGGGACAAGATCCCTAGATAATAAGATAAAGAATAGACAGACTACATTTGAACATCTTAACTGTTAGATATTCATTTTAAAGAAAATTTTATTTTTTTTTTATTCAGGTTGAATGAAATTTTATATTCAAGGTTTTAAAACAGCAAGCAAAATCAGCATCAAAAAATACAATTTTTAATTGTGCATGTAAATTGTTGTACATGTATAGCCACATGCTAACTCTGGCTTGGGGGTTAATTATCATAAATTATCACATGAAGTACTTTAAATAATGTAAAAAGAAATACGTTAAGGCACTTAATGTTAAAAAAGGGCCTATGTGTTCAAATTTCCAAGATAAAATTAACAAAAAGTTTTTATTTTTTAATTGCATTTGTCAAATGTGATACCTTAAGGGAAATATCGTAATCACCAACTACTGATTGAGTCACATATTGAAATCCTTCATAGCAAGATTAGCTGTGAATTGCTTTCCCCAACTGTGTCAGACATTTATGTACTGCAGTCAAATGCAATTTTTCTTAACTAACCAGAAAAGATTTGGGAGAACTGCTCAGGATAACTACAACCGCAGACAAACATAGATTTGATTAATCACACTTCACAGCATGCATATCCCTTATGTTCTCAAAATTCTGGTTTACCAGTGAAATGGAGTATAAAACAGCTTTCAAGCTTTGTCAGCTCAGTTTATACATCAGAGTCCCTTTATTCCATCTATATCCTTCTCTGTCACAGGCCATAAAACTACCTTCCACCTTCTTCCACTTCAGTTCCTATCTTCCCCTCGGACCACATCCAAACACACATCAAACACAATTTTTCTCATCTGCACTTCAATAAAAATTTTAAACACAGCTAATTTTGTACATATAATATGTATAATACACAAAAAACTGCTTTTCTCCCTTTACTTTTTCAAATCCATTACTAAACTAAAATAATTTCATTTTTTATTTTGGCAAACTATAAAATATATACTTACCGTCCTTCCTCTAGAGCCTATGACCATAAATATTTTAAAATATATTGGTCTGCTCTATCAGAATTGGAGATATAAATGAGATTGTATTTAGAATATGATGCATCAAGAAAGCTAACAGACTGTCTACAGGCTGAAATTCAGATTCCGGGCGACAGCGAGGTTGAGTTTTGCTAGCTCTCCAAATCATCATGACAGGTAAAACTTGCTAGCAAATTATTTAATGTAAAAGACGCCATCATTTCTCATGCAGAGAACAGCAAGTTCCAGCGAGCCCTGAGTGAACAGCATGTTCTCGGCACACAAGCCAGGAGCTATGCTACTTGGGCACAATGTTTGTGTTACTGCCTGAAAATGTAAATACATCTGTATTCTACTTTGGGTAACAATACTTTCATTCAAGAAGAGCAAGCAGGGACACAGGAACAGAGAATTACTTTTTGAGATGCACAAAACTCAAATCTTGACACAACTAAACCAAAGCAATTCTGTCCTTCATCCTGAGAATGCAAATACCCACAAATAATAAGGCTTTTCCATGTCTATACAAATGTAAATTCTCACCTACTATGAACATCCACATATTCATCTTTGAGTTATATTTCAAGTTCACTGCATAACTATCATACAGAAAGTGACTACAAAGATAAGATCACAGAAGGAAGCCAAGAGCTGGTTTGTTAATATGACTTAGAGACTTCTTCTTTTCCCCTCACATTGCATCATATACTTTAATATTATAAATCAACATTTTCAAGAAACTTCTAAGGTACTGGTTGGAAGAGCTAATTTTCATTTCAATATTCCCTGTTATTCCCTTTGGTTTCTTCCAAATGTGATAGGAACTAGCTTGTTTTTCCTTCTAGTTCTCCTTCTTTCCTCTCTCTTTCTGCCCTCCTCCCACTTTTCAATCTGCTGGATGACCTACCAGAACATACAGACATCAAAGATGTAGGTTTATGCTGTTTTAAGAGGATACAAGGCATTATTGCACTGACATGATTACACTTTCTTGCTTGTTTCCAAGACCATTCAAATGCTTAATGATCATCCAGGAAGAGGGCAAAACATTTTCCAGCAAAAAAGAAAAGAAAAAAAAAATTTTTAATCTTAACCTATTTATTTGTTTTTCAAGCTCTGGAATAATCTTTATAGAGTGCACAGTTAATTTAGCAATTCTAAGAGACCACTGTAAATGAGAGAAGAAAAGGTTTGGTATACATTTGGCTAAGCAAAATTCTTTATCTTTTCTTGTGAATACAAAATTTCTATAAGGTTTTGTATGACAGGTTACAACATAGAACCATGACAATACAGTCACATAAATACATTCTTCTTTAAACAAAAAGTATTTTATATCTGTAAAATTGAGGTATGCAGAAATATTTGTTTCAAAGACAAGCAGTATCACACACAAAGTCACTTAATATTTTCAAACAAAATTACATAACTATAACAATAGCAACAGAAGGGTCTGTCTGATTCTCTACTAACTCTGACCAGTTAGGCAGTCCCAAGGCTGCTATGAATTATTGAATATGGGCTAACTGTTGCTTACACGGATACCTGCACTCACGCTGAAAACTGGATCTTTAAGGTTAAGGGGGAGTTTATTTTTACAAGTTCTTTCAACTTATGTAAAGCATTTCTTAATATCAGCCTTAAATTTAAGGAGACTAATGCTCATGAATTTTACTTGCTTCAGGTAAACACCAATACAAACAAAAAAGAGAGAAGGACACAGGGTAGGAAGTATGTAAAAGCTGTAACTACTGCTGTCTTCCTTTTGAAGTGAAACTCCCTTGTATTTATAAAGAACCACCTTTGGCATGTTTTAAACAAGGCTGGAAATCTGAAACTCTATTCTAAACATTTGAGAACACTTTTCCAAAGAGTTCTAAAATTCTAGATATCTAGCCTTCCTAAAGTATATGTAAAATATTGCAAGAATCATTTCACTTAACAGAAGACAAAAAGTTTCTTTTAAGCAGCATCAGAGGCCCTGAGCTATGAATTATGGGAGCCTCTAGACAAGAAGCAGTAAAATGTTCAGTGCAAACTAATTCTGGTCTAATTAGCTCTGGCACAATGCATCTATTCTGCTTCTTGGATCAAACATGTGTCCTAATGTGGACCTTCACTGCCTCAGGCCTTTGCTACAGATATGAATAATACAACACCATATTGCAAATATATTCCAGAATTTCATTCCTTCTTTAGCTGCCTACCTGCTCTGACTTGCCCAAGGTTATGTTTAAGTTGTGCACATTCCCATCCTGTCCCTACCACCCTGTTTAGCTTATAATCTCATAAGGGCATGGACTTCCTTTCACTACTTGTTTGAACAGCATCCAGCACAATAGGACTTTGATCCAGCCTGAAGGCACTGCTTGTGATATATTAGATTCCAAGTAGCACATAGAGAATTCTGTTTCAACACAGTTTCAGCTGGAAACATGGTATTAACAGAATTGTTAGCAGTCCATGTGCTCAGCTACAGCACGTTCCTGATTTTAGGATCACAGCAAACACAGCATCATAAGAAATTCACTTAAACTTGCAAGTTTTTTTCCACAGTCCACCTTTTTTGTTGAGCACAAAAGTGAAGTAGAAATGTTCAGAGCTAAATAGCCTGACTATATGAAAAAAATTATCCTGGCAGAAATAACTTCACTCAGATGAGACATGACAAGTCACATGGCTGTTCAGACTACAATACCATATTCTCCAAGTTTAATGTCTCACCAACCTAATTCCTTGTGCTTCACGTACATCAGAGGAACTCTGCTGAAACTAGATAACATGTCTAAGAGAACTTTGGATTCTTATTTCTTATTCCATAAATATCACAGGAATTACTAATTTATAATGTAGTTCATAATCTCAATTAATGTATGTCATTTTAGTCAAACTGATTTCACGGTGCTTTAGGTTTAACATTACCAAATGGAGTAGCATATCTACTTGCTTTATATGATCATCATGGTAAAGTTTGCAAAAGTTACCTCAAATACTATCTGTGCAAACAAACCCCTTGTTAAACTTCATAAAGCCATTTAGAGAAGCTAAGTTATTCACTTTGCTGATTCACATCTAACAAAAATATTTGAGACAGAATCAACAAAGTGTTCAATTTCAGTTTGTGATGCAAGACATGCAAGCAGCAATATTGCTAAAATTACATTTCTGTTTTCTATTTCAAGGTCAAAAAATAATTTCTTTGCTAGCAAAAAAAGGTATATCTAGAGAAGTTTTAAAAGGGTATTTTATATACCCAGGAGCAATAATATATATTAGAAAGAGCAAGGCAGCTGTCTGAAGAATATTTGCTATTTAAAATTATTTAGTCACACAATTCTATCTGAAAAGCTAAGTCAAAAATAAAAACTAATAAGAAAGAGCATAGGCATATATATTGCTAGCAGAATATCTGTGCTCCTTCGTATAACCCAGGCTATTTACCAGCAAACACTAACTTTATGACACTACACAGCAAAGTGACGTTTCCAGTGGAAAAAAAAAGCAACCTGGAAAGTTCTTTGCGTAGACATATGTTTACAGCAATTAATAGGATCTTACAGCATTTATGAGAGAAGTGTAGAGTGTTACCTCTAGTTGCTTTCTAATTTCTGGCTTCAATCTGTTGCTCTATTGTTTTAAACCTGAGTTGTGCAGAGGTAACACTTGATAATCTCAGGAAACCAACAAGGGATTCACAGTGATAACTCCATCTGATTAAACCACAGGTCCTGCACAGCATTTCCCACAGGTTCCTAGTTCACTGTGGGTAGAACTTGCTTTTAAAAGTCTGAACTCCAACATGTCATTTTGCTTACCACAAAAATAAAATCTCTACAAATTAAGGAAAACATCACAGCACTTAAAAAGGAGGCGGGGGTGGGGCGGGGGGGGGGTGAGGAGGGTGAACAGGACAAGGGAGGGTGTTAAACCTTGCAGTTGTTTAACAAAGTAGTTATTAACACTATTCTGCCTTTTACTGATGTCTGTTCTTATTTAGAGGAAAAGGGGGGACTATGAAAGGAGTGGGGATTCTCTATCATATTACAAGCTCAGAATTGTGTGCATTTCTTCATTAGTTCTACCACAATTGCTAGTATACAGTATACATGAAAATGTGAGACATGCCACATGCATTAATTAGGCACAAATGAGGTGTAATGCAACACCACTATATTTTATTGTAGAAGACTAAAAGCTATGGGACAACACCGTCTATTTCAGACCTGCGTGAACACCAAAGACACTGACCACATGTAACATCATGTTTTAAACCTAGCAAGAGAAGAGCTACAAAGTTTACTTACCTGATCTTAAACAGCACAGAGTCTCAAAATGTTAGCTGCCAGTGAACTACTTCCTAAACACAAGCATTCTTGTTTACGGTATGTAATTAACAGAGTAGAAAAAGTCAAAATTACTCACAGAGTCCTGGCGATGCAATAGCAAACTATCTAAGACAGGAAATTCCAGTGCAACATTATAGAACGAGTAGAAATAAACATGCATAAAGTCAGGAACTGACAGGCCTCTGGATTACTGCAACCGTAGGAATCATGCTCATGCATGCTGGGCTATAATTTATGAAACAGAGCCCAGGAAACAACCAATCGCTCAGCTTCTCCTAACAAGTCCAACTGGCTATGAAAAGCTGGAAGTGCTGCACAGAACAATGAAGAGGAGCTATCCCACATATTAATCTGCTTATCTAGGATTGCCTTCTGTGTAGAGAGAGGGAAGCATGTAAAAAGGAGAGGGGGGAAAAAAGGAAAAATCACAGTTTCATTGTTAAAAGAACAGAATAAATTCCAGTCAACATGAAAATCTTCCATTGTAGTCAGATGGCTAGTACTGCAGTAAAACATTTGTAGCATCTGCTAAAACATTTCAGAAGACCACCATCTCCCTTAGCAGTGATTATTTTTCACAATACTGACAAAAAGCTACAAAACTGGATTTATGTTTCTTATGCAATTGTTTCACTGTTCTGCTGTTGTTAATTTAATGCTACATCTAAATGTGAAACATCCTTCCATGAAATCTGATTAGAGTAAGATTATTCTTTTTACAGATGGCAGGTGGCTTCAGTGCATTAACAAGCCATCCTTCCTGGAAAGCCATCTGCATGGTCCTAGGATTTAAGATTTAAAAGACCATCATTTACAAGAAAGAGGCACAATAGAATGTGTCTTCAATTAATAAGCAAGAAAAAAAAAACATTTTAAACAATGTGAATAGACCAGAAATTGCATATTACAGCACATGGAGACAAAGTTGTTCTTCCTGGGACATTCCATGATTTCAAAATCTGGGTTTAACCAATTTGAAACTAACATTACTTTGATTTTTTTTCTGGTAAATAACCTTAATAAAGTGCTTCAGATTAAGAGAAAGTAATTTATTTTTTAAATTAATAGTAGATATTTAATATTAAATAAACATTGAAATAGTTATTATTATATTTTATTTCATAAAGCAGTGTAAAATAAAATGTATATTTTCATCTAATGAAAAATACAGAGAAATCTGTCAAGACCTTACTGAATGATCTTTCTATAAATATGTCCACTGAATTCTCCAAGTTGATAAAATTTCTACTACTAAAAAGATAAGAAATTATCCTTAATACATAAAAGCTACAGTTTTTGAAATGAGCTGTTGGCCTGTTTATATAGAAATCCTAGTGATACTGAATGAAAACACGGATAACCTGGGTGACTTAGCATGAATTTGACAAGAATGGAGGTTTGGTTTGTCCATCCTTAAATCCTTTTTAGATAGAGTTATTCTTCCCTAGATATTATTTTCTTCTTCCTCTTGCAATCCATACCATAATAATTTCTGCAATTTCATGGATAAAATGCATTCTATAAAACAGACTCTTGTGTTTGCTGTCATGAAACCACATTCAACAGATTCTACAGAAATTTTGTAGTTTTAAATCCTTTCCCTGAAGACAGCTAGTAGCTACAGAGACCACTTGAACCACTTTTTCCTGCTGGGCGCCATAACTTGAATTTGGGAGACAAAAGACTTTAATCTCATGAATCATGTCTTTTTGCAAACCTAGGCAACGGCAGGCTCCTCCCCAGGTTTACAGTCTACTGTAGTAATCATGAAGTTTTTCAGCATTGCATCCTTTTAAATACATCTTGATGAACACTTACAATGCAAAAAGAATAAAAAACAGTATGCTGAATGTGAACAATTTGTAACAGACACTGAAAATGTGATTCAGCTTTATTATTTCTATTAATTAGAAAAAATTCTCAGTGTTCCACAGATTCTTGAGCTATATGCAAAAAGGAATAACTTCATTCCAAGATTCTACAGCTCCACCAGGACTAAAGAGTAGCCACCTCCAAAGAACAGCATTTGTAAACCAAAGGGCAAAGGTGAATTGATGGCATAAAAATAATTTTTTAAGGGATAATATTATACAATTTAACCTATCAATTTGAAAATATTCTAGTCACACCTGTGGGATGCAAACAAAATCTTCAGATATCTATATTCATTGGCAACCCTGCCACCAGCCCATATGCTGTTTGACAAACAAAATGGTTTCACAGATTTGGAACTTGAGTTACTTATCTTTGCAAGCCATGTCTCTGATCTGAAAATGAAAACCCTATAGTTTTCAATTTCAGCTCCTTGCTTTCCAAACATAAGGAAAATAAAGCAACTACCAGCTGGTTTCTTTCCATGATGACTGAGGAATAACCTCCTCCAAAGAAAAGCATTTGCTAATGAAAGAGGGAAGTGAATATATATACACACATGCTAAAGTGCTTTTTCTCAAAGCACTTTAATTCAAGTAGCAGACTGTCTTTCCCCTCAAACAGGCTTCAGAATTGCCCCATCTATCCCACCATACACTGACTTCATAAAAGACTTTGGTTAGGAGGGGGAATGCCTCCCCGACATCCGTGTCAAAAACATCCTTTTTACACCTTTTGCTTCTTTTAATAACTTTCCCAAATAAAATGCAAATGTGTTAGCTCTAGGTCTTTCAACAAAGAAACCTACCACAACTCTCAGATATATCTTCAAAGAGTGGCAGTCTCTTGCTTTGCTTCTCAAGATCACAAAGAGTATTAACTCCTACCATTTCCACCGGTGCAGGGTCTTACATGGAACCTGACACCCACATTCAGTGTTTTGAAAACAAAATCCACTGAGTACCACAAGAAATTGGTACCATTCCCTTATTTGCTGTATAACTGTGGATTGTATCACATTGCCAGTTTACTGTAGTTCAATTTAAAATCAAATAACTTAACTGAAATAATATCTGCACTTGAGAAAAGTCTTCACTGAATAACAGGATTGTCTGAGGTAAAGTAATACAGTTAATCCTCCAATACTTAAGATAACATATCCTCTTTTTCTATCTTGTTAAATTATTCATCTCCATAATAGGAGTTTTCTGCATGTAATTCATTCTTTCTGTACTTGGCTGCCTTTCAGAACTCCCTGATTTATTGTGTTTCTGAGTCTGCCACACTGATATCAACTTCACATCAACTAATAAAGTCAGCACCCTTAAAAGTCATGCATTCTGCCAGTTACAGTTTTTTAAATGGTTCATCCACAAATTATTTTTCTTTGCCAATGTTTGAAATTATTTTGTTAGCTGAAAACCTTTTTAGATGCTGTAGCATACAGCTTAAATAGAAAACATCAAGCAGGAACTTCATCACTCATTTGCCTGGAGGTTAATATTCCTGGCAAACTGAAGGGGAATCCCATTTTCATATGTTAAAGTGTCTGGGCATAGTAGAATGATCTGGCTAGAAGAGGCAGGCACAGCTGAGATATGATTGAGGTAGGTTGGTAGCTACAGGTGTCTTTATGGAAAATGCTAATATGAGGCACGTCATTCCTCATCTCTCCTAGCTAACCTGGGACCTGTGAAAAAAGAGCTACTTTTGTCAGTGGTAATTAAGTTCTCCAAAAGAAAAATGCACAATTAAGTTAACGTGATGGTTTTGACTGGGTTCAATTTTCTCCATAATAGCTGGCATGTGTTTATATGTGCAGTTTTCGCTGGAAACAGTCTTGATAACACAGACATATATCAGCTATTCCTGAGCAGGCAGCATCAAAAATGTTTCTGCTACTCACCCACCTCACCAGCCAGGAGGCTGGGGGGCACAAGGAGTTACAGGACAGACATAGCTGGGAAGGCTGATCTCCACTGACCCACAGGATATCCCACTCCATATGGCATTGTGCTCAGCATATAAAGCTGGGGAAAGTAGGATGATTGGAGTGATGGTGTTTGTTTTCCTAAATCACTGGTAAACATGAGGGGCCACGCTATTCTGAGATGGCTGAATGTCTGTCTACCCTTTGTGGCTTCCCTTCAGGAAAGTGGCTTTCCCTATTACATTGCCTTTGTGTCAATTCACAAATTTTCCCTCTTTAGCTGCTCTGATTTTCTCCCCCATCTTAGTGGCAGGTGAGTGACCAAGCTTAGTTGCCAGCTGCTGTTAAACCATAAAAATTACATTCTCATATATATAAATTTTCTCAACCCACTTTCAACCCCACTGTGAATTTTGCTGCTCATCCCTTAGGTTTCACATGCCTTTTATTCCTGCAGCTCTAAAAGTGTCTTATTGATGACAACGTATTTGCAAGCTTAAACATCTGCAGATATACTTGCTCTCACAAAGTGCATTTGTGCTTGGCTCTCCTAGGGTTACTTGCAATCCATGAAGTTCATACAGAAGTAACTGTTACCAGTTTATCTCTGTGGGCTAACTATATAAGTTACAAAATTGCTCCTTGCAATGCACACATAAAATATATGGACAGAGAGGCATATTGCTATCACACCCTGCTCTAAAAACAGCAGAAAAACTCTACATGCTAGGGCATATTAGTAATTGCAGATATGAACAATGGAAGTAGAGCTGTACAGGCAGGATACAAGAGAAATTGTGACTGTTTATTCATCTGATTAATCAGCAGCTATAATCTCCCAGTGAATATTACAAGAAGAATAAGGTTGCTCTGATACTGTTTGGGAACAAACACTGTGCTCTGAATGATGTATAAGCAAGCATACAGTAGTTTAAAAAACAAGTTGTTCATGTCTCCAGATGCTCATTTTATTTGATACAGCAGCAATGCCAACTAATACCAGATCATAAAATAATTTTGTACTCTTTATGGCAGTTTTGTGAAGGAAATAATTTGAACTGCACACAAAGAAACATGGAAAATATGCAAGGAATGGAACATATGATCCATGAATACACATCCTACGTCAAAAGCAGAAGGACTTCATCCAGCATGTAACTCTATAAAGATTTAGTAAGACAGTATACAGAAGAATGTGAAACTCCTGCTTACAGTAAACAAGAACAACATTTAGTTCAGGTTATGTGATGTGTCTACAAAAAACAAGCTGAAGAAACACTGCATACAACATAGCAAATTTTTGTGAAAATAAATAAATAAACAGTTAATTAAAATATATATAAATTCATTTAGGAAACAAGGTATTCATCTATCCTACTGGTTCACATGCACATGAAAAAGTTTAGCCAGTGCTCAAGTTGCTAATAGGTGCCCAGTTAACTGGAAAATTCAATATGAAAATAATAGAAGCAATTTTGAGTTCTGCATAAAGGGAGAACAGAGTTGTACAGTTTCGCTGTAGTACTAGCACACCTTAAGCCTGCATAAAATATGTTGTATTATACACATGTGCTTGTGTTTTGCTCAGAATGGAGATACTTTAAGACCCTAAAGAAATTCTAAACCAACTTGGTATTTAGTAAATATTCTTATTTCAGTAGCTCAACCCACAAGATATTACTGATTTTGTTGATAAAACAGTTGCACTAAGTCAGACTGACTAATTCAGCCCAGTGGCCCAGATTTGAAAGCGAGCTACATGGGATACTTAGTGGAAGACATGTCCAACAGCTCCAAGAAACAGAAAAGAATAGATAGAAAAGAATAAAAAAGAAAGCAAATAGGTTTTATTATAAACATCCTTTTTCTTTTAATAAATCCTAGATATAAAATTCATTTCACATATAGAGACTGGAAACACACACACTCAATACTCCAACTATTAAAAATTATAGGAGTGTAGAATTCCTCTCCCTTTAACATGTGTTGAGGGAGACACAAAAGCAACTTTTCCCATGGTCACTGACTCTGGAATTCAATTCCATCTTCTGACTCTTACTCCAGAATTTAAGCCACAAGACAGCCATCTCTATTCCTACATACTGCAGCAAGTTATAGCTTAAAAACTACCTAGGAGGCCATGAGATTGTATAAACTGCTTCTGTAGGACTGAACATCCTGCATGTGTAGGATCAGCCTTATCCTTTCAAAGTTGTATTACCTACATCCCAGAGTAGCAATGATGAAAGACTGTTAAATCTCATTTGTCTGCTGGAAAGCAGTCACATTTAGACTAATGAAAGGCTGGAGGCAAGGGAAATCAGTTCATCCACAAAGGCTAGTACATGAAGGGAGTAAAGTAATAAAACTATTCCAGAAAGAGAAGAAGGTACGGGGACAACATTAGAAGTCCCATTAGCTACAGACAAACAGACTCGTACAGATCCACAGGAAGCTTAATTCAAGGGACAGTCAGGCTCAAGGAAGACAGATATGTATAAAAAAATGTTTTCACTTAGACATATTCTTTCTCCCACAAAGCTAAGAAATAAAGAAAAAGAGGTGAAGGGAAACTCCATAATCCAGAGAACTAATTTTCTCCATAGGAACTAGTATCATCTGGTCAGGAATGAAGAAACTGTCTCCAAGACACTAAGAGAGCATGCCTTTAAAAGAATTATAAACCTTATGCTCAGACATATGCCAGATAAGCTATGAAAGCAGCTAACTGAAGTTCAGAACACAGCAGACCCAATCTGTTTGCCATGCTGTTGACAAACCTTGTAAATATCCAGCTGGGGAAGCCCTACAAAGCTTCTACTTTCTTACTCCCAGAAAAATCTGATTGTACTAGAACTTGTTTGCACTGACATCCAATATAGGCACTAGAAAGTTTAAAAAGGACAGCTGTACAGTTATGCACAAAATTGATGCATTCAAGTCCCAGAGGGAAGGAAGTTCAGAGGAAGGAAGTTCCCTTTGGGAAGGGATTGCAGCAGTGTTAGAAAGTAGCTATAAAACTGTAAAACCTGTCCTTTCCAACTTCTGAGACTGGACTTCAGAAACTGTAGTATTTTGTACAGGATATTCAGAGGAGGATTTTCGTGATAGGAGAAAAGTGATTTGTACATATCTTCCTAAGTTTATACTCAGAAAAAAACACTGTACACTACATCTGCCACTCTAAGACTTCCATGATGATTAGGGAGCTCTGACAGTTGCTGCTCTACACAGCCGAGTAAGCACAAAAGCATAGTTATCATTTAAAGATACTAATGACAAGACCAGGAACTTGGTGGCCTGTTGGCATGGATGGATCACTGCGGCCAAGCACTGGCACTCAGGGAGTGAGACTGAATACTGAAGAATGAACCCTGCCATTATCTCTCCCCCTATCTTAATCTGGGAATATCAGGCTTTTCTTTCCTTGCTTCCAGTTGGGTAAAATAGAAATATTTGAACTACTTGTTGTATGTTGATCTCCTATAAACAGAACCAGGTACAAAAGAACAGGGAAGATTAAACCAGCATGTTTTCTGCCTAGTGCAATTCCCAGAGGTGGTATGAGTCAGAAGAGGCATGCAGAGTCATATTAGCAGCAGGGAAAAAAATAAATACTTTCTGAGACCCCTACCAAGTCACTGTGAGAGAGAAGGGAGAAATTCAAGGCTATCAGGAAGAAATAAAGTTACAAGTCAAAGGAGAAGAGGGGAATAAAAAACAGTCTGCACTTTACCTTCTTTGGGAGCCCCACAAGTTCAATGGTAGTGACAAACTTGTAAGGGGCGGGACTATTGCCCCAGTCTTTCTTTTCACCCCCTCTGGCAATCTCAGATATTCTCAGTGAAGCAGCAGCTGTCACTCTGGCAAAAGCAGTGTGAACCCAGCTCACTGAGTTCACATGTGCAGTTATTTTAGCACATTGCCTTTTTCTTTCTTCTCAAAAAAAACCCTGGCAATTAAATACTTTGGATAGCTCAGCTAGCTCTGGATAAGATTTGAGCAAGTAGAGAAAAAAAGCCCTAAACAAAACAGTTCTCTCAGTCCTGGTATTCTTTTTCTCAAACAAATGTTGCAAACAAGGTTGTAAGAGATTTAAGAGTTTTCTCTCTGATGGGAAAATATTAGGCAATCAAGTTGTAAGCAGAGCAGGTCACACCATTGGTTGCAAAACACTAACTGAAAATAATTGTCTGAAGAGCATGAAATAGTTTTTAAGAACTACCAGTGTCATCTTTAAACTACAATCAAATTGTGTAAGTCTGTGACAGGCAAAGCAATGCTGGCTCTTCCTTTCAACCTTTCTTCTTTCATGCTCTGCTCATAAAAAGCAATAGCCTGCAAGCTGAGTTATGGTTTAAAGTACATTCTGCTCAATTCATCCTTCTTTAAAGTAATCACAGTGTATTCCCTGTCTAGACATAGATCATACACAGCCTTTTCTGGAGGTTTTAAACCCATATAGAGTTGAAAACTTTGGAGAGAACACTTGAACATCCTATGCCTTCTTAATCTTATCCCAAACAGAGGCAATGTCTTTCTGTCTTCATAATCAAGTTTCAATAAATTTGTAAATATCATCACCTTGAATGCTGTGTGTGGTTCTGGGCCCCACAATTTAAGAACATTAAAGTACTCAAATTCATCCAGAGGAAAGCAAGAAGACTAGTGAGAGGGCTGGAAAGAATGTCTTACAAGGAGAAGCTGAGGACTTCCAGCTTGTCTAGTTTAGATTCAAGGAGACTGAGGGATGACCTCATTGCTGTCTACTCTTCCTGAGAAGAGGAACCTGAGACACAGGCGCTGATCTCTTCTCCCTGGTGTCCAGAAAGGCTGTGGAGTCTCCCTCTTTGGAGATATTCAAAAACATCTGAATACACTCCTGTGTAATGTGCCCTGGGGAATCCTGCTTGAGAAGAGAGGGTACGAGTTGATCTCCGGTGTTCCCTTTGAATCTTACCCATTCTGTGATTCTGTGAATTGTGAGAATGCTTCAAAGTTGAGCCAGGACAGGTTTAGACTTTGGCAAGCATTTCATCAGTAAGAGATTGTTCAAATCATGGAATAGGCTTCTTGGAGAGTTAGTTGATGCCCCCAGCCTGTCAGTGTTTAAAAGGCATTTAGATAAAGCCCTTATAAATAAGCTGCAGCTTTTTGTCAACCCTGAAGTGGTCAGACAGTGGGACTGGATGATTGTTCACAAAATGACAGAATCATTTATATTGAAAAAGATCTCTGGAATCATCAAGTCCCACTGAAAACCACCACATTGTCAACTAGACCATGGCACTGAGTGTCACATGCAGTCTTTCCTTTAACACCTCCATGGACAGTGACTCCACCACCTACCTGTGCAGCCCATTGCAGCGCTTAATGACCCTTTCTCTGAAGAAATTCTTCCTCACGTCCAACCTGAACAACCCCTGGCACAGCTTAAGGCTATGTCCTCTCTTCCTGTCACTGGCTGCCTGGGAGAAGAGACCAACCCCCACCTGGCCCCACCCCTTTTGTTCAGGCAGCTGTACAGAGTGATAAGGTCTCTCTTGAGCCTCCTTTTCTCCAGGATAAACAGCCCCAGCTCCCTCAGCTGCTCCTCACAGGACTCTCTCCAGACCCTTCCACAGCTCTGTTACCTTTCTGTGGACTCATTCCAGTGTCTCATTGTCCTTCCTGAATTGAGGGGCCCAGAACAGGGGTCAAAGTGTGGCTTGACCAGTGTCAAGTACAGCAGGAAAATTTCTTCCCTAGTCCTGCTTGCCACACTATTGCTGATCCAAGTCAGGATGCCACTGGCCCTCTTGGCCCCTTGGGCACACCCTGGGTCATGTTCAGCCACTGTCAGCAAGGACCTCCAGGTCATTCTCTGCTGGGCAGTTTTCCTGCCCCTCTTCCCCCTGCCTGTAGTGCTGCCTGGCCTTGTTGTGGCCAAAGTGTTGGACTTATCACTTGGTCTTGTTGAACCTTGTTGCTATGGGACATGAAACAACACAACGCGAATACGCTGCTGTTCTCAAGGTAGAAAAGGGAAGTTTATTTTCTGACTCTAATATTTATAGATTTCTGAAGGTGGCAGTGGATTGAAGGGTGAAAGTGCCACCTCTCCAATGACAGTGAATGAACCAACTGTCCATCAAATTTCTCCTCCTCCATAAAAGAATGCAAACAATAAGTTGTTTACAGAAAGTGTGTGAGAAAGTTTGCTACAAGAATGCAAACATCAGAAGGCTTAGAAAATCTTAAAAATTCAGGGCAACATCACCTTACACCGTACATCTTGCCTTATCTATCCCTACATCTTTCCCTATCTATCTCACTTCTCCAACCTCCATTTGCAGAGCCTTCCTACTCTTCAGCAGATCAACATTCCTGCCGCACTTGGTGCTGTCTTTGAAGTTACTAATTTACTCAATCCTTTCACCATCTAGATCTTCAGTAAATGCATTGAAGAGGACTGGGCACAACACTAAGCCCTAGCGGACACCACTAGCTACACTAAAGTTGTAGGTTCCTTCCAACTGGAACAGTCAGGTCAGGTCTATTATATTCTGCAGAAGAATTAATGAAGTTTCAGTCTAATGGGATTTCAAATCCCATTAGACTGAAACTTCATTAATTTTCATAGCAGTGGACAGCTGTGTGGTAAGAATGGCCACACATATCAGACTTAAGTTTCAAAGAATTTAGGATCCTCTCTCACATGGGCAAATAGAAAATTCTAATAAAATAGTGAACAGGTGAAAAACAACTCTCCAGAATGCATTTGAGCCGTTCAGCAAGTGGTGAATCAGCAATGCACTGAGACAAAGCATCATGGATTATAACAACTGCCAGTTAATTATTTTCTTCCATTATATTGTCACACTTTAAATACACATAAGCCTTAAGCACTTACAAGAACTTCCTAGAATGAAGACCACAGTTTAACTAGAGCCTATTAAAACCTATGTCTTTTAGTTCCAAATGCAATACCTCACCCAAGGTCAGTTGACAATTCCCAGTTTTTCTATTTGAAGATGTAACAAATAATTGTTCCTTATTCTCTCTCATTATATTGTAGACATCAATTCTATTCCTCTACCATCTATTCTCCTGACGATTGCTGGTCTCTTTAGTAATTTCTCATGTGGAAGCCATCCCAATATTCTCTATATGGCTACACTACCAACTTCTACGTTGGCATAATAATATTCCTTTCATAGTAAATTCCTATATATCTTATACTGAAGGAAAAAATATCCTATCCATCAAACAATTTACATCTACTTGTACATTTTGTAGAACTGAAAAAGTTTCTCATCCGTCCTCCATTCTCTTCCCACTTAGAGCAGAATGGCCAAAACTGGACATACTTCCTTCTGTAATAAAATAACAGAAAAACCTCTTGCCACTGTATCTGCCAGAATTTTTGATTTACACTAAAGGACCAGCAATTTGAATCACAGATAGAATGACGTTTATTTCTAGCTTAAGGTCACTTCCAGAAATGCCATGTATTTCTCTTTTTAAGCTTGGAATAAGTAATTTACCAGCTACATCACTACAGTTAACTTTGCTGAGTCTGATACTTTTGGTAGATCATTTTGGTAGATCTTTTTCAGCACTTTTATTATTTTTCTCTCTTAGCGTAAGTTGCTTTGGCAGGCATGGCAGCAATCTTAATAGTTGTTTTCCTTGTGCTATCAGTTTCTCAACCATCCTTGTGATAAACTTCTTTTTTAGACATTATTTAATTCATCAAAGGTTATTAAGTTCCTGGATTCAGTGTTGTTCATTTTTAGAGAGAGTATACTATCTAAAGTCTTGCAAAACTGTTGTATTCTCTGAGATTCTTCAGTTGCTGTTGGAACTGAAATCTGTTCATCCCACTCGGGGGAGGAAATAATGACTAGTTTTGTTTTATTGTCACGTACAATGAAAACTTGACCTTTGCATTTGAGCACAGGTTGAGTGGGAGAAATTAGTCTTCAGGGCATCTGTGTAATCAGCTCCTAAATGAAATGTGAAGCTTTAGCAGAAAGGAAGACCATTGCTTAAGTCTGGTACTAAACCTTTAACCCTGTTTCACATAGCATGATAAGATATTTGACAGTAGACACTGAAAGTGCAGGCACCATTCTCATCTTCATAGAGTTGGATGAGTTCAAAAATTACTAGTTCAAACTGTTACTTGAAGGTGAAGGACAAAGGAAGCTGAGGGATATAATGAAAACCATTTCAATTTCACATAACTAACAAAGCAGTCAATTCAATTTAAGAACATAAATTCATACACATTAATTTAAAAAATTCTAAGCTGTTTTTTAAGAATCAACTGCCACTGAAAACTTCTTTGGCCTTTAAGATCATATATCTGGCTGACCTATTTAAGATGGTATCTCTCCATTGCAAGTTCTCTCTCCTTGGTAAATATATGTAAATAATTTCTCTTCCTTAAAAAAATTATGACACGTTTGGAATAGTAATAATTTCCTTTTGTACATCTTTCAGCTTCGTGTGATAAAAGTGCTTAAAAAAATTCCCATGGCATTGTTGCTCATTATGTTCTGCCAGATCTCTGAAGCAAAGATCAAACATCCTAGAACACAAAGTGTATGTTCCAATTTCATGTTTTCCTGCAATGGTTACTTGGAGATGTAGAATAGGAAGAAATCTCAATTTTAATAAATTATCATAATACCAATAATATTCTGAACTTTTTTTAGATTTTTCCATTCTGAGGCATTTCCTCTCAGCACACAACTTATCTAAAGATTTGAGAACTGATAAATTTGTGTTAGCAAAGTAAAAGTTGTCTTCCAGGCTAAAATATATTTCAGGGCCAAATCAAGTGCCCAGTATTTAAAAGCAGTTTATCAGAGCCCTGCAGCTGTCATTCACATACAGATATTTAGTCAGTGAACAGGGAAGAACAACAGATTACAAATTAAGCCCTGTGTAAAGCTGCAAACAAAGATTAAGCATGGTCTTTTAGGAGATCTAAAGTTTCTGGATGTACTGCTTTTCAGGAACAGGTTGTAGTAGTGAAGGACTACAGGGGTGGTTTCCATAAGAAGATGCCAGAAACATCCCCTGTGTCCCAGAAAACCACTGCCCACCACCTCCAAGACAGAACTGCTGTTGGCCAAGGCTCAGTTCATGAGCAGTAGTGGCAGCATCTCTGGGATAACATAATTAAGAGGAGAGAAAAGGCCTGCACAACAGCAGCAGGGAGAGAGAAGCAAGATATGAGGGAGAAAGTGCCCTGCAGACATAAAGTTCAGTGGAGAAGGAGGGGAAAGAGGTGTTCCAGGTGTCAGAGTGAAGATACCCCCACAACACATGTAGATTTCATGGTGGAGCTGAGATCCACCCTGCAGCCCATGGAGGGCTCCAAACCAGAGCAGGTGGATGCCCAAAGGAGGCAGTTACTCCACGGAAAGCCATTTGTGAAACAGGCTCCCAGCAGCACCTGTGACCCTGTGGAGAGACAAGCCCATGCTGCAGCAGGTTTGCTGTCAGGACTTCTAACTCTGCAGGGAAGCCACTCTGGAGCAAGCTGTTAATGATAGACTGCACCTAGCTGGAGGAACACAGGCTGGAACTGTCCATGAAAAGCTGCAGCCCCACAGGAGGGATGCATATGGGAGATGGGGGAAGAGTGTGAGTATGAAGGAGCTGCAGAGCTCCTGACTATAATTCCTATTGCCCATTCCTGGTGCATTGCTACCAGGAGGGAGAAGGTAGAGGATTCTGGAGTGAAGTCAAATCCAGGAAGAAGAGAGGGTTGGGAGGGAAGATATTTTAAAATTTGTTTTTGTTTCTCATTACACTACTTCGATAATAAATTAAATTGATTTGCTCTAGTCCATTGATTTTGTCTGTGAGCGTAATTGCTGAGTTATCTCTCCCTGATCTTATCTCAATCCATAAAACTTTAGTTATATTTCCTTTCCCTCATACAGTTGAGGAGGGGTGTGGCAGAGAGGCTTTGAGGGGAACCTGGCATCCAGCCAGGGTCAACCCACTACACTGGAGAATTATATAAAGCAACAGAAAATAACTTATTCTGAAGATTATGCACATAAGATGAGCAGAAGCCATATGGTCTTGAGTGGATCCTTATCTTTCCTCCTAACAGAGGAAACATGTTACTACATATGCACAGACACAGAAATAAGAAGATACTGTAACTTCTAGTCAATAGGAGGAAAAATTTTCGTACTAATCTATGAATGTTAATTATCTTGTACTACAAAAGTCCAATTTCTGTAATCACTGAAAATTTCAACCATCTTTCTGTGGCGTTTTTTTTTTATAGTAGCAGGGGAAAACGGAAGACTGTTGCTGTGGACTCCAAAAATAAATTGATACAGTAAGCAGAAACTTGCTCAATTATCCTTAGGCTGTGCCTTAAGCACCTCAGCTACAGTACCCAGGGTCAGGAGGAAGGGTTGAGAGATTAAAAAAAAAACAAACAAAAAAACAACCACACAAAAAAATCAAATATCTATAGAAAAGAAAGCTATGATATCACACAGAAAAATTGTATGACCTTGATTTTTAAACAGATTCACACAGATTTGTCTGACAAGGCAAGAAATGACAAGTGAGTAGTCTTAGGCAGCTATTGTCGGTCCTCTGAACCAACAGAAAAAAAAAATTGGCAACTTTTGAAATATTCAGATATTAAAAAGAGAAGTTTCATTCATTGTCCTATGTTTCTAAGAAAGCTATATTTACAGACAAACTCAGATAAATACTGTTGAACCAGATTAGGTTTTATGATAATTTGAGAAAAGTATACAAATTGATAACAATGATGAATTTGTTATTAGAGTTCAAAGTGGCTGATGGAGATCACATTGCCCATAAAGTATACTGCAAGCCACAAGTAAGGGCTTGCAAAGCATCCACAAGAACCTCTTTGCATATTCAGCCAGCAATGAAAGTAAGCAAATCACCTTATTCAAATGGAGAGCAGTATGTTGCACCAACTGCATTCCATAGGCTCAGCCAGTCATGAGTCAAAACCAGTTTGTGGTCACATCTGCGTAACCTAAAAATCTAGCAACGTGACAACATAATGAAACAATTGGCATAAAATGTGCAAGCTGCCAAATGTCAGAAAGAACGTTAAATTGCTTTTGGGAAAGAACAAGGTAAGAACTGAGAGTTACAATGCGACTTTATTTTCTCATCTCTTCAGTTCTGACCACTCAGTAATCAAGATACATCATAAATTGGAAGTAGGAGAGAGCTACCATAGAATTTAGAGGTGCTGAGAACCCTATATATAAAAAGTGGTAAGCTCCCTTTGGACAACAGAAAACATTTTTTCCCAAAAAAACCTGACCCCAGAAACAGAGGACATGTACTAAAATTATAAGGCAACAAACTCAAAAAGTTGGTTTGTGGTTTGTTATTACATATTCAAAGTTAAGTGCTTAGAATCACAGAAGCTGTTAGGGATTTGGAAGGACACAGAGAATCAAGTCCAAATCCTGACTGCGCACAGGACACCCCAAGAGTCTCATCATAGGCCTGAGGACATTGTTCAAACACTGCTTGAACTCTGTCAGGTTTGGTGCTGTGACCACTCCCCTGGGATGCCTGTTCCAGTGCCCAACCACCCTCTGGGGGAAGAGCATTTTCCAAAAACCCAGCCTAATCCTTCCCTGACACAAATTCAGGCCATTCCCTTGGGTCATGTCACTGCTCAGCAGAAAAGAGATCAGTGCCTGCCCTTCTTTGGGTGCCCCATAATGGTTTAATGGCTTTCTTACACTGTGGCACCCCAAACTGCCCCCAGCACTCGAGGTGAGGCTGCCCCAGTGCAGAGCAGAGCAGGGCAATCCCCTCCCTTGCCCGGCTGGCCATGGACAAGCTTGACCCTCCTGGCTGCCAGGGCACTGCTGGCTCATGTTCAACCCTCAGGTCCCTTTCCACAGCTCATCCTTCCAGCTTATTCCCAAATCCAAACATACTTAAGGATGTATAAATGTAAATAAAGTTATTCTATGTCCAATGTAAAAGTTTAAATAACTTTCCATTTTTCATATTCAAGAAAATGGCTCTTCAAGAAATATGCCAGGGAGAAAGAGGGTTTTTTTTGCAGACAAACCACAATGTAATGAGTAGGATTGAGAGTTCCTTTAGAAACAACTTTCATTTCTGGTATAGAATACAAGTTTTTTTCACTGGCATTACATGTTTTTTTTTTTAAAAAAATGAGACAACATCATCAGTGTTGAAATGTGTCTAGATATTTATATATAATTTATACTGTAACCTTTTTAGGTGTCACAATGGAAGAGCACAGTATCTTTTCCTTTTTAAAAAATATTGTTCAAGTTCCTTGGCAACAAAAATGTTAGAGAGTGTATTCTAGCCAACTGACCTTTACAGCATATTTACTTGACTATCAGGCACTTTTCAATATGTATAGATTTGGCACTAGACACATTCTTGCATAACTCCTGTTTCTATAATACATATGATAAAGTTCAGGAGCTACTGAAGACAAAAAAAAGCAAAATCAACCAACCAAACAAACACCAAGACCCCCCACAAAAAAAAAAAAAAAACAAACAAATGAAAAAAAAACTCACTCAAAAAAAACCCCAAAGCCAAACAAACAAACAAAATACAACCCACAGTGCCAAACCACAGCCTTACAGAAGTAGCCTTTGTCAATGGCTGAACCACAGCTTTCCATTTACTGAGTTTCCTAGTTTCCTTAATGCCAGCAAATATCAGCACAAAGGAGTTCCTCATTCTCCTAGGCTAAAAGTGAACTGGAGAAAGTACCTTTTTGAATCTCCTCCCTTTTACCTCAAAAGAACTTGACAGCTAGAACTTGTCTTGCCCTGATAAGCCAGTGGAAGCATGCATTTGGGATAGAGTTTTTAGATCAATAACATCTACATGATTAATATTGTAGGAGGTCTAAATAGAGAGATTCTTATTCATACTTAATTTTATTTATAAATAAAGAAATTGTCTGTGAAAATTTTCTACAAACTTTAGAGACAAAGTCTTAAATGCTTTTAGTGAGTGTGTTTGTCAATATCTTAATTGTTGAAGGATTTAGCCAATGTGAGAGACATTTGAAATTGAATCTTATTAATGAGTCATGCAATAGGAAACAAGAAAGGCTGTTTCATTAATGTAAGGGACCTAGGTAGTCCAGTATAGAAGTTAACACCTAATGTAGGTAAAACAATTCTTGTTTTAATTAAGAATAATGGCTGGCTGACCCAGAACAGGAAAAAGTTGAGCTTTATAAAAAACTTTATAAACTTTTCAAATGCTACGTCCTACTAATTTTAAGATTCTTTTGTTTAAGGTGTTGTTAAAGATTCAACACCTTTGTAAGCACTTTCAGTAGTTACCTTTTTCCACTACTATAAAAAACAATTGACTCCTAAACTCTAATCCAGATTTGTCTGGGTTTGATTTCTAATTGATTTCGTTTGGTACGCTTCATCTCTTAGACAATGAGATACTGTTACTAAAATTTCTCTCTTCATAATGATGCAGCTGTCTCTTGAAATACTCTGAATATTATGCAGTATTATGCAGATCTTTTGTTAGGAACATCATTACAAACTGTACAATAAATTAAAAGGACACATCTAGAAGGAAATAATGATATTTAGGCATACTAGATGAAAATTCTCAACTTTTAGATAGTACAGAAAAGAAGTTTTTTTTTTGAAACTTCAGCTCAGAGAACACACACTTAAATCTTTAGGATAAGCTACCCAGATTGAGGTAAAAAAATTTGTAACTGTGTAGACATGACAGCCCTTACCCAAGACAGTTTGTTAGGATTCCTAAATTTGCTTACCAAGAAAGGAGTTAACCAAGGCAGCAATTAGGAAACAGTTATAAAAAAATACAGTCACTAAAAACAGAAGTGTTCACAAGAAAAAGGAAGAGCGAAATAATTCAAGAGGTTGTAGTCAGAGAAGCGAAGTCAGTTTGTGTTTTTAAGATGGGGAGGCAAAGAATCCATGGGGAGGCAGGGGTGCAAAAGACTTGTTGCAAGGAGAGAGATGTAGCACACTGGGGTTAATGCTGAACAGCAGTAGCTGATGTAAGTTTTGATGCTTGGAAATTAGCCTGAAGAATCTCACTAGTGTGAAGCTCTGGATAAAAGCTTACCTATTAACTGAAAGAAATGCAGTTGGAAACAGTACTTTGAAATATGGTCTTGTCTTTTTCAAAGGCGTGGCACATACTGGAGGGCTGGCAGCCCTGCAAAGGCAATTGCATGGTGCCAATCAGTGAGACTCACAGGCAACTGCTCCAAGCAAAGGAAACCTCATGTCTCAGTAAAAATGCAAAGAATGATTAATGTGAGTCATTTCAAGCACTACTAGCAGTGTGTGTGTGTAAGATTAAAAAAAAACAGAAAACATTTTGCTTCTTTACCATCTTCTTTACCATCTCTTGCCTGAGAACTTCCTGTAAAATCAGGACAGCCTGCAGCAAAATGATTGTTTTCCCAGAACTACAGTGCCATTGCCAATCCCTCAAAGATACAGTGATCCTCCAAAAGAGGAACAGTATATTCAAAACTCCCCTGAAAAAAAGAAGATGAAACAAAATAGAATTCCAAATATAAGATTGAATTCAGCAGCATTGAAAAGACTAGAATTGCACAAAGTATCAGAATCTTTCTAAGACCTTCCCAAAGTGCAGGCAATGACACAGGCTCATTGAAAGAAGCATCTTTGAGGTATGAGAGAAAAAGAGAAGGTGGAATAGAGTATATTAAAAGGAAAATAAAATACACAATACTAAGAGATTGTATGGACTAGGAATAATAGAGAGTATTTTGAAGAAATAAAACATATGAACAAATCCTGTGCAGTTTGTTATTCGTATACAGATCATCATAGAGATACTTCTTTGATAAAAAATGAAACAAAAATTGCTGTCATTGTCATATAGTTTGAACTTCTACCTGTAATAAAACATCATTCTCACCCATTCCCTGCAAAAGAATGGCAGTTGCAACCTGGACTGATTTTTGGTTTTTTACAAGAATTTGCAACCATCAGTTACAATTATGGGTGTCAAAATCCTTAGATCTCTTGAGCAAAGATATTGTCCTGATCAAGGCTCCAGGAGCACAAAACCTGCTATGTATTACTTAGATGATAGCATACCTATTCTCCATAAATTTTTGAGGCAGCTGTAGAGTAACAGCAAAATATTCCCCACAGACGATGATAGGTGACTATGAAAAATAAGTGGTGAAATGTTCCTAATTTAACCCACCAGTTTGTATCTCCCAAAAAGCTTTCACAAAAACAACATATCAATTAGCACCTGTTAAGCTTTTGAGGCAATCTGAGGAAATAACAGTCCTACTGCTACAAAGATTTCTAAAATGGGATCCAAAATAGAAAAGTTTCTCTGCTCATGGAGATATTGCAGATGCAGGCTACCCATCAATCTATTTCTTGAAACCCACAGCAGTCAAACACAATTTATACTTCAGCATAGTATTGCAAAGCAAGCCTCCTTACAGAAAATATTTTCTGCAATATATAAAAAGGCAAACACTTTTAAGACTAAAAGCACTCTTGCTGGCATATTTTTGCAACTTCCTCGTTCTTTAGATATGGAAATGCCTGTGATACTGGAAAGGTTGAAACAGTGGAGATATGCCTCTAATCCTAACAGGTAACACAGAACCATTCATAGCTTCAGCTTTGTTCCTGAAAACGCTGAGCAGTTTTTTTTTACTTCTCTCAAGTAAACTTGAGGGGTTTTTCTGGTAACAGAACACCACATGGTTCTATAATTGTTTATCACAAATTAACAATCCTTTAAAAAGTTGCATGAAAGATGACTCCAGGGCACATGTCAGCTTTCAGCAGTTCTTCACAAAGAACTCTTGGACACCTTTTCCCTCCCACAGTCTTGTATTTCATTTTGGCAAAGACAGAAACACTTTCCCAGGTGAAAACCACCCAGCCAACTGCTGGCCTTCAAAGAGACCTATGAAAAGAAGTACAAGATAATGGGCTTTCCTCTTCCCTGATAAATCCCTAGCCACCCACAGGTAAACATCTCTGCTTTGCAAGTTTTCTCTTAGTTTAATATTCATTAAGAGAATATCAAACTCAGCTAGTCTCATTACTGAGTCTTTTTGATTACCCTCTTGTGTATTATTTTAATTTCTGTTTTTCATACGTTCATGTATAATGCTGAATAAAACCATACTAAAAGTGCCAGAGAATTCCCACATAACTATAACAGACATCTTGACAGTGAGAAAAGACTCAGGTCCTTCCAATATTACTCCACTTATGTGGTCCAAACAATATCTACTCTTATGCCTCACCTTTCTACATGCACCTCTTTGCATTAACCTCAACAATTTCAGTTATTCTTCCAAACTTGCATAACCACAGAGTAATTAATGATGGAAAAGTTCTCCAAAACTATTGAGAACTATTGAGTTCAAAACTATTGAACACATTCAGGGATGCTGACTCCATCACCTCCCTGGGCAGCTTATTCCAGTGCTTGACCACCCTTCCAAGGAAGAAATTCTTCCCTATGTCCGGTCTGAACATCTCCCGGCACAGCTTGAGGATGTACCCTCCCATTGTGGCAGTTGTTGCCTGGGAAAAGAACCTGACCTTCACCTGGCCACAACCCCCTTTCAGGCAGTTATAGAGAGCCATAATATTCCCTGAGTCTCCTTTTCTCCAGGATAAACACGCCCAGCTCCCTCAGCTCCTTCTCACAGGACTCACTTTCTAGACCTTTCTCCAGATGTTGACCTATGGTCTTGTGCAATGTTTCAAGCTAACACTCTACATACAGAGACTAATAGTCTTGCTGCTCTGGTAGGCAACCAAATGCAATCACAGAATCACACTTAGAGAACTTGATTCAAGAGAAACAAATTAGGAGATGGAATTATATAGGTCATACACAGAGTCTGGTCCTCATTCTGGTAACAGAGCATGTCTAACTGTTTGATATATCAGCATCAGAAAAAAATGTGAATGCTATGCAATTAAACTCTGCAATGCTATGGGGTTAGGCAATTTCCAATTTCTTAAAGCCTGCAGTGACAGAAGTTTGTGGTTGCAAACAAAAAGAGTTTGTTCCCCAAGCAAAGACAGTTACATACGTTAAAAAACCCTTCCCACCAAAAGTATACACCTTGGAGAATATATGTTCAAAAAATAATCCAAAGCTCTTCCTAAAGCTCATAAAAAGGGATGATTCACATTTGTGTCTTTGTCTTCTATCTGTGAAAATAAATAAAGCCTTACAGAAAGAAAACTTATTCCGATGTTATAAACCAAGTCTATTTTGGTCTTTCCTTACCCATTTGACATTGAAATTCACTAAAAGTCTCCTTTTCCTATGGTTCAATTTCCTGACATGAAAGCAGATAAAACCTGCCAAATTTTTTATTTATGCTCTTAAATACCTGTAAAATAAGCATAGAGGTAATCTAGAATAAATCATTAGTTATTTTATATCAGTAAGTATTTTGCAAACATTATGAGTATAATCAAACACAAACAAGTATGCAGAATAATATGGGAAATCAGGCAGTAAAGCAGGATGCCTGGCTCAAGCCTTGATTCCCTCCTTTTTCTTTCCTAAGAAAGTGAGTACTACCACAGTAAGCAGCTGCACATCATCACAAATTAGCTGGCTACAGAAAAAACACAACTCAATATGAACCTGCAGCTCCTGGAGGACCCCACTCCAGAGCAGGTGGATACCTGAAGGAGAGTGTGAATGGGAAACCCATACAGGACTAGGCTCCTGCCAGGACCTGTGGCCCCACAGAGAGAGGAGCCCACTCTGCGGCAGGGACACACACTAGAGCAGTTTGTGGGGTGCTGTATCACCATAGGAGAAACCCACCATGGAGAAATTCATGGATGACCCTTTCCCACTGGTGGAACTCCATGATGGAGCAGGGGAAGAGTGAGAAGAGGAAGGAGTGCCAGAGATAACATGATGAACAGGGTGCAACTCCCATTGTCCATCCCTTTGCACCACTGGGAAAGAGTGGGTAGAAAATTTAGGAGTAAAGTTGAGTCTGAAAAAAGGGGAGGGATGGGGGCAAGGTGTTTCAAGTTTTGGGTTTTATTTTTCTCATTATCCTACTTTGATTTGATCAGGTAACAAAGTAAATAAATTTTCTTGACTCATTCGCCCATGGGAGTAATTTGTGAATTATCTGTCCCCAGCCTTATCTTGATCAATGAGCCTTTTGTTGTATGTTCTCTGCCTAGCCCAGTAGAGAAAACAGAGAGAGCGCAGCTGTGGTGGGCACCTGATAGCCAGGAAGGGTCAACAAACCACACCCTCTTTTTGCCCCAAAGTAGGAAAAAATAATCTGGATTTTGCCAGAAAAATAGCCATTTTGTTTATCTGCCTCACAATCTACCATGCTCTGTTGCTAAGAACAGAAATGTCTTGATGTTTTCTCTGTTTAATTCTATGTGTGGAAATTCAGAAACACATACTGGGTAAAAGCATTTGGATCTTTTGAAGATTTAGGATGAGCTTGGTTGACAGCATCCCAGAAGAACCTAAAGATAGCTGTGTATTTCCATTCACACAAATTTTTTGTTTGAAGTAAGTGTATGGATGAGGTAAGTTTGCACAGCCTTTCAGGATGCAGATTGAAGAGGTTGCTAGCTGAGGCTTACACACTGGTGTGACACCTTGAGAATCAGGCCCCTCACTCCAAAACATACCATGCATTTCTGCATTGTGTTCTGCAAAGGTGTGGAGGGCAGCATGGTGCAAATGTCTCAGTGCTTTTCTGCTTAGACAGTCTGAGTTCAATTGTGTTAATTTTAGTTCACCTGGATGCAAGATAAGTCAGTTCAGAGAACCTGCTCCTGAACCTACTTCTGCTTCTTTTTGCTAAAGGAAGGTTTATTAAATTGAAGAGTTTCTCACAAACCTGAGGGCTATATAACAACAGAAGTACTGGACAACAGTCACTATGCTATGGACAAAAGACAAGATATTAAGCTACTAGAGTCAAGAGCTAGGAAGCACATGAAATGATAGTTATTAATGCAAAAATTATTTCACAATATCCTTTCTTTTGCATACCCATTAAGGTTAGGGCTTAACTACAAAAGCACAGACTTTTAAGTGCATGGCTGCTCAAAGCATTCAACACTATTTTCATTTCAATAGAGTGGACAGGCACAAGAACAACATCACTGTTTCTGATTAACCGGAAATAGGATTCTTTGTCTTAATACTGTGGTTTTCTAATCTCCAGCAAAAACCACATTCAAAAAGAATGTATTCCAGTATTCTGGTCACAGCAAATTAATAAAGTCTTTTGTTTTAAAATTCTTATTTTCTCTCTCTAATTGGAGAAAATTTTTGTAAGATTTGTTTCTTGGTTGTTTGTAACTAGCCTTTGCAGAAGATAAACATAGTGGCTGCTCTTGCTCAAAGCTAACCTTGACTCCCTGATGGCAAAAAAAAAAAAAAAAAAAAAAAAAAAAAAAAAAAAAAAAAAAAAAGAGTGGAAGAGGGTCTTAAAGAAAAGCAAGCATTAAAAAGCAGTGTTCATTCCTTGAGACTGATTTTCACATGCCAACTAGCTGCTGCAATAGACACAGGATATGTTGTCAGCTACTCCAAAGTCTCGCAATATTTTTCTTATCACACTGAAAACCAACTTCAGAGTACACAAAAAATGCAGTAACAATAAAGGAGTAAAACATCTTTGAGCAGTTCAGAAAGTGAACTGGCTAAACAAAAAGCAACAACAAGTTTTCCCACTTCCCAATGTCATGCTCAAGTCATTTAATCATCTTCTATTGCAGAAAACTCAGCTGCAGCCTTGACAATGGTGTTATTGCATGTTCAGTTCTACTGTTTACCTGGATAAAACTACTTTGGTGTTAGTTCAAGGTACAGAGATTATGCTCAAGCAGAGCAAAGGGCAATTAAATCAGGCACTCCTGAGACTGCCTATTGAAGCAGAACTTACAAACCAGTAATACAATTTAAGACAGGACAGCCACTGTTCTTGAGGAGGATTATGATCTGAGTCATCAAGTTTATAAAAAATTAGACCCTTATTAGTATTAAAGAAGCCACCACTGATCACAGAGATACAAAATGGCAATAGCATTTTACAATGTAAACAAATTGGTGCTTTTGAGGTGGAGTAGGGTATGAACACTGTTTTCCCTCAACTCCTTAAATTTTTTAAGCATCACAAAAGAAAAAATGCTGTTTGTAGGTATTTCAGAATACCAAAAAGGGAAATATTTTAAACTTTTTGTAACAATTTTATAAAACTATTAATATCCCTATTACATAAACATCTCAGTGAAACTTCCATTTAAGTCATACATCTAGTTACAACATAGGAATATCACATTAACTTTAATTTGCAGAAATGTATTTTATAAAATAAAATTCTAAAGACTTATTATAATAAGAATTTTGACTCAACTTAATTTCTTTGAGCATTTGTTTTGAAAAATGCCACAAGGCTGACCTCTGCTGGGTCATAAATTATCAAGAATCTGAAGTGGCACACAAATATAAAAACTCATTGAGCATGAGAAAAAATAGGAATTTTTTAGTGTCCCAAAATATTTTACATAGATCTCAACATAAAAAGGACATGTTATTCTTCACAGTCCCTCACAGGAAGTTAATATGCTGCAAGACATTATAATAAACAAGAAAAAAATGATCCCACTACTTATTTGCTCACTAGTATTTGAATCTAAAAACAGCTAAAGGACTCAGAACTACTGCTTTTTATGAAATTAAGTTTAAAATTTAGCACTGTAAATATCCTTGAAATCACACAAGTCTTAGTCATTCACAAGGCCAGATCCTCATATGAATAAGTGCTCAGGTTAAAAAAAGGGGACAGAAAAAAGCTATAAATACATTACATTGTGCCTTGTATTCACCTTTGGAGTCTGCCTAGAAGTATCAAGATCAGTTCTTCCTCTATTCGGCAGGAAAGCCCACGAATGATTCCCAGAAGCTTCTCTCTCAGTCACCACTGAAGCTTCAGAAAACCTTAAAGTGATTTCAAATCACAGTTATAAAGTGTAAAAAATTCTCAAAAAGCAGCAGTACAAAGCCTTAGACAGCCTTAAATTAGCATCTATGTTACTATAATTCATACCAGCCACTAGATCATGCTTCTATGTGTCTTACGTCTGCCTCAACCCCAGGCAACGAAGTTGCAGGGTACCAGAGCTTACCCTCCTTGACCAGACTACTAGCAGAGCAGAGATGATTTCCATTATCTTTAGAATTAGTCATGCCATGGCAACTCAAAATGTGTCCCCTATTTGCCATAAACACTGGGATTTAACTGAAGAACAAAAAGTAGTTGTTTTCTTTAGTTGCCTCAAAAATCAAGAGAAGAATGAAAAAATAAACTGTTTCCCATCACCCACTAAATATCAAGCCACTGACTGAAGCTAATGAACTTAAATAGATGTGTGACTCACATATGAAAATCCATAGCATGCAGACTGAAAAGCCATGAGATTTTGTCCAGTCTTCCACAGATGATGAGTCATTATACTTACCCTTTTCTCACTATGCCTTGAGCTCAGTGACTTGGGTTTCAGTAAATATCTACCAAAAGTCTTCTGAAGACACAGGGAAGAGTTAAAACTCACCATATCCCATCATTCAGTAGCCTGAACATAAAAAAAAAATCCCAAAACACATCCAGCTCCATCTTCTACCCAAAGAGTATTATACTCCCTTCTCAACTCAAACCTGCTGCTTATCAAGTACTGCTTTATTGTAATGTACCCCACAAGATAATCAACTGAACTCCTGAACAAGGTTGACAGAGTTCAAGAAATGAGCTGTGATCTGGGGTTTTTCTGATAAATGGGAAAGACTGATGTAATGTGAATTCTCAATTGAAGGAAATAGTTCCAAATACCTTGCATAATCTACAGTTTTATAAAAGCTGAAAAAAATGCAATTCTCTAAAGTCAGACAGTACTGAGTGTAGAGGTCCCATGAGATGAGTCATCTGATTTTATATAACAATCTCCAATTCAGGCTGTCAAAAACCGCATTAGCCCCTTTGCCTCATCATTATGTCAGGAAGCGTTGTTGACTGTAAAAGAAACTTTTTACAGATCTGTGATTTTCCAGAACACAGTTTTTCATTCTTTTTTTTTTTGCTTTTTTACATGACCTACATATCTTTTTGTCAGACATTTAAGTCAGAAGTGACCATGTTAGAATTTCTTTTCAATCTGCGCTGTTCCATATTAATGCCTCTCTTGTTACTGAACAGTCTGAAAACACTCATACGATTAGCTAACAATGCTAACAGATATTTATTTTCACATCCACAAAGAGAATCAACTGATAGGAAAATATATTGATTTGATGCAAAAACCTATAGGGCATCTCTCCAACATTATCCTTATCTGTACATTTAGGCAGTTCTTAATCATTAAACACTTACTGACTTATTATCCAGGAATAATTTTATCAGATGCTACTAAATGAAATGCTACAATGAGCTTATTGTATCCACAGTATTTGACCATATTGTTGGCTCCATCAGTTCTTCCAGGGAATTCATAAAAAAACAGACAAGAGCTAAGTGTTGTTAATTTACCTAAATCTTCTAGATAAATAACCCATCTTCATTAAATTCAGCGAAATCAAACAAACATTATAAAAGTGCATGCTCTATTGCTAAGGAAAGCAAGTTTTTCACACAAGAGTATGTTCTTTATAAACAATTAAAACAATGCATTTAATAGACTTTAGCTCTACTATTGCACTTTATGTTTTCCCGCAAAAATTCTGAATAATTTTTTCTCCTTATTTCCCAGCTTTGCTATCAGACTCATTTACTATTGGCTATTAGGCTCATTCTCAATTATTGTCTTTAAAAATGGTGTATTTGACACTGTTCTGCTATTATTCCGACTTTGTCAGGACAATCGAGATTTTGTTCAGCTTTAGACACCAAAAGTTTAAAAAAAAGTAATGAAATTGAAAATTATAGTCTGGAATGAACACTTTTTAAATATCCTGCCTCTTTTAATTACTTTTAAAAAGGACTTCACAAACATGTACCAGCTTCCTACTTTTTAAACATACACTAGATCTTCTCTTTGTTATTTAATTAGGTTGGCAATCTTAAATGTGAGTTAAACCCACAAACAAGAACTCATGTAAAGGAAGTTATGTCACATAATTTTATACAATTATAGTTAGTAAATCAGTCAATTCCTTTTAGTCAGTAGAATGCAACACTCACTACAAAAAAACGATTTATATGGAAAGAGAAGAATGTCCTAGATGCACAACTATTCTATAATCTGAGATTCTACAGACATCTAATAAACTGACATCTAATACAGGAGATGCTGGTTAAAAAATATCATACTGCAAATTTATTTCCAAAGATTTTCAAATCTTTGGAAATGGATTTGCAGTAAAACCCATTCTATAAACTTTATTTTTTTGAAAAGCTTCTCTCCTCCCGCTTCTGCCTCAAGACTAATGAATTCATGAAAATAGTAGTGTTAATGCATGAGAGCTATTATAAAGTACACCAAAAGTTCCAAAGCAATAAAATACCTACAGAGTTGTGTCTGTGAGTGAATGGATTTTAAATCTAAGACATGAGGTTTTCTAGAGCTAGAATCCTAGGCTCTCAGGCAATAGGAAACCCCAGAAATTGAAGAAATGAAGCCAGTTATTTGAGTTAGCACAGACTCTGTGAAAGAGTTGCTCTTACAATGTAAAACATCTTCATATAAAAGAGGGCAAAAAAGGCTATGACATATCACCACAACAAATTAAATAAGGTGGTATATTAACACACTGTCTATTTCACTTTAGTTCCTGCTTCCATTTAGCAGAACATGAAGGCAAGATCACATAGATTTTGCCTAAGCTTCCTGTGATATGAAGTAACATCTGAAAATAATTTCAGAAAATAACATTAGAACATTAGTCATCAGTCAATTCTCTGTAGTCATGAGTGTAAACAGCTGATATTACAATCCTGGCACATCAATGAGGAGTTAAACAGATATCTCATAAAATATGAGTGATTAAATAATCCTTACATATTAGCAAATAAGAATGGCAGCTATTACTCAATCAAAAGCACAGGACTAGACTAAAGGGTTTTGCAGATGGCTGATTGTTAATTTAGGAGCTGCAACAAGCTGTCTTTGTGTAAGGAGAAAGAGCAATGTTAAGCAAAGACTCGGCTCACCTCTCAAGAAAGGAAGATAAATACCATTATTTCCTCTGATAAGTGCTGGAGCAAAACTGTCACAGATGTGTCATTAATATCCACTAGGTCAGGAGAGATGTTATGCTCAAGGTGGAGTAGAGGGTGAGGGAAAAAAGATTGCTCTGCAGGAGGCAAAGAACACAGCAAAAAAAAACCAAAAACAAACCACACACAAAAAGCCACTCCCTACAATGTTTCTGCTGAAAGATCTTGCTCAAAATGCCTAATACTACCTTGACTACTAGTGGCATTACACTAGAAGTTTCAGTAATACAAAGTCAAATATTATCCAAATTTAAGGAGAATTAGCTCCTACTTACATGCAAGACTTCACCACATACTCCACTTAGATGACAAACATAGGTTTAACCAGACCAAAAAAGCAGCAACATCTGCCTTTATTGAGTCTTCCTGATGTGCTTTAAAAAAAATATCAGCTTGTCCTCCATTTAGTGAGGATCTTCAGAACAGTCACTAGTAGAAGCAAAACAAAGTTTGGCTTGTGGGCTTCATGGTTCAAGGGAAATAAGCCCAAGGGACCATGATGTTCAGTCTTGGCAATATCAAGGCATTGCAGGGCTTTAACACAGAAGTAAATGCTAAATTCCTGAGAAAGTTAATATCAAAAGTGAAGTTTCTATTGCCTACCATTTAGGGTTAGAGAATCTCTGTTTTTTTCTGAGATATTTTACCAAGCTTGCAGTCTTCCCTGAATTAGGTTTCAAGCTTACTTTTTCTAACTTGCACCCTGAAAGGAATAGGCAAATTTACCTAGCTAACCTTACTTTTGTGTTCCTACCCTATTCATCTTGCATATTTGCACTTGGTTCAGCTGTAATAAGGAGCCATACTCACATAACTTCTCTAAAGTGTCTCCCAAGACAGGAGCACAGTTAAAATTCAGTCTGTGAGATTATGATCTCAAATAAAATTTTCTCCCTATAGTTCATTGAAGTTTTTCAAATATATTTTGTATTTTTCACAGCCTTGGAAATTGTGAGCAAACTGACTTTTTTGGGTTTTTTATCACAGTCAAGGATCTCTGAAACAAAAGAATGATCAGTTCATAAAAACATATGTCTTATCTTCAACTTCTCATCATGAAAACTAATTAGTAAACCTTAATTGCTGTTTAAAATAGACTCAGGAAGGCTACATATTTTTTTAAGGGATAATAGGGAAAATTTCAAGAGGACAGCAGAAGCCTTATTGCCAGACAGTAAGATTATTTCAAAGGGCAGATAGATTGGCTTCAACTTCTCCTCTGTAATTTAGGAAGTGATAGCAGAGATGCCTTAGGATGGGCTTCCACTTTTATGCAAGACTTGCTTCCAACCAGCCTTACTCATTATTATACTTCATGGATTAGTGAAGTAACAAAATATATGTGAGCAGTCTAGTTACAGTCAAAGTTTGACAGCACGTAAACATACAGAGATACTAATACATCTAAGATTTTCTCACCCTTGAAGACTTAGCACAAAAGGTTAGAAATAGCCTCAGACCATTTTTAAAAGTAATTTTTATATTTTCTTAATAATTGAAAAGTGTATCTTTCTGTATCAAATTTGCTTAAGATTATTGATATAAAGTCCAAGTATCTCTGTGAGAACATAAGTACATGAAAATATGTACTGTTCAATATCACACTGCCCAAGAAATAACCCAATCTATTAAAGTAACCACCTTGTAATATACATAATGAAACTTATCGACTGGTTAGGAAGTTAGCAAAGTACAAATGGTGTCAATATGGCATTACATTTTCTACTAAAATTTCAGAAATATGTTGAGATGTCACCTGTCTTCTCTCCAGCATAGACTACCCTGACATTCAATATGCTATGAAATGCTGTTTTTCAAATCTCTAATGAATAGCATGAAATCACGACTCTAGGTATATAGAGGAAAAGAGCAATGCTTTAATAGATAAAAAAGTGGTCTCAGAATCAACTACGTAATATGTACAGTCAGGTTATAGGCACACTAGATTTCATAATGCAAAATTAATCAAATCAATAAATGCATGTATGCTACAATGCCACCTCAATATTTTAATTCCATTTTTAGAGGAACCTCAGGGCTTTAAAATTTTCTGATAAAGTGTATTCTATTGTCAAGCACCCGGCTTTGTAAAATATGCAGTAAGAAAATAGGGGAAAAAGGCTGTGTTGCCTATCAGAATAGGTCAGCATTACATAAAGTTAATAGAATTTCAAAGGAAGTTCACTCAAGCTGTAATGCACCATATGAATCAGAAAATTGAGAATTAGTTTTCAAAAATAAATCTGGCATGTTAGGGTCAGCAATGTTACAACCTGCCCCTGAGCCAGGTTAACTGAGGTTCTTGTTAATTAGATCCCTCACGGCAGACTAGAGTGACACAACACTGAATGAATGGTGGGGTTTTTATAATAAAAAGATTGATAGATAGATAGATCGATAGATCGATAGATAGATGGTTGATTTTGGAATAATTTGGTTTAAATGGAAAGGAAGTATGTAGCAGACTCAGTTATTATCTATAGAAATAAAGTAAAAGTAAAATTATTACACCTGAGAAAATATACAAGGAAAAAAAAAAGAAAGTAAAAGAACAGATAGTGAAGAGGAAAGACATCACCACCCTATGAGACCTGATTGTTGCAATTTCATGTCCAGTGCTTGAAGTAAGTTACAATTTCAACCCATCAGGGCCAGGGGAAATCCCTGAAACCCAAAGTCCAATGGCTTTAATAGGTTCAGGTGAGAATGCCCAGATACTTCTCCTCAGGAAGGAGTTTTACAATGTCTCTTGTAACACTGTGGATCATGTGCAGTCCTCTGGTGGCAGGCCCAAGAAATAAGTCAGGAGGCAAAGACAAGACCCGTGTTTGTCATGCCGGCTTAGTTGAGCCAGTTCTGCCTTAACAGAAGGGATAAATACCCTCAGGCCCTGAATCTCTCTCAGGATGGGAGAGAATCTTCTACCTGAGCCAGTTGTGTAAGGGAGGAAATGGGCAAGATTAAAACCAGCATCCCCCATTGCAGGATCTGGTTCTTGGAGGTGTTTTCCCTTATCTGTCTCAAACCCCAGCTTGCTGCTACACAAAGTGGGTTTGTCCTGGTCATCCTCTGGTGATGGGTGCTCATCCTCTCTGCACCTGGGCAGACCTAGAAGTTGCATAACCACATACACAAAAAAACTCCCCTTTTCCTGTGGCTGAGGGGTGCAAAAAGCTGCTTGGTTGCATCATTAAGTTTTAATATTATTCTCTCACCAAAAGTAAAGCAAAATCCAGTGTTTCATACTTACTCAAGCATGTACAGTAAGTTATTTCCTCACAGTATATGTGCACAAACACAGCCTAGTTTATGCAAGACACTCATTTTCAGGGAGGAAAAAAAGCTGTTGACTAGTTACAAAGAATACATTACATACAATTACATTTAGGCCTTAAAATGATAGTCAAACCAAACCACAGCAGGTGTACATTATCACCCATATATAGAACAATCCCCTTGAGCGTGTGGTGGGTTTGTTTAGGCTTTTTTGTTAGTTTTTTGTTGCTTGTTTTAAAGTAACAGACATTTAAAAAAATAATGCTTTACAAAAATACTGATAATGGTTCACATTACTACAACCTCAATACTCTCCTCTTCTTTAAACATTTTCTATGATCTTAGCAGTATCCCCAGTAGCTTTTTTGAGTAACCACGTGGTGCTCAGGCTCCTTTTGCATGAGATCCATTGACAATACACTGTGTCTCTGTTTGTTTGCCGATATATTTCAAACCATTTACATCCGAAAGCTTCTGGTTCTGTGAAATGGTTGAAAAGGCTTTTTTAAGGCCCACATCAGTATTGGTGGTTTCTGTTTAGTTTTTTCAGGAAATAGCATCGCTTCGGTTTCAGGACTAGGAAATCGTACTCTGTACACTTCAGGGTAAGATTTCTGAAACTAGAAAAGTACATTAATTCAAATTAAGAATTTGTTCAAACATGTACAATAAACTATTAAAGTGAAGCTTACATTTCTGGAACAGGGAAGTTATATCTCTAATGGACTTTCTACACTGCTATATAGAAAATTAGGCTGTATTTCGAATTTGGGTTGATTCATCTCAGCATACTTGTTCTAAATTATTATAAATCTTGAAATTCCCATGTGTAACCACTGTTTTCAATTTCAGTATTTTTCTAGAAGAACACATGTCTAAGACTTGATAAATCTTTTGAAATTGAAATTAGAAACTGTGGAGAAATTTTTATTTACTTGCTTGAGCTTCTTCTTTTTATCTTTCACAGATATTTCTTTATTCATTACAATTTCTTCCAACAAAGCTGCCAGTGGTTCTTGAGAGCCAGTTGCCCTTTGGTATTCAAATTCACCTGTAGTGATTTGGTGACAAAATGATGGAGGAGGAAGTGTTGCATCACTATCAGCCCCAGCATATTTTATCTGAAGATACAGTAAAAAAAAAAAAAAAAAGAATAGCTATGTTTTCTACAAAACACTTGCATAAATTTGCTTAATCAATTGATCACCCCAAGACATTAAGTAGAGGAAATACTGAATAGAGACCCTAAACTGTAATTTTTATCTCCTGCCCTAATTGAGTTCCAGTAAGTCAAAAAACATAACACATAGGAAGCATGTTCAGCTCTTGAAATTAAAAGTTACTTTTCTAGTAGAAAATAGACAAAAGAACTAAAAATCATCTTTGAACAAAAAAAATATTGTATCAGGAAAGAGAAAGATAAAAAAACTGAGAAAGTAAGGACGGCTCTAAAGAAAATAAAAAGTTACATTAATGAAAAAACACTTAATAATAATTCCATTTTCTTCACTACCACAAACATAGTTTGCCCATTTCATGGGAAGACAGTGCTGCCAAATAGGAAAATATATTTGAGAGTTCTTTTCTCTAAACAAACTGAATATTTGTTTAGTTTAATTTAAACACATAGTTATGGCTGAATGTCAGTAGTCAAAATAGCTCCCAAAAGCTAACAGAGACAGAAAAAAGTCTTTTAAGAACTGTTGATTTTCACAGAACAAAGATAAATTAATCTAGAAACAGAGAGACATAAGAGGTTTTTTCACTAGATACTTACTTGGACTCTCTGGAGATGTGCAACATGATCCTCAATGGAAGATTTTAAAGCAGAAGGAACACTTAAGATCTCTTGATAATTATCCATGAGAAAAGATACTAGTTTAGCAGCAAGAAGTTCATCCAAGTCTATTTCATCCTTTGAGCAGAGAATACAACGGGAAAACGCCTGAACCATCTGAAGAAAAAAAACCACACGATTATAATGTATTTTTCTGTTTGGGAGTGAGGAGTAGAGAATCAGGCTACATTTTAAAAGTGATCTTTTATAACAAAGATTTTAATATCATAATACTTACTGTACTTCAAACATATAAATTTTTTTTTAAATGAATTATGTACAGTGGACATTATGTGAGTGCACTAAAGATTGCTCCTGCCT
Organism: Passer domesticus; assembly: GCF_036417665.1. Taxonomy (NCBI): domain Eukaryota; kingdom Metazoa; phylum Chordata; class Aves; order Passeriformes; family Passeridae; genus Passer; species Passer domesticus. The sequence goes on from NC_087512.1 coordinate 20,453,621, forward strand.
CATAGAGAATCCACTCCTGACTTTAGATATGGAATAAATGAATTCCATTTTATTCTCAAGACTTTGTCAAAGAGCCACTTCACATGGCTATTTAAAGAGGGCATATATATTTAGACATTTTTTAAAATAACACGGAAATTCAATAGAAATTATTCACCAGAGGGAAAACGTGAAACCACTATTCTGAAATCATCAAGTTTCAGGTTCAATTAACTTCAGGTAGTCTTATGCTCAACACTCAGTTACAAGATTTTCTGTTTGCACACCAGTCACTTGTAACATTAAAATCACAGAAGGTAATAAAGATTTCTGTCATGCACCATACATTACATTGCTGAATTAAAACTTAGTACAAAACACTCAAAGACTGTAAGGATTCACTTCTAAAATAATTTCTAACATCTATTTCATCTAACAATAATTTTATTGAAAGACCACTTAACAGTTAATTAAATTATAACCTTGGCAGTAAAAAATATAATTATTTCAATCAAATACTATTCAGAGTTCACTAAAAACTTAATTGCTGTGGAGCACATTTAGATTTGTGCATGCTGCTATAGGACTTTTACAGAATGGCTCTGCAGCTTAGTTTTCCATCACACTTAATTTTCAAAGACTTTTAAATGAATACATGTTGTTACCTAGTCAGAATAGTTAAGTTATGCCTAATAACTTTGTAATAAAGTGTTGTTGAAAACGTCAGTGTAGTGATATCACTACATAAGCTCCTACAAGCAAAAACTGGAGCTTACTTTAAGAGATTTCTGTGTGTAGTGAAAAAAAAACTACTACTGAAATAAACAGTTGGGATCTTAATTTTTTTGAATGGCTGAAAACAGGTCAATCAGAACATTGAGCTCCATATTTCTAGCTATGACTGAAACAGACAGTCTTTTTCATTCACACTGTCTGCAGTGATAAAGAACACCAAAGACCTCATCTTGTTTTCTTTTTTGGTTGATTTTGCTTGTTTGTTTTTGGAGGTTGCTTTTTTTCTACTCATTAGTGAAATCAGTGGTGATTTGACTTTGAAAGGTAAGGAAACCTCTAAATTCTGAGCAACTTCTTTGTGTGCTCACAAATTGCCATAAAATCCCACTTTATTCAAATCCAGATTAGCTTTCCAAATAGCTGGGACAGACAAAGCAGATCCTTAAACAAGAAAACTGTATTTTGTTCATACTCTCCAGTAAGAATCTTTAACCTGTGCTCCTCCAAAAGTCTGTCCAGACCTTTTACCTTACACTTATACGTACCAAAGTTCTGGTCCTCACTGATTCAGAAAGACGTGGCAAATCCTGGTTTAGACTAATTCTTGCCATCATTCTCACCAACAGCTGTAGCCTTTTCCTATTTTCTGGTGGCAGCAGGAGACAAGATATCTGAAGAGCTTCTACAGCCTTGCTGGGTTTTTGCAGCAGTCCTGGTTTATATGAGAGCAGAAGGTTAGGGAACATTTCTCAGTTATACATTTCCATAACATTTAACATAATATTTCTAAATGTAACTCCCGAAATTCCCCTCTTACTCATTCAAGATTGCCTTAGAACTCCACTGCCCAATTAGACTAGAAAGATATCACTAGAATTGGACTACTAAAACTTGTTTAAGTTTTTAGAAGATTGTCTTCTGATGCACGAAAGACATTGATAGCCATTACCAATAACTCGAAATATTAGAATACACAAAAAATTACATTTTATTTCATCCTTTGCTCTTTATTACCTCAGCACTACACATAACTGAAAGGTATGCACAGATATAGCAACCATGTTACATAAAATGTTAAGTATGTGGCAATAATCAGAGGGAAAGAAAATGTGCTTATGCATCAGTGACAACTGTGACAATATCAACATGTGCCTCACACCTACAGACATTAAATCTGTGCCTAACTCTGCTTATTCCTCCCCAGGAGAGGACTTTTCATAGTAAAGCTTTTTCTAATTTCAAAGGAAGATTTGGCAAGCATATTAACACATATGTTTAGAAGAGTAAGGAATGATTCCATATCAACACTTTTTTTTAAAGATACCACAAAATTAATGTGTGACTTCTTGAAACATTGCACAATTTTCATTGCTTCCACATACATACTGGCATGAAATCTTTCTTCTGATTTTAAGTTTACGAAATACTGTGAAATGAAAGTAGTAAAACCTGAGAGATGGAAAAGCAAACAGAAATAGAGTATGAAAGCAGAAGAATAAGTTTTAAAGATATCAACAAGAGTTGCCTAAGAAAAAGAAGTCCGAAAATTGGATTATATTCCATATGAAGCAAGATTGACAACTCACAAAGTATATACACCCAATTCCAGAAACAGAAGTGTCATTCTGTATTCCTTTCTCATCTCAATAGTTTACTAAAAACAGTGTTGTTTGCACAGAAAGAAGCTCAAAAAACTAATATACTACAAAGCGGGTTTACTTTTCAAATCGATTATTCTTTCTGAAATTTGATTGCATAAAATGTAATCAAATATTTTCCTATTTACTTTCTTTCAGTAAGCCATCTATAGCATCAGAATTGTCAGTTTTAATATAGTGTGAACCCTGGAAAGTTCTAGTTAATAACTAAAATATTGCTTCTTTTAAACACTACATTAGATAATGTCATTTCTAAATTACAGCAATATAGTATTTCAGTTCCCTTCAACTATCCAGGGTTAAAAATTGTGCTTAAAGCCCTAATCCTTTCTAATCCAGACTTCAGTCAAGCAATTTCTAACAGCTTATGAGAGTTTTTAAGACATTTAAGCACTTGTAAAAAAAGAAAAATCTGTTTAAACCCAGCTGCTGGATGCTAAGCAATGAACAGAGGCCTTTAATATTATAAAGACATACAATGAAAGACTATTGAACTAATGTGATTGAAAAGATACAAAAATAAAACCACTGTGTGATATAAATTTAAATATTAAACTGTCCTCTATGTAGACTGGAAAGGACAGGTCATAAAGAATTCATCTGTGACAGTATTTAAGTAACGTAAAATAACTCCAGAAAATTAACTCTAAACAATATTTTCTCATTCGATTCCAAACTACTTACCTAACACACTAACAAAAATATCAAAAAAATTAAATGTGAGAAGAGGTTCCTTCATCTGGCCAAAGTAGTCCACTATAGTTTTGAAGACATCTCTTTCAAAGCCTGAGTATGTAGGCTGCTTCAGATCTGAACAGCTGGGCCCTACAAAGAACAAAAAAAAAACCAAAACAAAAAGGAGCAAAAAAGAGAGAGAATATTGATTTTCAGCTGCTGAGCAGATCAGTGTTTTCTAATCCAGACCATTAAAATGGATCATTAGAGAAAAAAAAAAAATTATTCTTCAAAATAAGTAAAATTTTATTGGTCTACTACTTGACTGATCTATTCCCAATAGTTTTAGTGAAGATACAAAGTAGAGGAAAAACATTAATAGAAGGGTTAAACCTTTATATAATTCATTTAAATAGCTACACTGGAAGGAGAATACATGCTGACAGGTCTTTTCCAACCTTCTTTTAGAAAAGCATCATAAACAGGATTTAATAAAGTGGTGAAGACACAATCAGTTCAAATTTTTTTAGCGGGGGGGGCGTGGTTTGTGGAATTTTTTTCCCCTTCTGAATTTACTTACAATTTACTAGACATTTCATTGCAGATAATATCCAATGAGGTAGTTCCTCTGCACAGGAAAGAAAAAGAAATTTAAAAATTAAAAGGACAATAAAGAAAAAACAAGAAAAATATTCAATTGTTAGACAAAAGCAAAGCTGAAAACAGTTTAATATGTTCCTCTCCTTGTGTAGTAAATCTAGTGACTCCAAAGGCAGGCTACACCTTAATATAGGATCCAGCTTGAATTACATCTATACTTCAGTACCTCCACTGCTATCATACAGTTATACATTCTGCTCTTGCAGCTCCATCAGCAAAAAAACCAGACAAAAACAGTTCTAGATACAGCTTTCCCCAGTGCTATACAATGAAGTGTTTACTTTGTACCAAATATGATGAAAAGCACTCATATATTCAGTTTTGCCTTTTCTGCAAAGAGGAAGTTAATATTTTGAGATGGTCCAACTGTCTTTGAAATGAGCACAGTCATGCTCTGAAGGCAGTTTTATTCACACTCAAACCAGGCTTCAATGTCATATTTAAATTTGTCTACAAATCTTATGAAAATCATGGTGGCAATAATACCATGATAGATCAGAGCAGTAAAGATGCTTTATTTTTCCCCGATGGACAGAACAGTTTTAAACATGGTGCTATCTTCAAAAAACCTTGACTGAAAACTCAAAACTCTCTCAATGTACATTTTGGCTCTCTCACAATTTTTAATACTTTTTTCTTCATGTAAACACTCCAGTTCAGGTAATTAAAAGGGTAGGGCTGAGAAAGTTACCTTGAAGTGATTAATATCCCTATATTTATAAATGATAAAAAGTTGCTTGCTGTCTTGCATTAATTTTTCAACCCTACTAAAGCCAGAATTTGTTTAAGAGAGTAAATATAGAATAAACCCTGACTCTTACTATTGGGATACCAGAGGAGAGCAATAGCATTTTAAAAACAGTAGCATTGTAAAAACTAGAGTTTTTACAAAGTAGATGGCACTATTTAAAAAAAAAGAAAATTTCTAAAATACTCACTTGATTTGTCCTCTAAAGTGACAATGCCTTGCTTATTGACATTATATACGTTTTGAACTATATGTTTTGAATTCACAAGTTTTGTGTCTAATACTTCATCCAGAGAATCCAAACCCAACACCTTTTGTAATCTGCAAAAGTACATAAACACACAGTTCATACACCACCTAATCTGGAAAAGGCAAACATGAAGTATTAGGATACAATTCAGAAAAAAAAAGGCACTTTCATTTCCTAAAGAATATCTCCAGTTGGACGACAGCCATAAGGATCATTCAGAGCAACTCCTGCTTCTCACAGAACTGCCTAGATTTATAGAATATCCTAAGCTGGAAGGGATCCATAAAGATCAACTCCTGGCTCTGCACAGCACAACCACAAAAATTATACCACATGCCTGAGAGCATGTCCAAGCACTTCTTGAACTCTGTCAGGCTCAGGTGCTGTGACCACTTTGCTGAGGAACCTGCTCCAGTGCCCAACCACCCCCTGGATGAGGACTCTTTTCCTAATATCCAAACTAAACCTCCCCTGACAACTTCAAGCCATTCTCTCAGTCATGTCACTGGCCACCACAGAGAAGAGGCCAGTGTATTCTCCTCCACATCCCATCACAGATTGTGCTGCAATGTCCCCTCAGCCTCTCTTCTCTAAGTTAAAGAAGCCAGGAGACCACAACCACTCCTCATGTCTTCCCTTCTAGACCCTTCACAATCTTCATAGCTCTAAAAAACTTTTGTTTTAGTACCTAGAAAAGGTTTAGTAATTTTAATACCCAAAACTATACTGTATAACTGAAAGCACTGCCAACATGCTCCTTGAATTCTGCCAGGCTTGGTGCTGTGACCACTTCCTCAGGGAGGCAGTTCCAGTGCCGAGTAACCCTCTGAGTGAAGAACATTTTCCCAGTGTGGAGTCTGAATTTCCCCAGCTGCTTGATTCCATCTCCTTGTGTCCTATTGCTGGTCACCAGACATCTTCCACATCTCCCGCCACTGCCCTCTCCAGAAATTGTAGGCCGCAATGAGGGTATCCCTCAGCTTTCCCAAAGCTTTTGGAGACTGTACAGCTCTTTGCTCTATCCAGATCTCACTGCCGGCCCTGTCCACCCTTGAACGAGTCCAAAGTTCCTTGTCAACTAGTATCATGGACAAATTTAAGGTACATTCAATTTCTCCATATCATATCCATGTCATTTACAAAAACAAAGAGCACTGGCCCTAGAATGGAGCCCTGCAGACCCCCACTGATGACTGCTCACCAGAGATAACCACATTTACTAAAATTGTTTGAGCTTAACCCAAGAACCAGCTGCTCACCCAATAATATTATGGGCTCATCAAGCTGCATGCTGGACAGTTTATCTAGAATGATACTGTGAGAGACAGTACCAAAAGCTTTGCTTAAATGCAAATAAACCAAATCAACTGGCTTTCCCTTGTCAACTAGATGGGTGATCTTGTAATAAAAGAAAATTTAATTGATTACACAGTATTTTCCTCTTCTGTAACTGTGCTGGCTATGACCAATGACTGCGTGTCTCTCAAATATTTTATTATTAACTCCCAGAATAATTTTCCATAATTTTACAGGCACTGAAGTGATACAGGCCTGTAATTAACAGGGTCTTTGTTCTTTGCTTTCTTAAAATTGAAAAAATAGTTGCCAGCTTCCAGAAAACAGAATCCCAAGATAAATTTAAAAAAAAAAAAAAAAAAAGGAGAGAGATTCTGTAATAATATCATCCAGCTCTTTCAGTACCCTGGGATGAATTCCATTTGGCTTCATAGCTTTAAGCACATACAACTGGAGTAGAAAGTTTCAAACAAATTCAGGCTCAGCTGTGAGTTTCCCCATTCCCTCTTCCAACACAGAGCTGTGGTATTCCCCATGTCAATTATCAAACTTTAAGAGTCCAGGACTTTCCATCATGTGAACGCTACTGCTCCCTGATCAAGCTGTCAGGGTTTCAGCATCCTTTCACACAATCTGCTGTGCCAACCCTGTTTTCCCACCCTTGTCTTTTGGTTGCTAGAGCTCTGTAGGGGCCTGCATGTGAAGGAGGGGCTTGGACACCACTGCTCCTAGTCTCACTTGCCCAGGTCCTATCAGCTGCTGCCATGTGAGCTCCAGGCTACCAGAGGGTCTCTCCATTCCCCTGAAGTTTCCTTGGTTCAGGAAACCCAGGAATACACATGCACTAAAGCCCTCTACTACCCATCAAGCTGCCACCAAAACTGCTTATCCCAGCACCAAGCACATTATGTGCAGATAATGTGCTAGGTTTACACTAAAGTCATCGTAAGTAAGACCTCAACTATGCTGTAATATCAGCTAGTGTATATTACTTTTTCTTCTGCAGAAATAGTCCAAAGCAATAGCTTCAGCATTGCATAGGAGATTACATTTGAACATAGTAAATGAATCTCTAAGCTTATCTCAAAGCTTCAGCACTCAATTAGCTATGCCATTTATCTCATACAAAGTATTGTACTTGCCATTGAAAGGTTTCATAGCACTTCTACATAGTGCTTTTATTTCTTAGCAGGAAAAAGAGACAGAGAAAAAAAGTGATTAAATGAGACAAAGCCCACACAACAAAGACTTGTATAACACAACATACAAAAGTCAAAAGGTACAAAGCACAATAAAGTTTTTTTTGCAGACTTTAGTTGCTGAATTTGTTAGCCAAATAACAAGTGGTAGAGTTTGTCTAGACACTATGGCTTTGAAGACAATGATAAAAAGTGGGTGGGTGAAATTACAAGTGTTACCAGAGAAGACAGACAAGACCATTACCTACTACACAGTTTTACTATAACAGCAAATGACTCATAAGTATACTCACCGTGATAAAGTCATGGATTTCCATATCTCTTCTATATTTGTTTGTGTTAGCTCTCTGCGGAACACAAGTTTGCATGCTGGTACTTCCCCGATAGCTATGCTGTGTCGTTTGTACCACATCTCCGAGTTCTGAAATCAGAAAAAGCTCTCCTCATTAACTGGTGGCTTTTCAAGTGTTAAACAGCATAAAACATTAATAGTACAGAATTGCAAGTGTTCTTAAATTCCAGTGAAGTCTTCAGAATGCAAGGTAAATATTTATGTTTAAGAGAAATGAAACATTTTCTCAATCTTACACATATATCTTTTCTCAATTCCGTAACTTTTCCAAAGCTGAAAAATTATGTGTGTCAGAATAGCCATTAAAGTTCAGGAGTAAATGGCCTTTAATCCTGTGTTCAGGTCCTATCCATTATTAAAATCAGTTCATCTGCCATTTTAAGATTAAACATCTGTTTATGGAAAAGTTACCAGAGAATTTCGAGATACCAAAGAATTAGGAAAAAAATCCTTGTTCAGCACATACTAAAATAACTAAACATTAAGTTCAATAACAGGGTCTATACATAAAGAAAGCAAAAGCAAATCACTACATCTTGAAGGGACCCATCAGATCTAGTCCACCATTATAAAAGTGGAAAATAAGGCTGAGAATGCTGAAGACCACTATTTTTATGCAAAACAACCAAGCTTGATTCTTGAACACTGTCATCAAGGTACCAATGGGACATACATTGCAGCTTGTAAGACAAAACTCCTACTCATTCCAGTTCTTTGATTTACACTACAGACCAGTGCTAAAGCACACTAAAAGTATTCCTTATAACCAAACCACAAAATGCATTCCTGGAATGCACTTAAATACTCCAAACACTAATTGTCTGTCATTCCATGGCAGACTAGACTAGAGCTAGTTGGAAGGAAATAGCACCCTCTGAAATTAAGGATCCGGCCTTTCACATCAGTATTTCATGACACAGACCCATGCTCATCAATCCACACACAGCCACTAAGTGCTCAGATTGATGCTGAAGCAATTCAAGACACCACCATTTTCAGCTGTCTACTTCAGCATCCCAGTGGAAGCTAGACCTAATTATAAAAGAGGCAACAGAAAGAAGCTTATAGCTTTGCCTCATTTACAGTTCACTGTATTAATCCAATCCAGTGGAAGAGATTTTCAGCTATGCCAAACACTATGCTGTTGCATCTGAGTCAGATGCAGAGGCAGACTTTTGCTAATTCTTATCAGGCCAGGATGCTTGGATGGAAATTTAGAGCATAGTTGGAGGCTCCTTCAACATATTACATACATATTACACCTTCAAAAGATACGTGCTCAGTAACTAAAATACTCCATTCTATTTTCCTGTCTTTGGCACCATCTTTTCTTCTACCTACTATTGAAGCACTTAGGACCATGCACATCTTCCTCTTCAGAAGCTTGCTGTACATGAAGAGTACACTTGATTTGCATACAATTGGATTGTAAATATTGAATAACTGTTCATTCCGAACATTTAAATTTCCAGCAAAATGATAGGAGCTACTTTTCCAAACAGACTATAGTTTATCAAGAAATCTAAGGCCAGACTCCTGCTCTGAAGGACAGTAATAAAAATCAAAAAAATCCTAAGTTCACAAATTACGAGAATGCACATATGTAAAATACACTGAAGGAAGAGCTTAGAATACACAAAATTCTAGAAGCCTAGTCTTTTACTATGATGGGTAAACAGACACATCTGGGTGAACAGACACAGATACAATTCTGGTTTACTAATAAAAACAAGTTTTTTCAACAGCTTTACAAATCAAAATCTGGATCAATCCAGATAAGTAAGGGGCAGGATGATTTTCCAAGCTTACAAAGGATAACTGAAAAATCAGGCCCACCTCTCCTTAGCCAAAACATATTCCCTATAAAAAAGGAAATTGAGTCAGTAACAGCCTTAGAGCAGCTAGGAAGGTTGTAATAACTGTATATATTCCGATATCTGAAGTGTCCAAATAAGAGTCACAGTGAGACTATTTTGTCTGATAAAATGCCCTATTGGAATTTGAGCAAACTGGAATTAAATATAGGAAAATACACCCATGTGAAACTCAGATTGCTCAGAACATTGCAATGTGTAGTACAAAGAACATTAAAATATTACTTCTCCAGCAAATTCTAAGAGAAACTTAATTTCACAAAAGTTTAGAATAAAAGTATTTTAGCATTTAATTTTATAAGCAAGTATTTTGTGACCCAGCATAGAGGTCATCAGTTCAGTTTTGCTTTCCAAATATGCTTTTGTCTGGGGAAATAAAACGGGGTGCCTTACCATTGCGACAGATTTCACTGGGATGTGTTCTTGAGAAGGGCCAGCCCTTGGTTCACTCCAGTCTGGAAATTTAATTACTTCCTTTCCACATGAAGGTTTCTTTGGATATGACTTCAGTGGTGAGGAAGGAGGAAATCTACAATTAGAGAACATTTTTGAAGTCTCTGAATGCCAATTTAATCCCTATTTACCAATGCAAAACTGTAGTCAGCCTTCACATGCAAAAATACAACGAACGCTTTGGACATTCACAGCCGAGCTTAGTTTGCTGTAGACTGGTGTTGCGTGATATGTAAAACATCGTGGAGTGTCTTGCTTGCCCTCCAGCTGCTGCTCCAGAACAGTTCAGGTCCTTTGTACCTCCCACAATATAGCTGAGCCTTGGGTGAATGTCTGATATCCCAGTGCGTCTCATACAGCACTAGCTGTCTTTGCATAGACAATGACACAGGTCTTCTCTAGAAGATGCTGATTCTGCTGAAAAAGCCGTGGGGATGTTTTCCCCATGTCAAGTGCTTTGTTAGCATGCATTTCCTAAAGCAAAGCTACATAGCTAAGTCACATGAGTAACACTCAGCTTTAGTTAGAGTGCATGCAAGTGTCCACACAAAGGTTTGCCCACATTACCAGGTTCTTCTGCGTTTACATGCTTTCTTTGCGAAGATCATATCCTGCAGTTCTTTTCTGGATCATATCCTGAAGTTCTTTTTTCCAGTTGGTTTTGCAGGTAACTATTTGACTTCTTAAGGCATTTCAAGAAGTGCCTTGAAGAAATTAGCAGAAATAAGCCCTAAACTAGCCCTTGTAGAAAAGAAGGAAAACAAACTATCCAGCTTGACCAGCATCAAATTATTGCTAAGCTTAGGTCAGAGCATGTACAAAGGAACTAATGACAGCATATCAGACAGACAAATCAGTTTGATGGAAACACCTCTTCAGACTGGACCAGATCCAACCCTGTCTACTTTCACACCCAGGTTTTAGATGCTGAGATTCCCGATGCTTTAAGAAACTGCTTAAGCCTCATTAACTCTTTTAAATCAGAATGTAAAAAGCAGATGTGTCCATGAGTTTGCAACAAGAGCTTGTACACTGCTGGAGAGCATGCATATCTATCCTACCAGAAAAAAATCCTTGAGAAATCCTCAAGTTTCTCCAAAATGTCATCCCGTCCTCTAAAGGCACTTCAAACATTCAATAAGTTTTTCATTTAGATTTGTTCTGCAATTTGGTTAGTCAGTACTGTTACACTGAATGGTTAAACACATTGATTGTTTTGACCACAAACACTGAGCATATTCCACAGTGCTGTTCAACAGCACATCTGCAGCACAGATATCTTTTCCGTCAGACAAACCCCCAGAACCAGCAGCAAGCACCTCATTCTAATCCTGCAAGATTTACTCTGGTTTTTAATGGTAAGCCAGACTACATGGCAGATGTTCAGCTCTTGAGTGTTCTCAACCATTTTTCAGATATTCGTATTTCTTAAGAGTTTAGTGTTAAAATAGAACATACCCACATATCTGCAGCCTTTTTCCTTTGCCTTACACTATTCTTAGTAGTTTTCTGTTTCTTCTCCAGTTCTTCACAATTTTTAGCTTTGTGTCATTTGCTGCCCTGATTTGCAACCAATCGGTAAAAGTCTAAGTTCTTACAGGCAGAAAAAGGAGGCGCATTCCCCTTTCTCAGGTAGCATTACAGCAAGGTCTAGATGGTAAAGGATTAATGTCACTGAAAGCAAAGGACATAGAAGCACTCCAAGGCTGACACATCAAGACCAGAATTGGTTATAGCCAGCAAGACTAGTTTGGGGAGTTTATAAAAAGAGGAACTAGAGATACCTGTTTGTGTCCAGAATAAGGTCAACTAAGAGTGATGTCCATGATATAACAATACTACTGCTGAATTCCCAAAAGATTGCTATCATTGCAAGAGTGCTAACCCTTTTGCTTTTGATAGAATGGCTTAGATTCAGGAAAAATATATAAAGCCCAAAAGCTTCCAAAACTGTAACTTCTCATTCATTATTGTGAATAATGTGAATTACTCAGCTGAGCCAGTGAGTCAGGACACACCGATAAGTCTTTGCTATTTTTATTCATCACATTAGAGCTCATCTTCACATTTAATACTTGCCAAATATTCTCATGCAATCCAACTCTTGGCAATATTTCTTTTGCATACTCTGTGGACAAACAAGAGCACACAGCTACACTTACATGTGAAGTAAACGAGTGACACAACTCTGTACCACAGCGTGCCTTTATAGCCTGCTAACACATACATTTATGCAGAAGATACGAAGCATGTAAGTATTTCCAAAGTAAGCAATGTCAATAGAATTGACACGTACCACTACCTCTATCAGCGCTGTGAGGAGAAAAAGACCCGTATTTTACATGAAGCATTAGGATAGTCCACCAGAGGGAGCTGCCAGGACATTGAATACATGACTAAAATAGGCTGGAAAACGAGCGTTTAGCTACTTAAACAGGAGAGCAGCAGGCTTTGATACTTAAAGCCACAAGTAATGTATATAGCTTATTAATGCACCAAGCACCAAGACCACTGAGGAAAAAAAGCCGGCTCCAGTTCAAGATACATGAAAGGTATGCATGTTTAACTGAAAAAAATTCAGTTACTGACTTAACTATTTTTTCAGCGAGAGGGGGAGAAAGAACATAACAAAATATATAACAAGAGTTCTGTTGTCCAATAGCAGATCAGTAGGCCGAGCACACAGAAAATTAGAAGAACAGAAATATTTAACCCAGCCAACTTCCATAGCCTGCAGCTTAGTAAAGTCATGACTGAAAAAACAAATAAACAAAAGAACAGAATAATTTGAATATATACTCATGCTAATGCAAAATAAACATAAAACCCCACAGCCACACAAACACGACAAAACCAAACCAAAGAAATATAGAATAACATCAGCCATTATCAAACCCAGATTAAATCTTTTGACAAGAATTAATGCCCAGAAATAAAAAGATCAATAGAGCAAAATAAAAATTGACTTAATATATATCAAGTGGGAATTCAGTATCATCTATTTCCCCAAAGAGAATATTATGAAATCATTACTTAAAAATGAATATGTAAAATTTAAGTACATAATAATAGCTACAATAAGTAGAAGAATAAACTTATTGCTAGCCTATTTTCCCTAATGTTTTGCATGATGAGAACTCCCATTTCCTCAAAAGACGACTAACAATGATAAAAGTTACAAATCTAGAACTTGAAGTAATAGTCATCTTTATAATACTACTGCACCAAACAGGACAAGACGGTACAAATTCAGAATCTGCAACTTCTGTCCACTCAAACCTTAACTGAGGTCACAGAATCCAGTCCATCAATGCTAAGCCCTTATTACAAAGGAGTCTCTTCTCTGTTAACAAACCATCAGCTGAGATGTTCAACAGGGATAAGTAAGCAACGATCCTTGAGGATAAACAAATAAAGCTTTGTCCCTTGCCCAGCTACAAACCAAGGTGCATAAAAAAAGGTTACATCATAAATACCTTCAATTCAGAAGGCCTTTCTTTTCTCTGCTCTCAGAAGAAGTGGACAGCAATCAAAAGAGTCAAGGGGTCGGGGTGAAGGAGGATAATTGGAGCTGGATGACCAATGGAATTCTCACTTCCACCTGTGTGTCTTAATATGTACTCTTCCAGCAACAACAAACCTGATGTCTGCCATCAGCAATGAGAACTCGATACCATGTGAAAGCTGCAAAAGCTTTTGTTGATATTCAAAAAATGCGACTGAATAGAAGTGACTTTCAAAAATATTTCAAAACTGACAAGAGAACTGAAATCAAATAGTAAGTCGTAGCAGCTACCCGTTACTAAGAAAATTGAAGTCCTTAAAAGGAAAAGAGGAAAATACATCAACGCTTTTCAGAGACATTCTACAAAAACACTTGTAAGACATGAGCAAGAATTATTATACCCTGTTTCCAAATAAACAACTTTTTTATCACCTTGTGCAGGCTTACCGATATAAATGGCCATCGTCTTCAAAGTCCTCTTTGCCCCACCTTCCTTTAATATCTTCGATTACATGATTTTTAAGGAATTTTTTGAGCAGCTTAACCGTTTGATCGCGTGTCACTTCTGGGCCGAAGTTTTGGTTAGAGCCAAGTAGCTCATGCAAACATTCCACTGCCTCCGAGGCTTTGAAGCATCGCTCGTAGCTCTTGAAACGACAGCGATGCTTCCGCACGGGCATCCCAGCACGGAAGAGCTCGATTATCTCGTTCCACTGGGAAAGAACAAAGCAAACCGTTACGGGAGCTCTTCTCCCAGGTTTTCCTGCGGACACAACGCAGCCAGCTCTGCAAGCAGAACTACACCCTTTTCTCACGTCTGCGTTCACAAGAGATCCGAAACCTAAGCCCAGGATTGAAACTGTGGAGACCCGAGAACAAACACCAGGTTGAGGAGACTGAAATATTCAGAGCCCCATACTACCTGCGGACCCACGGGTACGGGTCTAGCCTCCCTTGGGTTTTACCGGGACAAAAGGCTCGACCTGCCGCTCCGCCCGGCCGGGCTCTGCCCCGCAGAGACGCGGCCCGGGAGCACCGCCAGCACCAGGAGAGCCGAGGGCCGCCCGGAGCAGAGGCACGGGAGGGCGGCGGTGCCCGGGCGGGCGGGGGGCACTCACCAGGCGGGTGGCGCGGTACGGCCCGGGCCCCACCAGCCGCGGCTCCATGGGCGCCGCCGCGCCGGCTCCGCGCCGCGTTTGAATCCGGCCGGCCGCCGCCGCCCTCGCCCATTGGCTGGCGGGCGCGGCACGTGACGGGCCCGCGCCGCGCTTGATTGGCGGGGCGGGGGCGGCGGGGCGTGAGCCGAGCGCAGGGGGGCGCTGTCTGGGGCGGCGCTGTGAGGGCTGAGCGGCCGTGTGAGGGCTCCTGGGCCGTGTGAGGGCTCCTGGGCCGTGCGGGCAGGCTGAGCGGCCGTGTGAGGGCTCCTCGGCCGTGTGAGGGCTCATGGGCCGTGTGGGCAGGCTGAGCGGCCGTGCCGGGCTCTGCGCGGCGGTGCCCAGCAGTAGGACGAGAGCGGCCAGAAAACCGATGCACGGGGAGTTCCCCATGAACATGAGGAGGAACTTGTTTGCTGTGTGGGTACTGTGCGCTGGAACAGATTTCCCAGAGACGTTCTGGAGCCTCCCTCACGGGGAGATTCCAGAACCGTCCGGGCTCAATCCTGTGCCAGTGCTGTGCTCGGGGATGGCCCTGCTCGAGTAGGTAGGCTGGACCAGGTGACCTGCTGTAGTTCCCTCCAACCTGGCCCGTTTGGCGATTCTGTATGTGGCAACAAACCAATGTCAGGAAAACATCAGCCAGTGTATTGCTGCCCTGATAAAGAGAACACAGCCTTGGCATTATTGAACCAACAAAACAAAAAACAACCGGAAAAAACCCCTCCAAATACTCAATTTTCAATATTTTAAAATTGTTTCCAATCAGGTTTTTTTATTACGGAATTTTGTTTTGATTCAGGCAGTGTGTGGGATGATAATTACTTGCAATTACATTTGATATTATTCCTACAGAAGACAGGGGTTGATGTTGGTGCCACAGAACTCATTAAGTTGTTGTGTATTAGCTCTTTACGTGTATTTTAAAGAAAGGGTGATTTGGAAAGTAAATAGGAAACCACCATTTTAAGGTAGGGGATTTTGATACCAAGTCACCTGTCCCGCAGGGGCAGGGATGTAGCTGAAACTCCTCTGGTACCTGTTACAGATGAGCTATCTGTCAATTTTTAGGACTCTTACAGGAGAGGAGTGGCTGGTAACACCAGTGTTTCTTACCCACCAGGTCTAAGGAAAACAAAATTTTAGCCATATTCCCCTCACTGTCAGTAAACATAACATGTTTATCCATATGTATAACCATAACATGGATGACTGACTGCTGGACTCCTCTTTCTAGCCTTGCTCAAAAGTATACACTTAAGAATGTAAGATGCACAGTTTTTATGTTCAGATAAAGACTGTGTGATTCTCTCACTGTGTGTAGGAGGACAGGATTTGTTTTGAGCTGATGTCATTGGCACAGTTACAGTATATGCATCTTTTCAGGCTGCATCCGTACAATTCACTGTGAAACACTGCTTTCTCTCTCTCCAAATGCTTTGTAACTCCCAGAAGACTAAACCACTGTGCAAGATATTATGCAGTGGCAATCTGACACAGCACTTGCTGACAGCCCACAGAATGATTAGCATCTCCAGTTTCTGCCCCTGCTTATTAGTTCTTAATCTCAAACAACTGACTCTGGAAGCCTTTGGCTAGTGTGCAGCTGCTGGAATTGGAAGCTTTCCTGGCTCCTTTCTGTTCAGCACCTGTCCACATGCAGCACTCCTTAGTTTTGATTGTGCATAGTCTCAGCTCCTAGTTAAGCCCAAGTGAGTTTGAAAAAATCAGTTGCAGATCTAGCTCCCAAATCAACAAGTCCCTTCACACCCAGCTACAGGATGCATTTCTCCATCCTCATGTACGGGCAGGGAAGGAGGTATGATTGCAAAATCAGAGACCAGAACTGGGACTTTCCCTATCAGCACAGAAATCATCTGCAAGGCTACAGAGTAATGCCTGCATCCTTGCACAAGAAGCAGAGGGTACTATTATCCAGTTTTCACTACAGACTAGCTATTACAGCCTTTCCCTCATAAGGCCTGCATTTCCCAAACACATTTGAATGCACAGGCTCAAGAAGGCCTAAAAACAACCAAACTGTCCCACTTCCTTAATCAGTAACGTCTCACTTCCTTCATCATTACTTATGTAATAAATATTATATGCATTAAAAAAAAAAAAAAGAAAACATCTAAAACTGGCAAATCCTTTCCTGCTATTTGAAAAAAACAGCAATAGGTCTCTGTCCTTAACGAAAGCCCCACTAACACTGGAGGCCAGGGACATACATACAGGCCAGAGCTGGCTGGACTTGAGACTTTGAATCAGTGATGGACTGCATTTCCCACCAAAAAGAGATGTGGTCCCTGATCAGCATTGCAGCTGTTTAAGATCATGTGATTCATGTGGTAGAGCACCTCTCGATGTGCACTGCTGGGAAGTGAACACTGATGATTTGAAGATCAAGCATCTAAAATTCAGGGGCTGCAATTTAAATCTCAAGTCATCTCAATACTTTCTGAGATCTACTTTCAAGCTGCCATGAGAGCTGACAACTACAGGAATTAAATAATGAATAGATAAAATATAAGTTATTTTTCATTTGCTTTAAAAAACTTGATGTAATCTCAAAAGAAAACATTTGCAACTTATGTCCAACCTAAAGTTTACATTGCTTTAGCGTTTACTGCATAAATGTCAGTAAAATGAAAGTGTTCAGGTAACAAAGCTTATGCTCTTAGAATTATGCAACAGGAAGGCTATTAAAATCTGCCTCAAAGTCTTGAGTATTTGAAAATCACACAGATCAGATAAAATAAAAAGTAAATATTGCAAGTTTCTTTTTTCTAGTGTTGTAGAAAACAGTACCTTTAACGGTAATGTTGCTCTAAATACATTTAATTCCTCATTTCCAGGTCTGTTGCATGCACCAATTCCTTAATAAACCCATGCAGTACAAACACAACTTACAAATAGCAAGTTCCTTTGATTTCTACACAAATGTGACCCTAACAATCTGTCTAACCTTGGAAAACAACATACTGGGTAATGCTACACAGAATGGAGCCATGCCCAGTCACCACTGCCTGCCCCGCTTTCAGAAGCTCAGAGAATGTCACATGCTTTTTTGCCTGGTTCCAGACAAGGTAACTGGAGTAACTTTAACCTTGAGCTGATAAAAACAAGCCACAATAATAAAAAAAAACAAGATGACACAAACTCTTTCTAGACATGTATTTCAATAGATAATGGAAATGAAAGAAAGTAGAGCACAATCATGGTAGGCAACATTTCAGCTTAAATCATTAAATCAATTTTTTTTTACATTTTATTTGACTACTAAGATTTTGGCTATTGAATTAAAAGATTCCATAATCCTCCTAGCCCCACTTCACAAAAAGCACAGGCTAGCAATTTGAAGTATATCCATAGACACATTGAATAATAAGAATATTTGGCTACTCCAGTGAACAAATCAATAAGATGTTTTGATCACTATGCTACAAGACAATTCAGATAATCCCCATATTAGTAGCTTTCCAACATTTATGATAATGTTCAACTGAGTAGAACATGAAATGAATTCAGTTCTCCTAGTAAAAGACAGTATATCCAAAAATCTGTGATCTTCAGATGAAACGCTATGTCTTGACAGATTAACATACAATCCTTCCTTTAAAGTAATACAGTTTATAAACAGATGTAACAATGTTTATGCATTAACTATATTAATATGTCTTAGATTCTATAAACAGTACTTACTGAAGAATCATTCTTATAATAAAATGCAGCTGACAGTCTTAGCAACTTACAACATTTAAAGTGAAGTATTTTTTATCCCCCTCAAAGTGTGTTCAAAGTACTCAGTACTTGTCATACACATTGTAGTTTTTCCAATTATCTTTATTTTTGTGCATTTTCTAGACAGAGATCTCATTCTTTTTTAATCAGAGATCCACAGTTCTTCCCCACTCCCATGTTCTGAATCCCAAATAACTTACGGTAAAAATACAAATTCTGTTTTGGAAGAAAACATACAAAATATACACCATGTAGTGTGCGCACCTAAACATCTTGATTGTCAAGTAGTGCAAGTTTCCCCTTTGACATATACACTTCTTTGGTTTTAGAGACAAGAATTTGTTTCACTGATCTTTGCTGATGCCATTTCTTGCCATTTTTGGCAGTCTTTGTCCCTTCGTGTAAGCATGGTACCAGAAGTGGAGAAACAAGACTAAAAACATGGAGCCATAAAGCCAGATAATAAACATGAAAATTGGATACTGGTACGGACAATCATCCATGATGTAGATTTGTCCTATATGGACTGTAATCATAATAAACTGGACCTGGAGGAAAAAGGTGAAGAAAATAAGTAGTATTAAAATAAATTACAATCTTACTACAGAAGTTTAAAAAATTTCAGCATAGCTTGTTTGCTGATAAATAGATAGTAGGGGTGGAGTGGGTGGAAAGCAAGGAGCAACAGGGACAACAAGACAAGTTCCTAATATGACACAGATGCACCTTTGTAGTCCATCTCCCCAAAATATTATTCCACTGAAAACCAGGTTTACATAAAAAGGAAGAGAAGTTCTGGGACAAACTAAAAAACTCATAGTAGTAAAATAGGATTCTACCTTGGCCAGTTCAGATAAAAAGGAAGGAGACAGTGTTTGTACAGTGATAAATGGGAGGCTCCTTTAGAAAAATTAGCCAGAGGGGAAAAAAAAAAAAAAAAAAAAGAAGAGAGGAGAGAGGGAAGGGGGGGTGGGGGTGGAGAGGGAGAGGGAAAGGGAGAGGAGAAACCATTACAGGGCTAGGGAACAATAATTCCCATCTTCCCTGCACACTAGGACGTGAAAAAATACACTCTACATGAACTCCAAGTTAAAAGTCCAGTAGTAGTGCCTCTAGGTCAAAAAGACCAAGTTATAAATATTCAGGCTACATTGTTCAGAGTTGCACATGGTTACATGAACTATTCTACCAAAACCAGCCCTGGTGCAAGCAGACAGGGTGCTCCTTTACCTCCTCCTTATCTTTGCTCATTCTAAGCCACTTGTTTAGCCAGCAAGTGAATATTGAAAATCCACCTATTAAATGAGGTGGGCATGAAAAAGCACTCAGAAGAGCAACCTTTTGAAAGTGACCTAAAGTGGATAAAACACTTAATATATCCACACTGCAAGAGTGGGTTTTAATGCTCTGGAAAGAGCATTAAAGAGAATGCTCTCTGGAGAGAGCGTTAAAGAGAAGTAAATTTTCCAAGCACAAACATTTTCTTTGAAAGAACATCAAGTTCTAAAGACATGCTTTTTCCCTTTGCTTACTACATGTTACATGCAGTTACTAGTTGCATGTGTATTCTGTACATTAACTGTATGTTCTTGGTGTAAATTTATATTTTAATAATTTTTATACAAGCAATGAGTCTTGTAAATATATTTGTCAAGTACTGCATAACTGAAAAGCTTTTTTGTCTAAATCTGTGATTACAGTGAATGCTGACATCAGCAGATATAAGTATATTACTGTAGAGAGCTCAAACCTTTTGTTATCCTCAATTAAAACATTAGTAAATCTTATACCAACTGTAAGCTCCACACTTGGGCATAAGTGAAAGGACAAATTTATTGCTTTTAATCCATATTAGCTGCAATCAGGTTTTTGAGAGGTGCTTATGTCAAAGACAGTTACTCACAAGTTGTATAGTTGTCATGTATTTTTTCCACCACAAATATTTATGATAGGCTGGTCCCAAAGAACAGATTCCATAGTAAGTGTACATGACAACATGCACAATACAGTTCAGCAAAGCATGAAATGTTCCTAAACCACCTGGAGAAAAACAAAACATAGCAGTACTATTACAGGAGGTTTTGAAAAAGCCACTGAAGTCCTAGCAGATTGTCTTGAGCCAGGGTATGAACAACATGTACCACAAAACCTAGACTTTGACTAACCCTCAAGGTATATTACCTGAATTGGGCTGATACCAGTTCTGATGGATCACATCAGTTTTTTGTCTCAGAAAACGTTTATCTAAGCATTCCCAAAACAGCAGTAAAACTCAGCTGATCTAGTTACATGTAAAAACATTTTGGTGGAATTTTTTGTTCCTTGGGTTCATTTTTTTATTATTTTTTATTAAAACCTATATTTGATAAAGACACAGAAAAGTTGTTAGAAAGCATTCCTCATGATTTTTGGCACCTTTCTAGACATCATGATGAACTTCAAAATGTTGTAGAGGATAAGTAATAACTCTCTTCTCAATACAGATTTGTAGATTCACAGGGAATGAAATACAGTTTCAGACAGTAAGTTTTCATAATCATGGACAAGTGTCTAACAGATCCATTATTGTCAATCTCAAAACATACTTCCAGTGAAAGGGAAACTTAAGTAGGGCCCATTTTGGGATAAATTTATGACAAACTGTTAACACATGAACATTTCAAAGAACAAGTAAGGAAATACTTCCTTTTTCCTTGGATTAACCATGGAGCTACAAGATCCTGCTCAAAGCTTTATTCTAATGAATGCAAGAAATTAGAGGTAAAAGTGATCCAAGAAGCAGCAGACAGGAAAGTATTTTTAAAAGAAACATGGACATGAAAACAATGATCATCAAAAAGAAAACAAGATGACATAAAAGGAGACATTTAGTGAGAAAAAGACTGCCATTTTCCCATTTAGAATCATTCCAATTAAAAATAAAACATATTTTGTGTTTTTAGTAGCTCACACTAACCTTCCAGCTTGGGAAGGCATAACTCCTCCAGCTGTGATTGCAAACTTTCTTTGAAACCTAGCTATTTGTATTTTTAAAAATAATTTGAATGTTCTTACAGTTCAAATATACATACTTTTTTTGGCTTGTGCAGTGAATATGCAGAAGAAAAAATAAATAGCTAAAGCAGAGAAAAAAGGAACCTACAAATTACAAAAATATGCTCCAAAAAATAGCACTAAGCATCATTTTATAATTCTCTATTTATATCAGATCAGAGAAAAAACAGCATCTCCATCCACAACTGATGGTTTTTTACAAACGGGTTGAAAACTTTACAGATGCTGCTGTTTAGAAGGACAAGCACTGATGAAACAGAATACAAGGTAAACATCAGCAGGACTGAAATTCTTGGAAAAAAAATTAAGCTTATCAAACAACAGTATTTGGAAAGATAAATGTAAAGATAAGCAATAGGGTTTTTCGAATACACACAGCTCTGCATAAATATGAGGGACTATTACTAGCAGAGGACAAAACAATTCGTACACACTTTGCTGAAAGCATTTGTCAAATTATCACATGGGAAATTTGAATCTGATTCAAAATCAGAAGCCTGTAGCTGGTATACTGATCCAACATCCAGATAAAAAGGAGAAAGCTAATCACCTATAAGTGGAAAATTTTCAAGGTTGAAGAGGAGGGACTGTTATTTGCTACAGATTTCCCTTTGCAGATCTATAAACACACCAGTTTGTATGCTGAGACAACCATTCACAGTTTCATTATTAACTTAATGCCACTCACTCAGCAAGATTTGAGAAATACATAATCAATCCAGCACTTTCCTAATAACAGAAACTCAACAAATAAAAGAGAGGTATATCCATTTATACACAAGGAAAAGCTGCACACTGGAAAGGTTCAAAAGACATACAAATTTTCTGGAGTGCTTTCTGGACCACTCCAGGAAAAAAACAGACATAAAATAGACATTAACACATCAGACTGAAAAGCAATGGAACAACTGCATCATCAATTAATCACCAATTTTCTGGGACAAAAAAAAAGAAATAAACAAAAAACATATTTCTAGGTAAACATGTATGAAACCCCACTATTTCTCAGTAGAAACTCCAAAAAAAGCCTAAACTGTCCCAGAAATGGATTAATAAATGCCTGTGCATTTCTCCACTCTGTGCTTTTCAGACTACTCTCATGGCAAGTTGTATTTATTAGTGGTGCACACTGGTAATGTGGCATAGGAAAATGCATGCAAGGCCACACTGAGCAGGAAAGAAAAAAGTGAAGGTAAACTCATAGTGGTCAAAGAATTTAAATTCAAAACAATTCAAATATGTTTCTTTAATAAAGAAAGTCCAGAAAAATATTTCTGTAGTTTTGTGAAAGCTGAAGTATCAAATGTATATAAATCCCACACATGCTGTCCAAAGCCAGCAAAAGAAACTGCAACAAAGACTGAATAATTTCTCAAACAGGAAAAAAAATTAACGTAGTCCTCCTCTCCTCCTTTCTAACACTGTAGGGGATGAAAATGGTTATGAAGCAGTTTCAACAGTTATTTGCTTCATGTATCTCCCCTAGCACTTATGATTTTTCAATGACTTCTCCTTCTCATTTAATAATGTTTTTTGGTTGTACACAACTTTTTTCTCTGAACCTCTTCTCCCCATAAGAAATCAACACTGAACAAAATGCTGTCAAATAGGAAAAATGAGTAATCCCCACCCATTTAAATAATTATGGTGATCTCATTTGTTCCAAAAAATACTGCAGAAGTCTGAATTCAAGAACACTGATGTTTCCAAGGTGTTTAATTCTCTTTCTTTTTTTTTGTCTATCATAGGTAACTTTCGCTACTAGAAGATATGTTCAACCTAAACTCCACTCTCTCTCCATACCTGCAGCAAATTTGACTCCAAACCACCAGGTCCACGGCATGATGGAATGATGAAAGACATGCAGGAACGTAACTTGGTTGTTTTTCTTACGCAGCACAAAAAAGATCTGAAACAGATTTTTAATGAACAAAATGTTACAGAAGATAATCAAGTCCAACATATTTAAGGAAAGATGTACACATCAGTGCTGCTTGCTCATTATTATACATTCAAAAGTTCTTCACAGTTCCTTCCTCTCCCAACAGTGTTGGGAGAGGAAGGAAAACTGAGTGACTGGCTGGCTATGCAAACTAGTTTTCAAAAAAAAACTTAAAACTAATAAGTAAAATCCACCTGTGAAATCTCAAAAGCCAAGGCAAGCTTTGAAACCAAATGTCAAAGGTTGAGGCATCACCTACATGTGCAAAAAGCTGTGTAAGATGGACTTGCTTGGACTGAGAAGTCTTTACAAGCATCAGATTTTAAGTCCCCTGAACTATTAATGAAAGGCCATTTGAGAAAATTACCTGAAGGACTAGCAGTAGAAAAAACTGTGTTAGAGGAAAAGCACTTTATTATGAACTCTGACTTAGCTAACACTGGAAAATATTAAAACTGTACAGAATATATGTAGGTATTCTTAAATAATATTGACAGGCCCCATTTTAAAGGACAGACATCAAGGGAAATGTTAAGGGAAGCCAGCAAAAAAAAAAAAAAAAAAGTAAGAAGTCAGGTCATGGAAAGGGTAGTATCAGATAGCAAGCAAACAAACACAGAAGAAAAGAAGTCTGGCGTGCCAGAGAAAACATTTGGAATCAGCTGATTTAAATACAGCTAAGAAATTACCTTTACAATAAAACAAAAAATACAGATGAGAAACAAGTACCTAGTTGTCTGTATTCAAACAAAACATTTTTTTTTAAAAAATCAGGCTCAGGACTAATTAAAAAGGAGCACTATAACCTGTAGGGAATAAAGCCGAATAGAGGAATATACCTGTCAGGATTTTCCAGTTTTAGCATTCCTGACACTTCCATTACCATTCCATTTGGTTTAGTCAGTAAGATCTCCCAGTGTTGAATCATGGACATTTGCAGATGAAAAGTCAGACAGCCAGCTTTGCCCAGAGGATGTAGAACATCCTCACTGCTCATGAGTCAGCTCCTGAACCATTACTGTTGTGTCCCAAACAATACTGCAAAAACTGCACTAATTCCAACCCTCAGAAGCTGGTATTTTCAGTCAGTCCTGTCTGGTGCCAGTCTTGGGGAAATGGCTGCTGGTGGTGAGTGAGGTCTGCATTCAGCTTCAATGGATTGCTGCTCAGACTTCACGTGAAACAGGTTAGAGTGCCAGCCTGACATCAAACACCTCTATAGTCACAACACTCAAGACAATCTCCAGAATTTAGAGCAAGTAGGTATGGCAGGTATGGCAATTTTGTCCTGCATTCAGAGCTGCTGATGATATGAATGGGGAAGACAAAATCTGAAGATGATGTGAAAAAAAATATTCAGCATGATCAACTGTTTTTTATCTGCAGTGTTGAGACAAGCATTCACATAGCATAACAGATTAGTGTACTCAGCTGTTAGACAAACAAGTTATCCAGTCTTCCTAAATATTTAAAGGTATGTTGTTCCGTCATTAACATTTTTCCTGATAATGAAGGAAGAACAGTGTAAAAAGACAATGAGATAGAAAGAGATAATAGGGATAAACACTGTGATGGTATTCTAATAATTGAAGATTGGAGGATTAAATAAAAAACAACTTATATCCTCAGCCCTGAACAGCACCAGTCCTTCTGCTGTGAAAAGGAAATTTTTAGGCTCTTATCAGGCTACAAATACTTACAGTGTCTAATAATTCAATGAACTTGGAAAAGAAGTAAAGCCAACAAGTTCGCACCATCTGCAAGAATAAAAATCAAATTGTCCAACCATAGAAGTCATAGCAGAACAAATGGGTGTCTATGTAAAGGAAAGTATTGGGCCAAGTGATGTTCCAAGGTTGACAGAAATATTTAAATGTATAATTTGATTGCTTTTTCTTTAAAAACATAAAACATTTTTTATACTTAAAGGAATTTTAAAACCAACAAAAACAAGCCAATGAATTCCTTGTCTTTTTCTTTCTCCCAACCAACCAACCAACCCTCCAGTTAACTCACATGCTCTAGATTACGCAAGAGGGTATTTCCATTTAGAGCATTCCACTCTACAACAGTGCCTTCAAAAAGCAGGTTGTTCAAAAAGCATTTCTAAAAATAAAGTATATGTATAACACACTACTTTGAACAACCTGTTCTAGTGGAAGTTGTCCTTGCTCATATCAGGGGCGTTGGAACTAGATGATCTCACAAGGTCACTTCCACCCCAAACCATTCTGTTATTCTATGATAACAATTCATCTTTGTCTTTGGCAACTTACTCTTAGAGCTGTTGGTGACCTCGAGTAGTCAACAATATCACACCGGAATGAGTATCCTGTGGCCCAGCCTGACATAAGAAACTGGAGGAAAAAAGGACAAAGATTAACTTTACGTCTTTTGAAAAATTCATTAATTTTGGATTACTTTTGCAATCACTAAGCAGGAGGGGAAAAACAATATTAAAAACACCTTAAATCAGCAACTTTGTCAATCATCTACCTGTGTGTGGGATAGCTACCACAAAAATCCTTTGCTGTTGCAGATTAATGAATTTCTAATTCCAGGACCACACCCATAGACAAGAATTTTCTTCCTACACCCATTATTTCAGCTTTAGTAACTGAAGAGAAG
Organism: Passer domesticus; assembly: GCF_036417665.1. Lineage (NCBI taxonomy): Eukaryota > Metazoa > Chordata > Aves > Passeriformes > Passeridae > Passer > Passer domesticus. The sequence goes on from NC_087512.1 coordinate 20,479,527, forward strand.
AAAGAAATGCATCTCAAAACCAGTGTTAAAAACCAACTTACTGTGTAAGTAAGATCACAAAACCAAATAGAATTATTTTTAAAATTGCTATCACAGCTAAATATCTTAATACAAAAAAGAATGCAACACACCAGCTTAATACTATAACAAAACCAGCACAACAGAAAGTCATTGCTAATTATCATTACAGACAAGGAAAAAATCAATATGCATGATGTATATTTCATACCATAGTCTCTAAAATTCTGCATAGTTAAACTTCATGGTTCAATTAGTTTTCCACTCATATGAGTGATGAGCACAACTGAGAGCACATGACCACAGGAATATATTTACCAAATATAATATAATCTTTTCTCTTGGAATGTATTCAAGTTTGGACAACAGCAACAATATTAGTATTATAGTTGGCTTACTCTACTGCCAGCCACTATGACATCTGTATTTTATATCTTCATGATGCTTCTCATTATCACCATCCACTCATGCATGGTAAGAGCTTCACCTCTCCCAACTGAAGCAGGTTTAGTCCTTTTAACTTCCTGAAATAACTGATTGCTTAAAAAAAACCGGGTTTCTTCAGAACACCAGCACTAAAACACCCACCAAATGACTTCGTTCGAAAAAGGGAATGAATCAGCTTCTTGCTGACCACCACACAATACTAGAAATTCAACGGGTTACATTCTGTCCATGCACTCTTTCATGGAATTGTAACATGGAAGTCTTGACAGCAGGCTTATTGAATATCATGCCAGTGTCAGGCACTAAAAGAAATTTAATTTTTTTCTTTTACTGCTTCTTTGTGTGGTTTTTGGTGTTTTATTTTTCGTTTGTTTGGTTGGTTTTTTGTTTTCCTTTTTGTTTGTTTTTGTTTGTTTGTTTTGTTGTTGTTTGGTTTTTTTCTGAGGTTTATAATCAAACCAAACTTGGAACCAAATTCCAAAAGGAAATTCAGCAATTTTTTTAAAAAAAGTCTAAATAGCAAAAGTGTTCATCTTGCCCACCACTTTCCACACAACAGTCATGACACAAAGTAGCTGCTGCTGCAGTGCCTTTAGAGAGCTTAGGAAAAATGTCAGGTAGTTCACAGTAACTCATGATAAAATTCATGCAAATTAAGCTAACAAGAACATAACCTGCCAATTTGGCACAATAATCTGACAGCTTTTTATTACTAGTTTGCCAGGCCTGAAATAGCCACATAGGCTGGAAGTCATGCACAGGGTCAGTACTAGCACAGTGATGCTTCACCAAACAAACGCATAAGGCTGTCATTCACACAATACCATCAATACCTACACTTCAAAAAACCCTCCCAAAGCCCACCAAATCCCAACAGCAGCAAAATCTCGACATTGCTTTTGAAAAAAAAGAGAATTTGCTATTTTGGGGTTGTGGGGAAAATCAGTGTTAAAGATACTAATAAATTTGGCTTAGGAGGAAAAGCAGGAGGCAGAGGTTGGAGGTTTTTTGTTCAGAGGGATTTTGTTTGTTCATTTAAAGGACAAAAATACCTTGAATTAGATTTTGTTAATTTCTGTCATTGATTTCTGTCATTTAAAAGGCAGATCTAACTGAAGATTATTTCATAGTAGACACTCTCTATACAGTGTTTGAAACATCAGTTGTTGTTCCTTCCCCTTAAGGACAGGTTGTCACATTATCACCCAATAGGACAGAAACAATTACAAAATACTAAGAAAAGCATATTGTCTGCTTTTCCTGCTGCAGTACAGAGAATTTAAATGATGAAAACTTTAAACTTTTAAAATTATATATAAAAACACAAAATGTTTCATGTTCTCTCTTTCTGGGTATGACTTACTCTCTTTTTCCAAGAATTACAAGTTTAGCGTACAGCTGGGAGGATGATAATTACTGCCATGACAATAACATTTTTTGAGAATTGCACTGTAGGAATTATATTCATAAATTTATCAAAAATTAGTTGTTAAAGACATGAAATATATAAATACACTACAAACATAGTACTTACTTCATAAGTCATATATAAAGAGAGGGCTACCACACTAAAATTATAAAACGTCATGATCTGCCTGAGTTCAAAAGGTTTTTTATTTTCCATGAGTCTGGGTCCCAAGGAAGTGACAAAATAAACATAGGTTCCAATGATAAAAGTTGTTGGAAAAGGTGAAGACATGAGTGGCCAGCCTTCCAGTCTTGGATCTAGAGGGAGTAGAGGAAGGAAAAAAAAATCAGATGTCTACAGTACTTACTAAAACAATTACAAAAAAGCATTTAATTCCTGATGGTCTAGGCTTTTCTGTTACTTACCATGTTTCAGATGATACTGATACAAATCTATACTGACTGGATAACATGATTTAACCCATGTAGGATTCAATGCTTCTTTCTTCAGATGAAAAGGAGGCAGAGAATCATGAGTGACATGATTTTCTGTCTTTACAACCCAACAAAGCACACACTTTCATACAACAAGTTATAATACAATAATATAAAAATATATATAATTTCATCTGAGCATCACCATGATTTCACTGCACCCTTTTGTGGTTCATCACAGAGTCCCAGATCACCAAAGACTGCCACATTTCTCCATAAGCAGGTGAACTGAAACAAACCTCATGTAAGTTTTATTTTCTTTAATTTTTTTTACACTGACTTTTGGAAGATTTGGTTCAGAATTATCCCAAACTTAACTACTGACTCAGTAAACCGTTGCTTTCATGGTTTGTTGCTGCATTTTAAGGGTAAAATTATACTAGTGTTATTTTTGTCAAGCGTTTAATTCATAGCCAAATGTTTCAAGTCAGCAAATTTTCAACCCACAGCATTCAAGCAACCTTTCACCCATGAGACCTTCTGATCTGTTTAACAGCCACTGAAAGTATAAAACAGATTGAGGAGGAGAGCACATTGCAATGCTGCTCACAGCTTGTGATGTGCCAGTGCTGCTGCCCACAGACCAAGGAGGGCTGTGACCCACAGCATGAGGAATCTGCTCGAGTGTGCTGCAGGAGAACCACCACCTCTTCACAACTGTTTTTGTTGTATCCACCCTTGCCCTGCTCCTACCAAACCCTCCCCACTGTTCTTCCCAAACTAATCCTGAGAAAACCATGTTCCACCGCTAACACTATGATACAAAATGCCCCATACAAGTACTGTTGGGCATGGAGACAGCTGAGGTTCTGGAGTCGTGGACACTGCAGCAGAAATGCTCACTCCATCCCAATCCACTTCATCCCATGAGTCATACTAATTAAACTCCCTGCTCACTTGCAGGCTGTGCTTTTACAAGAACAAGAAATGTGGTGCTCAGCTATGCTAGAAAACATTAATCTTATCTATCAAACCTTACCCACTTCTCAATTTTTTTCCAGGAATTAGCTAATCCCTGTCACTATCTGTCTACCACAGGGACAAACACTGAGACTCATGGGTCTTAACTCCAAAACTGAGGTCTTCTCTCAGCTTTTGGTAAGCAAACAGAGTAAGAGACTGGCAACATAAAATCAAAGTGTGATTATTATCCCTTACTAACTGCAACAAGAGACAAACATCCCTTTTCCAATTACCACTGTGACAGAGTTAATTACTCTGAGGATTCATTTCAAAATACTGAAATTTATCAGGGCTTGGGCTTTTTTTTTTTATTTTGCAAAAGCAAAATGCAGAAACGCAATGTGCATTAATTAACTGATAAAATGCAATTGTTTGGTAATGAAAGCATTAAAACTATACATTCAGCACCATAAGAAAAACTCAAACTATATATTCAGGTAACCAGAGACACTGACAGGAGAATCACTGTCTGCACTTTATTTACTCTGATTTTAATTCCATAAACTACCTGAGTTTTGTTTACTTCCTGTTTTAAAGTGCAGAAACTAGACTGCCATGTTAATAGGTAACCTGGCAAGTCTTACAAATATTCACAGGATGACAAAGCTACTTCTAAGTTGATAAACAACACACCTAGCATAGCTAAACATTGCTATTCAAAATTATTGGGAGTTAGTAAGTTTCAGATTTAAATGACTCACCGGCATCTTTAATCCATTCATCATACAGTAGTATAGCCTTTGATGTCAGATTGCTAAAGGCCATTTTCACTTGATTTTTATGATGCTGCCTGCAGAAAACAAGCCAAAACAGAAATACGGGTTTTATCAATAAAGAAAGATTAATAAAGTTTTTTGGGAAAGACTTTCAGGAAGCAGAGTGGTAAGAAAAGAGAAAAGACTAACAGAGCACCATATGTTAAATACAGATCAGGAAGCATTAGCTGGCCACATCCCACTGTCCTTGGGTCTAATTTATAGCAGAGCTGTTATGCACAACAATACGATTTTGCAATCTGTACATACAAACCAGGTGTTTCCGTGCCATAAAGTGTTATCTCAAGAAACTGTGCTGTGGTTAACCATTACAGTTAAGAGGTAAATATGAATAAACAGCAGATGCCTAAATTATTTTTTATCACCCTTTCCACTTAAAGTCCAAGCCACTGATATACGAGGAAGTTCAGCTTTGCAACATTTATTTTTGAAAAAAAATCTTAATAATAAATATTTCTAAGGTATGTGGGAAGGAGAAAAGGTACCAATATGTCAGCATGCTCCTTTTAAATACAATAATTAGCCATGTTATAATTAGTATGCAAATCCCACTCTGATGAATCAGCTGTTTCCACACCAGAATCATGGAATGCCATAGTACCAATGTTACCTACATAGTACCACTATTAACTCACAAAAATTATCCTGCACATCCACTTTGCATGCAGTACCTCCTCCTTATGTAAAACTTTTCAGAGAAGTATTCTTATATGAATACTGATTTTTGCTCTACAATCAAGCACCCATCAGCCCTTCCCTTGCCTCATTTCCCCTAGAAAATACCTTTTAAATATCCCAGCACAATTGATGGTGTTTTTCTCATACCCATTCAGTGTCTCACTTTACCATATGAATTCTCTAAATACCCCTGCACAATCTTCACACTGTGTTCACCTTTATTAGTAGTATTTATTTATTATTTCAGGCTGCAGCACACCTTGATAACCAGCTCCCTTCCTCTGGCAGCCCTCTGCATCTCCTCCAGCTAAGCCAGCTGCAGGTTGAGAGAGCCAGTTCTTCCCTCATGGGTAATGCATCGCTCTCCTCAGATCTCCCCACTATCATCTTCTCATTTGTCTTCCCCTTAACGGTCCAGAAAAACAATTTCACCTTTATTTCCACTTCTACAAGTACTGCCATATTTCACCCTTCATTGCAAGATGCAACACAAACAAGGCTGCCGCCCTTAGAGTTCAACTGATCTACTTCATCTCCATTCTCATCTTGCTTCCCACTTGTTTTCCTGGTTGCACTTCTGTCCCGTGTCTCTGAATATCTGAAACCACTACCCATTTCAGGTTTGGAAAATATTCCCTCTGCATGTCTCTTTTAAGTTCACATTTTCTAGAAATATAATCCTCCAGCATCAGCATTTCCCAATTCAATGTCACTGCCTTGACGTTGACCATTTTCATGCATCCTGTATTTATATTACAATATTTGCTTCAGCACTCTATGCTGATAAAGGTGTGGACAAAACAAGAAGTAGGGGCATCCTCTTTCTTTACTAATGGAAACATGAGAAGCACTCTTGCATTTGACACTAGCAATCACACGAGAGAAAGCATTTTATGGTTAGAGGCAAATTTTAAATATTATTGTCACCTTGCTCCATAAGCCAACTATGGATGATATCAAACACCTATAAATCCAATCCTGTCCTGGACACCAGGTACTTCAGAGTGCTCAACTGTGACAGCCAAGCAATTCAGCCATAACTGGTGCTGGGGAGGAGCCATTAAAAATGTTTACTTTATAAATAACTATTGTATTAAATTGTTAGACCGATTACAATAAATTATCCTTTTAATCCAGTATTCTTTCAATTTCAGACACATGAGAACAGTCTGTCAAGAGAAAAGGCATGGCAAACGGAAAGCACTTCATGCAGTGGTTATAACAGAATTCTGCCAAAGCCCACAGAAACCTTGTGCAGAGCATGGCTCAATTTTTCAACAGATATATTCACTGAGTACAAACAATCATATTATATTTAACTGGTTCTTTGGTAACAAAAGTAGCTTCCTGATTTTACTGCCACCCAGTTTTCCCACCCTTGCATTACTGGAACTCAGAATGGCTAGCTCAACCTGCTGACCAAGACTGAAAGATTTAAACAAGAAATCTGCTTCAAAACATGCTCTTAAAAATCCAGAAAATTCCGTGTAGATTCTGGCACTACATCAATTGCCATATAGTATCAGTGTATTTGGTTTGCATAGCCAAGCTTTGGTGGTGGTGGGGGGGGCTACAGGGTGGTTTCTGTGAGAGCCTGTGAGAAGCTTCCTCAGTGTCCAGCAGAGCTAGTCTCTGGTGGCTTCAAAGATGGATGTGCCACTGGCTAAGGCTGGACCAATTAGAAATGGTGGTAACACCTCTGTGATAACAGATGTAAGGAGAAGGGAAAAAAACACCCAATGCTTGTGCAGTTGTAATTGCCACCAGAGAAGAGCAGAGTGAGAACATGTGAGAGGACACCCAAGTCACTGCAGAAGGAAAGACAGGAGGTGCTCCAGGCACCAGAGCTGAGGTTCTCCTGCAGCCCGTGGTGCGATCATGGTGAGGCAGCTGTGGCCCTGCTGCCCCTAGAGGGCTCTGGGGATGCAGAGATCCACCTGCAGCCCCTGGAGGAGACCCAGGCCAGAGCAGGTGGATGCCTGAGAGGAGGCTGTGAACCCATGGAGAGAGAAGGTCACACTGGAGCAGGCTGTGGCTGAAGGACTGCACCCCATGGAAGAGTGACCTACATTGCAGAAGCTCATGGAGAACTGTTGCCCGTGGGATGGACTCACTGGAGAAGTTCATAGATAACTGCCTCCCATGGGGGAGACTCCTTGCTGGAGCAGGGGATGGAGTCCTCTCCCTGAGCAGTAGCAGGGATATGTGATGAACTGACCACAACCCCCATTCCCATCTCCCTGCACCTCTCTAGGGGAGGAGGTAGAGCTGGGAAGGAGGGAAGGGTAGGGGGAAGGTGTTTTCAGGTCTCATTTTACTTCTCATTGTCATGCTCTGATTTAGTTAGTAATAAATTCAATTATTACTTTTAATTCGAGTCTGTTCTGCCTGTGATGGTATTTGGTGAGTGATCTTTTCCAGCCCTTATCTTAACCCATGAGCCCTTTATTGTCTTTTTTCTCCCCTGTCCAGCTGTGAAGGGGAGTGAGAGAGAGGCTTTGGTGGGCATCTGGCACCCAGACAGGGTCAACCCACTACAATGGGCTTGGGCTGTTGCTTATGACACCCTCTTACAGTTGTCATTCAACAACTGCAAACCCACAAATAGACAATTCTTCACATTTACCCACTTGACTCCTCCACTTTAATTTTTTCATCAGAAGTTAGACAAATGTGCTGTCAGCATTTAAATAGCAACCCTTATGCCATAATACCTGCTAGGCATAGAGGCCAAATACAAGACTTTTATCTGGAATCTGACTATATCCAATAGATTTCTTGTAGTTGTAGTAGAAAGACAGATGATGAAAATAGTGAACCTGGCACTTGCCATACTGATAGTGAGGAATTTGTCCTAAGTCTCCTAACCCCAGCACTCAGCTCCTCTTCCTTTAAAATAGTTCTCAAAATTTTAGACAGCAGAGGCTCTCAGACTTCAAGATTTATTTTCTGTTCCTAGTCAAGCAAGAAACAACTCCACCACAGTTACTGAACATCTGAAAGTTTCTGGAGCTCAGTAACTCTGGAATTCAGTAACTTGAGAGGATTTACACAGGAAGCAGCCCCTGCCTCACCACTCAATAGTGACTGACCTGAATCTGAATCTAAAGGTAAGCAAAACACAGTAAGTTAATTCCAATTACTTTAAGAAATAATGTCTGCAAGAAAGACAGTGCTGTTCATAACTTTCCAACAGTTAAAAGATTTATTTAAAACCGACTTTTATATATGACATTACTATTTCACTTTCAATGTATTTTACAATTCCACCTATTTTCTTACCTAGCTACCCAGTTTTCCTTCATAAATCCACTTCCGTGAACAATAGTTTACATTAATTAATTAATTACAATTAATAGTTCTTAGGATAATTTTTGTTAACCACTTACAAAAGGAGAGTTAATGGCAGTATGAAAAATATTTTGTCTTACCTTGTTACACTTACTTCACACGTGTTCACACACACTGGAAAATAATATGATCAAGACCTGCTTGTTTCATAGAAGAGTGAAAAAATAAAAAGGAAATCATACCTACACACAAGCTAAACAACCAGCTTGTGCTACACGCAAGATAAACAACTAGCTTGTGCTTCACTGAAAAACCAAAGCATTTCTGAAAGACTGTTTTTTTTATAGTACAACTGTGTTGTTAAGAAGTAAACTGATAATGCTTTGACCATAATGCAATCTTCCAAAACATTTGGCAGTAAGCTACAGAAATTATCTTCTAAGAGACTGGAAAGAGTTCACCTAAGGGGTCAAAGAGTTGGGGCCAGAGAAGGCCATTTGTTAAATACAGTTTTAGTTCTTCACACTATGAAGTCATCTGCCTGTTATGCATTTGTATTGAGCCCTAGTTCAATCAGGAAAACATACATTTCGTTTACCTACTGGCTAATGTACTTACAAAATCAGTACACCAGCACTTCTATTCCAATCTTCCTCTTTCTGCTCATAACAAAATTTTTTAATTCCACTAAAATGCACAATAGATTGTCCAGTTTCTAGCAAATTCTCTCAAATAAGGTAGTACAAGCAGACTCATTTTCAAAATTGGGTCATTTAAAACAATATATTGCCAACAATTTACATAAACTCAAAAATACAGTCATATAAGTAATCTGGCCAGCTTTAAAAGCTCTAAATAACAGAGACAGTCCTCTCAAACACATGCAGCTGGAAAACAACTTTCAAAATCACCTAAAAAATGTATACAAGATATTCAGCTCTTCAAAAGAAGTAAGCACTACTTTTCTTTTTGTCAATGGAAATAAAACTGTGTACCTAAGTTCAAGTCAGTGTAGCAGCATAATTCCTGAAGATTCTTTAAACAAATGTGCCTCCACCGATGTAAGAAGAGGAGATAAAAGTGAGGCAGAGGAGGAAAAGGTTTGTGTTAAAGAGCAAAGTAATTTGCTGTGCTCTGGTTGCCTGCATCTCAGCAGACAGCTGCAGGAGCCCACTAGCTGAGTGAGGCATACAGCTCGGCAGAACCAGTTCCAAGTTGGACCATTACCTTTACTGGAGAGAGAAGGGCAGATAAGATTGTTTACACCAACAAAATGCCACAAATACTACAGCAAACCACATGAGAATGTCTGACAATGACAAGTGGTAAGGAAACAAGCTGTTGGAAGTGCTCAGGTTCACTTAGCTCACAAAACTATTAGCGATTTTTGTAATGGGAATTACTGGTATGCCTCAAGTATTCCTAATTTTTAAATGAGAACAAGAAGTTTCTCACATTCCTTTGGTTAACCCACATGAAAGATATTTGCCATTCTTTATGCTCATTTACTCCCCCTACATAGTTTTTAAATAACAAAACAGATATCAAGATTTACTTTTAAATAGTCATTTTACAAAAATTGTTTTATGTTAATGGCTACTAAACAAAATAAGCACATAAAAGAACTTCACCAAAAAAATACACAAAAAATAAAACAAAAAAAAACCCAGAATGAAACAATTGAATATAAGCTCTGTCACTCCAAAAAACAATTTTCAATTCAGCATGAACTTAAAACACTTAACATTAAAAATATACATTAGAGAAAAATAGATAATAGCATTTTCTAAAGAATCCCTGTAAAATATCTAGTCTGTCTTTTTAATAATAATTACAAAGACAGACAAGATATTTTACAGGGATTCTTTAGAAAATGTCTGCAGATTATGACAACCCGGGGCAGAATTCAGTGGTCTAATTTCCACCCAGGATGGGTCTCAAAAACAAAGCTTTTGGAGGGTCACACTTCACCCAGTAAGACAGTGATGACTGGAGGATCATCCACCCTGCAGACCCCCCTGGAAGAGGGAAAGAGCCTAGAGGAACATTGACACATGCAGGTCTGATTTCAAAATTACAGCTTAAGAAATGGCAGTAATACTGGCTTACATATTCAGGCACAATTATGAAACTTGCATGTTTCAGAATCACTTTGTATACTGTTGTTAATTCTGGTCTTGAAGTTCAGAAGGTAATTAAATTAGGACGTTTCACAGATGGTATCTTAAGATTTACCTGGGAAATACCAGCTCTGCCCTTCCTATTTCCCAAGGCTGTGTGTTACATAATTGCAGTTATTTTAACTACATTACTCCCTTATGTCACATGGCAAGCAACTACAAACTGCCTATTATATTACACAGATTACTCACCCATGTTCTGCAACAAAGTTTTAAACTTTAGCTGGGTGTCACCTGTTGTTATGGATTTTGCTGAGAAAAGTTTCTGTCACCTTTTCCATTTTTATGCCTTCTCTCAACCATCCAGCCCAGTTTGTGAGAGATTCATCTCACATGCAAGTTTGCTACATCCTGCTTAAAATTAGATGGCTTTTTCCTTTTTGATAATATTGCTTATAAACACTGCCCCTGCTAGATGACAGTGGACATCCTAAAAACAGATTACTGAGGCTTAGAAATTTTATTAGAACATACTCTAAAATTGCTCATTGCAACTATTCAATAAGATACCTAATGCTTATCTTGTGTAGTACCCTTACTGAATTTTTTACATAGCATCGTTTTATTTAATCCTTTGCTTTTTAAACTAGCATCAAATCTGTTATTCACCTAAGTGTAAAGTACTCTAAGTAGCACAGCTAGTGAAAACAGGTTTCATTTCAACCACACTTCACACTGGTTTTTTGTCTGTCCAGTGGACTTCCTACTCTGCTGCTGAGTAAAATAAAGACCAGTTTGTATTTGCTTCCACACCTCTCTATAAATTGTTAAAAGAACAGATACTGAAGACTTCACAGCAAAGCTGAACAGTAACAACAGGCAAGGAAAATCCCCTTCTTATGGGAACAATTTCAGGAGTACAGCCCTGCTTTGTACCCAGCTCCCAGCCAGAATTACATGGGCACTCTCCTGGAGCACATTCACTGAACCAAGCACCAGTGTCTGAATGAGGAAGGCCCCTGTGCAGTCCAGTCCCACAGCATCACAGCCAGTGGGTCTGCTCCAGGGAGCTGCAGGATAAGCCACAGCAGTTCACCAGCCCAAATTAAAGCTTAGGCTTTGAGAAAGAAAAAAAGTTATTATTTCTCAGTCAACTCAGACTTGAAAGGCTGAACTGGCTTGTGCAAAGGAAATATTAAAATTCACAACTTGAAATGCCACAGAAAGGGAGAAAAGTGGGAATAACAGCCCTGTCATAGATCCCTTTAAGCTGATAATGAAGCCGTGTAGCAAGGCCCCATCATCATCCAGTCCCACCTGCTCATAGGCAATCCCGTACTAGATGGCTAGTCAAACACTTCACATGCTTCACCTCGAAAGGTCATCACACTGTCCACCAGAGACACTCCACAAGATGAGATGTGAAGCCACAAAAATTACATTGTGCTACAATAAGGCAGGAAAAGACCTGTCATCAGCAGTATCTTAAATATCTTAAACATATCACCTGAGCTTGCAGGGATGCATGTGAAATGATCCTATGTGATCTTCTACACCACACAGAAAGACTTATCAAGTCTAAATAGTTCTTCCAACCACAGCCTGGAAGGAAGTTTCTTTGCAAGTCTGAATCTACTTATCAGGTTAAATAAGTATGAGACTCTGGGCACATCCCTGAAAAAGGTCTCAGTTTCACTTACGACTTGAACACCATGGATATCACTGGATCTTCACCCATTTTCTCTCCCCATACTTCCAAAGTTTCAGAGAAAACAAACAACATTAGCAGGGGGAAAATTCCTAAGATTTTAACTTGTTTTCAGTGCTCCCCTGCCTTTAATAAAAGCTCTTTATTGAGCATTTAAATGTCAGCCATCCTTCAGCCAACTAGTCTCACCTGCCTACTGTGTTGGAATGAGTGGCTCCTCACACAGCTTAGAACAGCTCTTCTTGGTGCCCCAGTGCACAGCCTACACTTGGCTCCTTGAGTTTGATCCTAGCTCAGTGACACCAGCTCACAAGGTCACCTAGGCCTGTGTACACAGTGACTCCTGAGGCATACACAGCATGACAACTTTCACTAAGAAGTCAAAATAAGGTTCTTAATGCAACCTTACTTCTATTTAATAATGGTATATCATTACCCCTATCAAAGGCTTTGGTAATGCATTGGTTTAGTAACTGGGCCATATCCGACCCAGGTTAATATCCTCCTTTCCCAAAGGATTTAGACTCTCCTGTTTCCTCCTTACCTTACTGTGCAACTAGGAAAGCAGCATTTCAGATTTACTTGAAAGACCAGATCAACTAAGCTTTAGGTCAGTTTAAGCAGACTTTCACAAAACATGAACTAAAGGCTAGAAAGCAGTAACACAATCTAGCATTTTCAGCCATGCTGCACAATCATGCTAACTCATACCCCGTGTGCTCCCTGCTCATTCATCTACAAGCCATCTTCTTAACATACAGAGCTCTTACCCATCCTGTTTGTTTTTCCTCTACAAACAGCTATAGCAGAGACAGTTCTGATAAGGATAGGTAAGAATTATTTACAGCTGTGGTGTTTCTAAAGTGGATCATTAGTATCATCACAAGTAACCAAGCAAAAGAGAATAAACTCTGTACTGAAATGGAGGGGTAAGGACTGCTATTTACCTGCACTGCAAAAGATAAAACAGACTGGGTTTTTTAAGCTGCCTTGGAAGCACATTTTTAATTCTCAGTTTATAGGTAAGTTCTAAAAAGAGAGAGGGAGTGCAAGTGCCTGCTAAATACTATGAATTAAAGGGATCAAAGACGTCTAATGTCTGAGACTGTCCCCTTCTCTTAGCAGCAAGCTGAGTCACTGAGTTGGCTCCACCATATCGTCTACCCTAATTTACAGTTAAGAGTTAATGCATAAGAGTTAACTCAATATAAGGCTCTCATACACTGAACTAATCACAATAGAAGCAGTTTGCTACCAAGGACTTGGTTTGTGTTTACCCACCTCTTAGGAGATCAACAACATAAATTGTCATTAAATAGTCACAGTGGGGGTCACTCCATGGAAGCTAAACAGAAATAGAAAAGAAGAGCTAGACTTCAACTTCCAGAGAAGACTCCTTACAAAAAAAGGGAATAGGACTCGTGACATACATAGTATCTTTCTAACGTAGCCAATGCCAATGGAAAAAAAACTAGACAAGACTTTTTATTTCCAAAGACATGTCATAACCAAGTAATCAATGGCAATATACCAGTTGGTATTCAGCACTAGGGAAAAAAATAAAAAATTAGACCATAATTTTTCCTTGCAGTAGACAAAGACAGGTAGATGGAGATGTCTTTGTAACAATGAAAACACATCAGAAAAGAGTTTTATAGGAAAAGGAGATAGAAAAAGAAAAGTAAATAATTACCTTAGTAACACAATATTCACCTTAAGAAAGAAGAGGTAAACAAGCAAAGTGAAAAATGTTCGTAATTATTAAAGGAAGAGGTGTTTTTCCACCTTGTGTTACATCTTGTGTATAGCATACACTCAGCTCTTGTCATTGTAGTTGCCATGGCAAAACAACATTGCAAAATCAATGCCATTTTATGGAATTTTTATTGCACCAGCTCTAACCTTGCTGGGTTCAGAATATTAGTAAGTAGTAACACTGATAACACCCGTGCAGAGTTGCAACATACTATTTTGTACACCCTCTAACGCAGCAATTTACAGTAGTTGAACTGCTCCCACACCACTCTCCCATGCTGACGTGAGCTAATTTGCTTTACCATTGTTTCCCACTGCCTTGCACTTGCTCAACCTACCCACCCTCTGGGTCCTGGGCCGATATCCTAGGCAGCAAAATAATGCATTCCTTCTGCTCCTATTTTGCTTGCATTGCAGTAGGCAGGCATAAATTTTAAAGGCAGCTGACCAAGAACTGACACCCTCCCTTCCCTCCCCCTCCTTTTAAGCTTCCATGCAGCATAGTGGACATGCTGCTGAGCATTGTAAACATCAGCAACTGCACCCTCCCTGGGAGGCTCTTCCAAGAGAACGGGAACCAGCTGTGCTGGCACCTTTGGCAGTGACCCGCACAGAGCAACGTGAACTTGGGGAAGCGTGACACGGGCAGCAGCGGCACCGGGACGGATGATGGCAGAGCTGTGGTGTGACAAAAGCTGCTTTAAAGGAAATGTCCCAAGTGCCTTTTAAACTAAAGTCTCAGAACACTCCTCCTACCCAAGAAAGCATGCTGACAGTATCGTTAAAAAGCTGCTGCTCCCACGTCCAGTCTTGGCACGTGTACTTTTTGGAGCACTCCAGGAAGCAACTACACTGCCACATCCTAAATCCTTCCAGTTCAGAGCTGGTAATTTATACAGCTGCAGCTGGAAGTTTCAAATCACTGAGGGATATGCAGGGAGGTATACAGGACTTAAGTTGTTGTTGTTTAAATTAACATTCTTCAGCATGATGAAAGGCTTGGTTAATCACTATGAAACACACTCATGAGTATTAGTATCAGGCAACCCAGGAAGGCACATTATACCACTGTTTGGAGACACAGGCCTCTCAGTCAGAACAACTAAATAAAGCAGTAAAGTCAATTTCTCCTGGCACTCCATTTTTTTATTTCCCAAAGAAGATCTCCACTTTAAAAAAAAAAATTAGCTTATACTTACCCCTGACCAAAGTTACAAGTTTCTGAAATGGAAAAGCCAGATGTTTCTATTATACCCTGTACTCAATGGAGGAATCACAGTGGGGTGGGGAATGGAAATGGACAGCAAATAGGCATCTGAAGTTTAAGATAACTGGAGGAAATTACCCCACAGGCTCCTTCTGAAGCCAAAGCCACTTGCATTGTGATTATATATCTCTTGAATCCAGAGATGAATGCATGGAAATTAGTATATTATAAACCCCTATTTGATTCTGTTCAAAATTTGAGTAAGGTTTTGGGTACCACTCCAGCCATCTTGCATGTTGCTTACACTACTTGCCTGGTAACTTTCCCCAGTACCTTTTCCTTTCGAGATGACTCACCCAATGGAGGCAGATCCAGTTTGACAGCTTGGGCACATGGAGTGAACACAAGAATGGGAGCACCTTAGCTTTCACACAGTGCTAGCAGCAGTTACAAAAATACTCTTTTCCTCTTGCTATGCAGATACCCTTCTAAGGACTATGGAAGTGCCGGACTTTCAAAGGGTTCTAGTGACAGACTTGGAGGTCAGAACTCAAGAAACTATATGGAATAGGAATAGTCATGGTTGCCTATAAGCATTAGAGTGAAGAAACATCCAGACACAGTGACCCAGAACAGGCAAAGGCCTGTAGGAACTAAAGAAAAAGGCTGCATGGGCAACACAACGTTGCATGGACAGTATTCAGAAGACAGCCTAACCTCAACAGCTTGCATGAAAGCAAAACCATTCATTACCTAAAGATATTAACTGGCTTGATCAGCAAAAGTATCTAACAAGATTTTTTTTAACCAGATCTTGTTATATGAATTCAACTTTAAAAATATATAAATTTTTCATTCAAATTCCAAGAAATCAATATGCAGGAGTTTGCAGAACAACATGCAAAACTGAGGTTGATATTATGGGAAAAGATATATTAATGACAATACAGAGCTGTGAAAGCATACTTCTGTTCCAGATCGAGTTATTTAGACCTTAGTTCCTTTGCTAATATGGATTTCTAAAAGTCTTCATTATTTTGCACTTCCTGGAAGCTCAAGAACAGCACAAAAAGAAGCACTGTGCAGGCCAGGCCATGAGTTTGCAACTCAGAGCTCTTTTAAATCAGCCTGGAACACCAAACACCAACACATGGATGTGTTGTTTGATTCTGAGAAGCAGAATCAAACAACACATCCATGCACAAGTTTAGTCACAGGTATGTAAGGATTTTTTCATCTTCTATCAATATTTTCCACTACCACAATAGAATGCACTTTTTACCATCTTTCCAGTCACTTGGAGACCACCCAGGACCACAAGACATCTCTGCAGTTTAAAATACAACAGTTCATCGAGACAGCATGGAGGGATAAACCAGCTATGTCTGGACAAGGCAACTGCACTTTTTTTTGTCCTCTTTTCGATCCTGAAAGATTGCCAAATATAAATAGCTTACAAAAGAGAGAGAGAGAGAGATCCCATCAACAAAGTGCATTAGGCAATGGATGTGCAACATCAGAATAACACAAGAGACAATAATACTTCCAACAAAGAAGCTTGGCAAGCACCAGAGTACTCAGCTTAATACTAATGTTCCTTTAAAACACCAGTATACTAGAAACAGACAAGTGTCTGACAGTCTACTCAGCATGCTACAGCAGTAAAACAGAAGGAAACTGAACTGTCTCCAATACAAAAGAAGATTAGACTTATGTATAGCTATGCATTTAGGTTATCAAAAATAGTATTTTTGACACACAGGTTTTAATGCCTTGCAGAAGAGGTTGGTCAGTGGGTTTGGTTCACTCTCTGTATAAAGTTCCAGTCCCCAGAGAAAAAGGGGCATGTGTTCTACCAGTTAACACAGCAAAGCTGTAAGCAAAACCAAAGTGTTGTGTGCTGGTTCAATATTCCAGTTAATGTGCAAAACCAGCAGGCCACACCCCCCTTTCTGAGCCTGAAGCAGCACCACAGCCCTCACCATGAAAGCAAACCTGGTTTTCTTCTACTCTTCTGCCTCACTTCACAATGACTCTATTGCTCACATTTAAACCAAACCATTTGCTTTCACACACATTCTTTGTCTTATATATACATTATTCAGGTGCAGGTTCATCCAGCTGACCATATCCCAAAAGCATGATGCCATCCCACTGACTGGAAAGGAAGACTGGATCTCTTCCCACTGCATTCATCTCAAAGAATGAGCCAAGGTCATATAATTTCACAGTCTGTAAAAGTGACTCCCTCACTTATCACAAAAGTCTTTCTAGATTGAATCAAGTTTTGTCTGATACTTCAGCACCTTGGATGAAAGCAACTGATGAAATATCACATTTTACAACGATATGCATAAAGTCTCTACAGGATAAAAGCAAGAACACCAGATTGCACAATTTCCACACCTCCAGAGGCAATTTTCCATTCCATACTTTTAAATGTAGTTCAAACGGGGTATATGAGGTGTTCAGTTTTAAAATAAAATAGCAACCTCATTTCAAAACTGGGAAAAATTGCAGAGCAAAACTCAGCATGGTCCAGTCCAGGTTCAGAAACATGTTCTCCACAACTTTCTGATAAGCTTCCCTAACTGATCAAGTGGATCACTTCCGTTCACAAACAGCTGTTTCAGGATAATCTGAAATTCAGATGGAGAATAATAACTGCTTGAAATCTTAAGGGATGAAGTAAAGGACAGGTTGAAGAGAGGCACAGAGTATTCTAATGGCACCTGTATTTTACATTCCCTCTTCTCTTTGTAAAGTCTGCCATGCTCCTAGTTAGAAGTTAAACTGAGTGAACTTCCTAAACATCAGAGCTATGGCATGAGGCTATTTACAGCCTTGTCTTAAAGTTTTTTTTCCTTTTTCATGTAAAAACAAACTTAAGCAAACTCCTTAACAAGCTGACTTGTTACAGAACAACAGATGCTACAGAAACAATGTTGTCAGCACAGCGGAAATAATGAGAGTGATTTTTAAAAAGGCTTTTGAGAAGTTTACCTTACAAATAGTTTTATGAAAGGTTTCACTTCCAAGTTGACAGTGAACATTTGACTTTACTTCATTATCCTTTTGGCTTTGGTTGACCATATATTCTACAATTCTCATTCACAAGAGACAAAGGGGGACAGGGCACTTCCAAAGTAATAATAATAGTAGTAATAATAATTTCATTAAGCTTGTCACACCCCTTCTGCACAGTTAAAGACTAATAAGTGAATTTTTTTTTCTTCAGCACTGAACAAACAAGCTAGAACTCTGACTACAAAATGATAAAGAATGTGTTTAATCTAGATTTTTCCAACTGTACATTTAAACAAATACAAAAGGGATTGTTGTGAATGTTGAGAAGGCAAATACTGTAAAACACACTGTTCTCTTGCAATATACCTAAATCCAAGTAATTTTCACCTGTACAACAGGAAAACTTGCCAGCTACTACTTCTCTGAACTGACTACAGACATTTCCACATGCCCATCTCCATCTATTAATAATGCCACAACTTTCTTGAAAGAAAGAACACAGTACCAATGTGAACCATTCCCATACTCAAAAAGCATACAGAGAACCACTGAATCAGGTTTTTGTGACTTTGCTTTAAGTCACTTCAGGACTGATGATACAATGCAAATTATTGCCAAATCAACAAACTGATCTTTGTGATTCAGAGTCCAGCAAGAGTCATCCCCTTCTTTTGTTAGAAAACAAAGAATGAAAGGAATAGAGTAAGCTATATTTTTATCTCAGGCATAGCCATAAACCCAGAACGCCATCACTGGGACAGGAGCATTCTCTTGAATTCCAGCCCATGAGATGCCTGTTGAAACTTAGCAGCTTTTTGCACAGTACATCCTATTTCTTTGCACAGGGTTTTGCAGTGCACTAGACAAACTTACATTCACATTCACATGCATTCAGTGAGGCATTGCTTAAAAAAAAAAAAAGTCTTTGAATAGAAGTTCCAGGCACAGAGCCCAGTGTGCAAGGCCCATATCAATATAAAACATAATCCAAACTACAAAGAATTCACAATACAATTAAATACAGTCAGGCAGCATGCAGGAATTCATAAAGCTGCTACAAGCAGCTTCTGTTGAGCACAGCCTGCTCAAGCAGAGCAAGTCTGGCTGTTTACAGGGTAAGTTTGCAATTATAAGAGCACTTTTAATAGTAGCAATGTAATTTTAATCAGCCTCTCTCCCCATTACTCATACCTGCTCCTATGTCATCCTTGACTTCTGCTGGAACAACCATTTTTCAGGCTGCATAATAAAATAGATTGGGAAACAGACCCAGCACAGGAGAGCAAGCCTCACAGAAAAATAAAGGGTATTTTCTAACCCAGACTGTTTCCTCAGTGCTTCTTAGTACCAGCTTTCAGCAAGAAATACTCCAGCACAGAAGAAAAGTGACACAAGAAACACATGCAAAGAAAAGCACGTGGAATAATAGAAACGTTGGTGAAACTGCATCATCAGCCTAAGCAGGTATCACAAGCAGAGTGGAGATAAGAGTTGATGTGTTTGCTGCTTTTACCCTGGCACAGTTAAAAGGGGCAATCTGAATACCATTGCTCCTAGCAAATAAGATGATTCATAGAGTTTACTGACACCTGTATTTGTCCTCCTTGTGACATCTGTGCCTCTCTGCAGGTGGAAGCCAGAGTTTGCTTTGGGCCAGATAGGCTTCACAAATAGTTTTTAAGAGATTTGTGTGCTACCTCAGGATTTTGAAATTAAATGCTACTGAAATTCAATTCCTCAGACTCTCATAAAGAAGCAAGATAACATTTAAAGACACTTAAATCTGTGGTTCTCTAAAGTGTTTATTCATCTCACATTACTCCATTCACGAACCACTTATAGGTGTTTTCCAATCAACATATTCAGTGATACATTGCTTTGTGTAGCCATCTTAAGCAGACAGAACAAAAATAACAAAAAACATGCAGAAGAAAAAAAAGACATTGACAAAAAAAGACACATTGAAAGCATTTTACTTTGTGAATTCATTAAAAATAGAGAAAAAGAATTTACCAAAAAACAAAACCAAAACCAACTAACTAATCATGTCAGTGGTCAGCATTAAACATTGAAACCAAAGACAAGTAAAGAAAAGAGACATCTGAGTTATTCTGATGTCTCTCATCAGCGTAAACTCACGTACTTAACTTTTCACATTTTGGATTTCAACTAAATGTCATATACATAGAAAAAAATTCTTAACTGCTGCATCACTGGCACCTTGCCAACTTTTGGCAAACTTTTGGCAAATTGGAAATGTGACAACAGGCACTTAAATTACTACATGTCCCTCTAGCTTTAGAGGTATCCTTTAAACTGAGCTGTTTAAAAAAAAGTACAATCAGCTTACAAAATTAACTACTTGTTTCATAATTCTTTTGTTCTAATAATCTCATATTTTTGAGGAGTAAAAGGTTTTGTTTCCACCCTTTAGGCTGCATTTGCCCTTTAAATGCAGCAGTGAGCCTAGGTAGAGGGTGAAGTCCCAGGGCAAGGACATGGGACTTGCTCCCCAGCACTGTGGAACAAAGCAGAGTAACCACTCAACTTTCAGGGCAGCTTTCAAGCAAAGACCAACTTCCCTTTTAGTACTCAGACAGGCCTACCAAAATCTGCTGTTTGAAGTTAACAATCCATTAACTGAAAAAAAAAAAAAGAAAAAAAAAAAAAAACCACCCACACTTACCTACGTCTGCCATTTCTTGAATTTAATACATACTTGAGCAACAAGAAACTGATAAAAACACTGCCCATGTGCCACATGCTGTGACTTCATGAAAGAAAACCAGAATAGCAAAGAGCTGCAGTGACAGACAGAGGAATAGTGAGGGGAACAAGTATTTTTTTCCTTTCCAGCTGCCCAGGAAACCAGCTTAAAGTTTCGGACATTTCTGAAGTGAATATGAGTGCTGGGCTACAACATTATTTGCATAAAATATGCTGTGCCACTGAAGGTGTCAACATCCATCTATTCATATTTGCCTGTATACTCTATTATCTCTATTATCCCTATTTTACAAGTTGTCCTTGATCCACTTCAGACAAAACAACACAGTTGGTCTAAACCCATAACTGATAGCTAAACCATCTTATTTCAGCACATCAGCCTTCACCAGGAAAATTATGGGGCAGCAGCCTCTGACAGCCATGCTGAGGCAGGAAAGATGCCACACGAAGTCAGCCAAGTTAGATCCAGAGTACAATAAACATGATTTCACAAGCAGCTAATGAAGATCCATAAAGGGATCTTGGCTCCCTTCCACCTCCTGCCCTTGAACATGGCACAGAGGTGACATTCTCCCACTTCCCTCACCCCACACATGCCTGCCATGCCCATCCCATGCGCTGCTGGTGCCTCTGCCTCGCTCTGCAGCTGCCCACACCTCCGGAGATCTGTGTGTTAGGCAACCAGATAGGGGCAGCCCAGGGAAGCACTAACGCCGACACGCTGCGCCAGAGCAGCTTCAACAGGAAGAGCAGAAGTCCACAGAGGGGGAAAACAAGATTCCCTGTTTATTGCGGCACAGAGAAGCAAACCCAGGAAAGGCACAGAGAGGCAAGGGGTGCACACTCGGCAAATGCCATCAAGTCATGTCAAGATACAAAAACACCCCTGATTAGTTCTTTTGCACTAGTTGATAGGTATTTCATGGTATTTCATGAGCTTCATAATGAGTTAAATCCTATTTGGCTTGTATTACTTGACTAATGCTGTGGCATCCGTCCCAACACATTCCATGAATATTGCTTCCTGTACCAGAACCTGTCTTGCTCTACAAATAAATTCTTAATAGAAAGATCACATTATATTGAAATATTGTAAAATTGTATTATTCTCTGTATTTTCAACAGAGGTGCTGCCTAGCAAGAATTTCAAAGAATCATAGAATGGCCTGGGTTGGAAAGATCACCTAGTCCCAAACTCCTGCCATGGCCAGGGACACCTTTCTCTAGACCAGGATGTTCAGAGCTTCGTCCAGCCTGGGCCTTTCAGGGATGGGGCATCCACAGCTTCTCTGGGCAACCTCTACCAGAGCCTCACTTTAAGCCCATGTTTCTCTAGGTTTTCAAATCATAGTTCTTTGTATATTTTCTTCAAGTAAACGTGTGACTACAAGTGCTTCCACTCCTCAGGGAAGTGTTTTCAGGGTACATCCACACTGGCTAATGCCATGTCAATACAGCAGGATTCCATCTCTACCTGAGGCAGCTCCAAGGCAGCCCGAGTGCGTTCCGGGCAGCACCCCAAGTGTTGAGCAGCAGAATAAATCAGGCAGCATGCTGTTCCCAGGCTGCTCCCAACAACCAGAAAAACTTGTTGAAACTTCTCCCACATGGTGGTGTTCAGTACAGACCTACACATGGGTCTGAGAATTGAATTATAATGAAGTACGCAAGAGAGTATCCATACGTGACAGTAAGTTTTCTGGTTTGCCTGAACAGCTTTAATTAACATACCTTGATTTCCTATGCAAGTGAAAAAAAAAAATCAGTAAGAGCTGGTTTGCTGCCTCACTATGACTTTTCAAGCATCACACTATTCTGTCTTGGTGACAGCAATACCCAAGACCCAACCAAAGTTTCCATTCCAAATGTATTTACAAATTAAGTATCCACAAACTTACAATTCTATAACAATACACATGACATCTACAGTTGCAAAGGACAAGTCTGAGAGGCTGCTCCAATGTAGCCTCATCAACCCCCCCCAGCTGGCACTGACCTGCCTCCTTGGCTCCTGGCCTCACTGCCTATGTGGTCAGTCCTTAAGGACAGACCTGCCCCACACGGCAGCAAAGGTGACCAGAAAAGGTCTCCAAAGACAAGGAAGGCAGCAAGCCAGACAGCCACCCTTCCAGACAACCTGGCTAGACATCACCCCTCCAGCCCTACATTTTAATATCACCATCTTAAGCACATGGGCCACACCTCTCCCCTGACTGTCTCCAACCTTCACCCTTGAAGAGAAAAACCTCAGTAGTTTCTTGATGCCTGGTATCACCCTTTGGGAGCAAAAGATGTGGGAAGAAAAAAAAGCATTTTTCAACAGTAAGGTCCCTGATGCAGTGGGACCATACCCATGCCACGATGTAACTTGTTCTTCATGACAGGAAGGAGAGCTCTGTTCGTGTGAGGCACAGCCGGAGGTTCTCGAGAGACAGGCACCGGGAGGTGTGGGGCACAGCCAGAGGGTTTGGAGGAACCACTACTGCTCAGTGCCAGACCCGGTGAAAGGGTTTAGGGGCACAGACACGGTGCGGTGTAGGGCACAGTCAGACAGCGTGGGGGCCAGGCACTGCAGGCTGAAGTACACTCAGCGGGGTTGGAGGAGGAAGTCTGAGAGTCTGGAAGTATGGCACAGGAGGGCGCGGATAGGGACCAGGGATGCAGGTGCGTCCAGAGGACGAAGGTGGGGAGCAAAACAGCTCAGCGCGGAACAGCCAAGGGTTTGCGGAAGAGAGCAGAGGTACGCGGGAGCAAACAGGGAGTCTGAAAGGAAGGCGGGCAGGAGGCAGCCCGAGACCCGTCCCGTCCCGTCCCGCCCTGCACGCCCCAGCGCGGGACAGACCCTGCGGAAGAACGCCGAAGGCTCCTGCTCCCAAGATGCCCGCGGTGCCCCGCGCTCCGGTTTCCCGCTCCCGCCGGATCCACTCACGTGGCCGCAGCGCGCCCCACCTGTCCCCGCTCCGCCGGGCGGCAACTGCGCGGCGGCACCGCGCGGCCGCGGGAGGGCGCGGAGGGGGCGGGCCGCGGAGCCCGCTCCGCCCCCGCACCGCCCCGCTCCGCCCTCCGCACCGCCCCGCTCCGCCCTCCGCACCGCTCCGCACCGCCCTCCGCACCGCCCTCCGCACCGCCCCGCACCGCTCCGCACCGCCCCGCACCGCTCCGCACCGCCCCGCACCGCACCGCTCCGCACCGCTCCGCACCGCCCCGCTCCGCCCTCCGCACCGCCCCGCACCGCTCCGCACCGCCCCGCACCGCCCCGCTCCGCCCCGCACCGCCCCGCTCCGCCCTCCGCACCGCCCTCCGCACCGCTCCGCACCGCCCCGCACCGCTCCGCACCGCCCCGCATTGCCTTCGCACCGCCCCGCACCGCCCCGCACCGCTCCGCACCGCCCCGCACTGCACCGCACTGCCCCGCATTGCCTTCGCACCGCCCCGCACGTCTCTCTCGACCGGGGCTCAGGGCTAAGGGTCAGAAACCTTCGTGAGCGAGACCACAGAAGGCCGCAAGTGCGATCCGAAAGTTGGAGGACTTCCCCTGTGAGCAAAAGCAGAGGGAGTTGGGGCTGTTCAGCCTGAAGAAGTCTTCAGGGAGATCTTAAAGTGCCTCTTAGTGCCTCAGCAGGGCTACAGGAAGGATGGGGAGGGACTTTTAACAAGGACATGTAGTGATATGACAAGAGGAAATGGCTTTAAACTGAAAAAGGGTAAATTGAGATTGGATATTAGGAATAAGTTCTCCGTTGTGAGGGCGTTGAGGCACTGACACAGGTTGCCTAGAGAAGTTGTAGATGTTACATTCCTGGCAGTGTTCAAGGCCAGCCTGGAGTTCTGAACAACTTTGTCTAGGGAATGGTGTCCTTCCCCACAGCAAGGTGGTTGGAAATAGGTGCACTTCAAGGACCCTTCCAAGCTAAACTGTTTGGTGGTCCTGTGACAACTGGTTTTGTAACTGTTGTGGTGTTAAGGACTCAATCTCACTAGCATGGAGGAGGGAAAACTGCAACGCGGCTTCTTGGTGTTGCTTTGGGATCCATGGCAACGAAGTGTCACACAAGGCAACACCAGGAAAGGGTAAAAATTCCTTTTTAAAAAACAAAACAAAACCAAACCAGTCAGCTTTGGCTGACTGCCTTTGGGAACACTCCCACCCCCAGAAAATGCAGTAGTCCTCTCTTAGAGGGTATTCAGCATGACAGTAAATGACCCCAGTGACTCCCATGGGGCACAAAGAAAGGTAAACGGGAATTTCTAGTGTGTAAACAGGTACTCCATTTTAGTTGATCTATCACTTTAGTCCACAAAAGGCTAAAAATTGCAGCTTTCTGAGATGGTTAGCATGGAGATGATTGCTTGAGTCAAAAGACTGCAAAAACAAGGAGCAGGGAGAGGATATGAAGGCAACTTGAAGAAAAGAGGCAAACTCATTTGATGATGTACAGAAATGCACAAGATGAAGGGTCTGTGAGCTAACACTGGGAAATGAATGCATGGTCAATGTCAATGCAGAGATGCATAAGGAATGTCTGAGTTGGAGGACAGCAAGAAGCTCAAAGCTCAAACCTGAAGTTTGTGATAACAAAGAGGCAGAACCAGCACAGAAATCTTGTTAAAAGTGTGGAAACATTATGAGAGGCTGACAAAGAGATGGCAGGATGTGGAAAACAGCTTCTAACAGAGATCCTGCAGAAGCTCCATAACACTGAGTGATTGATCAGGGCGGGGAGTAGGAAGAGGATCTTCCCCTTTAGGATTTGCTTCATGCTTCTATTGGAATTGCTAGGATTATGACAGATGATGAAATCCCTGGGCTTTTGAAAGAGTGTCTTAATAGGATCATTGGGTTTGGCCAAAAGGGATGTGTCAAAATATGATAAACCATTGAGCAATACTGTATGTCTCACCTAGGAGGGGAAAATCACATAACAAAATTAAGTCATCCCCTTTTCCCTTCAGCATTCAGAAGTTGGAACCATTTTTAATTCCTTGGTTCAAATCCATTTTTTTGTCTAAAATATTGGGCAAGAAAAACCACAAACAAACCTTAGGAACCACCACATCCCTGCTCCCAAGACAGAGTTCTTGGGAGCCTCAAGTCTTGACTTTGTCCAGAGAGATGTGGCTTAGCCAGCAACTAATATTCCTCCCGTGTTGCAAAATCTGTTTTGCCATGCCTGATAGGGCTGCCTTGGCTAACAAAAAAATGTGACACTGGGGTGCATAGCAATAAAAAGTAGGTTACCTGTAGGTTTCAAAAATACACAGCTTTTGTCATTCATGTGAAAAAGAAAAGCAAGCCAAAAAACAATAACCAGATGCAAACTAACAGCTCTAACACATTTGATGCCAACAGAGTTAGCATCAACAGCTTTTCTTTCTTTGAAGCTCATAAAGACAGTAAGAGTCCTTGCTTTCCATGCACTTCAAGAGCAAAGGTAATTTGAACCATCAAGCAAGTCTGTGAGGGCTGGGAGAGGACAGAAATAATGGTTGACCTGTTCAGGGTAGGTAAATCATTAACATGCATCAGGAAAAAGGCAGCATAAAGGAGACAGCTGTGCCCTACACACACAAAGAAAACCAAGACACAGAGCAAGTCAGAGACATTTACATTATAAAAGAGAAGCTAGCAGCAGACAGGTTTTCTCAGTTCTTAGCATGTGAGAGCTGCACATGATATTTACTGTAAATTTAAGTAATCTTTTACATGCCCTATCCAAGAATACGACAAGAGATAAACATAGACTGGAGACTGCCCAATGGACTTTACAAGATGCTAAAGACATAACTACATACTACTACTACATAACTAGTATATGATGAACAAAGAACTGTGCTTGTCATGAATAGTGATAGCCAGTGCTTTACCTTATTTTTTTACCTTACTGGAATCCAAGTAGCTCACACGCTTTAAGAGTCTTTTAGAGACAAGCGCTCTCTAGGGCTGTATTTGAAGCCTTGAACAGCTGATCAGCAGGAGAACCACAGGAACCACTCCCTACTCCAGCAACAGTATTATCTGCTTTTACTGACACAGTACAAGGTAGTCATCCCAAGAACACCAACAGATATCTGTACAACAATCTTGAAGAGAAATGCCAGGATAACCCAGATTTTGTTTGCAACCTTTGCTTTTCTGGAGAGCACCTGGTTTGCCTGTGCACTTGTACTGGTGTTCTGAGTCACAACGGCCAGACCTGTCTGAGGCAGGTTTTGCTGCACGTGGCCAGTCTCCCACAGCTATCACAGCACTGTGTTGGGCAGCTGAATTGGCAAAAAAGGGCCCTCTATGCCCTTTCTCATTTTCCAGGTGGAGTTACTTTCAGACTTTTCTTACTGGTTGTTGCAGAAAATATTGCTTCTTCTCCTAATCCTCTGAGCCAGAACAGTGCCGTTCATGTAGCTGAGGCTTTCTGATAGTTTTTCTGTCTAGGTCTCTTCCAGAACACCATGGATGGCCCCTTGTGTAATGCTGGCAGTGACTTTCCAGGATCAGTTTCCACACCACAAAGGAATTCTTCCTCAGACATGCATCATCAACTTTTCTATGGGACAAGGTGAGAAGATTACTCAGTCGTGCTCATATCTCTCTGGATGAGCTGAGTTTTGCAGGGAGGTTGCCTTCTCCATCTGGGGACACAGTCACTGCAGGTGACTGTACAGAAGTGAGTAGTCACTGCTGGGTTTCTGTGACTTCTTGGCACCACAAACACACCACAGTGTACTCCGCTATTGTCGCATCAGCCTGTTTCTGTAGCTACGTGTTGACCTATGTGTTGGGTTCCAGTTTTGACATTTGAACAATAGTGAACTTGATGAACTCTTGCAAATATGACAAAGCTATTTAGATAGGGAATTTTCCATGCATACCCATCTATGTCTAGTAACAATATTAAAAACATTAGGTACATAGAAAGTTGTTTTGTCTCTGAGATTCCTGCTAGGCAGGAGTAAAGGAAGAAGGTGCCACAAAATCTGGGTGAATAATGACAATTGCAAAAGTATAAGAAATAATCTTAAGAGTATGAAAAATGTCATTAAAGGGGATGTTTAAAAGAAGCAGTGTCACAGTGTCATACATATATAATATATATATTCTACTACATATTTATATTTTAAACTTTCTGCGTAATGTGTATAGTACAATGCATGTAGAATATACTGTATATACAAATAAACTTAGAATGCATACACACGCATATTGTATAATGCACTTTATTATATACACACTGGGCTTCTCAAATGAAAACTGGTAGTGACTCACCTCCTCAGAGTGTATTGCTTGAATGCAGGCTGATTGCAGCTCAATCTATACCAGGAAGGAAAATTAAATCACCCACAAATAGTGCAGTCAGCCAAATAAGCCTAAGTGAACATAATGAGAAAACCAAAGTACACCTGGCCAGCCTGTTCCCAAAAATCATAACCTTGCATCAGCAGATTTTTCATTTTAGTCTGCCCCATGTCTGAAATCTGTATATGGAAAAAAGAGCTGGACAGTGGCTGTTCGGAGCCTACATCTTACAGCTTTTCACAGCTGAGAATTCTAATTTGGATGCTATCGACCAACTGTATTAAATCTTTTTTAAGTAAAATTTTACCTGTATGTGATGGGAGCAAAAGTTTTATCCTGTAGGAACTCACACGGACAAAGCTAAAGGAAGTCAATCTTCTTAGGATGCTGGAGGGCTATGGGACCTGTTTGCTGTCCCTGGGCGAGAACAGCATGCTGTAATCACAGTGTTATCCATGAAATGGGTGCATAAACATGTCTGGAAACATAAGCTCCTTTCAGAGAGTAGGAACTCCATGACTCCAAAAGGATTCTAACATGTATCATTAAAAAAAAAAAAACAAAAAACAAAAAAAAAAACCCACAAAAAAAACCCACCAAAATGAAAAGTCAACAAAGAAGTGAATGTTAACTTTGCAGAACACCTGCACAGTGCTGGTTAGGCTATAGTTGGCCAAGCTGACAGGTGCATGCTGTGGTGCAATCCACCAGAAGGGCTTAGAGCAGTAGGAAGATCAATAACAATAAGCTAATAGTAACATGTTACTCCACTTCCAAATCAGAACAATCAACAAGGATTCAAGGATTTTACCTGATAAAAGTTTGTTTTGGGCTTTTAGAAACAAGTGAGTTACTGAGGCAAGCAAAGATAAACAAATATAGCCTATGGAAACTCTTTGATGCTAATGAAGATGTAGCTGTCTGTGTCATCTCCACACACCATGTGCTGCACAACATCTGCAAGGGTAAGAAAAAATAAGATCTTTGTTGTAGGCTTGAGTACCTGCTGGTTTGCAATTTGAACCTGAAAGAGACAGACTCTTTATCCAAGCAGCATGTGGTGACACAAACGTATAAATAGCTCTCTCTCATATAATTTTCCTATTTCTTCATTAGTGAATACCACACTCTAGGAGTTCACTGTTGCCATGTTCATTGAACTGGAGGGACAGGGATGTTGTCAAAGAGCTTTCTTTCTGCTATGTTCAGTGTCCATGCAAAAGCTTCTACTAATTTTGCCAGATTGCAGACATTTTGCTGTGAGAATGCATTACAAAGATGGTACACCTGGGTGAAGGCATGAGAACTGACCTTCAGATCAAAGCCCTTGAGTTATTTTGTTTCATACTCAGACCACCAAGGCTCAGGACATGACTTGTAAGGCAACTGAGTGTCACAGTAAGAAACAGAAATCTAAAATACTTCTGAGGAAGCCATCGAAAGCTCACCTTTCCCTGTTCAAAAACCAACCATCTACTTTTTCCTCCTGTCTCTCCTATGCCAGTATCCACAAGGACTCCCATAAAAGCTACTAAATTGCATAATCTTCCTAACAGTGAAGCAGTTTTTCTTCCCTTTCTCTGCCAGTCTCTGAGATATGAAGAAAAATGAAAGACTAGAAAAGGCAGTTTTATGATTAATTATAACAAATACACAGTCCATTCTGCCTTGCAGATGAGACATTACTCAAGGAATGCAAAACTACAGTAAAATCATACCAAGAAGTTACTTTCTAAAATTGATTCTTGATCACATTACATGCACCTAACAATACATTGTGGAAACCTAATCCTTTAATGGATTTTCATTTATTTATTTTTATAAAAACATTCTGCAGATGGGACTGGGGAGAAAAGCAGGAAAATGAAAGTAAAGAAATGCATAATCAAGGGAAAGAGGTACTCAACACATTTCTGGGAATATGTTACAGTTATGCCTGGTTGGATTCCCCATCTGATTTTAAACAAATAAGGTTGTTTTTGTTCCCATTCTCCCCATGACAATTGTGTCACCTGTGCTTGGTAAAGAGACCAGAGATTAAGAAGTTACTTTGAAACTGAAGATATAGCTACTAAGACTCAAGGAAAGGTAAACCATAGGAAAATAGTTGTGAGACAGACATGCTGGTCAAGACATAGGCAAGAAATGTTTCAAATGGATTAAAATAAGTACTGCCTCTTTCTAAATTGTGGTTCCAATAAATTTAGAAGTGACTAGTTTATCAAGTGTAAGAACTTGCTAATTTAGTTTAATTTTTGGAGAAAATGCTAAGAAGAATAAGCCGGGAATTTCAAAAAATTTTTAATTGTGTGCCATGTAGTTTGTACTTTCTTGTCATAGCTGGGTTCCACAGGTTGGTATTGAAACTGAGCATCTTCATTGGCAAATG
This sequence comes from Passer domesticus, assembly GCF_036417665.1. Taxonomy (NCBI): domain Eukaryota; kingdom Metazoa; phylum Chordata; class Aves; order Passeriformes; family Passeridae; genus Passer; species Passer domesticus. The sequence continues at coordinate 20,509,826 of NC_087512.1, forward strand.
CCTGTCAGACAGTTCCTGAAAAGAAATTGCATAAGCTAATTACTAATCAATCAAACAGAAATCTTTGTTATATTTCATAGCTAATGACATTTCTGTGGTTTCCCATATATGTAAGACTACCACAGACCAGGCATTTTAAATTAGGCTTTTGAAATTAAGCAGAAAGAATAAACAACAAAGAAAAACCAACAAACAAGGCCCAACCAAAACAAAACAAAAAATGTGCCCAAACAAACAAGAAAAAAATTCTCCACTCATGTATTTGTTTTTCTAGCAGTGTTGCAAAAGGCATAATTGTTATCTTTTCTTATGATGCAGAAATGTGGACACCCAATGGCTTTCTTTATGAAAGTATGCACTGTGCAAGCCTGCAGTTACATCCACAACTTATTAAGAGTCACAAACATTCAAAAAGTCACAAAAACTCACCATCTTCCAGTGCATGTTCAGATAGCAGGTGTAGCAGTGGCAGTCATGAAGAAAACGCTGTAGCAGTCATAGATCTGTTGTAATCTGGAGTGTGGGAGAGCATCATACGCCACCCTCAGTGGGAAGGGCATTCATGTTTCTCTTTGGACTGAGGAAGACACTGATCAGAACAGTTAGACAAACTGCCTGGTGAGATCTTATAAGGACTTACCTGAAGCATCTTAGAGAGATTTGTTGCTAGGACAAGTTACAGTCTTCAGTCCCTTCAAATAATGAGCTGAAGCTGTGCAGGGAAAACAGCAAATACGGAAAATGTGTACAACAAAACTCTGGATGGAGGAGATGACAAAGATTTCACTTCACACTGTTGTTACCCTAAAAAACCTCTTTCATACTCTGTTCTGCCCATGGTCTTCTCCTTCCTCTTTGGCAACAAGGTCATGGCATGGAAATAGGCATCAAGAATGTCCTTTCTTGCATCTTCTCTCTTTAGTGCCTTTTGAACATTCTCCAAAGGGTAGCAGAGAGTTTTAAGACTTCTTAAAACAAAGGGAAAATAAAACCACATACTCAAATAGCTAAGATGTACTCAACATTTGCTTACATAAAACTATCTATCTGTAGCCTTCTCCAAACGAAAGATTCTGATACTGTCTATACACTCCTGACCAGCTAACACAGCCACGCATACACCTCACTATCTTTTCCTCCATGGGGTAGAAGGCAGTGTTAGAGAAACTTTTATTCCTGCATTTCTTGTTGTATTCCTCTTCTCTTAAACTTTTACAATCAAATCTGACATTTTCACAGGAAAAAACTGATCCACCACAATGCAGCCAGCACATCAACACATGCCTTCCTATTGTAATTAAAGTTCTCCTTCTAAAGGATATGCATTTCCATATGCATGTCATAAGAGTTCACATAAACATATCTGAACTCCTTTTACTCTTCCCAGCTCAAGTGTCTGTAACCACAGCAACAATAAAGCCAGAGCAAGGAACTAAAGCCTTCCTCAAGGACTGAGTAAACTCTCTTCAGTCTGACTAGCCTGACAAAGCTGAGCTGTACTTAATAAGCACCATGTCAGGAGGAGAGGTGACAGGAGAGAAGCTGGCCCCGTGAGGTTATCAAACAGTTGCCCAGACTGTTACTTGTCTGTGCTCTGGGGATTTCACTGGCCTGACTTTATTATCGGCTCAAGCAAAAAGCCTTGCATACCCCTTTGCAGGCCAACACAGATTCATTTACATTGGCATTATTACCCTTGATCTTCAAGACAGCCATGAGAATATCTTTTAAGCAGACTTTACTAGCAGGCAGAGATGTGGCTAAGTAGTCTGGTTTTTCTACAAAGTGCTTGAAGTTCCTTTATTGCATTCCACTTACCATAAATGGCACTTGGAACATTTCAGAACAATGAATTTTACAGATAAAGATGCTACTTAATCTGTTTAAATGAGCAAAGCAGAGTTATCAAACAGTGAGGTTCTAGGCTTAAATGTATGAATAGGTACCTGCCTACAAAAAGACATTCTGCCTTGGAGAATCTAAATCTAAATCTAGTATTGAAGAAAGAAAATCCACCAAACAAACTAGTGAAACATACAGTCTCAGAAACCAAATGGTTTCTCCCCCCAAAAAAGAACCCCCCCCCCAAAAACAAACAAACAAACAAACAAACCAAAGCCAACAACCAAAAACATTATCTCTCTATTCTTGATAAGCAATTCTACTTGTCAGCAAGATTCTTAAAATGCATCAGGGCATATTTTTGTTACAAGATATCTCAGGCCGGTATTCATGCTGAGAAGCTTTTCCCAGGCAGACTTCTGGCATTTTTCACAGCTGCATCTGGGGACATGTTAAGCACCTGCCCAAGGCACCATTGTCTTACAGTGTGTTTCATAGTAGTGCTGTATTTATTTCTCTCTTCCTACTCCTTCTTTACTATGGTTAAATAGATCTAGAGTAAAATGTGACAGTGGGAATGTGACTTCATATCAAATGGCAGAGAATTATTTCACTTTTAGGTGTGGGTGGGAGCTGAGAAAAAAAAAATCATAGAGTGGTTTGGGTTTGAAGAGACCACAAAGATCATCTAGCTCCAACCCCCCTGTCATGTGTAGGACACCTCCCACTGGACCAGTTTCTCAGAGCTCCATCCAACATGACCTTGACACTACCAGGAATGGGGCATCCACAACTTCTCTGGGCAACCTTCTCTGTTCCAGTACCTCAGCAGTCTCACAGCAAAGAATTTCTTCTGCAGAAGTCCTTTTAAGGGTGCTTGTTTTCATACCTCCACACATTTTGACATGCCTTTAAACCCACTCTAGAGTAACTACAGGCAAAGCAATAGGCTATAGGAACTCTTCAAACAGCACAAAGCAACTGTTTGCAATCAAATAATATTTTAAAATCTCAACATTTCCAAAAAGAAGCTTATTTGAATCTTATTTAAACATCTCTATATTTAAAAAAACCCCCGTACTTCCTTGATTGTTACCTCTGCATCAGTCTATGGACTGTTACGGAATAATACATAGTCTGATGTTTTTCATATGGAGACATTTTGGGGGCTAAATCTTCAGGGCACTTTGCAAGTCCTACATTCATAGACCAGTTCTGCACTTGAGGTACTGTTTTCTCTGTGCATGTGACACCCACAAACTCAAAAACAATGATTTCTAGACAGAGCATAGGAAAAAATTCAGTACTTCTAGAAGTTAAAACATTCTCTTAAACTGGATAGCAGAAAACTGATAACTGATGCTACTTGTCATTTCTGTGATTCTAACACGTCTTCTCAAGTATTTCTAAATAATATTCTGAAGCCTCCTCTTTAATCGTTTCCCTTCATGACAACTACTGTTTCATAGAGAGACTTACTGCAGTTCAGGTATTATATTTATTGTATTTGTTGTGCTCACCTTTTCTATTGAGAGATGCAGTAAGAGAACAAAATGGAAATTCTAAACTTAGGTCAAGATTTTCAGAGACATTTTATGTTCTTGAAAGCAGCTGAAATGCTTCCCAGTAGATATAATGCAACTGTAACCAAAATAAAAGGACTACTACTTACTGTTGCTTTCTAGTCACTCTTTCCATTCTTAAGGTAACTTGTCTCTTTATCAGATACTGAAGATGTAGAGAAGAAGTTACCTCCAAGCACTTCTGGTTTTTATCTGGTGGCAATACATTCATATATGAAGCCATACAGGAATTAATGGCTTTATTCAGGACATGCCCCTGGTCTAAGATTCATCCTCTGGTCTAAGATTCTGCAAATTCCAGAGAATACTGAAGGATGTATACATACATTCAGAAGTTAATATTACAACAACCACAACAACAACAAAAAAATTAAAAATACATCAACGAGAAAATGAACAACATCCCCTTTCTCCCACTCTCTTTTTGATTATCAAAAAGATAATCAAAAAGATAATACTTTTTGTTCTTGGATATCTGGTCTATGTCTCTGCTAGGGGATTCATAAGCTTCCAGATCACAAATCAGAATATAATAAAAGTAATTACTTCTATTTTAAGGCAAAAATTGAATAGCAACTTGAAATTTTACTGAAATTCCTAAAAAACCCCCCAGAAATTTAGCAGTCTAGCCTAATTCAATCTAAATTGTGAAATGGTTTCTACCATGATTTTATTATGAGATATAAATCAATATTTTAATATCACTAAAAAAGCACTATGCAAAATGCCAAGTGGAACCTTCTCAATGACATTGGAAACTGCTTTTCATCAAGTTGTATACAGGAAAGGCCAAAACATCTGTTAATCCTGTAAATTCAGATAAATTTGAACCATATTTGGCCCCTCAAATTCAACATGTGTGGATACCTTTAGGAAAATGCCTGTCAAAGCCAGGGCATTAAGTTTTCTTGTCTGAAGTAATATTGTATGATCTAAAATACTAATTCCAAAGCTTTGCCTTTCCAGTTGTACATGTACATCATTGTACAGGGTCTGTGTGTCCAGGTTCTGGTAGTGGGAGTGGCTTCTGTGAGAAGGTGAAAGAAGCTTCCCACATGTCAGACAGATCCAATTGCAGCTGGCTCCAAGATGGATCCACTGCTGGCCACAGACAAATCAAGAAGGAACAGGAAGCTGTTCCACAGATGTTAATGCACTCAGAGAACAGCAGAGTGAAAACAGGAGAAAGGAACAGCTCCATAGATACCAAGGTCAGTGCAGGAGGTGCTCCAGGCACCAGAGCTGAGGTTCCCCTGCAGCCTGTGGTGAGATCATGGTGAGGCAGCTGTGGCCCTGCAGCCCATGGAGGTCCCTGGGGATGCAGAGATCCACCTGCAGCCCCTGGAAGAGACCCAGGCCAGAGCAGGTGGATGCCTGAGAAAAGCCTGTGATCCTGTGGGAGGCACGGGCTGGAGCAGGTGCTGGCAGGGACTTTCAGACCCACGGAGAGAGGAGCCCATGGTGGAGCAGGTTTCCTGGAAGGACTTGTGACCCTGTGGGAGACCCACACTGCAGCAGGCTTTTCCTTAAGGACTGCGCCCTATGGAAAGGGGTCCACACTGGAACAGTTTGTGAAGAACTGTAGCCTATGGGAAGAATATGTCCCATGGGGGACATCCCATGGTGGAGCAGGGGATGGCCTCTTTTCCCTGAGCAATGACAGGAACAACGTGTGATGAACTGAGTATAACCCCCATTCCCTGTCTCCCTGCATTATTATGGGGAAGGAGACAGAGCTGGGAAGAAGGGAGGAGTAGAGAAAGGTGTTTTTAATTTTCTCATTATACAGCTCTGATGTTTTTAGTAATACATTCAATTTATGTTCAATTCATTAATTCAATTAATTAATGAATTGAACAATAATTCAATTAATTTTCAATTAATTAGTTCAATTAATACATTCAATCGAATGTTTTAGCAATACATTCTATCAAGTTCAGTGTTTTGTGACCTAAAAGTGATCCCTTCCCCATCCCTATCTCAGCCAATGAGCCTTTTATTTTCTCTCCCCTGTTCAGTTGTGGAGGGTAGTGACATAGCAGTTTTGGTGGGCACCTGACATCCAGCAGGGTCAACCAAATACCAACTACTAAAAAGCCCTTTTTTATGTCCCCTACCTGGGCCTGATTTGCTGTATTCATCCCTTTCCCTCTATGCACAGGCACTCCTGCAACCCTCCTCTGTTCCACTCTGAAAGTGCACAAGCCACTCTCAGAAAACTCAGTAGAAAACTTCATTGCAATCAAAAGCACCAATAGATTGTTCCACTGAAAGACAGGTGCTAAACCCGTTCATGATTTGGGGCATTTGCGGCTCCCGACATTATGTGGCATGACATTAGCCGGCTTTCCTGCCTTCCAGTCAATCTGTTAAGTGTGAACAAGCTATTGAAGCATCACAATAGCGGAGTTTCTCAATGTGGCAGGATGGAGTCAAATGTCAGGGAAGTGGGTGCTTTTCCACAGATGCTTTACTGGTTAATCTTTAACAGTTAAAAGGTTTTTAGATTAGAGTTTCTAAGAAAACACCTTAGTTTTTTCAAACAGGCTACAAAGAAAGGTGGGGAGGAGAACAGTAGAAGTAATATAAAAAGGGAAATAGATAAAGCAGAGAAAAAGGAAAGAAGCAACCAGAGAAGATGTAGTGGAAGAGTTTCCCTACAAATTCCTTTCATTATGCTGCATTTTATTCTTAAGAATCTACCAAGACATAAGAGGATTTTCATTCATGGAGAGCAAAGAAGCAATCCAATTTTGCAGCAGAGCTTCTTGCCACTTGAGGAGAGATGAGGCAAAGCAGATTTTAAAAATTTTGAACTCTATCACCCAGTTGCCAAGGACATCCCTGTACCTAACTGTACTGTCTTTAACAGCCCTGAGAGGTTCAAAAACTGCAGACACTGTGGTTCAAAAACTTCAGGCAGGCAGAGGTGGCAGAGTGGTAAATAGGGCTGGCTGTCCCTGATTTTGTCATCTCCGGTAATACCTTTGTCTTCTTGAATAGGTGACAGCTCTGTCTGGCATAACATTTGGTGGATTTGGAATAATACAGAGTAACTACTTACTGGCGGATTTCTGGAGAGTCTAATCAAGGAAATCTTCTCTGGTTTGTGTAGCATGTGCTCAGATTTTATAAGATTTGGGAGAACTCTTACTTTCCTCAAGACATTTTTGACAATACCTTTAACAAAGCCAGGTGTCTCTGTCAAGGCACTGTAAAGCAATGCTACTTAGACAGCCCCTTTATTTCTTGGTAATTATTCCATAACAATTAATAATAATAATTTATAATTATAATTGATAATTTATAATACAATTTATAATATTTATAATCGGTCTATGCAATAAAATGCTTTTCTGCTTTTCTTTTGGTGTTACATTAAGGTTTTCATCCTTTATGAAATCATTCATATGTTTAATGAGAACTAAAGGGGTTAAAGCTTTAGGAGACCAGAAAGGAAGATGAGTGGGTGATATGATCATGCAAAAGAAGCAAGGTCTAATGTTTGTCAGCTGTGGTCACTTGTCCATTTTCTGGGTTAACACTGGCCTGGAATACCACAACGAGATGGCATGGGATGCTGCTGAAAGCACAATGCAGAATCATCTTATAAAGTAAAATCTCAGTTCTGGATGGAGCAGACCTTGCAGCTCAGTACCACTGTATGTTCTGTCTTGGACATAGTAACAAGAGACAAGGCAATGAGAACATTTCAAGAGAAATTAATTAACTTTGGACTAGTGAAACTAGATTTAAATTTGACTAGTTAGATTTGCATTTGACAAATCCTAATGTGAAAGGTAGCAATATTAATTTGAGTAAAAAAAGAAAGATCATCTACAAATGAGCATAGATAACAAAGCTGACAGTTGGTTTACATTGCAAAAATTATTATAAAACTGAGAAATACTTTAATATAGCAGTTGGTAGTAGTAGTGATGATGATTTACAAAAGATTTCTGTAATAGCTCAGCTATACTTTTATTTAACTGTGTCTCTTCAGATAAACTAGACTTTGATTTATATAATCACTTTTGTATATGACTGCAAGACTTTAAGAAGCTGCAGGTGACTGAGGAGAATAATGAACACAGATCAATCATAAAATTTAAAAAAAATTAAAATGCCAATTAAAATTGTACAGGGTCCAAGCAAGTTAACAAGTAGCCAGTGTGATTCCAGAAACTGCATGTATATGTTCATACCGAGTGATAAAAAAGCTAATGAAATCTCCCTCCCACTTTCCTTACTCTGTGGTACATTTCTGCTCTAACACAGAAATGTCTTTCATTCTCTAACAGTCAAATGTCTTTCAGATCAAAGTTCTCATGTTCTTCTGCTCAAAACACGATCTGAATTAGCAAACCTCTGTATGCACCTAAGCACGTAACCAAACGGAAATCAAGAAGAAAGGATAGGACACGCCTAAGGACTGCCCAGAGAAGTTGGGTGATACTTCAAAAGCAAACAGAACTAGCAATTTTAAGATGAGCTTGATGAATTACACTGGATGCATAAAGGACTGAGGACTGTGGTGCACAGACAGGTGAGGATTATGTCCTGGCTTTGACAGCTGTGTGGGCATGGCTGTGTGCAGCAGAGAAAGGAGATGCAAATTAATAGAAAAGATTATTAAGAGCCTGCTGGGAAGAGAGGAGACAGGAGCTAGGGACCACGAAGGACCTGTATTTAATTTACCCTACATAAAGCAATGGAGATAGAGGGAAGATGGAGCAGTGTGAAAAGCATTGTTTTTACAGCTCCCATGACCTTATCCACATGAAGCAGGACTTTCACCTCCAGGTCTGGAAGATCAGGGCAACACAGAAGTGAGTACTAGCCCTGGTAATTGCACCACTGTAGCATGGAGGATTGTTGGATATGCACACCCTGTGTATCTTGTGGCACAAGTAGGGTTCTACCTTTTCATCTGTAAACTAGAGTGGCTCCTTTGTTTCTTATATGTGCTGATTTTGTAGAGTTAATTTTCCCCACAGTATCTGTCATGGAGCTATGTTTTGGTTTTGCTCTGGAAACAGTGTTGGTAACACAGGGATCTTTTTGCTGTTGCTGAGCAGTGCTCACACCTTGTCAGGCCTTTCCTGATCCTCATTGTGTCCCACCAGTGAGGAGGCTGGAGGGCTGGAGGGACACAAGTAGCTGAGAGGGGACACAACTAGGACAGCTGCCCACAACTGACCAAAGGGATACTCCATCATGCTCAGCATATACAGCTGAGGGAAAGTGAAGAGTGGGGAGGGGCATTGGTCAGGGGGGAGCAATTGTTTTTATTAGCTTCAATTGTCTTTCTTGAGTTTTATTTCTATCTCTTTGTGGTTTGGTGTTTTCTTTGTTTGGTTGTTCTTTTCTTGTTGTGGTTTTTTTTTTAGTGTATGTTATTTTTTCTTTTTCCTTTTAATTACAATTTATAATTATATTTTATTTCGATTATTAAACAATTATTATCTCAACTGAAAAACATGAGTTTTCTTAATTTCACCCTTCCATTATCTGCCCCCCTCCATCCTTCTGGGGTAGGGGGGAGTGAACAACCAGTGGTGTGGTGCTTAGCTGCTCTCTGAGATTAAGCCATGACACTCTTATTTTTCTTGTGCTTGTCACACTTAGTGCTTGAGCAGTCTTGTGAACTACTACCATTTGACTTGCATAATTTTTCCTCTTTCTGGCAGGGAAAAAACTTTGCTAGCACAGTTTTCAAGGCCACCAGAATATATAATTAACCTTCTTACTGATATGAGATGTACCAGTAAGACCCTTTACATGTTTAGGTCACACAAAGCAAGCCTCCTTAAGTAGTGAAACCTACAGTCCAACACAGGGGAATTCTGCTAAGCAGCAATATAATTCTTATACTACAAGATTCAACAATGATTACAGGTATCTACATTTAATACAGCAGCTCATTGCTGAGTGTTATTTAAATTACTTTGATATACTTCATTAGTCAACCTAAACTTCAATAGTTAACCAGAGTGGCAGAACAGGATGAAGCAGCTATTTCAAACATTCATTTAGGCCCTCAGGTATATTAGCTGTCTGCAAAACAATTAAGTGTTCTGGAAACTTACTTTATAAATAATGATGAATAGTATTCAGATGTCGAAGTTCCATGCAACTCTAGACTACTTTTTTCTTGGGAAACAATTTGTGCACTACCCTGAGAACATGCAATACATTCCAAGCACTTGCTAAATGCGACCATTTCCCAGAGATGTGTAGGAGAACCACTCAGTCTAAGCCTCCTGTTGCAGCAGTGACAGTTCAAAACCACTGAACAGTATCAGACTGTTTGAATACTTAGCTTAACTTCAACTCTCATAGGCCATACAGCACAATTCAAGTACAAAAATATATTCTCTGGGCCATATATTCCACCTGGAAGAACTACTGATGGGGAAAATCTATTATTTTAATAAGTCCCAAAACACTTTTTTTCATCTTTGCTAGCATGAGAATAATCCTCAACTGATTTCCTGTGGTGTTACAGAACAGTGTAGGAGGTGATAGCAACAGTAATTAACTGTTGAGCAACACAAGACACTCCCTTCTAACTGCCACAAAACATGAGAACTTGATATTCTTAACATACACCTACTCTCTGGTGTATCTTTTATCACAGCAAACACGGGCTCCCCAAACAGCTGCGTTCATTGTGTCCTCTGACACAGTGTACCTACAGAAAATAGGAAAGAAGCCTATCAACAAAGCTCCATCCGTGCAGGTGAACCAATGCAGCGTCCCCAGGCCTGCGGATCGTTGCGTGGTGGGGCTGCTCACGTCCGCTGAACTCAGCTTTGTGTCACGCTGCTGCCTGCAGGACAGACGTGCCCTGAGCCCAACAAAAGCATTATCTTTTTTTCTCCTGTTGCTCTGTTTCATTCCCATGGGTTTCTGTCACCCTTTCTTCAAATGTCAGTGACATGTTAAAGATCCATCATACAGATGAAGATATCTTTGTGTGGATAAAATTAAAATACTGGAGGGAGGCATTAATAACTATATTTCTTTCAGAGGCCATGCTGGACTACTAACACAGAAGATTAAGAATCAGCTTTGAATTCTGTATACAAATGGAAGTGGCTGGCTACCAATTTAAGTTTAATTCTTGTCAGTGATCTCCAGCAAAATCATAATATATTTCTTAATTTATAATGAATACATATTTTGAGAGAACTTTTCTAAAAATATGATTCAAAATTTTCCTAGAAGGTTTTAATAATTCTGTTGGGAGCTAAGACCTTTAGTTAATGTAGTCTATTCAATAAATGCCTTGCAATTAGAAACAATAGAAGGAACAATACTCAATATTTTCCAAATGTGAAGAGAACAGCAAAATATCTTTTAATAATCCCCTTTTCCCTGCCTCCCACGTTAATCCATTTTGCATTAAACAAAGGGATATACATATCATTTTTGTTGCTGAATACATTACCTGGTTCTTGCTTAAACATGTTACTTTAGATTACAAACATATGGCTGTAAAAATAACTGGTTGGACTGATTTTAATGGCTGATTATAATCTTCATTTTGGCATGAGGAAATTTATTACAAAACCTGTTTAGGACTGCAGATGTATCTCTGCCTCACAGCTGTAAGAAAAGGGTGGATTTGCAACCTTCCCAGTGTACAGATCTTAGTGTCTGAAAGATTCCTTTGCACAAAGCAAAAATGTGTCACTAAAAATATATTGGGTTTTTTTCCAAACTTAGTTGGAAAACCAATGGTGATAAAATGAAAATTAGGAACAATGCTGTATGCCTCTGTAATTAAAATATTCTTTCATGTGTAAATAAAATGCTTCCTTAATAGCCCCAAATATTTTTTTTTTCAGTCTTTTGGACTCAGTGGAATTTGGCAGGACTGGGCGTGGTTAAGGGTTGCCAGCATGTCAGATGACATTGGTTAGTTGTCATCTGGGCCGAGCCTGTGGGCTGGTGGGTAAGGCTGACTACACACACAGACATGATTAGCAGGGATGAAGATGTGGGAAGTAGTTATGCACCTGCCTGAATTCCTGGCCACTCAGTCAACCCTTTTTATCCTCCATTCCCATTATTTTTATAAAATAGACCAAAAGAAAACAAAAATGGTGGAGGATGGAAGAAGGCATGTCCATTTCATAACTCAGCCTTAACCACACAAAAGGACTTTAATGATTATTGATACATTTTACATACTTTTCTTTAGTTGGGTATTCTAACCACTAACTGTTGACCACTGAAACTAATATACTGCTTTCAAGAATATCTCTCAGGTGTCAAAACCTCAGCACACATCTTGGTGGAGAAGTATGAGAATAGTTGCATAACAATAGCACTTAGCAGCCAATATTCACACTCTTTCTTTAGGGACTACTTTAACCATGCTAAAAAAACCCTCTATTTGCACAGATGTTGTTTAACTGATATGCCCATAATGTGACATGGTACTGCAAATTTTATGTGTACTAAGCTAGCAGTAAGTTTACCCATTCACTATGGCAGATGCTAGGCCAATGTGCACTAAAGAGCCTAGAATTTAGAGCCTAAATTCTCAACTATGTGAACCAGACCCTTGCCTCCATGTAAAAATGAGGCAGGACCAAAACCAAGAACCAGCCTCCACTGATGCCAAAACAGTGGCATTTCAAGTACTTTTATAACTTCTGTGCATAAATACATGTGTATGTATATGTGTATACATTCAAGGTAGGATACGAACTGTAATACAAGTATTAAAAAAAAGGGAAGAAAAACATAACAACCAATCCTATTGATGTTGGCAAATCTGAGATTTTTTCATTTTTACTATGATGGGGTTCTTAAATTCTGGGTCCTAAGCTGACAGAGGAAATAATTTTTATTAAAAAAAACCCCCAGATGTCTTGTGAAAAGCCTGGCCTGCCAAGAAACCCAAACAATGCAAAAAAAGGTGGCAAATAAATCCCTAAGTTTCAAGACTTGTTAGTCTGTGTGCAAGAGCTAGTACACCAGGCACAGAAAAAAGAGCAAAGGGAGGTAAGCTTATGGTGTTTACTTGTTATCCCACTAAGGAGAGATAGCTATATGGAAATTCTCATGTGCTAATGCTTTCTTCCAGATCTGTGTATAGGAAGAAAAAAAGAACAAGGATTTTCTTGGCAGTCTGAATATGAGGTACTTGTTGAGCATCATAACCTAGGCATAAATAATCAGTAATATCTTACTGCCTCCACAGAACTCAACTTCCACTTAAGCTGAAGGAGACTTGTCTTAGGCTCTTTGTGTTTCTTCAGTTGGACTAGCTCAGTCTGACTCCACCGTCATTGTTTCCTTAGGCTAGAAGGAAAAGAAAACTCTTTGATCTCTTGTAAGAACAAATAAATTCTTCTCCATCTTTTGATGCTTACTGTATCAAGTTCAAATAAAAATCTCTGCCTTGGCAGACAAAGAAAGTCTTCTAAGCAATATTCAATTCCCAGAACAGCCTGAAGAGATTAAATTCTCTAGAATCTAAGATTAGATTCTCTATGTTCTCTGATACAGTATGACTAAATCCAGTACTACTAGTGAGATAAGAATGCAGTTCATTTCAGCCTAAGTTTTCTCCTTAAACTCTTATCTTTTACTTGTTCTTAACAGCAAGAATCTAGCTATGAACTAGTTGACTCTGAAGAGAATAATTTTATTTCAGTATGAACAGAGCATCCATTTTGACATCTGACTGGATTTTTAGATGTTGGTTTTTTTCTGACCAATGGGTAAAGATGGGAAGTGTGATTAAGTCTATACCACTCTATTTGTTCCACTTTGGGTTCTGAAAGAGTTTTGATCCTATAAAAATACATGCCATAAGCATATAAGCAGAAAGGCATAAACAAAAGGGAAAACTCAGGTTTAATTTTAACATTTAACTTACACACAAGAAAGATATTGAAGTTGCAACTGATGTGGTTGGCTTAGTACCTAGTTCTTGGCAGTGAGAAATCATATACAGTATACCTTCACTGCTCTTTAAAGTTTTTCATTTTCAAGATACCAACACTCAGTAATTAAGTCCAGCTGCCATAGGAATGTAGAAGATATAAAATACATTTTTTCTCTAAAAAAAAAGCTTAAATAAAAAACTTAACACAACTACAGAAAGAACCAGTGAAGGAAATAATGGCAAAAATGCCATTCTTCAAAGTAGAATTTTCACAGAAATTGGTGTTTGAGATGCTGACTAGTACCAAGATGTTTTAAAATTCACAAACTAAACACCGTGTGTCAGCAACTACCATTATGTGGAAGGCTTGCAGGTGCTGGGCTGTGGAATGTGTCTGGATTCTTGCCCACATGAGAGACAGGTGTTTCTCATTTTCCTCATAAGAAACACCTCTCCTCCAGCAGAGGACAAGTCAAGAAGGAGAATAATACCACCAACAACTGATATCAGAAGAGGATTTGGAAGGACTCCTATGAAGAAGATATTAGCTGCCAGTAGGTACAAGAAGCCCCCAGGGCAACTAATTTCTTTTCAACTGTTTGAGACACTAAACCCAAAGACACCTGGGTGAGAAGATACTTGGACAAATAATTTACAGCCCATCTCTTCTTGAGCTGAATCCATCATTCATGGTGCAACTTAGGCAAAAATGGACATTTATTTGGCAATAGTACATCAAATCCCTCTCCTGATGTGATCTGAGAAATGTTCCTTAGGAACAGCACCCAGACTGAGCCTCTCTTGACTTACCAGCAAAAACACTGTTCCCAGGAATTTGTGATGTTTAATGAGCTCCTGTGTTTTAATGAACAGCCTTCGACACTTTTTTTGCCTGAATAAGAACCTAAGTATGATAATATGTTTTCTTCTCACTCTTTCAGAGGAAGTTTCCAATCCGAAGTGTGGCCAGGATAGAATATTGTTATGTTCCAAAGCCCCTCTCTTGCATCCCCACAAACAATGCTCCAAAGTGAGACCCTTTGAGGTCTCCTGGAGCAGCAGCTGTGGCCAGCAAAGCCCTTGTGAGTGAGGCCTCTCAGAGCCAGGGAACTCCCAAGTTTGCTGTACTCTGAGGATCCCTGAACAGTGACAGCCCCGACTCCTTGAGGCTCCACCCTTCACAAAGGCATCTGAAGTGGGTATTTCATTATTTTGAGAGGAATTTTTCACCTTGTACAGGCTCTTTGTGTCTGTGTGCATGCAAGTGTGCATATTCTGTACCAAGTGCACAGGAAATGCTGCTCTCCTAGATTCTCTAAGTACTTTAGATTTGTAAGTTAGGTCTGTAAATTACTGGTGTGGTATAGTAAATCCTCTATGAGTCCTTTGCTAAATCATTTAACTTCAGTTATAAGTTATGTGGCATAGTTTTTGGTTTATTTTGAACTGGATTGATTCAGTCTGGGTTTTCGTTTGCTTTTCCTCAGTGTGCCCTTGAGAGTGAACCTTGCCAACAAACTTTGTCCTGCTGTCTCTTTTTTACTGGACCTGTTTTTATCAATAGTTTTGCTGGTAATGCTTTAAGCAATCTGAAAACATTCTTTAGTGACAGAGATTACACTATGTCTGAAGCACAAACTAGTGACTGAGATGAGACAATAACCCCACAAAACTCCTCCCTTTCAAAACAGAGCAGGCATTAGGACCACAAACTGTTTTAGATGAAAACAGTTTGGAAGAATTACATTCAATATTTTTAACTTGAAATGTGATCTATTCTCTGCCTTGTACTGTACCTTAACCCTGTTTCTGTTCAGGAATCCTTTATGTTTGCTAAAGATGTGTAATTCATACATAGAAGGCTGATCTTAAAAACCTGCTAACAGGAGCAACAAAACTCTAAACTAGTTTCTATTCTTACCTTTCTGGGGCAGATTCAGATATTAGATGATAGGGTCACCATATAAATACTTGAATAGAGGATCCCTGCTATACCTCTTTCCGAAGTGAATGCTGCATTTATGGAAAAACATGCAAAACTGAAAATGCAAGAAGAACGGGTGCAAACATCTGTTGACTCCCACAGCACAGAAGCACTTGAAAATTGATACAATCTATTCCTTCAGGACACTGATAAAAGTAAGTTGGAAGTATTTCTGAGCTGCCCCGCTTTCATGGAAAATCCTCTGTAACGTGTTTTGGAAATGAACGGATTATCTCCTCATGTACTAAAGATAACAGAAACAATGTTGATTTTGACTGGTCCCAAGGGCTTTTATTTTTTCTTTAACAGTTGTTCAACACTGAATAAAGTATACCAATGTGTAAGTACAAAAGTCAGCAAGTATGAAAAAGTAATTCTTTGGATTCAACTTTACAGTGATAAAGAAACACAGAGAACAGTGGAAACTTATTTCTGAAAGACATTGCTCTAACACAACTGTACCTAAAATCCAGTTGTGATAATTCCAACAATGTCCAATTCTGTAAAAGTCCATGAATGCAGTGCCTGAATGTCAGCTCATAATTTTATATCTGCTCATAATTTAAATTCAGCCTTCATCATCACTGCTGCTCCATGCGTCTTCATATGCTGGATTTACATGTTGTTGAGGCAGAGACTAGGGAAAATAAAAATTCTCAGTGTTTTGCTTAATTAAAAATACTATAATCAAATAAGGGCAAAGCTAAATGCACTTTTTAAATGACTACATGTAGGCAAACTATTCTATCTCTCATCAGTACTGGATTATCTTTAACTACTTTTTTAGACATTCTGCTGATTTGAGACATGATAAATTATGAAAAGAAATAGTACTGTATTTCAATTTCAGCATAAAATATCTGGAGGACTGACTGGAGGTATTGCAAATATTTGGTAAAAAATGTAACAAATATTATAACAGTGTTTATTTTGTGCCACTGCTTTAATTTATATCACAATATCCTCGGCCCAACATAACTTAGCATTACAGTTTCAGGAAGCAGCCCTGGCCTCTACCCACATCCAAGAAATATTTCTCACCTCAGCCCCACCAGGGTCCAGCTAAAGGGTTTTTGTAGCTATGCAATGCACTGAATCTCAGTGACTTAGGGTAAATTTCTTTTCTTGTTTACTTCTATTCTGGGTTCAGATTCTAGTCATACAAGACTCAAATGCCTATTCTAGCACCTGAGAGGAAACATGAATTAATGGCCTGTGGACAGCAAAACAGCTTCTTACAGAGACATCTCATCTACAGGGCTCATCCACAGCATTTGCAAACAGCAGCTGTAGCTTAACAGATTCCAAAACAATGGCATATATTACATACTGCTACTGTGTCAAATTTAAAGGAGCAGTTCTAATCAGAGCTAAGTAAATAATCTTGTTGCTGTGGGTTGTTTTTCAGACTAAGAAAAATCCAATTTCTTTACATCAAAATTTTCACAGCAAAAATGTTAATTTCAGGTCAACACAATTTGGGTTTAGGGTATCAAACCTTTGGAACTATATTTTTCTTCTCTGCTTAAGTGCAGAATAGTTTTAAAATAAAAAACTTACAAAAAGCATATGTTACAACAATTTTATGCTTCTTATAATTTTTCCATCTAAAATGGAATGATGCTGAAATTTTAAAAACTGTAATTTTCACATGCTATGGGCCAAAACATTAATACAACCTCATTTCTCAACATCAGCACTGTTTGCCATACTCTGATCCTGTTAATGGTTTCAGTTAATTTAAATATAAACTTTTTCCCACTCAGGCTGTTCACTGAAATATTTCTTGTCCAAGAGAGAGAAAGTACTCTGCTAGAAAACAGTCTTACATATGATCTTCCCTGGAATCATCCTGAATGTCTTGCCTTGGGCACAAAAATAAACATATTTACAAACTCTTTTATTACATTTTCACATCAAAAATATTTGCGCATGATGTGTGGTATCCCTAATCTTACTGCTTAATAGGCAGTATATTCTCAAACAATTTAAAATACAATCTAGCACCTCTACAATTCCAAAACAGTACAGACTGCAGAAAGCAGTTAGGAAATTAAAGAAGTAGAATTTGAAAGACCCACAGTCAAATGACATGAACTACTAAGTAGGAAGCTAGCAACCTGCAAAAGATTTTACTAGACTACAAGAGAAAATGTCTTCTCAAAACCCTACAAGAATCAAAATATTGAACAGAAATAATAGGTGATTCTCCTTTAATTATAAATTGTTAAAAATGTTGGTGGTGAATCATGTACTTTATATTGACTTTCCACACAATCTGCCCAAATATAACAGCCATAAAAAAGTACAGTTCAAACTCAAAATTTCACTACCTTTTCAGAAATGTCATCAGGAACTGGCTCTCGTGGAGATGGTATCCATGCAAGGATATTGCAGTCTTTGCTACCACTATAAAGTTCCTGTTAAAAAATAAGCAAAAGTTACTTTCACACAAATTTACTGAACAGTGACACAGATACCATACTGGGCAGAAAAAAAGATAGTGAATATTATTTTAAAATAAAGGCAAATAGTAAATTTTTAATTTATGTTATAAATCTGGATAAGTAGTATTTTAAATAATATACCAAAACAAAATTAGTATGTTTTTATATTTTTTTCCCAGATTGCTCACCAAAACAGCAAAACCACATTGAAATGAACTGTATTGCTTAAATAAATTTTTCTTTTTCCCTCTCTCTTATCTCCTGAAAAGACACCTATTTTAACACTTAGGCACTTTAGGAGATTGTTTATGGACAAGTAAAAAAAAAACTGAAAAAACCCACACAAACAAGAAAAAAGACAAATATTATAATTAAAACCATTAATAAACTCAGAAGAATCAAGAATCTAGTAATATACACCAGAAAACAGAATATGTATGGAACAAAAAAGTATTAAGTAAATGTAGTTTCAGTATGGGTAGGGAAGGAAAAGAAAAAGTACAGTGCAGTATGAGGCTTGTACCCTGTTGGGAAGGCATGGATCAAAAAGAATTTATTACTTTTAATACAAATAACTCTTATTAGTTATTATGGTAATGACTAAGGACTGAGATCCCATTGCACAAGGTGCCCTGTAACACATGGCAACAAACAGTCCTTACACAAATAGCTCTAAGTCAAATATATCTTAATTTTCTTACTGTTCTGTACTAAAGAACAGTTCTGTAGTTCTGTACTAAAGGAAATACAGACTTCTCTGTCACTTTAAGATGAAAAAATTATACTGGTGAGAAATACTAACACCATCTTTGCAGTAAATTTTGCACCTATAACACTTGTATTTTCCAATGTGCTACTTAAATTAACAGGTATGAAGATATTCTCATATGTCTTCAATACTGAATTATATTCCTGCCTATCACATTACATGTGATGTCTGACAACACTTGAGTGCTGTCATGTATTTAAACTGCCTGAGTGAGACACATAGGTTTTTTTTGTGGTACTCAGGCTGACAGTATGAAGTATGAAAGCCTTGCTTTAAGTACACTGGCTTTTACACCTAAACTAGCAACTCTCTGCATATGTGCACATTATGAGTATGTTGATTCAATGTAAGCTCAGTATATTATCACAGGTCTGTCTTTGCAGGAAGTTTCCTATATAATTTATATATAATTTGAACAGCATGAATTATGTTGACATTTGGTGCAGAAATGTAATGCTCTATTCCTATAAACATTTATGTGGGTAATTCTATTCAAGCGAGCTGCTACACTTTTCAAAAATTGGTATTATGCATGAAGTTGTTCATGCATAAAAAACATTCAAGATTAGAGTTTACAATTTTAACAGAGATAACCATTCTACTTAACTTGCTTAAAAGAAGAATGGTACACCAAAGAATAGGTCAAATTCTACTTTATTTTGTCAGCAGTAGTCTACTTGGGTCTTCTGTCTTTGATAGAATATAGAATATCACTAGGAACTTTAAAAGATCTTTCTATGCCAAAATATCTCCTTATGAGCAATGTCACAGCCGCATCCTTCCATTTTAATTATTTTTACCACTTGTCTCACTTTCTGATCCTGGTATGGCAAGATCTTAAGCTAATATCCACAGCATTAAGCAATGCTTACAATTAATTATTACTATCTGAACTGGTGACTCACACCATAAGTCAGTCAAAAGAAGAGCTAGTGACCTCTACGTAGAATTATGTTATAATACAAGACAGACACATATATTGCACTACAAACATGCTGTATGCATGTTTATAGTACAATATGTGGAACGAGTGCAAATAAAACCTAATTTAATTTTCAGTTAACTTTGCGTAATAGCCTACTACTGCATTTGCCAAATACCTTTGCAGATGTCACTAGCATTTCTTGAACAGTATGAGCAGCAGTATGATTTAAATAAAAATTGCTTCCTGTTGCATACCTACTATTTTATGACATGTCATTCATACATGATGATTTATGCAATTTCTTTTTCTGAAAGGGAAACATAGGTCTTGTTTGTTTATTTAAATCATTCTAAGCAGATAATATGGCACACTGGTATCTAGTGTTTTAGATCCAACTGTAAACATCATCTAAGACATTGCACAACGAAGATTTTCTCTTCCACACCACCCTTGAAATTACTGACCTCCTATTAAATTAATGCTTCTTATTAAAGGCCCAAATTCTGCAGTTCTTATTACTCAAGCAGTCTAACATCTTATTAACTTGACAGATATTTACGTAAGAACAGTATAGGCAAACAATAATATAGTGGATTTTATGGTTCTGTTCCTAGGATCAGAAAAGGCATACATACACACACATATTAACTAAAGCTCATACCATTCTCTGGAGACAGCTCCGTACTGTACCTCAAAAGTAAAAGGTATGTTACATGAACATGCTAATTAATTTGGATAAGAACAGATAAAGACTAGTATAATTGAATTTCAAATAGCTAGCTGCTTGGTTATCAGTGATCACGTTTGATTATATGGTTCCAAGCAAACATAAGACACTTCTCATCTCAATTACTTAATTGGTGCAAAGTTTAAGTTTATTCTTAGAGCCTATTCTAGTTATGAGGTACATACAAAGATAGCAATTAGAATGCAGTTAATGAACAGAAACAACATGAGGGACTGACAGCAATCAATATTAATAAGGAATTCTGAACACAGTAAAAAATAGTGAGAAAAATCTAAGGACCAGATTTGAGGATGGGTATGACACAAATCAGTCACCAGGGTTAAAGACAGCAGGAAAAGTTTATAAGACTGTTAATATGAAGAACACTTAACAACGACAGAGAATACTAGATGGAAATGGCCAAAACTACAGAAATATGTAATCTTGTTTCTCATGAACACAGCGTCCTAAAGTCCAATTAAGTGCTAACAAGTAACAAAAAAGTTACAAAGCCACTGCTACACATTCCACCACTGTGTACATAGCTTACATGACAAAGACTTAGAAGAACCATCAAGGAAAACTTCTAGCTTGCTAATTATGTTTTGATATGTATTTAAAAATTCCAAAGCTGAAAGTGAGCTGATATGCCATTCAGAAAAAAAAAAAAGGCAGAACAATACAGACAAGAATGAACTGACATTTTTAAATCCTAAACATGACAATGGAAAAGATTATTAAATGAGTAAGTTACTGTAGAGTTAAAATATAGATATATAAATATCACTCAAAAGAATTTGCAATAGAGCACGTTTTGTTAAGCAAAAGTGATTTTACTTAAAACTAGTAACAAAATACAAATGTACAGTTGTGAATAACTTTGCAGCATATTGATTTAATAATGCTTGAGAGAGTAAAATAGAAGAGGTGTCTATAAATTTTACAAACAATATTACATTCTCAGGAAAGAAATTTTACTGGCAAAATCATAATTTCTATTGGAATCACATAAAGAC
The DNA here is from genome assembly GCF_036417665.1 of Passer domesticus. NCBI lineage: Eukaryota > Metazoa > Chordata > Aves > Passeriformes > Passeridae > Passer > Passer domesticus. Next base: position 20,531,026 of record NC_087512.1, read on the forward strand.
TGATTTGACACTTAATTGTGTCAAGATAGGATAAGATACTTGGAAGTACATGTGAGTGAAAATAACAGTAGCACTACCTTTGGTGTTAACATCCTGATTAGGTGCGTGGATTTGGCATGGCCTGGTTTATTGGTAGTGGGGGAGGGCCACAGGGGTAGCTTCTGTGAGAAGCACCTAGAAGCTTTGACCATGTCCAAGAGAGCCAATCTCTGAAGGCTCTGAAGATGGACATGCTGCTGGCCCAATTAGAAAGGTTGGTAATGCCTCTCTTTGTGATGACATTTAAGAAGAAAATCAAAACAGCACACATGCATTTTTTTCCCCTGGGGTGGTGAGGCATCATGGATACCACCATCTGGGTGCGGCCCGTGGCCTCCCCCTGCCTGGCCCCTGCCCCATGCCAGCCGTGCCGTGGGCAGAGGGCAGGGGCAGCAGCGGCTTCCCCTTCGCGGCAGCCTGCAGGAGGTGAGCTGTTAAACAGCAGCAGCACCACGGCAGCCACGCTGTTCACGTGTGGTGGTGCAGCCACACGGCAACGGCGAAAACACGGTGAACATCTCCCCAACACAGAACCCAGCTGAGACCAACTCGGCACTGCGGGATCCTGCAGGAATCTTGGAATTAGCAGAACTTGTGGGCAGTGGTACCTACGGGCAGCAGCTTTTCTTCTAGATAGAGAAGAGGAGGAGGGGAGAACATGTGAGGGAAAAGAACATGGAGACACCAAGGTCAGTGAGAAGGAGGGGGAGGAGATGCTCCAGGTGCTGGAGCCGAGATTCCTCCACAAGTTGTGGTAAGGACCATGGTGAAACAGGCTGTCCCACTGTAATGCATGAAGTCTGCAGGAGATGCAGAGATCCACTTGCAGCCCGTGGGAAAAGTGCTCATGCTGGAGCGGGTGGATGCCTAGTGGGTGACCTGTCCAGAAAAAAGGGCTCCTGCTTCCAGAGACAGAGAGCCCTTGCTTCCAAAGCAGAGCAGCCTATCCTTAGAGGACTGCACCCTGTGGACGAGTGACCCACACCACACCAGTTTTTGGGAAAACTGTTTGCCTGTTGGAGGGACCCCACAGCATGCCCAAGAAAAGACTCCTCTCCCTGAGTGAACAGAAGATGATCTCCAGTGATGAACTGACCAAACCCCCATGCCCTGCCTCCCTGCACTGTCAGAGGGAATAAGCGAGGGGGTGAGGGACAAAAAGGTGTTTTAAAGGCTTATTTTACTTCTCATTATCCTCCCATGACTCTGTTAATAATAAATTTACTTCCTACCTTTATATTTGAAACTGATGTGCCCCTAGAATGTTTTTTCCCAATCCTTACCCCAACTTATGAGCCCTTCGTTAATTCTTTTTTTCTCTCTCCTCTGCCCAACTGTAGCAGAAGAGGGTAAGCAAACAACTCTTTTGGGTGCCTGGTATTAAGCCAGTGTCAAACCATGACATATAGCAATGTTGTTTCTCAGACTAACTATTTAATATAAGGAAAAGCACAACATTTACGAAAAAAGAAAATCCAGTCACATTTCTGCAGTACAGAACTGAACTCTGGAAAAGGGTGCTTCTGAAAGAGAATCAGGAGTCACATTAGATTAGCAAATGAAGTTGTTAACATCACAAACTTCTAGTGACTGATGTAGTTCTTGTGTGCATACATATGCATACAAGAGTGATCCTTTACCATGGATCTTAAATGTCAAGATAGAGACACCACATGTAAAACAAGTAAAACATGTTTTACAGAGAGACCTAATTAACCTCACCTCTTCAGTTTATCAAAAAGAACACCAAAGATAACTTTATATAAATACACTAGAAGTTTTGTTGGGAAACTATTCTTGAAAAGACAAAAAGCTTTTCAAGAATGTTCTGGGAAAGATGTGCTTTAGCCACAATGTGAATATTGCAGTCCATGTATCTCACTGACTACTCATATCAGAACTACCTTCCAGATCTAGCAAAGCTTATTAGCTTTGGGTCTACCACATGTCCATAAGGTGTCCACCATTTTCAGTGAAATCTGTCTCAGTGATACAGTCTCAGTGATTCAATCAAAGCTACTGGACACAAAGCAGAAGCTACCAGAGTCACTTATGTGATGCATCATATGAGAGGTTATGAAAAGACATCTACACACTCCTTCTGCCTCAAATATTTCTGCCTCAAATATTTCTGCCAGATACTCAGAAACAGCAGGCAAGGAAGGCAGAGCTGGGACATGAAGTACGATCCTTGATACATGAGGGCACTACGTAATGGCCTGAAAATCCATACTATCATCCATTCTGCTCTTGGCACAAGGCATGCAATATGAGCAATCTGTTCTGAAGTATCTCATAGCAAATTAACTTTTGTTATCCATAACTCTTTTATTACAAAAGAAAAATATACCAGAGGAGATAGGAAAAGAAAAATGCAGAGAAGAAGGGAAAAAATAAATCCGTCAGTACCATGAGTCCCTGTAATGCTATGGTTATTTCTCAGTTGAAATGTTATCTCATTAATTCAAGAATCTCACCATGTCATCAGCACTTTATCCAAAGTGTAACTACAGGCATTTGAGCAAGATCACCTTAGCAAAGTATTTGAGAGCCTTCCCAGTACTCACAGCAGTATTAATGCACTTCACATTTTTTCTTAATGTGATTAGTCTCAGATATCTCTGAGAAAGACAACTCCTCTTCAGTTTTACAGAAAACAAAAGCCTTCATACATACACTTTATTAATGATTACACAAGCCAAAAACTTACTAAAGGTATACTGAGAAGTTACACATGTGAGACAGAAGAAGCAGTGGAAGGAACCTAATCCAGAAAATGTCAACCCAAAAACTTAACTAAATTTTTCCTGGATGATACATAAGCCACAATACTCCTTCTTATGATATTTGATTAAAGCATATCCCGGAAAAAGCTTTTATAATGCAAATGGTATGTCATCTGTATAAATATTCCTTCTTGTCTAGAATACTGCTTGTATTTTACTTACCTGAAAATGAGGTTGAAACACACAGCAGTTGACAGTACTATAATGCCCTCTAAGCATAGTTATCAGCTCTCCTGTGAAAACTGTATAAACAGCAATGGTACTTCCATACGGAACAAAGGCAAACTCTGGATTACAGCCACAAGAGATGGCAAATTTGAGTCCTTTCCTACTTTCATTACAGACTTTCCCATAGTTCACCTGCAAAATGGAAGATCACATAGATTACATAGTCAGCTATTAAGTAAAACCCCAGGAAATTATATTAAAAGGTCAATTTTACTTCATGTTTAATAAGCAATAAAATTAATTTTGGATTATGTTAATATATCTCTTGATATTTCAAAGTACAGATGTCTATGCAGAGAATTATTTTTATGTTCAATAAAGTTTACACATCTTAATATCAATTTTAAGGGGGAAGGGAGGGGAGGGGAGGGGAGGGGAGGGGAGGGGAGGGGAGGGAAGGGAAGGGAAGGGAAGGGAAGGGAAGGGAAGGGAAGGGAAGGGAAGGGAAGGGAAGGGAAGGGAAGGGAAGGGAAGGGAAGGGAAGGGAAGGGAAGGGAAGGGAAGGGAAGGGAAGGGAAGGGAAGGGAAGGGAAGGGAAGGGAAGGGAAGGGAAGGGAAGGGAAGGGAAGGGAAGGGAAGGGAAGGGAAGGGAAGGGAAGGGAAGGGAAGGGAAGGGAAGGGAAGGGAAGGGAAGGGAAGGGAAGGGAAGGGAAGGGAAGGGAAGGGAAGGGAAGGCTAAAAATTAGCAACTCCACACTAAGAAACAGGATTTACACAGGCTGCTTCATGCCAGATCTGCATCAAGTATCTAAACCCTCACTGAAATTAGACATGGCTCAGGAATTACCACCTGTTGTGGTTTAGGAATGGTATTTTCAATTCAGTACACCCACCCTCCTGCCTCAGATTAAACGCACAAAAGGCAGAGATCATGGGTTGAGATAAGAACAATTTACTGGAAATAGCAATAAAAAAACAAACAGTAGGAGCAACAATATTAGTAACAAAAGGTACAAGACAATGGAATTATTTACAAGTTCAACAAAAAAATACTGGACTATTTTCACCCAGGGTAGCTTAATAGGAAAAATTTCTAGGACCTTAGTAGTGAGGTGTAAGGGAAGTCTTTCAAATTAAAGTAGCATAAAAGCACCTGTACTAATGTCTCAAGCTACAGTTTCATAGAGTTTTAAGTTCTTGACAAGTTTTATACAGATAAAAAACTCATAAAAAGATTGAAAGTGAAGTTTCCAAACATGTTTGGAAATATTCCAGTTAGCTATATTAGTCTAAGTTCTATCAGACATCAAAAGTGTATTTATAAAGAGACAGAGAAATATATTCATGGAAACAGTGTACCCTTCCTCTAAACAAATTTAATTAAAGCATTACAATTTTAACATTTTCATGAAGAAAATGCATTGTGTTGGAATACTCATATGATGAACTTCACAAATTTCTTAGCTTATAGTCAAAAGATTTCACAATTGGAATTTTTTTCTTTCTTAACTCTAGGCCTTCAGTTTTAGGTAGGGAGATTTAAGATTAAAACAAAGTTTTGCTAATATTGTACACAACAGTGACATTGTTAAAAGAAAATCACATGTATGGCTTAGTTCCTCTATGTTTTGAAATATAAAGAAAAGAAATATTTAGGTCAAAAGGATGGGCTAGTCAGGGAAATAAAAGGACTACGATGTAAACTTGTATTACTTGTACATGCATTTATTTGTTTGCTGATGCCTTAAAATTATTTTAAGCAAAACCTCTGGGCAGTATGTGAAAATACAGTACTCTGAACAATACAACTCTGAACTTTAAGAACCAAAGCAGGGTCAAGCTATTCCACACCAGATTAGAAAACTGTAAAATAGCCTATGAAACAAGTCAATGAACTAACAAGCATAGAAAAAGCAAAAAAACAGTGATCCAGCTGGTAACAGGAGAGTGACAAAACTCTGGTGGTGGTGATTTGAAGACAGGAACATGTTTATGTATGAGGTACTGAGAGCAAGATAGCAAATACAGGTAGGATGGAGAGAAGTCTTTTTATTTAAATATCTACATGGAATTATTTTTGCTCTGTTCTGAAACTAAGCAGCAGAATTAAAAGATTTCTGAGGTATAACAAAATTTCTTTCTTTCCTGACAGCAATGACAGACCATAATTACAGCTGACTAAAATTCCATGGACACTGACTTACCTAGGTTGTTCTTCTTTCAAAATAAACAAAGAAAAGTATTTTTTTTTATTGAACAGAAAATTAAAACAAGAACCTTCAGAACAAAAACATCCAAAAGCCATTGAAAAGACTGCAATATCAGTAGAGGTTTAACACATTTCCCACCCCTCATTCCTGATGCTGTGTGCTTCCAACACAAATCTCGAAGGATGGATGAATAGGTATTTTTAATACTGCCATGCAACTTCACAGGAGAGATTCCACAAAAACAGAAAGAGATTTGTAAGAAAGCCAGGCAGCCAGTGAAACTCTCAGGTATGCCAACTGCTCTATGGCACATTGGCAACTAACACTTTAGAAAACCCAAATCTTTCTACCAACAGTCACTGCTTATTCAAGTTTTTATCACTGTATGAAATGCTTATAGCTATACTCTCAAATTCATGAACCTAAGAGTTACCATATTCAACCTTTAAGTAGATTAGGCTTCTTCATACTCTTTTTCTTCACAGTAAGCAGAAGAAAAGAAATTTGGAAGCAAAAAATGTTCAACAAATCTTCTAGTGATGAAATTGAGCAACTACATCTTTTATGAAAATTAAATCCAAGTTCTACTAACAACTACAAAAATTATAAATCTCTTAAAATAAAATGAAAGTGAAAGTTCCTTGAAAACTTACTAAGGTGTTTTCTCCAGTGGAGCTATTCCAGAGTCGCATCCGATCATCTGTACCAATGGTTAGCAGGTGAAGTCCATCATTTGTATAGCATAAACCATTAACCCTCCCATTGTGAGCAGTGTTTGCTGCCGGGGAAAAAGAGCTGTCTCAGCTTTCTACAGAAAAGTTACTACTTTGTATACATTTTTACTTCAATGTGGAGCACTGATAGTGCTGTTTAAATAGTAACATTCAGTTAAAAATAATTTAATATTTTGTTTATAAGAGCATCGGGCCACCTGCAGTGCTCCTCAGGGTGCAGTTCAAGGGCCAGTTCTGCTCAATCTATCATCCAGTTGTTGACGGCCCCAGCCTGTCAGTGTTCCAGAGGCACTTGGACAATACCCTCAACAACACACTGCAGTTTTTGGTCAGCTCTGAAGCAGTCAGGATAAGGTCTCTCTGTACTATACTGCAGTAGCAAATTTAGACATACCTTTCAGGTAGAAGTGTGAACTGCTTTTTAAAGATTTTAGTAGAAAATAATTATTACCTGCTATTGGTTTAGTTCATACACATTTCAATAAATGAAATACCCTAGCTTATACAATTGGTATTAGATAACCAAAAAATCATCTTGAACCTGTCTGATGAAAATAGAGTTGAAAAGAAAGATGTTGTGATTGAACAAGTCAACATGTTTTTCAAAGAAATATATGGAGTGGCACTAGTTATCTTTGGAGTGACATCAAATTTTGTTTTTCATTAAACAGTATTTCTTCTTTTTTGACGAAATACTAACTTTCTTTAGTACATTTTCCTCTCAATAATTTTTTAAATTTAAATCAATTTCATATTTATATAAAGTCTAATCCACAGCATAAATAAATTCTTCCACTCACACAAAGATTACAGAATTTTCCTCTTTAGAGGAAAGCCATTTAGAATAGATACACTGCTATTGTTAAGGCAATCTCTCTAAACAAGGTCCCAAACAACAAACACTGACTCTGTAACAGAAGTAACTGAACAAAGCTGAATGGCCTCTGTTATGTACTAAATAACAACTGGATTATCACTACTCCCCTTGCTGGGGAGTATTCAAAACATTCATGAAATATAAGAATGACTCTAGTTACGTATGAATTACCACCAGTTATATTTTGTATTACCTGCCTCAGAAGATGCTTTGGACTTTTCTCCATTGTACTGATCAAGTGTACTTAGACATCCAGAAGCTCGCCTCACATCCCATAATTTTACTCTACCATCAGCACTAAGAAAAACAGATTTGCTAAAATTAGGGAAATTGAGTGTACTACAGTTCAAGAACTGTCTGTGGTCAACACACCGGGCATTCATCTTGGTCCAGCAACTATTCTGAACCACTCATCATGTTGGCACACTCAAGTCAACGAATTGCATTAAAATATTTTAAGGCAGACTTCAGACTTTCATTAACATGTATTAATATAACTTCTACCGGTACACCATCAGGACCTAAGAGTGAATCGTCATCTGTAACACCATACACTTGTCCCTTTGATTACAACATAACACCCTTGCACACACACAGAGCCTGAGAATAAATTTGCTAATACTTCTGTTGCCTAAACTATAGTTACAGACACCAGTATTGTCTGTAATAGTGGTCTGAGAATTTGGGCTTTTGTTATCACAGACGAACTGGTACAGAAGCTGTCTACAAACAATTTTTCATCTGCTACAACAAAACAAACAACAACAAAAACCCCACAAACAAACAAACAAAGCAATCCCTAAACAACACACTTTTAAAACATTTTCCAGCTGTGATAAGCCTTTCAAAAGTCTGACTTCAGAAACCAAAGGTTTGCAAATCTGGTAACTTCACTAAACTTATAAAACAGCCATTCCACTAAACTTATGAACTAGTTGTTGTTCTCTGCAAAAGAAAAACAACAACAGCATCTAAAAAATGAGAAGAGAAAGGTCACACTATAATCAAAAGCTAACATACATGAAAGTTGTAGAATAGCCAAGAGGATTTTTTAACATTAAAAATGTCTAGAGCGAAAACAAAAAAAAGCCCAGGAATATCAACATACAATCTATATTCACTGAATTACTGTTGCCTGGAAAGTTACATCAAAAAGCTACCAAAGCTATTACTTTTGACATAACTAAGTGTGATTACCAGAATGGTAATCTGAGCTAATAATTTTTTTACTTTATTACAATATGGATTGGCAATCCACACACTAATAAACAGTAAATAAGTGAGTAACTTCTTAATATTCTACCATTTTCCTATATCAGTAGTTACAGTTAGCGTTTCAAAACTCTGTACAAACTTGCTTAAAAACTTAACAAACTTAAAATAAGCATGACTTGTTGACAGCTCCTCAGGTTTCTTTTTGCTAGGGAAAAGCTATAAAACTGTCAACAGGTAAAAGTCAACAAAAGAAAATTAACTCCAGAAGTGCATTTGAATTGAAGTAAGTCTGCCTAAAGAATGTATAAAATTTTTACTGACTAATATTCAAGTGCATTTAACAGTTCAGCAACATCCTTACCTTCCTGTTGCCAAAACATATTCGTGACGTGGGGACCAAGACACTGCCAATACTTCTTGTCTGTGACCTAAGAATTACAAGAAAAAGCTAATTATACACACCATTTTGTGTAGATAACTGAAAGTAAAAGCAAATATTTAGTTGCATAGGATTCACCAAGCCAGAATAATAATTTGAATTGTAACTTCAATTTAAATTTTGTGAAACTATATTATTTTGGGACAGAAGTTATTTCTCTTTCTTCTTCTTTCTTGAGTGGGACTGCAGTGAGCAGAAAGTGATACACAGTATTGTATGTGTATAATTTTTGATAATAAAGACAGTTTTACCCATTAAGAACACATTACAGCTCAATCACAGCTTTTTGTGCAGCACTGTTATTTTCATACATGGAAGGAACTTGCCATTTATTTTTCTTCAAATCCTTTAATAATGTTAAATTTAAACTATATCTACCTTACATACTTACAATTAAAACTTTTTACTCATTTTATCCTCTAATAGTTTTGCCCTGAATTTGTGGTATTTTTTCCCTTAACTCCTAAAGTATCAATGAAACTAGTGAAGGGTGTTGAACACACATGCAGCAAGGAACAGCTGAGGGAGCTGGGGGTTTTCAGTCTGGAGAAAAGGAGATTTGAGGGGACCTTACTGCTCTCTAAAACCACCTGAAAAAACCTGTAGCCAGGTGGAGGTCAGTCTCCCAAGTAACACACAACAGGAGAGTAAGTGGCTTCAAGTTGCACCAATGGAGGTTTTGATTGCCTGTTAGGAAAAATTACCATACTTTCCAAATAAAATTTTGGCAGGAACAGGTTGCCCAGGGCAGTGGTTGAGCCTCTACCCATGGGGATATGCAAAAGATGTACAGATGTGCCACTTAGAGACGATTACGATTCAGTGGTGAATTTGGCAATGCTGGGTTAAGAGCTGGACTCAATAATATGAAAGGTCCTTTTGTGTATATATGTGTATGTATGTGTATGTACATGTTTTTTGGTTTTGGGTTTTTTTTTATACACACACATGCACACACACACTCTTTAAAACCTGGTAAGTTATGTTAAATAAGTACAAAAAATGGGAAGGATAGGATGTCCTAAATAGAAAGACTGCAATCATGCTCCATGTCACAGCAGAAACATATTGCTGAAAAATAAACTAAATCATAAAATACATTTTTGCTAATGTAGTTTAGAGGTGGTGTGAACCACCTTGCTCCTGGTGCATCCTCTAGTAAACGCTTTCCCATTACCTGAATTAATCAAATCCCTGTAATGATCAGGATAATAGGAAAAACCTCCAATATACAGGTACGACAGGATACACTTAGAAGCCTCAGAGCAGTTTTTTTGGGATCCATTAATTAAACTACAGCCATGTACATACTTCCATTTCAGCTGCAGAGTTCGCCTATGTGAAAATATTCATACATATGGTCAAGACACCACGGATTGCTTCAGTTTTGCAAAGAATTACTAGATTATGCCTAATCAATAACATATTCTCCTTCCACTTGTTCCTCCAATATTGCACTTGAGGTAACAGGGTATTACAGGCTCTGTACAAAGACACGACGCAGCTTGTGCCTGGACAGCATTAACTCTTGTGTCAAAATTAAGAAGCCCTGATGAAACCAAATGGGATCTTTAGAGAACTGTTTTTGTCACTGCTCTGTCTGGAGCTCTTGGTTTTAGGAACAGAACATGAGATGCTTGTTGCAGCCAATTCAGTTCATAGAAGTCTAACAGCTTAAGCTCTGCATCACAAAAAAAAATCACCTAGGCTCCTTTGAGACTTTGAGACTTAATGTTTCACTACAGTTGAAGCATGAAGATTTGCCTCATGATTGCCTTCTCTTGAGCATGTGTATATATATTGGCACTCCAGAAAAGTCATTAAAAGAAAGAAATTAGAAATGGGCCACCAAAGGCAAATTCTCATTGAGTGCCAAAAGTAATGGATTATGGAACAATAAAACCTTATATTTAACTGAACTAGGAAAATGAAACTATTTGGTAATCTTCTACAGAAAGCTTGTTCTACAGAAATCAGAAACTTCTAAACAAACCCATTCAAACACCTCCATGGGATACTTTCTTAAAGGCAGTGAAATGTTCTTTTGTTTTGGTTTCTTTTCTGGGGGGTGGTGGGGAGTTTCTCTCATTTTACTTGGTCTTCTTTTCGGAAGACCAAGTAAAACACCACTTGTTGACCACTCCATAACCCCCCAAACCAATGATTACATTTAACCATGTAATAAATAGTAATCGGTATTGATTAGACCATGAAAATGCCCAAACATCAGTAGTAACTGCTCATTGATTAATGGTTGTATTCTGCAATTCATTAGCTCTAGAAAAACACCCAGAAGAACCTCTTGCCACTGTGTAACTTTCACAACTGGCTACAAATAAATTAGTCATGTGACTGACAAAGAATACATTGTATACACTGTTTCTTTACAGGACTTGTTTTTACTCAAAGTAGTTATTGTTTAACATTTATGTTTCAGACTAAAAAGTACCCTGCAGAATGTGAGAACTGGATCCCGACTTCAAGTCACAGAGTTGTACTTTGGGGCTTTTGGTACCAACTGTAACAAGAGAAACAAAGACAGTTAAAAAACCCCCAGCATCTGAAAGAACAACAACAACAACAACAAAAATCTTAGCAATGACAAAAAAAAACAGAAGAAAAATGCTAGCTGCATAACTGCTCATTCAGTCAGAGCAATGCTTTTATTAATATGATGCTTCATGCTTAATGCTTCTAATAATAGATTTACATTTTTAGTCCAAACAAATTTACCATGTAACAAACAAAATTTAGAAACTGGAAGTAAACAGGATTGTACTTGGGAAACTTAAAAATATCTCTTCAAATATTTTTTGCTAACATAGTTAAATTGTGTACATGTAAGCAATACACAGATCCATTCACAAAATTTACTATATTTGGATCTAATAACCTTTAAATGATAACTTATGGAATAAAAGAATCTAATTATAGCTAAGAATTTCATCAGTAAGGAGAAGTGATTGATGCATTATTTCAGAAGAACAAATATGATACTCTCATTGACATCATCCAACTAATGGACAGTATTTTATTGTACCAGTAAACTTACATCTTATCAAGACTTGATTTATGTAAATATAAGACAGAGTAGGGAAAAAACCCAACTGAAATATTACTTGCTTATTATAAACCTTCTCTCTCTCTCTCTCTCTCTCTAATATATATATATATATAATATATATATATATATCTGCTTTTTAAAAACAGATACGTACCTGCTATTAAACAATGCTTTGTAGCAACTGGAGACATGTGATGGCTATAGACAGTTCCCTCAAAGTGAAAAATATCTGCAGGCTGATAATAAAATATTAAATTAATTACAATGCAAATATATTAACAGAATGTAGATGCTCACCATAATTTTTCAAGTAACAGCAACAACTAAGACTAATACAAATATTACTATTTACACAGTAATGATAACTCCCCTGGTTAGAAGCCAGATAACACAAACATCACAGAGTAAGCCTGTTTCCAACAGCAGGATAGCACCAGAGCTCAGAGATGACCCAAAAGACAGACCATGAAACTGACAAATTAGAAGCATGAATAGTAATTATTACAATCACCAAAAATTAATAAAGCTAGTAAGTAAACAAAAAGTTTATAATATGGAAATAAAGTCAACAGGAAGAAGGGACTTCAGACTAAGTTTAAAGACACTTTTCATTCATGAATACCACACACTATTTTCAATTCCTAAAAAAAATAAAACAGTTCCATATAAAACTATTATCTGCCTCATGACTATTTAAAACTAATGGAATGTATTTATTCTAATAAACTTTAATATTAACTTTAATAAGTACAATTGCTTCCAGGTAAACTGCTTTTGTTGTCTCATTCTAAAATACTGTATATGAAAAATCTCTTAAAACTGAGTTGTCTGTACTTTCAAAAACACCATTTAGTGGCAGAACAGATCATTCAATAACTTTTATGTGTACACTGTGTCTTTCAAGAGATGGTCACAAAATTATCTAGCTATCTGGAAACTTAACTGTTTATGATAAGATTTAGCAACTGCAAACATAGCTTTATATCTAAAAGAAACCCCAAAACCCATAAAAAAACCCCAAGCCAAACCAAAAAAGCTAAAAATTTGTTCCCTATTACGTCCCTAGAATGACAGACCTCTTTTCAAAAATTTATTTTGCCATGTGTGAAATAGCAGTCAAATAGTATCAAAGTAAATTCTGGATTCCTATGATCCATTTACATATCAATGATACTACGAATCAATGTAAATGTTCATAGGGAACAGGACAAACTACAGCCATGAATTCAATACAGCCATCAGTTCAATACAAAATGCCAGGATTATTGAATCAGAGCAACATAAATTCCTAAATAATCTGTTTACCTTATTGATGTCAGTTACATTAGTTAGCGTGGTTTTAATGGCTTCTCTCATTCTCTACTGATTTAGAAATTTAGAATTTATTTTTAGAAATTGTGTTTATAGTGCTTACAACAGCAGAATTCTGGACCTGGATCCTGTATGCCAAGACCACCAGTCCTTCAAAAGTACTGGTTATTAGATGCTGGTTATTAAAAATAAGTAGCCACTGCCATTAGACTCAACAATCCCCAAGAATGAACTGCAGACTAGACCATGCTGGACAGGTTTACCCAGCAAAAATTCAACTAGTTGTATTCCTGTTCACAGCAAAAGCAGAAAGGAACCATACCAAGGGTTCCAAGTTCTCCTACACTTTAGACATTCAGGTCTTCAGAAATGGGCAGGTACACACCAAGGTGTACATGAATGCCAGGACCACAGCATCCTACTGCTGCACCCACAGTTCCAACACGTGGCTGGTTTTCATCTTCAGGATGCATGGTCCTGTTCACCTCTGTGAGAACTTCAGATATGCAATAAATAATGTACACAAGGAAGGTTGCAATCTGTAGAAACTCTCTTACTTGCAAAGTATTTGTATCCCATATTTTCAAGGTTTTATCAAACGAGCTCGATGTAAACATGCCAGTGTCATGAGGATACCACTGGACTGTCTCCACACTGAATTTATGTACATCAGGATGACTCCTAAAATCAAGGAAAATATTCCAACTGGTTAGAGTTTTGATAACCATCTTGTAGTTGTCTTGGTATTTGATAACAAGTTGAAAACATGAACATTTTTCTTAATTTGTCCTGAGGTTTTCAAGAAGAACTGTATTTTTGTGGGCTTGATTTTCATTCAACTAATACTCATTACTTTGAAGGGTCTTAATTTCAAGAAACTACAGATCATTATCTTTTCAAAATATGGTAACTGTAGCATATCTTAAGACAGTTATAAAGTATAAAAACAGTATTTTGAAATATTTACGTTGCAATGTTTACAAATCTTATGTTAAATGCAATGGCCTAATACTACAAATCATTTACGCTTCTTAGAAATTGACCCATTGAAAAACACAATCACACACAGAGTTAAAAAAATACATTAGTATTGATGAATAATTACAGCTACATAGTCATTGGCAACTTCTGTCTGATAAAGTCACCAGAGAGCAGTTGGCTAAGTTACTGAGAGTAATTTATATTTGCATTCAGAAATCAAAGAGGAAGAACAATAGGAAACTTTCAACTGAACTGCAGATATTTAGAGACAGCAATATAATTAATAATTGACTGTGGCAGAAAGAACAGACAGCACAGCCAATCTTGACAGCTCCAGGATACAGACTCAACTGACCAGGCTCTGAAAAATGTATGTCATTCAAATACCTGGTAGACGACTTATATCTGAGCTGGATGCACATGGATCCAGCTTCAGGGGCCCAAAACGAGCTTTTTGCTTATCCTATCCTCTGCAATGGGATGAGGGAGCACATACAGATGATGAAGGTGTGAAAAGTTGTGGATTGAGATAAATACATTTTAGTAAGTGAAAGGGAAAAAAATCAAAACAAACCCTGTGAACCCAGGGGAAAAACAAACAAACAAAACAAACCCCCAACCAGTGAAGTGATGAAAAGTAATCCCTTAGCATAGGCTTAGAGTGCTGCACATAACATTTTATGGTATGGAATATCAGTTATGTCTCTGGTCAGTGAGGTTCCAGCTGTTTCCTCATAGCTTACCATTCACTCCCTGAAGGGGCAGTGAGGAATGGTGAATGCCTTGACACTACCAAGCACTGTTCAGCATTCACTAAAACATCAGTGTGTTATCAAGACTGGTTACAAGTACAAAATATACTAGTATACAAACTATGAAGAAAATTAACCCCACCCCAGCTAAATGCAGTACTTATGACAAATCTGCAGCTAGAAAAGGGTTAACGAGATTTCATGACTCCAGCTCTTATCTTTGCATTGCTCTATCAAATGTCCTGGCCTCCAGAGCAGTAAGTATTGCAGGGGTATCATTATGCAAACAGAGATGCAGATCTTCAGTACTGCCATGTATAAAAGAGTATGCACTTCTCAGCATAGTTATGCCTGGCCTAAATTTGTCTACAGCAGCACTGCATAACACTACCTTTTAAAGGCAGGAGTGGATCATCACAAAGGAGAATGAATTCACCTCTGAAGGGAATTAAAGAAGACATCTCAACAGGATGTTGAATTCAAAACAACTAAATGCATGACAACATTCTTACATACTATTGTAAGCTACGTCAAAGTGTAATGAATTGTGCTGAAGGGAGAAAACCATACATACTTGCTCTTCTAAACATGAGTGTTGGCATACCTTTAAAATATCCCATCCAACATTTGTGATTTGTCGTTAAACAGACCCAAACTCTTGACTGAACGAGGGCCTTCAATTCAAAAGTGAAGTGCCATTTTTAGCAACTCCACTGCCTATCGAATTGTCTCCTCACACTTGTAAGATTGGTTCCTTCCTTAGTCAGGAATACAGGTCAACAGTAAATGTTATTTAACTCAATGTGGTCTCTCAAACAAGTTGAACTGTTGATGCAGAACAATGTTTCCACAATCCAATCAGCTTGCTCCTGCTCCTGAAAACCTCTTATGCATGATGGACAGCATGGCTGCATAAACAAACCCTCACATCCTCTACGCAAACCAGGAAGGATGTGACTAGTATCCTGGGAACAGGATGGGGAGTTCTAAATGGCAAGACTCTGGCTTATTAAGGAACAAAACTAGTCACAATAAGTAATGATTTAAATAAACTGAAACATCCTCTATGATCTTCCCTTTCGGCTTTCGGAACTAATCAATGGTTTCAAATGGATATATTACTTCAGTGGGAGGGTGTTAATGAAAAAGACCATTCATTGATGACAGATGCACTTAGCATAGCCCAAACCAATGCTTCTTTAGCACTTACTTCTATCCAAGTTCAACTACGGATGCACTACAATCACAAGAGAAGGTGAAGAAACCATTACTCATTGAAATTCAAGAGGTAATTTCTGATAATACAACTGAATTTCAAACAAATTCCAGTTCTGCTGGTACCTATGATCCCATCAGCAGCACAGCCACAGCTTTGGTGTTAGTAATACACAATGCTTCACTATATGATTTATCCCCAATCATTGCATTAGAATTAAATCACAACAGAACTATACTCATCCTCTGGCACATAAGAGTATGGGCCTGAAAAGATGGAAATAAATGGAAGACTACTGATGCAAACATGTGCATTGCATGAGGGCAACAAGGATACATTTGTGAACGTAACAACATCAAAACCCCAGGCATTTGTCATGACACCAAGCAAAATATTTCTGATTTTGAGATTCATCCTAATGAAAACTTGGAAAACATGTATATTGGTAAAGGATGAGCTTTTATGAGACCTTCTTGTGATTTTGTATTTATGGATAACCTTACTATAGATGCAAGTAATCACTCTCAAATTTGTGCTATAACTTTGCCAACATTATGGAATGTAATTTAAGTTATTCAGCTTCTATTGTAGCCTATTAAAATATTAGTATCTAATTATACGCTGATTCAAGATTGCAGCCTACTCCCATTAGCATGAACCTCATGCTGCTAAAGAAACTGTTACAGCATGAAGACCTGAGCTGCTTGTTGAAAACAAGCGCAAAAAAAATGAACAGACTTTGTTTACTGTCCATCATGATGTGGAAGAAACAAATCACATGATGGAGTTTGTGAATAAAGTGGTGAGACACCCTTTTTGCATGGTCACTAAAAGCTACCAGAATTCTTCACAGTGCTTCACCCTGTTGTCATGTTGATAGTAACTCTTTTGCTTTTTATTCTAATAATCATATTATAAGTTAAGATTTGGATAATTATGAAACAATTAGCCTATTGGTTACCCTCATTAATACCAGATAACCACACATTAGATATTTATTAAATGATCTGCACCATATAAAAGTGTGAAACATTCTCAAATTCTATTTGGATATTGTAAAGTTTAAGTGACTAGTCATGGGTGGATTATGTGGAATGATGGCTGGGGGTAAAATGGAAGGGAACTGAGAAGCTGTATTCACATCCTACGAGAAGTTATAATGATACGGGAATTATAGGGTAAAGCGCAGTTGCTTCTTCTGGATGGAATGTGGTGAGCATGACTGAAAGCTATTCCACAATGCTTCCCCACACAAACAGCCTGCAACCTCAAGCACCTGCTAAAGGGGATGAGATGGGGGTGGAGCCAAGACACCATGGCCAGGTACTGTTGAAATCCCTGCAGGGAGGGGTACTTTGTATCTGATAAACCACATATCACCCGTCCCCTAAGGGAGACAGGAGAAGATGTCTTTCTGTTGAACCAGCAACTGTGGTGATATTGCTCTCCTCAGATGAACTTGGTTCCTTATTATCTAACTGTAATACTAACACAGACCTTCATCCCAAAGTTCAGAATCACAGAATATTCTCAATTGGAACGCAGACACAAGGATGATCAAGTCCAACTCTTAAGTGAATGGCCCATATAGGAACCAAAACCACAACCATGGCATTACTAACATCAAGATCTAATAAACTGAGCTAACCTCAAGTTACCCACCTCCAGGGTAAGATCACCCCTCCCAAGCATGTGCTCTGTATTTTATTGACTGTAGCTTTAAGAGCAAAGGGAGAGAATTTTACACCATGTAAATGTTATTCCATAGTTAGAGTGAGTCCTTCATGGACACTGGCACTCAGTGGCAGTGGGTAATACACTTGGATAAAGTGGGAAACCCATTTAAGGGGGTCTCTCATGCTGTTGGTGTGTGTCCCTGAACAGGTCCATTGAACCACCCCTCTGATCCAGCAGGACTATTCAGTGAAGGGTCTCTACAAGAGGGTGCTGAGGGGCTGGTTGGACACAAAGGTCTCAGCTTTCCCAGGACACTGACAGACTAATCTAACACGAGGCATGGAGGAAATCTTCCCTTTTCACATGACATCTTATAGCCCTGATTTCATCTGAGCTAATAAAGCTTTCTGCTCACTTTGGTTGCTACAAAGCAAAAATGAGACCGTTAAGGAGAGTTAGCCCAAAGCCAGTACTGACAATACTGAGCAAGAGATACTGAGCAACTTCTGAGCTTAGTTTAATGACTTCTGCATTGCTCCTCCATCTCTGACACATATCCTAGAATGGCGTGTTACTCTGGCGCAGGGCTAAAAGTCAACAAATTTTATGCCTCTTATTCTTCAGGTAGATGTGCAGGTTTTGGCTGGAGTAGAATAAATTTTTTTCACAGTGCCTAGCATGGGATACGTTTTGGGTTTGTGCTGAATGGAGTTAGTAACACAGAGATGTTTTTGTTATTGCTGAGCAGGACTTACAGAGAGACAAGGCCTTTCCTGCCTTTCATACTGATATGCTGGTGAGGGGACTGGGAGTGCCTGGAAGGCTGGGAGGAGCTAGGACAGGTGACCCCAGCTGAACAAAGGAATATTCCAGACCATGTGACATCAAGCTCAGTATACAAAGCTGGAAGCAACAAGGAAAGAGGAGGAGACACATTTGGAATGATGGCTTTTGTCTTCCCGAGTAATTATTATGCATGATGGGGCTCTGCTTTCCTGAAGATAGCTGAAGAAGTGAATTAATTCCTTTGTCTGCTTAGGTTTGCAGCTTTTGCTTTCTCTATAAAACCATCTCAACCCTAGATTTTACCCTTCCGATTCTCCCCATGATCCCACTGGTAGGGGAGCAAGCAAGCACCTCTGCGGAAGTTGGTTGCTGGCTGGAATTAAACCATGGCAAGCTAAAAATCTTCAGTACCTGCAGAGCCAGGAAATCAAGCTTGACGCAAGAGTGAGCTTACTCCTGGAGAGGCTTTTCTATGCACTGTGCAGAAAAATCTAAACTCATTATCTGGGTACAGTAACTATAAATATACAACCCTGGACTGTAATCAACTCTGCACAAGAACAATCAATTCTCCCATAATCCACAGGGCTGAGGAATCAACTAACAACCTCTTGAGTAGCTCTGCAGGAACCACCTTTGATCTGGCTAAACTTAGTAGTGGCTACATGCCATTCAGCCTAGTTTCATGTCTCGGGATGTACATTATTCCCAGTCATTCCGTACAAGTATTTTCATCCATTACTCAAAATATCCCAGCCTTTTCTACCAAAGACATATACAAATAATTCTATGGATGATAGGTCACTGTCATTCATTCTTCCTAGACATGTTTTGGGTAGTAGAGACTACCTTAAAGATAAGCACTATCTGCATATTACCTAGAAACAGGTACTGTTTGTTTCTCTCAAATGCCAGTTTCTGTCACAGGTCAGCAGGAATCATATGAAACCAGGTAAAGCCCTTTGTGCTGACTCCCAGGAAAACAGGTAAAGTTTTATTTATTTTATTAGTAAATAATAGTAAATTTTTATTTACTATTGCAAATAAAGTATTTATTATTTGCAATAGTAGCCCTACAGTTTAGACTTGAAACATGGGATAAATCACAGCCTACCACCAGGAATTATCCCTTTTGTTGTTCTATACTACTGGATCATCAGCAAGGCCAGCTAAGGGGTGTATTAAGAAACAGCTTTAAAGGGCCTCTAGCAGGATAGTCTTTAAGCAACTTTGAGAGCAGACGTGTTCTGCCCTGCAATCTTGGACAACAGGCAAACTTTCACAGGATGTCAGCACTATATCCTTCAAATATAGGAGTTAGACATAGTAAAATGCTTCTGCAGTATAAATTCATTTATTAAGTCAGGAACTATGAGTAATATTCCAAATATCTGAATATATGTATATATAAACTGTAGCAATTAGTTAGCAAGTTTTTAAAACACACTAGGAAGCTTCATGAATACTACGAATAAATAACTGAGGAAAGAAATCTACTAAGGTTATTCAAGCAATAATAATCATAAGCCTGTCATCTAGAGCAGTGGCACACAAAATCCAATTCTACTAACAAAATTCATGCCTCGAGTGGCAAGAAATAAAAGATGCAGCTATGCAAATTAACACCTACACAAGAAACTGATAACCAACTAACCATACTCCTAAACAGAATGGAGTATTTCTACTGACCTAACTGAAGTTAATGATAGCCTGATTTTAACACAGATTTGATAGCTTTTACATCATGCCTTCTTAGCATGAATTTCTTCAATTTGCTGCATCTGTTTCAGAATTCATCTCAATTTTGAGATTTAGAGATGTAGAGATTTAGAGATTTTATGTTCTTAACTACAATTTAAAATAATTTTGTGCAAGAAGCCCAGCCATCAAGACATGTTCTATTACCTATGTTCTGTTAGCCTTTTTCTTTCCTATGATCCAAGATATTGTTATGGCCTTTTATTGTTACAAATCTTTTCTGTTCTTGTATAGCTGACACATGAAGCCTCTGACTCTTAGACCTCAAATAATTTGTAGACTGGGAAAAAATAAGGGGAAAATGCAGCTATCAATCTATTAGGAAATAGAATATCTCTTACTGTGAGTCTTAGGTGAACTTCTTATCTACTAGACAAGCCTTTATCTAAATAAAAGAAAAAACAGCTTTTGCTAGAAGACTTAATGTCTATAATGGAAAAATTTGTATTGTCTGCAGGAACAGCCTGACAAATCAATAAAGGCTTAGACTCTTACAAAGATTGGTAGCATGGTAGTACCCTGTTCTTTAGAAAAATTCAGTAGCACACCTGTCTTCATTCAAACATGTTCATAAGAAGTTTTGTACAAATCAGTTCTGTACCAGCTGAATACCTGATGAACTAAAAATAACTACTAGTAAAGCTGGAAAGAGAGAGAGGGGAAATAAATAGATTTTTTTCCAAACAGATGAAAAGGATTACACAAATAATTGCATAATAATCCTGCTTAAAAGTGCATTTACTCAAATATATGTATTACATATATTTGGGGAACCAGGGAATATTTCTACAGCAGTACCAAAACTTCTTTCTCAGAGGCACCAAATTTCAAAATGAAACATTAAGAAAACTCACAGGTCAGAAATTATGAGTTAGAGGAAGGTCTGGGTTTCTTTTTTTTTCCACTGTCTTCTTTCTCTAGTGTTAAAATATGAAGTTAGAATACTAGGTCTGCCTCCTTTTTGTGGCATCTACAGCAATGTAAGACTGTCTAACTTTACCTTCCATGTGAGTACAATTGATATCTGTCATTTTAACTTTTGAAATTGCTATAGATTTGCTCAAACAACACCAGAGTCACTGTACATATATTGTAACTATTAGAGTAGAAAAATCAAGAATAAAAAATTAACTCCTGCTACTAGCCTTCAAAAATTTCTGGCAGTATTTTCTAGTCTTTTTATCCTAGAAACAAGAACAGACATTAATTTGCAAGTTTAATTCTAGCCACACAAGAGCTACGTCATGTACTTTCAAAAGACTTACAAGTACTTACCTTCCAACTGAAAAAAGTGCTTTACATGTGTAACTTGGTTTCCTGCTCAAGTTTTCAAGGTCATAAAGTACAATAACACCATCCGATCCACCAGATAACATGCTGGAAGTGTTAATGAAGAAGTTAAAACACTCATAATCTCGATATGCTCAATATAATGAGCATGTTCAACAAGACAACAAATCCATAGTACCAAAACACAGTGAATTACTTATGCACATTTGGACCAGCCAAAGTATATACTTACTATCTTCCCTCAACAGGTTCAATATCAAGGGTGTTGACACCGCTTCCGTGTATTCTTTCCACATCTCTATCTTTATTTAATTCCAAACTTAAAACCCTACCCACAAAAAAGGAAAAAGATGAAAAACAAGAACAGAATCATTAAATGTTATTATGTAGCTCTGAACAGTTGAAACCTAGTTTCATGCTCCTTCAATGCATTTAAGTCATCCTTGCCTTTTCTTTTTAACAAAACTACATAATACAGAGATAGAAACAAGTCTTGTGATGCTAGCAGAAAAAAATACTTTGTTGTTTGGAAGGTAAGAGAGAAATAAATACATAAAACAGGCTCAAAGAAAAAGAAAAACTGCATTTTGGGTCAACATATTAAATAAAACCTGGAATAGAATTTGAAAACACTAAGAAAAAGAAACATTAAGAAGCTTGTAATCATGACAAATATTGGTTACTTTGGCGCTTCATCATGTAGCACCCTTTTAGGCTTCATCCTGCTTGGAATTACAGACACCTAGTGGACAAAGTAATTTAGTTTACCAAGTTTACAGTATATCCTTTAATGAAACAAAGTTTGTATGCTACATTTTCTGCAATACTAAAAAACTAGGCAACCTCCAATGATGAAGCTTCCACAATAACATTTTCTGACCTGCAATTCTTAGCTTGTATTTTTGAATATGTTAATACTGAATAGTCAAAAAAAAGATATCCTACTGCATTAAATCATACTACCTGATATAAAATTTAGCCTTGAAACATGATCAGAGCCTCCTACGGCACCATTTAGTACAAAGCACAACACCACCACAACAAAAACATAACTGAGTATGTAACTGAAAAGCTGCAAGGCAGAGTGCCCTGTCTCAGCTTCAGCTCAAGGGGCAAAAAATTCTGATGTGAGAACCTAAGCCTGCTACAGGCAGGCCCCAACATCATGTCTGTAGACATGCTATAAAAGCAGCAGATCATTTAAGCTCTCTTAAACTATGTGAAATACAATTTTGCAAGAATTCACCTAGAATAAGAATTCTGATATACACAAGACACCCAATGTAAAACCTTCAAGCTCCAGATGGAATTTCAGGAAGCAAGAAACGCCCCTGTGGAAATGTGCTAAAATATATGACTTCAAAATGCAGCTATAAATAAAATCTACTTAAGATTTCCGATTTTTTTTAAAAAAATGAAAACTATAAAGTTTAGGAAGGGAAATGCTACGAAGACAATTGTCCGAGTAACGTTAAGTCTTTCCAGCGTTCTTAACACTGAATGTTACATGAGGGCTGAGGGCACACAGGGGCATAACTGTGTTGTCAAAATGCACCCAGAAACAAGCTTTTGGAGCTACCAAAGTCAATTTCAAATTGAATTATTTGCTTTGTAATGACACACCGTCATAAAGCCATAAATCACCAACATAGATCCAGAAGTTGTATGAGTAACTGAGGTAAGGTAGGCTTTATTTGATTTATCGTGAAATGCATCTGCAAAGTACATTCTCTAGTACTGAACAAATATCACATTACAACCTTTAGCAGGAACAGTAACAAATCCGTCTATGCTGCCACCACTTCCCACAAAAACCGCTAAGAAACCCCCTGCAGCTGGTTCTTCTTCAACCTGCCAAAAGGCCGGCTTTGGGAAAAGGAAGGACGAGCAGATGCGGGACAAACACCTGCCTGCTCCCAGGCGCGGCGCAGCCGCACGCAGCCCGAGCGCCGGCAGGAGCCGCGCCGGCAGCACGGGCGGTAGCGGCGAGCTGCAGGGAGCTCTCTGCGCCCAGCGCTGAGCACACCGCACACGAGCGCCAGGGCTGCGGCCCAGGGCTGTGACCCACCGCTGCTGGCCCAGGGCTGTGACCCACCGCTGCTGGCCCAGGGCTGTGACCCAGGGCTGTGACCCACCGCTGCTGGCCCAGGGCTGTGACCCAGGGCTGTGACCCACCGCTGCTGGCCCAGGGCTGCCGCTCCCCCGCCCCGGCCCCGCGCACAGGGCGGCGGCGGCAGCGCAGCCCCTCACCCCGCCCCGGGCCGCCCCAGTGCGGGCCGGGCCAAGCGAGGCTCCGCGGCAGGGCAGAGCCGGGAGCTGCCGCTCCGGGCCCTCCCCGCGCAGGGACACCCGCCCCGGCCGCGGTACCTCCGGGTGCGCTCGGCCCGGCGCAGCCGCGCGGGGTCGTCCAGCCCGGCCTGGCGGGCAGCCATGAGCCCCAACATGGCGGGAGCGCCCGGCCCGCTCTGCGCCGCGCCGCCATCTTGTGGCGGGCGCGGCCGCGATTGGCTCGGGGCGGGCCGGCCCGCGCCAATGGCCAGCGGCGTTGCTGGCGCGCCCGGCGCCCAGAGGCGGGGCGGCGGGGCCGGGCGCTGCGTGTCCCGGTGTCGCGGTGCGTGTCCCGGTGCCGCGGTGTCCCGGTGCCGCGGTGTCCCGGTGCCGCGGTGTCCCGGTGCCGCGGTGCGTGTCCCGGTGTCGCGGTGTTCCCGTCGGGATCCCGGCATGAGCCGCGCCTGGCAGGCTCTCCGCGCCCTGCGGCTGCGGTTCGTGGGGCCTGCCAAGGAGCTGGTGGGCACGGACCAGTTTGGCAACAAGTACTACCGGGTGCCCAAGTACGAGAACCGCGCAGGTACGCACCGGGGCGGCGGCGGCAGGCGCGCTGGGGCGGCCGTGCCCTGCGTGGCCCCTGGCTGCGCTGCGCTGCGCTGCGGCTGGTGAACAGTTATAGCGGCCGAGCGGGAGCGGAAAGTGCCGCGCATCGGGAAACACGTGCGGGTTTCTGGTGCTGTGATGCCACAAAAACCGTAAAGCCGCTCACTGGCGGGTTTCAGAGCGCAGCCTGGACCTGGTAGGTGGGCAGCAATTATTTGCTCCTCTTGGCAATTCGGAGCGCTTCTGCATAAGCTTTTAAAAGCTAGAGTGCAGAGAAGGGCAGTGGAGCTGGGGCAGGGTCTGGGGCACAAGTCCTGTGAGGAGCAGCTGAGGGAGGTGGGAGTGTTTATCCCGGAGAAAAGGAGGCTCAGGGGTGACCTTATCGCTCTAGGACTGCCTGACAGAAAGGTGTAGCCAGGGTCGGCCTCCTATCTTAGGCAACTTAGTGAACTAGAGGAAACGGCCTCAAGTTGCACCAGGGGAGGTTCAGGCTGGACGTCAGGAATTATTTCTCCACGGAAAAGGCTGTTAAACATTGGAATGGCCTGCCCAGGGAAGAGGTGGTTATCACCATCCCTGAAACTGTTCACAAAACAACTGGACGTGGCACTTACTGCCGTGGTTTAGTTGACATGATGGTGTTTGGTCATCGGTTGCGCTTGATGGTCTCAGATGTCTTTTCCAACCTAACTGATTATGTAATTCTGTGAAATTAATTCTTACATGTGCATTTATCCCCACTTCCATAGAAAATACTTTTCTAGGTTTCTGCCCATGTTCCAGGAGTTTGGATGACCTTATTCTGTATGTAAGTAGAAAATAGGAAAATTCGTATGGGAAGTACTACTGCTGTGATTTTTGTGAAAATTCTGATTTTTTTTTTGTATATTTGTCACTGTGCTTTAGCTTGATCTAAAAAAACCTTAATCACTCAGCATCAGGAGAATGACAGAACTCTGAAAGAAATAAGCATGCCTTCTGCTAACAAAGAAGAAATTGATGTGATTTTTTTTTTGATGAAAGGGTTCAAATGTTGCTTTTTCTGTAGTACAGCATGTATCAAGTATTGTGCTGCTACAAATGTCATTTCTGTGACCTCTTAATTTGGATCCCCATTTTCTTCCTTCATTTCCAGTTGACAGACTGTCATCCACTTGCCTTACAAAATGGACTTCCTTGTGAATGTTCATTATTGATTTAAGATACAGTGCTCCCTGACCTTTGTTGTTTGGGGTTACTTGGGTGTGGGAGATTCTATTTCCCCCACACACTGATTACTCATTTCCACTGTAATTTATGCCTTTACCTCTGTGAAGATCATCCTTGTCAGTATAGAAAAGATATGAGGTTTCATCTATTCCAGAGCAGGAGAGTATGCCAGCTCTCCCTCAGGCTTGTGGCTGAGGAGAAAAATGATTCTGACAGCAGTGAAGTGATTACAGATGGTTGCAACCACTGCCGTGGGTGGTGGTAACTAACTGCCTCTCAAAACATTTTTGAGCAGCATCCTCTGCTGTACAAACAGGGTGACACCTGGCATTTGTGGGCTTTATTAACTTTGTGAAGAAGTTTAAAGATACGGATTGCGAAGGTAATAGAGACTGTGGAAGGTCTACGGAAATTAAAATGCACACCAAAAATTTCTAAGGGTTTGTTTTTAAAAGAAACTAAGAATTAAAAAGTGCTGAGAAAGCAATGCTCTCTTTTCAAGTGTTGGACAGCATTATTTGTAGTACATTAGGAAGATCTGCTGCATAGTTCACCCAGTGTCCTAACCATATGGAGACCAGTGCAGGATTGGAACAACACTAGAAAGAAAACGAGTTGTAGATGAGACCAGTGAGATGTTGTGTGCAGGTTTCACTGCAAGGTCACTGCAGTGTGTCTGCACCGTGCTTTGCTGCCTGCCCTATGGATTTAGGGAGGACTGAGTGGGGCTATCACAGTGCTGGGCCTGATGTGCTTGATGTGCTATCCCTTTGTACCCTACTGGATTTTGATCCAATATATTGCAGAGTGTGCAAAACAGGCACACTTGCTTTCTCTCTCTTCACATAGGGTAGGTCTATCAGGACAGGCTGGGCTTTGTTTCAGACCAACATCCCACCTTAAGCTGGAGGTGAGAGTTAATAGTGTAGGTAGTGTCTGTGCCGCCTTCTGCTTCCATCAAAAACCACCTGACACCTTTCTTTTGGCCTGTCCTGGTCTTTGGCAGGGGTTTGGAGCAGCAGTAGTGGACCATATGATGCAAAGAATTAATGTTTTCTTTCTGTCTGTTGTGAATTGTGCTCTGTTTTTCACTGAATTCAGGGTCCAAAACACTTTTGGAACCTGAGGCCTTGTCAGTAGTAGGGAATTAGCAGGAGCAGGTCAGTGTATACAAGTGGTTGATGTTGAGTTTCCTAGGTGGTTGATGGTGAGTTTCCTTATTCCTTCATCATCTCTAATTAAGAGAGTTTGGTTCTTAAATTTAGTCTGTTTTCCAGGACTGAATATCTGCAATACAGACTTTAGAGATGTTAAAGGGGTACAAAATTTTTAGGCATATACTGCAGGTATGGCTTTCACACTGCCACAGCACCTAATATGCTGTTATTTTTCAAAATGTTTTATAAATGAGGATTTCTTCTTAAAAAAAAGCAAATTATGCACTCAAAAACTACTTTGAAATCCAAGTCAGCACGTGGTAAATAAAGGCAACACAGGATTAACAAAACTACACTTACTTTGATTCAAGTCACTACAGTCTCACCAATATCCTAAGGTCTTGGATGTCCAGGTCAAACTCAAGGTGTAACAACTTTACCCTGAGACCATCTTTACCTCTGTTGTCATAGGAAAGTTAATTTGCCTTCTGGATTTTGCCTGTCTCTGAGTAATTAGGTTCTTAGAAGAGCCAGCAACTTGAATAGGTTTTGTTGGGATGAAGGGAATAATTGTGGAGATTAAAGTGTCAGTGATGTGCAAGTGCTGATTTAACATGTGTTTTGTCTTCATTCAAAATGTTCTAATGAGTAGTAGCAAACATATGTGAGTTTGCAAGAGTATTGTAATTCTCTGTGGTGAATATAGAAAGGATTGGCCTTCAGAAGTGGAGGGGAGAAGGACATAAAATAATGCTGTTTCAATCTGGTTGTCTTATTTCTGTTGAAAGTGAGAAGGTGGGTGTTCAAAGACCCTAGACTGTAAGAATTAGAAGTCGTTAGATTCAGTAAAGAAAATACTGGCTAGAAATAGAAAAAGAGTTAAGAAAAATTTGGGTGCCATAGAAAGGGAAAAGATCCTAAAAAAGTAACTATACTGTCAACAGGTATATGGTAGTATTCAAAATTAGAGTAGTTAATTACCCGAAAGCATGAAACTTGAGTCTACATGTTTGCTTCTTATCAAGAACTCTTATTTTCAAGTGCGGAAAACGTATCATCTTGAAAGTCAGGTTACACCTTCAACAAAACAGTAAGATGGGCTTATTTGAATGTAAAGATGGTTCTGTATTCAGCAACATTCTGTAAGTGGTGGGTTTTTACAAGATCACCCTAAAGTGATGACAGTGATAAAATGCAACTATACCAAGCTTGTCATGAGGGGAACATCCAGCATAACTCATTAACTCTAAGATGACTCTTCAGTTGGTTGTGATAAAAGATGGGAATCGATGACTAAGTAGTAGCGATTGATGACTCATTTCAGTATCTTGGACAAATATTTCACTAAACAGACTAGACTTATCAATGTAAGTAAATTATTTTTCTTATTATATAACATACTGCCAGGGCATTGCCATAACTTTGGTACATGATTAATTGTTCTTGCAGTAGAACATGGAGTGGTACTTAATGTGTGCATATATTTTTAATTGAAAAACAAATTCCAAATATGGTTTATGCATTTATTACAACCAAATGTGTCTTGCTGGAAATCGATGATTCCATTTTCTATTGAAAATAATGTATAAAGACTCTTAATAACCATTTTAGTTTTAAACACAGGAAGATAAGGGGCCCTAAATGCTCAAGATGTGATATATAATTTTTTCATCAAAAGGCTGATTAATTAGCAGGTTATATTTACACATTTGCAATATCTTCATTTACCTTCTTATGTATTTTAATGATTAAGAATTAAAATTAGCACTGTAAAGTACCACATGTGCAAATTTTTATAATAACATTAGGTTATGATCAAGAAGTCAGTTTATTTCAAGGATGGTGTAGGAATGTTAAAAGCATGGCTTAAGTTAAAAAGTTCTTTTTATGGGAGCAGCAGACTCAGGTTTGATTGGATTTGGACTGTTAGTTTACCAGGACTTGCTGGGAAAAGCAGGACGCATTGTTTTCCATAGGTTTTTATGTGTTGCACAAGCTCTGCATTAGAGGCCATATATGGCCTAAGCTTCTGATGCTATGAGCTAAAGTTTCTTAGTGCTCTTATCAAATACCATTGAGAAATGCATGTGGCATTACCAAGTTTCAGTGGTAAGTGTTGTTGCTAACAATTGAATGCAAGCACTGACTTCGCTGGGAAACATTTTCTTCACGTGAAATGCCTGCTCACATCTGCATAAGCCTGTATCTTGTGCAGTAAATTCTCAACAAACCAAAAATGTATAAATAAATAAGAATCTATATAAGGAAAAGTACTATGTATTCAGTTGCATTATATATATATATAAATTCTCCTATATCTGATTGAGTCCAGTCTTCAGTAGAAGTATGTACACTCTTTAGTGGAAGTTAAAAAGGCTTAAGGTCTGTTGAGATTAAAGGAATCCTCCATTATAGTGTTAGTTCCTCCTTGTTTCCTGTTTTAGGTAGTGGCCTGTCACCTTCCTGTGCATCAGAAGTTTAGATAATTTCTACTTTCTTTCAAAATCTTTTATAAAATACAGCTTTTTATTGAAGGCTAGACTGAAACTTTCCTGTAATGCTTTATGATGAATGGCAGAGAGTGGAAAAATCAACAAATATCCAAAGCATATCTTCAGAGATAAAAAGTGTGGTTTTCTTCTGGGTCTGAATGTCAGCTTCTTCACTAACAGGAAGGAAGTCTGAGGTAGAGACAGAAACTGGTTGTGATTGTATGACACATTTGTGAGCTGATTATTGAGAACTGCAGATAATTGTACATCATATTACTGAACATAAAAGTAGTTTCTCAAGTTAGTTTTTCAAATGTTGGTGGAAAGCGAATAAGTTTTAGTTTTACATGCCTAATGTTAAGATACTAATGAAACACAGATTTTGAATATTAATTTATTAATAGAAAACCAAATTTTAGACAATTTAATTATCTTGGTTATGGAAATAATTCTATGGAGAAAGTGAAAGTTTGGGATTTTTTTCCGTGTACAGACACTCACAGCCCTGCAATGCCTGTCAGTTAGAGGTTTGTCCAGGTGGTGGCAACATTGTTTCAAAAAGAGCACAGCAAGTACTGACAGCTCTCTTGAGTATTTCTTCATGTAGAGATTTTAGAATACAGAAACGTCGTTCTAAAATAGTTGTGTGTATGTATGTTTGTACAGAAGGAAAACTTGCACTGCAGACTGCTATTTTCTAGGACAGTAATTCTGGAACGACAAAATAGCTTTTCAATCTGGGTGATACCTTATGTAACAAAACAATTACAATTTGAAGAGCTCACTGCAGATTATAAAAGCATTAACATTTGAAAAACCCATCTTTGTTTGCAGTGATATAGCATCATAAATGTATGAGAAAGACTTCCAAGTTCATTTAGTAAAACCTATGACCAAACACCATCATGTCAACTAAACTATATGTCCAGTGATTTTGTGAAGGGTTTCTGGGATGGTGCCACCAACTCTTCCCTGGGCAGGCTGTTCCATGGTTAACAGTCCTTTCCCTGGAGAAATACTGTCCAGCCTGATGTCCAGATGTTCAGCCTGAACCTCCCCTGGTGCAATTTGAGGCTCTTTCCTCTGATCGTGTCACTACACTGGCTACACACTTCTGTCAGACAGTCATAGAGCAATAAGGTCTCCCATGAGCCTCCGTTTCTCCAGGATAAACACCCCCCGCTCTCTTAGCTGCTCCTCTCCTCACAGGACTTGTGCTCCAGCTCCACTGCCCTTCTCTGCACTCTCTCCAGCTCCTCAGTGTCTTTCTTGCACTGAGGGCCCAGCACTGGACACAGCACTGGAGCTGTGGCCTCAGCAGTGCCCAGTACAGGGGACAATCCCTGCCCTGGCCCTGCTGCCCACACCATGGCTGATCCAGGCCAGGATGCCTTTGGCCTTCTTGGCCACCTGGGCACAGCCTGGCTCATGTTCAGCTGCTGTCAGCAGCACCCCCAGGTCCTTTCCAGCCACTCTGCCCCAGCCTGTGGCACTGCCTGGGGTTGTTGTGACCCAGGGGCAGGACCCAGCACTGGGCCTTATTGAACCTCACACCACTGGCCTCAGCCCATGATCCAGCCTGCCCAGATCCCTCCAAGAAATAATCCTCCCACCCAGCTTGATGTCTTCTGCTAACTCACTGACAATGTATTCAGTCCCCTCACTGAGATCATCCATAAGGAAATTGAACAGGGCTGGCCACAGTACGGAGCCCTGGGGAACTCCACTGGTGACCAGCCACCAGCTGGATATAACTCCATTCACCACCACTCCCTGGACTCAGCTATCCAGACAGTTTTTAGGGAGATAAGTGCATCTGTCCAAACAACAGTGCCAGCATTTCCAGAAGATTGTCATGGTACTCTGTGTTGAAGGCTTTACTGAAGTCTGAGTAGGTAACATCCACAGCCTTTCTCTCATCCACTAAGCATCTCACCTGGTCATAAAAGGAGATCAGGTTGGTCAGGGAGGACCTGCCTTTCCTAAACTCATGCTAGCTGGACCTGATCCCCTTCTTATCCTAGCACTCATGATAATCTGTTCCATATGTTTTTCTTTTAGTTGCCAGAAGCAAACTGGCAAGAGGTATGGTATTAATCTCTTGACTTGAAAAACCAGGAATAGCAATAAGTAGTCATGCAGACAGGTTATAAGTTGCGTATTATCTGGCCATTGCTACAGCCAGGTTTGATCTTCAGTGTGTATATTGGTATTAAACTGAGATGCTGATCTTTTTGAATTCTGCCTCCTACTATTAACATTCATATGCTGTACATTCTTAAGTTAATTATCATGCATTTGGCTTGGAAAGCTGTTTTGATTCTTTCAGTAGAGGTGTGTGAAGAGGTAGTGGTTTGAGTGGGTATCTTTTTTTTAGGTTTCTTTGGTTGCCAAAAAGTCAGGCAGGTAAAAAAATAATTTCCATGTGTTAGTATTAAAAAAAATGCCATGTATTAGTAACTCTCTTCTATGAAAG
Source organism: Passer domesticus (assembly GCF_036417665.1). NCBI lineage: Eukaryota > Metazoa > Chordata > Aves > Passeriformes > Passeridae > Passer > Passer domesticus. The sequence goes on from NC_087512.1 coordinate 20,562,534, forward strand.
AAAAAGATGGTGTAGTGCTATAGAGATAGATGTTTTCAATAGGTAGAAAAATCTTAGCAGTATTTTAATAATGATTATTTGAACAGCAGACACCTGTAGAGCTGAGAGCACTAGGGCTGAGTGTGTTGCAAACATGTTCATTACATCAATCAGGACTGATGGTATAGCATCATGTCTGCTTTGTGACTAAATTCCATGCCTTTTAGTTTCATTATTCTGAAATACAAGGAGAATTCAACTTACTTTTCTCATTCTGAAGGAGGAAAAAAAATCCATCATTAATATGCATTAAAAAGAACAAATCACCTGTGTTTAAAGTTTTAGGGTTTGAAATCATGTTGGGAAATGAAAGAACAGATTTTACAGAAGAGAGTGCAAGAAGTCAGTAGCAGGTACAGGGAACTTTTTTCCTAATATGTGTGTGTATCATTAATTTCAGCACATTATTTATATGAATTTAGGTAAACAATATTATAAATACTGTATACGTGCTTTATTACTTGTGATTCTGATGTGAAAATTTGCAGTGTCCATTTTTGCTGGTACCTAATTTGGTGTATCTTTTTTTAGGAATTGTTTGCTACTGTAAAATAAGAGTGCAAATAAAATTAAGCATTTAAATTAAAGTGGTGGGGCTACCCACCAGTGATGTCATTTTAAAAAAGATAAAATGACATAGAACTTAACAAAATATTTCAGTTGACAAACCATGAGATTGAAAATAACTGCTACCTACAGGCCACTGTAACCTTTTAAGATTCTCCTGAAGAATAGAGAAGATGGTAAAGAATTAGGTCTGGCTTCTGCTTTGTGCAATAAGTTTACTGTGCTCTTTATAAATCTTTAAAATAACAAAGGTTCTGTTACCAGGGGCTTTATAGTTGTAATGTCAGGTTTGCCAATATAAGAACTTTGCTTTGAGGAAAGGGAAGAATCAGTTTCTTACTCAGGCGGTGGGCACAGGGGTTGCACAGAAGGGAAGAACACAGAGAAATGAATGTGACAGGTTGAGGGAGTAGAAGAGATGAAATAGGGAGGTGATATCTTAAATTCTAAATGTCCCTTTTTTACGGCAATCTGTGTATGAAAAACTATGTTATTTCATCCTTCTTAAAGTGAAGGAGTGATTTGACTAGCCTCTTTCAACTAGATGAACTGGAGACACCATCAGCAGGACTTGCAGTCAGTATGAAATTTTTAGAATAAGTCAAAGAAAGGGTGGATTCTGGCAGACTTCTGAAGGCATTGGTCAGTGCTGTAGGACCTGAAAATGTCACTAGCTTTGGAATGATTAAGCACATGTACTGATTGATATTTTGTGTCTGTAAGAGGGATATCAAACTGCAGGATGAAGAAAAGTTAGTGAAGACAACTACAAACAGAAAGATGGAATGGAAAGACACGTAGCAATATGCAGCAGGATGTCCACTGAACAGAACATCCGCTACAGATGTTACTGAACAAGTGATGTTTCTTTAAGTAGAAGTCTGTGCAGCAGTGTGGGAAGATACTGGAAAATTCTTTCAACTCTCACACAGTGGTGAATGACCTCTATATTTGTGGTTAGTGCTTAGTTTTGTACCACACCGTGCTTAGTACAAATGCCAGAGGTCAGTGTGGCCTTGTGCTAACTCCCTGTTGTGACTAATAAGTCTTGTGGCACCTAATGCTTCATTGTTAATTTTTATTAGTGATTAATATGTACTAGTTGATTCTTAGTTTTGAGAACACAGATAGAGTGCCGGAGTAAAGAATGATAAGAGAAGTGCATCATGACCTGACCACATATTTGAGATACTCTCAAGGAAAGAAGATTCATCAGAAGATCTGGGACCATAAAAGTGAATTTTGAGGAGTGGGATGTTCCCACATGACCACAAGAAGACTCTCAAAAGACTCATATCCAAATAAGTTTGGGCTACAGGGAAATCTCTGTTTTGGCACCTGGAACACCTTCTTACCCTCATTCTTCATTTTGGTGTCTGCAGAGTTTTACTTCTCACATATTTTCATTCTTCTCTGGTTGCAATTTCATCTGCACAGTAACTATTTCATAGATGGTATCAGGGAGCAGAATTGTCCCCCCATTATCCAAGAGGAGACAGTCAGAGAACTGCTGGGCTGCTTGGATGTTCATAAATCCATGGGAGTAGATGGGATCCATCCCAGGGTGATGAGGGAGCTGGCAGATGAGCTTGTGAAGCCGCTCTCCATCATTTACCAACAGTCCTGGATCACTGGTGAGGTTCCAGAGGACTGGAAGCTGGCCCATGTGACACTCATTCATAAAAAGGGTGGGAAAGAGTATCTTGGTGATTATAGGCTGGTTGGCCTGACCTCAGTGCCAGGCAAGGTTATGGAACAGTTTATATTGAGTGTCATCACACAGCACTTACAGGATGGCCAGGGTATCACACCCAGCCAGCAGGGGTTTAGGAGGGGTGGGTTGTGTTTGACCAACCTGGTCTCCTTTTATGACCAAGTGACCCACCTGGTGGATGCAGGAAAGGCTGTGGATGTTGTGTACCTGGACTTCAGCAAGGCCTTTGGCACTGTATCCCACAGCACACTCCTGGAGAAGCTGGCAGCCCACGGCTTGGACAGGAGCACTCTGTGCTGGGTTAGGAACTGGCTGGATGGCCGGGCCCAGAGGGTGGTGGTGAATGGTGCTGCATCCAGCTGGTGGCTGCTCACCAGTGGTGTCCCTTCAGGGGTCTGTGCTGGGGCCAGTTCTGTTTAATATCTTTATTGATTATATGGATGAGGGGATTGAGTCTTTCATTATTAAATTTGCAGACAACACTAAGCTGGGATTGTGTGTCAATGTGTTGGAAGGTAGGAGGGCTCTGCAGAGGAACCTGGAATGGCTGAATGGATGGGCAGAGGATGAAGTTTAACAAGTCCAAGTGCCAAGTCCTGCATTTTGGCCACAATAACCCCCTGCAGTGCTACAGGCTGGGGACGGTGTGGCTGGACAGTGGCCAGGCAGAAAGGGACCTGGGGGTGCTGCTGACAGTGGCTGAACATGAGCCAGCAGTGCCCTGGTGGCCAAGAAGGCCAAAGGCATCCTGGCCTGTGTCAGGAACAGTGTGGCCAGCAGGAGCAGGGAGGTCACCCTTCCCCTGTCCTCGGCACTGGTGAGGCAGCACCTTGAGTGCTGTGTCCAGCTCTGGCCCCTCAGTTTGGGAAGGAACTTGAGACACTGGAGCACGTCCAGAGGAGGCAACGAGGCTGGAGAGGGGCTGGGAACACAAAGCCTGTGAGGAACGACTGAGGGAGCTGGGGGTGTTTATCCTGGAGAAAAGGAGACTCAGGGATGACCTTATTACTCTACAAGTTCCTGAAAGGTGTCTGTGGTCAGGTGGGGGTTGGTGTCTTTCACCAGGCAGCAACTGACAGAACCAGAGGACATAGTCTTAAGCTATGCCAAGGGAAATACAGGTTGGATATTAGGAAAAAGTTTTTCACTGAAAACTTGATAAAGTACTGGAATTGTCTGTCTTGGGAGCTGATGTAGTCACCATCCCTGGATGTGTTTAAAAAAAGATTGGATGTGGCACTCAGTGCTGTGGTTTAGTTGAAGTGTTAGGGAATGGGCTGGACTTGATGATCTTGAAGGTCTCTTTCAACCTAGTCATTCTGTGAATTCTGTAAAGTGTGTTATATCAGAAGTGCCATCAGTGTTGCTCATGGCTTTGGCCTTGTCCACTGATGGGTCTGTGCTGGAGCTGTCTGGCCCTGCCTCTGTCAGACGGGGGAGCTTCTTACAGCTTCTCAGGGAAGAGAAGCTCCCTGCAGGCATCCCCTCCACTAACAGAACCTGGCCACACAAACCCTATATATCTCAGTGACTCGTTATTATGGCTAAGAGTACCCCAATTTAGCAGTTAACAGGAAGATATACAATGTAATGAAGAAATTCAGATAAACAAATTTAGCTCTTTAATACCAAGTTTTGCTCTCTGGATTATAATGTGCTACCCAAAGACTGATAGCAGTCAAGGTGAAGGTTCTGCCTGAATCAGGGGAGGAATTCATCCAGGAGTATAATTCATATCTGATTCGTATAAAGGTTGGTCATGGAGGTGTGCACGTGTACAGTGCGTAAGAGAGAAATTGGAAGTCATGTCTTAATTCAGCATCTTCAGTACAATAAATTGATACTTGGAGGAGACTGCTGGCTGCATCTGCTCTTTCTCCTGTAAAGCAGACCTACTGATTAGGAATTGAGGTAGAGGGAAATAAAGTTCCCAGGCAGTCAGAATGTCAAGATCTGTGTCTTCCCAACTGGTGGCTGTTATCTGAGCAGATGCATCCAGATAACAGGGTACTAAAGGAACACTTGCTCCCATGACCAGACATCAGAAATTATTTAATTTGTAAGGAAAAACAGTTACTAACAGTAGCAATTATGGGGGGATGGGGAGGACATAACACCTCTAAAACCTTAGGGAATTTTAAAAGACCTTGCAATTAAAGATAGTAGGTGTTTTTTACTTGATGGTCCTGTACTCTCATTCCAAGTGGTGCTTGCTGCTACTTTTTCAGACAAGCCCAAGGCCAACCAGGCACAGCAAGTTCAGTGGTAACCTGATTTTTTCTTTTTTTACCTAGCAGGTTTCCTTGTTCTTCTATCAACAAGCCTTCATTTTGTGTTGAAAGAAACTAAAAAAACAGATAAGCTTCCTTCATGCACTAGAGCTTCATTGCTGTATGAGAGTTGTGAGAGGTTCAGGCAGATCAAGAGTAGCAGGAGACTGCAAAGAAAAAAAAACCTGTTTAAATATGCCTGAAAAGTGCTAGAGTTGATGCTTAGCCATCAGACCTTATATACTTATACTTTGGAGGTGGTGGCTTTTGTCTCTGTGTTAGCTACACTGCTGGTTAGGGTAGTCATCACAATATTGAAACAAATAAAGCTTCAGATGGATTGGTCTTCCAGAAACGTTAAAAAAAGTTTGATATGGTGCCAACAACCTCTAACTGTCGAACTATGAAAGTTTCAGATATAGTGACACAACTTTCATGAGCAGTTGTAGTGTATCTTTTCCTATTTCTAATCAGTTAGGAAATGTTTGTAAATATATTATGGCTTGATTATGGTCAGAATCATCTTTATGATTTCTCTTTTACTACATAAGTTTTTTTAAATGCAGACTTTGAATGGTTTTCCATAAGAAATGAGACAAAACTTAATCTTTTGAAGTCAATGACAGACTGTCTTTTATCTTCAAGAATTCCACTTTTTGCCATTTTTGCAAAATACATATTGAGAGAGTTCTGTATTTAAATGGCTAATTTAATGCATGTAGTGTGTTCTGGTGTTTGAACTGTAAATACTTGTTCTAGGCAATATGATAGAAACACTGAACTCTAAAACTGCCAAAAATCAAACTTGTAATAGTTCAATTTTCTGCAAAATTACTTGGCTATAGTAAAATTATTATCCATATTTATTTGTGTGATAAAGTAAATCTCTGATCTGAGAGTTAGTAAAGTCTAGTATTTTTGACAAAAACCAGTGGTCCTGTTCTTTCCTCTGGCTGTTCATGTCTGCTTTTGCCACTCTTGTCTTATACAAAACAAAAATCTAAATTAAACCTATATAATGATTATGAAATAATCAAAAGAGTACTTTTAGAAATAAATTGTGATTATTATCTTATCTGTTTGGGATTTTTTATTTTTTTTACTATTCAGTGAACTATAATGCTGTAAGTGTTTTTTCAGATCAAAATGGAGATATTTTTCTATGCTATTAAAATGCATTTGATATTTCTATCTGGATATTTTCTTATTTCAGTGAAAAAAATTTGCTTATTCTAACCCTGATTAAGAACCAAGAATCAGTATCCATAAGCATTAACATTGGTCCAGTGTAACATACCAAAGCTTCCTAGGTTGTTGTTGAAATGACTAAGTGGGAGATGACAAGTAGCTTATGAAATCATCTGATTTTGTGACATTTTCATCATCTCTGATTGAAAAGACATGCTGCGTAAGCAATTTCTGAGCCAGAGCTGGAAAATGGGCTGCTCTGGATTTGTGTCTGACCCAGATATGTAATAGCGTGGGAAAAAGTCCAGAGGACTGGAGCCAGAGTCTGTTGTAAACATGAAGGTGAAGTGAGGTTGACTCTGTTGATTAACATGAGTTCGTCATCGATAAAAGGGAAAGATCTCATTCATCCTTTATCTTCTCTTCTTCAAGCTGAAAGTAGCATTCACAAGAATTGTTGCTGAGCTAGTTTAATTCAGTTGAAAAAGTTGAGCATGTGGTTCCCTGAGTTAAGAAGGTGGGACAAAGAAAAAGGGTGGAACCTTTGACCTAAATTGGGGTGGGAGACTGGTGTCTGGGTGGAGGAACCTAGAAGACTGCCAGGGGAACACGTGCCTCCTTATGTAGCTTGCTCCATAGTGTTTCTGTTGGATTACTGATGAGATTCTGATTTTTGTTTTGTCTTAGATTAAAACAAATCTCTTGTATGAGAAAGAAGTGGTAATATTTGCTGAAATAGGAAGCTTACTATGATTTGTTGCTATGATCACAAGGTTTTAAAGGTTTATTAAACTGTTTTTCAGTTCTGGAAGAAGCCATTTAACCCTGTCACAAGAAGAGAAGATTATGAAATTGAGTATTTTAAGAAGCTTTATAGAAACTTTTTGCCAATGGAATGTCTACTAAAAGGTCTGTGTGATCTGAGCAGATCCTGTACAATAGTGAAGTAGTGCTTCTGAAGAGGTCCTTGTCCATTCCACACCAGGACTTTCCTCTGAGAGCAGGGAGGAGTTAGGAAGGCACAGTATCCTGCAGGGCATATTAGGTTTTAGACTTTTGCAGCAGGCAGAGTATTTCCAAATGTGACTAACTCTATCCTCTGAAATAGGCTATAGGTATTCTCAAAGAGGTGTAATTAATTAGTTTAATTAATTAAACAAATTAAATTAGTTTAATTAATTAAACAGATTAATTACACCTCTGGAGTAATTAATCAGTTAACTGATTTCTGCTAATCTGTTGCTTCTGTGCAGCAAGACAGTTCAGTACAGTCCATAAGCCTGATTCTTCCATGTCCTTTGGTTGTTCACATCTTCTCCTCAGTGAAAGAAAGTTGTCTGATCCAAATCAGAGTTAGAGTCCTTGAATGCCTAACCATACCAGCCTACCAAAACAGTTTCAATATACCGGAAAACCAGTGAAAAATATGCTTGTTCTATAAGTTTCAAGTTAGTTGTTGTATATTAGATTTGCTTTAATAATATTGAAGCAGCTGGTGAGCAGACTGTTAAGTAAAGAAATCGGCATGCAGCATCCAAGCACCTTGCAACCATTTACAGTTGCGTCTATAAAGGAAAGAGGGCTTCAACTAGTTATGCATCTTGACCTGCCTCCTGAGTGGCAGCTTGGCACTGTCTCTTATTACCTATTGTTTACAAATTATGACTGTATCTCTAAATTTGCATCTTTAGATTGAAGGGTAATCATCAAACTGTCTTGTAGTAATACATTTGTAAGTTATTGAAGCACATAAGACATCAGGTCTTTTAGTATGATTTACTATCTCATGACCCGAAAAAGACTGCATTGAATTTTACCACTGGATTGATTAAGGTATATGTATTGTTTAGTTGGCCATGAGAGGGAGTCACCTTATCACAGCCAGTGTGGTTCTGTGGGAGTGACAGAGTAGGGGCAAACACTCATCTTGTTCTACTCAATGGAAAATGGAGATCACTCATTATATACTGGTGGCTCTCCAGTCTAAAGATTATCTAAGTTTTCACCTGGGGGGCCTACTGCTATGAAAATGTTTCCACTATTGTTCCTGGACTTTACCATGAAGAACTGTAGGAAAGTAGAGGTGCATTTTCTTGAGTTTCCCACCTTGCCACTCTTTTGGATAAGAAGAAAGAATGATGTGATGGGTAAAGATGGAAACTGGCTTTCAAGCATTAGTGTATTAGCCATTCCTTGCTAAAATTTATTAATCTGTTATGCTGGAAAAGCTGTTACGTTGAATGCTTTTTTGCCTTGAAACGTTTCCAAAGATTTCAGCATCTTGAAAACGTTCATTTGCATTGTCCTCAAAGGTCTAAAACAGCAAGAAGTTTATATCTAAGCTTAGTTTCAGACTGCTTACCAACATCCATATACTTACCATGCAAACATTCAGCAATCTGGTTTGTGGTATATGTTTACAGAATGGCTGGTACTCTTTAAAAGAGGTTGTAATGGAAATGCCAATACAAAGTTACATTACCTCTGTTAATCAAAACAAAGGAACTGGAGATTAAAATACATCAACTTGCAGACTCTGCCCTCTTTTCAGCTGAAAGAGAATGTGTTCCTTCTCAAGTGTTCTTGAATCCCTGTAGCTGTATTATCGTGGTGTAGAGCGCATGAAGGAAATCGTTCTCTAGTACCAAGGTGTGGCATAACACGAGGGAGGAATACAACTACCTAAATGTAAATGGGCAATTAAGTGGAAATAAACTGCATGAGCTGCAAGAGAAGAAATTGATAATCTTTTAGAGTAGCACTGTGGAAACCAAAGACAGACTCAGTGTGGTGCTATGTCCTGTTCAAATGTGTAAAGTGCAAATGTGGGTCTTCTTTATAGATGGGTGAGGGAAGGAAATCAATTTTACCTGCTATTCGGTAAAATGTGTTTTGGTTTTTTTCTTCTGTTGCCAAACATGTCCTGAGATCAGTTTGACTTCAGCATCTAGCTTCTTGCCTCTTTAGGTGTAATAGATATATTAGATAAAATAGGCATTACTTAATGATAAAATCACTGATGCTAGATCTTGTGTTCTGCATGTTATCAAGTGTGAATTTATAGAGGCTTGTGGTTAACCCCACACCAGCCACCAAGTCCCATGCAGTGCTTTCTTCTTCCCCCACCAGCAGGATTGGGCTAAGAGTTGAAAGGGTAAAACTTGAAGGATTGGATAAAGACTGTTCGATAGGGAAAGTGACAGCCATATATAGAAGAAAATCAGCCATCTGAGGATAACAGTGTAATGGTTACTGAGGAAGTCACTCCAAGTGTCCCCGTCCGTCCGTCCGTCCCCCCCCCCCTTACTTCTTTTTGTCCCTGCTTTGTATATTGAGTGTGATGTCACCTTGTCTGGAATATCCCTTTGCTCAGCTGGGGTCACCTGGCGTGGCTGTGTCTCCTCCAAACCTTCCAGGCACTCCCAGTCCCCTCACCACCACAGCAGTAGGAGAAGCAGAAAAGCTCTGTGTGAGTTCTGCACAGCAATAACAAAAACGTCTCTGTATTATCAAGCCTGTATTCAGCACAAATCTGAACACAGCCCCATGCCAGTCACTGGGAAGAAAATTGCCTTTACTCCAGCCAAAACCAGCACGAGGCTACTAAGTGGATTATGGGCATCTTGACTCATACACTGACATTGCTCAATGTAATGCAATAGCAGTGATGATTCCTTTTAATTTTTCTGTCAAAGTCCCTTCAGGCTCCCTTCTCTCTCCCTTCAGGTATTTAAAATTTTTTTTTAAAAAAAGTAAGTTAGGAAATCTCAAATATTTAACTTCCTCCTTACTGCAAATTCATTATCTGTAGATGCCTGTTTTATATCTTCCATATTCTACCAAACAGAAAAAACACAAAACCAAAAACCTTGAAAAGAAGCACCTTCTTCTGGAACTAGAATAAAGATATTTAAATTGGAAGAATAATGAAGTTCAGTTGCTGCTAGTGAAATGTATTTGCTTATATACAGTTTTTTCAAATTTTTGATCTTATAGTAGGAAAAGGCCTGCTGTAGAACTACTTCAAAATTTTCTGTACTGCTGAAGAAATAACAAGAGCCATATCTACTTTTCTTTTATCTTTCTCTATATTGTGGTACTATTTTTCCCATATGTGTTGTTTAAATTTATTTTCAGATTTTTATTGTGGCTATGAGCCACAGCAATGTCTTGCATCTCTAGTAGAGAAGGTAAAAGAAAACTTGGAAATTACTTTGTGGATATTCATGGAGTCCTTCCATTTAGTGAATAGAAACAGAAAATAAATTTTGCTTGATTGACATAGACCCCTATGTGCTTGAAGTCCTGGTGTCTCAGGCTCAGAAAGAGGAGAAGGATACAGAGGAGACTCCTCCTTGCATAGGAGTTTGAAAACAAAGTACCCTGCAGTCCAAGTGAAAAATAGAAACCTTGTAGGGGGTCTAAAGACACAACTGAGTTCCCACAGTTCCTGACCAGATAACCAATCTTTGCAGCAGTGTTACAAATTCGTGAGTAGGGTGGGATGCATATGCCTTGACATGGGAAAATTATGTTGTTGTAGTTGTGTCTGAATGGCAGATTTAGCAGAATGGGAAATTAGGAGGATCCTACAGAAAATATCTTATGCAGAAGGAACCTACACATTAGAGAGAAATCCTGAGTACCAGAAAGAAAGGAGGAGAATTTTGGCATTTGTGAAGAATATGTGGAAAGGGAGGATAATAAGACCTGATTTAGACATGCAGTTTTTTATATGAAAATTATACATGTATTTGGAGAAGCCAGTGAGAGAGAGGTGGTAAAACAGAAGGAGGCAGGGCTAAACTGTTGGAAGAATTTGTGTCTGTGTATAAGATGGGTGAAGATGGATAGGAAACTCAGCAGAACTGTGAAGGGTGCTTAGCAATAATTTGAAACAGAAAAAAATAGTAAAAGTGATTGGATTTATGTTGTGGTATTTGTACTACAAATACTTGTCTGGAGGGTCTTTGTGCTGCAAAGATTTCAGTGTCTCCAGAAGTGAAAAACAGGAAGACAAGCAGGGATGAAGGACAGGCAGTGCCTTGAGGCACTTGCCCTGTGAGTACTGCAAGGTAATTATTAGCTACGTATTTCTGAGAGTAGCTGTTAAAACAATTGCTGTAAATGCAGTAGTACACTGGGGCTTTTCTAGCTGGTCTTGATGCAACAGAAAAAGCAGGAGGCCAATGAAGTAGAATAGAGAGAAAGTGTAACTGTGGTGAGAAAAGCTGTGGTGCTCTTTTGTGGTTTGGGGTTTTTTTTGTGTGTGCCTGTTTTGGTTTTTGTGGTTTTTTTTCTGTTTTTCTATTTTTTGGGGGGGCAGTGTGTTTTGTTTTTGTTTGGGTTTTTTTTTTTGTTTTCTGTTTGTTTTTGGGTTTTTTTTGGGGTTTTTTTTTTTTTTTGAAAGCAGTATTGTTGACAGACTTTATAGAGGAAATGTCCTGAAAGGCCAGGCAAGTAAGCATTGGCAGTAAGGTGAGAGGTGGAAAAGGGTTCGATTGAATCAGAAATTTTCCTCATAATGAATATAGTTAAAAACCAAATTTTATTAAAAGGACTGAAAAGTTTTAAAAAGCACTTTTGGTTGGGAGCTTTAATGTTGGATGGTGATTGATATTTGTGATTCGGTCCATTTATAACTGGTCTTGGAACCAGTAGGGGGAAAGTGAACAGAAATGTATTGGCATTTGAGATTTAGGGGTGTCTCATGCTGCTATGTTTTGTTCCTTTTTTTTCCTCTTCTGTTGTGGTCTGACACTAAAGGTGAACACTCCAGAATGAGTTGCCTCCATTTATAGGTTCAACCAATCCCTCCCTTTCCAATCCAATTGGTTCAACCAATTCCACCAATAAAGAATGAATATGACTAGAGACAAATGAAAAAAGTACCAGTTAACTAACAAGCAGAGCAGCAACAGTCAAGAGATTACAGCAAATAACTGCCAGATACAAAACTGCTAAATCTTACAGACTCCTCCTAAACAGAGACACAAAATACCATTTATTTGTGGCAACTACCAATACGAAAATGTGGGTGTTTTGCCTCAAATTAAACCACTGTTTATTAGTCTTTAACATTTAGTTTAAGTATTGCATAAATGTATAATGTGACATAATGATGTCAGCTCAATCTCTGCAGCACTCATTATTTTTGGGATTATGCACCTCTTCTTAGAAGGCAGTATCTTTCAGTTTAATTTGATCTATATTTTAAGTATTGGTCCAGTTAACAAACAATAAGAAATTCCATCTGTTCAATTGTGGAGAAGAATGTTTAATCTCTGAAGTACATTGTAATTTCTAAAACTGACAGCATAATACGTTGTTTTTTGGGCTTTTTAGATTTTATTTATACTAAGGTGACTCTTGGTACAGTTTTGATTCAGAAGGAAGTGCTTTTGTATTTAAAACTGATCTATCTCAAATGGTGAGGTTTTTTGCTGTCACTTCTGTGGCCCTACAGAGGCCACACAAATTATTATATGTATGCAGTATTCACTAATATTCATTCTCTCTTTTTCACTTACCTCCCCCTCATACCCTCAAGCTGTGAAAAGTATAGCAACCACTGTGCATAATTTTAGTTACAATTCACAAGTACCAATAACATTTTACCCATTTTGACTACCCAGCTCCTCTCTAGCCAGCATATCTCTGAACAGCTGCAATGCCTCTTTTTCTCAGGGTTGTCTCCCAAGGCATGTTCTGTAGTTTGCCTTCTGTCATGCTGAAAGAGATTGCAGATGACGAAGGCAATATTTCTGTGAATTTGGAAATTTTTATGTTCTTAGATGGCAGCTTTTAATTTACTCAGTATTGCTTTATTTTGAGTCTTTTCAAAAGGTGTTCAGATTTATTTTTTAAGAGTTATTGGCAGACTGAAACTTTTATGTTACTGTAAAGATCACACAGTGGGTTAAATCATCACTATTTAATAATTTAAAGTGTTAGTGTTTGAAAATAATGGTGTTTTCATCATTCTTTTACATATGAACCATATGTAATAGAAGACCTCATAACTGCCTGTGAAATTGAAACAGTTCATAGGAGGTGATTTCTAGGCAAGAGTGGGTAGTCTGCATGAATAACATGGCAAACTCTTGGACTGACACTGTGATAATGGGGTTCTGATATATTTTTAAAGTGAACAGGCACAGATGCAGCGATTCTGAGATGTTTCTGTAAAATACTGTGCCATTTCTATGCAGTGAGGTTCAAGAATGCATTGGCTCTGGATTTGGATCCGTAAGCATATATGTCTACCTGTTTTATCTAGTTGGACTGAATGAAATTATTTCAATTAGGTCAGCTAAACTGGGGAGAAAAAAAAAAGGCTAGAAGGAAGATTGAGCTGGCTAAAAAATTATGACATTGCTAATTAGGAAAACATACAGCATAAGGAAGTTGGCCAAAAGTATAAAAAGTGACAAAGTTGGCTCTAAAGAAAAGAGGCTATTGGATGTATCTGAAGATTTGTGTAAATGTGATGAGTAAAAAATTGCTGAAGGTGAATGAAGACTGAAATACAATACTTAATTCTATGTAGAAAAAAAGAACCTGCAACTTGTAAAATGGAAGACAGAATGCAAAATATATTTAACATGGACAATAGAACTATTAATCATTAGAATATTTTTTAAAGTATAATAAAGACCTAACAAATACCATGCCTGCATCTGAAAAACAACAGCATAGTGTACTAAAAGGAAGATAATTGTTAGTTTCTTCAGTATAGTAAGTGTTTAGATAGTGTAACTAATAGATGTTTCATAGGTGCTAAAGAAAATAAAATGGTGAAAAAAATTGTTAGGAGACAACTTGCCTGATGGATGTGTAGGATATGATGTTGGATTAATCTGGTAGGTACTACCCTGTATAATAGACAGGACTTCCACTGTTTGCCTTCAGAAAAAAAGTGGGTCTCCTATGCTCACCTCTTTTTTGCTCCAAAGGTGTAGAAAGCCCTGGATGGAAGAATCCCTACAAAGAAGTCCACACTCCTGATTTCCTTTTCAGTGCTTTCCTTTCTATACTTTCTCTGTCGGAGAAAGAAACCTCTGAACCTCCTATTTGTGATGCAGATTAGAAGATAAATTAAACATAGTCTTTAACAGCTCTGTCTGCATTGTTGATTGCTAAATTTGTAAGACTCATGCCCTGTGCCCTTGAGCGAGTGAAGTTTGTGCAGGGGAGATGCAATGTCATAGGAAACAACTGTGAAACAGTTTTTGGTGGTAGTTAGTTAGTTGGGTTTTTCCCTTTGTCAAGAGAAAACAGGCAAATAACAAAGCAGTTTGAGCTAATCTTTGAGTAAGTCCAGAAAGACATTGAAACTTGTACTAGTTTTAGTGGGGAGTAGGAATGCAGTTGTAAATATTAATGAAAATGGAAGGCTAGGATTTTATGGCAGATACCTAGAAATTGTTTAGTGATTATATTTTTCCTTTTACATCAAGCTTTAGAGAACTCTCATATAGTGTGTGCATAGCCTCTTTAGGATCTTTTTATGATTCTAAATTCTTTTTGTTTGTCATCTCATTGATGGAAAACTTTTGAAAATTACACTTAATGTATAGAATAACAGAAAAAGGATAATGTTGGCTTGATAATTCATTAATAAGCATGGCATCGCTCCAGATGAGGCTTTTGAGGCTATCATAAACAGTGATACTGGAAAACACTGAGAAACATGATTATTCCTACAGTTTTGCTAATGGTTCAGAGGTCTGGAACACAAGCGTTTCTGGAAACTTGCACTCAGATTTCTATTTCTGCTGAGACGTTTTTTTGGGGAGGCTGGATATTAACCATGTTTTCTTTTAAAATATAAACCTTGTGTACATTAGGGATGATGCAGTGATATTATAGATGCCATTATCTAAGCAATGCTTATAGAATTCTAGAAATGAATCAGGTTTTGCCTGAGGGATAAGCTGACATTTGCATTCACTTTTTAATTTCCCTGGGACTTCATTGGGTTAATATGACAACTTTTCTCTAGGGATCCATCAGCTGATGGGAGTACTGTGATTCTGTTTCCTTCTCTCTCAGTGGTAAGATCTGTAATGTTTCTTTTTTCTCTTCTTGCTGGTGTCCAAGTGCTTTTCCACAGGCTTTTCCTGAGAGAATTTAGGTACAAGGTTATGGTCCTGGACAACTGGCCACTGTTGCAGTATTCTTTATGTATCACATCCCTGCTTCCTTGTCAAAGTGCCGTAAACTGTGAAGGCCACGTAGAGCATATGAGAGTTCATGTTCCCAGAGAGGGTGTGTATTTTATGTCCATGGTGAATCAACTGGCTGTCCTCCAAATAGTACAGTTTTAACCACTGCATGTGCCTGCTTTGGAAACTGTTTATTGTTTGGTTTATAAGACTTGGTTAAACTTCACAGCAATTTTCAACAAGATGTTTTCCAAGTTTTTCGAATTGAATGATTAGGTTAAATAGGGATTGCCTTGCAACAGAATACTTTGGATGAGAAAGTAATGGATCTTTTGGTTTTTTTATTATTATTCACTTCACTTTTGATGCTTCCCGTATTAGCAATTACTATGCTATATTTTAAAAATCAGCCTCCTAAGGTAGTAGTGCTTTCAACCTTTTTAAGCAGTCTTGCCATTTACAAACTTTTCTAGTTGTCTTAGAAAGAAGATGAGAAAAAGGAAATCTTCATGAACTTGTATGCATGTATGTGCAGGAGGTGTAAGAGCAAAGCTTTCAATGTGGGAGGAAGGTAAAGTAATCTGTAAGTGATATATCTTAATACCATAAAAGTTGCAATTTTTGTTTATTTGTACTTCTGGTACAAATTGGTCAAAGTACAAGTTTAGTGTCATCCTAGGTTATATTGGAAGGAAAAAGGGAATCACACTTCTTCAGTGGCTTTACAGTGCAGAAGATGGCATTGGGGAAATACATAGATCATGCTAGTTTTTAAAGGATCACGGTTGGGTTTGTACTGCTGTGTGTTTTCTTTTATGTAGCTTTGTGTAGCTTACTAACACTGTTTTCAGTTTTCATTTATTTCCCTAAGTTTCAAATTACTTTGGTGTTTTCAGTTTTGGTAGGATGTCTAGAGATTAGCAAACCCGACTCCACGCATAAATTGGAAAATTCTGCACTTTCATGGATTCAGTGGAAGTTTAATCAGCTTCCTTTGGAAGTACTTGAACACCCTGCACTTTAATAAGTTGTCATGGCCTAGAACTTGGAAGATATGGATAAAATAGAAGTAATTGTTTTTGAGAAATTGTGATGTTGTGAAATAATACAAAATAAAGTTAAATCGTAAAGAGGCCAGCTATACAATGATTAATACAGTTAAGAAGGATTCTTTGTTCCTGTGCTTTGAAATTATTACAAATATATATATATATACTACTTATAAGTAGTATCTCAATATTTTAAGAAATAGAACTAGATTTTCTTGTTATGCCTACCTTCATTTCTGGTAGGCTCCACAGATAAAAATAACCAAATAATATTCACGAATCTGTTATATTGAAAGCTATTATAATACATTCAGTAATTACCACCTCTTGTTACCTACCCAAGCAGAATTTATAGCTAACACTTGTGACTGGAAACCATGTGGGACAGAACACCTGCTTAACTATATAAAATTACTTGTATTAGAGGAGAGATTAGCGTGTGTCTTTGTTTTGCTGTTAAAGCTAATAAGTATATGACAGCTAAAAGTGAAAGTATCAAGATTATCTGATCTGGATGTTGTAACTCAATGAAACTAAATCAGAGTTCTGTCAAAATAACATTTTCAGCAAAGTTGAGGGCTGTTTTTGTCATGCTGAGCAGGAAACATTCTAAGAATAGCGAGTTTATAAGGGTCAGTTTAGTAAATGTAGGAAGCCCAGTGATTTTCCTCTGAGCAACATGCCCCTCTGCCCTACCTGTTTGCCAGAGCATAAGACTTCAGCTAACTAGTGCAAGTCATTCTCCAGCTGCATACCAGCATTCTTTCCTTGGGTGTTTTTGAAGACTAACCTTGTTTTTGACATAGACTAGTGCTCTTGCATATTTATTGGTTTTTAAATCGGTGACTTATAGTCAAGTTTAAGAAACTAGTCAGGGAAAGTATGCAGATCAGTATTGAGGGTTTGGAATTGTGATCAATTCTCAGGTCATTCCAGATCACATAAACCAGAATGCAGGGCACATAACTGAAGGAGGGGGCAGGGAATGTGGAATGACTCAGCGGAAGAAATGATGTTGTGATAAGAGAAGTAGAAATTATAAAGTGGTAAAACTGTAGTACATTGAAAGTGTTTCACAATGGAATTACTCTGTAGCTCACTGTCGTGATTTGACCAGGAAGTGAGTTTCTGGAAAAGTTGTGGTCAAACCAATCAGTGGCCAGATTTGAAATTGGCACCTGTTGTGGCCACTAGGGACCTGGATACGCCTCTGAGAACACACAGGGGTTAAAAGCAGAGGATTCCCAGAGGACTTTCTCTTCCGAGTCCGGCAGTGAGTGCAGTCTGACCTCCTCCCCTGCCCAGCTCCGTCTGGGTGGGGCAGGGGAGGCCATGCGGCCTGTGGGGAGGGAGGCCGGAGCCCTGCAAGGTGCAGGGTGGAGGAGATCTGGGATGTTTGGGCAGTCCCCCCAGAGAGAGAGTAATAGAGAGTCTGTGCTGGCTTGAAATTTGATATCTTGTGCTGGCACCATGGCAGGAGAAGAAGGGAGCGGGGGGCAAGGTGCCCAGCCACAGGGGCTGAGGTTTTAACCCCTTTGGTGCTGGGACAGTGGAAGCTGTAAAAACACTGATCCTCCCCAGCTGAGAATTGAGAGGGGACGGAGGATGGGCAAGAAGAAGAAGACTTGAGTAGGTGAAGAAATGTCAGCAGATGAGAAGCACCCTAGATGGAGGAGATGATTGGAGTGGCCTTTGGCTGGACTTTTCTCTTACATGGCCATGGGACAGAACCAAATCTTCCTGTAATGCAGAGACTGCACCTTGGGGGAGGCGGCTGGCCAGAAGCCAGGAGTGACAAAGATGTTGTGAGAAGTAGAGGGAACAGAGACTGATGGGGAGGGTGTGGTGGAGCCCTCTGCCTTCAGCTGAGAAGGATCTCTGTTCATGAGGCCCCTCGGCCCCAGAGGGTGAAATATGGGGGGGACACGTGTCCCAAATGGTGAGAGGCTGCCACTTCTTGGAACTGGGCAAGGCATTCTTAAAAGGACCTGAGAAGCAGTTAGGATCCAGGGACAGTGCTGAGAGCACTGGACATGGAAGGAAGATGGTCACCACGGCAGATTCTCTCCGGGCGGCTGCCACGTGTGGCACGGAAGCACAGGAGGTTCCAACTGTGTTTCCTGGGGAGGCCCATGCTGCAAGAGGGAGACTCCTCTCTCTCCTGATGAACTGGGGGGAGGTTGTGTGAAGGATGGTATTGGACTGAGAATTGAGTGTTAGAGAGGATTGGGTGTTAGAGGGGTGGGGGGAGGAGGAGTGTTTTGGAGGTGTTCCATTGTGGATTTTTGTGTGTGTTTTTTTTCCTTTTTGTTTCCCTCTTGTCTTTATGTTGTAGATTAATAAAGTGTTGGTTTTTGCCTCCATTCCCAAGTTGGAGCCTGCTTTGTTCTGTTTCTGGGTCACATCTCACAGTAACCATGTTGGAAATATACCTTTCATGGGGGTACTGGCACTGTGCCAGGGTCAATCCATGACACTCACTTTTAGGTTTCTTTCCTCATTCTGATAGTGAACTGGAAGATTGGTGTATACAAAACAAGATGCCCATTTGAATTTTCTCAAAACTGAAAGATGGTCTTGTGTTTAGAATGTGGTATGTGTACAGAAGCATCCAATACAGTGTCATTCTTTTCAGTGATGGTCATTGCAGTTCAGTAAACCCTTCACCCATCCCACCACAATATTTATCCCAGAGAGAAGAAAATAAACAGAAAGTCAGTTAGTTTTCAACTATATGAATAGATGAACCATCACTAATAGTGAATTTCTCTCTGTGAATATTTCTTACTTATTTTCTATATAATAAACAGACTAATTAGTTTGCTTGCAAATTGGTTAAGTGGTGTTGTTTTATAAATTTCATGTCAATGCCTACAGAAGAGAGAAGCAAATATTTGTCTAAAGCAAAATACTTGAACTACTGTAATATGCTTGGTAAGCTATGTGTGCCTCCTAAGCTACTACAAGAAACAGTAATTAAATAAGAAATGTTATTTTGTTTTACTGTATTCAGAAAACAGTAGACAGTTCAAAACTCTACTAAAGTTTTGATTTTTGTAATTTATGCATCTATTTTCTGTTTTCCATCAACATGTAATATAAGCTGGGACTTAGAAGAAACAAACTATCTGTAATAACTATTTTGGCACCATAGGAAATTCTTTCAAGTTCTATTGCAGCTACTTTTTGGGAGTTTGTCACTGCAAAATACTGTAAAATGAACAGCAGGTTCAAATAAGTGTTTTGAGAGTATTTGGAGTGTTTTGAAGGTCTTTTTGTTTTTCTTCTAAAAAGAAAAATGGGATTTAATTTTTTATGTAAAATAAAAAAGAAACATATAAATTTTGTTTATTATAATTTAACCCTTTCAATGTCTGAGTTGAGATAATGAAGGGGAAAATTACTTCTCTCAATCTGGCAGGCACTATATCTGGGCTGGCTCTATTTTAGTGCAGCTCAAATTCTAACATGGGAAAATTGCAGAAATTTACAATTCATCAGGGAGAAATCCTCAGATTGTTTTGACACTCAGTTAGAAATTCAGCATGAAGATGGGCGTCTCATGAAATTTGCAGCTGCTGATTGAATTTATATTTCCATAAAGGCCATCAACAATAGCAGCCTGCGGGGGAAGTGGGGGGGAAAATGACAAAACTTGTGAGGCTAGCATTTTTTCCTCAGTTCTGTAGTAACAAATTACTTGTAATAAGGTCCTATACTGGCCATGATTAAAGAGAAATACAGGCAGCCAGAAAGGAAAGATTTTTCAGTTTAACTGATTTGAACTAAAGATATTTGAATTTTTATCTTTAAATGTACATGCAGTCATCTGTACAGTATGCAAAATGCAACTGTAAATCAGAAGTGTCCTTAAACTGAAAGACTCTTACTGATAATTGCAGAAGATTTATCATACATGTGATTTGATTGTATAATAAATTCCCAGGATAGAAAATGAACAGTATTGGAATATACTAAAATAGATTATGTTTTTAGGGGTGAAAATCTCATCTCATCTGTGGCATGCTCCCTCTCATTCATACACAGATAGGAGAGAATGTAAGATTTGGGTTTATTTGTCTGAGTAACAAGTCTCATTATGTTCATCATGTGCAAAAAATAAAAATGCAGTTAAAAAAATTCATGTTACCGAAACATTTAGTAAGAAATGCTATTGAGACAAATACTATGACAGAATATAACGAATGTTGTCTTCCTTGGTTACAATGTTTTGTACATTTCTGTCCATTTCTGTTTTTATGGAAGAAAGAGGGCAGGAGAAGGAAGAGGTCAAATATTTCTGAAATATCTTCTTTTTTAATAGAAGCAGTAAAATACTATCATTGTTGTCAATCCGTTGACAACTTTGTTTCTGAATATCTGTTCATCTTAAGACTGTGGAGAAGTTCAGTGTTGAGATGTTTTCTGTAATCTTGATGTTAGAGATTTCTGCCTGCAGCTCTCAATGCCCCGCAAGGCAGCTACATGCACCAGGTTGTGTCCATAAGCCTCTTCCTCATAGTTTGTAGTCTGCATTGCTCCCATTCTTTGCTGCAGTTAAGGAGGGTCAACAAATATGAGTTTTGAGATCAGTAGGCACTCAAGTGTTGCAGAAACTAAAAAGGGAGTTCACCATAGCTGGACAATGCAGAGTTTAGTATGGTGAGATGCAAGTCATGTGGTTTTGATATTTAAGAATTAAAGTGCTTGTGTGACATCTTAATACAAAGACATAAGACATCTTAGCTGCTCACACCACAAAATGAGTTAGAATGCTAATTAGGTTAATTGAGCAAGTTTGCAATAATGAAAATCTATGTGTCTTTATTTCTGAGAGTTTTCATTTTAGAGATTAAATTGATAAAGCATGATAGAGTAACTGTTCTTAATTTTACTGCCAGTAGGTTTAGGAACCTACTAGTCTTTAATGTATATAGAACTGAAATTGTTTGGTTATAGAGTTTATAAGTGTCACAGCTTGTATTTTTGGTGATTGTAAACTCTGTGTTTGCAGTTTATTGCATTTACAGTACAAACACTTGTATTACAGTTTTTACAAGCTATACAATCCTGAAGGTTGCCATCCAAAAGTAGTCATTATTCTTTTCTTTCTCTGGCATCAAGGTAAATGCTTTCAAATAAAAATTTTTGTATAAACTTATTGACAACTAGTACAATAGTTGCACGTGGTGCAATACTCTTAAATCATTGAGCGCTCAAATAGGTATTCAAGTACTTGATGATTAGGTACCTACCTACACACTGGGAAAGCACATAAACCTCAGTTTTTTCTGTTTAGTCTACAATTTACTCAAGCTGGGACTGTGGAACTAGAACAGGAAAACTGTCAACTCTGTATTGCTTTTTTGTGTATGCATTTGCTTGTTGTAACTTGAAAAGAGACCACGCAAAGTCTGAGAGTTGAATAGAAAAATAAAATAAAATAATGGGTTGACCAGATGTAAAAAACCTCAACTTATGGTTAGTCCTTATTCTCAGCTGTTGCACTTTTAAGTTTTTTTCTGCTCAAATTAGGTTTGAAAGCAGATTGGGTATTGCTGCAATTCCTTGGGTATGTGAAGACTTTTTTTTATTTCTTCACCACCTACACCACTCTGAGCCCACCAAAATCAGCTAAGCTATGGGGTTTTTTTCTCCAGATCAGTGTTGCTGGAAAGTACCTTAACTAATGGATCTGTGTACACAGGACAGCTCAAAGAAACAAACTTTTGAAGAGAGCTTTGAAAGTAACCTAACAGTGTAAAGCTAGAGGGTAACAAAAAAACCCAAAAAACAAAATAACAACCTGTTGAATGGTAAATGATTTTATATTACTGTTAATCAACTAAAATATTGCTTACTAGTATGTGTTGTTTACCATTGTTTTAAAAAGTACCTTTGAAATACTTGTTTATTTCAGAACTCTAACCAAAGAAACTAAACATTCTTTATTTCTGTATAGATGAAAGATGCCATTTTGTAGGAAAAAGAATAACATTTAAGGCTCTTTAAATGTTTGTAGGATATGGATATGCATTAAGTGCTTAATACATCTCAAGGACTTTAGCTAACTTTTCTTCAGAAGTTTCACTGTTGGGTTGACTGTGGCTGAAACAGGTGACTCTTCTTCCCTAACCTCCACAATGAAAAGCAAACACAGTAAAATAGTAGTACCAGTATTCTTTAATCCTTCAAGTGCAGTACAGTATTAGCTTTAATGGTGTTCAGACCTTGTATAAGACTGAATTTTCTTTGCAAGTCTCACATCTGTAGTCCTTTTGTAAAATTCATTAAAATATACTAACCCCCAAAGGTAGCATTAGTACCCTGAAATGTATGTGCAGTTAGTTGTAATAATTCTGTTTATTCTGGAAAAAGTGGAGATGATAAATGAGTTTTTGCAGAAGATTTGTTGAAAATTCATTTCTAATTGAAATGTAATGAATCATCCAAACCAGTCTGCAACACTGCTGTGTTGGGTCATATTGCAGAATGGATGTTCTTCACAGCTGTGACTTTCTTTTAATTTTATTTACAATTCATACTCTTGCTGTCACATACAGTTTCTCTTCCGTGTATCACTGCCTTTTTAGCTCCCTGCCTTATGTTTTTATTTATACAAGTTATTGTCACTTTCTATCTACTTGCTAAATTCCCTTTATACATGCTATGTTCCCTTTTTAAGCCATTTCCATACATTTATAGAATAAATTAAGCACCTCATTCTTGGATTTATTCACATTTTGACAGTAATTGCTAGAAAAGCCTTTCTTGAATCTGGTAGACCAAAAGAAACCAAAAGAATGGTTGGGAGAAAGCTTCTCTGTGATAGACCACTGAGCTTCCATCAGCTCTCCAAGGAACTGTCATTTGTACTAGTATCATTTGCACTTGTGTTCCCAAAAGAATGTAATGTTGTGTAATTCTAGGAGGCTTATTGTAGACTCATTTACAAAACAGTGCTTCATTTTAAATACACAGGCTTCACAGATGAGGAGGAAGACAAGCCTTTCCAGTGAGCAGGGAGTGGGAACTGGTGGTGCTGCATCCTGCAGCAGATTAAGAGTGCCCAGGGGCTACAATGGCAGTGGATATTTAGCAGAGGGATTTGTCTGTCCCTTGGAAGAAATTGTTTCTTGAACAAATATTACTTAATTTAACTGCCACAGTCTAAGATACAGCAGGTTTTAAAAACATAAGATTTGTGTGAACATACATGAACTCCAGGGACACTGATCCCAGAGGAATTTACTGACTTTGTCAGCTGGCAGTTCTTTTGGGAAGTGAAAAGGAACTGTGATGTTTGTAGTGTATGTCAGTCTTTTTCTTTGAACAATATACATTCCCAAAAGTTGAAGCAGTTTCCCTGCCTTCAAATTTTCAGTAGAAGTCTGAGAAAACTTGTCTTACATTGGGAAGAAATTAGTACTTGCAGACAACTCTGGAAAGTCAAATGTATTGCTGTTAAAATGTAAATATAAGTAGCAAAATTGAAACACAATTCTTGACAGCGAGTCCCTGATATTTACAGCTTTTGTGGATTTGCTGAGTCAGCACTTAACAAGTTTAGTATTTCTTGATCCTGCATTGTTTTAAAAAACTGGAAATCACTGATCTGGTTTCTTGTCTCTGAGACCCCATGTGTGAGGACAGGAGGCTTGACTCTATTTTCATCAGAAGGCTGATTTATTATGTTATATATTATATTAAAATACTACATTAAAACTATACTAAAAGAACAAAGAGAGAAGAATCAGAAGGCTACAAAGACAAGAATAGAATAAGAATCCATAACAAAATCTCGTGACAGCTCACAGCCTTGGCACAGGTGGCTGTGATTGGTCACTGATTGAAAACAATCCACATGGACCAATGAAAGATGCACCTGTGGCATTCCACAGCAGCAGATAGTTATTGTTTACATTTCTTTCCTGAGGCACTCAGCTGTCAGGAGGGGAAAGATCTTAGCAGAAGATTTTTCATAAAATATCATAGTTACACTGGTTCATTTCAGGTAAATGGAAATCAGAACCATTGAACATCTGTGGCCTTGCTGGCTCTTAAAAGTTAAAATGTGTTTCTGTTATGATTTTATAAAGCATAAAGCATTATAGATTATTGGAGAAAATATAGGTACATTTGTAAGTATAGATGTTAGGTGCAAATACTTAACTTTTTTGTGTTTCAGGATACTGTATGTATTGTATGAATGAATATAATGAACTGTTGGAAGTTATTAATTTGTCACTAAGCAAAAGTTAATTAACATCATAGAAGTCTGTATTTGGAAAAAAAACCCATAATTCTTTGGGAAAAAATATATTAGTTTAAAATATTTATGTCTTTCCTAAGGTAAAGATAGTTATTGCAAAAACACTGGAAATATGGCCACAAGTTAATATAAACAGACAGCAATGAATAGACTCCCTCAGCTAAAAATCTATGCAAAGAGAAGATAATGGCTTTCACAAACTAATACTCAGCTTTAAAAGGGTTGTCTTTTGTAACAAACTTTTTTTCCTTCTTCAGTGGAGATGGAAAACTCTAGATCCTGTTCTGACAGTGATGGGCTGTTCCTGTAGCCTATAGATACATAAATCTATGTTTGTTACTTCCAGAGAAGTATTTCTTCCTTTGCTTGATATGAAGAACTGCTTATAGTTCAGTTGCTTTGGTAATTTAAGTGCTACTTCACATTTAGGAAAAAACTACAGTTTATTTGGTGGTTACCAACAGGAAAGAAATGGGTGACCTGTTCCTTGAGTTCCTTGTAAGATACTGCTGAAAAAAATTTTAGAAGCCTTTGCTTTGAGTAGGTGAAGTTTATGTTGGGTTGCTGACAAGGAAATAATAGGCTCTTAGTGAATTAACAGGATTTAATCTTTTCAAATTACATGGCACTTCAGTAAAAAAGTATACTTTAGAAATGTGTCTTTCATCATGAAATTTAGAGCACTGCTGTGCAAACTGGAATTTAGGCCATTTGCCTTAAATTCACAAAGGCTACAAGTTCAGTCTCTGCATTAAAAAAACCCATCTTAGTGCAGCATTTCTTCCATGGTTTCTTCTTAGTATGCAGACATTGCAAATCAGCCAGCCAAAAGATGTTCTCATGAACATCTGATATTCATTCATTTTGAATGGCAATTACTGTTTTCACATAGTAGTGTGTGAGCCAGAGATCCTGTTTCCATTTGCTGACTGCAAAACATGCCGATATTTTATATCTGGCAGGGGCTCTTGTTCAGGTAGCTCAGTTCAGGTACCAGAAACATCCAGTTCCTTGTTTCTGGTCCCATTTCTGCTCTCACTCATTATGTGTGCCATAGTTTTTTTAGCAAAAATTGTACAAGCTTGTTTGAGGGTTAACAGGAAATCTTTTTCAAATAATGCTTTTGTAAACAGTGAAAATCAGGGCTCCTGAAGATATTTAGAATAGTGAGTATAATTTTTTTTTCAAAATTGGTGTCAGAATAGTAATAATTTGTTTATAGAACACAACAATTTTGGGATTCATTATTTTCATGTGAAAGGTTCTTCAATGGCTTTTTCTAAATGTAAATACATATATATAGTATTTAATGACTGCTGTGGATTAACTAGGATATTTTGCCCAGAGAAACACTCTTCTTTAGAAGTTACTGAAAAATTAAAATATTAATTTTATAACATCTGTACATATCTACTGTTAATCATGGGGTTTTTTTTGTAACAATGTAGCCTGGTTTCTGGACTCCTTAGTGTATAGATAAGGCTGTAGAAATTTAGAAACTTCTTATGCCAATTATGCCATTGGCTACCCTTTTATGTTTCACTGAGTATTTCCTGGGCTGGCTTTTACTATCCCCTTCTTATGCCAGCAGGCCACAAACTTCTGCTAAATACTTCTGTTTGGGGCTTTTATACAAATTCACTTCAGTCATGAAGCATTGGTTTTTCAGTAGACTGAAAGGTTTTGAGAAAATATGTGAAGTGAGAAAATACATAAATGTAACATATGTAAATACTGTATCACTTGCTGAAAGATCTGTCAATTACATAATTTTCTTGGCCATTTTGCTTGCTTGAAAACTCCTGCAAATCTTGGCTACTTTGGTGTTCAGTGTAAACGATTTTGTATCTGATATTCTATGTTACTATTCTGTCCATCTGCTAAATTCTTTCTGAAGTGACCTGCTATTTTTTTAAGACTCAATTGGATGTATTGTGTTATGTATATAATCCCAATTTGAAGCATTAATGGTTCTTCAGTGTCTCTAACATCCAGTGGTCACATGAAAATGAGGTCAATTTTAAAGTTAAAACTGTTCTTATGGTGCTATTTTTAATTGCTTCATACGTACACTCTTACAAGTGAAGTTTCTTGCATTGCTGTAGCAAAGACTCAAGTATTTGTTTGAAAATATGGGGATGAATTAAGAGGAAGCAAAACAGTCAATAAAGTCAATCTTTAGTACGAAAAACACTTCCCCAAACTGTAAAATGTTTTAATTACATCTAAAGAGGCCTCAGTGTGATCTTCCCTACAAAAGCCTATGTAAATTATTTGTCAGTGGTGGTCTGCAAAAAAAAAAAACCTAGGGGACAAGGCAAATCAGGCAGTTGAAGTTAATTAGTGTCATGTGTGCATCACAAATGCAGAGAGGCTTAAAAGCCACCAGCAGTACTCAAAATAACACATTTGGGGAATAATTTCTGAGTTTGGCTCTACAGTGTGATTTGGCTGTGGGATCTGGAGAATGAGTTTTTATGTGTTTTATGAAAGCTTGCAGCAGAATAAGAAGTGGAATATTTTGTTTAATAATACCAGTCACAAGTTGTGGTGGCACTTAGAAAAAAACAGTTCTTCACTACTCTTTCTAATGGTTATTTATTCAGATGGTGTAATACTCAAATTAAGGACAGTTTTTTGAGAGGTGCTGTTCTAACAGTAAAGTCTAGTAACTTTACAAGATTGGAGAAGAGTGGTATTTTCTGAGACTTAGATGGGATCAGCCCTAATTAAAATGCCTCTTCAGCTTTTCTGGAAATCTTCTGCATGGGAAGAAAGTAATTCTGTAGTTTTGTTTTGGTTTGTAGATGAACAGTGTAAGAAATTAAATCATCCATGGTATTGTTGAAAAAAAAATTGTGTTACAGCTAGGTACAAACTATAATTTCATCAGCTTATAGGAATTGTGTACTTATAAAATAAACAAGTATCAATCATATAACTTCCAACACTGATTAAAAATATCTATTTTTGGAGATGAAGGCATTCTACACAATATTCTTTGCCTGATGACGTATCTTGAAAAAATACAAATGTTGCATTTTGCTTAAAAATAAAATATAAATCTAAAGAAAAATCTTAGAAAAGGAATTTCACACTATATACAAGTTCTTATTTTACTGTATTAAATACTTCATAGTGAATAATAGTGTGGGGCTTAGCTACTAATGGTTCCATGTCCCAACTGGTATCAGTTTTAAAATAACTTCAGTTGAAATACTTGTTGAAAGCATACTGAAGGAATGAACTGCATTAATCACTTCATTATGAAATAAAATGTTTTATGCAGGTATACTTAATGTTTCCTCAAAATGTCAAATTTCTCTATATGAGCACCCCAGGAAGAGAGGAAGCTGGTAGAAAGAGCCTAGGGAATACGGTTGGATTTTTCCCTGTGAGGGATGGGAGCCTTGCATATCTTTGCAGTACCTGCTAATTTAAAAAGCAAATTAAAATATTCTTTCTCCATACAGTAGCATAATATCTGACAGTCAATCTGCTGCGTACCACCTTTCAGTTCGAAGTTTTTAATTCTTCTTTGGCAGTAATAGAATCAGAATGTGGGATGTAGATTAGGTGCCCCACACTGTCTCCCTTTCAATATACTGAGTGTTCCCTATCAGATTCCTACCTTCTGGTTTTTGGGTTTAACAAAGAAAATGTATTTTATTTAGTTTATAGGCAGTTGTGGAAAATCTCACAAGCACAAGGCAGATGCTGGTGATTGGAGATGATGTGGCCTGATGGCTTTACAAACCTAGCCAGTGAACTTTGAGTGCTGTTTTTCATCATCAATAATACAAGTCAACTTCAAAATAGACATGGATGCTTTTCTTGAAGTTACTGAAATATAACGTTTCAAATTGATGTCTAGATGGTTATAATTTTCTCAGTATTTTAATCTTTCATTTTCATCCTCTATGTCATTCGACTCACGTGAATAAATACATTCTTTCAAAATGATAAGGTGATCAGCAATTATAAACTTATATGGAAATAAATAATATAAAATACTTATTATATAAAAATACAGTTAAACAATTTATATAGGATATTTCTATATAACTGTATTTCTATATAACATTATATTATATATGAAATATATAATATAATTATAAGTATCTTTCTTTCTCTTTTTTCTGCTTTAGGGCAGATTGTACCGGAAAGAAGATTTGTAGAAGCGGTAAATCGTGAAGCGTATCAGTATCAAATTGGGGACTTTCCAGCAGAATGGGAAGGTAAATATTCTGGTTTTATTTCAAGATAATTTTGCCATTGAATGCAGGCTCTGTATTTTTAATGGAAGGCCTGACTATGTGAATTAGTTATTTGTTATCTTTCATTTTAGGTAAGGCAGGCTTTTATGTAACTGCATAACAATATGAATTCTTAAAATAACTCTTTAAAAATAGGATACATTTTGTTTGAGAAGTCAGTACTTAATGAAAGTAAAGCCTCTGTGGAGATGACTTATTTCTATTAAATGTGAAAATATTTGTGCCTGTGGAGGATCTGATTGAATAACCAGCATGAAGTGCACTGAATAAAACAAAACTTCCTTATTATTCCTTCACTGCAGTGTTAATATCTAAGTCAGTTCACCTACATGCTGGTGTCACCAGTGATGGGGCTGCTTTTTTTATGGTGTATTTGGTTTCCTATATTCTCCGTTGTGCAATCTAGTAGAGAGTTGGAGAACCTGTTAATAAGTAAATATCTTGTCCAACTGCTACTGATTAAATTATTTTCTGAAAATTTGTGCTATAATAAACATTTCAGGGAAGTTAGCGCATTTCCTTAGGATTAGCTGATCAGCTGTTGGAGAAAGAGAGAAACAAGAGGAGTATATGTTGGTCTTGGAAGTTGTTAGGTGCTTGACCTAAGTGTGGGATTAAATGTGACTTAGAATTCAGGACTCTGCAGCATAAGCAAGGAATCCCTGAAATAGTATGTAGAGGCTACCCATTACTCAACATGCTTTTGGGAAAGAAAAATACCTCAACATCTCCCAGAAGTTGGTAGGTTTAAAGCAAACAGATTTTAAGCTGTATGTATTTAAGCTCTGGAATTCCTCATGGTGGACTATTCTGCTTGCTAGAAGTTTGCATGAGTTCAGTAGGAACAGATATTACTGTGGTTTAATTTGTGAATGAGCTGCAAATGAATTGAGTCTACAACATATTTGGAGGAAATGTCTTAGTATACTTGCTTTACCTCATTCTCTTTCCTTTATGCTTGATGCTCTTCTCTGAGGGAGATGATACTGAACAAAAAGAAAACTTCAGGCCCATCATATTCCTTCATGGAGTCAATACAGAAATAGAAAACATTCTTATCTTGTTTTTTATCATTGTCATTACACTAATTCCCAGGATTTTTGCTGTGATCAACTGAGGTTAGCAGTAAGAGCAGAAAGCTTCTGAAAGGTGTTTCAACACTATTGGCAGTGTTTGCCAGCTATGGTGAAACCACCGTATCAACAGTTTCTGTCTTCTACTTCTGCAGTACCCTCAGGGGGTTGGCAAGTCTTGCTCTAGCTGTTTCTGCTTCTTTGTCAGTCCAAGAGAGCCATCTTCTGAAGGACAGCAGCAACCTGATAGACTTGTACTAACTAAATCATCTGGTGCTTGAATGGATGAATGCTATTTATCCAGCTTTCTGAAGGTCATCCAAAAGTTCTCCAGCTGTCA
Source organism: Passer domesticus (assembly GCF_036417665.1). Taxonomy (NCBI): domain Eukaryota; kingdom Metazoa; phylum Chordata; class Aves; order Passeriformes; family Passeridae; genus Passer; species Passer domesticus. The sequence continues at coordinate 20,592,490 of NC_087512.1, forward strand.
GTTAGAGCTCATCTTAGTTCTCTGTGACTGTCATGCGAACACTGCACCACAGACACCAAGAAGTATATATGAAGCTCCTGTGAAGGAATTCCCATCCAGGACAATTCAGTAGTCTCTGTCTGCAGTTGTCTGGAATTAACAGGAACACAATGTGGACAGTCAGACTGTCTCAGATGGGTGTTGGCTAACCATCCTTTCACAAATGGGGTTAGACCAAATTGCTATACAAACCCATTGCTTCATGCTGTTAGGATCTGTGTAGTGCTGAAAATCCTCTGTTATATCTCTCTTCAGAAATTTAGCTCAAAACCATGGGATTTGACAGTGTAGTGCCTTGAAGGTTGCAGATTTTTGGGATGTTGTGTGTGAAAAGACCTTGAAGTCAAATACCATGTACCCTCAAGGGCATATGGACGTGTCTAAAAAGCTGCAGCTGCCAGACCTGAGGCACACTTTTCAAGTCAAGGCATCCTGTTCAGATTTGTTTTAGAGAAGAAGCAATTAACTGGACAGTCCTGTTGTTATGAGCTATGTTTACAGTTTTATTGCTTAACTTCCTCATGTTCGTAACCATGAGGTTTTCTTTTGTGATTTTGTCAGCAAATACAAATACATTGTCGGCAAAGAATTCACAGAGGAAAGGAAAATTTGCAGTTTGCCGATTGAGTAATAGTCTTTTGCTCTTAAGTACTTGTCCTGATTTTGGCCAAGGAGGGAGTTAATTTTTGCAATCACCAGGAGAGGGTGTGGCTGACAGGGTGTGGCCAGAATCCAGATGTTATACAATACCACCTTAGGTTATTGCTGGGAGTAGGGGAAGGGGACTCTGGCTTCTGAGAAAAAAGGCGTGGCTTCTGATTGGGATAAAACATGGCTGTGGTCATCTCACATCATACTTGGTGAGCATTTTGCAAGAAAATTACCCTCTCTTTTGTATACTTTTATTATTAGCATTAATATCTGTTTGTTTTCTTATGTCACTGCTGTTTCCAGTAATTGTTATCTCACCCCGTGATCTTTGCCTTTTGCAATTCCCATCCTCCTCCCTGGCCACCCTCAGTGGGGAAGAGTGGAAGAGGAAGGGAGAGGAAGCAGTCAGCAGTGTGGTTTGGGGAGCTTTTGTGAGAGAAGTAAACTGAGGAGTAGCATTCCTCAACCACAACACTACTTCTGTCTCTAGAAAGAAGAGATATATGCATGCTTTTTTCTCTGGTGCATTTATTAACCAGAAGGGCATGTAGTGTATGCTTCTGAGAGATAAAGATTGGAATTCCAGAGAAAAAGGCTAAACTGTATTTTTTCGTCCAGTGCTAGTCTAATCTTTGCAAACGGTTTTATGGATGTAGAATTTTAACAAGTGAAAACTGGTACTTCTGCTGTGGGTATGGAAGCTATTGAAAGAACTATTATGTCTTGGCTACCTATCCTGGGGTGTGAGGGATGTAGAATGCTCTGAATTTCAATTCATCACTACTTCTTTTTTGCCTCCTATCAAAAAAGAAATTCTGAATTAGTTAAAAATGAGAAGGAACAGAAAGTGTAGATAGTTTAAATACTAGTGTAGAAGCCAGTTTCTGAGTAAGAAAAATTTAATTCAAAATTTTTAGACACTCTTTGCTGAACTTCTCATTAAATTTCTGTCCCAATTTTTACCTCTTTAACATTGGTCTAGATGTTTCCCAGGCCCACAGGACCTGTGCTGAACTTTCACCGTGTGTCTTTTGTCCAGATACTTGAAAATATCCCAGTACATTCTTTCTGTGGGCGTTTACATTATAATTCATGCTATTATGGATGCTGATCATTCCAGCAAATAGCTTGAGACTTTGCAGAAGGAGTTCTAAAATACTTGATAATTCCTCTGAACAGTAAAAGATGAATATGAGGTTAGAATTTCATTTAATATTTCTTGCTTTATTTTCTTTTTGCTCTTGGACTCTGGTGGGCCCACATTTACATCTCCAGGGGCCTCCTCTCCAAACCCAGAGTATGTACTTTGACATCCATGGCCTCTACTTAAGTTTTGGCTGGCTCTCCTTCCTATTCTTCTCAGGCTTTTCACTTTTAAGACTGTGCTGAAGAGTCTGTTCCCTTATGTCCTCCTTTTCTTGGGACCTGTAGGGAGCTGCTTTTACCTGTACTGTCTTTGTTCTGCCAGGACTCAGGTTTTTTTTACTTGTGAACAATTCTAAATGGCCACCTCATTTAACAGCAGTCATCCCAGCACCCTTTTCCTTTCTTTGTTACCCTGCACAACTGTATGACTAGAAAAAGAAACCTCTTATGACCAAAATTAATAAAAGTACCATCCCTGGAAATACTTACAGGCATCACTTGTCTGAAGAGAACTTTCACAAAACCAGGGACAAAGGATAGTGTAAGGAGTGGGAACAGGCTGTAGAGAAATTGGAGGACAGAACAAGTTAAATCTCATTCTGTACCTAAGACAACTTGGACAGCTAGGGAACTGAGTCTGGTGCTGTGTTCATCAAGTTTTAAACATGTAATAAAGTAAAGGAGACCAAGTAGAAAGCTATAAAGCATCATCTAGATCACAGACTCAATCTGTGCAAGATGTTTCTTTGATTCTGGAGAGGTTGTTTGTGTACTTATATTTACTGAATACAAGACCAAGGGTTTACTCCTGAAGGACTTGTCTGGAAATTTTATCCTAAAGATGTTAGTGTTAAGTGCTCTGCAAGATTGAATTATCTACATTCTCAAACCTCTGAATTTTATTAAAAGTTCTGACATGTCCGTTAAGGCTTTTGTAAAGCTAAAACAATCCCTTATGTTGTTCTTAGTGTTAGCTATTTCTACACCTAAAATTTAATTTATTTTAATTTTAAAAATCCAAAAGTGTATTTCCTCTTGTGCTGTAGTTTTAAATTTAGAATGCAATCAAATATTTGTATACAAATATTTGCAAACAAATATTTGTATACAACAATGCCTGGTTTTGTTTCAGTGAAGTCTCTTGTATTTTACTTCAGAGAGTGAGTGCCTACTTTTCCTTAGGCAGTATGGATGCACACAACAGATAACATTTCTGTATTTTAGTTCTGAATGTTCACCTACTTAAGTTTGTGTAATTTACCTCCTCAAGACATGTCAGGGGAGATCTGTAATTTTACATACCACAAAGATTTGGGAGAAGGCATGCTTCATACAGCATTTTATTGCCATCTACTCCTAATCTCTCTTTTCTTTTTCTTGGTAACATTTAGTGATTAATGGGAGTCTTAATTTGCATGTTCACTTTTATGGCCATTGCAGCGTGTTATTGGCCAGTAGGAGTCTTAAAGTTCAATGAAAATTTCATGCATTCTAATAAGAATGCAAATCAGTGCTGATGAAAGAATGCGAATATCTCAAGGTAAGAAATGTCCAGCTTACTTGCAAAATTCCTTTTCGACAAAGGTGGAATTAAAATGAGTACATCCAGATAAAATTAGAAGCAGCAGTTTTAAATGGGGGCAATGATACATTTTGCCAAAACTTTGGGAGCAGGGAGGATGTTTGGGTTGCACTCAGTACATACATGTTACCTTCTCTGCCAGGTTTAAAAAATCTTGGCTGACAATGGTGAAAGCATTTCATTTTGTTAGCTTAGGGAAATGGGAACATAATGTAAAACTTTTTCCCAGCTATAAATGTCAAATTTTTATTAAGTACATACATGTGTGCTGTATATTGTTCAAATAAAATGTAATAAAGCACCTACCTACCTTGTTTCCATCAACAAATATTTGGCTATGGTGTAAAGCTGTTGAGTAATTTAAAAGTGCATTTACCAAAGATGATCATAAAGAAAGGTACAAGTGTTTTTTCCTTTGCTCAGCTTTATACACAGATATGTATATTTTGCATCTGGGTATACGCAGATATATGAAGAGAATGCAAAATATATAAACTTCAACATATTATTTACTTGAATTTTGTTAAACGTAGTGCTGGTAGGAAATTGGTTATATTTTTATACACCTTCATTCTCCCTTTGCTACCATGAATTTCTCTGATGCCTGGGTTATGAGGTAATGGTCCTTTTTTTGAACCATGTGTTGGGCTCAAAATTTTATTGGTAACTTAAAAGTCAAAGATTTGAAATGCTTTTAAAAATCTTCCTGTCTCAAAAAGAACCACATAAAAACTGGTGAGAATTGAGTGTACTAGAGTCCTCCCATTCTTACCCCCAATGATTAAGGAGTGGTCAGGTGAATTATTAGTAAAATGTATTTCTTTTGAAAGGCTTATAAAACTGTTGGATGCTAAACTGCAGTGTGCTAAAATATACTGAAATCAGATGATGTTTTCTTTGCTTTTAAACTCATATTTCTTCTTGAGCTTTATGAAGAATATTTGAGAAGTGGATTTGCACAGAGGAGTATGATAACGTTAAATCTAACTAACTTCATCTTAAGAATATAAAAAGATTTTAGCAAATTTTCGTACTATATTCCTTCCTCAGTTGCATGGCAGTGAAAAAATCTTTCATTAAATAATGACTTACTTATGAAGTTCATGAGAGATATTAAAATTAATTTACTTGTAGTATCAATATTTGAGCCAACAAGTCTTATGTACCGTTAAGCTGAAAAAGATTTGTACCCCTGACATTTATTAGAAAACAGGAAGGTTAATAGCTCCAATAAAACCAAGTATTCTAGTGTTGTTATGACTGGAAAGAAAAAGAGCACAGTGTTAAAAATGTGTGCATTATTTATGTATTTAAATAGATACAGTTCTATTATGGAATGCGTGATACGAAAAATCTTCCTAAATTAAGGTTTGTTTCTTTGCTTTTGAGTGTTGGTACTGAATTCAGTTAATGAATGAAAATTTATTGTGGAGTGGTCCTTACTTCACAGCCTCTGTTCACAGGACATATGTGATAGTGTTGCGCTTCACTGTTTTGTTTGCAGCTTCTTAAACAAGGTAGATAATTAAATTATAAAATAATTTACTAGAAGTATTCCATTCATCTGAAAATCATTAGTCAAAGAACTGCTAAAAGTCACAGGTGTTCTTGAAAGAAAATCTATTGTAATGTTTGTATTTCAGCAGTACTTTCTAGCTGCAGCTTAATTTTATTTCAAATTTTTTCTTTAGGAATCAGTTATTATAATCATCTGAAGTAAAAATGCTGCTGGTGTTTTAAGAAAATACTGGCAATTTTGAATAAAGTAAAACAGTTTTTACTTGTTGAGAGCTATGGGACTGAAAACAGTGGTACTGTCCTTCCACAGGTCAGAAGCAAGGCATGGCAAGGTAAAAGATGATATTTCATTGAAAGTAATTGTTAAATTTTGATGGTTTAAGATTTACTTTTTATGAGACATTTTGAACTAGTATTTTTCCCTTTTTTTCTCCAGTTGTATCTTTTATTGATTAGTGTCTAGTATACACACTTTGCTATATCTGAAATCTCTACTACTTTTTGCTTTTTTCTGAATGATATTGCCAAGTATTTCAGTAATCTGAAACTACTGCTAAGTATGGACAAAGGTAACTTCCTTCAGGAGGAAATGCTTATGTGATAAGATGTTCTTCAATAGCATGGTTGGTTTTGTTACAGAGCGTATGTAAGGCTGCCAGCTGAGAAGTGACAGTCTCAGTTTAGTCTTTCGTCTGACCAGATTTTGCAGTTTGAAATCCTACAAAAGTTTAAATGTTTGTAAGTGCTATAGGTACATGCAAGTTCTACAGATTTAATAGAAAGTCATTAAGTTGTATTTTGAATTACATTATTGGGCTGTCTTTCTTTCCACTGACATAAATCTTGCAGAATGTGTTGACTCTTCATAGCTCTGTCACTTCTCAACAATGACAATAGATTGGATCTATTTTTTGTTAGGAATGCTGAGAAGAGAGGACAGGGCCTGCTTTTAAGAAAAGCAGTTTGAGAAAGACATTTAAAAGTACATATCTTCAGGAAGTGGCATCTGATAGACAAGGACCGAAAGTATTACCTTGCTTCATATCTTTGCAGGTATTTTACCATTAAACTTTACCATTAACCAAGGCTGTTTGCCTTGCCATCCTGGATAAATTCCAAGCTGTTCTACCATTTCATCTCCCTTTGTTCATATGTTAATTGGAACCTATTCTCCCTAAAACCAGTTGCATACTGTTGCTGGTGTTAGTGTTTCACCTTCTATGTAACTGCATTTTCAGAAATGAGATGATGTTATGGCTCTGTGCAGGTTTTAGTGTCTTAGGCTTGTCTAAATCGTTCCCTGGTGCCCCTCAAAATACAGCACGGATGGTATTAGAAAATTAAAATATGGACTATTTACTTCTTAAAGCATTTCTGTAACTTTATAGATGGCAATAAGTGAGGCCAGGAATTTGAGTGGTTTATAGCAAAATGTTATGTTTGCTCTCATTTTCAAGCATAGGAACAAAAATCTTAATTACCCAAACAAACATACGAAATAACATTGTGATGCATCTCAGCACTTGGAAGTGGCCTTCCTTATGTCTGTCATTCTGTTCATTACTGGCTACTTGCATTCTGCAACTAATTAATTTGAAAAATATGGGAAGTAAAGACAAATGTCTTTGAAGTATTCAACCAAGAATCTACCAATTGTGTAGATTAAAAAGCCATGAAAAAATGCTACAGTAGTGGTATTTCTAAAAAGTGGTGTCAGGTCATTCCTCTAAATAATGTCTGTAATATTTGGAGCTATCTCTATTAATTCATTGACTGTACAAAGAGAGCTGTCAGCATCTGTGATGTGGTGTCTGAATTGTTGCCTCCTGACAGTCCAAGCTAACAGCAGTGATAGTGATGGGAGTAGGCAAATGTCTGTGGATCTCATTCAGAAAACCTGAGCCACAGGACAGCTGTCATTGCCACCGCTTTTATTCCTCCATTCCTCTACTGTCTTTTCCAGCATGAATTAACTGAGATGGAGGGATCCTTCTGCCAGGCACAGTGCCCACCCCTCCTGGCAGTGAGTAAATCCACAGAGCCACATGATGTGGTCAGTCCAGGCTCTGCAGTCCCTCAGTCAGGTCTGGGGCTGTACCTTTCATACCTTTAAAGGTATTCTACCTGGTGGTAACATGAAAAGTTTTCAGCTTTAAGAATGTCTGAAGCATGTACAGGAATCCTTTTTCACCAGAGTGGTCTAAGGCTGTTCTTACTTTCCATCAGTCAGCTTGTCATTTTCTTAGGGTGTACCTCAACTCTGTACTGCAAACTCAACAATAAGCCTGTGCCATAAGCCCTGTTTTGACAGCCAAGGTGGTATGTAAACCGTGCCCAAGGTCTCCACACAGAGGTGACACATCCCCTACAGCTCCCTTCTCTGAAACGGGGAATAACATCTTGTGCCTACATTTTAGGAAATGACAGGTTTGCCAGGTTGTGGTGAATTCTATTTTTTTTTTTTCATAAATACTTCCTTTCTGTTACAAATTAATAATAATCTTGAGTTTTAATACTGTTTGTGATCTTTGAAATAATCTATTTAATTTTTTTTTCAGCATGGATAAGAAAAAAGAGAGAAGATCCACCCACAATTGAGGTGAGATGTAATGTCTTTAAATTTTCAATTGGTGAAATGAAACTACCATAATTAATTTATAGTGGACTCATCTGTGCAGTAATCTGCCACTTATGGGGGAGAATTTAGTATATTCCTTGCCTAATTGATGAAAATGCACACTGACTAGATAGCTAACACTTAGCAAAAAGTAAAGTAAACTTTTTATTTCTTAAATTTAAAATTATTTTAAGATGAAATACATAGGTTCTTTAAGATGATCAGAACCATTGAAGAGTCTCTTCAATTAAAAAATTCTTAAATTGCTGTTATGGCATTTTAATTACTGTAAGGTTTTTTTCATAGTAGTTGATATTAAAATGTGGGTCTCAAACCCAGCTGCCAGTGGATTCATCAAATCAGGAAAACCAATTGCACTAGCATTTTACAGTGCTAATGGTACAGGGAGTTGCAGCTATGTCTTTTTCCACAAGAGAAAGCAGAGAAATGTCCTCTAGTGTCTTTCACATTGATGAGTTTGTAAGGAGTTTAGAAACAAGTTTGACTGCTGATCTGTGTGTGCAGATGCATGCACACACATACATGAGTTGCCCAGCATTTATATTATAAGTTGCTAAGCACCAGTTAGGAATGAAAGAGAAGACATAGTTTGCTGCAGCAGATTCAAAATTACACCCAAGGCAGATACTTGACTTGCATCAGGAGAACTGTGTCAAGTTCAGATCCCTGAACATATATTGGCATATCCAGCTATTTGGTCACTGAGATCTTCTGGAACATCTTCCCCCATGGAAAGTTGTCCTGACTGCCTGTGTGTTGATATGACCTGGGAAGTTTGTCATTGAAACAAGCTCCTACACAACATACAGCTTTTCAACTCATTCTCTCAGCCCCTCTTTCACACTTGCCACTGAGGCTATAGAGACAGTAAGGACTATAATACATTCATGAATGAAAGAAGTTTAAGTTAAATTTATCCTTAAACCTATTCAGGAAGTAGTAAATATGGGCTTGGGTTTTTATTTTTTTATTTTTTCCTTTTCCTCCACAGTCTAGTTACTTATGTAGAGCCATGGAACTAATACTACAACAGTTGCTCCATCTAAGTTTGGACTGACCTAATTTTAATTACTTCTGGCTTATTCCAACTGTATGCAAACAACTTTTATTGTTGAAATTACCACTTAATGTGATGTTTGAAGATGGGAAGTGTTGTGTCTTTAGTTCTATCATTTCTGTGAGCCAGGCTGCTCTGATAGTTGCTGTGAGGTAAACGTTCTCCAAGACAGGCAGCCTTGGGTCTGGACTTGGTGCAGTAAAACTCCTTCTGGTGCTAGAGTTGTTGGTTCATTTTTGAAATATGGAGCAAGGCTCCACAGGTGAGAGAACTGTGGAACAATAGTGTTCTAAATATTTTACCTTCCAGAAAAAGCAAATTTATGGAGAGTGAAAGATTGCTGTGACTAATGGTGCGTTCAGAGTTACAGGACTTGGTATATTTTTAGTTTCTTGGGGTAATAGTTCTGAGAAATAATTTAGCAGCTAGGTACTTCACCTGCAGGGCAGTTCATTGACCATATCACAGAGCAGAAATTATAAACTAGAAATTTGAAAATAGTTAACTTTTCAAGTAATCTCTAAACATTTTTTTTTCTGTGTAAGAAAAAGTAGTTCAAATACATGTATGTTAAAATTTCTCCCTAGTATTTTGAAAAGGGTGCTCCAGTCATATTTTTAATATGTGATGGCAAAGCCTAATTTTCTTCTCTATTACAGAGAATAGTTTGGGGTGCTATATGTGATCTACTTTTCTTCTAATTTGAAACTGGCACAAACCTTTACATCTCAGTATAATTATAATTAAGATGTAAGGGTTATAATTATAATTACAATTATGGTAGTGAAGTACATATACCATATTGTTTGGTCCCTATTTGTAGGGCTGATTTGCTTTAGTATTTTAGCTACATAAACTTTATTGGCTGCTATTCCATATTATGTTTCCCTTTTGACAGTAAAGATGGTATGATAAACTGCTGTTTGGCAGTTTGTGGCATTTTCCATATTGAAACCCTGTGTAAGAAATCTTTGTTCTTTTGTGTATTTCCCATGAGACCAGACTTTCTGAAAAAGGATGTAAAGCCCACAAATTTTATGTTTGTTTGCTCAACAACTCAGGTTACCAGTTTTCGTGATGAATTTTTAATTGAAAATATTGCAGAGATACAGCTTCACAAAGCAGTTGGATCTTACTGATCACACTGATGACCACATGTTGGGAACCAGTGGTTTGGTAAATACTGTAGGCTAACAAAATGTCATTCAAAATCATCAGGACATGTCAGTCATTTAAGTGAGAACAAATGTGAATTGTTCCTCCCTGACAGTGGTCAGAATAGTTGGGTCATGACATCAAGCTAAGTATCTTGATGATTTTCATGAGACTTGATCATGTTTTGTATTCAAAATTCTTTCTTCCACAAACACCTGATTTTTTTTTTTGTTTACTTGTTTCCATTATCAAGTTTTCACTTCTGCTCAGAAGAAGTTGCTTTACCTCTCTCTTTAGTTTTTCTGTCCTGTTTTTTTTTTTTTTTAATGGAAAAATACTACAAATCAGCATGTGCAGTGTTAAATGTACCACATACCTAATGGTTTCTTTTGTTCTTGTGTGCCCCTCCGTTTTTAGCAATTTTTGAAGGAAGTCACTTGGCCTTCTGTGTCTGGCTAGACATAATTAATGAATGCTGCTCATCACCGTCATTATTTCTAATCTGGCCAGTTACATAAGGAATGTTAATGCTGGAAGCCTTGGGTTTTAAAATCATTTTCTGGGATACTGGTTAACAGTTGGTTGCCTTTTGATTTTTTTTACAGCTTGAAATATGCCAAGTCTCAGCTTAATTATGATAAGGATGATAACTTGACAAATTAGTGCAGATCACATTATTTCTTATGTTCTGCTTAAACATACTCTGTTCCTATGGTAATCAGGGAATCTGTCTTGATATAAAATTCTGGATCATGCCTTTGTCCTGTCTGAGCATGTGTACAGTATGTGTAGAGTACATATAATCCTTAATAACAGTGACAATCTGAGCTTGAATATGAATATTTTTGCAGTACTGTAGCATCCTGTCATGTGTCCCTTTATATGTGTATTGAGTATGATTATATATGGTTGGCTGCACTTTATTCCTGTGCAGCTCTAAATTATATTTTAACCAGTTTAACTAGGGATTAAAAACTAAGTTGACTAATACATTTTTTTAATTATGTATATAGGAAACTAGATGTATGTAGAAAGTGTTTTGGCAAGTAGGACATATGTCACTGTCTAAGGACCTTACAGTTTTAAATTAATGAGAATGTTTTAAAGGCTACTAATATTAAAATAATTTTAATCAAATGCTATTTTGTGGAAGCAGATTTAATAATATATCACTTTACATGTGTATTACTTCACCTGCTCAGCTTTAATGTTGTCAGAATTTATTAAGAAAAGTCGTCTTGAGATATAGCAGTTGTTTTATAGAAAGGATGTTTGATCCATGGAAATTATTTCTTTAAGAGGCTATTCCCTTCCATTCTTTGAGCCATAGTATACCTTCTGTATAGCTCATCCAGAAATTTCCAAGGTAAATGTTAATGTGCTCTCTTGCTCTTCCCCTACTCCCCAGTTTTCCTTCCGGCTACAGAAATTTAAACCTGGCATCTTTATATTTGGTTTTTTCACATCTTATTTAGAAAGGAAAGAAAAGATGCTCATGAAGACAAGGAGGAAACATCTCTTCAGACCTTTCTGTGCCTAACTTCTATTTGTTTTTTTTTTTCTTATTTCAGAGAGCATCAGATTTGTAGAGGCTTTTAAAGAATTCTGCCATCTGTAACACAAGATATCCCAATATATTTAGAAATCTAACCCTTTTCTCCCCTAACAGATCTTCTAGCTACACACTACTTCTGATAATGTCCTGAGGTTCAAGGGTATCTGAGAAACTTGACATTATTTAAGGCCATATATGTAGAATGGAGACAGAAATAAAGTTACAGACTTCCTTGGGGTGTCAGAAAACTAATGAGGAAACTTTATGGCAATGCTGAGAGAAACTGGTGTGGAGGGAAATGTGGTTTATCTCTGAACTCACCAACATGGTATCCTGAAAGTGGTAGATGTGAACCCTCAGTAACACATCTTTGTGTATACAGGTCTTTGTACTAGATTGCACTTCTCTGCTGATGTAGAAGCTGCTTCCTCTGTAGCACACACAGGGATGCACAGCCACAAATATCAGTTTGAACCGAAACCTGTCTGTTGCTCTGTATGTGTGTGTTACATTAGTATTTAATGGGAAGTAAAGTAGAATTGCATGTTCCTTTAATTAGCATCAAGATCCTGAAAATAGTTTGAAATTGAAAACCACAGAAAATGGCTGCTTTTCTCATGCAGTATGTACTTGTTACACAGTAATAAAATTCAGTGAGTTCTGATTTGCACAATTGGATAGAAGGTGAAATGCTAAAAAAACCTAATGTGATGATGCCTCTATTCTTTCAAACTATTTCTAGGGTATCCATAATTATCTGTTTTGGCAAACTCCTTGACAAGTGAGGAAAAAACATACTTCAGTGAGTTGTATTAAGCAGAAGGTTTCTTCCTCTCAATCCCCAAATAATTACATTGAAATTAAATTCTGTTAGTTCCCACAATGTATATCCACTCCTCCTGTTTGATCATAAGTATTACTTATTTGAGAGACGATATGATCAAAAGCAGGTTCATCCATGTAGATTAGTGTACACAGAATTTATATTCCTTTAAGGAAAATGGAATGCAGTTTAGAAAAATGCTTTTTTTGACACTGTTGGGATTGCATGTTATAGTTTTGCCTCTGTTTGCTTTCAAACGTTTCAGTTGAGAAGTTGTAAAATGAGAACACTGATAAGAAGATTGTACATTCTTACATAGAGATTAGGGCTCAGGACATGAGTAATTTACTTCTGAAGCCACCAAAAGCTGTAGTATGATTAACAGGTTCAAGGAAAAATATTTTAAAAGCACAGGGATAAACATGTCTCTGAGCAAAATATTTCCCACCATTGTCCAGAATCACAACCAGGATGTGGGCCATATTCAATAACTTACGTTGCACTAAATAGCATTTGCATAGTAAATTATGCATGATTCCAGAGAGGATTATTATTTGGTGCAAAAGGGCAGTAAAATTTGACAATATAAAGAACTGAGCAATGAACTAAGGTCCCTTAAATAGAAGGGAGTAGTCATAGGAGTCAATTTAAAAAAAATAATTGAGCATTTGCAGAAACCATCATCTTTAGGATTTTTTCCTTCTTCTTCATTTTTACTTTCTCTTCAAGTTTGAAATATAACTGCTTGCCCAACCTCCACAGAGAAGTCTTGGAGCACCAATTTGTCCCATTGCTTCTAGACTGCCCACGCTGCAGATTCCAAGGCGGCAGAGGGAAGAGCTGCTACTGGTCTTCTGCTCCTATCCGTGTGGGAGCTCCTATCCATGGAGCACTGGCTCTGTGTCCTGATTCACTGACAGCACAGCTGGGTGGGGGTGTAGGGCAAAGGGAAGCGTACCAGGAAAAGGGCTGGTACAAATTACATCATATGTAGACCGTGGAAAGCAAGGACCTAACTGCGACTGAGTCACAGCTACAGTTCCTTGTTTGCTCTGTGGGGATCAGAGCTATGAGTTGCCTTTATCCAGGGCAGAGTGCAGTGGTGGGTGCCAGGCTAATGTGTGTTTTTTTCTGCTTCTACAAACTCTCATCTGTAATCTTGAATATATGTGTAATTTTGGACAAATACCTTTGCAGAATTGTAAAAAAAATTCAGGCACAAACCCCTACAGTCTCCATGTGTTGGTGATATGCTTTACAGTCCAGTGTCTCTTCCTTTTGCCTCTTAGTATGTGTTCTTGCCAAACACAAGTGTGTTACACTGTGGTGCCCTAGAAACTATGTCAGCTCATGCCAGAGATTCTGTAGTTCATATCTAGCACTATAGTACTTCAGTAATACTAAGCACTGCTTGTCTGCAGATTTGCTTTAAACAAAAATTACTGTGAGTTATGATTAATAATTCACTGATTTAGCATAGATGTGATATTAGCACTGCATGTAAAACTAAATATTGTAACTGATCAGAGATTTGTTCAAAAAATGTACCTGCACAAGACAAATCTTAAATTGATTTGATTAACATTGTTTGTCAACGGACCAAGGATATTTAGTGTATGCTCTTTACAAAATTAGCAGTCAGTTGAGTCAGTGTTTGATTTAAATAACTATTTTGACTAATCCAGATAAGCCTTTCTATTTCACACTACTCCTCTGGTTTTGCCATGCAATGACAGCTTTTCATTTACCACATTATTTCTCATTCCCAAGCTGGTACTGCTGGGCTCATGTTCAGTTGCTGAGTTATCAAGACCTGCCCTGGATCAGAACATTCACTGCTTCCCAAAGATGAGGTCCTCTCTCTGCCTCCTACTCTTGAAATATGGTGTAATAGCCAATTATCTCATCTTGCCTACTTGTCAAACTGGAAAACAGGGTTTCGTTTAATTGTTTGGTGATATTCTAAAAAATGGTGATTCACCTTACTTCTAGCATTTTGCCTGAGTTTCAGTTAATTTGATAGTGAAGAAAAATTCTGACATGTTAAATTGACTTACATCAATTTTTTTAATACTCTGCCAAAACAACTTTTTTATCCCATTTGTTATTTTTTTAAATTTTTGTCAACCTACAGGTATGAATTTTTAACATGCAGAGTTCTAAGTTCAAGTTAATTCATGATAAAACATAAAATATTCAAACTAGACACAAAATATGAGTATTCTATAAATTGCACCATCTACAGTTAAAAAAATCTGTCCTGATGTTTCTCAGTTCTGGTGTCAAACAGTAACTAGCTAACAAGATGCAAATCAAGAGAAACCATGAATATTTCAACTTATGGTAAGTTGGGAAGTTGAAATAGTTTCTAAGACAACATAAAGAAACTATTTATTTCTAAGCAACATAAAAACACATCTGAAAAACAAAGTGACATTTTTTTCAAAATTAATTATAAATAAACCCCTTCTAATTAAAGGGTTAGTTGTTTAAAGAACCTTCTGGAAAGTGCTAATCTGCTAAAATACCCCTTAGACACTGTACCTTGGTACTGCATATCTGCATTTACTTGCATCCTTAGAGCTCTCTTCACAACTTTGTGCCCAGAAGTTTGAATATGTTTTGAGGGAGGCAGGTACTGATGTGACTATGGTTGGGTTAAGGACTGAGGGACACACAGAGAGGGGAGAGCTGGTTCCTCAGGGTGTGAGGTTCAGCAGATGCTGCAGGATAGAATGGGTTCGGTACCACCATCTGCCTGTGGAGAAGAATAGCAAGAAGTGTTCAGCAAAGACTGGTGACTACTGAGCCAGACTCCACTTGAAGGAATGAATGTGTCTAGAGAACCCTCTTTTGTATTCATGACATCTTCCTTCCAAGAGGAACTCATTTTATTCATTTTGTAAAGCTACTAGTTTATTCAGGAAGGGGAAAGGAGTGACAATATGGGAGTCTTTAAGAGCAAAAGAACACTGCATTGCAAATATTTACCCTACAAAGCAGCTCTTCCAGTACAGTAAGGTAGGCATCTAAAATTCTTTGTCTAGATTTTTCTCCTTGTATGGAGTGGAGGTGAATACAGTTTCCACGCCACAGAGGGTACTTTGTAATACAACTCAGTTGCTGGAGTTATGTGAGAGCTTTGAAAAATACATAGTGTGCAACAGAAGTGAAAATTTCATGCTGGTGGCAGGAAATACAGCCCTATGTCTTTTGCAGAAACACCCTTGGAAGACAGCAACGTGCCTTGAGCTGTGTTCCTCCTAGGAGCAGGCCATCTTTCATTCTTTGATCATGCAGCTGTTACCAATACTAAGATGTCAGGTTATGCAGAAGTCAGCAGTTTTGTGGATGAAAAACAGCTGCCTCAAACTCCACAAAGGGCTACTTTGGTATTTCCTTAACAATAATGTTCTTCAAGGAAACCTTAGACATCACTTTCTTAAACTCTGCCTACCTAAGGAGTAAAGACATGCAGCTCCAAACGTTAGAAGTGTTAAAAACTTCATACAACTTGAAATAATCACCAAAGCTGGACAACCTGCAGTGATAAAATGTCTTGTTTTAATTTCCAGCTAAAAATAAGGTGCAGAACATGTAGTTGAGCGTAGCTCTTGACATACCATGTGTATCGTGTTCTGTATGCTGGGAGCTGATACATTTCAAAGTGAACATCTGCACATAGGGAGTTCAACTGCTTTAAAATGTGGCTGGATATCTTAAGGCATTTTTTTTGTTTTTTAGTTTTGCAGCATAGCCCCAGTTCTTAGAGTTTTCTTTTAGTAAAACTGCTGAAGGACATTTCTGGTCCTCTTGAGATGCCATGTATTTCCTGAAAATTGCTGGTTCAAAGAGCTTATATAATTTATTTGTACAAAAATAGTTGGAAGAACAAGCTAATCCTTTAAAAACTGCAGCTATCTGATAGATAATGTGTTCTCTGGGTTGGATAGAAAGAATTTGTACTTTGCTTAATGGTCAGAGCACATTACATGTTCATGTACTTATATTTTAGCAGAAAACTTACTGGGAGGCAGTTTATAGTAAAGATAGCCATCTTATAAAATACTGTGATTCATCTTGAAGAAGGAGAGAATAAAAGTGTTCTGAACCTGACAATGTAACTTAAACAAACAAACAAAGAAAAAAACCCACAAACAAACTAACTTTTAGCTCTCAGCTCTTTTTGTAGCCAATCAGAAAGGATTGGTTAGCAGTGGAATCTCAAAGTGAGAATGTATTTGACCTAGTTTTTCTAACATGCCAATTGACCCAATATTTCCAATTCATATTTTCTTTAACTTAACCCAGGAACTCAGTGATTTCAGTGTACATGTTAGTGGCATGAGTTTAATGCCAAAAATGGATGTGTACATTTTGTAGTCAAAAAATTTTATCCTAGTAAATTGTATAGAAAATTCTGAATAAGTCTCTTCAGTTTCAGGGTTTTTTTGCAATTGCTAATAAGAATAATTTCTCATGTTTGTTTTGTTTTTTTTTTAAGATCCACTTTTTCATTTTGCTCTATCACTTTGTCCACAGAAAGCTGACTAAAAGAGTCATATTTGAGGCTGAAAACCAGAGAACAATTATATATCAACATTCAAAATGGACTAGGAGCATTTTGGTGTGTAGTTACAGCTGCTCTTACTTGATTAAGATAACTTTTTGTTGAAGTAATCACTTGAAGAGATTTTTAATTAATAGCTGTTCATAGTAAATAGGTTGTGTTTGTATTTTAATAAATCACTTCCTATTATTTTACCAGAGACAATGATGCAGTCTTCAGTTATCACAAAGGTGTTTGCTTTACTTGTTTCTTAGTAGTGGTTTTTTACAAGCACCATAGGAGTAATCCCCTGGAAATCAATAAGGTGGTGGTGATTTACCTAGGCATGTGGTAAACAAGGATAGAAATGAGAGATGCCACAAAGAAGTTTTGCTATACTGACTGTTGAAAATTTGATCTCGTAATGCTTGGCAATATTTCTATTGGAGCATGTGAGAATTTTCACCCCTCTTCAGTTTGTAAAGTCATTTGTGTATTACTTGTGTATTTCCATTCAATTTCCATTTGTATGCGAAGGGTTCTGCCTCTGCTCTGTGTATCTGTGAATTTAAGTACAGAGGCAACTAAGAACTAAGAGAAGGGCTTGTGTACTTCTAAGATAAGGTGTATTGGGTTTGTACGGCCAGGTTTTGGTAACAGGGCAGCTACAGGAATAGCTTCTGTGAGAAGCTGCCAGAATTTTCCTCCATATCTGGCAGAGACAGTCCCAGCCAGTTCCAGGATAGATGTGCCTCTGCTCAAGGCTGGGCCCATCAGAAATAGTGGTAATGCCTCTCTGATTACATATTTAAGGAGAATTTAAAAAAGTTTTGTAGAGGTTTTGTGCAGGGTGAGAATATGTCAGAGGAACAGCCCTGGAGACACCCAAGTCATGGGAGAAGGAGGGACAGGAGGTGCTCCAGGCACCAGAGCTGAGGTTGTCCTGCAGCCCCTGGAGGTCCCAGGGGATGCAGAGATCCGCCTGCATCCCCTGGGATGGAGACCCAGGCCAGAGCAGGTTGATGCCTGAGACAAAACTGTGGTCCTATGGGAGGCCTGGGCTGGAGGTTCTGACAGGGACCTCCAGACCCATGGAGAGAGGAGCCCTTGCTGGAGCAGGTTTCCTTGTAGGACTTGGGACCCTGTGGGAGATCCGCACTGGGGCAGGCTGTGCCTGAAGTCCTGCACTCCATGCTTCCATGGACCTATATTGCAGCAGTTTGGGGAGGACTGTTGCTCATGAGATGGACCCATGTTGGAGAATTTCGTGGAGAACTGTCTCCCATGGGTGGGATCCTGTGATCGTGTATGGGAAGGACTCCTCTCCCTAAGCAGGAATGTATGATCAACTGACCATAACTCCCATTCCCTGTCTCCCTGCACTTGCTACAGGGAGGGGACAAAGCTGGGAAGGAGGGAGAAGTAGAGGGGAGGTGATTTTAAGATTTAATTTTACTTCTCATTATCCAGCAATAGGAATGAGTCTGTTTTGCTTGTGATGGCATTTGGTGCATGATCTCTCACAGTCCTTAACTTGTGAGCTCTTCATTATATTTTCTCTCCCCTGTCCAGCTGTGGAGAGAAGTGACAAGCTCTGGTGGGCATCTGGCATTCAGCCATGATCAACATAAGATTTTCTTTACTTACTTTCTTTCAAACATTCTTAGGTGTTCATAGTTGCTATTTAAACTCTTGGCAGTACTGCATATATTTTAGCACCTAAATTCCTACAATAATATCATGGTCTCTTGTTCACAGAGGAGTGTACTGGTATAGTTTGTCCTTAATTCTTCCATATACTTGTAATCTGGAGAAAAGAATTCTGCCTTTTTCTTAATTCTGGAGGCCATCTCTATCCACATGGATGACTGGAAGGTGATCAGGAACAGCCAGCATGGATTCACTGCAGATAAATCATGCCTGTCCAACGTGATTGACTTTTATGATGAAACTGCCTGGATGGAGGAGGGGAGAGCAGTGGAACCTCAACTTCAGCAAGGCTTTTGACACTGTGTCTCACAGCATTCTTGTAGGAAAACTCAAGAGGTGTGGACTGGATGAGTGGACTGTGAGATGGATTGAGAACTGGCTGAATGTCAGAACCAAGAGGGTTGTAATCACTGGCCCAGTGTCCAGCTGGATGCAATCCCTGGCCCAGGGTCTAGCTGCAGGCCTGTCACTGGTGCTGTTCCCCAGGGTTCAGTACAGGGGCCAGGGCTGTTTAACTTACTCACCAGTGACTTGGGTGAAAGGACAGATGCCTCCTGAGCAAGTTTGCTGAGGATGCAGAGCTGGGAGCAACGGCTGATACCCCAGAGGGCCGTGCAGCCCTTCAGAGGACCTCAACAGCTTGGAGAGATGGGCAGAGAGGAACCTTCTGAAATTCAGCAAAGGCAAATGCAGGGTCCTGCATGTGGGGAAGAACAACCCTAGGCACCAGCACAGGCTGGGGCTGACCTGCTGGGGAGCAGCTCTGGGGGTCCTGGTGGACAGCAAGCTGTCCATGAGCCAGCAGCATGTCCTGGTGGCCAAGAATGCCAATGGTACCCTGGGGAGCATTGGGAAGAGCACTGCCAGCAGGTGGAGGGAGGTGATCCTGCCCCTCTACTCAGCCCTGGTGAGGCCTCACCTGGAGAGCTGTGTCCAGTTCTGGGCTCCTCAGGACAACAGAGACATGGGACTCCTGAAGCAGGTCTAGCAGAGGGCAATGAAGTTGATTAGGGGACTGGAGCACCCCTCCTCCAAGGAAAAGCTGAGGAGAGATGACTGAGACAGAACATGATCAATGTCTATCAGTATCTGATGGGAAGGTGTCAAGAGGATGAAGCCAGGCTGTGCTCAGTGGTGTCAAGCAGTAGGACAAGAGGCAATGGGCAGAAACTGATGCCCAGGAAGTTCCACCTGAACATGAGGAAGAACTTTGTTACTGTGGGGTTGACCGAGCACTGGAACAGAGAGGTTGAGTCTCCCTCACCGGAAATAATCAGGCAGCATCTGGACACAATCCTGTGCCATGTGCTCTGGGATGACCCTGCTGGAGCATGGAGGTTAAATTAAGTTGGACCAAATGACCCACTGCACTATCTTCCAACCTGACCAATCCGTGATTTTGTGATTTTAGTTATTTATTTTGTAGTCTTGCACTAGCAAGACCCCAAAGGTTGCACATCTGTTTCTCCCAAAACTGTGCCCTGAGGCACAGGTGCCTAACACCACAGACATGGTGAATTACAAGAACAGATGCAAATGATAAATAGCTGTAAATATCAACTCCTACATAGGAAACAATGCAAAAGTAGCCTTATTTTTAATGTACTTTCACATTTATTGATGTATTTAATTCTTAATTTCTTCTTTTTGCTCCAATAGAATAGTGAAGTGGACACCACAATACAATAGGGGTTGAATTTGCAGTTGTGGAAAACCAACCAATTTTGCCACATTTTATTTTACTTTAATACCTGCAAATGTGGGTTGTAAAATTAACAAAAGAAATTACTGTTTAAAATGTTTTATTGCAACACTGTATATTGCATTTGCTTCTGACTTAACTATCTTTCTGCTGTGTTTTTAGGAGATTCTTAGGAATGAAAATTATAGAGAAGAAATGAAGCAGAAAGTCAAGGATGTGTCTGAAAAGGATAAGCTGCTTCAGGCCAAGGAGTATGAGGAAGGACTTGTTGCTGAACCAAGTCATACTCAGGTTAAAGGCCACGCATCTGCCCCTTACTATGGAAAGAAGGAGCCCTCACAAGATCCCACAAGCACTGCAAATATCTTCCAGCCAGGTGCCTGGATGCCACCAGGCAGTGGTAATAGTCAAAATAAATAAGCAATTTAATGGACAGGTATTGTTAATGGATTATTATTTTAACAGACAACATACACAGCTGTTACATACAAGAGTACAATAAAGTAGTATTAAAGCAGGTTCAGTTACTTTGGCAGAACTATTCAAATAGGCTTGGTCATGACAAAGTATTGTGAAGTGCTTGGGTTTAGTGAAAAACAGGGTGTGTTATTAAGTTTGGTTTTGACAGTTGCTGTTCATCAGTTACTCTTGAATTCATACTTAAAAGACTATCTAAATTTTCTTGAAGTCTAAATTGCCTTTTTCCTTGAAGGCTAATTTAGTTTTAAAACTGTTCTTGATGTAAGAATTATTGTCTGTACATTTTCCCAAGCCTTGGCCAATATATCTCTTCAGAATAAATCCCTTGGCAGTGCCAGCATTCTTTCCAGTGGCAAGCAGATGGAAAATTTGATTTCATTAACAAGAATCACTATGACACTACACTGATTACACACTGTACTCATCGTAGAGACATTCTTGTAACTTAAAAGCAGTCAACGTATTTGAATGTTTGATTTTAAAACAGTCAACATTGAATTTGAATTTTTGAATGTTTGATTTGCAGATAGCAATTTGTACAGGGTAAAATCAGTTAAAATACATATAACTGCTATAATAGAAGCTAGAATACTTGATAAAGCTGCTGGAAAAAACACTAGGTCTGGGACAAGGGACTGTCATATATATTTTAAAAAAATATTAGTTTTTATTTCTTGTGTATCCATGGACTTCCCTAGATGATGAGATCATTTTGGCCATAGTTCAGATACATAAAATGTGCAGATGATTTGCTTAGAGATGATGTTTGAGAACTTCACATAAAAATAAAGACCAGACAAATTTTTTTTCAAAAAGTATCAAATTTATTTACGGATTGTATCCCTCATCAGTTTTCCTGCCTGTGTTTCAAGCTATGTAGGTATCAAAGGTTGAACACGTACATATTTGACAACACTTCATACAAGACATGGAGACTTAATCTCACATATTTATAAAATGCCCAGATGTCATATTCTAATAATGCTTGCTTTCACCAACAAAATTGAAAGGGGATCAACTTCACATTTACTTAAAAGTAATTTCAGTTAGACTCCCCACTTCTGATCCCCCTTGGTGTCAGCCAGCTCTATAGGTCTCTTCATTTGAACAATGGTATTATTTTAAGGTTTTATTTTTAAACCTGATCAAAGAGTAGCTGCTAGAATGCACAACTCTGTGCTGATGCAAAATTTAAAATCTTAATGACTGTTACAAGCTCTTTTGAACTAGACTACGTAGAGGCCACCACACACATTATTATTATTAAAAAATTAGGCTTGGAAAGATTAATCAAGTCTGTTAAGAAGAGATTAATTGGAAATAAGGTTAAATAATTTTGATGTATTTACAACACAAACCTGACTTTTCTGACTATGTCAGCATCTTGCAACCTGTAAGGCAGCAGAGTTTCAAGGGCCATGACAACAAAAATCCTACCTAAACTCAAGTCTTAGATCAAAGGTAGCCAGGAGGTTACTGTCACCAGAACTACTGTCACCAGCTTGTGCATCATCCTTGCACAGCCACCTGCTATAGCAGAACACTAGGCCAGTGGGGTCTTTGGTCTCACCCAACTTATGGCTATTCTTTGAGGCATAAAGAATTTATGAAGGCAAAAACAAATTAGTTCAGGTGATTGTTAGGGAAGATCAAACAACAGTACTGTATTTTATAGAACATGAGTGCCTTAAGAGAAATGAAGCTAATAAGAACAAGCAATCATTTTCCTAGAACTTGGGCTGAAGTTATTCTGTTGATGGCTTGTAGGTCAAGAAAAAGGAAAAGCTAAGGTAGGTTATTTCTGCAGACAAGCAGCACCATCAAAGACACTGCAGCAGCTACTATGGGCACAAACAGCTATATGCAGTGACCTTAAATGAAATCAGTCATGTCTGCTGTCTAATGCTACAGCTGGCTTGTCTCTACAGCCCAGCTCAAGGTATGCCAAAAACTGCATTTCTGTAATCCAGTTTATTATTCACATTTTCCCCTAAACTTGATAATTTTAAGACACTTGTTAAGTTAGCTCAGCTAAGAGAAAAAGAAAATAATATACCTCCAAAGCCATCCAAGAGGTTAATTTTTTTCATTTAACATGCAAATTTAGAAAAGCAACCTGCACTAGAATACAAGTAGTAAATTTAACTACTCTAACAAGTGTCACTCGGGCAAATTTTAACACAAATGAGAAGAAAAAAATTACACTGGAAGTATTAAATTTCATATTTCAAGAAATAACAGGATCAAGTATCAAAGGACAGTTGCAAAACAGAATGTACAAGTATTTAATTTTAAAAGTGGATTCTTTGCACAAGGAAGACCATTTTTGCCCATTTAATCCTTCTTTGTTCGTTTGGCCTTTGCAATATTCTCCTGGCGTTTCTGTTTCTTCTTCAGCTCTCGTTCCCGGGCCTCAATCATTTTTGCAAGCTTCCATGACAGCGCCGCACTAATGACAAACAGCGGCGTGAGAGCCAAGATCACGGTCGTGAGAAAGCCGTAGGGGTCCTTGGCAGCCCACTCCACGATGTACTCGGCCCAAGCCTTAATATCCAACATCTTTTCTGTTTTGCTATTGAGAAAACCCTGCAGAATATTAAAAAAATAATAAATTTCTGAGTACTCAGCAAAATAAAAGCACACATACACAAAAACAAAACACAGTAAGTTCCACCTTCATATGGGGAAGAACAGCTTTACATTGAGGGTGGCTGAGCACTGGAAAAGGCTACCCAGGGAAGTCATGGAGTCTCCCTCTGGACATACCAAAGCTCATGTCAACAGGTTCCTGTGTCACCTGTTCTGGATGAGCCTGCCTTGGCAGTGGGGTTGGTCTGCATGATCCCCTCCCAGAGGTCCTTCCAACCCTACCGATTCTGCGATACCAAGTACCATTTTAACATAAGTTATCCTTGTTCACTTTCAAAGGGCAAGAGCATTTTTGCTAGAAGTTAAAAACAGCGCATAGTATGTGAAAGTGTAATAAAAAGCACTGATCCAATGTTAAAGTTCAGTGTTCACAGAATAATTAGGCATTTGATCCAAAAGAGCTGCAAATGCTACCAAGAATGTATTGCTAAATGGAGAAAGAGTGCGGTCTGTGGATCGCTGGAAGTGAAGGAAAGCCAGCCCGGCTGGTTTATCTCCATGTAGGTTTCACCAGGGCGGCGAGCTGTGCTTTGGCTGCTGGACTGGCGGCAGTGGGGCAGCCAAACCCCGCAGCGGCTCCGGCCCCGGCTCGCCTCCCCGCGAACGGCTCGCCCGCCTCCCTGCGAGCCTCCCGCCCCCGCCGCGGCCGGCACCGCCTCACCTGCGGCCCCGGGCACCCGCCGGGCCTGCCGAGCGGCGGAAGGGCGAGCCGAGCTCCCTGCGGAGAGAACACACGGGGCCGTGAGGGGACGGCGATGTTCCCCCGCCCGAGCCGCGCTGCCGGGGCCGCCGCCGCCGCCGCCCCGCGGTACCGCGGCCCTGAGGGCTCCGGGATCCCGAGCGGAAACAGGAAGGAGGCGCCCGCCCCGCCCAGCCCGGCCGGGCGGGAGCGGCGAGCAGGGCCCGCCCGCCGGGAGCCGCCGTGGGCCGCGGGAGCGCTCGGCGGTCCAGTGAGAGGAAGCGGTGAGCCGGGAAGAAGGAGTTTCCGAGGTACCCGGATGGGTGGTTCACGTTGTGGAACAGCCTGGAATGCGGCTGGAGCCCCGTGGTGTTGCCGTGCGCTCGGCCGAGCCGGGGCCGCTCGGTGCGAGGAGCGGTCGGGAGCCGACGCGGGGACCTTGCCGGTCCCTGGGCGAGATGCCCCCGGTGTGTGCTGGTCCTTGCGGGACTGCTGGGCCGCTCGGGTGGCGCTTACCGGGGCCGCATGGCCCAGCAGGAGCCGCTGGGTATGGCACTGCTCCCGCTGCACCGAGCTCAGCAAAAATACTCAGCTGGTCGCCGTGTGTTCTGAGCCTTTCATATGCTCATCCTGAAAAATAAAAATAAAAAAAAATGTTCTGCCTTTCTATGTTGCACCAAGCCTTCTCTCTCCGTTTGCACAGACACGCACATGTGAATAACAACTTTGTTACGTTTCCAATGCAAGGAAAAGTTTAGATTAAGATATTAGGATCTTGCAAAATCTCAAATTGTATCTAGCAGTTCAGATCTGTTCTCTGTACTATACCAGCAAATGCCACCACAGCAATCTGCTTTCATATATATTTTCTTTATGTCAATATTTATATTATTTCAAGGGCAGAAAACAGGCAAATAAAAATATGTTTTGCTAAAGAGTTATTGACAAGACACCTGACTAATAACCTAAATTGCTTCACTTTCGGTATGTCAAATGCAATTCTCTATGTGGAAAATTGCATTATTTGTGTGTTTTCATTAAAAACCTTTCAGGACAGGACAGGACAGGACAGGACGGTTCTTGTGAAAGGTACCTACAGCTATTATCAGGTACAACTGCCTGGCCGCTTCAGGGCTGAGCAGGAGCAACAGCGCGGAATTGTGCCCTGAGGAGCACGGCTGGTCCCCAGCCAGACACAGCCCCAGGCACTGCACCCCGCTGAGCTCTGCGCTTCAGCCAGGTCAGCACATGCTGGACAAGTTCAGAAGGATGCTGTGAGGGACAGCATCAGAAGGCTTAATCCAAGTTTAAGCATTTTTAATCCTTCTTAAATACAGGAAAACTACATCCATGTCCTTCCTTTAAACCACTAGGCAGGTTACATTGTCAAACTGGACTTTCCTTCTGTGAAACTTTGTTGACCCTGCCTGAGGATGTAATTTTTCTTCAAGTGCCTTTCCACTGCAGCCGGTGCGATCTTCTCCATCTTTTTCCAGGTACTGAGATTGTACCAACAGGTCTTCCTGGATCTTCCCTCATGCCCTTTTTGTAAATCGAAATAATGTTGGCTAGCTTCCAGTCCAGGACCCCCACAGACTCCAAGATCTTTGGGAGCTGTGTGTACATGTATCTCTGTACTTGTGTTACTCAGCTGTTCATGTGAGCATTAAAACTCAGAGAAGTTATGGGTCCCTGTTTGGTCTGTAGTTTGGAAATCTTGGCAGAATATAACAATATCAATTTATTGGATCTCAGGTACTGTTCCTGAGGTGTTGTATCTAATGGTGTGACAATAAGAAGGTTTTGTGTGCTGTATAGCTAAGTTAAAGTAGGTGGGTATTACGTAAGTATATCCTATTTCTGGTAAAATTGCATATTGGGCTAGAGGGGACACAGTTACATTTCTGATGTTTGAATGTCAAACTCAGATGCATCCTCCAAAATAAGCACTGACTTAGTCAGCAGCTATATACAGACTTATTAATATAACCACTGCAAAATTAATTTCTTGTTCCAGTCTTTCACATAATAGAAATTGTCTGATCTGTCTGCCTTTCAATGTTTTCTCTGCCTTATTGCTTTAAAGAGGAAAAGTGCCTGATTTATTGTGGCAGGGAAGAAAAAAAGGCAGGTATTTTTAATTCACTTTTCCTAGAAAACAGATCTTACGTAATTACTTTTCCTGCTGTCTTCCTACTCCTAACAGTTTGTGAAGCTATTCACTGGTTATATTGGCAAAGTAGTAGAAGTCTTATACATAATAATTTTGCTCCTTTTAAGATCTGTGAAAACCAACCCAGACTACCACCTTGGCTGAAACTGCAGTGCATCTTTAATAGGAATGAGGAGGTGTTATGGGCATACTACCACATGGTAGGCTTCATTTGTGGCTCTCACTTTACCAAATTCAGAATAATTCAACCATGAAGCCATGGTAGAACAGGATACTTGGTTTGGTTTTCTGAATTAATCTGTTTCCTGCTGTACCTCAGGTAGTCAAAGAGAGAACAGAAATTTCAGAACTAGCTACAACTTGCACAAAACATCGCAACCCTTAGTGTTCTCTAACAGCATTAGAGAACTTTAAATACCACATTAAGCATTAATTTTATGTAAACCGTAGTTTTGTCACTGTATTTCTACTTCTGCGCTTTCTTTTACATCTAATCTAGAATGCCTTTAAATGACCCTGTTATGTTATTTATAGTTATGTATGTGCCTGTGTGTATTTTAAGTCATTAATTTTGTATCTCTCAGGAAAGGATCCAGTAATCAAAGATCACAATGAAGGAGTGGGCAGGAAAATGGAAACAGCACTCCAAAAATCTAGAAATAATAAGATACAATGCTGGGAATGCAATACAGGCATGGAAAATGGGAGAGTTACTTGCAAAGCCTTTCTCACACCAGCAGTGACTGAAGGGTCTGTGAAGTGTTTGGTTGTGTGTGGTGAAGACAAGCTTTGAGTAAATGTATTCATTTCACTCAGATGTGTTGACATGTGTCAGTAGTCCAGAACCTTTCTGTATAAGGAAGCTGCTAAATATTTCCCTCAGTGTTGTCTCTAGCTACCCTTCTCTTATTTGTACCTTTCTCTCATTTGTACAGTCTGAGGATAAACTAGTTTCTTGAAGCAGGTTTTTCTCTGCATACAGCATGAATTCTCCAGTAATCCTTATGTGTACTTACTAATGGGCATGGCTTAGCCCACTTGCTGAATATCTCTGTTTCTAGAAGAGCTAATTAGAATTCTTAGGCCATTGCACAATGGTGGGGTTTTTTAGGAGTTTTGTAAAGTAGAAAGGCTGTTTATTTTTTTCTCCAGCCTGTTGAATAGCTAAGTTGTGAAAGCTTTATTGGGAGTTTTTTGACCATGTATGATATATTCACAGTATGTGCCAGCCAATGAACATTCTGTTTTTTACAGCTGTACTTAAGCCAAGAAAACTCTTTTGCAGCACTGGGGATTAAAGATTCTTTTTCTGCTGCAAATCTTTAAGAACTTTGGTGTTTCATGTTGAAGTGGATTTGCAGTCTGTGTTTATTCTGTAAATTGCATGGTCAACCCCAAATATTTGTAGTTGGCTATCATTCCCAACAGTTAGGTCTGAGTATCCAAGATGAAAGTGGTGAAAATCATGATTAGTACTGCAGCTGTACTAAATCAACTTCAAACAACCCTTATAAATTGTTCTACTCCTATATATATTCAAGGACAGGACATGTTGGGACAGTGCATGACCCAAAGATTAATATGCTGCATGCTTTTGTATCTTAAGAAAGTAACAGAACATAGAAGTACATTTCTCTGATATTTGATTAAAGAATGATCAAATGCTTCTGTGCTCTACGTGGGTTCATTTATGTAATAGCATTCTTTTTACTGCTGTTGTAATGAATAATGTAACTGAAGAACTAAAGTGTATCATGCCTTACTCTAGCCTTCATTTGTTCCTGTTGTAGGTTATTGTAGTTCAAAAAGGAAGAAGAATTATCCAAGACAGAAAAAGAAGGTATTCAAATAGTAGGGATCATTTCATCTCCTGGATCATCACTGTATTCTGTTATGGTCATGACTGATGCAGATATTAACTGACTTCTAGAATTGTGGGTTATATTAAAGGGAAGGAGAGGAAAAATCATTATCAATACAGCTTTATAAATGATTGGATCTTTTCCCAAAGGTAGTTTAGTGTAGCAGGTCAGATAAGAAATGGGAATCACAGGAAAATACAGCAGCTGTGACATTAGGCCTGGGCTGATTTGGAAAATTTCAGCCATCTCCACAAAAGTCTCATCTCCATTTCAACAAAGTTGAAAAGCACTGGAGAAAGATTGGGTGGCCTGAACAGTATTTCACGCCATCCACGGTGCAAGTCATTCTCTGAAGCTGCCTGCTTATGCTCACAGGACTGAGGATTAAACACCTCAGTGAAATGCCAAATTGAAGTGCAAGAAACACAAACCAAACAGCCTATCTTCCAGTGAATCAAGTCCATGTATAGCAGGTGCTAATATTTATTCACCTTCTTAAAATACTTTGAGGTTCTTGAATAAAAGAAGCAGTGTTAGCATGACTATTAGTTGAACGTCTAGGATTCAGGTTTTCCTTGATTTTGTAGAAGCGTGAGTTTAACAAGCAACTTATGTCTGTTACAAAGCTGTGTGCAAGTAAGGGTTTTAAATACAACTTTTTCAAGTTCGGGGAGCAGGGTTTCACTTCTAAAATTTCTTCTATTTATGTTTTTACCCCATTCCTGTTTATAGATGTTGGTATTGCTAGTGTGCAGCTAGACATTTCAAAACCCTGTACAACTGAGTTAATTTTTGTGGCTTCTTCAGCAGACAAGACAAAATTGAGAAGAGGAATTGACATTTGAGTCTTAAATTACATCCTGTTTTAACTTGACTGACATACACCCTAAGGTAGAACACCTAGAGTGTACGTAAGTCCTTTGTATGTTCTGAGAACTAGAGAATGACGTTCTGAGAACTAGAGAACAAGAAGCCACACTTCTGTGTAACCACCGCAGTTCATCATGGGAAAGCTGAACACAGTTATTGTTTTCATTGTTTCTTTCCAAGTGCAGTAACAAATAACAATATTGACTCATTGAGTGATACAGCTGCTTTCTGCAGGTCACACTGTCCCTAACTGGAGTTGAAAAAATGTACCAGGGTAGTGTCTGCAACAACCTCTTTTCTTGAATCATCATGATCTGCATATTTCGTAAGAATGAGTTCCTGATACTTCAGTAATAATAATAATTGTACTGTTTATTGTTTCAGTACTTTTAAGTGCTCATTACGTGGTCAGAGTTCATCTCAGCTCTTCTAGTGTCTTTGATAAATTCAACTTTGAATAATACATTTTTTCCTCAACAAAATTCCTTTTTACACCTCCAGTGGTTTTGATTTCCTTTTTTCAGGGCACCTGGTATTCCAGTGTAAAAGTGAAGTTGGAGACTCTCATAATAGGACGTACTTTAATGAGTCAGGACTTCTGTAATACTAAGGCACCCTAATTCTAATTCCTTATTCCTTTTTTTGGCAACTAGACCTTATGGTATATTTTTTCCTGTGTGTTTTACAGCTGTAATTTTCCATTCATGGCAGAATTTTTTATTTTTTTTTAATGTGTGTTTATGAAGTCTGAACTTTCTATAAAGTATTGTGATCCCTTTGCTGCTGAAAGACACTGTATAAATCTTCACTATTGATAATGATGACCCATTTCAAAATTAAGTTAATTTAGAAAAGTAGTATATGCATGAATCACAGATTTGAAAGACAGCCAGCATTGATGGCTGCTTCTGCTCTATCTTATATGGCAAGAAACTGTTGTCAGTGGAAGTGGGAGTCATACCTTGTGTGAATTCTTAGCTCTATGAAATGGAATTCTTTAATTGTCTAGCATTATGTGTACATCTCTCTTGCCTTTTGCTTGTTAGCAAAGGAGTCTTTAGCAAAACGAAAAGAAAATTCTAATATGTTCCCTTACATAGTTTTCATGCTAGAATTAAAACACCTAAAAAAGCTAAAAGCTTTTCAGCTCATTCTTAGAAAAGAAGATTTATTAAACCTAAATAAATACCACCACAATTAAAATATCTAAACATCAGCCAGTCTTGATGCTGATTTTGTTGTCTGAAGTACCTCAGCCTCAGGATCACATGTTTAAATTTTACTGAATGCTCAAAAGATAATCAGAAAAGTAATTCCAGTACTATGGAATTTGTACTCATGTATTTCTTCTTCAGATTATAGGAAATAATGTTCTTACTAGAGCCTTCACAGCTGAGAAATCTCCTGGACATAAATTTATCTTCATCATAACAGTGGGGGGTCAGTTTTGCAAATATAAAATGTATGTTCTTGAAACTGAATTGTTCATGACAATTCATGACAATTGTTCATGACAATTGTTCATGACTTATCATTTTGGGTAGGTGTCAGCTTGTCTGTCCTTGCCAATGCCAGGTCCACGCCTATGTTTCAAACACATGGAGTATACTTTTAGAATAGCATCACTAAGAAAAAACAACAAACTAAACTTGTACAACTTAGATTTTCACCAAAGACAGTTGCATACATCTGATTTGTTTAGAACCAGCCCAACAGAGTAGCTTACAAAGCTCAGGCAGCCAAAAGCTGCTGTCATGATGTTTCACACTGCAATAAAAATCAGGTGCTTTTCCTACAATTGTTTCTCCATTCTAAGGCATAGAAGAGAATCAGATTCAAATGCTCATCTGACTCTCTTGGTAACAGAAATTCTGTGTAAGATGTCAGGTATGCTTTTTACCTGCAGGACCATCATGGGAATTTATTCTGTACCCTCCGAAGGATCCCTGCCATACTGAGTAGGAAGCAGTGAGGGCAGGCCACTTTGGGAGCAGGCGAGCCAGGGTGGAGGCAGGCAGGACACTGGCAAGGCTGCAGTCCCACAGTGCCTGAGCACGAAGAGCAGAGCAGGTCTAGGGATGGCATCAAGGCTCAGCTCGCAGGCCAGACCACCAGGCAAGCCTGTAGGAATGAGGCAGTCCAAGACCAAGAGAGAATATGAAGTGATCAGGTCAGGATCAGAGCCAAGAGGCTGGGAGGTGGAAGACCAAGCACAAGTAGAGATTGAGGGCAACAGCCTGAGCTTAGAAGCTGCTCTACAGCAAAAGTGGACAGAACCCCACCACCTACAGCTTTTTCTCACACCACTCTTTCTAGGCACAGCTCTGACTCCAGGTCACAGAGCTGCATGCAGCCAGTGGTGGGCTTGAGCCTTCAGCAGCAAAATCACAGCATCAGAGAAACACAGATATCTCCAGTTGGAAGGAAGCTTGCAGGATCATCAAGCCCAACTCCCTTCTCCTCACAGGACTGCTTAAAACTAAACCTAATGATGACGAAAAGTATCATCCATGTGCTCCTTGAACTCTAGTAGGCTTTTTGTCGTGGGGAGATCTGTTCAAGTGACTGACCACCCTCTCAGTGAAAAACCATTTCCTAAAGTTCCAGCTGAACTTTTCTTCAATGCAGCTTGGTTCCAATTCCTGGTGTCCTATCACTGGGACCAGAGAGAGGAGATCAGAACTACCCCCTCCCCTGCTTTCCTAGAGGAAGTTGTAATCTGCCAGGAGGTCACACCTTACCTTTATTTTCTCCAAGCCAAGGCAGCAAGTGAACTTAGCTGCTGCTCCAAAGTTTTATCCTCAGTAAATTTCACCACCATGGCCACTGCTCTCTGGACATACTCTGATGGTTTGGTATTCTTCATATACTGAGGTGTGCAAAACTTTGAACAGTACTTGACCATGGTTCCTGGAAAAGAAGGCTTCCTAGGTTCCTACAGCATTTGGGGCCCTAATAAATCTCAGTATTCTAAGATCCAATAGAGACCTATTTAATTTCAGTTGCCTTCCTTGGATGTCTAGAGAAAGAAATTAAGATCCACAGCTGTGTTTTTTGCCATGGTAAGGTGAACTGCTCCACCTGTAGCCAGAATCAAGCAGCATGTAGACTAGGTGGCCACAGGGGACTTCATCTGTTACATGTTTAGTGAATATTCTGTCAAATTGAAAGTAGTGCTCCTAGTGGCAGCAATGCCTGTTGGTGGTGGCACTTAAAGAAAATTTTTCTTTCCTATACTTAGTTTTTATTTCCATTTAAAAACCATCATTTTTGTCACTATTGCTTTTGAAACACTCATTCAATATTATGTTGCATTGTGTAATGATCCTACAGATTAAGAGACAGGACTCTTTTGTGAGTCTGATTCACTTTATTTCCCAACAATGATATCTTTCATCTCCTTGAATGATGAGGTAGGTGTTCATGCTCTGTGTCACACCTCTCCAAGTTGTTTGTTCAGTTATTTTACACATTATATAATGTTTGCTGGAGAAAGCCAAGGGCTATGACATCCTTTTTGTATGGAAGTATTTCATAATGTGTTTGAGGGCTATGATTCAGCCCAGCCTTTTATGTCATGTGGATACTGAATTACCTGCTCTCATATTTCAAGACTCCCTCAGCCTAATATGACACAATGTCCTTGATTCTGAGATTTGCCAGTAAACTGTGATTAACAAAGTAACACCTGCATGACTAGGACTATTTTTGCATTCCAAGTTTTGCTTCATTTCTGTCCTTAAATTTTATGCTTTTTCTTCCAATTTGCTTCTGAAAGGGAAGCTTTTTCTTCCCTGCTGCCATCAGGTATGTATTATAGGAGGCAATGTGTTTTCTCCAAGGAGAGCTTTCACTTCATCAAAAATATCAAAGAAATATTCCAAAAACTGGAAGGCACAATTTTTCCTGCTCTGATTTAAAAGCATTTTTCACATTAGTCACAGGCCTTTTCAAGGCAGGGAGGGGTATAGCCCCTAGTTTTCATTCTTACAACATTTTTAACCAATCAAGAATATTTATACTTAGTCCTGAAGTTTTAACTTCTCCGTGCTTGTTGTGTTTATTTAATTGCTGAAACATTTCTATAGGAAATTTTTCTCTCTCTGTTTTGGAACAGAGAACAGAAAGATGTGTGAATTCTGGTGGTTCCCACAAACTGCTCCAAGCAGACCTCAGACTCCTTGGTCACATGAAGGATTTTCATGACTCCTAGTCCAATTCTGCCTTGCCCATGTTGGTGTTGTATTTCCTATTGATTTGATTGGAATGAAAGTCAGACTCACAAAAATGACATTGAGGAGCATAATGCAAAATATATATTCATAAAATCATTGTTTCCATCAGTCTAGGAGGCAGATATTGAATTATTGGGCTTTTTTGTGAGCTCCATCTTCATTTTACACCACTGAATAACTTGCAGAAAAAAAAAAAGTTAAGAGAACTTGCAGAAAAAAAGAAGTTGAAGGCAGAGGAGAGGGTTGTGTGAATTGCTGAGAGATGATTACTGAATTTCATGTTGGGCAAGTGCTTTACAAAATGCCTGTGCCTCAGGAAGACAATAAATTAAAACAGACACACATAATCAAGACAGGTAAAATATGTAGGAGGACTTCTTCCTTGCAAAGTGCTTCACTCAAAAAGCACAAAATAGCTGTGTCCCAATCCCCCAATCAGGGATTCAGATAAGATCCCTTAATGCTGGCAATGGTTGACCAGTAAGGAGATATTCTCAGATAACATTTTCTTTCTTTAACATTTTGGTGGTGCCAGAGAAGTATAAAACAACTTGGAACTAAGGATTGGAATGCCACAGTGGTGGGTTTGTTTATTCCTTTATAGGAAATGCCTAATTAATAGTTCCATAAATCATAGGTAGAAAAAAAGATTGTGTAAGTTAAATATTGCCACTTTGCTGACACTTGGCACAGCTTGGGGTTCAAGAAGTTACTTGATATTGGCCCTTTGGAGAGAAATCAGCAATCCTTCCTAAGAGGTGCTGATAAGTCACACACAATAAATTCTGATTTTTTTCAGAAATCTTTAGTTCTGATTCCATTATGTTCACTGGAAACAACTTTTAAAAAACTGACTTTCAATCAACTATAGGCTATGTAAAAGTCTATTGAAAAAAAATCTGTTGAAAACAAAAAATATATTGAAAGCAACATAATAAATGCAAATGTAACAAGGTAGTGATATCATGAAATGGTATAAGTTTAGTGTTCACTTGAAACTAATTTTTTCATTATCTGTCCTTTCATTTTTTGAAAAGTTGGCCAGCTGTGGTCAGCAAGTATGGAAAAGCACATGAAGTTTTGACATTTACCTTCTGCATTAGAGTGCATCAATTCATTCGCCATCTCTGAGATGTTTTCTTGTAAGCACGTTGCACTTTGATCTTGGTTGCAGTTCTCATATAATTGGTGTTCTATACAGAAACTTCTTTGACTGTATCTTAGTCAGGAGTTTTCCCATGGCCCCACTTCTTTTCTAGCCGGGGATGTCTACAGTGAGAATGCTATAAAATGGTGTGTGCTGGTGTGTTATTAAAGCTCTAATTTTAGTAATGTTCAAGGTAGGAAGTGTCAAACTTATTTTCAGAGACATCTCTTCTGTCATTTTTCACTTTACACCCTAATAGACTATTGAATTGCATAATCCCAAAACTTCAGATAGCAAGATGTAGCATACCACAGACAAAACTGAACTGCACTGTTGTCTGTAATAAGCCAGGCAAATATATAACTACATGCATATATGTTAATATATAATATACACATACACATATATATCTATATATAGACATGTAAATAAACTGAATAGTGTTCTATTGTACTGTATTTGGGGATGTGTATTGTATGATCATGCAATATAAAAAAAACAGTTAATACCAATGTCTACCACTGCTATTTTAAAGACACTTGGAATTATCCTATGTGAATACCAAATGGAATTTATTTAATGTCTATGCAGAAAGTGGTAAAATAAGGGGAAATTTAATTCTATAAGCACAATTCTCAGTTAGACCAAAGGTTATTTAAGAGGGGCTTAGTCCTATCTGCATTTTTATCTCCTTTAATGCCCTGGCATTTTGTTTGCATTATGTAAAGGAACCAAAATATGGATATGTCTCTCTTTGTAGCTAATATTACTGCACTTATGTTAAAGGTTTTTATTGTTTTGATTTTGGTTTGGAGGATAAAATGTGTATAATTTTTTATGAGTTGTTTGGTTAACATTTAGAATATAAATACAATGCACTAAATTACCTCACAAGCTATTGAAACTAGATACAACTCAGACCACTTCAGCTTCCAGACCACTTCATTATGCTATTATTTTAGCTATTATTGTCTGAATCTTTATGAGTTATGATTTGTGATATTTGAGAATATTATTCTAATTGACCACAATTCCCTCAAACATTGCATATAACTTTTTCTCATTAAAAAAAGGGACAACATAGTGGGCTGCTTTCTTTTTACAGTCTACATTCATTTTTATTTATTGATTTGATTTCTGCAGCACCAATTTGATTTTGTAGTGTATAAGGATATACTAGTGTCTCTAAATTGCTCATGCACTTTTAGTTACACAGTTTAGTGCCTGTAGTGCTAATAGTTTAGAGAAGCTGCCAGAAACCAGCCAGAGCAGCAGCATGCCTCTAGCTATATCTTGCATATTTGTGTATTATTTAGCAAGTGGGTTTATTTGGTATATTTGGTTCAATTATACGGCGTGGTTTCTTCATACTGTCTTCATTGTGGAACAAGTGAAAGACGTTCAGTGCCCCACAGCTCTAAGCTCCTGTCAGCATCTAGCCTGGTGAAAGCTTTTGAGGCTTCAGTGCATACTTCAGTCCATCAGAATTTCCTGTTCTTGAGGCTGCTGTTTACACATTCTCCCACAAAAAACAAAGGCACTCTGGGGAGCAGAGCTATGAAACCCACCTACGCTGTTCTTCATTATTTCCAGCCCTTCCATCTCTCCTCTTCGAACGACAAGACAAGAGGAACTATGTAGCATGCTGCAATGTTTCTAAATCCAGAGGAAATCAGATCCCAGAGCTTAGGGCCTCACTTGAGGAGTACTGTCTTATACTCTCTTATTCCTGAACTCCCAAGTAGTTTGGGAAGTGCCAGATTTTAGGTTATGCTTTTGGGCCACATCTATCTGACACTTATCTTGTGATAACATACAAGAAATTTAAAGAAGGAAATAAGGGATATGTAATTCTTTTTTCTCAGTATTGCTTAGCATTCCTAATTCTGAAGGCCAGAAGACTTTTCAAACAGAACTACATCTTCACAGAGAATATATATATAATAAAATGTTTTCTGCTTATTAAATACATCTCTCATTGTTTAGGTATTTGAAAGAGGAGAATTCTAAATGAGATAGAAATGAGAATATGAAGTGTCAATCTGAGAGAGACCATGATTTTTCCTATGATTTGACTGAGATTTATTCTTCCTAGAACACAATGCAATGAAATGGGCCAATACTGAAGATGTGTGCAGATACTGTGGCAGACACAGTCTTCTTTGTGGACTTGATTGAAATATCTAATTTCTTACACTTGCAGCCTTTCCTAAGAGTTAAAATCAGAACATGAAATTTTCATTTTTTTCAGAGACTTTTTCTGACACAATTACATTAGTTCAGGGCAGTCACACTTTGCCTAAGGCAGGAATTGAGATGAGTATATTTTGGGACAGTTTTTATTTAGATTAATTTTAACGAAGTATATGGAATTTTATTTTTTAAGTTTTTATTAGCTGTGTATTCTCCCACATGAAAGGCCCTATATAACTACTAACAGATAGTCAAAGTATTTTTATTCTAAAATCCTTGCTGCAAGTTAAAAGATCTCCTTTCCTAGGTGAGATTGCCACCAGATTTTTGCCAACAAAATAGCTGGATACTTGGAAGTCATCTATTTGTGACTGTTAGTATAAAATAAAGTGGGATAAGCTTTATAGGATTAGTCGGTTTGCAGACATTCATATCATGTAAATTTCACTTTCCATTTTCTGCTTCCTAAGTGAATTAAAGGCAGAAAAGCTCAGTTTTGTGTTGGATGCCAAGAAATTTGAAACTGCCATGGCTTTTCAGTTCTCTGACGAATGTTCAAATAAACTTATTTTTTATGATAGGCTAGCTTTCTAACCCATTTTGCTGCTATGTTGACAAATGCTGCCCCAGGACCTATGTGCTAACATTTCCCCATGCACACCACTGTTTCTCCTTCCTTGAGTCAGCGAGGTTTTTCCAACACACTTTTCCACGTGCCAGGGCGTGAAGAGCAAGTGGAGGGGAAGAGGAATTCCTGGTGTTGATAGCAGCTGGCTGTTAGATTTGTTTGACAGTAATGTCAAACTACGTTATCAGTAACCTAGCCATGGAATTAATCTGTCATACAACAGAAACACATCAGGTCTTCTGTATCCAGGTCCTTTAGGGAATGACATAGGATATGAGTCTCTTAAATAGTAAGATTAATAAGGAGCAATTGTACTGTAAAGCAAGATTTTCAGATGGTGCCCCATGGGACATCTCCAGGCTTTAGGGCACATCAGCCAAATCTGACTCCAACAGTTTCCAATCCTTAGAACAGATCTAGGTTGTAGTGTCACCCAATAAGTGTTTTGTATAACCCAGCCTGAAAAGCTTCTAAAGACTCCCATTTGGATGGGCTCTGCTAGGCATTGTAAAAGCTACCACCTGCATTTCCATAACTTCTGAGCAAATGGGAGATGCTGGCAATGGTATTGAGGAGGTCAGAGAAGGCTGCTGAACTGGAAGTTCACAACACCTTCTTCTGTACAGCGTTACAGGCTGAAGAAGAGTCACTTGCATTTTGGTACTATGCCAGAAAACAGCTGTCCTCTGAGAGATCACTTTTGTCTGCATGGCCTCCTGTCTCAAGCTGCTGGCTCTGTATCCCTTCAGCCAGGGGTGGGCCTTCCAGGGACAGACAGATTCTGTCCCTAATGCTGTTCCATCCCATCCCCATCCTGAGGCACATTCTAGTCACATTCCCCTACTTCATGCACTGGATTTTTCCTCTGTGCTTCTAATTCAGCTTTGTCTCTAGCAAGTATTGGTGTAGGAATTCATCTTGCCTACCTGTTACAATTGGGCCTTAATTCCTCATTATAGCTGCTAGAATGAAATTATTGTTTAAGGGTGAAATTTATTAGACTTAACTGAAACATTGGGAAAGAAGTAACTCTGGAAATACCTCCTTGTTTGTGTAGTGCTAAAGGAATGTCCGTAAACAACTTACTGTAAATATACAAGTCAGATAATCCCAAATGTATGTACTGCTCCTCTCCTTCTTCTTATGATGTAATGCAACAGTCCCCACCCCCCCCAAAATGATGTGACTCCCCCTCATTACTCCAGAAGCACACGTAGGTGCTCCGGGTGGGTGCTTTGTACTCTTCAAACAGGACACCTTAAAATCTTAAAAAGCTAATATAGGAGTCCTCACAACCAAGAGAATGGCATTAAGTAGATGTTTTTCCTCCAATGTAAAATGAATTTGCACTACATAATTTTCTTTACTAGAGCAGGCTTGCTTCTCACACACCATAAACATTTAGTAAAAAAAAAAATCTCTCCTTGTCTCCAGAAATAAATACAACTTCATGTTTCTATGTTTTGTTTTTCAGTATAGATTGAGATATTTTCTTTACCTGCCTCTTTCCAGCCTGATACTCTGCTTGTCTCTGTTCAATTTATCATAAAAAACTTGGTATTGACCACACTGCTTTAAAATAAATTTGTAAAACAGAAAGAAACATGCAGGACAGTCTTCATAAATACACACGAATCTCTTTTCATTGCATGTGGAAATTAAAAGTGTTTGTATTGAAATTATATGGCAGAAATTAGGGAATAAATTTTTAACATGCATACTTGGTGAACCTGCTTGTCCATAGGGAAGCAATTCCAATAAGAAAAATCTATCATATATTAAAAAAAGCACCTTATTTGTAATAAAACCAGTTTTATTAATGCCAACATTGTGTGCCTAAATCTCTCTATAAATATGAGTTATTGCACATCACATAAAGGGGAGTTGTCTGGTCTTTCAAGTGAGTGCCATCCCAAGTAACAATAAAAGGAGGGGGAAAATACTGCAGCACCCTGGCAACAGAATCTCCTTGGGGTCATATGATGTGGAGGTGGGATTTTGTGCTCTCATACATACCCACAAAGAAAAGTACCTGGAAAGAACTTCACCAGCTACAGGAACATCAGGATGCCTGTCCATTTGCTTGTCTCACTTTCTTTGCCTGTCAGTATGATGCCTTTCCAAGCCCCACACCAGTCACTCAGGCCCCTCACAGCCTCCCTCCTCCGGGCAGGGTATGGTGCTGTTGTGAGCTACAGAAGAGTTCAAAGCACTGCCTGACCCTCTGCTGCGAACTGGGATCCATGGGGTCATCTCACTTAGGCTTGCTCTCACTTTCCACATGTTTATTTCACAGAAAGAGTGTGTGGTTTTGTGAAACTTTATGCTGGCTGTAAGCACTGTACCATCCAAAAATACCTTTGTGTGTAAACTGACAAAGTTTTTGAGAATCTCTCTGGAATCTTGTCGCCTGTACCTTGTCACTCAGGCTTTTGTCCAATACCATGGAAACAGAAGCTGGCTATGGAAGCTGCTATAGCACAGATGAAGAAAGTATTTCTCTAAATAATGTTATATTTTTTAAGTATTCCTGTAGGTGCCTAAGTCCTCTTCTCATTGGAAGTCAGCAGCTTGCCTCAGAACATCCTTGAGGTAGCCCAGGGAGATGTTGCTGTAAATTATTCTTGTTCCTAGTGTATAAAATGCTTGCATAGCAAAAACGCTTTTTTTTTGGCTTTATAAAGAACTACTTTCTGTTTCACTTGTTTTTTTGTATTTGTATGGATAAATACTTAAAATGCAGTGGATGTTGCCTTAGAAAGGTTACCCTTGGATTTCATGGACATCTCTCACCTTTGT
Source organism: Passer domesticus (assembly GCF_036417665.1). Classification (NCBI taxonomy): domain Eukaryota; kingdom Metazoa; phylum Chordata; class Aves; order Passeriformes; family Passeridae; genus Passer; species Passer domesticus. Next base: position 20,632,330 of record NC_087512.1, read on the forward strand.
TAGTAAATCATGATCAATTTTTGTTTTGTTATTCAATGTACTTTACTATTCATAAGAAAATAAAAAAAGAAATTGACTTTCCTTCTATTCTACTCTACCAGAATAAATCCAGTTTTGCATCCATTAAACTTGACTGCAGTCCTCTTTCCTAATATGGAAGTAGAAAGCTAGGAAATAAGTTTATGGCAACCCTTTAAAAGTAATCTCTTTCTTTATGCATTCAGAAACTTTTGTAGTTTAACTATTTTTGGACATGCAAAATGTTTCCTTTAAAAAGATGAATCCCCATTTTCTGTTGAGCATAAGGAAAAATTTGTAAAAGGAGTTCACAATAGTGACTAAAATATGAGCATCTATATTTATAAGAAGAAACTACCCATCTATAGGTTGATTTAAAATCATACAATGGTGACTAACTGCATGATTCACTGCACTTAGAAGTGAGTGGAGAGACTTTTATTAATTTCTGTCTGGATGAATTGGCAATATGGACCTCCTTTTTGGGACCTAATCTGGTTTAAGCTTGGATATATTAATGGATATAGATGTCTTCCTGTGTTCACGAGTGTAATACTTCATCATTTTAAAGAAAAGAAAGCAATGGAAATGAACATTCTCTCCTGCATTAAGTGAGGTTCTGTCAATATTTGCTTTGAATGGCTGTTTGCTTAGTGCAGTTAACATGGAGCATAGTCTACTTTGTCCACAGAATGACATTTCCAAGTGTTGAGTAAATCACTAAGGAATTACCAAATTAGTTGTTTGAAATTTAGCCAAAAGGATGATGCCAATTTCTACAGACTGTGTGTGTCTTGCAGGTTGAAAGTAGTTTTTTATTTCATCACTGAAGTGTAACAAACCAGCTGCAAACAGAAATGTTGCAGATTTTGTTCCCCCGTTTTTAAGAGAAATACCCTTTTTCTATGGCTTTTATTTTTAAGTCATACTGGACAAGAAATATAAAAAAAATCCCACTGAGATTGTTATACTTTTTAAACTGTGTTTTCCATGCACAAAAATATAATTGTGAATTCAACAGTGAGCACAAGAAAACAGCCATTTTTAATAAGGAATATTTTTAGATGTGTGTTAATGATGCAGGCCACTTGCAGGCCATTTGCAGGTGATGAAGGTCTTACTGAAAGTACTGTACTGAGTACACAAATAATTGCTGTGATTTCAGCTAGATGGTCTTAAGGAAGCCCTAATACTACCTAATAGTATCAAACTTCAGAAAAATATTTAGATATTAAACTTTATTAACAGCCATGTATCATCAGTTATAAATAATGCATAATTTTATGGATAATTATCTATTTTTTGGAGTAGGAACCGTGTCTTTTCCATATTAACAGGTTATTGGGATGTTATGGGAATATAATCACATATAATCACTGACTTTTAGTTATTGGTCACATTTTGTATTTCAGTCAATAAATCAGCTTATAAAATAGCTGCAACAGGAATCAAAATGAGTATGACTGAACAGGTTACTGGTATTGCTGTTGTCACTGAGCTGCATAATGGGACTACCAGCTCATGTGGAAAGTAAAAGCTAAGTTCATGTGGAATTTTTTTAATAGTTGCTGACAAATACATCTTGGTGCTTCCTGTGCTCTTTAGGTACTCTTTTTGTCTGAAATTTATGGGAAAACCCCCTATCATACCTTTCAACACGAGTTAGCTCTAAGTTTGATTTCATGTTCAACATCTACCCGCCTTTTCTCATAGCTGTGTTGACATATCTGTCTCTGTGGGGGCTGCCATAATGAAATAATTGATGGTCCATAACTGCAAAAAAACTCCCGAGTTGTCTTAGAAGAAGAGAACAACCTTTTATGGGTGAGCCTAAAGTCCTGAGCCTCAGTGTACTGCAACTGCATATAGAGTGGGTGAAATCTTGGCTTCACTAGATGCAAGTGGCAAAGATCCCACTGCCTTCTTCAGCAGAGCCAAGATTTCACTAATTGGGTATTTGAAGCAGTAATGCCTCTCAAAGGCAGACTTGTGGAGCGGCATTGGCAGACCAGTGGTGATCCTGCTGCAAGCCCTCTCCTCCCAGAACTGGAAGCTGCACCTCCTGTCAGCTCTGATAAGAGGCATTGGTTGAAGAGTTTCAGGGTACAAGAAACAGCAGCACAGATGAAGTTAAACTGAAAGTTTCAGGATCAGTTTCAACACACAGGCTGATTAGGCTACTTTACAGCCAGAATATTTCAACTAGATTTGATTCTAAACAAATATATGTGTTTAAGAGCATTAATAAGGAGAGAGGTGAGAATGACTTAGTGATCTTGGAATCTTTTTGAACTTAAGTGATTCTATGAAAGGAATACAGCAGATACAGTTGTGAAGAAATATGGGAATAAGAACAATGTACTTAAGATTTGTATTCATATGGAGTTGCTCTTAGTCTTTTTACTTCCTCATACTTCCTCCCATTAGTGTGGTCTTACAATAACCTGTATTCATCTCAATTTTACAAAAGGTGAGATTGAAACAAATGAATGGTGAGGATAAGATGTATATGTTCAAATTAGCCTTGAAACATTACTTCCTCAGAGGGAATCCTTACTTCTCTTTACTGCCTCTGTGCTTTCCTGCTCCCCTCTAATGCTTGTGAGGCCACATGGGAGGATGACTCAAGGAGATAATCCAGAAAACATGTAAACCCCCACAAGTGAGTATTTAGCCCCTGGCTCTCTGCTGTCAGACCTATCCCAAGAAAAGCAAAAGCAGCTCATGGGAGAATCAGGTGGGAGCAGGGTAGCTCTTATACCAGCAGTTTACTGGCTGATCATTTTTGCCATAACATGAAACCTCACTCTTAGATGTTCAGAACTTGGCTTGAGATATTTATGACTTCATCCAGAGAATAACCCATCTGATTATAGGGAGAACTGCAGGTGTCCAGAGTTTTTGAAAAGACACTCAGTGTCTAAAGCAAAGCATCTGGAATTAGAAGCTACTCTTGAGTATTTGAATCTTTGTGATTCACTCAGAAACAAGCCAGTGGCACAGTCTGAAATAGATCTGCTGCCTCCTGCTTCTCAGCCATGTTCCCTGTGCAGTAATGCTCATGCCAGACCCTGCCATCTCCCACATGCTTTGTGACTCATTTTGTCCCTAAAACTATTTGCACCTGCTGTTTTATTAACAGTGTAATGGTTAAAAATATGGCTTTCAGAGGAGTTTAATTAAACCACAACAATTTTCTTGTTGTAAGTCTCCATGCTTTTATCCTTTGTATGTTCCCCAACTGATTCTCAGAGAGGCTACCTGGAAGAGAGGCTAGACAGAGTTAAAGGAATAAAGTAGGTATTTATTGAAAGGCCTTTAAAGGATACACCTTGGGCAGCACAAGAGCCTGGCTGGGGCTCTGCCCAAGGTAGACCCCAGATGGACCCAAGGGGGACAGTGGTCACGAGTTTTCACATTTGTATAAGTTTTTGTCCAGTTACATATTGGGGTTAATTGTCCAATTACAGCTTCAGGTTTGAAGTCCCGTCCTCCCAGACTGCTCTCCTCAATTTGCTGTTGTTTGTACTTTTTGGGCCTGAAGCTGCAGTGGTGTCCTTTGTTCTCAGCTAAAACGATTGTTTTGTCTAACTAAACTGTGAAGAGAACTTGCTAACACTTTATATGAAGTTCAGAGTTACACACTAAAGCAGTACAGAATCTGGAAAATATGAAAGTTAAAACTTAAGGCATCACAGTACCTGCAGTATTCCAGGACAGTTTGCCCTTGACTCTGGCCAGCAGCAGCTACGCTCAGATGAACACATATGAGGGGGAAATGAAACTTCCATCTTTCTCACCTGTCTTTCCTCCTTGGTGCGTCTAGTGTATTCTTTATTACAATTAAATCCATCTCTAAAATTTCATCCTTCCACGAAGATCTCATCTTGTGCTCCTCACCAAAGATGCTCTCTGTTTTTAAATTTCTGTTCTGTGTTGCTAAATCAGAGCAAATATCTTCAGAGCTGGCACAGCATCCATGTGCTTTCCTAGAACAACAAAGGCATCTGCTGCCCTCATTTTTACTGCTGCCATGGCTCTCCTTTAACTCTTACTCCCTTTTACAACACAATAGCTTCCCTGTGTATCGGTTTTGTATATTTTCTGGTGTGAAATCAGGCAGACCTGTGTTTGTGAATGTGAGAGACAGATCCCAGAAACTGAAAGGAGAAGTAAGCTAGCCAGCTAGCTAGAAATTCTCTGATACAGAAAGTATTTAGGATGCTTTGGTGACAAAGGCATCATATTTTTGAAAATGCATATTGAGAATATTGTGAGTATTGTAGGCCTTCAAATTAACACAGTGTTAATGCATGTTTCACTCCTTCCTCTCCAAACGTGTTTGGAGTTTGTGGTTGGAGCTGAAGCACAAGGAGAATTCTGACATTTTTCCTAGGAGAAGGCCTGTGACCCACTGCAAAATCATGCCCTTTACTTTCTACTCTGCTGTCCAGTAAAACTTGCTTTTTTGATTCATAACCTCTGTCCCAGGCATTTATACTGCCTTCTGTGAAGGAAGATTTGTGGACTCACTGTGCATAAGTAAGTCTCTGAACTTGGTTTTTTCATTTCAGATAAGTGCTCTAGGCCTGAGACTGGATATGTGAGTTACCTGTGCCACTAGGAGCAGCATCAGAAAGGCATTAACAGAGCAGGATGAAAAGGATAACAAATGCAATTGCATTCAGTGAAGGATCTCATTCTGTCATCTCTAGTTAGGTGTGCTTGGAGAACATTTACTGAGAAGGGCTTTCATGTCATTCCACAAGTTTCTAGGTCTCATGGTGACGCAGTAGGCTGATGGGATGGGATTTAGGTAGTGATTATGGGATTCTAGAGCTGTGAGACTAACTTATAAAATTAACACTGTGGATGAAGGGTGTCATCACAGAAAGGGACTTAAAACACCTCAGTCATGCCTATATCTATTTCTGATTGCTCACGTCACCAAGGCTGCAAGAGATAGCTGGCAGAAAAGATGAGAGGAGAATCAAGGGTGTTCTCTGGATCAAACTTTACTGCTCAAAACTCTGCTTCATCCAACCTTGTGGATGTAGGTCTCAGTGCTTAAATTTTCCCACTCAACTTCAACAGTCTCTTCGGCTACTATAAGGATTTAATGCATTATATCAGTCTCAAATTAATTCTTCCTTTCAAGACATTTACTGTTTCTGATTTTGGTTCCCAAGGACATAAAAGAAAAATAAAAACATCAGTAGGTCCACTGAGACCTACTGATGTGACATCAGGCTGTCCACTGAGCTGGTCAAATGAAGGGAAACTGGGTATGACCCAAACAGAACACAATATATCCCTAGCACTTCAACATTTCATAATTTAAAGGGGACAGGAAAGAAGTTTTTAGAAGGAAGTATTTGCCTTTCCTGCAATTTTTCAGTTGCAAAGTATGACATATGATTTCATTAAAAAAAAATAATTAATTGTCAAGTGAAGTACATGAACAACCAGCCTTAAGTGGAAAGTTTTTGGTGTGATGTTTCACATACCAGAGTGTCATACTTTTACTAATATGCTAAGAAGTCTTTGTTTGGTGATCTAAAAATAGCACTGGGGAAAAAGAGTGGGTTTTAAATGAGGCTTCAAAGTATGCACATAGTTGACTAAATAATACTTTATAGGACAACAACTTTTTAAAGTGAAGTCAAATTTAGTGCTCTTCTATCTGCAACAAGTGAATTCAGATCCTTCCTGTCAACCATAACTGATGAGGGGTTTCATTCTGTTCATTATTTTGTGGGCCAGAGTTAGTGTATTCACAGCTGTGCAGGGCCTTGAATACTGCTGCCAACAAAATAGTTCCTTTCTGTGAAAAAAACCCTGCAGATTCAGCTGGAAATACAGATAAAATCTTTGCTGATCACAGCTGGACTGGAAGCTCATCTTTATTCTGAATTATAGTTATCTCCTAATTTTTTACTGGTTTTATGTTTTATTTTTAATTTTGGGGAAAATACATACCACACTGTAATGAAGAGTGAAGAGTAACAAGTGCTGTTTTGGATTCCTAAATAATTACACCAGTCCTGGTAATGGCAAACACATTAGTGATCCAGGAGGGCCAAGAGAGGAGAGCCACCACGTTCTTTCCCTTGCATTTCTTGGGTTACTTGCTGTGTGTCCATTTCACTAGGACTAAGGCATTCTCTATTTTACAGGTTTAAAATGGATTATTGTAATGTGTGATTTTACTGGTCTTGGGGAAATGATTAATGATATGCTCCTCTGAGAACAAAAACATTAAGTTGTTAACAAGTTGTAAAGAGTGTGCTTGTAGAGTTTACAGTAAGATATTGGATGTCTGCCATGAAGTGTTTAAGAGTGACTGAGCAAAATCCTGGCAATTCAAGTCAGTGTAGCTTTGCCACTTACTGCAGCAGGTTGGGGTTTCATGCACTGGGGAAGGCTACTGGAAAGGATTAGGATTGTGAGCAAAGTTTTCAGCCTGGTCTTCTCTCAAGAGCTGAACCCAAAAGGCTTAGTAGTTACTTTGTGACAAATGTTTACAAATCTTGTGAACACTGAAAAAGGGAGATATTTAAACATAACAAAAAATCATCATTAAAAATGTAGGAAGGTAAGAAAATATTATTGCTCATGATCTCCTCTCTAGGGGGCAAGACTGTCCACCACCCTGCATTCCAGTCCAGTTACTTATTTTGGAGAATCTAACTCAGGAATTTTCTCTCCTGCATGGAAAGTACTTAACAAAAAATCCAAAACAAAATGAAACAATCACACAAACAAACAAAAGCCCCAAACAACACACACAAAAAAAAGGCCACAAAAGAACCCCTCTTCAACAGAAAATTTCTAAGATACTTTATGTTTTCAGTAGCCAACAAGGTGTGTCCAACCAGTGTGCTATGGAGTGTGTGGGACACAGATGTCAAACAGCAGTTCTGATTATTTTCCTTTGACTTCCTTAGTTCTTAGCTGTCACAATTATTCTCTATTCTAATTTCAGTCTTAGTGATTTTATATTTATAAATCATTCGGACATTTAAATCCATTTGGATCAGAACCTTCTCTTTAATGCCACTTTTCTCTAGCAATAGAAAACAAGAGGGTGAATTCTCCCCTCTACCCAGCCTTTGCCCATGAAATGAAAGAGTGTTTGTCTGCTCCAGTTCCTAACACACTCATATTTCTGTGTCAGAAGACAATGCCACTTCATGACCAGCTATATGGAATGGCTGCTGACAATGACTGGATTTGAGACAAGCCAATCTTCTCATCTTCACATACAGTTTATGGCAGACCCCTCTGCTTTGAAAATGCTTTTAAAACTGAGAAACACATTTTGAAAACTACATACTCAAAGTGAAATTGTCTAGTCTTTCACTTCTAAATCAAAAAATCTGGGACAATTCTGGTAGAAGAGTGCAGCCCTGAAGAAAGCTGTATTTCTTTAATTTCAGGGAATTGCTAGGGAGAAATTCACTTTTCTAATCAAATGGTTTTTAGGCAGCAGTTACAGATCATGCACTTATTTTCTGCTGGGGTTGATCCTGGATGTTCTGCATAGCTCAGTGTGTCCCTGTGAACAAAGGGGATCGGGGTGTATTCAACAATGTGCCTAAAGATCTGATGGGAGGGAATTACGAAGGAGATTATTTCTGGGTGCTGAATGAGAGCACAAGAGACAGTGCTCAGGGCACAAACTGAATCACATGAAAATCTATCTGAACACAAGAAAACGTTTTTTACATCAAACACTGAAACAGATTTCTCAGAAATGTTGTGATGTTTCCATCTGTGGAGATACTCAAAACCCAGCTGGACATGGCTCTGGGCAAGCTGCTGCAGCTGACCCTAACTGAGCATGGGACATGGATCTGCCTTCACTTTGCAAGTGGCAGTTAGTGAAAAAAAAATAATTTATACTTAAGAGATTTATACTTTACTATACTTAAGAAATTTATACTTTACTCAGGTAAATATTACTGAAATTTTCATGTAAGAAGTATGAAACATCCCATAAAAGCTGATACCATGTAATTCAGAGAGAGACTTAAGGACAAAATGATAAGATTGTATTTTTTCTTAATTCTTCCCATATCCCTGATGGTTTTAGATATTTGTGGATAGAAACGTTAGCCTTTAACACTCATGTTGTTGACATTTATTCCATGTGTCATATATCTAATAGACAAAAAGTATTTTAAGGTATATTCCATTATTTCAGTGAAAAATCCCATGTCTGAATAGTCAATGTGACAAACAAATACAAGTTAATTTCAATTTTTCTGGTATTATTATCAACAAGGAATTAAAAATAAATACTGTAATAGTTAGATTCACTTTGTAAGAATAATAAAATGAATAATAGACCCAGGACTAACAAATGCCAAGTGCAATGTTAGCATTCTTGTTAAAGATCTGCTTGCCATATTTGCTTTTTAAAATTCAAATTTATTTAACTAATTGGACAATACATGTCTCAGATGCTGGCTACGTTGTCTCTTTACAACACCAGTGGGCAGTATATCAGCAATTCTGGAATATTGCCAGGACAGAGCCACTGTGGGCTTAGTCTAAACCATTTTCTGCTTTAGAAAGCAGTGGATGTTGAGGTGGAAAAGTCAAAGCAGACTCAGGAGACGGGGCCATGAGCAGTCTGTGGGCAGCTGTGCAAGGTGATCCCTTGCTGATCCCTGATATAAGCTACAAAGCTGTGAGAAGAATCTGAGCAGGGTCACCCATATATATATATATATCTGTCCGAACTCACAAGGTGTAACAATGTGCATATTGCCCTTTCTTCAGGATGGGAGGAACCCCTGTTGTACCTCCTCTGTGTTATAACTAACTTGCCAGGCATTGCAGTTCTCTCCTCACATGCAATGGACATTTTATTACTAATTGATAGTGTAACACATAATTTGTCAGATATTACAGTTCTTGGATGCAACGGAAAGAGTGTCTCCATGGGACCAATCCCATGCATCCTATCACTGGATCCCAGGGAAAGGCAACATTTACCTCTTCAATTCCCCTCCTCAGGAAATTGCAGAGAGAAATCAGGGTACCCCTCAGCTCCCTCTCTACAAAGGAGAAGCCCAAAGTCCTCAGCAATTCTCACAGGACATGCCTTCCAGCCTCTCACCAGCTTTGTTGCCCTCCTCTGGATGTACTCAAGGACCTTCACAACCTTCTTAAATTGTGGGGCACAGCACTGCGCTGAGCACGCCGGGCGGGGCAGCACAGCCCTGACCACAGGGACAATCCCCTCTCCTGTGGCTGGCAGTGCCATGCTCAGGGCTCCCGGGATGCTGTTTGCCCCCCGGGCACACTGCCAGCCAGCGCCCTCAGACCCCCTCCTGCAGGGCTGCCCACAGCCACTCCTTCCCCGCTGTGTGTGCTGCTGTTGATGCCACGCCACTGAGCACTGCCCAGTGCTCTAAGCCAGCCAGATCCCTCTGCAAGGCCTCTGGCTCCTCCACAGTGCCAACAGCATCTGGAGTCATCAGCCAGTCTGCTCATGGTGCATTCCAATCCTTCATCCAGATCCCTGATAAACACATGGAACAGAACTGAGCTGCACCCTGAGGAACACAGCTGGTGGTTGGTCACCAGTCAGACACAGCCCCAGTCACTGCACCCCCTGACATGGGCTCAGGCTGGTGACTGAGCCCCCTCAGGCCCATGTCAAATCATACTGTAGAGATTTGCTCTGCATTTAGGCAATAATTCTGCTTTTGACTCTGTCATGGGCATCTTGGACAGGCTGGGGCTAAACATTTCATGGTTTTGTAGCTTCCTTTCCCACCCTGTTGAAGCAGGGTGGAAGGAAACATAGAGATTAGCTCCAACAATAAAAAAATACTAGCTTAAGTCTGAAGTCCTGAAATTATTATTATTTAAGGTTTTATTATTAATTTTTACTCTTACTCAGCAAAATAATTGAATTCTGTCATGAATACTCACCATGAATTGACTGAGTACACAGACATTTCATATAGCTATATGGTCATAGATACCTAAAAATTGCGTTTTGCAGTCACATTTAAAAGCAAATTTGAGACCTTTTAAATTAATATTCTTATGAACACTCACAGAAAACAATTCCAAAATACGTCAGTGTCTACACTGAGTTTGTTTATAAAAACAGAGTGTATGAGTACATTTTCAATGTACACACCTAAGGGCAATTGCTATTTTAACCACTGTATTTGAAAAAGGTTATTTTCTGTTTTAGTGCAATGTGCTCTTTTCTTTTTGCCAACATTGCAATTTCATATCAATAAACAATAGACAAAAAATAACTGTAGATAGGCTTCTAATATATATAAACAGCAATTGGATGTGTAGCATATATGACATCAGAAACAATGCCTAGTCATCTAGGTTGCTTTTTGTTATTTCTAGGGGTTTTCTTTGTTGTTTGGTTTGTTGTTGTCGTTAAAGAAAACAAGGCAATGCCTTTCTTTGTTTTGCAGATCTACAGCAAACCTGTCATTGACTATTTTTTCCCATGTACTTATTTGAAGTATATATATATATATATATATATATGTTATATATAAATGGTAGGATACGAGTGACTCCCAAACATGTCACCTGCTTCAAAGTTATTTTTGCCTTAAAATAGCATGGACAGTGAGGAATTCCCATGAAGCATTCCAAAAGTAAATCTGGTTTTTATCTGTTTTTTTTTTTCAGCTTAAGAGAAATAGCTGCTAATTCTAAGGTACCATTTTCATTTCTTTACATCAGGAATGCACATTTTCCCTAACCATAAAATTTTCTCATAATAGAAATGAGCCATTCCCCAAGGGCATGGTTATCAAAAGATAATCTCACCCAATCTGATTGGAGGCATAAGGCTCATGCCTCAAAATGCTCCAGGGTATGATTATCTTATGATAACCATACCCTGTATCATGTCTTATTGATTAACTAATAAAGCCTCAGCATTATTATTTGGGTGAGGAATTAAGATATCAGCAAGAGGTCTGATTCTGGAATGGGAAAGATTCTTTGAAGCTCCCCAAATAACCTCTCTTGTTCTGATTGTAGCATTGCTGAAATTATGGGGTCACCAGGTGCCAGCTTTTCCTTCTTATTTGTGATCATATCAACAGTAAATTAAAACTCAACCATACCCAGTTACATACTTATGTAAGGACACAATTGCACTCAGCTGCTCGCTTTGCATCTATATTGCAGGTGTAGGTTACACAGCAGAACAGGATTCCACCCTCTGGAGAGGATTTTGTAATGTAGACACTAACTGTGTGCTGCATTCAGGGCAGCTCTGACTTTTGTGAACAGTTACATTGTGGAGGGATCTCTGTTCTCGCAGGGAATTGCTCCCTTCTTGCCCACACACTTGGAAGAAAAGGGACAATAAAGCCCAACCTTGGGCTCCTGAGTCTCCCAGTCCAAGGCATCCAGAGCCACGGGATTTGTATAGCTGTTTGTCCCTTAAATCTCATAAACAACAGTACAAAGAGGCTCTAAACTAGTGCTGGAGTTTTAACTGCATAGCCACCTCCGCTCTCGCTGTAGTGCAGTTTTTTCTGTAAAAAAAAAAACTGCTTAATGGTGTGGGACTTGCTTGAACAGGCAATCTGAAGGCTAATGTTTCAGCCAGCACACATTGGACTGCTCTGCATCAGTAAAAGGCTGGAATGATTTCACTCACTTCAGTGGAGCAAACCTAGGTTAATAGACACATCTAAGAAGAAAATATGTCTGGTGTATGCAACAAAGACCTCACACAAAATTCCCGTACAATGCAGCTTCTACATACTGAGATCAGAGGAGGCAATATGCCCTTCTGTTAGATTATTTTTTGGAAAAGGAGAGAATATTTACATCTGTATGCAATTTCATTCTTAGATGAATATTTAAAACAATTAAACATTTGATCACACCTCTCCTATGGGGTGTGCAGCTTAAACCTAACAAAGGGTTAGGCAGTGCAATCCACACCACAGTAATCCACTATAATGAATTCTTTGGGAAATCTGCCGTGTCTGTTTTATTGTCATCCACTCTGTTAATGGACAATGCTAATTTATGGAACTAGCTGGAGAAGTGTCATCCCACCCTTTCATGCCGCATGGCAAAAATATCTTCTCTTCCTACTTGCCAGCACTGCTCCCTTTTGTCTATCACAGAGGGAACGTGGGTATAAGATCAGGCTTTCAAAAATTCTGGCATTTGCACTATCATGAGCCAGCAGTGCCCTGGCAGCCAGGATGGCCAGCTGTGTCCTGGAGGCATCAGGGACAGCATGGCCAGACGGGCAAGGGAGGGGATTGTCCTGCTCTGCTCTGCACTGATATTTTGTGCAGTTTTGGGTACCACAGTATTGTAAGGATATGAAGCTATTAGAGAACATCCAAATGCGGGCCATGGCAAAGGCTCTGGAGGGGAAGCCATGTGAAGAGTGGCTGAGATCCCTCAGTTTTTTCAGGCTGGAGAAGAGGAGACTGAAGCGAGACCTCACTGCAGTTACAACTTCCTTATGAGGTAAAGCAGGGGGACAGACACTGATGTGTTCACTCTTGTGACCAGTGACAGGACCTGAGGAAACAACCTGAAGATGTGTCAGGGAAGGTTAAGGTTGGAAATGGTCATAGCACCAAGCTGATCAGAGTTCAAGAAGTGTTTGGACAATACCCTTGGGCACATAGTATAATTTTTGGGTTAGTTCTGTGCTGGGCCAGGAGCTGGACTCGATGATCCTTATGTGTCCCTTCCAACTCACCTTGTTCTATGAGTCTGTGATTCTATTATTACTACATTATCTATGAGTCCATTGTATTCCACGACCTGCAGCATCCTGAAGTAGGCTTACACAAAGTAGGTTCAGCAGCAAAAAACTTGTTTTCCTTCAGCAGATGCACAGATGCTTCCACCATTGTGACAGTGCTGCTATTTTTAATTGGAAGCTGCTAAAATCTCTGAAAGAGGCAAGGTATTAACACTGTAACCTGTCTCAAGTCAAGATTTCTTTCAGAATGAGTGATGCTATCCTAAGGCGTGTACCTATAAGAGGAAGGATAAATTACTTTTCAGAGTAATTCTCTGAGTCTGTTTCTCACTGTTGACAAGAGGGAAGGAATCAAGATGACTAGTTTGTATGGGATGCCTAGTTTTTATAGAGCCAGGGGAGAGGAAGGGATCTCTGCCTGTATTATAGCAGAGTCTCAGCTGAAACTTGGGCTGTTAGCATACAGCCTCTGCTGTTGCCATCCTTTCCTGATCAGCATAGCAAGTACTGCTCAGCCAGGCTGCACACCATGGTGCTCTGTGCAGCAGTTCCTCCTGCCCTCTGCACTAAAGTGCCAGATGCCAACCTTGCTCTCAAGCCTTATCTTTCTCTGTAAAAAATGTCTCCTGAAAATAAATGTACTATTTCTACTAGAGACAAATCTTGCTAAGGAACTCTCTTCCTTCAATGGTTCCTTTTTTATTAATTGTTGATTTGTAGGAATGGAGGTCATCCCGAGTCATAATACATGTTTTCTGGTCTTGAATTGGTTACAGTCTAGGTGGCAGAAAAAGAGGAGGCAGGGCAGATTTAAAATCTAGAAAGCAAAAAGTGTGCACAAAGTGTTCTTTTTAAAAATATCAAGATATTTGATCACTGTCTTTCCATTCCCTATGACAACTACAGCTCTATTTTTCTATTATGCCTATGAAGTACTTTTGCAAAAGTGTTTCTGTTTTTGTCTGTCCTTTCACAGTGAAATACATCATGTTCTCTACTTATGTACAACAAGATTAATCTAGTTCCAAGACAGAAAAAACCCCACGTAGCCATCCTGAGCATTAAAAAATTAAGTCAGTGTCTTTCCTTTGTCTGAAACATCTTTGACTGAAAAGGACAACTTCAAGACAGGGCAAATGGTTGCTAAAACAAAGGACTGCCATGATCCCCATTGTACAGCACACTTTCTACTCATCTTGAGCAAGACCCCATTGCCTGGAATATAGGATGCACTTAGCAGAGCTGCTCCCTTCAATTAGGATGGACAAGAAACCTGACTTGCACTCAAGGAAGAGCTTTTTAATAGTGCCAGAGCCCTTTTGAAATTTAAGAACTGATCATCTGTTTTCTACAGAATTACTTTATATGCAGAAAAGACATAGTGGAATATAAAATCTCTACTTCTTCAAAACCAGAGACATGCAACTATGAAGGAAAAAAAGTCTTAGGATATTCCCTATCAATTTCAGGCATATATTCAATGACTGTTTTTTTTTTTTCCATGCTGGATATACAAGCCAACAGCAGATGCTGTGAGAATATCCATTTGCCTTCCTTTCTTTCTGTATGACTTCTGTCCCTCTGCTCCTGTTACTTACTGTTCTGGCCCATGCTGTGTGCTCCTGTGTGGAACCAGCTGCAGTGAGGCCCCCAAGGAGTGAGCAGCAAGGAGCTGAGAGTTCTGCACAGCCTGCAGAGGGTTTCTAGGCCTACATGAGGTTACTGATCTTCCAGCCCCCTTCATGGCTGGCACAGATCATCAGCAACAGAACAGGTATTTCAACAAGACACATATTGGTGATGGCCTAGAACAAGATATGCTGCATTATCATGAGTCTAAATGTGTGTGTGTGTGTGTGTGTGTGTGTGTGTACATACAAAGTGATGCCCTAGAACAAGATATTCTACATTATCATGAGTCTAAGTGTTTGTTGTTTTTTTTTTTTGTGTGTGTGTGTGTACACAGGGATACCCTAGAACAAGACAAACTACATTATTGTGAGTCTAAATGTGTGTGTGTGTGTGTGTGTGTGTGCGTGTGTGTGTGTAATCTTCAGAAATGGTAGTACCTCAGCTTAAACTTAAATTTCCCTGACTTTCTGACCCATTTTCCCCTAAATACAACAATATTTTAAGCATGTTGGAAGAACAGAGCATATAAACAGACTTTAATTTCTGTGTAATATTTTTATAATATTTACTTAATATTAATTATGTAATTAAATATTTCTGTAGAATAAAGACATAAGAAATGCTATATCAGGAAAATACTAATCCAGGAATTCTTATGTAGTTTGTTGCCCATTTAAATGTAAGAGCATGCAGGTAACCCATGAGGGAGGGTTTACTCTTTGTTTGCTAATTTGTTTAGGTTTTTTCTGTAGTCACAATCCCAAGCAATGTATTTGGTTTGGTTCCACTGCTGTAATGAAGTGTTAAGTATCAGGATCTTCACTATCCTCAAATGGTGCCTTACTCTGCAGATACTTTCACTGATTCAATAGAAATAGTTTTGTCCACTAGAAGTTGGAGGGTATTTTTAAAAAATGTGTGTGTTACTTTCATCTCTGCAACAGGAAATGCAACTACATAAGACAACACATCAAAAGGCATCCTATGGAGTTGAGCATAATGCCTAAAAGTAGTAATGCAAGAGAAATGGCACTTTAAATGCTCCACAGGGCTACTTTTAGCAAAGGCTTTTGACAGTTATTAATTGTTTGTAAAAACCACAAAAGTGTTGTTTTTACTGGAGAAAAATAAGAGCTGCAAGGGAGACTGAAATTCTTTTGGAGATAACAAAGAACAAAGGAAAGACTTTGCATCAGGATTTGTGTCATCTCTAACATCTAAATTGTGCTCTTAGCTCAGTGGGCAGGATTGCCATTGAACACATTGTGGGAGTATGTTAGACCATGCCCAAAGGAAGAATTTGGCCCAAATGGATGACCAAACCCAGGGCTGAGGGCTGCCAGCCAGTGAATGAATTGTCCTTTCCCTGAAACCCTCCAGAAAGTGAGGAGGCTTATCCCTAAATCTGTGTGCTCTGACAGGAATGTCAGCAAGAGGGATTTAAGCCATGTCAGTCCTCTGCCCTGGCTGACAGTGCAGCCCAGAAAACTCTAGTGCAGCACAAACGAGAAAGGAGTACACAGCAGCACAAGTCTGAGTAGCTACACTGCAGAAGACACAGCTGAATGCCACATTTAGAGAGCAGATCAGTTTTACTACCGCTCAGAAAATGAGCAATATTTCTAATTGAAATCTTTTGTTTTCAGGTCTAGGGCCAAACAAAAGACAATTCAGTCCCTAGGTCCCTAAGCCAGAAATGGGCCTCTGTGCATGATGTGTATCAGTCTGGAAGGTTTATTCTGTGCACACCAAAGAACAGCAGCATAGAGCAGAATCTGTTGATTCCTTAATAAGTTGTACATGCTCCCTGATGATGTTTTCATCTTGCAGACTTTGGTCTCCCTTCTCTTTGGTCAATGGCTTCAGGTAATTATGCTTTCCTAAGTCTTTAACATATTTTTTTAAACAGCTGGGCTGGTTCTGAACATTTCAGCACTGCAATGTGGAATGAAAAACATGAATGCTCTAAGAATATATTTCTAAATTATTAGAATATGTGTTTCATTTCACTGCAAAGACAAAAGGCAGAAGGGACTAGCAATGTAGATTTCCCTCAGAAGCTGAAGCTAAGAAGCCTCATATTCTGCCCTTGATGGTGCCTCTGGGTCATGCTGTTGTGGAGGCCTTGGCAGATGAAGCACCACCTTTATGGGGTGGTAGCTGAGACAGCAGGATGAAACGCCCAACAGACAAAGTCAGTGCCTGCAGCCACTCACAGGTTACCAAAGCTTATACCAAACTATTAGGATGATTTAAAAGTTATATTTTCACAGCACAACATCATCTTTTTCTGGCTTTTGCCTTGACCTGAGCAACATGGGCCCCTGTGAGATGTAAATCTAAGCATGTAAATAAATAAATCAATCCAGCACAGATAAATGCTACTGCTAAGAAGCACACCTAAAGACAGAGCAAAGGGAATGAGTAGATGTACAAATATTTGCATAAATATGAAAGAGATGTTTATGGCCTTTTTGTTTGCTTCTAACAAATATTCCCATGCTCTCTGTTTACTCCAAACATTCAATAGCAAGGAAGATATGAACCAAATAAACCCCTGCACTGAGTCTGTAAAAAAAGAAAAGGAACCCTTCATGAGCCACTAGCATCTTTCTCCCACTGCTCCAGTCTGAGCCACCATGGGGGAGACCATGAAGGGCAGGAGCTGAACAGGTCTGGGTAATGAGGAGAGGTAATGACCTAAACTTTCTTCCCAACATGCAAGTAGGGGACAATGAAAAACAGCCAGGGTAGTTCCTGTGCCTTTCCCCTACACAGCTGAGCCTCCCCTTTTGTCAATGAACTCTTGATCAGGTGAGCCCCCCAGGGTTCATTGCATCCAGCAGTTTGGATTGTTTGAATTCCTTGTGCCTTTGGCCCTTAATTTTAATGCAGCACATGCCCTATGGATATTGTTCTAAAACTGGAGTATTTTTTATTTCTTTAGGAAGAGCTGTACTGAACAACAAGTGCACTGCAGATTGGAAACTGACAATTTAGGAAGAGATATGGTATTGCCAGCTAAAATATGCACGAACAGCCTCTCTGTTTCTCTTTCTATGAGGCCTTTCAGAATCTTTGGTCTATAGCCAGAGACACTTGGACATTATACTGCTGAAAGTCATGGTTCCTGAGTTGTAGACACCTAGTGGTATTTCTAACATCCAAATCTGATCCATGGGTATGCTGGAAATTTGGCATCTTGGAGTGGGATTTGTGGAAGGCAGCTGAGTGAGGAGCTGCCAAAGCTGAGCAATACTGCTGCCAAGGGGATAAGGATATGTTTTTGCTGAGAATTGACACTGGGCAAATTTACTCTGGGCAAAAGATGCCCTTTTCTAATCACTCTACAGAGCATTATCTTTTCTGTGAAGGAGTAGAGAACCTCATGCTTGGGTTGCTGTGTTGTCTTGATTCTCTGGAGCCCACTACAAGTCTCTGTAGAATGCCAGCTTGTCTCCATCAAGTTCTTTTCTTCCATGATGTTTTCAGAGGCCTGAATTAGCCAGGTTGCTGAAGCCCAACATGTACTGACTGATAACTTGTCTGTTATAGACATTACTCCCATACTCCTCTATGCCTGCTTATTGTATCTATTTTCTCTCTTCTTTTTTATTTTAGGACTGTAGGTCATTTAGAGGACAATATGTAATTTTGTTCTTGGTTTTTCTTTGTTGTCTTGCATGACATTATTTCACTATGGTCCCAAACCAGGAAAGAAATGCAGATCTTGCTCTGTGTGTGTTCTTGCATCTGTTCAGGAAAGAGATGCAGTGTCAGCTGATGTGTAACCAGGAGAACAGAAATCAGGACTGTTGGTAGTGAGCTTTTTACAAATAGTTTCTTGGCAAGGCAACACTTGCTGACCACCATCACAGGTAAGTAATTTGGAAATCTGGAGTGGTGTGTAAGTTCAAAGAGTCTACATACTACTTACTGCATATTTATAATACTACATACTCTATATTTTTATGTGGTTAGCCACATTAATGTCTGAGGAATTCTTTGTTGTCTGCTTAAATAGCAGGGAATGGAAGAGAAAAATCATTATGTCTACCCCTGGGATGTCATGGGCTATGATATCTGGAATAGATTTTGATTAAAAGGCTATCATGGCACTGGATGGAAATGGTGCATTAGTTGTCTTATGTGGTAACAAAAACTGCTGCTAATTGACAGAGAGATCTACAATAGCTAGTTTGACCCATTTCACTACTAAATAAATGTTTGGTTCCAGCTAACAGTAAATATTAAAAAAGAAAAAATAATCAAAATTAGAAGAACACTTGGGGAATGGTATTACCATGTTTATTTTAATCTATATTGAACTCATCTGACTTAATTTTTGCTTCCTGAGGGTTTAGTCTCCCTCTCTAATATGTGGAGAAATTGCTAGATGGGATGAATCACCTGCCAGGGCTGGCCTCTCTAGGATATCTGTCTCAGATGGCATGAATGTGTCTCAGGAAGTGCTTATTTCTCTCCTGTGTCTATTAGTGGAGGCGTGTGACTACCCCAGCTAAAAGCCCAACTTTTAAACACACACAGCTGAGTAAAAGCAACCCCACCCTTCCATGTGAGCACTCCTCATTTTTCCATCTTTTCTCTTTCACAAGAAATGGAAAAGCTTGTTAGGTCTCCTGTGCTGAAGTGGTGTGGTGGTATTATACTGTCCCTCACTTGTCAGCTTATTATAACCATTAAGTGTGGGCAGGGAAGAGAAGTCCTGGGCTGGTAAGACACCTCATCTCCCATGAGAATTCATGGGAAGTGCTGGGGCTCCTAGCTGTGCTGGGTGAACCCAGCATCTGCTGGCCTCACAAGCTGGTGGGACCAACAGGGTGTTCCCAGGTTACCTGTGCCTGTTGTGCCAAGAATATGTACCACAGGCACATGTACCACAGTGCCAAGTATAGGTACCACCAGTACCTCATGAGCTAAATGAGCTAGGGAAGCACAAGCCAGATTTGCCTAGGAAGTAGGAGATAGATTTGCATGTGTGAACAGTGACACAGAAATGGAAAAGCATGTTTTTTTTTTTTCATGGGAAAGAGAAAGCTGGCAGAACTGCAGGTACATTCCCTCCTGGAGAGCTCCTTCTTTACACTAATTCCACCTGCACTGGACTCCTAACTTGGGTCCCTTTCAGGAGGTGCAGAAAGAAATCAGGCTGTGACTGCCTCTCACTTCTGCCAATAAAGAAGAGTCACTCAAGTCCTTAGTTCTTGTGTTCAATGAAGTAAGAATTAGTCTGGACAACCGTGATCATTGCCAAATTTCAATTTTCTTAGAAAATAATTTAATAGACAGCATTGTGAAGCTCATGTAGCGATAGCCAGCTTAGTCAGTTGTCAAACCTAGCTAGAGAAAGAAAGCAGATTAAATCCAAACATGTTATCACTCCACCTTAGCTAGCATGTACTGCAAACTTTTTCTCTCCACTTGTCTGCCACTCAGACATTTAGACAGGCTCTCATTATAAGCCATTCACTGCCCCAGCTTCGCCCCAATTTTTTTAAGCCCTACAGCACTGTCATTTGATGTGTCTGGTGAGAGAATTAAAGCAGATGAAGACTGAGGATACCACTCCCTTAGGTAATGATATATTCTGATTCCCTGCAGCTATCTTCCTGACAACCCAGTCCTCCTCATCCCGGTCTTACTTTCCACTTCCACAGACCGAAGAATAATTAAAACTCCTCTACATAAAGCTTGGCTTCATTCAACATTCAGCTTAGACTCTGTTAAAAAATGCTTCTGACACATGGGGTACATTCTGTGCCGTAGCAATAAGTTAGCTGGTATGCAATAGCCAGCAGGAAAAGAAGACATAAATACCTGGCATGGAAAGGCCAAGAAGGAAGGGAGACAAAAACACTGAAGTGGTGCTTGAAATGAAGCCTCATCAGTTTAAACAAAAAAGTGCTAGACCTTGAAATTATTATGGAGATACTATCCTGAATGCATTCAGCAGAGAAAAAAACCACTGAAATATATCTCATGATCCATCAGGTATTCAAGAGATTTTAGAATGAGATAGGAACATGCAGTTATTTAGATCCATCAGTACTACAAGTCATGGGAGTTGCAGCTTGGAGGTCATCATGAGTGGGTCAAATTTCCTTGCTCTGAATTGTTCTGGAAAGAAAACAGATCTTAAATCAAAGGAAGCACAATCACTTCAAGTAACCTAATGAGGAACCTTGGAAAGCAAGTTTCTAAAATAAGTAGTTTTAACCACCATCAGCCTGTCAAAAGGCACGTGCTGGGGTGATCCTGGAAATTATCATTCTCATAACTGTTCTGCCTACCAACACTAGCACTGGTTGTCTCTGATGTAATTAGTCACATTTAGATGCAGCATTTAGCACTAGGAAGCATCCTTCTAATCTTAAAAACACAGTGAAGGGAATAAAAAGTTGTGCCCAAGAAACCCTACAAAATGAATTTTTAACTCAAAGGCATCCACACCTAGTCATTCTGGCAAGAAGATACTCTCAAAAAGCAAAGCTCTCATGACTTGTGATGTTATCACAGCCTTGGAATGTGTGCACAGTCTTACTTGCAGTATTACTGGGGTTTTTTTCCTTAATTGCAATGAATAGTTGATATATCACATGCTATTATAACAAGAAAAACAGGTTTGAGAAAACAAAACAAATATGCCAGTGTAGTTATAATTGCATTTGAGATATGAAATAGGCAAACATGAGATGTAGGACCAGAATAAGACTGAATGTGCCATGTTTCCCTAATTATGTGGACATAGCTTCATGTTTCTCAAAGGTGGTTGATACACAGGATACACACTGGCTTCCAAATAATTGTTCTCCCAGCAGTTTTTCTTTGTTACATATTGGACAATGCAACGCACAGGGCTGCAAAGGGAGCCAGGGCTGTGGGGAGCCAGGTAACCCTGCAGTGTGCATTCATTCCACTTTACAAACTCCCCATCATTTTCAGTGCAACCTGAATTGTCCACTTAATGTCAGTAAAGCGAGACCGAGAAACGGAGATATTCCCATGGGAGTAATAACCAGTGAAGCTGTCTTGCCTGACAGCTGAAAGCTAATAACAAGTATAGGTGAGCAATTTTAAAAGAGGAAGGAGAATGGCAACATGCAGTAAGGGGGAAGAAGTTCTCCACGACATCCTGGAAGAGGGAGCACACATACAGAGAAAGCAGTACTGCCCAGAGGTTCTGAGGGTAACAAAATGCCCCAAGTTTTTGTTCAGGTCTGAGCTCTCTTAGGGTTTGTTGTTGTTGCTGTTTTGTTTGTGGTTTGTTCGTGTTTTTCTTGCTGACTGCTTGATAGAAAGTTTGTCTGGGAGGGTTATGAATGCTTTACCCATCATGCAGTTCCCAGACAATCAAATTGGGAACTGGAACAGCCATGTTATTGACTGCATAATTCCCAGAGTGTGTACCTGCTCCTTAGTGAGCTCCATGAAGACAATGAAGGCTTAGACACTCTGTTGAAGAAACTCAACTGAGATGTCTTGAAATGAAATATAATCCAAAAGGCGGATCCAGTACATCAGTCCTGTGACTACTCACAGAGAGGAGCTCAGCTGGGATGTGACAGGACTTCTGTTACCTGTAGGTAAGAGACTATGGCTGAAGGTGTCAGAGGTTCCCAACGGCAAGGCAGTACAATCTCTGTGTTTTTCCTTTCTTGTTTCATTAACCTTAATAGATTGAATTTTTTTGGAGCTGTAGTTTAGGTTTCAGAGGCAATTATGTACTTGATTAAAGTTTATTTGCCTATTTTTTTTTCACCACATAATTTAATGAGCTGTCATATTCTGGTTTTTCTCCCTTTGGTTGTTGGTGCTAACTACAACTTTGGGTTGCATGGTGCAGGAGCTGGAGGGATCCATCAGGTTGGTGGCTGGGTAGAAATTTTATCACCATGCATGAAGTATTCACTCTGCACAGTTATATCTATAACTAGCCAGTTAGAGAAGAAAACTGAAGACTGTTCCTGGCTACCTGCTCTTGCTTCAGTGGCTAATCAGACAGCTCTTCTGCTAAACTCATGAAAGGAAAGAATATTTATCCTCTTACCTGAGGAAATATGCAGAAAGTGGCTTCCAAGAACAGGATCTGTTCAGGATTACTAAGGAAGGTGGTTGGAGCTTGTGGATATGCCTCCTAAAGACGATTATGCTGAGCTGGCTGGATTGGAAAACTGAACTTCTCTCATGTGTAGACTTTGTTTTGATGTTTTCTGGTTCACAGCTGACCTTCTTGCCTGAGACTGGGAGGAGGTTTTGTGGGAACAGCTCTAATGAAAGCATACGGTTTGATAGGGAAGACTGTGTTTCCTTGCTTGCATCTGCAACTAATAAAAGAAAAGGAGTCACTTTGCACTCTCTGAACATAACACTCTGTTGCCCATTATTCCTGGAGAAACATGGGATAACAAATGACACACTGAATAGAGAGAGACTGACTATTTGGGAAGATATTCACAGCAGGAAAAGGAAGGGTTGGGGGTGGGGGGGAGGGGTGTGCAGGAAACCATCGAATGGAAGAGCAGCCTCATTCTTCAAAATGGCTTTTGTAGAAAACCCTTCTAGATACAGGTGGCCCTGATGGTTTTGGTTTTGCTTAAGGAAAATAAGCTACCACAGAGCACACTGCCTATTAATGATTGCTAACTATACCAGTTGAAACAAATTCAAGAAGATATAACAAAAAAAATTAAAAACAGATAATATTTTGTATTTCCATCTGAGCACATCGATATGGGGTTTGTTCTCTGAAAAAAATACCAAATTTTAAACACATTTATAGTTTTCTGAGCAAGTAAAAAATTTAGCATAGCACTCTGATGACAACCTGAGAATGACTTTTCAATAAGTTGTAGTGGTTTTGCTTGACTTTCCTATTTGTGTTTGAACATATAGCACATGAATAGTAATACAGAAAATTAATATTGGAATTAAGGGACCAAATATGAAAAGTCATAAAATTCTACAAATTCAGGGCTCAGTATTATCTTTTTTTGGGTGTGTCTTGCATGTTTTGCACAGGCAAGCTAATAACAAACAGCCTTAGGCTTTTATTAGGACTGTGTGTACCATATGGTGAGAAAACCTTGAGTGTTCTGTCAGCCACCTGAACATTCTGCTTATCTTAGCAAAGGTGCCAGAGCACATTTGAGACCCTATGGTTTCTAGATCTGCCTTCCTGATGTTATGCCTCCTTCTCCACATCATTACTTCCCTCCCATGTCTCTGCCTATGGTTTCCCTGCTGGAGTTTTTCTCATTGCTCCTTCTGGAAATGATCCATTACCTCCCACATCTCTCCAGCTTCCCTTGCCTGTCTACCTGCTCTGGTCCTTTCCCAGTTCCTGTGACAACCTCATAGGTCCTGTGGGCCACGAATTTCCACCTTTAAGTTTCATTGCTGAATGCAACAAAAAAGTGAAAATGGAGAAAAACTTCGGGCAGAGTTGTGAATGTTTTGATGCTGTTTGTGTAAAAAGTCTCAGTGTGAGCCCAGATACATAAGCTGCCTCCTGCAGAGTGACTGTGAGTGTGTGAATCTGCTAATCCTATCTCAGTCTGCATCAAAGGCTGGGTTTATTTTCATTAGAGCTATTTTTCCTCCCCATAGTCTCCTTTTCATCTATCCTTTCACAGTGTAGCAGGCACACTTTAAGCCTTCTAACAGAACAGTGTCAAGATTAGCAGAAATTAATGCTGGCTGGAATGAGAGTGAACGAGGGACAAGAGAACATAGTAAGTTCACTATTTGTGATTTTTTTTTTTTTTTAGCATCTGAGAGGCATTTGGAGATTTAGAACTTTATGTCTTCATTGATGCAACTTTAAAGAGGTGTAAAACAGTGCATTTAAACATGTAAAACATTGCTGTAAATAATTTTGATAACACTGTAAGAGGAAATATTAAATTATCATTTAAGGCCTCTTTTTTGTGATATGAACATTGCTGCCATTGTTGGCGGCACTAAGTTTGGGTTGGACAAGATGGCTTAGAGTGGCATGAATTTTGGGGCTAAAATTAGTGGAAGCATTTTTAGAGACATCACACTGACTGTAGTTTTCCTCTGGGATTGTTACACATATTCACCTGTAACCCGTTGTTACCACTAGAAAACTCAGCAACAACCAAGTGGCAGTGAAATAATTGAAGAATTCTTCCTAGCTCCAATCTCTCTTCCCTCCTCTTCTGTTCTTTGCCCCATAGCACGTGATCTGAAGACCATCTGATTTTTTTGTAAGTCACCTTCCAAACTCTGCTTGAAAAATTGCAACACAGTGGTTTCTTTACCTCTGTGCTCCCTGTATGAAGTGCTGGGAGGTGAAAGCTGTGAATTCACCTTGCACAGATTGAGATTAATGCAGAGTATGAAAACAGAAGGAGCTGGTGCTTCCAGTTGTGGAGGTAGTCAGCTACTTCTTGACTTGCACTTAGCCAGTGATGTGCCTTCCATGTAGCCAGTGATGTGTGTACCTTGGCAGATTGATTGCACCAAATAGTGTAGTGTTGAGCTCTTGGGTCAGCAAAAGCCATTCTAAGAGAAACACAAGGATAAAAATGTGTTATGCAGGTAATATAAAACTTTAATCCTCAAAAAGAAAACTGTAACTCAACAATCCTGGTGAGGAATCCTCTTTCCATTCCTCTTCTGCTTATTCAGGCACCGTAATCAGCTTAGGCAATTACTGTACAAATATAAATCAGTGAAACATGTATGGCACCTGATATTTATTTATGCAGACAAACATGTCATTAAGAAAAAAAGATAACTGCTTGGTCTAATTGAACATTATGAAGATTGCAGAAACCTAAAATGTACAACAATAGTGTTTGAATTCCCTGCAAAATACGGAAGGATGCCCTATCTCATTGTCCCCTGGTGATTACAGTGTTTGCTGGGATGTGGCCAGATACCCTTCACACCCTGGCTGACCAGGGTGAACTCAGTCCTGTTGTTTGCCACAACAGGGAGGTGTTTTCTGTTTCTCCAGAATGAACTGCTTGCCTTATTGGTCTTTAGGAGAAATTGATGGTCTCTGGAATCCCCAAAAAGGTTTTGGCAAAGCAGGACTACGGAGGGGTAACACCAAGTGATGCAGTGAGGGATGTGGTATTAAAATACTTCCATTTGGGCAATAGAATATGCACTTGTTTCTCATCTACACCAAACAGATCAATCTCATTTTCTAATTTAGTGATTGCATAGGTTTGTGGATGCCAGTGATCTTCAAATTTGAAAGAAGAAGCAAATAACTGCTTTTTAAATGCATTTATCGAGGCAAGAAAGACAAAGAGACATTCTAACACTGTAAGGCATTGAGCAATCTACATGGCTTGATATCTACACAATTTCAATATTCCCATGATAAAGTGGGCTTGGATTCTAGCACAAACCAGCTGTCATCTGCCTATTAAATAAGAAACCTATTGGTGGTAGCAAGGACGCTGAAAGTTCTTCCAGCACTATCTCCTTGTGCATCAGTTCAACTAGGTTTTTATGCACAATCATCTCAATGATCTTCTTTATTTATTTTACTTTATTTTATTTATACAATTCCAGTTTCCTTACCAAAAAATCTGGAGCTGAGCAAGGAAGAAAAGGGGAATCATTCTGATTCCTCTTCTTTGTTACTGTCAGAAGAAAAAGGAGGTGGCAAACCCCAAACCTTAGTAGAACAATTCTGTCTATTGTCTCTTAGACCTTTTCTCAGGACTTACCATATCCATCCCAAATCAAGAACTCTTTTTTTTTTTCTCTCTCTCTCTAAAAATATCTATATCTGTATCATCTATGTCTATCTCTAAGAAGATTTTTCACACATTATGAAACTGATTGATGATTCACAATGGAAATTATTTGGTGATTTAGGCCAAAACTTGCTGCTGAAATGTTGGTAAGTTGATGCACTAAAACTGAATCTCTCTATATTAAAGCGATCAGACAAGAACACCCATGTTTAAACATTTATTAAAGGAGTATTTAAACTGAGTCTTAAATGTCAGTATGCAGATATAAGCAAACAATTTTTTTCTACTTGAAACACAGTATATTAGCTTTTCTAATTAAATTGCAATATTGTTAGAAGATGGTCCTTATGACATGTAAACCAAGCATACCTGATCCTAAATAAATGCTCCTGCTTAGTAAAAGCAGGGAGTTCTGAAGTTGTGAAGAATTTAAATTCTGGGACTTTTGTTGTTGTTGATGTTGTTATTTTTAACTACTAAAGAAACACTTTCTTCATTTACAGCACTAGTATTACACTATATATAATTCCATATTTTTCTGTGTGAAGTGTTGTTCTAAAAACCTCTAACCAAAAGGAGAAGAAACATACTTACATTGCATGGGGATGATTGTTTTGAACCAGTTTGCAGATATTTTCATACCCAGAGACCATAGCAAAGGTAAGAATGTCAGGGTTGAACACCAGTCACATCCCCCAGACATGCCAAACTCCTGTCTATCATGTCACTATGGTGTTTTGTACTATAACAGAACCTGTGGGTCAAAATCAGAATTGAATGTCACTGACTGCACAAAATAAAAAGTAAAATTCCAGCTCCTATCCTATCCTATCCTATCCTATCCTATCCTATCCTATCCTATCCTATCCTATCCTATCCTATCCTATCCTATCCTATCCTATCCTGTCCTGTCCTGTCCTGTCCTGTAGATGTTCTACATCTGTGATATGATCTAAAGTGTTTCCATCTCAGGCAGCTGGGCTGTGGGATCCAGACTGTCTTTGCCTTCACTGGATGGCTTGTGCAAGGGGACACTGCCCTGGGCACTCCTGCTCATGCTTTACTCTCCCTGCATGCTCGTTTCTCCTCAGTGCCCACCCTACTGCAGGAACAGGGCCAGGTTATAACGGAGTTGACACTTTTCTCTCTAAACTATGTTTAGCCCATTTATACTTGGGTCTTTGACTAGTGCTGGGCTTTCTTCCAGCTAAGTATTTAGAACAGACTCTAAATACTAACACTGTGCTTTGGGTTTTCTGTACTCTAGAAGCGATACTAAAATGTTGTTGAACTTGCTGTGCTGCTGTTCCTAAATGCATGGCTCTGTCCCATCTTTCTCTGTCTGACTGGAATAGCAAGAGCAGACTGGTTTCACTTGCACGTTCACACTGATAAGTACATCATTATTATTCTTGCCAGAACAGCAGTATTTTTTTAATCATTATAACTGTTAGATTCACCTCATCATCCTTTCACACTTTCTACTATTAAAAATAACAACAAACCTGAAATGTGTCCATCAAGAATAGTAAGTTCCTCCATTGTATCACCAGAGAACTGGGATACTTTGTAGTCCAAAAGTAAGGAAATACAGTAATTGATTTGATTTTAATGATCTCCTCCTTTTAGTTTAAAAAATTTATTTCTCTTGTTTTATATGTGAATGTCACAGGCTTTTTAGCATTACTTTCCATACTTTTATGTATTTCATGGGTCAAAAGATTACTGTTTTATTAGTAAGAGAGACAACTAAAGAAGCAGAAATGTGAAATTTGTGCATGGCATAGAAGCAGTAGGATGCAAAACTGGCATAGAGATAGTGTATATCTATATAATAAATATTTGGTTTGAGTCTAATACCACCTTGTAAAAATGAAGTTCTCATAAAATTTTCCACAAATTATCTTGAGGCAAGTATGGAGTAATTGTGTGTTGAAAAAATGTACTGTAGAAACAGCTCTGGACAAGTACAGTGTGTATTGCTCTGGAAGTTGTAACATGTAAATCCTTTAAGTGCATCTTTGAAGTATACATAAATTCCTAGTCTAAGCATCATCAGTACAAAGATGCTTATTGGCATGGGTAGAAACATTTTGGAGATAGGGAACTTCTTTCTTTTCCTCTTTGCATGGTTAAAGTGACATATAACACTAAAAATGCTGTGGGGATCTGATTTCAACTTTGAGAATTCCAGAAGGCCTTCAGTCATGACAACAGCCTGTCAGTTTTTTGTCATGTTGGAGTCTGGCTAGAAAACAAGAATTTTATCTATGAAAACATTCACAATGTCTTTTATTTCTATATTCACCAGATAGTTTATTTCACATTTGAGTGCAGAATTGCACTTTCCAATAAAAGCAAGAAAGAGCAGAGAGATGATCCCACAATAACGAGGTCTGCACTTCAGAAACACCAGGTGTTTCCAGGCATGGGGGTAACTGGATCAGCTGCCCCACAGGGCTTTGGCCCCAGCACCTGTCTGCAAGCCCAGCCCAGCACAGCCAGGCAGCCAGAGCCCCTCTCCTACAGCCCAGCACAGACAACTTGTGACTATTTCTCTAAAATGGAGTATCTTCAGCAGAAAAGTGAGGACAGAGAATGGCTCCACAGTCACTGTCTAGAGTAGTGGGAAAACCCCTTTTGTTCCCAAAGAAACTGACTGGTATAGGTATATACCCTTCCTTCTCATCCCAAAAAATTTGCCCTGGCCCAGGTTCTTCATGTCTGTGCTCTTGTTGCTGTTGTCAAAAACATGCCATTCCTGGAAAATATTCAGTTTGACCAACTGTCATTTTTAGATGGAAAAAAAGCCTTTCCTCAAAAATGCTTCTACCTGCTGTACTGAGCATGTACTCACTCCTGTACATGAACGTGTTGCTTCAGAAGGATTTTCCATAGCAGTTGTTTTTTGTGAAACCCTCATCCTGGCCTGATGTCTCATGATTTTAACTGGGGAAAATAGTAGCACAAAACTGAGGGGGACTGCTATGAATTCTTTGAGACATTTCAGCTGCCACTCAGAAATCAGACCCTACAAACACAAAGCTACTACAGACATCAAAGTGGCCAACTAATAAAAAAGAGCAGTTAAAAAAAATGGCATTTTTTCTTCAGTTTCTCAGAATTAGTAGTGCTGATGACATGCCTGCCAGCTTTACAGAAAGAGGAAACTTCTGACACTTACCCATGGAAATTTTTATAGAATTTTTTTTTTAATTTAAATAGAAGCATATGACAAACGACTACCATAATTTAAAATACTGCTGTCTTTGTGCAAACACAGAGCAAAGTTTGCTGATGCCTTGACCAATCTGACAGAAACATATTCAACTAGGAGAGGACTTCAAATGAAAAGAGAGGATAGGAGAGGTGTCTATTTTCATTAGACACTGTCTTGTCAGGAATCCTTTCTCCCTTTGGAGCAGTACTAGAGCTGAGTGGAGCACATCTGCCTGCAAACCAGCCCAAAATGGGGAGCTCTGCAGATGCAGGCTGATCCCCCGCCTCCCTGCCAAACACAGCACTGTTTCAGAAAGGTGCCCCTGGGAAGGCAGGGTAAGAGAGGCAATTTAGCCTGCTTTAATAGTCTTTTCACAGAATTGCTTGGTAATTACAGAAAATGTGTTCTGATTCTGTATTTGTATTTAATTGGATTTATCCAAGAAAATAATTTTGGATTTGGTTTGACAAGGTTTGAATTGCAAAACAAGCTTTGCAACTATATTAATCAAGTCAGCCTGCTATGAGAATGACAGCCTATTTTGCCACAGTGGGACTTTTCTGTTGGTAGACTTAAGTGCCAAAATAAGCAGAAATTATGTGCTTATTCTCTAGGGGAAAGTATAGAGCAGTGTGTTTTCAATTCACCCTTTGAAGCCCTTCCCACAAAATGGTATAGGTGTAAGCTTTGTCAGAAGGTCCTTGCAGCTGAGAGGTCAGCATGGGAGCTCTCCATGCCTGGGTCTGTGGAGCAGGCAGTCATTCTCTTCAGCTGCAGGTCATTTGTGTGGAAAGCTTAGTTTAGGCACAGCATCTTTCTCCACTAGGTGCTTGGGAATTCATTATTCCATACCCATGATGACCTGTGGGAAGAGATGTGTAATGCTCTCACTTCTGAACTTATGATCCTGGGGCGGACTGGCTGGAAAGCTGCCCAGCAGAAAAGGACCTGGGGGTGCTGGTGACAGCAGCTGAACATGAGCCAGGGTGTGCTCAGGTGGCCAAGAAGGCCAATGGCATCCTGGCCTGGATCAGCCATGGTGTGGGCAGCAGGGCCAGGGCAGGGATTGTCCCCTGTACTGGGCACTGCTGAGGCCACAGCTCCAGTGCTGTGTCCAGTGCTGGGCCCTCAGTGCAAGAAAGACACTGAGGAGCTGGAGAGAGTGCAGAGAAGGGCAGTGGAGCTGGGGCAGGGTCTGGAGCACAAGTCCTGTGAGGAGCAGCTGAGGGAGCTGGGGCTGTTTATCCTGGAGAAAAGGAGGCTCAGGGGAGACCTTACCATTCCCTACAGCTGCCTGAAAGGAGGCTGTGGCCAGGTGGGGTCAGTCTCTTCTCCCAGGTAACCACTGACAGGACAACACAGAGTCTCAAGCTGCATCAGGGGACATTTAGCTTGGACATCAGGAAAAATTTCTTCATGGAAGGGGCTGTCAAGCAGTGGCATGAGTTGCCTGGAGAAGTGGTGGTTGCCACACCCAGCAGTGTTCACAAAACGGCTCAACATGCCACTTAGTCCTATGGTTTACTTGAAAGGGTGGTTTTTGGTCAAAGGTTGGACTCAATGACCTTAAAAGTCTTTTCCAACACTAATGGATCTATGAAAACTGTGGAGCAAGAGGCTGTGAGTGCCCCAACAGGAAGTAATGCTGATCATTACCACTAAAGATTAGATAACATCATAACTGCTGCTCTATCATAGTAGGACCTTATGTAAGCACTTATAATGGGAATGTTCACAGATTAAAAAAGGCCTTTTCCAAGGTCCTAACCTTAACTGAAGGAGTAGTCCTGTTAACTTTACAAGTTTACTTGCTAAATACATACCACTCTTGCAAAGAATTTATTTAGACCTAAACAAATTGGAATACGCTAAGGAGATTGGTAGGTGAGGAAACCATTGAAAGATGAAAAGGGATCACAGAGTTTGTTTAGAAAATTTGTTTGATTATTCTTTACAAGGTTACAGAATGGAAGATATTCACATTTATTTTTGTTAAAAGTAATCCAACCCTGTGCTAACTTTCATTTTAGCAGGTATAATAAGCCAATTTATGAAAATGTCTTTTATTAGCCATTTCCCTTCTGAAGAGTGGCTACTGTACATCCTTGGAACACTCTGCCTCTGGAGCACACCCCCACAGTCTGCCTGCCTTCCCAAGACACTCCTCTGGTGCAGATACATCTGAGATCCTCTGGAAAGCCTTTGCACAGAATCTGACAGCCTTTTGGAGACATCTGTGCTCCTTCAGCCTAAACTGGATAAGCAGCTGGATAAGAAAATAAAACCTTCTTCAGAAGTTCGGGTGCACTGGTGGTAATGCAAAATAAAAATAAAGAGGGAGCATGATGATTTCTATTTAAATCACAGCTTCAGCTCCTCATAACTTTCTGTCTAAAGGCATGTTCAAAAAGTTCAAGCATATTTTTTACTATACAATAAGCCATAGGTCCTTAAAAGAGAGATAGAAACAGAGAGAAACAGAGAAGTTGGTACTCAGCCCAACAGCAGAGTGCCTTCTGCATCTCCCATGAATTTTGTATTTACTTCAGTTGAATGCTCAGTCTTTGAAAACTGTTTTTTTGTATACTCAGTAACAATTGTTCATATAAGCATTTGACAATGGCTGCTAAAAGCCCTGCAGTCTGCTTTTTACCTTGTTTATCTGCAGTCAGGTGTTCAGCACTTTCAAGCCAGAGAGGTGTTACATACAGATACTTCTGCCAAAAACATCCCCTAGAGAAAAAATTTGGTTGAGCATTTTTTTCCTTTATGAAATTTTCTCTTTCAGTTCAGTACAGAGCAGGGATGTTACTTGCTGGTGTTAGTACATTCCATTCCTTTGCCATCACTGGCTGCTCACAGGCTATCACCTTCTACCCATGTTGAGAGTTGAAGTGTTTTTTGATGATGTTTTTTGATGGGCTTTATAAAGATATTTAACAGTTTGTTCTAATTCAGTGAGAAACAGTATATCAGATCACATTTCACTAAGGTATGAGCCTTGAACCAACTTAATCAATGATACAGGGAAAGAATATAAACTTAGGTTTCTAAAGAAGCTGACAAATCAAGTTGAAATTAATAGGAACAAAATATATAATAGAATTTTCTTTCTCAGTTATGTTTTTGTAATTTCTGGGTCTTTGTTTGAAGCCCACATTCTCTTGTAGTGAATATTGCATGAGAACACAAGGATAGCAAGGAACTCTTCCACAATGTATAATAGTGGTGCTTTTTTACATATAGCTGGCATAGGATTTACCGCATGTAGGTTTTTAGATTAAAATATGAATTTGGACATTTAAGGCAATATAAGTAAAAAGCTCTTCAAGGTAACTAAGCCTTCATTTTAATTGAAGGTTTACTTTGTTATCACATTTTTATTAAAATAATTCTCAGCAAAATTAATTTCCTTTCAAGAAATGAAACACTGAATGAAAAGCAATTCTGAATCATGTGCTAAGATACCCAGTAGTGGTTAAATTTAATCAGTAAGCATTGCATCTAATGAGCCCAGTTGTAGAGCTACTCAATTAATGCACCCTTGTTATGGTGGAGTTGCTCTGAATTAAATACAAACTACCAAGAAGGAACTAGCCATTTAATCAACTCTGTTAAGACAATAGTTTTTTTAACCTAATACTACCTAAAGTTGCTACATAATATAATCTGAAAATATATCTGTTAGTAAAGGCACAAACTTTATGTGAAAGACTGAAAAACTTGTTTTACTACACATGTCCAAACAGCAAGTAAATTTTCTTCAGTATTGGCTTAGCCTAGCCAATTTATATAAAAAACAAAACAAACAAAAGGACGGAGCCATCACTTGAATGAGTGATTCTGCCAAACCAACACTGAAGATATCTTATTAATTTAAAATTGTTGACATGGGCTGAGTGACAAAGCAGCTTACAAAACAGAGTGAGTGAAACAGAAAATTTAAAAATACTGTAAGCTTTAAATAAAACATAAAACCATTTTGTGTGTACGTATGTGTGGAGAGGACCATTACACACAAGTCAGTGTTTGATATATGGCATATAATTACAGGAAGTAAGTAGAAGGTGCCATGATACCTGTCAATTATCAGCCTGCAGAAAATGAAGATAACATACATAATTCATCAGCATACTGCCCTTTGTTGTTAAGCCAACTGATTTGGCTCCATAACTGCTTATTTAAAACAAGACATTTAAATTCAAATGAAATACTGTTATCTTTTTTAAATGTGTTGTTATTATTATTATTTCAAAATCTGTTATTATACTGATCCAGATGCATGTATATGCAGTTAGCAAGGAAGACTACAACTACTTTAAAATTGCTTTTTAAAAGGTATACAGGTAAATTCAGATTGATTTCTATAGCATTTAATTCTGATTTCTGCTTGAAGTAAGAAATGGATCTTTAGAAAAAAGTCATCTAGATAAGAGCTACCAGTATGTACTGATCAGATATTATGTGGAGGGTTTTAATGCTTTTTTCTGTCAAGAAATGCCCTCATTTAATATTAAAAAAGAAAAAAATTAAAAACCCAATAACTACCCCCCCCCCAAAAAAAAGAAAAAAAGAAAAAAAAAGCCTGGGTATGAAGACATGAAGGCACAACAATCCAATATTTGGAGGGGGACACACCTGAGAGATTATATAAATTTGTGGTTTTATTTATTATTTCAGAATACAAGAAGGAGAAGACTTATTGTGAAATCAAGAAAATATCAAAGAGACTCATCAAGGGAAATGGCTTCCACATAAAAGCAGGATGTTCACAGTTGGAGTTCACTTCCACAAGATGAATGGCAGCAAAAAGCACTGTTGCATTAGCAGGAGTTCTGCAAAGGTTAAACTTTAGGAGTAATGAATGAATTCACACCTATATGTAAAGGAAGCCATGGATGTTCTCATTGTGTATGAAGTTCCAAAGTTCCACTGTGTACCAAAGTGGTACAGCTGATGAATGCATTTCACTTAGAGGAGATTGTCAGCATTTGTCTGTGCTGGGTTTGATTCTGGACAGGTAGATGTACCATGCAGCTAGAATGCAGTACACCCTGTGTTACTGCTATACAAGCATAACAATTTTCCTAGAGACAAATTGTTTTCATACAGAAAATTAGTTTTCTAGGTAGAATAATAAGATCTAGTAAATCAGATGACATGAAGAAACACACGACATGAAACTAATCTGATAAGGAGAAGAAAGATAGTAAGACGGACATGGGATCTGTCCTTTCCATGGCTGCAATTAACCAAAGACCCTCCCTGGCAGCCTGGCAGCCTGGTCTTGGGCTGGAACCCCTTCTGAGTTTTTGCATTTCCATTACTGGCCTGAATGAAGCCTTGAACGGGAACAGTCTCTCTCATAGCTGAAAGGGAAATTCTATCAGTTCAGCTTAGGGAAATGTTTTGGATTAACTTTTCAAAAGACTACTGATGAGACTAGCAAAACAAGAAGCAATTAATTACATAAAAACCAGGACAACAGTCTGCAAACCTAGCTTTCTGGAAGAGGCTGACTCCCATCCCCATCTCTGAAGATTCCCCTGGAACCCAGGTACTTCTCCTCAGCTACTCAGGTGTTTATTCTTGCTGTGTGAGTTCTGGAGCCAACTGATACCTCGATGGCTGGGGTATCCTTTGTCCCTTGAGGAGTAGTTTCAGGTAGTGTACCTCATTCCATATTTTATCACTCTCCTCTGACATAAGATGTGGTCTATTTTTTCTAGCAAATGCCAAATTGAAAATCTATATTTAATATAAGGTTTTCAATATAGTGCTTTGGTTACCTGCAAAGAAATTCAAATCAAATTGCCATCATGTAAAACAATACAAAGTGTTGCTGTATTTGTGTTCAACATATAACATACATTATTTATCTATCTATAGTAGCATTGTAAAAAGCAGAATATTTTTAAGCACGTGAAATAAAGAGTCATTTCTCTCAGGTAAGCAGGTAAAACTGTACTCAAACATGTGCTGCATAAACAAAATATTTATTATGCTCACAAATTATCTGTATACTCTAAATGTAAAAAAGTGCTATACTGCTGATTATTTCCCCTGAGTACACATAAAACAATGCCAAAGGGCAGAACAGTACTAGACTAGTTCAACCACACCTCAGGCTTCCTGCAGGGGCACTGAAACGATGATCTCAACACATTTATTTTTCTTTGTTGTGCTTTCTCTCACTCTCGGTGATTACTTTACGCACTTGGCCGCCACATGGGAACAAGAGGGCAGAGCTGGAAAACAGCTGCAATTCGGGAAGGGCAGAGGACCTCGTCCCTCTGTAGTGAGACAGAGTCACTCAAACATGTGGACAGTTTGGGTGACAGTAGCAGTGACAGTAAGAATATGGGAAGGGCAAGAAAGGAAAGGATCGGAGAAGTTTGGGGACCCTGACTTCAGTTTTGCCACCAAAATAGAAACACTTTGGATGCACTTCATGGTGTTTTTTCCACCTTGGCTCAGCTGGGTAATTTTCCCCATGTTTCTGTTTGCACCTTCAAAAGCCTTCTGAAGGGAGAATGTATTCCTTTCACATGCATTTGGTTCTGCTGGGTGATGCAGCTACAGCTCTTCTCCAAAACAGCTGACCCAGGATCCCCTTAACTAGTCCCATGACTGTAGTAGAACTTGATGCATATTGCCATAATATCTGTCCCAGTCTGTGATTTCGAACACCTTTGGTTGGTGGGTCATAAGTACTCATTCTCGTTTACACATTTCTAGGAAAATTTGGGGATGGAGGAAAAAGAAGAAATGCTTCTTCTGACCTCCACCCAGCATCACCACCATTCTTAGAGGGCTTGGGTTTTTAATACTGGCTAGAAATAAAGTACATGGTAATGTATTAAACAAAGGGGATGATGCAGAGCAAATACAAAACAACCAGCCCTATAGACATAAAAGATGACCTTCGGGTAGCAGGAAAAAAATTAATCTTAATTACAGTATTCTGTCATTTATCAATGTTTTTACCTCATGCTTAAGAGGAAAAGATACTTTAAAAGTCTAGACAAATGTAAAATCTTTGCAAGACAAAAAGAGAACCAGAGAAGTGATTTCTGAGGAACAAGCTGGACTAAATTTTATTTTCTTTTCTTGCTTACCTGTTAAGGATGAGTTTAGAGCAGGGACAGAAACTTCTGTTGTTCAGTAAAAGTACCCCATGGGGTATCAGTCATGGAGTATGTCTGAGCCAGAATCAAATGTGATTTACAGTAGAGATGGTGTTTATTGCTACTAAAAGAAAAAAACTATAACTGCATATGAATTTAAAAGTAAGGGGGAAAATTTGATACTTTATGGGACAAAGAGTTCTTTGTAGGCAACACTGCATAACATACTCTAGGCATATAAAAATGGTGATTTGTTCTGTCTGGACAGTTAAATAAAAATGGTAAATAAAAGGATACCTTGTCTTCAAACTTTATTTACAGTGTCTCATTATGGAATAGAATCACAGAATGATAGTGCGGATTGGGTTGGAAGGGATATTAAAGATCATATAGTTCCAAGCCCCCTGCCGTGGGCAGGGATGTGGCCCACCAGATCAGGTGCTCTACGTCCCATCCAACCCAGCCCTGAACACTTCCAGTAATGAGGCATTTACAACAGGTGGTGAGGCAACTTCTTTCAATGCCTCACCATCCTCACTGTGAAGAATCTCTTTGTAACATTTAATACAAATCTGGGCAGTTTTGTCTGGGGTAGAGTTAATTTTCTTCACACTGGCTGGTATGAGGCTGTGTTTTGGAATTGTGCTGAACACAGAGTTCATAATATAGAGGTGTTTTTGTTATTGCTGAGCAGGCTTACACAGAGTCAAGGCCTTTTCTGCTTCTTGTGCTGCCACACTGGTTAGGGGGCTGGGGGTGCATGGGAGGTTGGGAGAAGGCACAGCCAGGATAGGTGACCCCTGGTCAGTTGACAAAACAGATATTCCAGACAATGTGGTATCATGCTCAGTATATGAAATGGGGGGATAAAGGAAAAAGGGCTGAGAAAGTAGACATTGCTCATCATGGTGGAGAAAAGGCTCCAGAAAGAGCTTATAGCACTTTCTAGTGCTTAAAGGGGGCTACAGGAGTGCCAGAGAGATTCTTTATACAAAAGTAGATAATGATAGGGCAAGGGGGGATGGGTTTAAGCTACAATTAGAAAGGTTTTGTTGTGATTTAATGCCAGCCAGCAACCATGCTGCTTTCTCACTGGCCCACCCGTGAGATCAGGGAGAGAATAAGTAAGGTAAAAGCTGGAAAACTTGTGAATTGAAGTTCAGACCATTTAACTGGGAAAGTAAAAGCCACACATGCAAGCAAAGCAAATCAAAACAGATAAGAACATGCCTTACAGTTCTGCAAGTCATTATGTTATCCCTTACAGTCATCCAAGTCATTATGAAACTGTTGAAGAGGTCAAGGCTGATGATGAAGCCCTGTGGAACCCCACCAATGACAGGTCCCCAGTATGATCTCACCCCAGTAACTGCAACCCTTTGTGCTTAATCCATGAGCCAGCTGTTCACCTGTCGCATGATGTGTTTGTCCAGCAGTAGGCTATCCAGCCATTTCTCCAGAAGAATTTGGAGCTAGAGGCTCCAGTGCTGCTGGATGCAGCATTCCAGCTGGGATCTCAACCAGAGCAGAGCAGAGGGGCAGAATCCCCTCCCTGGCCCTGCTGCCCACACTGCTCTGGATGCAGCCCAGGACACGTGTGGCTCTCTGGAGTTCCCATGGCTAGGTCATGTCCAGTCTCTCAGACTAAGTTCTTGCCAGCAGGGCTGCTCTCAATCCTGTTATCCCCCCGCCCCATGTTGATATTGGGGATTGCCCCAACCCAGGTGCAGCACCTGGTACTTGACCTTGTTGGACCTCATGATATTCACATGGGCTCACTTTTCAAGCTTGTCCAGGTCCCTCTGGATAGCATACCTTCTTCCTTAAGTTGAATAAATCAGAGATCTATTCCAATTCTATTCTATTCGAATTCAGAGATCTATTCCTCTGAATAAGTCCCAGATCATGTTTTCTGTGAAACACTACAAAGTCCTATCACAGTCTTGAAGGAAATAGTTTATATCCATGCAATCTCATATTCTTTACAAGTTCAAACTGATACTAAACTTTTAGTAATATTCATATGGCTTGAAGATGAACATAGAAACCAAAATTAATACACATTAAAGTGAAAAGTTCAGCTGCCTAAAAATTGTATCTATGTAATATATGTGATGTTCATGGTCATGGCTAAAGGTATATTTATCTTCTAGCAGAGCCAAATTCACATGCTTTGCTGATAGTGTATGGGCTTTTGGGTCTTCCCGACAAAGCTGCTGTCAAAGACTACAGCAGTCTCTGTCCAACTTTCATTTTTGTCAAAATAATGGACAGAATCCCACTTACTCATATGCAAGGCAAAGGACTTTAAATCTCCTGTATGTAGGTGTTTGCTGTCATTTGAGTAACATGTATTAAGATACTAGACTCAGACAGTTCCTTATAATTTTTCAAATCAGTTAAAAGTAGCAGCTGCTTTTTGTTACAGAGTTTTCAGATGCAGAACCTCAGATAGCATAAATCATCAAATCCATTGAAGTCTACTGGAACTATGATAATTTACATCAGATGAGAATCTAAATTATCATTGGAGATACAGACTCACTACAGGGATATTAAATGAGAAAGGCTGCCTAGTGCATATAGCAAAAAGTCTGGAAAAGCATTTGATCTGATTGTGTCAGTCAGTCCATATGTTAAAAGAAAGGTGTGATAGTCTGGGGAATGCCTGACAACTTGTGGATTTAATTGTAATTTAAAGTGCAGATTAGACTCACAATTTGTAGCAGGAACAGGATTATGTCTATGGAGTAGAAACAGACTTCAAGAGTACTTCTGCCAGGAATACTTTCATCCTGGAAGAACAGTTAGGCTTCTACTACAAACACCTGTTATCACAGCATTTTGATATAGGTCTGGTGTGTATCCCAGGAAAATCTCATCTCAAGTCAAAGAAACTTGGGCTCTTTCAAAAGACAAACCTCCTCCAGTCTAAAGGCAGAAAGTAGAACTGGAAAAAGGAGGATAGAAGAGGATTGTCTCATTTCCCCAAAACCATAGACAAAACGTTTTTTCTTCTGATGCCCATGAAAAAGGAAGATGTGATGGTCACATGCAGTTGGGAATAGACCAGCAAATGCTGGGCTGCATTGCAAGGTTTCTCCTTGTGACCTTGTTGCAACACAAAGAATAGCATCTGAGATGCAAGTCTCTAGTAGGAGAAGGCAAAATTCAGCCTGGAGGTGTGAGATACTAAGTTATCATCTGCTAATGCTGTGCTTTGAAACCTCCTGGGTCAGTGAGAGTTGTCTGGCAGAGTTTTTGCCAGGGAGGAGACACACAGAGATTCAAAGTTAAAGGTGATTCTTAGAAGCATTTCAATACAGCAATGGAGTTCCCAAGGCATTGAAACATAGGACCACCTACCCCAGAGTTTCAGACATAAGACATCAGGAATAGTTAACAGTCTGATGATTTGCTTATTCTGCTGGTTTTGTCTGGGGTAGAGCTAATTTTCTTCACACTAGCTGATATGGGGCTGTGTTTTGGAATTGTGCTCAACACAGACTTCACAACACAGAGATTTTTTTTTGTTATTGCTGAGCAGAGCTTGCACAGAGTCAAGGCCTTTTCTGCTCTTCATTCTGCCACGCTACCATCCCACTTCCCCTATGCAGGGAAGTTGGGAGTGCCTGGGAGGCGGGGAGGAGACACAGCCAGGACAGGCTGAGCAAAGGGATATTCCAGACCCTGTGGCATCATGCCCACAATATAAAGTGAGGGAAGAAGGAGGAAGGGGGACATTCGGAGTGAGGAGTTTGTCTTCCCAAGTCACCATTGTGTATGATTAAGCCTTTCTCTCCGGGAGATGGCTGAACTCCTGCCTGCCAATGACAAGCAGTGAATTCATTCCTTGTTTTGCTTTGCTTGCATGTGTAAAGCTTCTGCTTTCCCTATTAAACTGTGTGCTTCAGCCCATGAGTTCTCTCTTATACCCTTCTGATTCTCTCCTCATCCTGCTGGTGGAGCAGTGAGTGAGCAGCTGCCTGGAGCTTGGTGGCTGGCTGGTGCTAAACCACAACAGTTACTGTGAACTCCCAGAGTAGTTTAAGTACACTCAACAGCTACTCTGATGTGAAGATGATTAGCAAGGAGTTAGACATCACAGGTACCCTTCAATGATTGTCTAGCAGTGAAACTACAAGGCAATCTGATTAGAAAAAACTACTGCTAAAAGAGAAAAAATAGTATCTTCAAAAGTAAAATAATGTTTAGGAGCTTAGTAAGAAGTTGGCTTCATCTGAACAGAGGCTGGAGCTACTATCAAGGGCAGCAACTAGCCCAGCTCCCTCCTGGACAACACTGCAATGAGGAGGTGACCAGAGTTACCTCTGTGGCAGTGTTACTAGTGACACTACTGTGGTTCCTCCTTCTCTTGACTTCTTGAGATTATGCAATTTATTAGTTTCTTCAATATGGGATGAGAAAATATTCTTTGTGATGCCTTTTTGTAGATTAAAGAAAAAAACCCCATTTTTAACACATCCCTTCTTTACCAGTATCAAAAGAGATTTGTATAGGATACCAAGACCAACTTTGTACCAAAAGCCTGTTGACACGAATTACTATCAGATATAAGGTTTTAGCCTGGAGAAAATTTAACACAAAAATTCAGATGATCAGTCATAGAGAAAAATGAGTGACAACAGAAAAACAAAAAACAAATAATCAATTCTTGTTAGGGACTGATCTCATTGAAACATGGTCCTTAACTTATTTTAAATTTCTTATGTAACCATACCCTGTTTTCATGTTCCTGTCACTACACAGAGGTCCCTTTTGTAAAAGTTCATATTCAGGTCAGTTCAGAGAAGCTTCACAGACATCAGAGACAATACATTGTCCTTCTGCCAATGTGGTTTTCCTCCAAGCTGCAAGAAAGCTGAACTAGCCACCGTAAGGGATATTTGCATTTTTTATTCCTGGCAGAAAGGAAGGATAGAATTTTAGTTTTCTGTGCACAAAGAAGGAACCGACTTGCTGTAAATAATGATAAGGTAATCTTGCTAATTACTTCTGCATTTTTTATTCAAAGGACAAAATACCACTTTACAAACAAAAGACAAAACACAGGTTGGAAGTTTTGGATAAGCTAAAAAAACATGTGTCAACATGGACATGCCCTTGTTGCATTTAAAATCATGCAGACATACAAGACTTAATAAGGGATCTTCAACTGGTAATCCAGAATGGTATTCCACCTTTTGTACATGACTACAGACATATAGTGATACAGAATCACCAGATAAACTATTAATGCAAAGACTATTGCTGAAAAATTGGAATAAGGAGAACAAAGGAGTGCTAAAATTCCATGTGTGGCTGGGTCTCCTCCATGGACATTTTAGAGTAGATCCTTAGGCAGTATGGATCCCTTGCCACACTACACCATTTACAACTGATTATGTCCTTTCTTAAACAGCTGCAGCTGCCCTGAAGTTCCAGTACAAATGGTAGCCTCCACAGGCAAAAAAAATGGATAATGAAGTAAATCCATAGGAGAGCTGAAGGAACAACCAAAACAACTTTGCTCCCCATCAAAGATAAGGCTAGAACATCCACTTTGACCATCCACTGGGCTGATCTGTTTTGTCACAGAAGTCTCTGTGCTGTCCTGAACTATTGCTGAGTTGAACTACAACACCTATTTTAAGACAGCTATCTCTTCAGGTTAAAACTAGAGATGGAAAACCCATTATAACTTACTTTAAACTGTTTCAATAGTTAACTGATCTGTATTTAGGCAAAATTGTACCAGTCAGTTCCAGTCTGATTTTGTTCCAACATTCAGCAATCAGATCCATTCAGCTTCCAACATTCAGCAATCAGATCCTTTTATGTCTGTCAACTAGATGGAGAAGCCAGGTACCAAGTTTCTATTTCATTGCAGATACTTTTGGACTGCAGTCTATAGATAAAGAGGAAAAACTTTCTTGTATCATGCCACATGAATCAATGACTTTTCTGGCTTTTCCCTCAACCTTTCCTTTATATTACATATTCTTGAATCCTAAACTGCAAAAATCAAATTAAAAAAAAATTTTCAGTGCAAAACATATAACTAGTATTGTTTATGGAATCCCCAGGGATTTCTTTTAGCATAGCTGAGTTTTACACAAGGCATTTTGACCAAAGCCCCATATTCAATAGTCCATTCATTGTTACCTGTCTTGACAAATCTCTCTGCATCTCTTCATTCCTTATCCAAATCCCCAAATAATCACTTGTGAACAGAAAGAAAAGAAGAAAACCAGCATTTTCAGTTCTTCTTAGGTCCAGCAAAACACAAATTTCTGAAGATGAGAAAGGCAATGGCAGCATTAGCTTAGCAATAATACGACTGATGATTAAACTAAGGGAATTGTCTGCAGACATGGTTTTATTCCCCTTTTTGTTACAGGCGTACCTGTGAAAAGATTATGCTAGACAGAGAAAGGGTAACAGAAGTAGTGATGAAAGTGATTAATCTAAGGTCTAAGGCATATTTAAAAATACTGGCTCAAATTTCAAAAGGAGAAGGAATTTATAGCATGGTGATGTTTTAGCATTACTCAGAGATACCAACATAAAATTGCATAAGCACGTAATATAACAGAACAATCTAGAGATTATCAGAACCTAAATATACAAAGAAACCCAGGACAACAAATTAGAGACTTAGACTCACATAAAACAAAAGGCTGTTTACTAGAGAGTTTTACTTTTAGAACAACTTGTTCAACTGGCCTTCAGTGGCTCCATATTTGGGTGTCTTGTCTGTTCTGAAGAGCTAGAATTTGATGGGTAGACTAAATGTAAAGGTCATGAACATAACAGTAAATAGGATATGCTGCTTTCTCTGTTCACAAATGTTTTACTTAAATAGTTAT
The DNA here is from genome assembly GCF_036417665.1 of Passer domesticus. Classification (NCBI taxonomy): domain Eukaryota; kingdom Metazoa; phylum Chordata; class Aves; order Passeriformes; family Passeridae; genus Passer; species Passer domesticus. The sequence goes on from NC_087512.1 coordinate 20,675,703, forward strand.
CCACAAAACACTTGTCTGTTTGCCCCCAACTTATTAAAGCCATCTGGTCTGTATTAATGACTTATCTTTGTTGTTCATTATCTCTCTGATCTTTAGGGTCATCTGTGAGAATCATTAATTTTGTGCAAGGCTGATGTAATTAAAAACAAGCATTGAATAACACATAGCAAAAAATAATTCCTAAAATAACCCAAATATGAATATACTTGCTCAATTAGGATCCTGCATTTACTGCTCTGTTTTTGGCTACCAGTTACTCAATATTCTACTAATTAGCAGGTCATGTTGATCACTGGATCAATATCCAATGATATATAGAAAGTGTCATGCAGCAGTAAGTCAGAATGTTTTCAAGAAAACAAAACATTACATATTACAGTATTGTCATGTAAACACTATTTGGTGTGTTAGTGAAATTGTAGTCAGATCTGTTTCTCCTACACTCATATTGACAAACACTAGCTCTACTGATTCCTTTAAAAGCTTATATATCAGTTTTAATTTTTTGCCTACATGGATGCTACCCAATAATCATCTGGATTATCCTCTTTACCCTTTTTACTGCTAATTCTTTTAACGAATCTTCTGGATTGTCTTTCCTGGTTTCAAATTTTTTAAAACAGACAGTAGCAATACAGATAGCTGCTTGTTCAGTGTTATTATAAACACTGAATTAAAGTTATCTGAATGTGTTATTTTAAAATTAGTTTTGATGGCTAACACATTCCTGAGTTATTGCTGGAATAGGATGTGTTTTCTCATTTTGTGAAGTGATAAAATTTTGGTATTTCCCCAGATGCTTCAAACACACCAGGGCATTCACAAGCCCTCGTCTTTATGGGGGACTTCAACCACCATAATACTGGTTGGAGGAATAACCAGGAGGTTCCTTGATGTGCTGATAGTAACCTCCTTCCCCAAATGATAGAGGAACCAATGACAGAAGTGCTATGCTGGACCATATTTTTGCTGACAAGAAGAGAATGTGAAGTTCAAGCACAGCCTGGGAAGTAGTGACTATGAAATGGTGGAGTTTGAGTGGGAAGGAGAGGCAAGAAGCTCGCTATGCTGGACTCCAGGAGAGCAGACTTTCGCCTTTTCAGGGGTGTGCTTGGTAGAGTAGTAGGGCATAGAATCCTGGAGGGAAGAGGGGCCCAAGAAAGCTGGTTAATCTTCAAGGGTCAAGGTCCTCCAAGTTAGGAGCAATGTATCCCAACAAAAAGGAAGTCAGACAAAAGTACTGGGAGACCTGCATGGATGAACAACTTGCTCCTGGGCAAACCCAAACACAAAAAGAAGCCTGTTGAGGGTGAAATAAAGGACAGGTGCCCTGGGAAAAACATGAAGAGATTGTCTGAGCAGCCAGGGATCAGGCCAGATTTTTCACTAGCATCATTTCTATCATTTCTATAGATCCATGATTCTGAAGACTAACTTAATGCTTCCTAAATGTACCACATTTACCTATGAGGGTAGCAAGGGACAGGAACGATGCTGTGTTTTTTGCAGATGTGACTGTCATCAGCACTGTCTTACGTTAAGTAGCAACTCCACATAAAGTATTTCATATTTCCAGACTACCTGATATGTCATCCCAAGATGGTGTGCTGTAGCAATAAAGAGCTGTCACTGCTCTGAGCATCTGTTTAGAGGGCAGGGTCAGCTTAAAATCTAGCCAGCTTTCAGAAGTTAGGTCTGCAGTTCTGCATTTTCCCTACACACCTCCTACCTGATCTGTGGAATTTATTACTATAAACATGCCTGTTGTGCTAAGTGACAGATGCACACAAAAGAAGACATAGATTTAAACAGTGATGTTAACCACTGACAAAAGTGCAGGCAGAATAACCACATAACTATTTTTGTTCAGTATTACTTGCAAGAGCTGGCATGACTCAATGACAAAGGTGTACTTATGTTGACTCTGCTTCTTCCAGAAAGCAGTGACCTGTGGAGAAACATGAAGAAGCAAGCTGTAATTCAGTCAACTTTAATTCTGCCAGACCACAACTTCCTGTATAAAGGATTTTTGCAAGGACATCATAACATGCGACAATTAAAAATATTTATTAGACAAAGTTTAACTGGGATAGCAGGGGACCAACTCAGATCTAGAACTTCCTTTTATGTAATTCTCCTTATTTCTCATTCATCCCACAAATTTCTTCTTTATATGCAGGAAGTAGAACCTTCATCTTGTCTAAGAATTGTCATTTACTTTTTTCCCCAAGTGAACTTGGAAAAAAGATTTCAACTTTTATCTTTGTACTAATGTTGATCATAAAAAGCTAGTAGTATTTGTATTTTTAGGTATACTAAAAATATAGCTGTTATGTGGTCTGAATCACCACTGGATATTAGTATTTATACCATTATGCTTTCACCCATCAAAGATCTATACAAATGGTCTCCTGCTGAAATCAGCATAAAGTGAACTGGTAAATTTTGCATAATTTTCATGCTGCAGATATGAAGTGCATTCCTGTATGGACTGTAGTCTGAAACATTCTTTTTCAGTTCTCAAGCTACTTTTAAACAGTTGCCTTCTGAATGCTAATTTCAGAATTGCATTGGCAAATCCTTACAGATCATGTCCTGAATGTTGCCATGGTTATACTCTTCGTTTAGTAAACAATATGGAATAAACCCTCATTCACAGGCAGTAATGCAATTTAGCCCAATCCCCAGGTACTGTTTAAGTGGTTCCTCTTCATTTACACTTCTTAAACTCTGAGTAAGCAGAGATTGCAGGTTTCATATCCAAATAGTGTAGGGGACACCATGCCTCTAAGAAGTGCTCAAACTTAGCAGCAATTTTTCACTCCTAGGACCACCACTGCAGACAAGGCAATACATTCTGAGCAAAAGGAGAAGTTGCCTTCTCCCCCTTAGTAGATGTGGTGACTGCGACTCACGAGTAGCAGGTGGTTGTCACCACAGTATCAATTATTGGAACAGAAAACTGCAGCTTTTGCAAGGCTTAGAGCTATTTTTGGAGGATTTTCCTGATGCTACAATCAGTTCAGGGTGGATCCAATTTCCCTGGTGGTAAATACCATTTAGAGGGTGGAGCTGGTAAGGAATTGTGTCTTTACATTTATCCCCTCAAATCTTACTCTAGTTCTGCTCTTCTCTTCCTCAGTTATTCCACTCCTCATATCCTAGTAATTTCTTGTTTTCTTTTGAAAGAAAAGACCTCTAGCTTTTCTAGTGAGCTTCAAAAGCAGTCATTCATCTGCAGAAAGCAAAATTTTGTTTTAAAAGCATCAAAGACTTTATGCTTGCAGAGATAAATTGACAATCAGAACAGGGTGCAAACCTGGTTATCCAAGTGTGTAAGTGGTCAACTTTTGGTGCCGGGACTGTTGTCCCAAACGTGGTGCAAACCATGCTCAGGCTGTGCTGCTGCTGCTTCTCAGAACCACTGAAATCACAAGAACAAAATTCTTTTGGTGCTGTCTGTAACAAAGCTCTCAGAATCACATATTAAAATTGCTGACTGGGAAAAAATTCTGAGTTAGAATATTCTTCCTTGGGATAGTCTGCTGTTGTCTTAGGCTGGAACAGTAATGCGACACTCGTACTTTTCTACGACTGGAGAATTCAGAGGCTTTGCCCAGGTCTTTGCCCAGAGGCTCCATTTTTGGAACCACTAGAAAATACATTTTATGTGAAACACCAGAAGAGATTTCTACCCCTCCTGCTCATGGATCATAACATCTGCAGGATGACTGACGGAGACATCTGCCTAAGTTTGCAGACACTGACTCAGCATCTCCTGCAGTGTTTGAACCACACCACACACAGTGCCTGCATCTATTCCCCCTGAAGGACCCCAATACAGTCCAGCAGAGGACAGTGTCTAGCAATAGGACAGCTGTCCCATGAGTCCTGCATAATTTATTAAAGCAAAGAAGCATGGGGACATACTAATTACCAAGGGGTCCTTTCCTTTTCAGTGGTAAACCTGCCAGATTCTTGGAACTCCTAATACTCCCCTAGAAGAGGCTCAAAACACTAAGTTTCCAGAAGTGTAAGTCTACGTTGTGCCACTATTATCGTGGAGCAGAAAAGGAAAAAAAAAAAAAAAAAAAGAAAGAAAAAAAAGTTCTCCCTTCCCATTCAAAGCATCTTCAAAAATTACATTTTTTTATTCAGAGCAACTTCAAAAGTTAAATGTTGTTGTCTAGTCACAGACCAGTAGAAAAAACCCTAAATCCCTGCTCTAAGAAAGGGATTCCAGTGAATCCTTTGAGGCTAGTGAAGTAAAAGGAAGTACTGGTTTCTCTGACAAAATTTTACTGCAGGCTCTAACCATAGCTTATCTCTGTCTTCTGAATTTGATTAATTGATCAAGGCTTAGCTTGACATATTAGCTCCAGTACAATTCCAAGATTGCAAGATAGGAAGAATAGGAAGAAGGAAGGCAAGTGGTTGGAAAATTTACCCATTTTGTCTCTTTAATAGGGACAGAGTATACAGTGGACTGGCAACAGCAAAGTACAGTCAAAGGAATATGGGAAAGAAAAAGAAGGGATAGAAACAGGTAACCAGATAATGAGAATACTTTCAGCTGGGATACAAAATACAAGTGGAAGTGTATCAATGTCACCCAAGATATATGTTAGTAAGCTGTGTTTAACCTTCAAAGTTGACTGCCCTGAACAGATGCAGTGCTCCACAGTTCAGTTTTGCAGGGATAGATTGGCAAAACAAGTACACACCACTCTAATTAGCACTTGGACTACAAAATTTCAAATATTTTCTAAAGTTTTGGGACAAAAGCTCAGGTTTTATAAATATAAGATATAATCTGGGTTGAGAAAAAGAAATTTGGAAAACAGCCCCTCAAAATAGAAAACCCTTGATTTGGTCTTTATTAACTATTCCTCAGTGTACAGTCCTTTTTGACCAAATAAATGACAAGACAGCACCGTGTAATTCTTTCGTCAGACATAAAACCTTGGTCTCTTAATTTTAAAGGGTGTCTTAACTCTACAGAAGCCCTTGTACTCAGAGCACTACTTTGTAAGTTTGTCTCTGATACAGCCCAAGAAAAGTTGTCTGTAAATCTTGATTGAGTCTTTCAGTCCCAGCAAAGCTAGAGACAGGTTTGCAATATTGTTCAAATACCTGTAAACTAAGAATTTAAGTATCAGTTGGGACTTAATTTCACACAAAGACCATAAAGAAACAAAATTATAGTCCAGCTCATTTTTTCCAGCTTGCTAAATGCAATCACTAGGGAAACAAGTAAGAGGAAGCAGATATTGTACCTGAGCTTTTTAAAAGAATGACAACTGTTACAACAGGAACTATTAATAGTGTTGCTTAGCCATCTCAGCCTTTTCTTTGCCTCCATACTTTCTGCAAGTCCTCAGTTATAATTCATGAAGGCTGAGAAGTTCGCAGAAAATTGGCACCTGGAGAAATTGCTGTCCAGCTAGCTACATTTTCCTCTTCCTAGGACTGCCTTGGCAGTGCTACTGGAGACAAAGGTACACCAGCACAGCACAGATCCTACTGAAAGGCATCCCATCTCTATAGCATGCAGGAAGGAGCTCCAGGCTTTGGCATATTCAAGCTGTCCCCTTGTATGTTCAGCTCTCTTGCCATCACACCTTAATCTGGACATGGACATCTTAGTCATGGCTAATCAGGGAAATCTGGAGATGTCAGAGATGACTGGAGGCTGGCCAGTGTGACGTCCATCCACGAGATGGGCTGGAACTCGGATCCAGGCAACTACAGCCTGTCAGCCTGACTTCAGCACCCAGCAAGACTATGGAATGGATCATCTTAGATACAATCACATGGCACACACAGAATCACCAAGGGGTCAGGCCCACTCAGAATAGGTTTAGGAAAGGCAGGTCCACCTGACCAAACTCATCTCCATTTACAACCAGTGACCTGCCTAGTGGATGTGGGAAAGGCAGTGGATGTAGCCTACTTGGACTTCAGCAAAGCCTTTGGTTCTGTCTCCCACAGCATTCTCCTGGAAAAGCTGGCAGCCAATGGAGTGGACAGGTACTTTCCTGGATTGCCAGGCCCAGAGAGTGGTGGGGAATGGTGCCAGTGGTGGGGCCAGTTCTGTTTAATATTTTTTTGATGATCTGGATGAGGGGGTTGAGTGCATTCTCAGTAAATTCACGGATAACAAGTTGTGTGCAAGTACTGATCTGCTGGAGGGTAGGATGGCTCTGCACAGGGATATGTACAAGCTGGATCATGGGCTGAGGCTGACGGTGTGAGGCACAACAAGGCCCAGTGCTGGATCCTGCACTTGGGTCACAACAACCCCAGGCAGTGCCACAGGCTGGGACAGAGAGGCTGGAAAGGACCTGGGGATGCTTATTGACAGCAGCTGAACATGAGCCAGGCTGTGCCCAGGTGGCCAAGAAGGCCAATGGCATCCTGGCCTGGATCAGCCATGGTGTGGGCAGCAGGGCCAGGGCAGGGATTGTCAGCACTGGTACTCAGCACTAGTGGGGCTGCACCTCAAATCCTATCCTGGGCCTCTCAGTTCAGGAAACACATTGAGGTGCTGCAGCAGGTCCAGAGAATGGCAACAGAGCTGAGGAAGGATCTGGAGCACAAGTCCTGAGTGGCTGAGGGAGATGGGGTGTTTATCCTGGAGAAAAGGAGGCTCAGGGGTGGCCTTACCACTCCTGACACATGCCTGAAAGGAGATTGCAGCCAGGTGGAGTCGGGCTCCTCCCCCAGCCAACCAGTGGAAGGACAAGAGCACAGTCTCGAGCCGCAGTAGGGGAGGTTTAGGTTGGACATTAGAAAGAATTTCACCACTAAAGGGCTGTCAAATATTGGGATGGACTGCTCAGGAAAGTAGTGGAGTCAACATCCATGGAAGTGTTCAAGAAATGACTGGATCTGGCACTTCGTGCTATAGTCTAGTTGACAAGGTTGATCATTCAAAAGTGTGGACTTCATGACCTTGGAAATCTTTTACAAACGAAATCATTATGATCCTTGAAATGGGAGAAGGAAGAGTTTTGACTTATTTGGGGTTTTCCCTTTTTTTATTTAAAGCCATTTAAAAAATCATTCTACCAGCACTGAGCATGTGGAAAAGCTCTTCTGAAAAATTTTAAGTTTATGTAACTTCTCTTCCTTTGCTACAGGTTAAAATTTAGGTAAGCAATGTCTTTTACTTCAAGACAATATCAAATTGAGGTTTTCATGTCCTTCATGCAGAGTTTCTGCCCAAGAATTACTGGGCCTGACACTGCATAGTTCCTTGGTCCACTGCAAGGAAGTCTAAAGTGCAGCTAAAAGGGAGAAAGCCCAAGAAGATAAAAAGGGGGAGTTGTTAATGTAGGACGCTTATCCACAACAAGGCAGTGCCCTAATGTTCCTTTTTAAATCACCAGCCTATTCCACCTTCTATAATATTTGTATTCCTACATGTGCTGGTAGACCAAACAATTGCACCTGATAACTTCTAGACCCGCCTATCCCATTTTTGGTGGAGAATAACCAGAAGAAGATGAAGTTTTGAGGAACTTTTTTTAAAAATCACTGAATCACAATTAATTGTATGTATTTGCACTAAAAAGAGAGAATAAATGAAGAAAGATGTTTTAATATCCAATATTTTCATAAAATTATTTTATTTTTATATTAGAAAAAAATAGTACTTTAAAAATAACATTTACAAAGACCTGTGAGGGTAATATATTGCTTTTACTTTGAGTATTTATACATTTTGTAACTCAGATCTAAATAAGGTCACAACAAACCCAGAGAGACATTAAATCTAGAGTTCCCTCTGAGACAAGACTTTCTCCTTTTGACTTTATGCAAATGCTAAATCTGAAGAAAGGTGAGACACTCTTATTCCTCTAGTCTTCCGAGACCTCAATATTCTGAGCCATCTAAATGACTGCAACACATTTAATTTTAAGGCATTTCTTGCACACTATCATTTTACTTGTAACAGTGATGCTTTTATCCCTAGTGACTTAGTGAGCTAAACTGCCCCAACAGATATCTCAACACAAGGCTCCTTATAAGGAAGAAATAATTCATTCCCAGGATCTATTCTCAATAAATGTAAACTGAATGTGCTCAGTCCTTGAGGAAATACAGAGCAGCATTAACTCACACAGCACTGGGACTATGGAACAAACAATGCCTTCCCCTTCAGTCCATCTGAGAATGACTTAATACATTAAGTATCGAGCCACAGAAAGGCAGAGGACACAGAAATAAATGCCAAGAGGATTTAGCCCAGTTCTAGATGTTTGTTTCTTTTAATTGTAGAAAACTGGCAAAGTACGCTTAGTATGTTAAGTAAATTTTCCTAAATGCTTTTAGATTGTAGTGTCTGACTCCAGTTTTAGAATTAACAAGAAATTTAATAAAAATAAAAAGCTGTACTTTGAAAGGGCTCATTTGGTGCTGCCAGTTTATTCCACTTCAACAGAGAAACTCTAAAGAGCTGGCAATATTTATCCCAGAGTATTTGATTTAAAGGGCTAGCAAAAGGCAAAAGTTGTTTTTTTTAGGCTTTAAATTAAAAATTGCCTCTGAACATAATGAAAGAAACTGTTTTATGAAAACATTGTAAAATTGAAGGCAGTGACCAACTACATTATTCTCTCCACCAACCAATCTTAAGATGGTAATTTCATCAACACTCATCACTTCTGTCTGCTTTTCCTGTGTTTGAATTCCCAGCTTCACTACATTGCAAAGTACAGTGATATTCACTGCCTTTACATACAGCAGCGTTTTTTAAGCTTTCAGATGATGTTAGAATACATTTGTTATCTGTAAAACCTACAGCCTTCTTCTAAGAAATGAAACCTCTTGTTATCTAAAAAGGCACACAGAAACAGGTTAAAAAAGATTTGGTTTAGCACTGTAAATCCAGTTGTTTCAGTAGGCCTATCATTCTTTCTTGTTTTCATTATTTTAGTCCTGTCTATTCAATTTTTCTTGTTTTTTTTTCCTCACAGCTTTAGCTCCAACAACCCTCCATCCTCCATTCCCAAGTCCCCTTCTCTGTCTTTGACCACCTACCCTCTGAGAGTTTAGAAATATTTTATGCCGTGCATGAATCCAGACCCTTGTTCAGCTTTAGTGCAGGAATGCCAGGACTCATCTTTCCTGATAAGATTTAACCACTGGGGTGACTTATGTTGGCCAGCATTATGTCGCCTGCCATCATTTTTCTACATTTAGACCTTGGTCTAAATGTAGAAAAATGTTTCACACAAAGACAACTGTGCAGCTGTATGTGACTTCCTTTTAGATCAGCACAACTGGTGGAATGCTCAAGCCTTTTATACTTTACTGGAATGAGCAAAACTGACTGCAACTGGCCTAATGCTCTGAAAAGATTATTAGGAAGGAATTTCACTGCATAGTGGCCAAGGGTGCTTTTCCAAGCAGCTCACAGAACAGCCTTCTATTACATGCAGGAAGTTAGCCAAGTTAAGTTTTGCAGCCATTCCTGCCTCTCTGTGTTGCTCTGGAATAGAAAGATCCCAAAATGGTTAAATGGAAACACAGGCAAGAAATGCTCAGCTCGGTAAGGTCTTCCCTCAAGAACATCCACTGAAAGAAAAACTAACTAGCAATTAAAATAGCTTAGATATGCCTTTAACACTTCCTAATTTCTTTTCTGGAGTTAACACATCTTCCCACTTGATTTCAGAAAGTGGAGGGAACTTGGGGCAAACCTGGCAGGACAAAAGTTCAGCCTCAGATGAAAATTTGCAAGTTGTTCAAGTGCTATGCCAGTGCAGCTGGAGTGGAGCCTAAAGTGGAGCACATCTGGTGCCTGTGGCAGCATGACAAGAGCAAGGATGCCTCTTGCTTCCTTGTCTGCTTCCTAGCCCAGAAACCAAAAAGATTCACCAGCATTCTGTGTATTTGTTAATATACACAGACTCAATAGGAAGTAGATACTCCAGATGAGGGATAGAGAGATGAAAGAGGTGGATCCATGAACTCCTCCTGCTTGTCTCTGGGATTTCTTTAGTGAATTTAAAAATTTCTGCCCAGATCTGTAAAGAAAGAAGAAAGACTAAGTTCAGATAACTGACACATAGGTTAACTTATTATGATGATTTGTTGTTTATTGTCACTCTTCTCACTCTTTTTGGTTTTTACTGTAAAGTTTCTCAACTATGACATGAAGAATTCTTCCAGTGGCATTAGTGTTATTTTTATTGCAGCAGGTGGCTAAGACATGGTAAAGAACAGCCATTACCCCATTTGGAAGAGTATTTCTACTGACTTGCTAGATGCTTATTTAAAGCAGAAATAGTGGTAGAACAGAGAATAAAAATTGCTTTGACATGTGAACAATCATTACTCGTGAATAAGTGATGGAATGAAGAATAATTTTCTTTTTCTCTCACACACATGCAATCATGAAGTTCTTTTTTCTTTCCTTTTTCCTACTGTCTACATATTTAATATCTCTGCTCTCAGAAATGTTGAGATGAAAACCACTACTAACAGTAAAAGAAAGTACTACAAGCTCATCTCTGGTCTGCAGCATTCAGGCTTCCTAACACTTCCAAAATTCTGTTAGAGTTAAGTTTATAAATCCAGCAGAACATTTGTAAATCATGCCTAAAATGAGAAGACAGTTAATATTACAGCAAGCTATCTATGAATTTATGAAATTGGCATCTCAAGAGTAACTATTTTGTGAAGTCCATAGCCAGAAACACAAGCATCAGTTTAAACTCATTTCTTACACAGAAGGTAGGTTTCATGATCCCAAAGAAAAAACCCCAAATTTATAGTATGTACAAAAGAAAAAAAACCAAAAACCCCACCAAACTCTGCAGAAAATATTTCTGCAGTTTAAACTACTTGGTTAAAAATAATCTGTAATTTTCTTAGCATCAGCAGCTGGCAGCAGAAAAATAATAATAAAAAAACCCAACAAAACCCAAACCAGAAAAAAACCCCCAAACAAACACAAAAGCAAAATACCAGCCCTAGCCCCCCCCCCACACCAAAATCTCAGGTCTATACCTAGATGTAAAAAAATTCTCTACACGTGAAATTTCCAAGTACTGTTACTGTTTAGAAGTTTAAAAGCATTCACTTCCCCCCTTCCCCAATATGTGCAAATTCCAAACCACCTCAAGGTTTCTGCCAAGCTTTCTTTAAAAATCAGTCAGCGAGTCTGATAAGTTTCATTCAATTTCCCACCTACTTTTAAGGGGAAATGCAGTTTCTGCAGCGCTTTTCAGTCGCTTGACTACAAAATAAGCTCCTGTTCCAGTCGGAGGTGGAGGATGGGGGTTGGTGCAAACAAAAAGGAGACGACAAAGTTTCGAGCCAAGGCGATGTTGTTTGCACCTCTCAGATTTTATGCCGGGCACGCTTGACATTCCTCCGCCGCATTCCCTGACGGAGCCGCCTCCCCGCTGGGGGCGGCTTGCGCTGCATCATGGAAAATGTAGTCCGTCTGGGAAAACCAGCCTGCCGCAGGGAAGCCGCTCCAATTCCGGCTTCTGCAGGGCACGGCGTGCGAGCTAAGGGCTGCTCGCCGGGCGAGTAAGTGCTGTGTGCAACTGCAAGCCGCCAAAAAAATGCCTCTTACAAGCCATAGATCCAAAATATTTTAATTAATAACAACAACAACAACAAAAAAGTTTTAAATTCCGTTAATAAAAAATGGCGACTGCTCTACCACGAAGCATCAAGGGGTAATCCCATTTCCGAGACAGAATGCAGAAAGTATTTGTTTTAAAACTGAATTAGCGGAGCAGGAGCCAGGCGCAGCTGCCAATCCCACTGGCCGCGCGCCACTTCCATGCGCTCCCACCTCGGCGCCCTCAGCGTGCGCACACATCTGGCTATCCCCACGTACGTGCTGGAGGCGCCGGCACGGACCAACGGCACGGTTTTTGGGGATCACGGAAAACGCCGTGACGCTCCGCTGTGTCGCGACCCACCTGGGTACACACGGCGCCTTCACCGCCTCCCACAGACTCGCCGCCGCTCCGCGCCGCCCTGGCCCGCGCCTCGGCTCTCCCGGAGCGCTCCCAGGCCCTCTGCAGCGCCAGCCGGGCGCTGGCACCGGGATGACGACCTTTACCGTACTACGGCTAATAGGAGGAAAGTGAAACTTCCCACAAAACTCAGCACCAACACATCTTGGAGCGCGCCTCACTCATGCAGCTCAAGAGCTTGCTATACGCATTCATCGGGGCTCCTGATCCAGGGGCGGACGGAAAGGGCTTCGCCCGCCGGTGCCGCACTTCCCGTCGGCGCGGCGCGGCCCGCCCCCGCGGCTTTCCCGGCAGGGGTGACCGGGTTCAGGCCGCGGCGGCGGCCCCGCCCCCGCATTCCATTCCCTACATGGCGGCAGAGCGGGGGGCGCCGCCGGCCACGCCCCCCTTTCCCACCACGCGCGCGAGGGCGCGCCCGGGCTGGCGCGCGTGACATCAGCGGGAGCAGAGGCCGGCGAGGCGCGGGGGGGAAGCGCGCGCCTCCCCCCGCGCCGCCGTTCTATTTACGTTGTGACGCCGATTTGCATAAGGCCCCGCCCCCCGCGGCCGGCGAGGCCGCGCGGCCCCACCCTCTTCGCCACATAAGGGCAGAGGGGGGCGTGTCCCCGGGGGCTCGCGGGCCCTCGCTGCCTTCCTGGAGCCGTTTATAGGGTACAGCCACTTCCGCTGTCGGCTTAGAAGCGGCGCGATCATGGCGGAGCGCGGTCAGCTCCCCCACCCCGCCAAGCGCCTCTGCTGCAGACCCGGCTATGGCTCGGGCTGCAGGCCGGGGCAGCGGGCGGGCGGCTCTGGGCCCGGCGGCGGCGCGCTCTGCGCCGGACCCTCCTCCGCAGCTGCCGCCGCCGCCCTGGGGCTGCTGCCGCTCGGCAAGACCCAGAGCCCCGAGTCCCTGCTGGACATTGCGGCTCGCAAGGTGGCGGAGAAGTGGCCCTTCCAGCGGGTGGAGGAGCGGTTCGAACGGATCCCGGAGCCGGTGCAGCGCAGGATCGTCTACTGGTCCTTCCCCCGCAGCGAGAGGGAGATCTGTATGTACTCCTCGTTCAACACCGGCGCCGAGGATCCCGCTGCCGGTCCCGGGGGCGCCGCCGCGCCTGGCGGGGCCATGGACGCCGCCGCCGCCGCTGCCGCCGACGAGAACCGGCTGCCCTTCCGCAGGGGCATCGCTCTGCTCGACGGCGGCTGCGTCGATAACGTCCTGCAAGTCGGTGAGTCACCGGCCGGTTCCGTTCCCGGACCAGGCCGCCGCCGCTCGGGGCCGCGGGTCTCCCCTGCGTGTCACCCGCTTGCCGTGCCTCTCTCTCCGCCGCAGCTCACCGCCTGCGGCCCGGCCCGTGCGGTCCCTTCACTCCCCGGCTGCACCGTGGGCCGGGCAACTTCCTCCGCCGGTCTCCTCCCCCTCGTGCCCGGGACGCGCAGTGGCTCCCTGCCTCCGTGACACGGACGCGGCTCCCGCCTGTCCCTTTAACTTGCAGCCCCGCATCGCGCCGTGCCCGCTCCCGGTAATCCAGCCTGTGTAATCCCGTTTGGCTCTGCCCTCCTACCAGCGTCCACCCCCGGTAATCCGGGTCATCGCTTTTCCTCGAGCCACAATAGCGAGGAGATGCCGCCCCCCCATCCCGAGGGGGACCGCCGGTGGAAATGAATCAGCAGAAGGGCGGCCGGCGGGGGAAGGAGGGGGGGCGGGATGCGCTGCCGTCCAAAATAAAGACATAAAAGCGGTGCGAGACCCCGGCAGCGGGAGTGCGGGGGGGATCCGCGAACAAAGGCATTTCTAGGGCAGCGGCGACGAGCCGGAGGGAGGGGGCGCGATTCGCCCCGCCGGGGGTGGTATGGCTGGGGGCTTGCTTTAGGATGAGCGGCTTCGTGACAAGGGGGGGAGAACGAAGCTCTTCCTCCTACTGGAACAATACCCCCCTCCTCTTCCTCACCCCCAGCCCAGCCGCTGTTCTTCACCCGCTGCTGGCTCCCTTGGTTAACTCCTCCCTGCCAGTGTTTAAAGGGCTGCAGAGGTGGGTATTCCCCCACTTTTGTGGGGGCTGTCTGCCGGGGGCGGCTCCCCTTCCATTCCTTGAATGGAAAAGGAGCCGCCCCCGGCAGATAGTCCCCTCCGCCGGTGGTGATGCTCTTTGTGCGACCCGGCCACTTTGTTCTCATTTTCATGTTTATTTGCGTCTTTCTTTTTTTTTTTTTTTCTTTTCCTTTTTGTTTCCCCCCTCTCGGTTTTCTGTCGTTTCCCCTCCTCCTCCCCTTAAAAGGGGAAGACAGACAAAAGAGGCTGCTGCTCGCCTTTTGTTGACGGCGGCGGCTCGGGATGTGTGTTTGTGTGCGTGTGGGGCGCTGGGATTCCCTCCTTCGCACTCCCCCAAATTCTCGGTGGTGCCTGCTGCGGGTTTGACTTGGCGGGCACCTTGCAAATGTGCTATCAGATATTTTTTTTTCCGAAGGGAAGATGTGACCCTGCTCTTAGGCTTAATGCTCCTCTCTTCTGCCTACGGGGACTTTCTTTCTTTTTCCATTTTTTTTTAAGTTTATTTTTTTTAATCAACTTTCCTTTAAATTTAATCTTTTGACTTTCTCTTTCCAAGGGGTCTGAGGTGCATCTGTAGTTTCTCAGGACTGACAGAACCAGAAGTAGGGCTTTTTAGTTTGGTTGGCAGTGCTGAGATTTTTTTCCCTTTTGCTTTCACTTGATTCTGTTTGCAAGCGATTAGGAATGACAGGAGTGCACATAGGGAGGGTTTCTTGGCTGATTGCATTTAAGCCAGGAATTCACTGTGAAAATAAAGCCAAGGGGCAATAAATAAAAAATGCAGTCTTTTCTAGGAGGCAGACACCCAACGAGGACTTTGCTTTGCTTGGTTTCAGCAGTGGAATAGGCCTCAGTGAGTAGTTCTGAAAGAAAAAAAGTAACTTTTTGTGTGTCTTCAAATGTGAGGGCATTGAGTAATGTTGGCAAGGGTCAGTAAAGAAAGAAAAAATACGCATGAATGTGACTTAAGTGTTGACTGCTTTTTCTGGAACCTTTAAATGCATTTCAAACAAATACTGTACCTACTGCTGAAAATGCATTTGCTTTGTTATATTTCCCCCCACTCCCCCTCAACCTTATGTGAGCCTCCTTTGAAATTCTTGCAAAAATAGTAGTGGAAATCGGTGATACGAAAGATGTCAGTTGTTTTGACAGAGGCCTTTGGTGAGGGAGTTGTGGAGTACTTGGGTAGGTCCTGCTGTAATTTGGGTAGGTAGCTGTGCAATTAAGAGCAGGGTCTTGCCGACAAGATATTCCTAGTGAAACAGAAAGGTGCAGCTGTGAAAGGCAGTTCCCGTCTAGAGTGAATTATGTTGGGCAGAGAATGGAATTGGTTCCATATAATACAGCTGAATATGTAGCATTGATGAAAACTTAGAATTAAGTTTATGTAAGTGCATGTTTAGTGACCATATAAATGTGAACTTATGTTCTTTGCAGTATGAGTAATGGAAACTCTGTAAATGTTTACTGTTGAACTATGGAAAAGTGCAGTTGGACAAAATGCATTTTATTACATATCAGTTCTAACAGCCCTACTTGTAACCTGAAGTATTACTGTAAACAAGGAATGTGGGACTTGATTTGAGAGACACATAAATTTCAGTTCAGTGGTAGTTAAATGGCACATTTGCTTCTGAATTTTGCATTTTAAGTTTTTCAGTCTAGCTCTGAATAAACATTCTGACTATTTTATCATGGTAAATAATCTTAAGCAGGAAGATTTCCCAAACCTTGTATCTAAGGTTTGCTAAAAATCTTCATGTGATTCTCCTTCATGCCTGCTAACTTAGTCTCTGGTGTGTTACCTTGTTGTAAAGAAAATCCGAAATCTGGTGTGTTACCTTGTTGTAAAGAAAATCCAAAATAAAATGAAGATGATGTATTAGTGATACACAGAAATAACATTCTTGGTAATCAGGCAGTACAGTTGTCTGGTGGCCTATTTTGTAGTTTATTGGTGCTGTCCTAGCATAATAATTAGCATCACTTAATTTTGAAAGGCATTTCTCCAAAGAAGATGGTTTCAGAATTCAATTTGCATCTAACTTATTGATGTATTTATATCTTTTTGATATGCTTCAACTGGACATGAAAGTTTTTATTTTTTTAGTTTATTTCAAAAGAGCCAGAGAATGCAGGTTCCTAAAGCAAACCTTCCCAACAGCACAAAACAACTCTTTTACCATGCATGTGTTTAACTTACTTCAAACCGAGTATTTTTAGTAAAAATTAAAGTCTAAATAAGGAAGCACTTTGTGAGTAAATACAATAATCTGGAAGGAAAATTAGAAATTGACTGTGTTTCATTTGGCCAAATTTTGAAAATGCCAGGAGCCAGCAGACCGTTTTAGATGGTGAAGTGTATATTTGGTTTCTGAGGTTAGTCCTGAATTAGTACACAGTACTGTATTGTCGTCACAGCTGTGGCTGTCAAGGTTAGGAAGAGGTGTGATCCCTCAATAGCACAGCTGACCTGGCGAGAGCCCTTAATGCAGCTATTCTAGGAGAAGAAATAAACCCCTGTGCCTCTGCTGGTATGACTCTTGCTTGGGGAAAGACAGAGGGTTGCCTTGGCTGTAGTGCTGTAAAACTCCGCTTCACTGCTGCAGCCACAGTAGAAGTACTTGAGAATTTTTTGATATGTCAAACAAGGACTCTTACAGTATCCCTGTCTGTTGGTAATTTGAGGTAGGTTTGTCTTTGTTGCATAGACCCTGTTTGCTCATACGGGCCTTTCTTAAAGGGGTTAGAGCCCTTTCCATGGTAGCATAAGGCTCTGTGACTGTGGTAAGTCATGCTTTTAGGTATGAATGGTAAGGGAGTGAGTTGGAGGGAAGGAAAATATAAAGAATTCATTGACTGGCACTCGCCACAGCTCTAGAATATGATGTTAATGTTAGAAAGCTGCCTTGTCTGTAGGAGGAGGTTCATCTGAAGAGCATCATTTGCTTGGAACTGCAGGCTCGTGTTTTGGAAGCCCCTCAGGGGTACCTGGTTGGGGGATGTAACCAAAATGCTTTTTAGAGAAAGCAAAGTAAAATTTCTCCTTCCTTAAATAGTGGTCGAAGGTCACTGATATTTTTTTAATTTGTTCTTAAGTTAAAGACTGGAGATTATTTTGCTTTCAAAACCAGGAGACGCCCTTTTTGTCCACCAGGAGCAAGAGAAGGCTTTAGAAAACCGAATTGGTGGCTGCATGTAATTTTGGTGGTAGTCAGCAGATTTCAGATCCTTTTGGTGGACAATGATTTGAGGCAAATTTTGATTCTTCCTAGCCATCTTTACTGGGAAAAAAAAAACCCAAACCAAAACCAACCCCAAAAACTTCCTGAAATGTCAGAGCAAGTAAAACAAAACTAATTTCTCTTCTTTTGGGACTCAGTTGTTTGAGTGCCAGTGGGATAACATGAAACACTGTTTTTTTCCTTGCAATAAAACCGTACCAAGTATTTTATTCACAAAGGTGACACAAATGTTGTGCTGTGCTGTGAGGTGAACTGAACATTTAGCAGATATGGTGATCTTCACTGGTGCGTGCTATATATATATAGTTGTTGATGAAACCTGTAGGATAGATGGGTTTAGTAAAAGGATTTACTTAATGAAAGTAATACCAAGTTGTGTGACAAACCTAGGCTGTCATTAGCGGCAGTGAAGTCACTGTGTTTAGTGTCAACTTTTATTGACCTGTGATACCAAATTGTTCTGGTACGTGTAGTGAACTTTTTCCAAGGGGAAAAGGTTGTATTAAATTATGCCAATTTAAAGAGGAGAGTTTTGTGTGCTGACATGCTGAAACAACAATCATGTTCAACTTTTTTGGGTTTGGTTAAGAATGTATGAGTAAAACAAGTAATCCAGAATTTGTTAATACAATATTGTGGTATGGGTGTAAACAAATGATGTCTGATTTTTTGCTGGACTTTTTTGACTTAGTTCCAAGCCTAGTAGAGAGTCTTGTGAAAATGCCTTCATTGATTCCAGTTTCAGTTTGCTCTAAGAAATAACTACTGATATTTCTAAGTTTCAGAACAGAAACTAGTAAGCTAATTTTTAAATTATTCTTCCTGAAAGGCAGATATTTAATGCATTCTAGTTTCCTTGTAGGATTTGGAATGCAATGCGTTAATTGGCAAATATGCAAGCCATTTTCTATGTGTCTACTCTAATAGACTATCCTTGACCTTGAATAATTTCTTTGGATACCCTGAAAAAAAACCATAGAGCTAGATAGAAGCAAAAAAAAGCTGTCTTTCAAGACCAGATCACTAAAGGTGGAAAAGCTTTGTAAATCAACTCCTGCATTTAATTCAGGCTTTCTAAAAATATCTATTCTTGATTTCAAGAGAGTGTAAGTATTTTAGAGTGGTTTCAAGATACAAAAATAAAACTTGTATATATTATCTTCCTGTGTAATTATGAATAGTAGGATAGATCTAATTGGACAATGTTAGTACTACTGTAGAATTCATTTATTTTTTAAGGAAAATAATTGCTAATCTCTTGCCATTACAAGTAGACGAAGAAATCTTGTTTTGTACAAGAGTGTTGTATTTGGTTCATGTAAAAAATTTTTTCATTGTGTGTTTTAGGTCAGTTTTCATGTTTCTTATGTTTTATTTTCCTCTTCATTTTAAGGCTTTCCTTACTTCCAAGAAAACAATTTTCATTTTCAAAGCTGCCATTCCTTTTAGAAAGTGATTCCATCTTTGTATATGATCCGATGCTTTGGTATGTAGCAATGTCTGAATTTGAGCCACTTATCATGCCAGCAGTTGATGCCTGCATTTACTTTCTTTCCCTGTGTGCTGACTTTCAGAGGTGAACTATTAATTAAATGGAAAATCTCTGTGTGTGACAGAGGGCTATTTAAAAGGCATTATCACACAAACTAGTTTCCTTAAAAATCATTTGGTAGTTGCTGCATTTTGCTGTATCATTTGCTTTTATAAATGAACCTGTTAAATCATTACTTAAGACTCTGGTCAAGTTCTAATTTTAAAAATTCAAGTGAAAAAATGTGTGAGACTGTCAGGTGTTGAAGGATGAACTGTAGTAGATGGCATGCTCTTAGATATGTGTGTATGAGTTCAATTAAGTGTCACCTGCTGTCTAGGTAATCTCGTGATGTCAAGATAAATTGTGAAGTTCTGTAGTAGTGTAAATATGAGTGCAAAGTTTAGGAAAGCTGCTGACATTCCTTAACTTGCTTTCTCTTTAGCTTATTTTCTTAAGGGGTAAGGTAGGAGAATTCACTGCATCTTTAAAAAAAAAAAAACAAAAGCCAAGTCAGAAAAGGACCACACTATTTTAACTGACAAAAGGTATCCTAATTTATGAATATGCTGTCTGTGACACGAACTAATTTGAAACCTTAAAAAGCTTTCATGTGTAGCTTTACAGATTTAATGTGAATTCTGATTGCCTGGAATGCAGACAGCCTGACAGCACGTGAATACTTGAGTGCTGTCCAACAGCTGCAGTTGTTCTGAGAGATCTGTCTCCTTGAACTTCCAGTTTTTGCTGTTGGTTTACTGTCCAAGACAATGTATGTAAAAAGTTCTCAGCTGGGTATGTGTGCAGTCCTTGACATGGCTTCATAACCTTCTGTGACCGGGATCATTGGCAGTGTTGGCTGGTGCTGTACACTGGTTTGCATTCTCCTTCCAGCTGCATGCCAATTACCATGATTTATGTGATGGCCTTGCGGCACATTACCCTGCTGTCCTCTGAAACAGCAACATGCATCCAGTCTTTGTTGCCTTGGCTGTGCTGTGGAGGGCCAGGAAGTCTGGAAAAGCTGAGATATAAATCACCATCTTAAAATAGATGTTTTCTGACTGAATTCTGCAAATGTGCAAACAGACTGGAGGAGTTGAGCCTTCTAATAGTAACTCCACTGTAGAGGATTCCTTTGTGATTAAGTCAGAACTGATAAAAGGCCTGCTGTAAGAGCTGAGTGGGCATACAAAAGACTTTTTCTGATGTGACACAATTCAGTATACACTTAAGAGTCTCCTAATGTAGAATTTATACCAGCACTTTATTAAACACCTCTGAAAAGTGAAAACCAAATATTCAAAGAGGGCAGATTTCAGCAGTGTTTATATTGTAAAGTAATTGTGATACACATCAGTACATGCTTTAAAAAGGAGAGTGTATTTTTTTATTTGGGGTTTTCAAGGTTATTTATTATTGTTATTTTTTACTGTAAGCCTCCATTCGTCTTTGCAAGTGAGTGTATTTGACAGTTGAAATACCTGGAAGTTTTGCTTTGGAAATGCAAGGGCAGTGGCTGAGAAAGTCTGATGCTAATTGGAAGGATGCAGTTAAAACCTGTCAATAAGTTTAAATTTGCACTAGTAGAGCTAGCTGATCAGATAAATAGGAAGCTCATGTATTGAATTAATGTTCTAAAAATTTAAGTGATTTATCTTTTATCATAGTTTATTTAACAATCCACCTGTTTACATAAGTGATCTTTCATAGTTAATTGGTGTCAGACCTTTAATACATTTTGGCATCGCTGGGAAAGTAATGTGGGAAATGGTGTAGTAAGGTATTTCACAGACTTACATGTTAGAATATATTTTTATTATGTGTTTTTTACTTTATTTTTTCACAAAAGTTAATTGCATTTAAATGATTCTCTTAAAGGCCTGAAAAATCAACTGTTTCGTAGCTGTATGACTTCTAAGAAATGAGACACTTAGTTGTATGTGTGCCAAATTTAACTGCTAACTGGTTACTGACAACCGGTAGTAATGCAGTGGCAGTGTAGGAACTATGCAGGAATTGTGCGGCTGACTACAATATTTAATTTACACTGACTAATGAAATTAAAAACATTAAACCATCAAGGCATTTAAAATTGGATAAACCCTTACAGAATGTTACAAATGTACAGCTTGTAACAGAGTAGAGGATCAAGTTTGCATGTATTCTAAGTATTTAAATGTTTATAAACTTGTGTTAAAAGCTTGGCTTTGGGTTAAAGGCTTCAGCAGTGGCTCTCAGATTTGTTTCTGTGTGTTTAGAGTTTGACTCCTTCTTCTTTTATGCTAGTGTCCTGCATAGCAGTGTTCCACAATGTGTGCAAGGCAGCACAAACTTTTCAAACTCAAACACTTCAGCTTCTAGCTTGCTCTTGTCAAAAGTGGCTCTTAAGCTTTATTTTTAATTTTTAATTTCTGCATTCACCTTTGATATTTTGACTATGCTGATGTGCATGGAGCACTGATCCATATTCAGTGATTGATATGTTTGTCAGTAGTATAAATAAATACAGGTAGTGTGATTTTCAGCGTTTCATATGCTTGATGGTTGGTCCTTTCTTTGACTTACATGCTGCTGTGGCTATGAAAGGATAGCAGTTAAAATCTGTGTTAAGAATTCATTACCAAATACACTTACACTTAATCTTGGGATCTTCTGGAAAATGTGAGGAAATCAGTTCAGTGGAGGACTGTACTGTAAGTTGTTGGTTGCTTCCACAGCAGTTCCATCAGACTTTGCTTCTGCTATTGGTGGAATACAATGCAGTATTTTGGGAGGGTGGAAAGTAGTCTTAGTAAAATACTCATTTGCATATTTACAAAGCTGAATTTAGTGACAATACTTACTGGATTAAACATGGCTTGTTCTTCTTTAGGACAATTCTGCAGAGTCTATTGATTTTAAAAGTTCAAGAACAGGGAAAAATAAATAGTCTGAATTGCTTAATATATTAGCTCAAAAAAAAGAAAAAAATTGAACACTTTTATTCTGAAATGCTGTTATTACTAATGACATCTGGCTGTGCTGCTGCTGTGGTATATGCAAAATGAGTCTCAGTTCTTCCATTGATTTAGATCGTGAACTGAAACCTTGCAAACTGTCTACAGTTAGTGCCTTGGGGATAAAATATCAAGTACATTACATTCTGTTTCTGGATTTAGTGTAGCTATATTATACAGAAGCCCAAAACTTCAATTTTGCTTCCTCCACAGCAGGGGGATGAGGATGACATAAAATGCATGGATCTTTTTTATCTTTTTGTTATTGCAAGCCATGATGTGTGAGTGCACCATCATGCGGCTTTCCTTGTCAGATTCGAATACCCATGAATTAACAGAGGTGACTTCAGCTCAATGTGCTAATTCATGAATGGTAGGCAGCGACTAGGACTGGGACATGATGTAACAGTTGCTGTGAAAGTCTGATGGGATAAGCTGAGAAAAAAATTCCTCAGTCTTGTGTATAAATTTTAGAAGTAGCATACCACTTAGTTTTACTGACAGTTTTGGGTGATCAGTTGTTAAATTGTCATGTATCCTGGCAGTAGTTTACAGGTTTGATTTATAGGTGATTTAGTAGATGATAAATGTAAATTACTGTTTGGTAGCAGGGAGCAAAGATGTGTTTAGGAGTAAACAAGAGTTTGTTTTATTAAATACACTCTTGAAGAGAAGAAAGGTGATAAAATGCTGAGTAAAATGCTTTATAGACGAGAGGCCAAGAGAGAAGTGGGGAAGTGGTACTTCCTGAGATAGTACAGAGGTCAAAGACCTCACTGGATATCTGATGAGGTATATTTAAGGAGGATGTAGTCCAAATGACTGTTCCCTCTATATGATCTGCATTTAATGAGTATTAGCAAATGCATGGAAGCTAATAGACTTTTTGCTATAAAATGAAACACAGCTTTCAAGATGAAAAATAGGTTAGCAAATGGTAACTTAGTTGTTCTGTAGCTTTGGAAATTGTAAAATAGTTTTGAGTTATGAAGTGGTTGTCCTCTCACTCTTTTCAACCTTTTGTTCCAATTTCAGTTTTATAAGTAAGATGTATCAGATGCACAAATGTAATGCTCTGATTTTTCAGATAATGGTGGCTTTCTCTGTGTTTGAAGGGTGTTTGTCAGATTTTACTTTAGCAGAAGCTGCTTCTGTTCAGTCATGATGGAAGCTTGGCCAGTGGTATAACAAAACTATTGACTTTGTTCTTATACTACTGTTTCAAAGAGATTTTTTCATATCATTATCTTTGATAAAATTGTAGACTCTAATTAAGTTTCATTTACTATAAGTTGTTTCCAAATTGTAGCTTAATTTTCCTGAATAGACATTAAATGGCTTGGTTTTAAAACACTGTATATTGCAAAAGGAGACTTGTTTTTGTATTTTGGTCCTCTACCCCCAGTAGTGAATATGTATGGTACCCAGACTTGTGAAAAACAGATCCCCCCCCCACCCCCGCAGAGCCTATATATTGTCCTGACCTGGGACAGGGAGTGCAGACAAGGATCTGATGAAGAGTGATACACAGTTCATTGGACAGTTCTTCAGACAAAAAGTAGGAAGGGGAAAGAGGAAGACAACTGTCAGAGTTGTGGCAGTGGTGATCAGAAGGAGTAGAGATGCTTTTCCTGCTGATAAGAGGTCATATGAAATACAAACTTAACATTTGTAGGGGTATAAGATAAGTGGTAAAGACTAAAAACATAGGACAGATGTGAGCATTGTAATCTCAGTACCAAAGAGATCTAAAGTCTTGTACTTAAGAGGAAGGACTTGTGTGTGCTCAACAGGACAAGGAAGGGTGCTACTGTTGTCAGAAAGCTGAATATTCCTAGTATGTAGCATATGCTTAAGGGAGTAAGATGTCAGTAGGATCAAAGCCGCTCCTTCCTGATACTCAAAGTGTGAAAAGATAGCTAGTGAAATGTTAGAATGGGTGAGTGGAAAGATCTGAATCATGGGTATGTGCTTCAGTGGATCCTGCCTGTTACAAGGTCCATCTTCCCCTCCCTCATTGAATAACAAAAGGAAGTTAAGAAGTAGAGATCAGATGTTGAGAAACATCTGAAAGGCGGAAGCAGAGGAAGATGACTGAGCAATGAGACACTAATCTCTGAAAGGAAGTAAAAGGAGAAGCACAAAAATCTGTAAAAGTTGAAATTTCTGGGAGGGGAATCAACAATTTGTGGAAGTGCTGAAAGGTACAGGAACTTGAATCCAGAGGACATTTTCACTGGGGACTATGGTGAGAGCCATCCCAGTGTGATGCATTGGAGCCAGCAAGGGTCCAATGGCAGAACTACATTCCAGACAAGGGCCTTGGTGTAGTCAGTGACTTCGTTGTGGGATCGAGAGGGTGATGTGGTACAAGATGGTGTGATATAATGGAAGCACCTCAGGCAAAAGTTAATGGGTGAGGTGGGAGAATCAGCAGCATTAGAGTGCAAGGAGTGTCTGTATGTTAGCCTGGCATACATGTAGCTTGATTGGTAGGCATGAGGGGTTTTTATAGCTGTGTTTTGTTCCAGGAGCCCAGGACGTATAGCATGTCGTGCAGCCTTGGTGAAGCAGTGTCATGAGCCTGGGGATTGGGCTGTGTGGTGTTTGTATATTACAAAGTCAAGAGCAGATCCACTTGTATTGCAGTTGATGCTGGTTTGAAGTATCAGAAGCAGAGTGGGGATATTGTATTTGTACAGTGGGATGGAGGTGGGACTGCTGCAGAAGGAGCCTGCAATTTAATCTTCCATCAGTAGTTGGTTACAAATAATGCGAGTCAGCAGCAGCACGTTCAATGCAAGCTGGACGGACCTTTGACCAGCTTATTCTCTGCAGAGCACGCTGCCCTCACACCATACTCTCTGCATTGACCAGCTCTTCTTGCACGGGTAAAAGCAACTTTGGTCAGCTGCTTTCTGACAGGAATGGGTGTATTTGCAAGCAGGGGGCTATAGCGATGTTTGTGGGCTGTCAGTGTCTAACAGCGGTGTCCAGTGTGGTGGTGACAACTCGCAAGCCCTGATGTGGTGCAGCAGCACAGGGCCTTCACTGACTTGAGTGATACATGTCAGCTGTTTGGAGCCTCTTTTGCAATCTGTGCAGATGTGGTGTGCTGAACAAGGTAGGTAGTTTCTGGTCTTTGTAAATATGGATTTCAGGCGCAACTGCAGGCCTGATGTCTGTCTTTTTCTTAAGACTGGTAACCTTAGGTTGCTTGAGAAAGGTTATAAGTGATGAAGGCCTTAAACTCTGACAGAAGTTGTAACTATATTTCCAGTTATTCCTTTTCTTAGGGAGGGGTAATATTTCTGGTTGACCAAGCCTGGTGCCCTAAAGAATGCTGCTGATACGGAAGCACAGTGTGGCTGTGAGCATGGGAATTCTCCAAGAGCTTGTTCCAGCAGGGTTGCAATCTCTTGTCACTCAGTGAACTCCTCCAAGGACAGACTACAAAACAGGCCTATCAAAATAATTGTTTTCCATGATGAAATACTTGTCATGAATATGGTAAATGAAAGAACTGGCTCATTTGCTGAGCTATGACTCATTTACTTCTCTGCGCCTCATTGTGTAACTCTTAGAACAGAAAATGCACATTGCTGTGCTTATAAACTAGTATTTTGGAAAGGTTTTCTATGATTGCCATTTGCAGACTTCACCCACTGTGATGACCACTGTGTTATTAACCCTGAAGTTACATCATTGCTTTAGGCTGGCTTAAATGTGGGCTGCTCTTAAAAGAACACTGCAGTTCTCAAGCTTTCAGCTTGTGCCAGGGCTTGTGGAGCTGCATGGTTAGCCAGACAACTGGCCTGCTTACGAATTCAGCTCTTGCTTGGTGAGTTTTACCTGGTTTATTGGTGAAGAAAATGCTACTCTTGATGCCAGGGAAAGAAGATTGCATGAGGAGGCACTGGGAAAGTCAGGGCTCCTTTTTGTCAGTCACACTTTAGACTGGTCTAAAGGGGACATGAAGCCGTAATTGCTGCCTGGGGAACGGAGGTAGCTGCTGTGTTTGGGAATTAAACTCTGGCAAAAGGCAGCTTGTTTGTTTCAGTGCTATCAGGACAGGCCTTTCCTGAGCTCAGATGCTGTGTTTGACATACATGAGTGAGCCATTTTCCATATCACTTCATCCATGGTGGTGGTTTTTTTTTTTTTGTGGTACAAAATCTCGGCTTAGTGATGAGTACCCCTCCCACACTCCCATCAGTGGTTAAAAAAAGCCAGACAAATGTTTACTTCAGGAGTACAGGAAAGGAGAAGAAAATACCTAACAATTTAGTCCAATTGTGCAAATTCATATCTGTCTGTATTTGCGTAGCTGTTGCAAAAGGTAGTTTTTGCTTTCAAAGTTCATGCATTTCCTCTTCTTTTGTGGCAGTGTTAAACTTCAACATACTTACAGCATAGACTTTTGAAGTAATTTTTCTCCTTATTATGCTGTAGTTTGGTGTACAAATCATGTGTATTGTGTTTATTTTCATCATACCTATTGACCTGTTTATTTTCATCATAGTTGTTGCTATAGTAAGTGTTCACAGCTTTTTGTGTGACTAGACCTGCTGAGCCAACATAACTAAGAATGAGAAATCTCTTCTTTGCTTCTTGAACTCTCATCTGTTGCTACTCAAGAGTCACTGGAGGTTGCAGGGTTGTGGTAGTGTAGCAGAGACTTTGGGTGTCTGGCATGGTCTTTTTTTTCCTACTAGGTAATTCTGGAGAAAGAACTGATGGAGCACAGTGTGGAGATTTCAAACAGAGTTTGTAGGGCTGGCTTATGAGTAAGAAAAAGCCTTACTGCTTGTAAAATAAGTACTTTTGATACGGATTTATTGACAGTCTGAAATAGCTTTGTGGTGTTCCAGTATCATTACTGCTTCCTCAAGTAGAACATAATTGAGCAGAATGGTGCTTTTGTATAACTTCTGTAGCGTGGAAGTTAAATGACAGACAGCTGCTTCAATAAGTGAGGTGTGTTTACTGAAGTGATCTGTTTTCAGCACTCCAAGTCAATGTGTGGTCTATTCCAGATGCACCTAACAAATGCAGAGCTTTGTTTGCCCGTAACTGGTGGAGGGGAGAAGTGCGTAAATGCCTTGTTGCATACTTCATGCTGCAGATGAGGCCATTTTTTAAGGCAGAAATAGCTTTCTTTATCATAAAGACAATTTTTTGTGGAACTTGTCTGTCTGGGAGAGGGTGCTTTGGCTTTCTCAACTGCTTGCACACTGGGAGATCAAAGATTATTACTGGCTTACTTTAACAGTAGCCTGCTTCAGTGAGGAAGAATTCATCGGGGTTGCTTACTTCCTAGAGGCTTCCGACAGTTCTGACTAGGCAGTTGTGGCTGTCAGACTGTTAACGGTGCTCATGAGTGAGACATGGGCTGCTCCTTAAGTTGTGCAAAGCTTAAGCAGGGTTCTTTACCTCTCTGGGTTGTCTCCTGGTGGAAGGGAGACTGCATGACCTCCAACCCTAACTGAAGTGTCTAGATCCTTCCAAACCTCTGCCAGTAGTATTTATTGGATGTGTTTGTCTAGGCTCCTAAGCTAAACATTTCTCATTTGAGGAAAGTGAAGTTACATAGTCTGGTATCTTGCCCTCTCTATAGCTCCACTGCTAATGGTATAAAATTAGATGTTTATAAAATTAGATGTCTACTTTCTGTCATACTTTGTTTTAGGCTCATCAGAGTTGTTTAATGTGATACTTTGGAAGCTGACTATGACTTCTGCAAGCCAGGTTTGTTAAAGAAGTACCAGTTTGAACTCTTGTCTGCTTAGGAAAATGAAAAGCACTGAGGTGTATCAGTCTTACAGTTTTTGTAACCAATTAGTGTGGTTTCATGGTTGTCTTGTTTTTGACCCCTCCCCCTCTATTCCTACTTACGCTTTGCCATTTTGAAGATTAGTACAGTCAGTGCAAATTGGCTCTTCAGAACAGGGCTTTGAGCTATACACAGTGCTATTGCTTAAGTGACACTAACAAATAGGAAAAAGAGCAATCCCCCCTGGGTAGTGCAGGAGGTTCTTTAAACACACTCAAATACAACAAAAGTGTTCAAATTTGAAGCTTGGCTAGGTTATATTCAGTACAATGCCAGGAAGGATGAGACCAGGGTGAGGGAAGAGGAGAAGAGCAGAGCTTGTAGACATCCTTTACCTACATGAAATTCTGAAGTTATTTCCTGCACTTTCATTTCTATATTTGCACAAATGCAAGGTTGTAATTAATGTAATTCTAGAAAAAGTATTTTTAAATTTCACTCATAATTGAGTGTGTTTAATCTGGGGAAACTTATTTTTGCATTTGTTTTCGAAATAGGGTTAAAACCCTGCAATTTTTATGTGCTGCAGTTGAGTGAGTCTCTGTAATGCTATTAAGTGTAAAACTTACTTGGATTGGTGTTTCTTGATGGACCAGGTCCAAGTGGGTGTTCTCATCACAGCACTTGGGTTGAATGAAAAAGAGTCTACCCCTAAATCCCATGTACTTAGGTCTTTGCATACAGATTTGCTCGCAAGTTTAGAATTTTGTAGAACTGGTTCAGGAATCTTGACTGGCACTTGCCGTCCTTGCCAAAGCTCTCCAGAATCATTATGTAAATACCCTCACACCAGCTGTAGGTGAGAATGCTGCCTGTGTGTGCACGGCCAGAAGCTGCTGCATTTCAGCTGCTCGCTGTAATTTTGTTTCTTCAGACCTTTATCTTTCACCTTCCTGAAAGACATCTGACCACTTTCCACCAAGGACTGAAGTCCTGTTGGGAGACAATCCACAGGGCAATTTCCACTGAACAATGAATGTGCCACCAGCTGTGCTTGTGCCTAGTTTCTTTTCTTGCTGCAGTAGGTGTGAAGTTATTTAAGGTTGTTTGACCTAATAGAGAAGTTTAAGACAACTCCTGAATTTTAAATTTGAACATATGAGGAGGGGCTCCTAATGGTTTCAGATTACTGTGATTTCTGAAATTGTTTGTGTAGTTTTGTCCCCTTAGGTGCTGTTTGAATTCAGGGTAAAGGTGCTGCTGGTTATGCTGTGCAGATGGTAGGTTTAGTTCATTTAGTAGTCTCCCTAAATGTATTCATCTTTAAAGACAAAATTTTCTGCAAACTAGGAACCGAGACTCATGAAATTCCTTTTAGCCTGCAATTTCTGTGAAATGCATCCCAAAAAAATTTAGTGTGTACAGTGATTTGATAAACTTCCATCACGATGAATCTGTCACAGAGTCAGGATGCAAGTACTTCATCTGTTCTGACTAACAGTACTTAAGCAGAAACAACAGGCACAAAATTAATCAGTCTGGGTCTCTGGGAGGTGTTCTTTAGTATTATCTTTGCATGAACAGCGCAGCACCAGGTAATAAAGAAAACAGAAAATGTTTCGTGCATAATCATTGAAACCTTTGCTGTTGGGAGGCCTCAGAACATAAAGGTCGTTCCAGTCAAATGTATGAAACTTGGTTTTAGATGGGACT
The DNA here is from genome assembly GCF_036417665.1 of Passer domesticus. NCBI lineage: Eukaryota > Metazoa > Chordata > Aves > Passeriformes > Passeridae > Passer > Passer domesticus. The sequence goes on from NC_087512.1 coordinate 20,705,001, forward strand.
TTCTGTTCTTAACATAGACTGTTATGAACAGTTAGTACATTGAGACATTGAAAGCAGAGCGTCAGTTTTAGAAATACTGGCATCCCTCAATGAGGGAAAAATGTATCTTGAATGATGACTTGTGGTGAGTATACAGGTTCACACGGTGTTTCTTACTGAGCTTCATGATAGTTTCAGCTCATTTCTACACTGAAATCTTTCCCCGTCTCATGTAGTAATGAGGACATGGAAAGAAAAAGATAAACCCAGACCCAAAGCAGTGTATTATGAGAAGACAGCTGCAATTTAAGCCACCCATTTGTAAGTGACACTGGTCTCCAGAGATGCAGTGGTTGTGAATATTTTGAAATCCTTCAATTTTTAATTGCTAAAATCTTGAAATGTATTCCTGATCACTGCAAGCTTTTTTATCTCTTTGCATTCTGGCTGTTATGAATACAATTTGACACATCTTTATTAAGGCTATTTTAATTTGATTCATACAGAGAGAGCAAACTGAATGCAAAGGAAGAACCTCTGCTGAAGGCTGGAGTAGTTTCATTCAGCCTGGTCACTTAGCAAAAAATGTATTTCCTCAGAAGAGTGATTAAAGTATGTGTCCTCTATCTTTGTCATCAGTTGAAGTTATACCTGAAATTATACATCACACTGGAAACTGTACTATAATTGAGAGGTTATTCAAGAGAGAAAAAACATTAGGTGAATGGAATCTGTGACTTCTAACAAGTTCACTGAAAGTTACTAAGTTCTTGAGCATAGCTGAAAAGTAGAAGAACTTACTTCTGTTGACAGTGTTAAGAGTTGATAAATATCTGCCCTGTTAGATTTATATGAGTTCATCTAGTCCACTTAAAACAGGAGCAAGACCTCTAGGAAAACCTTCATTAACCCTATGTGCTGATGATGACTGTGCTGCTCTTCTCATTGTATATTAGCAGTCAGCAGGGAGACTCTCTATAATTTGGCATTCTGAAGCGAATTGCATTTACGGTGCTGTCTGCACAGGCTGATTTTGAAGGCGTATAAGATTAGGTATGACAGGAAGGGGAAAAAGATCTTCCAGCATATATATAGAAATGGTTGTGTTTTGGAGGCTTTATGCATTATAAATATAGAAACTACTTTTCAGCTTTTGTTTTTTGCCAGTAGTAATAAGTTTTTCATACTCTCACAGCTGTTTATTGTATGAACAGCTGACAAAAACTCATGCTCTGAGGTAAGGTGAGCTGGCTTCTAGGTAGAACAAAGACCTTTGTTAGAGTAGGAAAGAGATTCCCCCCCACCCAGAACACAAATGTAAAGGCAGCTGGCAGCATGACTGCAGATCAGAAACATATCTGGAAACTTAATTCTCCCAGTTGTGGTGTTACTGAAGTGCAGAGATTTATTTTTGTTTTACTGTCTTTAAGGATTTTAATATTTAGCAAATAAAACTGTATGTTTTTGTATGCTGGATTTTGGGTTATATAAAAAGCTTTAATACACAGAGAATAATTGCTAAAAAGGAGGAATGGACATGACTGCACACGTGGTGTGATTTTTCTTGTGGTGAGGAATGGGGGAGTCATTTGGGTTAAACTAGATTAAATAAATAAACCCTGTAGGTCCTGGAGCCCTTGGGTTTCCCTGAGTTCAGCATTATGTGGGAGTGTTATGGAAATAGTAATTCAAAATAAGCAACCCCTGATGTTTGTAAACAGGTATCTAATGTGCTTGCTTTTGTCATCTCCTCCCATAGACATGATACCACTTAGTTTGCATATGCGTTTTTACTTAGATAACCTTAACAGAATGCTACTTGCTCCCTCCTTAATTTTTCTGTGAGCCTAAGCCATTACCACAGTCTTGATCTAGCTGTGTGACTACTTTAGCTCCAGTGTTTTGTTTATTCTGCCTTTTCACCCTCCAACTTGGCAACAGTGTTTGGAGAGAATTTCGTGAGGGAGAAATGCTTCTTCTACTTTGAAGGGTAGACACCACTGAGTCAAATCAGGTTCTCCATGCACAAAGAAAAGGAATTTAAATGCAATAGCATGTAAAAAAGAAGGGTGCCCAATTGCACTGTACAGGGTAAATGATGTATAGAAAGTGGTGTCTTCCACAGATGGACCAAGGTAGTGTTGTATTTTCAACTTGTTCATTTGCTGAGAGTAAATTGCTTTTCTTGAAGAACAAAATGAAAGTTTTTATCACAATGTTCAAAATTTTTTGAAGAGCAAAACAAAGTGTTTATCACAGCCTTTGTAACTGGCAAACAGGTTTTTTTTTGTGCTTTGGTTTATAAACTATTATGAATTCACTAGTCTGAAAAATAATAGAATGTAGTTTCTTCTTTAATTTGAAGAGCATTTCTATGATGCCATGTTGCAACTTCTAACACATATGCTATTGAATGTTTTGGGAGTCTTCCTTGAGAAAAAGGTTTAAACTTAGCTGAGTTGTGATCTCTGACAAAATAACTGATACTTAATATTAAAACAAAAACTACTCAAATTCACAAATGAGTATAAGTTCTTATACTGTATTAATTAAACTACACTTTTTATCTTGTTCCATTCTGTCCCAGTCATGAAGTCTTAAAAATGTTATGGCTCCCAGATCTGTCTCGCATATAGAAGACACTGAGCTTAGTTACAGCAGACTTGAGTGTTTGCGCTGCTTTTTTACAGAGGGCAAGTGTGTTCACTGAAAATAGAAATCAGTTTAAAACTGGTTACAGCCACCATTTTCTAAGCCTCTTACACTGTTTTTAAATCACTTTGCTTTGCAATTATTCAACTACATTGACTGTAAAGAACAAAAGCTAGTAAGAATTTAGGATTCTTAAAGGGCATAGCAATTAATTTTTGAAAACTGTTTAGACCAGTTCACTGACATGTACAGGGTTATCAAAGCACAGCAGGCTCAACACTAAATGATACAGTGATTTGTACTATTCAAAATGTTCTGTGTTAGTGAGAAAGCCAAGCTGACTTTTGACATAGGAAGATAATGGACAGCAATCACTGATCACCCCACTAAGTTCAAATGACCTATTGCTAATAGCAGACTTAACACTCTTTTATTTCCTTTTTTTAAAAAATCTTGCTTGTGGCAAAATATGTCAGCTACTTAAGGCACTTTCTGGATTATCTAGAGTAGCATTTCTGGAACTCAAGGATCATTTTGGATTCTCTTTGGCTATATATTGGTATCATAATTTTCCCTTTCCCACTTTTCTCATCCTTTCTTCAGATTATTGGTTTGTACTGTGTTCATCTGCTGCAAATAAATAGTGGGGTGAATTTGCTTGTCCATGACCCTCACTGTTACAGTTTTTCATAACTCGTGTAGTTTGAAAGCTTCTTTTGGTTCCTTTTTAGTTGGATGCTTAGATCAGTTCTTTTTCTTACTGCATTTATTATGGTTTTGTTTTGAAACTTTGTATAAATGGAGGAATCCACTAGTCTTGAAATGTGGTTCATTCAGTGAAGATCTGTATGCAGTAAGGCTTACTAAAAGCAATAGTTTTCTTTTGCAATTTGACTGTCTCTGTAGAAAGACCGCGGCTTGGTTGACCTATGCTGTGTCTGTGTAGTATGTCACTGGACATTCCTGCTACTGACATAGCTTTGGCTGCATCTGCAGTTGAAGAGCATGAAACCTTGCAGTGTTGATGAGTCTTAAATACAATTTGCAAGAATTCCATGTGCTGTAAGGTATATGATACCAGTATGGCACAACCTGAAAGATGATTAATTGCTTGCAAAACTTAAATCTAATTTTCAAAATGGGTGAAGTCAGATTTGTGGAGTATTTTGTACCTGTTTGTACAGAAGTGTATAGTACAGCAGGAGTTATGCAGCTGATAACTTTTTGCATCTTTGTATTCATTTGCACTAAAATGGTTTTTAAAAAACACAACAAAAACAGGTCCTCACTAGTTTCTTTCAAGAAATTAATGCTCCATGAAGAAAGACTCTTCAACAAAAGCACTACCCCTTTTCTTTTGAGCTTTTCAATCTTTTGTCATTAACCGCTTGTCAGTGTGTTTGCTGGCAGTTGAATTTAAGCTTTAGAATTTTTGGGAAGTTATCAAAAGAGCTTAATCCTATTGTCTCCTTGGATTATGTTGAGGTGTGGATGTTTTTGTGTATTTTTTGTTCTGTTTTTTTTTTGTGTGTGTGTGTGTGGTTTTTGTGTGTGTGTTGTTTGGTTGGTTTTGTTTGTTTTTTTTGTCTTTTTTTTCTCTCTTTTTAAGTGACTAGGTGGAAGTTGAAACTCTAGTCTATTTTTAACTTTTTTTTTTTTTTTTTGGCAGGGTTAATCTAGGAAGAAAGATAGTTCTGTTTCTGGGATTTTGGACTCCATCAAGGCTGAAGAGTATTACTAGTATGCTTATGAAACTCTCAGGGCAATAAATGCAAGGTCTTAAGAAGTCAGTAATTCTGTCTGACTCCTTCCCAAGATTTCTGTCTAGTTTAAAGACATGGCATGGCAGAATAGTAAGGAAGCCACTATGACAGTAAAAAGTGTTTCCTTCTGCTCAGGAGGAACTTCCTGTGTTTTACTTTATCTTGTCACTGGGAATCGTGGACAGGAGTGTGGCTCAGTTTGCTTTGTTTTCCCTTTAGGTATTTGTACAAATTGATGAGACCTCCCTGAGCCTTCTCTTGTGCAGGCTGACCAGATCGAGCCGTCACAGCCTTTTTTTTCTGTGTGGGGTGCTTCAGCTCCCACATTACCTTTGTGGCTGTGTGCTGGACTCACTTGAGTGGATCTGTGTCTGTCTTGTAATGGGGAGCCCAGCCCGGGACACAGCACTTCAGGAACGGCTCCATGGTGCTAAGCAGAGGGGAAGGATCACATTCCTTGATCAGCTGGCAGCACTACTCCTCTTACAGCCCAGGATACCACTAGCTGCCTTTGCTTCAAATAACAATCAAAAGAGAGCATTTTAACTGGTTCTGGCTTCAGACTACCCTTAAACCCAAACAAAAGTGGAATAAAAACACTTAAATAGCAATCACAACTCTGCATTTACTCTGCCAGTGTAACTGGGACAGTTTCCTCTTAACAGGAGTTACTTTTCAAGCTTGAATTTTAACACCAGCATTAACACCATTTTCTTAGTGGATGGAGATCAGAATTGCTGCGGCTTTATTTGTGATGAGCTACAAAATAATTGATGAATTGCATATTCTGTTGGCATAATACTTTCTTGCTGTTTCTGTGATTTGCTTGGATTTCTGCTTACAAGAACTTGGTTGCTTTAGTTAACACAGATAAGACTCTTGAGGCATGAGGGTACTCATGTAAGCTTTACCTGGATTGCCTATTTCCCCCACTTCTCTGATTCCCTCAGATTATCTTGAAGAGAACAAAGTGTGGGTAAAGAGGAATTGAAGCTATCTCTTTGAGAAATGTTGGCTGGTTTGTATCTTCTCTATGGCAATAAAAAACCTGCTTTGCTTTTTGTTATGTGCTTTCAATAGAACAAGAAGAAAGCTTTCTCCACCTACACCATTGTTTCCATTTCAGCTGAGGCCAGTAATGAAACTAGAAGGTAAACCACTATAGAGCTATCTGTCAGGATCTGTTCCTTACCCTTCCTTTGCTTCCCCTTTCACCAGCAAATGTCAAGATAGCTCTGACTATTCCAGAATGTACATAAATGTTATGAGGAATCTCCTACAACTGTTTATTACCTAAACTCAAAAATTATAGCTGCAAAATATGAGTGGCTACTTTCTAGCCAAATGCTGAAAAATGTTTCAATGTAGAGCAGAGAATGCTGTGTAAGTAAAATAGTTTTCAAGTCAATGATTATTTGCCCTTAATGAGTATTATTTTTACAGGTGCAGTTTATCACAGAGAAATTGACAAGCAAGGAAAATAGCTGCAAAATTACATTTGAAAACTGAATTTTTTTAAAGTTTCCTTTCTTAACAGCAAATATTTTCTTGAAAGTGGCCCAGAGGCTCTCAGTTTTCAGTCTGTGTGACTTCCGTGTACAGCAAGACTTGCAGCATAAGCAATTCCATGCAGGTGAGGGGATAACTAGATACCAACTGTGTACTAATTCATTTTTTTCCCTTTTATAATGAAAAGCTGGGGTTTCTGTTTGCAGTTCAACCTAGAAACTTGTTTTGAAATGGAGCAGCAGACAGCTAGCTGATCTGTGCTCCCTTCTACTCTTCCTTCTTGTTTGAGAAGTTACTTATGTTTGCAGAAGAAAAATAGTGCAGTAGAGTTTAGAAAAATAGAAAATTAAAATGTGTTTGATTCCTAAAGTTCAGGTTTAGGGTGTGCTATTGTTTCTGTTGTTCTTGTATTAAACAGATTTGTTCTTTCTGGTTTTTGATTACATTTAAGAAATTCAGGGTTGTGTTTCAGAAGTAGAAGTCCAGGAAGTAGGGATTAAATAGATACAGATACCATCTTGTAGTCAAAATTTTAGTCCATGCTCACAGAAGAAAGTGCAGTAATGATACAGCATCACAGATGTTTGCAGGTAATTCCTCCTAAATAAAACAAAAACATGTTTTGGAAGTAAGCAAGCAGTGGATTCATAACTTCAGATTACATGGTTGCACCCATCTCAGAATTTTAATTTATGCAAATCCTCATGTTTTAAAGTGGTCTTCCTTTAGGTGAGCATAGGCCTTATTTTCTGCTCCCTGCCCCAACAATTAAGATCTTCTAATGTCTTTGAATGTTAGTGGAAAGCCTCAAGCATATTATGCCATTACCTCTAAATGTGTAAGGATGAAATCCTAGCCACAACCTAATTGTCAAATACTTGCTGCTTTTTGGGTGTTTTTATTTAGGTGAACCTGAATGTACTTGGAATCTGTAAAGCTGTAGTCTTCCTACATATTCTAGAAGACATATTGAGCAGGTGGAGATAAACTTGAAGGAAAATGTGTTGCTAGAGATGACAGTGCTTTGTGAGTGCTTTAAGTGCTTTGTTTAGAATACACTGCAGAAATACTAATAGAAATAGATGCTGTGTTGATCTTGAATGTAATACAAAGAATATTTAAAAAATACAAAGAATATTTAAAGATAAGTTTATATACTCTGTAGTGAATCACTGAAGATGTGGGACTAGGCAAAAATGTAAAATGCTTAGTATGATGCCAGGCACAGGAAAGTATCTCGAGTACAGCAGAGAACTTATAACTATTGCATTAGTGACAAGTGAGCTTTGTTCCTTCATGTTCCTTTCATGCTGTGAACAGGTTTAATAAAGTACTTGTTTCATCCATCCCATCAATACAAAATTTTGCCTTGCCTCTTCATTAAAATTATTTTAATCCAGTCATCAAAATAGTTAAGAAAATATCTGAGTACAAGGCAGGTAGAGCAAATTAGATTCTTTGAAGTAAGAATTGATTAGGGAGAGTTTGGAGTTCTACAAGTCCACACTGAAATTAAATAGTACTGGAATTTATGGATTGGAGAGCATGTAAATGCGTTTGAAATTAATACCCAACCAAATGAGGCAAATGTATATTCTCAGTCCAAAAGGCAAAGTTATTTAGGTCTAAGAAACTTGGTTTGCCAGGGCTATTTGTACAAGTATGTCTGTAGAGTTTTTGTTTTGTTTTTGTTTCCCCCCCCGCCCCCCCTGACTTATGAGGAAATTATCAATTAATAAAATTAATCTTGGCTGGTTCTGTTCTAGTCCTGTGCCTCTGCAGGACACTACCTTTGTTACTAGAGAACAGTATGATCGAGGCAATATTGGGGTGTTTCTGGTCATCTTTAGAAGTTCTGTGCACTGTATCCAGTTTTGTGTATACAGTTTTGTTTTGTTGTCAACGTGACAAAATGATCTGAAGCATGATAATCCTTTTCTCTAAATAAAAGTGACAGGATGGGCTAACTTCTTGCTTTTTCCTAAAATTTTTGGAAGAAAACATGTAGCTTGGTGAGGTTCACACTCTGTTGAGCAGTTTTGTTTCTGTTCAGCCAGAGCTGAGTCCCTCTCTTTAGTTCAGAGTCTTTAGGTTAATAACTTGTTATTTTGTCCATAGATAGATCATGAGGCAGCTAGGATGAAAACATACTTCTTTCCCAGTTCCCTTGTTCTGCACCAGGCAGTGAAACAGCAGGAGAAAGTGGTTTGTGTACATCAGTAGATTCTACCTAGACAATTTCTTTTGACTGCAGAGTGACACTCTTGTTCTAGCCAACATCCTCCTGGAGAGAGAAGATAAAATAACTCAGAGAAGTATTTGTCACCTTAGAAGTAGATATTACAGCAACCAAGTCTGTAATTTTCACTGCAACCAAATTTGTCACAGCAGTTAAATATTTTGGTTTCATCTGTAAGGCATTAATTTCTTCACCTTCTACCATACTTAACTTGTCTCTTCAATCAAAAGGCTCAGAGCATGAGACATGGAGTGGATTCTCAGTAGGAGTTTTGGCATAGCTTTGGCTATGATGTTATAATTTATGTCCTTACATACTGACTCAAGTATTATACTAGATAAAAGTTGAGGTCACTACCACCTCATAATAAGACTTTTTAGAAAAATGCTTATAAAAAGTTGCATTCTCTGAAGTAAGAGCAGTGAAGGTTTGAAGTAGAGAATTTTGATTATGATGTTGTCCTTGAGAAATATGGTAGTTTAGGAACAGTAAGAAGTAAACTCTTTGTAAATGTTTTTGGTATTTCATTATTGCTAAACCCTTTGTATTAAAATGTAGGATACTCTTCTCCAAGGAGGTTTCCCTAAAGATCTTTGGAGAAGGTGACTTATACAAGGGTGGGTTGGTTTCTAGGTCTCAATTTTGTGTATCCAGTTTCTGGCAATTTGTTTGTTCCGAAGCTTCAAGAGACTTCCCAAGAGTTGCTGTTTTGAAGTGACTAAGAGGGTGGGAGGCAGCTAGTGTGCTTTGAACTTCATTTTCTCAGTGGGGCTGCCCTTTAACAAAGGCATTCTGGATCAAATTCTGAGACCTCCATACTGTTTTCATTAGTTTCGATGGTCCTTTGCTTTTAACGTCCTATCCTTAACTTGGGACAAAATCCTTTAGCGTGTCATGATACTAATGACCATTCTTCCCCACACCCTGCCTCAGCATTTTGTAAATGGAAGTGGAATTCAGTGCTTGGTTATTAACTGAATATTACCTCTGTAGGTGGTGGTGTTGCTATGATGACATTCAGCACGTTTTGGATTTTACTAGTGTCTCTTTTTTTCTGTAATGGTGGCTTTTCTTGGATTGTAAATTTGTTGTCCATATTTTTGGCATTTTTTGGATGGGCTTTGAGTCACTAATGCCTCCTAATTTTGCCATATGAAATGACACCCTTCAATGGTCTTGAAACACTGTTAGTTAATTTTATTTTCTGTTTTGTCTCAGCAATACCATTGTTTTAAAAACTGGCTTTTATATGTTGGTGCAAGGCAGGAATGTTTCAAATTTTTTGAACCATTAAAATGTCATTAAAAAGGGGTAATTGCTTAGAACAGTCTGTTTTAAACAGGTAGTTGTCTAGCAGCCTATGAACTGTGTTTATTTTAAGTATCTGAAATTCCTTCTTTATGTAATGATTTGTGTTGTTCAATACACAATTTTAGGACTGTACTGCTGGAGCATTATATACTGTTTTTTTTAAACCTGTGATGATGACGTCTCTTTGCAAGAGTTACAGTCCTGAGTAGTCTATGATGCTACCTTACAGAATATTACTCTTTATCATGGGCACTATATTATAGGCAGAAAATACAAGGAAGTTTCTAGTTTGAACTAGGACAGCCTTTCGTAAGGGATAGAAGATAGCACAGTAAACTCCATCAGGTGGCATAAGGGGGACTTGTGTCTCTTGTGGATGCTTGACATGTCAAGAAGACAGGTTTAACTCTTGTTAGATATTTAGAAAACTGTTCAGAAAGAGAGTAACTAGCAATATATACCCTGAACTGTGTCATAATGAAATGCAGAGGTTGAAAATTATAGAGTTTTTCACTTGAAATTGCAAGGAGTTGAGGTGCGTATTCAGAATGTCTGTGTTCTGTGGAAGTGTTCCTAACAGTACGTGGTAGTGTCTTGTTAGCTGAAGATAGTCATGAGAGTAAAAATTGTTCAGGGACAGTTTTCTTGTCAGGTGGGTTATTTAACTAACATGTAAGTTCTGGGCCTTTTACTTTGAAATGCAGTAGGGGGAGAATGAATGTTAGTGAGGTGTGTATTTTCACCTACTATCTTTGTACGGAAGCTGTGGCATTTTAGTTTAGCCAGTTTTACTTTGAAATCTACATTTCACACTAGTGAAAACCTTTTAAAATGGCTAATATATAAAAGTTTGCAAGTACACTTTACCATGGGCAGTGGGACTCTGTATATATTTTGTGATTCACACTGTGGTTTTACTTACATTTTTCTCAATGTCTGTATAAGCTTTCTCTTATAAAAAAAAGAGATGTTTTCTTCTGTCTTTGTGCTGTTCCTTTACTTAGGCAGAAGTGTTTTGGTTTGGTTTGGGTTTTTCCAGTGTTTGTCCTGGCATGGTGATGTGGATCAGGGAATGTAACTAGTGAAACATGGTGAGGTTTTTATCATCTTTTTTAATTTGGATGGGGGTTATTTCCCCACCTCCTGTCTGGGTCCATTCATTTATCACATGAATGACCATGTGAAAACACAGAGAAGAGTTTTGGTAAAACTTGATGAGACAGAATAGAAACAAAAATAAGTGTCAGTGGCTGGTACCATCTTCTGCCTTCTCCCTAATGCTGAAAGTAATGCACGAGGTCTCACCTGCAGGTGTGTTAGCCTGAGGTGCTATGGATTTCCCAATCCTAAACCATTAATAAAACATTTTATTACCTTATTTCTTCTAACCTGTGCTTATGCTAAATCTTTGTCCAAGGAGAAGTGGGGTGTCCCCTTTGTGTCTGGCTTACCCAGCTTCTCCTAGCCAGCTTTAAATTACATCAGGCCTGGCTGATGAAACTTTCTGAAAGACAAGATGGAAGGAGGAGAAACTAACCATGTCCTGCCACCCAAAACTAAATACCTGACAGCCAAATTTCCATTCCCTTCAAGTGACTCCTTCAGGGATTTGATTTAGCTGGTGTAGTTCTGCATGTAAAAAACACCATGTAAAAGCCTTACTGGACAAGCTTCTTCCTATTCCTTTGCTGGTAGAAAGAAAATAAAAGGAATGTATGCTGCTTTGCTCCTTCAGATATATTCAAGTTGGCTGGAAAAATGTTCCCTCTGTAGTATCCGTCACTCCTTAGCAGGGTTCATGAAATAGCCTGATGCTTAAAGCTTTGATATGCCACAATGCAAGCTGGTAACACTTCATTGAAATCACTCCATGTTTTCATACTTGACTATCCATTGCAGGATACCTGTAAGGTAGGAAAGGGACAAGGTGTGGTTTTTTCAAATTCCCTTTTTAAACCACTTATGAATGAAAATTGGTTTTGCAGATGTGATCAAGAAGATGATCTTTTGAAAGTGCAGGGCTCACAGTAGAAAAACATGTCTTAGTCTGCAAAAGTGACATGCAAGACTTCACTTGGTTATTAAATAGAACTCAGAGTTGCCAGCTTTAAAAAGGGTGCAGTTTAGCACCGGAGTTTGTCTTCAAAAATATTAGCAAGACTAGTGATTTATATTTAATGGCAATAAAAACAAAAGCTATTTATTGACTATAAGAGCTGCTTTAGTGTTTCTCTTTGGAAGTGAGAATGAAGCTCCTGAATAGATGGTTTTGGAGATTTTAACTATATAATCTTTAAGTTGAATTGTCCTTTTGCTCCCCTTCACTCCCTTGCTCACGTGTTGGGTTTTTTCCTCTCTGGATTTCCTTTTCCATTAGAAGCTTTTTATAATCATTCTTGTTTTAGAAGAATAATTTGTTTAGATTTAGTCATTGTCTTTAGCTGATTGTAGAGGAGATGTCAGTAGATGACTAAAGAGTTTTTTCAGTGCTTGAGTACACTGTCACTCCAGTATTTCTCATTCATCTCCATTACCTACCTGTACTGTAGTCTACAGTATTTATTATTTTGTCAGCTTTGTGCTAGATACTGTGTAAACTCAATGAGTCCTAGCTCTGACAAGTTTATTCTTAAATTATGAGGTAAAAGGTGCACCAAAACAAACAAAAAAAAGTGAATGAGAACAAAGATGTGAACAATGTGGTTTCTTTCAGAGTCTAAATAGGTACATAATTACAGTAGTAACTGGCAACTAAAGTGTTCAAAAATCATGATTAACATCTTCTGAAATCAAAAGGCTTAAAAACTAATTGGTAAAAGCTTTAGAAGGTAATTTTGAAATGTCAGAGTTACTTGCTTCTTGTAATGCTTTAGTTTTTTAAAAAACTTGTTTGAAGTCTTCAGACTGTCCTCTACAGATTAAAATAGAAGCTTAAAACAATCCAAGGGGTAAAAAGCAGACAGAAGTAAAATTTATTGTTTTAAATGAGAGAAATGGCAAGTTGAAAGCTATGATATAATGTAGGAATGTGATTGTTTTAAGAAGACTTCTGTAGATAGCTGCCCATGTTATTATCAAGATGTTCAGCTTTTTTGAATGGTAAACTGGTAGTGAAACACAAACCTGGTGATACTAAATGTGCTAGAATCAATCATTTTCCTGTTTTCAAATCCCAGACAGGAACCAGAAACAACGCATGATGTGGTTGGCTTCTCTGCTGATGACCTTTTTTGAGGGCTACTGAGACAATTAAAATAGTGATACAGTAAAAACCAGCCAAAGGACATAGTTTTCAATGACAGCACTACCTGGAATTACCATGAGGTGGAAATGTTATAAACATGGTGAAAAGTTAAACCTAAATGGATGATGATTGTCCACTACTACATCCAAAAGTAATTGTCACTTCGATTTTGAAACACTCTGTATTGTCTCAGGATGTATTTTATCAGCAAAGATGATTTAGGAACATTACTGTAACAGAAGAAAGGTATTTTTTAAGAGCTCATGCAAGTGTCACAAATGAAAACTTCAAACTAGAAAGATGGAAGCTCAGTGATGGAAATCTTTTCAATGCTGCTGTCAGTTACCCTGTGGACTGTTTTTGTCAGTTTTTGGAGTTGGCATTGTTAGGGCAATTTTAGGAAGATTAATATGTCAGTAAATCTGTGAATTGCATATTCTATCACTGCAGTGATAGAATAGATCAGATACAGCAACAGATCCTGTCCAACTCAGTTACCAAATACATTTACAGGAAGTACAAAGCCCATGTGTAAAGCAGAGACCAAATCTGTAATCATCAAAAGACTTAAAAGTCATGGCCCCAACAGCAAGTGTTAAGTCATCCCTTAGTGTGCTGGAATTTTGTGTTGTATACACTGATAAAAATATTTCCTTCAAATATTTGGCAGTTTAAATAGCTATGGGGAACTCTCCATTCAAATAAGGGCCCTGGTGCTTTGAAGACACTGAACTGATTTATTCCATGCATTTAGACACTGGCGTCAGTTACGCATTCAGATAAAATACTTGTTGTAGTTAGCTCCTCAATTCGTCCAGCTTGCCACCACGTGTAATCTGGGCAAGATTTATAAAACTTAACATAAACAGAATTGCAGAAGAGATAGGTATTTGTTAATATTTTAAATTCTTCATGCCACCAGTTAAAATTGTGTATGCCACATATGTTGTAGTTTAATTATGCTCTTTTGATGGCTGGAGCTTCTACACTTCCTAAAAGAGGTGGTTACAGAAGGCTGAGAAAGGGATTCTTCTTGAAATCATGCTTTAGACTGCATACATGGGGGAGTGTGAGAAAGAGATACCTCTTCTTTTCACCCATCCTACCTGCTCATTCAATTTAGAAGCTCACTATAATCTTTCAAATTAAAATGTAGCATGAAAGTACCATGGCACAGAAGTCAAAGCTTTTTTGTTTTGCTTTAAACTGTCCCTGTGCAATCTTGATCTGAGGAATGCTAGATGAGATGACTATCTCCCTGTTCTGTTTTCTTAAAGTGGGGAACTTTAAAAATCAGAACTTCATTTTCTGGTTAAGAACATGAACATCCATTTTAGGAAATCCAGTTTGTAATTAAAAATAAATTTAACTGTGAGCTTAGGAGTCCTTACCAGTGCTGTACTTGCCTTTCTTCAGGAAGTACATAGATTTTTTTCTTTTTCCTAGGGACACCTGACATGGTTACAAGAATATGATTACTTAGGTTGTAAGTGACACTGGAGAGCTGGAAACAGCTGATGAAAATATCTGTGAAAACGTTTCCTGTTTTTATAAATTTTTTTGGTGTGCATTGTTAGCAATTTATTTGCTGACAGAATTAAAAACTATTGTTTTGTTATAGATTAGTTTAGGTGGGCAGTATCTGTAATGCTATGATACTGAGGTCACGCTGACAGTCAAAGACTTCTATATGATATTTCTTAGGGTGACCACTACTTTAAAATAAGTACCCCTTACTGGGTAAGGTAGTTTGTACTGGATAGATGTTCACCTAAAATGGCAAAACCTCTATATAGTATATAAAAGTATTTTTTCAAGGCATGCTCTCTGAAAACCAGAGCATAACTTGATCGGGTGGAATATGAATCTGAACAGGAGAACATGACAGGATAGTGTATTGTGAGTTCTTTATTCGGGAATGGTGTCATGCTGTTGCTGATACTTGCACTTCTCAGTATTAAACTAGCTTGAGCACTTGTGTTTAACTTAGTCTTAAAACACGTTTTTCAAAAGAGGATCAGGGTAGTGAAGCTTTTTTTTTATTGCTTGTCATTATTCTTGGTCTTACTTGCAACACAACCAGTGTGTGTTTGTAGGGGGCGAGTTTGGGCAGCAATAGTTCGTGGATGTAATGGAGCTACAGTCTGGGACCAGACGTCTAAAAGTGGGTTGTTACCTTCAGAGAGTCCCAAAACTGTGTGGGTGGAGTGGTGGAAGGAATTTACTATACTGTCTTCACAGCTCTGGAATAGGAGCCCTCTCAAAAGTAGTAGGGCTGTGTGAATGGAAGGTGAAAACTACAATGTTGTGACTTTCAGAAAGCTTCCTTAATTTTCTTCAGAATTGTAGAGGTATTTGGAAGACACATTAGATAGAGTAGGCTGTAATAATCACAGCTATTCTTAGTCTTCTTTCCACCTCAGGTTTTAAGACGTTACTCTGAGCCGTCTCTCAGGCCTCCTCCGTGTGACCTGGGCGCATCGTTCACGCTGTGCCCAGTTCTGTGCTCGGGTGAATCAACCTGCGCGACCGGCGGCACCTTCAGGTTTCGTATATGTATCATACATGAGAACGCGATTAAAACCAGAGCTGCTGTAAATACAGTGTCGTACCTGGCTATCAGCATGCGGCCTTGCGTAGAACCGGAGGAAATTACGGCTGTGAGTGTCCTGCCCGGTTTGCATCTGCTGGGCGGTGCTGGGGCTGGCTTTCCTCACTTTCCAACCCGCAGTCACCGGCGACCGGGACGGCGATTCCCCGGTCGGGACAGCCTCCCCGTTCTTCTCCTGGTGTGCCCGCGGAGTGGGGCCGCGACCCCAGCGCCGCAGGGGTTAAGGGCGGCGGGGCCGCGGCGTTATGCAAAGCCGTGAAGTAAAAAGGAAGTGCATTGCAAAATGCTGAGCTCAGTAGCCTGGCTCCCGGCCAAGCCCTCGGCTGCCTCGGCACAGCTGAGGGCTCGGCGCGCGCTCGCTGGCGGCGCGGGCCCGCGGCGCTGTTGAGGAATGCCGCCGCCGGTGACGTCAGCGCGGGCCGGCGGTTCAGCCGGGGGACAGCGGGCGGGCCCGGCCGCGCCCGTCACTGCCGGCTCGGCAGCTTAACGGGAGAAAACGAGGGGCTCGCTCACGCACCCCCTCCGGCCCTTTTGTCTCTGGTGCTCAGTGGTGCAGGTGAGCCCGTGAGGAGCTCTGAGCTCGCGGCGTTCCATGCTGAGGGGTTTTGGGAGGCACTGTTGGCGCTGCTGCCCTGCCTCTGCTGTCCGCCGGGTGAGACCAGTACCACAGCAGCAAAGCACCGTCAGTGGTGCCGTCACGGCCCCTGATTTCGTAAATCAGGGGAGAGCTTGTGTAGGAAGGTACTTTGAGAGTGGCAAGGTCATAAACTTCTTAGTTAAAAATGAATAATACTATCCAGGTTTTGTGTTTGATTGGGTGATGCTTCTTCTGGGTGGTACTCTCTTCAGCTCTTTAATCAGATTTCAGGGTGGATCTGTGCTTTTGGATTATTATTATGAAACAAAAGCAAAAAAAAAACCCTAAACCTGGACAATATCCAAGCTTGTGTAAGAGTGACAGAAAGCATTTTTCACTGTCATCCTTACTGGCAGTGCAGGTAAGTGGAACATTACTTAAATGTTTCCTCTTACTGAAAGGATTTTGGGAGGCTTTACTGGTTGCAGAAACTTCTGGACTGTCTGGATACTTGCTTAGCAGGTCCAGGCAGCTTTTTGGAAGCTGCTCTCTTGTTTTATTTTTTTTTTTAAATTTGTTTTTTTGGGGTCTACGTTTCTCTTCTATAACCAGTCTTGATGCTTGTAGTCTTCACTGTTAAATCTGCAAAACCTCTGGGGCAGTGCTTCTCATCACATGTCCTGCTCAGTGTGCACTTGTCACAGTGGTATAATGCTTTCATGTAAATTAGAGTTACAGGTTGCAGGACTCTCTTCAGAGTTTAAGTAGAAATACATGATGGAATTTTTTAATGAATGGTTCTGTGAAGGAGAGGTGAGGTGGAAAAAAACTTCCAAGAGAAGCCCTTTTCTCTTTCATCACCCATTGTTCCTGTCCTGTTAATGATATTGCAGATATTGGTGACATTGTATAGACCTGTTCCTGATAGAGCAACTTTTTCTTGCAAGGCAGGTCTAGTTCATGAAATTCACTGTCGAATGGTATTGGGGCCAAGTCTTAACCAGAGCCAAAAACCATCAGAAATACTAGTATGGAAAACATATTTTAAATTTGATACATCATCTAGTGGTTGGTGTTTTAGGGGTCAGAAGTAGTAAATTTCATTTGTACCATTGTAGTGCTGCATGACTCTGTGTGAGTCACTCTGCTTTCTCCACTGTCTTGTCTGTTGCAGATTATTATTAAATTTTATGACTGCTGCTGGACACTGCTGCATACCACAGTGGTGCCTCAAGTTCTGTCTGGAGCATCAGGGCAGTAGTGACACAGTGTGACGATGAGGAAGCCTCTGTGTTGTCTCTGTGAATCAGACTAGTTTGTACCTCTCATTCCACTGAGCATGATATGGGATTTCCTCTTAAGCTGTAAAATGACTAAGTCTAGTTAAATGCAGCATAAACCATATAAAACAGGAGTTTGGATCTTTCAATCTTTCTAAATATTGCAAGCTATTTAACAGGAATTGCCTACACTATGCTTGAGCTCTGAGAGACTCATTGTGGTTCTGATTTCTGAAAAAAAAGGCCACCAGATAAAGCTTAACATATTACTTCTGAAATTCACTGTCAGAGGTTTAATTTGATATGTGGAGATGAATTTTGCTAGAATGCTTGCTTTTTTATTAAATCTATGAATTAACATGGCAGAGGCAATATTATTGTGTAGTTGGGGTTTTTTTTTTGGTGTTATGGTAATATGGTTCCTCATATTTGATGTTTGACTTCTCTTCAGAGCCTGTTTTTATGTGCAGTATGCATGTTCCCTGAAGTGTCTTGTCATCATGACTCATAATGAAAGAAACTTAGAAGAAGTTCTGAGAGAGAGACTCTTTTCCTGTAAAGAAGGGAAGTGGACCCAGTCCTGTATCTTCTGAGAAATCCTGTGCATTTACTATCATTTTGGAAAAAAAAACAAACCCAAAAGAAATACCTCTCCCCCAAGCAGAAAATAAACAAAACCCACACAAACAAACACCAAACAAACAAACAACAACAACAAAAAAACCCAAAACAAACAAACAAAACCCCCAAAAAACAAAACAAAACAAAAACAAACAAACAAAAAACCACAATAAAACCAACCAGCTAAAACCCAGAACTACAGAGCCGTGCTGCAGCACTGGTGCCTGAGTGGCACACTTTTCCTTTTCTGCTCTACTGGTTGATGGTGCTGTCCTGTATCAGTTTTTTTCTGTCCATACTGAAGCAGTATTACCAGTTCAGTACAATGTCAGTGTAAGTGTGCAGGAAGAAAATGGCAAAAGACTTAAAAAAAAATCTAATATTATCTAGTAGCAATCCCTTTGCATTATAGGCATTGCATCACTCTGATAATGGGCAGACAATATTAATCAAAAGAGATCAAAGGTGCAGTAAGTGCCTTGTGTGTACTAATTTGAGTTTTCAGGTTCTTTATTTCCCTGAAAGTGTGTGAAGGGCCATGTTGGGTTTTTTTCTGTGTCAGTTATTTTGGCAAAGGGGTGCTTGGGGTGAATTTACATCCTTAAGTTTTAATACCTAAAGATTTGAAACTCAGCATGCTCTTACCTCACTTCTTTTCTAGAGGCATTAACCAGAACGTAACTTCATATACAGCTTCTACAGAAGCTACTTTTGTAAGGGCTGTCATTAAGACACCACATCTTGTTCCCCTGCTTTTCCCCCACTATATCAGTTTTTGGGGGCATCCCATCTGGTGAACTCCTGAATCCAGAGAGCTGAAAGTGGAATACTGTCACAGCTAGCAGATAAATTAGGAATAATAAATTAGGTAGTTATTTGATTAGGTAAGAAAATAACACCCAGCAGAAACCATTTCCTGAGTATTATGAGTAGCCAAAAGTAATTGTTCTTAGGTGCCGAAAACACATTTCTAATGGTTCTGAAAGGAATCCTTTGCAGAAGTTGAGTGTAAAAGTTTTCCAAATGTCTCCTACCTATTGTTCCTCCCCCTTTTTTTTTCATGTGCCGTACTACAAGACTGGCTTTTGTTCTACAGCGTTTTTTTTTTTTTAGTTTGCATGGAGTAGGGATGAAAATGCTGTCTACCTTTAAAATATCAATTGGTTGGTTGGTGGTGTTTCTTTTTTCCCCCCTCACTCTCCTTTCTGGTTTGGTGAATCAGGAGAATGAAAATCTCTCTTGATGATTGCCTTGATGGGATTTGGATATGGTAGTGGTGACAGGTAACTTTTCTTTCTCATCCCATTTGCTGTGTATCGTTTCCTTGTCCCCTTCTCCTTTCCCAGATGTTTGGCAGCTTTCTCTTCAGGTCTGTCTGTCTAGCCTCCCATATTGTGCTTATACCAGAATGTGAGCCATTGTGTGGGACAGAATTATTGGTGCCCTTTTCCAGAACATTGTGGGGGATTGAAGGAGTCTCAACTGAGCAGCAACAAGGAGAAACTGAATGGTAATGTCTGTGGAAACTGTATACAAAACACAGCATGTCGCTCAGAGAACTCCATTGCTCAGCGTAGACTTGATGCAAGTAACTGGTTTGACTGTCATAAATTATGTATATTTTTCTGTAATTATTTGAGTAACAGTAAAATAACTGTCCCCAGGGACCTGTTGCTAAATATGTATAAGGAGCATTTTCTCAAACATTTGTTGAAATCAGTGCCCATTTGTTAACTTTGTGCTATTTTATCTTTTTGATTCAAACCTTGTTGTGAATCTGTATCTTTTTAGTTTTAATTTTGATTTGACTATGTTCTACTCTTATACCTTATTCTATAGAATATAAACTGTGTTTTATGACCTTTAGTATGTAAATGGCACAGGTCATTGTGCTGGGTGTATCTTTTGTGTGCCTACCAAAGCAAGACACCAGTTGGTGTGACTTGGATGTGGTTGGCCTGTGCTAGTAGGAGGCCCGAGGCAGCAGAAGCTGGATCCTGTTCAGTTAGAAAGAATTTGGTTATGCCAGGAAACATAACCTTGTTCTAGCCTTGAGGCATATCACAGAGCTGTTTGGTGATAGCTGGCAAATTCTTGTAACAGTTTGGTACTTGTGTCACAAAGATACTGTAATAGTACATAGAGATACAACAACTCTCAAAGCACTAGTGAAATGCAGACACTGCTGTATCTCTAGGAGCAGACTGCAAGAGTGCAGACAGGGTTTCATGACATTTTGAAAACTTTCTCTTGAGGCTATGCTTTTTGAAGTGACAGTTGCTTATAAATGATATGTTGTAAAGCTAACTGAAATAAAAAATAGTAAGAAAAAATATTCACAGGTTTTGATATAGTTGCTCCTGCCTGTCTGGAATTACATGGTGTTTTAAATAAGAAGCTATTAAAAACCTATTCGCTGCAAATTGGGTAATGTAGAAGTACAGTATCTGGTTTTTTATGTTGATAGTGGCACAAAAAGAATAATTCCTGTCTATTCAGAAACAACTTTTGTGGGTAACTGTGTGATAATAGTCTCTTTTCCATGCACTGGTGTTTCAACAAATAACATAAAAAACAATCACAGAAGAAAAGTGACAAAGCATTTATAAGCAGCTTTATGCAGGCTGAGTTTTCTTCTTTGCTCGCTGTTTTTTCCTGTTTTGGCAAAAAGCAGCAGCAGATACTCTTCACACTCCCACACAGGTGGGAACATGTAGAAAATTTTGCCTTCACCTGCCTGTGTAAGGATCTGTTATGTGAAGTTTTTTGTTGCCTTCAAAACAGCAGCTGTGTTTTGTATTACCAATTTACATTTTTTAATGTGAACTAGCGCCTGGGAGCTTTTGTTCCTATAGGTTACTCTGTCACTGCGTATTTACTGTCTGGTTGTTATGTGAAGCAGCATTGTTAAAGATGCCATGGAGTATCTGGGTTTCTTTGAGTCTTACACTGGCTGGAAGTGAATTGTTATATTTGGTAATTGATATTTGAGCTGTTCTTGAGTCTGAAAAAGTTCAATAGATGGTTCTTTTGTGGTGGTAAGGTTTGGACAATTCTGAATGGTGAATGTTGGCTTGTTGTCCTTAAATAAAAATTACTCGTTAGAGGAAGCATTAAAACCCAATTCCCAGTGAATTCTAGGTGATATTTTTTGGCAGTCAGGGAGGTATCCCAGAGAGATTGCCAGCATAAACACTGTGTGTGCACTACCATATGCTTCTTCTGTTTCCCCCCTCCTCTTTGGTACAACTATGTTGGCATTGACTTCATCAGCCACTATTGTTTAAGCTGCTGGAATTGAACTGGTGCTACCAATTGTTTGGGAATTACCATCTAAAATCAGAGTCTCTTTAGCCAGCAAGACCTCCATGTGGCAGGGAACATTGTTTGCAGGTTGTTGTCTTGCTTCTGTTGCTGGGAAGGGGACATGAATGCAAGGCAGCCAGACAGGTTTTGGACAGCTGGAGAAAACAAATGATGAGGTATACAGTTTGAGCAAAAGCTCATGCGATGGGCATAATTTGAGTTCAGCATGATATTTTTGTGAAGAATATTTATGGCTTTGTGAATGGCTTTTTAGCTTGTAAGTTTTTAATAGAAATGCAGTTCTATAGTTTAGTCGATGCTGATTTTGAAAAGCTGGTGGAAACCACAGATGCTTTCAGAGGTGGAAAGCCTAGTGTTAGAGAACCTGGTCCCAAATACTTCCAGTTACCTAGTTTAAAAGTTCATAGGATTTGTTTATTTCTTTTAAAACCCTCAACACTTACGTAAATAATTGTGTTTGTGTTTTGAGTTATGATGTAGTTTATTAAAATCAGGACTAGGAAGATGAGCAGTATTGTGTCAGTGCAAAGCATTCTCGAAAGCTGTTTCTTCTGGTGGGGATTTCACCTTGTGAATATTGGAGCTTGTCTCTGTGGACAGGAAGGAGAAAGTTGTATATCATATGCAAGAATTATTTAGTAATTAAAAATTAGTTTTATTAGACACCTTTTGAACTATTTGCTTAATTTCTTAGGTGTAATTAAGATATAGTCACCTTGTACTGATATGGATGTAAAGTCAATTCCTAATTTGCCTGAGGAGAAGGTTTTTTCCTTTGGAGATCTGGCTGTGTATTTCCCATTTTCCCTTTACTTCACCCCAAGTTAAAGAAAAAGTCATTATCAATTTAGAGCAAAGAAGTGAATAACCATTTTTAAAATTCATGTCCTCAAATGTTAATTTGATGCTTTGAGGCATAAATGACCTTTTTAACCTGCCCAAACAAAGAAATCATAGACATAACCTCCTTTGTTCTAATACAGCAGGCTGCTTCTCAGGGAAAATTTCCAAACCATTCTGGCTCCCTCTTTTCAACTACATTAAATTAAACTTTGTCCTTTGCTAAATTTGAATTTAGATGTGTATGTGTTGTTGGAGACATAGTAAGGGAGTCTATACAACGTGTGCAAAATTGCTTGTGCATTTCACCTCCTGAAACCCAGGGCAAGTGAATAATGCTTTCATTCACAGCTACCCCAGCTGGTATTGTTTAGCACTGCAAAAGCAGTTAGGTGTGTGTCAGAAGCTGAGGAAAGGATTAAAAGGGGATTTCTTCTTGTTTCAGAACTAAAGAGTGAGGAAGAAAGGGGGGAGGAGAAGAGAAATAAAACAACCACCATTTCTTGAAACTTTTCATTTAACTGTTTGGATTGCTATATACACCTTGGAGGTCAGATTTTAAAACTAAATATAAAGGTTTCCTAACTTCTAGGGATTTCAGTGAGACTGAAACTGTGATTAAATGTATAATGTAGAAACAGTAAAACACTGGGTGCATCAATGGCAATCTGTCATTATCAATTTTACCAGATAAAAGAAATACAGAAAAGGTCAGGGTGGAAGATGTAAGGCAATATTAAAAAAAATAGATGCCTTTATACAAGGTAATGTTTTCTTTTCTACCTCTATCCAAAAAGAAAATAAATGGAATTTGGTACTTGAATAACAGTCTTCTCTGCCAGCTGTGTTTGTAATAATTGAAAGTAATCTCTTGGAAGAGTGACATGTTTCTGAAGCAAACAACACATTACAAGCTTTTCCTGTAGAACATAAGTAGAGTTAGAGTAGTAGTCTGGTGTTACAGTTCTTATAGTTTGTCTCTTTTTGCTTATCCATATTTTTTGCCTTTTGCCAACAGTGATCTGCAACAACAACAAAAAAGTGTATTTAATTATTGAATTTGTTCTGACTTCAGAAATTGAAATATGTCCTTTAATTGTTCACTATTTTTTCCCATTACTTATCTGTTCAGAGGTTTACTTGGCACACTTTGCTGCATAACTTGGATTGGCCTTGTTTATGTACAGCACAAAGCCTGCTGTTAGAGTCACAGACAGATGTGAAAATGCAACACCTGTCATTTTCAAATACTCAGCAGGTAAGCAGTATCATAACATCTCAGGATCACATTGTTACTATTCATTAATATTGTGTTGCTCAAATATTTTATGTGAAGTGTTACTTTATCTTAGGGATGAAAAGCATGTTATGAAAGTATTTGAGGAAAGTTAATGTGGTTCCTTCATTTTTTAAGACCTTCTGAAAGCTGTTTTGTATAAGATGAGAAGAGAATACCTACTTTCTTGCTTTCTGTCTTTGCCTTAGTAGATGGTTCGTGTATAATCCCTAATGATAACTTTCCTGACACTTAGGGATCCATTCGCAAAGATATTTAACTTTGATAGATTCACTGATTTCCATGCATATTGTGTGATCTATCATAAAATTTTGTCATAATGGGTTTTTTTGGTTGCTTGTGGTTCATAGCTCTTTATGGTTTGATCCCTAGCAAGAAGAGTCTGTACTTACAACCTGAAATCTTTTCTGAAGCACTCAAGTCAGATCAGGCTAAAACTTGTCTGGGTGCTGTCCTTGTTTCAGTCAGATTGGACCATGTCACTTCTCAGATAACCTCAGTTCCTGTGATTTGAGAGAAAGAAGAAATAAAGTAAAAGTCTAGCTATTGCTTCAAAAAGACTGATTTTTTTCTAAAACATCAACTTGTAAACAATTTGTAGGTCAAGAAATACTGCTCTCTGGAGGAGAACAAAGACTCTTCTACTAAAGTCTCAGCAAGATCAGCCTGCAGAGTTTTTCTGGGCTGTAAAGTGCTTGATAATCTGCTGTGTTCGTTCAGATGTAGGAACAAGCTGTTACTGCTACAAGGAATGTGTATGCATTTACCAAACCATACAGAGTTCCTGGTGGAACATTTGGGACAAAACTACATAACTCAGCTTATTGCCATAAGTATGAACAACTCTTCTTAATTATCCTATACCTTATTAAGTTTGCTGTTGATTCAGATTGCTGTCAGACAGTATTTTCTTGCATACAATCCCATGTGGTTTTGCTTTAAATTGGTGCAGCTGTTTAACTTCTAGTTATGCATATTTAAAGCAACTGCTAGATTCTCTTATATTTGGTTATTTGGGTACTGAAGTTAATAAGTTTGTGGATGGAGCGTTAGGTGATGTTTTCATCATGGCAGAACTTGGAAAAACACCTTATTGTAATTATACTATCATTGTCTTGTATCCAGACAAAGCTTATCTGCTCTCTGAGGCCATGGCCTTCATTTAAAGATTGAATTCTGCCATACACCTGTAAGATATCTACAAAGTAAATTGCTGAAAATGCTTCTTCACCTGTTCAGCCTTGAGTGTGTTTTGTGCTACCTTGACAATTCAGTCACAAAGAACCTTGGGTTTGTGGCTTCCAGGCCTGATTAATATAATATATTGTAATTAAAAAAACCCCACAGGCTCTTTTCCAATTTAAATATTACTACTGCTTCCAGGACTTCCCCAGCTTTCATTGAGCATTGTTTCAGATTAGTTATAATTAAAATATTTGTTTTGTTTACTATGGCCTGGACTCTGGGAAGAACCCCTGGAATAAACCCATGCCTTCAGTGTGGTGTTGGGGTCTCTTTGAGAAGGCTCTATGATTTGCTGTGTACCCTAAGAATGACCAGAGGTTCTACTGTGACAGAATTTTCATGTTGTATTTCTATAGCACTGATAATTATCCAGAATGGAATTACAGATAATACAAGATACATTTTTCTTATTTGGTCTTCACATGTTCTTCAGTCACTGTTACTTCTGGACTGTGAGAGTGCCAGTGGCAAGTGAGTTGGTGAAGAACATTGAAGCACTGAAATGGAAAATACAGCAAAACAGAAAGCTACCTTTATTTAATTTTTCTAAGTACAATGGTAACTGGCTTGATAAAATAGTTTACACTTTTCCATTTTTTTAATGTGAATTACCAAATGGCATTACTTAATTTTTTTTTACTACAGCTGCTGGAGAAATGTGTGCACAGCTATTGTTTTTGTAAACAGAATCTAGTAGCCAGATGGCAGTAATGTTAAAAAAGTTGAGTGATGTGGTTTAGGAAACATCCAACTGGAATATGCTGTGTTTTGCTAGGTACCATAGATTTAGTATCCCGTGAAAAACTTTTAAATGTTATTGCTGCAGTGGTTTGAAAGAACACATAGACTATTATGTAGAATACAAATAATGCTTATTAAACTTGTAGTTGATTCATTCCGATAGGTGATCCAAACTGCTGTCAGACTGTATTTACTTATACATAAACAAATGTTCTTGTCTTCTGAATAAGTATAACTATTCCAAACCTAGTTATGCATATTTTGAACAACTGTTAAATAGTATTTTTCAAATAATTTCCAGGTTTGTGAAGACTTAAATTATTCAGTATGTCATTTCCTCACCCTTACTCTCTTGCATTTCCCTGATTGAAAGGTTGAGACTTAGTACATTTGGCTAGCTGCTGTATGACTGGAGAACTGCTCGTGAGGGAAGACTATAGGCAGGGCATATGTGCTTAGGGTAGCTTGCTGGTCTTGTATTTTTAATCTGCTGGGTAACTGTTTATCATGATGCATTAAAGCAGTCAGCTTAGTTCCAGACAACTTGTCTGAAACTTCTGACAAGTTTCAGAAACTTGTCTAGTTTCTGAAAGTAAGTTACAGACTGGAAGGTTCTTGGCATCAACTTAGACACAGTCAGACTTATTGGGAGATAATGAATTGGATTCAGTTCTTGGTGACCCATGTATGGAAACATACAATCCTTGATTTATTAAGTAGCAAATCAGCTTTTCTAAGACATGAAGTAAGTATAATGAATAAATGGTGGCAGACTTCTTTCTTTTTAAAAAGTGGAATAGGTCTTCCTGCAAGGCTGCCTGTCTCTTTCCCCTCCCTTCCCCTCCTTTTGATGTGGGAAAAGTCTGCATTGTGGAACAGTCGAAGCAAACAAGCTGCACGCCCCGTGCCCCCATCCTGTCTAGACTGCCTGTTCCTCGTTCACTGCTCTTCTTTGGGGCTGACATTACTCGCAGGTTGTGCTGCTCTCTCCTCCATGAGCAGCAGTGTGGGCTCTTCTCTTCATTAGCAGTTCATCTTCTGCTGTGCTAGGCATCTTCATCTCAAGTGGGTCAGTCTGCCCTGCAGACTATCTCCATACAGACTTCTGCTTGTCAGAGTGCACAAAATAGGGTGTAGTTTTTTGGCATCTGTAGCCTGGTGCCAGTCTGGGCGTAGGGGCACAGGCATTTATTCAGTATAGCTGTCAGCCTGGCCACTCTGGTGTTGAGCCTTCTCACCATCATTTTGCAATGGGATGCTCTGCAGTCCATGATAGAAGAAGAAATGTATCCCTCTGCCTGCCTCACCCTCTGCAGACAATCGTTGTGGATTATGAGTAGAAATAGTACTCTATTGCTGCAAACGTTAGCAAGCTGGCTCTGGTGTGTTAGAAACTTTTTCTCTGCCCTTTGAAATGGTAGTGAGTAGTGGTGTGCAGCATCCAAATGTTGGAATGAGAGGCTTCCTTCCAGCAAAGCCTTTCGAGTTCTGAGGAAAAGAGAGCAAAACAAACTTCATAATGTCATTGAAGGCACAGGTACTTAATGGTATTGCAGTAATTTTCTGTTTCTTCTTTACCATTAAAATACAATAAGAAGGAAAGATGTTTCAAGAAGGATGTTTTCTTACTGGAAAGCTCCAGTCAGGAGCTCTGAATTAAAAACAATGTTCTCTCTTTTTTACTTGCTTAAAGTAATTATAGTAGGGAAAGAAATTGGTTAAGTAGTTTGTTTTCAGCTTAGTGTACTGCTGATTTCAATATGATCTCTGAAAGAATAGCTACAAGTGGTGTAGTGTAGTAGTATTTGTTTCAACGTGGTCAGATTGTAGAGCATTTTTAAAGTATTAATTTCTTTACTTAATTAACCTCCATTTCATTACAGCAGTAGATCCTATGAATGCAAGTTACTTCCTGTGAACAAGTTACTTTTTTTGTTCAGCATATTTCCATAAATTTAAAAGGTGACTTCTTTAGCTGTCTTGTTTTTCATGGTCTAGAAGGTTTGTAATTTGCATTGGCCTCTCAAAACAAAATGTTCAGATGGTGACACGCTTACTCTTAAAAAGAAAATTAATTCTTTTTCTAACCAGTTTTCTCACTGACAGGGATATTTTAAAATCATAGTAAATTTCCCATGCAAAAATGTAACAAATCTATTTTCTCTTCATGAATTTTCTGTAAATGAATTAAAAATACATATATTAGTCTGTTTAGAAGTGTCTTCGTTATGCTTTATTATTTTGGCATTCAAATTGTTTCTCTTCATGTGGACTGCATGGGAGGTTGTCTTTGTTAAATATGCCTGTGGTAGAAGAAATAGGTTTTGGGTTTTTTTGTTTTTTTCTGAATCTGGCATAACTTGAGAAATTACTCTGCTCACCCTCATATGCTTTATAAATGTCAGGCTGTGATGGTGCTTCCTCACTGATAGGAGAACCATTGCCTCCTCTTGTAAGGTATTGGTGGTTGTTTTTAAAGCTTACTGCTTTAAAAAGAGAAACTTTGTATATTCCAGTAGCAGCACACAAAATGAAAATATTTTTATTATTTTGTATAATGTCTGAAGTAAGCCCAAAATGTAGAAGATTAACTGAGAATTTTCTCGTTCTGTGTGCATACAAACGCCATGTGTGTGCATATGTGTGTAAGGAGCAGATGTTGGTCTTTCTTCTGGAGTTCCTTCCAGGTACAGTCTTCTCTGCTGTGCTTATTCTCATCAGCAATGCATCACAGGCAGCAGCCTGTGTTAGCCTGTTTATGCTCTCAAGCATTGGGGTAATGCTTAGTTCTACAAAATTCTCAGGGCAGAGTTTGAGTTGCACATCACAGTAGCCTTTGTGTGTATTGAGTGAGTAGAAAGGCCCAGTCCACTGGAGTCCCTTTTGTCCTTAGGAATGAAGCTTGTCTACTTTGTAAGTAAAGGAGAATTAGGAAAGCCTTGGGCACCCTTTCATATCGAAATAATAGGCTAATTGAGTATTGTATGCTCATAGCAAAAAGGATATGAGTAGACTGAAGCTCTGCTCGGCCCAGTAAGGACTGTCTCTGCTACTCCTTACTCATCTATAGATTTGTTTGTAGCTTATAACAAGGAGAATGGACTGGTTAGAATATTGTTCCTGAAAGTATCCTGTGAGTACACTTAAGTGTTGTGACAGCCCCCAGATCTTTGTAACATCAAAATGGTCTGAAGACCAGTTCTGGAGCAGATGTTTACCTGCATAACTGTAAATGCCGAGTTGAGCTTGCTTCAGTTCAGAATAGTGCAATCTCCTTTGCTTTGAATTTATGTTTGCCTTTCAACAGAGAGCTGTTGAAAGGCAACAGGTTATTGCTTCCTCAAAATCAGATTTAAAGTAACATCTCCTAGACAACATCACTTCAGTTATGCAGAGTAGATTAATTTCCTACACTTTGATTGCTTTGGAGGTATGTAATTCAAGTTGAAATCTGAGCTGGCAACCATAGATACTAGTGCTACTGCCCTCTATACTAGATGAACAATAATTTTGCCACCTGGAATAACTGTGTTCTTAATTACTTTTCCCTGGATTAGGTGTAGGGGAGGATTGATGAGATTGGCTTAAGATAAGCATACTGAAGCCTAGGAGCATATTGAAGTTTTTCCTGTGGGACATGAAACACCTGACATGTTGGTCACACACTTGACTCCTAAACCCTCTAGTCCTCTAGTTTAAAACTTCAGGTTTTGGGGTTTTTTTCCCTCTGAGGTAGTTTGCTCTGTGAACAGAATGAATAGTAACTGCATATGATGGAACTTAATGTTACTTCTTTGAGTGGCTTTCTGTAGGAAGAACAAAATCTGTTGCAAAGGCCACTGCTCTGAGTATTCGTATTCCCAGTGGAGTAGTGTGAGTACATATCACAAGTGTAGTGTGGAGTACATATTTGACCAGTTGTCAAGGCATGATTCCCTTTCCGGTTCCCTTCATATTGGAAAATGTAAAACTCTAGCTGGAGTGAGATCCAGGAAGTAAACTAAATTATATTAGTGCAGGCCAGAAGCTTGTATCAGCCCAAGTCATGGGAGTTTTTGGTCTAGAGTAGTGCACAAGCTTCTTTTTTGGGGCTCTGTTACAAAGAACACCAGGGAGAAAACCTAATAAAAACATACACTTTTTCAAATGGAGTAGTGCTACTTACGAGCATGTAATATCTGAACAAACGGGCAGTGAACAGCATATAATTCTGCACATTATGCAGTGGCATTAAATATACATATTAGTAAGGTAGCAGATGCTATAGTGCAAAATTTCCATGTAAAATAGCAGTCTTTAGCAGCAGGGTGCTGCTCTATGTGAGACTCCTTCACATGTAATGAATAGCTAATTTCGGCTTGATAGTGCATGAGAGACCAGAGGGGATCAGGGAAGGGAAGAGTGTTCCAGCAGCCCTAACCAGCAGGATGTGCTGAGATATGCTTTTAATGGAGCAACATTTCTGAGCTCTTGAGGGTAGATTCATAAAGAGGGACGCTGTCATGCTTTAGCCATAGCTGGCAGCTAAACCCCACACAGACACAGCTACCAGCTCAATTGCTCTCCGTGGGATAGGGGAGAGAATCAGGAGAGTGGAAGTGAGAAAACTTGTGAATTGAGGCACAGACAGTTTAGGTAAAGGAAAAGCCAAACACACAAAGCAAAAGAAGGAATTCATTCACCCCTTCCCATAGGCAGACACATGTTCAGCTATCTCCAGGAAAGCACGACTAAATCACATATAACTGTGACTTGGACAGACAAATGCCATCACTCCAAATGGCTCCTCCTTCCTTCTTCCTATCTCTTTATATGATGAGCATTGTGTCATATGGGATGGAATATCCCTGTACTCAGTGGGAATCAGCTGTCCTGGCTCTCCTTTCACAGCTCCTTGTGCCCTTCAACTTCCTCACTGGTGGGGTGGGGTGAGGAGCAGAAAAGGCCTTGACCCTGTGTGAGCACTGCTCAGCAACAGCTAAAACATCCCTGTGTTATTGACGCTGTTTCCAGTGGTGATCGGAAACAATAGCCCGTGCTAGCCCAGTTCTCTTAGGAAAATTAACTGCCAAAACCAGCACAGATGCTTAGTGGTTTGTATTCAGATTGAGGAATTGTTGCGGCAGAGGGACAAGTGGGCATGTGAAATACTATTGAGTATTTCACATGCCCACTTGCAGTGAGATGGTGATTGATATAGATGTGTCATCAGGGATGGTAGATATCATCTTGTCTTCTGCTTCTTTCCGTGTGTGCAACCAGCAGATCAGCTAAAACCAAGGAAACATACAGGAGGATTGGCATTGAAAAGGTGAGCAGTGAATTCCCTCATCCCTCTTTCAGAGCATATGAGAATGCTTTTTGATCTGATTAATTTTGGTCATAGATTGAAAGATTCCACTGGCGCTTGCACAGCTCATGGGCTCTGTCTTGTGAGAGGTGAGAACTAGGAGTTTTCTGTCTGAAAAACAGGATTTTCTTGTTGAGTAAGCAGAGGCCAACAAACTGGGTATTCCAGGTTCATTGCTGACATTGTTACATGTTCTCAAAGTATTTCAAAAACAGTCAGTCTAATGTTTAAATATTTAGGTAGGAAACTGACCCCATTTAACCTCAAAATATCCACATTGCTTGTTGGGACCAAGCTAGGTCTGTGAATCTTAAATTTAGCTTTTAAGACTTGCTTGGAGAATTTAAAAAGGGAGGAGATACCATATAGAGCATATGGCACATTCTCATCCAGAGATTCAGATGACAGAGAGAAAAGACAGATGTCTAAGGAAGTTGCTGATCATGCTTGTAGCTCCTGATACCAGTCTCACTCCTTATCAGAGGGGGAAGCCTCCACTTTGACTAAGTAAACAGGAAAAGCCAGATGTAGGAAACAGTAATCCCTGCTACATAGTCTGTCGTGGTATAGTGAATGATTTATTTTAACCATTTCTCAACGAATGAAATAACTTAAATCATAACTGTCTTTCTGGAAGCATAGTGCTAGTTAAATAGTTCTTGTCTTTCCTGCTTGTCTGAAGAAGGTAAGGATGAACTTGTTTTGGTCATCATTACAATTTTAAACTCCAAACAATCTGACACAGTACCCAGTTGCGTTCCTTCAAATTACTCTGCTCAGAGAAAGCAGGGGATGTTTGCAGAAAGGGATGGGGATGTTGTTGCAGGGGACAAGATGAGAGCATTCTTTCTAGATACTTCAAATTTCTTTTGAATGATTTCAAGTATAAAGAAAATAAATCTATCTGCTTTTATGTAAGGGACCTGACTTTTGAAGTATTTGAGTTTATTTTGCTAAGACTGGGATACTGATACTCTTAAACCGAGTTTTCAGGTTGTGCTTTTTTTGTCATTGTAAGAGAGGCCAGATACTGAATTTAACTACTCTGGTTTTGTCTCTTATTGTGATGCAGAGCTACTTCAAATAGTAGTAAGTTTCTCAATCCAAGTATATTGAGCAACACTGAAAACTAATTTTTAAGTAATCTTGTTAGTGTCTTGCTATTTAAATGGACTGTGGAGAATACAACCTTAGGTGACAGTGGTGTTGAGTAATAATCCAGTACCTCTCACTGAATTTAGTCCTACTTTAGTCTAAGCTAGAAAACAATCTTTAATTTAGTAATAATATTAATGACTGATGCTAGAGGCCCAATTCCTGTTCAGCTTTTCTGACAGTCTCTGTCATTACTTGGATCTGTTTCACAGTCCACATAGACATGATTTTCTTCAAGAACCTGGAGTGGTCTTTCTTTTTTTCTCCCTTCCAATTATATTTAGGTAGGTTATGGTAAAAGTTAAGAGCATAGACAGAGAGCCATCATTGCAAAAGGTGGCCCTGTAGACATGAGACTTGCATGTAAAAGGATATTTAGTACCTCTCCAAGAGCACTGTCTGGTTTGAGATAAGTAAAATCAACACATACCATTGAGTCACCAAATTATTCAGCAATGTTCTTAGTCTTGTGGTTTGGGTATTGTGTTCATTGTTAAGTCCAGCTCTTCACTACTTTAGTAGGCAACAAAAGTTAACAAAATGAGGCGTTAGCCACACCTCTACAAGTACACCACCTGGCAGCTTATCACAAATGAAAATACTTGTAGTCTACATAGGTTATCAGAAGCTGACGCCCAGGAAAAATTAACACCAAGAAACTGTAGAAGTCTCATGAAAGCAGCTTCTTACTTGGCTTCTTCGTAGAGACACTTGCCATCCTTTCTGTCAGTTTATTTTTATGTCTCCCTGAATTTCACTATAAAAGTGAAATAAGTTGTAGTGGTGATATAATTTTTTTCATTTTTCTCTCTTTGAGAGGTAGTTTTAAGGTGTTCCTTTGCTTGCCAGTGAAAGTTAGAAATGTTCTATGTTACCAGACACGCTTTTTTGATTTTTTTTTTTCAATCTCATAGTTTATGTACTATTAACACCTGATCTGTAGGCTGAAATACAATGTGAAGAATTCCAGTAACTTGTTTAATAAATGACAAATTAAATTGTATTTTGCTGTAAAAATTTGTTCTTCTTTCTTAGACTGCTTTCTTTATCATGGAAGCGTTGCTTTCCTATTCACTTCTGTTTTTTGTTCCTCATCCCCTTTCTTTTCCAGACTTTTCACTATCACGTTGGTGTCTAGACAGTTTTATGATTTTGTGACTGTGGGGCATGAATTAGGAAAAAAAGGTCTTATGTTGTATTTTATTGTTCAACCCTGTGCATGTTATCGGAGGCTTGAATAGTATGCATACATGGTGATGTACTAGAGCAGCTGATTAACAGTCGGAACAAGTGCAACTTTTTAAAATTCTGAGCACCGCAGGTTAGAGTTAAATATTGCTGAATAACTTCTTGGCTTTTGAAAAGAAGAATGGTATGTCTTGCTAATTCAAGGAGAATTAGTGTATGGCTTTAGAGAATGGGGTAGGCTTCTCAATTTTATCTTAAAGAAAATTGCATACTAGTCTTACTTGTGTTGTTTGATGAGCAGCCATATGCTCTGAATGTGCTCATGTTTGCTTAGAATGTACATAGGGCTTTCCCACCTGCACACGTGTACCCTTACTTGTTCCAAGTCCTTGCTGTGCACACAGCTCCCAGAAATCAAAAATGCGAAGGAATTCTGGCCTGGGAACATACTTTTTTCCCCCCTCTTCGAGCCAGCACACATTTCTACTTTATAAATATGAACAGATATGTGAGCTCAAAATTTACACTCAAAATTGTTGCTACCTTTGGAAATCTGTTTTTCTTGCATGAAACCATTCATTCTCTGTCCAATGTCTGGAGAAAGGTGGTGCATGTCAGTATGGAGGAATACTGCTATGGCAAGACTTGCCAGTCACCTTTGGCAATGGGGTGCACTTGCTACTGTATATTGATTTGATTTTATTGAATTATAATTGAAATGGATTCAATTGAGGGAAGTGGATCAGGATCTGACTTTTAGCAACAGTATGGAAAAAGTGTGAACCAAAAGAGCCTGATTTCATGCAGGATGTCGGCTTGTGTGGGTTTAGGCTGTGTGCCAGTGTTATCAAGGATGTTCTGGTTTGTAATACAAGTGACCTTTTCTGACCTTTTCCTTAAAACACTTTTGTTATTATCACAGTAGTAGTTTTGGGATTCCAGTCCTCATTTGTGACTCTACTGCAGTTGGCCTTCGAGAGCTAAAAAAAATGCTTCCACCAGTGTTAGCTTCAGCTGTGGAAGGGTGACTCACTTGTGACATTGGTGGATTTTTAGACTTCAGCTCTGTAACTCTTTCAGCACTGTGGTTTTCATGGCTTTTTCTCTCTTGCTTTTTCAGGAAGTACTCTGTTCTTCATTATTTTTGCTGGAATTCTTTGTAATGCTGTGGTGATCAGAGAAAGTTGCTGAAAACCTTTCTCTTGTCAAATTTGTAGTCCAGAATGAACTGAGCCCTTTTAAAAGTCCTATTTGTGACTGGGTTTTTTTACACTTAAAAGTCTATTTTTCTGTTTTCTCCTCTGCTTTGATTATTGATAAAATAACAGTTCAGTGAACAACCTGACTCATGCAGTGATCATAAACATTTGTTAAAAAAAATAAAGCAATAAAACATTGTCACAATGTTTGTCATTGTGAATATTTAGTATACAATTACAAAAATAGAATAATGGCTGTAAAGAAAGGGTTTCACTTATATTCTGTGACTTTTAGTGCTATTTTTCATTTGGCACAAGTGCAGCATTGAGCTCTTTTTTTTTTCCCCCCTCCCCTTTTTAAACAAAAGAAAATTATTTATTCCACAGTTAGTAATGGAAATGGGAGTGGTAGTTTCCTCTTATAGGCAAAGTATAACATTTCCTGATGGAAGATCAGTTTAGATTCAAAATTACATTGGCTTGCGCTTTTTCACAGCCTAGGTTTGAAATGTTTGAGTGCAGTCTTAAATTACTAAATCAGTTAAATGTTTTCTGTTGTTGAAACAACCTAAGTACCTTAACAAATACAAATTTGATGAAGTCATTACCAAGCAGGTAAGAAAAAAAGCAGTTTTTCTTGATGATTAATCAATGAGTCAAATGGATGTAATTTCCAGTTTTTCCATCTTGCTTTCCTACATCTTATATTGAGGTTTTTGCTGTTCTGTGGCCTCTGTTAGTCAAATTCAATTTGTCCTTGAAAACCATGTAGACAGCTACTGCTAATGCTTTACTAATTAGGATGAACCCTAACTTCAGACAATAAAGTGAAGCTGATACAGCCTGTGTAACATAAACAAAGAACATGTGGTAGCAGCAATAAAGAATGTGGACAGGGCAGAGGGGAATTTTAAAAAAAAGGAAAAGTTGTTATACGGGGTTAAATGAGTAGATCTTGCTGAAGGTTTTCTTCAGTCTCAGGTAATTTAATTTCTCTTTATTTTCTTTTGATGGAGACGGGCAATTTGTAGTTGAAGATAACCTTAAATAGTAACTTTAAAAATCAATCACATTCTATGTATTTGACAGGCAAGGGATCTTCTGAGTCTGATAGTCTCTGAATATTTACCTTTTTGAATGCAGGAGCAGCCTATTTCTTGTATGGCTTTAAGAATATTTTAATGGGAGGTTTAGTCTGCTCGGTTTTGTTGGTCTTAGTCATTTGCAGTCACTTTCTTATACGTGATATTTTACTTGTTCTGTAGCAAGTAATGATAGTTTCTCTCTGCAAATGTGATTAAAATCCAAAGTTGTAATAAAAGCTGAAATGGTATGACCTTGGGAGATGGATATCTTGCGCTGTGGGAGGAATCTCTGCTGCTTGGTGGTTGCAGGAAAGATGTCAGCTTCTTCCCATCACAGCAGCAGTGAATTCCTCCTCGAAAGATAGTAACAAATACCTGTGCACTGATCCTGTGAAGACTGCTTGTGATCAGTCCTTATTCTTAGGCACTCTGTGTTTTCTCAGGGTGCAGCTCCCTGTAGACTACTGTTGGTGCATTCTCCTGTCTCAAGCGTTTTCCTTTGCAATAAACATGGGCTTGTGAAGTTTGGGAGCAGAGTTGAACGTTTATTTATCAAAGTTCAAACGGAGATTAGTAGTCTCTCCTAACCTCTTGTTTCTAGCCTTCATTATGGATAAATGTAAACTTGAGTGTGATGTTGGCATACATTTATATTCTATTAAAATCTGTCTATAAACATTTAAGTGTACATTAGGTAGGTGATCTGGACATCATGACACGTTAAAAGCTCACGCTTCTTGTACCTTTTTTGAGTGTTAGTTACCCTTTTGTTACTCTTGCTTTAATTTTAAATTTATTTCTAGTTTTTATTCAGCATCAGAGTAGTTTTGATGACTGTGATTTCTGTTTTGCTGTAGCAAGCTGCTGTATGGCAAATCCAGGCAGTTCCTCTCACCTCAGCAAGGCTCTTAAGTCTCCCTCAAAAGTTTGAGGATTATTCCATTTATTCTAAATTACAGAGTGTTGGTTTGCCCACTACAAAGATTTTTGTTGATTTGCCATTCTACAGAGATTATGATTTCTTCACATTATTGTTGTAAATTGCTGTCACATGGTCTCTGTGGGTTATATTATTTGAAAAAATGTCATGTATATAAATAAATCCCCTATCTGCTGGTTTCTCACAGTCAACTGTACTTAGCTATCCACCAGCTTTGGGGTTTCCAGGCTCACACAGAGATTTTTTGTGCTCTCAGGATATGTGGTACTGAGGGAGGAGCTGTTCAACTTCTGGTGTAGAGGAGCATAGTTTCTTTCAAACTGATGGCCTTTGAAAAAGAAACAACATTGCAAAACTGGAAAACAAAAACAAACAAGAAACCAACGAAAATGCTTGATTTGCACACCTGAGAGAGGGTGACCTCCAGCCATGGATTGCTAGCCTTGAGACTTGACAAGACTATCAACATTGACAGTTTTAGTGATTCTTGGCACTGTTTAGCCTTTAACAGAAGAAACTTGTCTAGTTCATCTCTGCTTCTGCTCTGTGAGCTGTGTGTGTCATTTTCCACATCCTAGATCACAGTTTGAGCGTCACTGTGCTAGAGGAAAGCTCTGTTACTGTTGTCTGGAAAGGACCATTCTAAATATATCTCTTTCTTATACCAAGATTTTGCTGCTACAAAGCCTAATTCTACAAACACCTAAAATGGGCTTGACTGCATCTGTATAAAGTGAGTTGAAGTGCAGACAACTCAGGTTTTGCAGAGATGTGATATCAGGCTGTGAGCAGTGCTGATGAGAATGGCATTCTGTGGTCTGTGTGGTGTTCCTGTGGGGTGGGTTGCACTTTGTTTAACCACAGGGATAGCAGTGAGACCCTGAGGGGCCCTTCAGGCCATGTTCATTTGGTGCATGTTTTGTTCCAGACAGTGTGAGCTGCTGCAGTCTGCATCTGTCTTAAACTAGTCCGTATCTGAAATAGCTGTTGGGTAGTGGAAGGCATTTGCGTGTGTTACTTGCTGTTTGCACAGCCTTTCCTTCTTTTTAAGGAAGAGTAATCTGGATGGATTTATCTACAGTCATCCATGACTCCTGTTTGGGCTGCAGTGATATGTGTCTGCTTTTGAGCAGCAGAGATATGGTCAGATTTGGCTTGGAGGATTAGTGGAGGCTTTTGACTAAGAGAAATAATTAGTTGACCAGTTGTCAGACTTGGAGGTTTGGGCTGGAAGACCTATAAGATTGATGTTTTTAAATACAACTGTTGAACTCAGTGTTGGGACAAACAAATCTTGTTGTTCAAGTTGCTATGTCTGCTTCTGTTGCAGTGTGGCAGTGTGCGTGTTCTTGGAAGAGTAGTAGTGCTAGTGAACCTTCAAGTTATCGGTGTCCTGTGTGTGTGGACTTAATGCTATTCCTACTGTCTTGCTTGCAAAAGCATTGAAATGCCAAATCCTGATTATTATCTTTATGAAAGGGAGTTGTGGAATCCACGTGGTTAGTTGAGACAGATCCTCTGTTAGTGTTTGGGTGCAAAGATAATGCTAATTTTATTAAAGTGACAGAGATGTCAGAACATAAGTTTGTCCATACCCTATGTATTGATCAGAAATAGTAAGCACCTTATGTATTGCTCTTAATTTCTTTGCCAACTCCTTAATATCTTTGTATTGGCGTGTTTAAAATATGTTGGGTGAATATTTTTCATTTTAAATCAGTGTTTTCTCTGTTTTATGAAAAGGTTGTTAAAATTAGCTTCAGGCTAAGGTGGCATGCAAAGTTTTAATTTCGTAATTTCAAAGTGCATTGTTGATCTGTTCTTAGAGTGTTCCAGTGTTCAGACAGAATTGAATGTAGGATGCTACTTTAGCATTGCAAAGGAAAACCACTTCTACAAAGACAAAATTTGAATAAGCTAAATATGGTTTAGACTTTTGCTTATCTTGGGGAAAAGAAGTGTAACCACTGATGTAAGTATGAAAAAGTAACTAGTGGGCAGGGTTGGAAACTACTTTCCAGGAGCATTTGTATGTTGTTGTCAGGTAGGCAAGATGAAACAGAGGTGTTTACACTTTACGCCATGATTATGCGTTTGCCAAGTAATATAGTAGTCTGAATAAATGTGAGCTGGTTGGCCTGCAAATTATTTTAATGTTGAAGACCGAGTACAATTCTGATAACCAATGTAAAGTTATATACAGGGGAGGCGCCTGTATAAGTCTTGCATGCTGAATTACCCAGCTTCCAGAGCAAGCTCTCCTATTTTTTTTCTCAGTAAGTAACTTAATCTGGTGGCCTCTTCTGTGAAAGTAGAACAGCTCTTGTGTGTTCCTGACCAGCAGACAGTATGTATACTTGGGGAAAGAGTTTGTGGATCAATGTTAAGGAGAGCATTCATTTGCAAATACAGCTGGTAGTATACTTCCTGATTTTAGGTTTGAGTTTGTATATAGTGGATGAGGCATAGACAATGTTGTCAAAAGGCACTTGACAGAAAGCTAATCAAGAGCACAATTTTTAAGCTTTGGGGTATTACTCTAATCCATTTCTGATATTTTTATAATGTCTATTAAAGATAAACAATGCCCAGTGGTGATCTGATATTTTTATAATGTCTGTTAAAGATAAACAATGCCCAGTGGTGATCTATGGATGTGTTTCAATCAAATCCCTCATTTGCAAGTATAAACTTATACTTGCAAAAGTAATTTTTCTGGGTGTTTTTTGTTGTTTTGGGTTTGCTTTTTTTAGCCACTGGAATTATTGACTGAACAGGCACAGAGACATAGACCACACCACCCCCAGTATTTTACATGGCTACTTAGGATAGTTGTTCATTTTGGTCGGTATGTTTTCAAAATGTCATTTTGGACTTGGGCCTGTTAAGCATGATGCTTTTTAACTCTGACATTAGAGATGAATTAAGCTCATGAGATGTCATTAATGATGCTTATTTGGTGCACTGACTTTGCTACTTATCCTATGAGGTAGTGAAACTGCCTATGTCAAACTTTGCTTCTGGCTTGAGTAACTCAAAGCCTACCTGCTGCTGCTTCTCTGCATGCCACTGTTTTTTTCTACTCCTTAGTGTGTTATAATTTGAACTAGCTTTTGTTCTACTCTAAAGTGGTGGGTGTTTTTGTTATGACAAGCATATATCCTTGTGCTGGCAAGTACTACATTGTAATAGTGTGAATTTCCAATTATCAGGTGGTTTTAAAGTCCCAGAATATTTTTAGTCAACAGAATGCTGTCTAGCAGATTTTGGCAAAAGTTGTTTTGTAAAAATCACAGACTTGTAAATGCTTTCTTCTTAATGGCACTTTGGCACAGTTCCCTTCCAGAAGTATGACAGTTGAGAACACTATTTTATTGGCTGTTAAATAATACTGAGGTGTTTTTAAAGTGAGTGTCCAACAGAAGCAAAATTGTTTTATAAAAAGAGCTTTAGTTTGTACATTGTCTTAGTGCTTCAGCTGCTTTTCTAAATACATTTTTGCAGAATGCAAAGCCTCTGTGCATTCTATGCATCGGACATGTTAGTTGAGCTTGAGTTACTGATCACAGGCTGGTTTGAGAACAGTGAAATGTTTCAAACTGCCACTGCTAAAGGAAAAGGTGAAATGTGCATGTTCTATAAATAGCTTCTGTAGTGAACACACTTTTCTGCCTGCAACGCTTTTGTTGTCTTTAGCTAATAATGAATGAGCTCTCTAACCAAAAAGTGAAATATCATTGTTCTTGGAGTTGTTTGGAATGGATAAATATTTCTAGCAAAGGTTCTGTAACTTTGGGTAAAAGACAAATTTTCGCTTTGAAGGGAAGTACTTGTTTAGGGTGAGGGCTTGCAAGTTTTAGCTGAAAAGACCTTTTCTGCTCCTTTGGACCTTTTAGTGAAATGTCATTTTCTTCAAATCCCCGCAATTACATAGGTAATTCCTTTTGTCTTTTTCCAGGAGCATGTTGCTTCTTGACAGGCTGTAAATTACTGACAGATAAGAGAATATTAGATGGTTAGGCTAAAAAAAAATTTAAAGCTGTGTGTTCAGTACTCTGCAATGTTGAGGGTCAGTGGTGAAGGTGTTTGATTTCTGGTGGGTTAAATGACAACAACCTTACCAGTGCTTCTGAGGTGAAATTTCCTAAAGTGGTTTTTCTGATATGGTTAAAACTTTTTAAAGGTCATATTTACTGACAACAATTTCTTTCTTTAAAAATGCAAACAGATAAAGAGGAGCAAAACAGTGTTTCATAATTAGGATGCATATCCTGCAGTAGCTAATACAGAGCTTCTATGTCTTTAGCCTGCAACAACAGCAGGTGTTTATTTTGTTTAAACTCCCAGTAGGTTAAGAAGGGTAAGTTAAGTAACGTGACTGTTTTAGTGCTGTCATTGTTTAGACCAGTATCTGTGTTTCTAAATTTTGGTGCTTGTAACATGAATGCTTAATAAAAAGCTCCCAGTGGAGAGGGAGCCATGACCTGTATTTGTATCTAAGCAGTGCAGGGATTTAAGAGCAGGCCTGCTCTTAACTGAGTATTTCTGGAGGCCTTCATGTTTCCAGGAGAGTTTTAACTTTCTTGAATGCTTGAACAGTATACTGATGAATTGAAAGTGGTAATATTGTTAGAGTAGCTGGTTGGTCTATTTTATTATTACTTTCCATCAGTTTAACAGAAAAGCTTTCATTTTGCATTTTTCTATTGTGTTTAATTGAAGTCCAGGTTTTTACAAAGAGTAGGAAGAAGTGGGATTCAGGCTCTTTCTGTGTTCAAGTGTTAGACTTTTCCTCAGCTCATGGATTATAGATGGGTTTTTTTATGTATGCTTCACAGGAAAGTGGAATTAAAATAATCTTGCATGTAGTTTCTTTGGGACCACCAATCCAACTTCCACTTGCTGAGAATGAACCAGAAATAAATAGAGCTGGTTAAACTTTAACAAAGACTTTCTTTTCGAGAGTAGGCACTTAAAGAAACATGTTGTGACTACTTAAAAACCAAAAGGAAAGACACAGGAAGGAGCTCATGGTGTGAGGGGCACTTCCACTCCCTTTCTCTCAGTAAGGGGTGAGTGGGAGCAAGAATACCACTTGATCCTGGTCTTGTTCATCCACTGCCTTTCTTCTCTGTGCACTTTACACTGACTGCCTCTTCAGCCTTGACTCCTAACTACCTGGGAAACATCTCATGGCAAAATCAATGTTAGTGTATGCATATGACTTTTTTCAGGGTACAGTATGAGAGTACTGCAGTGATGATGGCTACATAATCTCCTCATACAGGATAAACAAGTGGAAAAAAACTCCTGATTTTCCTTTTTGTTTCCTATGAAATTCAGAGCTTTTTAAAAATGGTTTGGGATACAGCATTTTGGATTAGAGCTATGTATATATTGCTTCCCCCTCTCTTCCCATGTCTGATCTTCATGTAATAATGCTTCCTGCAGTACATTTCTTTGGTATTTCAAGAATATTAGATCAGTCTTTTGACATTGGGGAAGTGTGGGTTTGTATTGTTTCCTTTGTAAGTATTTGTTATATAGCACCTTACTTGTATCTATCGCAGATTGTATATGTACTTTCCAAATCTAGTGCTGGTACAGTGAAATTCAGTTTCATTACCCTGTGTCTGTGTCTCTGATTTAATGCTTGAGCTGAAATCAATGTCACGCTTACGTAAAATCAAAAAGAAATCCCTTATTCTGGTATTCAGTGATAAAGCATTGACAGCCAAGCCTGGGCTTTCATGTTGGACAGGCAGGTGGGTTTAGGTTGAATCTTCAGCATTTGAGATCTCGTGCTGTGCTGGCATGTGGTATATTTGCCGAAGGAAACATCTTGCTTAGGATAGACCATGTCTTCTTACAGTACACATAGACCTAGCTCTTTTGGCTTGTACTTTATTATACTGATGGAAAAATAGGAACATAATGCAGACTGCAAATGCACCTGGAACAGTGCATATGTGTCTCACTCAGTGTTACAAGTCTGACATGCTGTGTATTAGTAACTGCAGCAGTTTCCATGTCCAAAATGCTGCACAAACATAGCTGTTCTACTGGATCACTTGGGTGACGGTGAGCGTTAGCGCAAGTTCAGTGGTTGGAAAAGTGAAAGCAAAGAGGATATGTGACTTGTCAGTGAGTCAGCTGGTACCAGAACCTGAGTTCATGCCACTAGAGTGCACTACTTCCTTCTCACTTATTGAGAGAATGCTTAAATTTGCTTGTAGGTGCTGCAGGCTCCCCCGTGGGAGAGGGGTTGGAAAATTGCTGCCAATTTGCTGTGTAGTTTCGTATTTTGATGGGATGTTGGTCTGTTTCTGCAGCTGTCATTTACCAAATAAATAGTTCTCTTGCTGTCAAACTTCTATGAATGTTGTGATGGTAGAGGGCTTGTAAACTAACTTCTTACTCCCCTTTTGATTTATTGGAGATGAAAGAGGTATGTATGGAAAAAAAATTAATCATATTTGTAAATAAAGCAAGTTCTTTGAGATGTATAATTTTTCATTAACAAAACTTCCTTGATAATGCGATATATAATATTTTACATGTATCATTAAGTTTTCTTTTTCCCCGCACAGGTTTCCACTTGAGTGGCACAGTAACAGAGCCTGCAATGCAGTCGGAGCCAGAAACTGTTTGCAATGTAGCTATCAGCTTTGATCGTTGCAAGATTACCTCAGTGACCTGTAGCTGTGGAAACAAGGACATATTTTACTGTGCCCACGTTGTGGCACTCTCTTTATACCGGATCCGCAAGCCAGATCAGGTCAAACTGCATCTTCCCATTTCAGAGACACTCTTTCAAATGAACAGAGACCAACTACAAAAATTTGTGCAGTATTTGATCACAGTACACCACACAGAAGTTTTGCCAACTGCTCAAAAATTAGCAGATGAAATTCTTTCTCAGAATTCAGAAATCAATCAAGTCCATGGTGAGTTTGATACTTGTTCTTCCTTTTATTTCATTCCCTCATAGGTTTTGAGGGTTTTTTGTACATTCAGGAGTGTGACGAACTGCCTAGTTTTCTTCCACGTAAAATTATTCTGTGATTCAATGGTGTTAACTAAAGAGGATTGTTCTATTGAACCTTAAAATTAAGATATTTAGAAAAT
Organism: Passer domesticus; assembly: GCF_036417665.1. NCBI lineage: Eukaryota > Metazoa > Chordata > Aves > Passeriformes > Passeridae > Passer > Passer domesticus. Next base: position 20,748,282 of record NC_087512.1, read on the forward strand.
GGTGCTCTTTGGAATAGAGGAAAGAACTCGCAAGCAATGAGCTTGATGTTTTCAGCAGTTCAGTTAATAAGTGACCTGCTCTGCTTCATGCTTTTGTTTTCCAGCTAGTGAAAACCGAGTAGTGATATTCTTTGTTTCTATAGCCATATTGCTTAAAGGAACTCTTATCAACTTACTAGTGGTGTCTTGTTATTTTGTTCTTTGTACTAGTTTTCTGACACTTTGATTGTGGAATTTTGTTTTAACAATGAAGCATAAAAGCAAGTAGATGTTACTGTTACTTCATTCATTACATATAGTTCTACTAAGTTTTGGGATTTGGTTTATATATGATGTCAGAAGAAACATAACTGCATTTCGATGCCTTTTTCCTATTGGTGCAGCAGCAGTTAAAGCATAGCCAAGGTCTTGATCTTTCCTGTTCTTTCTGGTACACATGATTTTAGTGCCTGTCTTTTGCTGTGGACGACTTGTGTTTGTTAAAGGGTGCTGAGTTTGACTTGAGGTTTCTGACATAGCTTTGTTGTGGACCCTGCTGAACTGAGAGTGGGTAGTTGTGGGTTTGAGGTGACCCAGTTTATTAGAATCCTGTGTTCCTGTAAGGTCACCTGATAGAAACGTCCTCTAAGGTGGCCAGAGCTGTAAGTATAAGGGCAACTTAGCGGGGAAGAATAAGTTACCTGATATCTAAAAATACCTTCTTTTATTTTTTTTTTCATTGACAGGAGCAGGTCTTGTGTTAAATATTTGAGGTGTGACCATTACTCAAAAGAACTTGCAATACAAACAGAACCAAGATGCTTAATATTAAGATAAAGAAAACCAAGTGTATGTTACAGTGTAGGCAGAAAAACCTTCAGTCTTTTTAATAACAGGATTCATCTGCAGCTTAAAATTTCTCCTTGTGCTTCTGTGACCCTAACAGGTGCAGACAGGTGATGCTGCAAGAAAGTGAATTTCAGGACCAGTGGTATGGCTATGGAGATAGGGCCAGAGGCAAGGCAGTTTCTGTAGCTGTTGAATGGTGACAGTGGAAAGGAGGTGGAACTAAAGGAGAGACAGGACATTAAGCAGTAGAGGAACATGCTCGGATGTTATGAGCTTAAAAGCATGCATCATATGAGAGTTGTTAACAACCTCCACATTAGTGAGCTAATGGGTAAGGAAGAATTAGGGTAAGAGAGGGGTACAGAAGATTCAGTCAATGGTGATTAGAAAAGGGGAAGGCAGGGATTGGACGTAAAGGACAGGTGTTACAAATGTCTGTATTAGCTATACTATGGATAATGTGAGAGAAATGACAAGCTGTTACAGACTTGATAAATATGAAGTCCGTAAATTAGACTAATCATAGGCATGTTAGTCTTTGTCAACAATTGTCAGAATATCTCATTGCTCCTTATTATATTAAGTAGTTTTGGAGAAAGATTTGAGATTTGTATCATAGAAAATAGCAAAACGTTTCCTTATTTCCTATTCTAAGTTGGTGATCAGTTATGACATTTCACAAAGGATTTGAGTAGGTTACTTTAAAATTATCCAAAAAACTGAATTGTTTCTTCAATATGTTGCTGTCTTCCTAGTAAGTGAGATTGCAGCATGTCTTTATTGACTGTTTTCTACTGAAATGCCAAAAGCCAAAGTACAAAATCCAAGAACCATAAGAAAATGAACTGCTATTACTAAAGGAGACTAGGTTATAAAATATGTTATATGGTTTCTTGCTTTCCCTTTGTAAAACCGTGGTCTGAATTTTTTTTTGTGTTCACAATGCTAAAAATTACATAGTTTTTGTAAGGAAAAGGTGAGTTCTTCTGTAGAGAAGTGTTCTTCTGGGATTCACACCATAATTATTTTCTTTTGATCTTCAGTCAAATTCCTTAGATTAAAAATAATACAGTTGACAAAAAAACTCTATGAAAAATAACAAAAAAATGTTTCTTATTCTAATATCATAGGGTGATAAATATTATATCACCATTTACTGTCTCATATTTCCTGTACTGCAGATGTTGAGTTGGTAACACAGAACTTGTAGACCTGTCTTGCTTTGAACAGTCTGACCTCACTGAACTGGCGTTTGAAGAGAAGTTATATTAAATTCTACTTGACGGCATAGATAAGTGAGATGAAAAACTTGGAAAAACTTGTTTATTGCAAGTAGAGGAGACCTGGCACAGAAACACCTGAAACAACTTTGATTAAGAGAAATTCTGAATCTGATGTTGGATGGGAAAATAATCTAAATTATTTTCAGTCTTGCCTAGAGGTAGTTTAATTTCAGTGTTGTTCTGTATAATCTTCCATTCTTTTGCTTTTGTTTTTCTCTGTGCTCACTGTAGTAGCTCTAATTTTCATATATTTTCAATGATATGTGAGAAAAGTCAACTCTTGAATAATATTTATTTGTATGTTTGAATGGTCTGGGACTTGGGAGAGCTTTGACGACAGTTGTCTTGTTTTCCTTATGAGCTGGCTCTTGAGAGAGATGATTAGATGGAAAAACATCAGTTCTCTCCTTTAAACAAAAAGCTAATTGGATAATGTTTCACCTGCTCAAAACTGTGTTATGCAGCATTCAATGACTGTCTTTGGCCACCTTTCAGGAGATTACTGGGGGAATTAATGAAGTGACTTATGACACAGGTTTATAATAACCCATCCCTTTGAGTTTCTTTGTGGACACAAGTGATGCAATATCCTTTCTTGCTTTATGACTGAGCCTCACTGCAGGGAGAAATAAGAGGATGCTGTCAAAATCACACAACTATTTTGGCTAGTTGCTAACTTCTTCAGGAGAGAAGTGATTTAGTGGGAATATTTTTCTGTATTTGCCATGCTGTTTTCACTTGGTGATGGTTGAAAGAGTGTTCTGCATATTTTTAGAGCACAAAAGCACCTCTTAATTTTGAGAAGATACTGTGTTCTGATTTTTTCATGTGACACTGTTAGAGCTGTTCATGTTCCTGATGATCTCAAAACTGGAGTTTCGTGGTGTGTAATCCATACTGAAGACAACTGCATGTATATTAATACTGATACCCTCCCTGGTGTTTGTACTGCAGAACTGCTGGCTTTGCATTGGATTTTGGTTTGGGTATGCTGTCACAGGAAGCCAGATACAGCTTTGGGTCTTGCTTACTGAGGCTTTTTTCCTCCCTTTTAATTTTTGTACCATTGTAGGAGAGAATATGTAGTTTAGGAGGGGAGCAGTTAGGATGGCAACAGATTGTTGGCTGGATTTGTCATCTTAGATCTGCCTTTTCATAGGTCTGAAACCTCTCCCTTCAGTAAATTGGTTGAAAGGCCAAACTGTGATCATGAGAATTTGAGTAGAAATAGCAAAGTAACTGTGGCATGGGTGGAGGGACAGAGGGAAGGTCTGTTTTTATATTAGCCTTCTATTACCATTGGTTTTTTGTTGTGTGCATAGTGAAAAAGGTTCTGCTGGTTTTGGTATAAGAACAGCCTGGAAAACCTACCTAATTTTTACTTTTTAAGCTGTACTCTTTCTTTTGCTCAGTGTTTACTGCTGCTGTTGCAATCTCTGCTCTTGGAGGAACTATATGGATTTCTCTAGACTTCCTGCCATTCTCTGATTCTCCATCTCATAGTTAAAGTCACTTGCCAGTACAGATCCACATACCAGGTTAACTCAAATTTAGGAGGGAGGGTGTGGGAGGAAGCAGCTGAAGTATATTGATATTCTGAGAAGGACGGGCACCTTGTTTCTCTACTTTTTTCTGCATTTGTCCAGACAAGTGTGAGTACATCCTCAGCAAATGTTAATTTGTAATGGATATTAGCGGTGCTGCGGGAGGCATTCAAGAAGAAAATAGCTACCAAAAAAAAAGCTTTAGAAGAAAATTTCAGAATATCTGATATTGTTCCTATAACTATTAGGTTCAAAGGGGCAATCTGGACGTACAGGTTAATACATGTTTAGATGTACTTATTGTATTTAATAATATTTATGGGGGTTTTAATAGAAAATTATGGGGTAGGATAGGGCTGGATAAAATGTATTGCTGATCTGCTAGTAAAAAGACAGTGTAATGTTAAAGAAAATAAATTATTTTTAAAGTTATGGAATCTTTCACATAGCCCTGCCTAAAGTGCAAAATTGATTGAGAGTCTAGCTGCAAAAGAAGAAAGCAGGAAATGGCAGGTGAATTTCCTTTCCAGAAGAATGAAAATGCCTAGTATGAGAAGTGTTTGGTGAGCCAGATCTGGGGAGGAAGTAAAAGTAAGAGTAGCCAAAACTAAAGAAATTCAAGAAACCTAACTAAACGTAAATAAGTAGTAGAATATAAATATAAAAAGAAAAGACTGGTAGCTGCAAAGTAATATGAAAATTAATTTATGAAACTAATATTTTTAGGAAAGGTTTTTTCAGCTACATTAAACATGAAACTTGTTGCATAGAAAATAGTGAGATTTTGCTAAAAGACATGGAAGATAAATAATTAAAATAAAATATGCTTACCTATACTGATAAAATTATTCTATCTGCCATGCACAGGTAAGTTTTGAAATGTGTTGGTATGTGACAATATGGATTTTTGTGAGATACAGATTTTAGCAGGAGAGGTTAGATATTATTAGTAGATAATACAGCAGGTTTGGTTTTATATACAGAGGGAATGCAGAATTTTTTGAACTTAGCTTTTTGAGATTTAATTAACTTTCATCAGCAACTTAGCACAGTCTTCATGTTTTGTTTTGTTATCACTGACAGCTTCATAGCATGTGCTGTTTTCCCTTGATACTGTGAGCTGCTGAACAGGTGTTAAGTAGTGCATACAGAAGTCCTGAAGTTATGTGACTTACATCTAAACTTGGAATCATTTGGGGAATAAAAAACATTATAATATTTCTGAATCATTATTTTAATTATATTTGGTTTTATGTAATTATTGTTTAGAATAATTTGAGTATACTGTGTTTTTAAAATCAATCACTATTCCTTTGTGAATCGGCATATAGCAGCATTGGTTTCTAGCTGGGTTTCTTTCATTCTGTCTTCACATAATACTCATTAAGTCATGCTTTTTATTTGTAATAATTTTTCCATATCTTGTCCTTAATGCTGCAATGGGATGATATTTAATAAAATGTAACTGATCTACAGTTCATTTGTATACTTAAATTAATGACATTTTTATTAGAAAGTTCAAGAAAATATCAGTGTGAATAGCTACAAGTGAATAATTTGGCATGGCTTTATTTGAAATCAGTTCTTCTGGCACTTCAGAAATAAGGATCAGGGAAGCAGTTTGCCTTGTTTATCCAAATCTCCTGTTGATCTGCCCTGAGTAGTTGGCAATATAAGAACTTCCTATTCCATTTTTAGTCATTGCTCCCTACCTGCTTCTAATTTGTGAGGTTCTCCAAGTACAGCATCAGTTCTTAAACATGGTTGCTCATTTTGAAAGCAGTTGCTTTTAAATGCTATGTAAATGAACAAAATGTTTATTTTTCAAATGCTTCTGCTTCTTAGAACTTGGGAGTTGGTTATATTCAACATGCAACCTCCTATGACCCTAAATGTAAAAGGCCACTACCCTGTTTTCAAATGGTATTAGGTGTTCGGTGTCCCAAACAGTTGTGCACAATATTCCTGCTTTGACTGCTGAGATTGCAATTTAGTAATTATAGTAAAGAGCATGAATAGGTATATATGGCTGTGTCTGTATACTGGTTATGAAGACTTTATTTATTGTGTTTAAATGTATGTACATGATGTACAGTGTATTTCAAAGACCAGTCATAGCAGAAGTTTAAAAAGCCAGAGGCTGGGGAGGAGGAGATTAATATGTTCGTTTAGTATCTATAAACTGACACACTTTAATTACAGGTTTTAATATTAGTATAATTATACAGTACTTCTCACTTTCATAGTTAAATGTGAACTCATGTATCCTCATGACATCTCTCTAAAGCACGAGTAACACTTATCCCCAGGTTACAAGTGGGAAAAGGAGTTTAGCCTTGGTACCAAACTGCCCTGCATAGTTTAAATTCAGGGCTGCTCATGTTCCTCTTTCCTCTCTGCAGCCAAGTTGTCCTTCTGCCAAAGCCTTGCCAGTGCCCGTCCAGGGCCATTCCACGACCTGAGCAAAGCTGCTGCCTTTGGGTTGAGCCTTTAGCTCTCCCTATTCAACCTGGGCCTGAGCCTTCCTGACAGCTATTGCTAGGGCTTCTCACAGCCCCTAAGGCAGCTTCCTCCTGTTGCTCGCTCAGATAGTTACTTACCTGTTCACCCAGTCCTGTGTTTTCAGAAGAGAAATGCCAGTGTAGAAATCCCATCCATGATCTGTTTAAGTGGGAGAGGAAACAGGCTACTACATGAGTCACCTGGATGTGGGTGAACCTAGTGAACTTCAAAAGTGCCTAGTTGAGAGACGTGGAAGATGGTCATGTCTTGACCCCAAAACAAGAATGATAAGCAGCAGAAGCTGAGGCCTCTCCAGCAGCATCTGTAGAATGCCTGTCTGCTGCCGTGGTGGGAAGGTGGCTGGACTTGTGCCTGATCAGACACAGTGTCCCCATGCCACAGCTATTGCTGAAGACTGACAGCAGGGTTGAAAGATGAGTGAATTGCAACTGTAGCTGGTGCTGGTTATATGTTCACTGAAATTTCTTTAGAATTAAAAATTTTGATATAATTGAATGTTGCCTATGTAAGATCTTCTAAGAAAGAAAATAATCTGAGTCTGAGTATCTGTACACTGTGCTGAAGAGCACTGTAGTGCAGACTCTTGGCATCTTCAGCTTTTACAGTCGTCTGGCCTAATGACTTGCAAGTAACACTGGTGTGAGTATAGTGATACTGTGCTCCTGGTTAAGATATGTTTGGGATTGTACTGGCAGGAGTAGCCTTGGTGGAGGAAGTGCTGGTAGCCCTGGGTAGCGGGCACACTTATTTTTGTAAAGGAAACCTGTTGTTAAAGAATCCTGGTAGCTGTACTGCTATTCTAACCTTGTAACACAAAGTGACAGGTGAGCTTTTGATAAAGTGTAAATAGTTGCAGAAGGATTTTTTTTCACCCCCTAAATAGGGAAGCTTAGCTGGGGAATACTGGGCTATTTTTAATTCAGTCTGAAAGTAATCATACCAAGATTATTTAAAGATAAATCTCTATTGAAGTAAGGAACAAATTTAAGTATATCTTGTATACTGTTGCTTTTATAATTTCCTCTTCACCCTCTTTGTGTTTTAGAGCAATGAAATATTTAAACTATTTGCAAGGTGATACTGCAAACCTGGTCTGTGCAACAGCTGCATTGCTTATTCTTGTGTAACTTGATTTTCCTTTTTATCTTGTTCTGTGCAACCAAAGAGTTATCAGTATGTGTTTCATGTAGCTGACAGAATTGAAAGCCCTTTAAAACTAATACATTGAAGATGCAAGCATTTGCAGAAGAGCAAGTTTTTGATTCCTTGGTTTTTATGCCGTCTTGGGCTTGATTCCTGTCTTGAGACATTTTTGTGTTCCTGTGGAAAGTAGGAGAGTTTATTTACATCTCCAAAGACAAAATTTCATATTAATTAAACACATATTGTGTATATATACAGCAGTGCAGTGTTCCCAGCTTCAGGCTGTGAAATTGAGGCAGTTTAGGAAGTTGCTGAGTTGGAACATTGTTTTGTTTGCTGTCTCAGCAGTTTCTACATAAGACATCCCTCTGACCCTCTAAATCTTCTGTTTGTATTTTCATTGAATAAAGAGTTCAGCATTTCCTGACCACTTAAAAGCTTCACCTTCATGGTAGAGCTGCAGTTGTGAAACGAAGGCTTAAATCAATAGAATCAATGGGGTTTTTTTCCTGTACATCATAGAGTTCTAGCTATTTTGGTTTTTTAAGTTTTTAGGATTTCTATAAAAAAATCCCAGCTTTTTAGAAATTTGTCGCTTTCCTTCCCTGGCAGTATTTTCTTTTTTTCTACAGAGGTAACATGGACACTCATTTCAATGATTGTTGAATGTGATTCAATTTCTATAATATCTTCGCAAAACATAATAGAGATTATGCACCTGTGATAAGTTCAGAATTAAAATGTGCAGTCAACTTGAGTCCCAGCCATGCTTAAAATAACTGATATGTGGTATGGTGATGCCCAACATTGAGCTGAGTCCAACACTCTAGATAAGTACTTTTCAGCCTGTTCTGTTTGAAAACCTTTTAAAAAAAGTCCAGTGGAGTTGCAGGGCTCTTCAGAAAAATATAGTTTATTCGATGGTGCAAGAACTTGTTTTAGTTAAGTTTGTCATTCTTTAAGAGAAGGAACATCACTGGTCTGATCTGCAAAAGCTGTGTTATAGTCCTCTGTGGCCAAAGCACTGCTGGATGTGAATCTAATAATTTCAGTTGATATTGAGCTAATGCAAGTAGAGTTGCTCTAAATTGACTCTGTGCAGATGACATTGTCTTTGTAAAAATGTTTCCTTTGAAAGCAGGTAGTCTTAAGTATCTGTAGCTCTTATTTATGATGGAAATGCCTTTAGTGCTTTAAGACTTTGGATTTGTTTGGGGATTTTTTTTACTCTTTGTTTAGCTTTGCAGAGCCATCACAGCTCAGAGGCACCAAGGTGATGATTCTCCTCATGTTCATCAATAGCAGCGCTCACTAGCAGTCACTTAAACCTGAGCAAGATTGCTGAAGGTACAGGAATTACACAGGTGTTTTGGGGAGAGTGGTTTTCACATCACAGTGGTAGAAATATAATTCAAAGTCTTAATTTTCCTTGTAAAATCATTCTAGTGTAGCTGCTGAGATGGGAGGAAACACCCTTACCTTGATTCTAATTTTTTGCTAGAGAAGAGAATATTACGTATTTAAATGCCTTTTCATAGGTATAATTTCTAAGTACTTAAGACTCCTGAGAAGAAATTTAGATTAAAATCAAGGCATCCAAAACAGGAGAAGATGCAAAAAAACCAAACCTCTGCAGCAGTCCTTTCCCCTGGACTCAAGAAACTCTCTTCTTCATATAGAATATAATGATTTCTTTTCTTGCTGTTTGCAGGTGCTCCTGACCCAACAGCAGGTGCTAGCATAGATGATGAAAATTGCTGGCATTTGGATGAGGAACAAGTCCAAGAACAGGTTAAACTCTTCCTTTCCCAGGGTGGATACCATGGATCAGGGAAGCAGCTCAATTTGCTTTTTGCGAAGGTGTGTTGAGTACTCTGAACCTTTTTTCTTTCCCCTGTTCTCCAAGCCAGTCTGTACTTGCTTGCATCTTACTGAAAGTTCTAGATTCTGCTGTTCTAAAATAACACAAAACCTTGGGAATACAATGGCAACTTGACAATGAGTTTTACAGCAGTGGACTACAATCTGATGTGTCTTGATCAGTGTAAAGATGTAACGTTTCAAGCTTCTACAGCTTTGCTGTTCTCTTCTTCCTTCCCACCCCCAAAAGGTTGGAAAACCTTACAGCAGTTTGTATAATACACCTGTGGATTGCTTGTGGAAAAATTCTCTGAAGAGTTGCAATTGGATACTGAGCCCAAAATTTTTTCAAAAATTGGGAAGGCAGACTGTTTTTTCTACGTAAACATTTCCCATCACACATATGAATTGAATTTCTAACATAGCAAAAGTGGGATATTTAACACTGCAGCATATTGTCTGTACTGCGATTTCTTTGCTTTTTTCAAGTTTGTATTAAAAGACTCGTTTCCTAGGTGCGAGAGATGCTAAAAATGAGAGATTCAAATGGAGCTCGCATGTTGACGTTGATAACAGAACAGTTCATGGCTGACCCCCGTCTGTCGCTTTGGAGACAACAAGGAACTACAATGACTGACAAGTATAGGCAGCTCTGGGATGAACTGGGTAAATTCACAGACTCATTTAGGTGTTCATATGTATAATAAAGAAACAGTTGCATATTTGGATTTGAGAAAAACTTCTATTGTGGTTCTAGACTAAGCAGATAAGAGTTTTCTGCAGTTTTCTTTTATTCAGTTAAGTTTGGGTAAAATTTAATTTCTGACCTACAGCATGAGACAGTTGCATTTGAAGGAGAGGGAGCATGGTGTAAAAGAAGTACAATTCCAACACTTTTAAGGATTTAGAAAGAATAAAGCAAAAAGTGGATATATGGCCACAGAGTTGAGGTGAAATACATAAGCCTCTAGTGCTAAGCTGGAAAGGTTGAGGAAGAAACTGATTCACAATTACAGAAGTCAATTACTGAGCAAGAAAGGAGACAAAATACAGAAGACTTAACAATTAACATTGCTTTACAGAAGAGGTTACCTAATACATGACTTTATTGGTCAATTAGGAGAATAACACAGGCTGAAATGGGAAAGGTATATTTGAACTGGTGTCCAGGACCTCACTAACACAGTTTTGAACTACTACAACTTCAGAAGTTTTCCAAATCTGTAAGAATCTCATCACAAATGAGATTCATAAAATGGTTTGGGTTGGAAAGGACATTAGACATCACCTAGTTCCAGCTCCCTTGCCATGGGCAGGCACAGTTTTTCACTAGACGAGTTTGCTCAGAGCTTCATCCAGCCTGGCTTTGAAATGCTTCAAGGGATGGGGCATCCACAGCTGCTCTGAGCAAATGGTTCCAGTGCCTCACCACCCTCACAGTAAAGAATTTTTTGCTAATACCAAATCTAAACTTTACAGCTTTCACTATACAGCCATTCCCCTTTGTCTGTTCACTACGTGCCTTGTAAAAAGTCCCTCTTCAGCCTTCTTGTAGGTCCCGTTTAGGTACTGGAAGGTGCTCTAAGCTATCCTCAGAACCTTCTGCAGGCTGAGTAGACCTGAACTCTCTCAGCCTTTCCTTTCATGGCCAGTGCTTTGTCTGTCTTCTTGTCTCTGTGGCCCTTCTCTGGACCTCCTCCAGGTGGGTCCATGTCCTTCCTGTGCTGGGGCCCCAGAGCTGCTGCAGCCCTGCAGGTGGGGTCTCAGCAGAGCAGAGGGGCAGAATCCCCTCCCTGGCCCTGCTGTCCAGCCTCTTATCCACTAGTAACACCAAGTCCTTCACTGCAGGGCTGCCCTCAATCGCTCCCAGCCTCAGCCTCTATTGATACAGGGTGTTATCTGAAGGGAAAATCAACACAACTTGAATGTGAACTCAATACTGTGAATCAACAGTATTTCAAGATGGCGTAGTGAGAGGAAAGATAGAAAGTAACTGCAAGCATTGCTTTCCTAGAATAAAGTACTGTAACAAACTACTAACTAGTAGATATGCAAGTGTGTGGGAGATCAAAGACAACGTGGTTTAAAATACAGTGGTAAATCTAACTCATTCCTCTGAAAAGTAATTCACTGAATATATGAGTAAACGTATTAGCATGTCTGTCTTAGCATTCCAAACCTTACTGCAGGTGTCTTGGAAGCTTTCTTAAAGCAAACTGAAGACACGCATGGCCTAAATGGAACTGTGTTGTGATTCATGGAACGTGGAGTTGAAATCTGTGCTCTCATTCTGGAAAGGCTTTTCAAGTCTAGACTTAAAGAAGTCTGTTTTGATGTGCTCTGGTCAATATGGCTATGCATGACTTATGTGGCAGAAGACATAAAAAACATTTAATAACAAAGAAGCAAAAGTTTACAGATTATGTCCTATGAGACATTATGTAAGTAATGTAAAGAAGTGAGCAAATATCATAATGCTCTTAATGTAATTTAAAGGTCCAAAATCAAGCTAAATGAAATCAAATTCAAGAGTTATATGCTTAATTTAGGAAGGAAATCTCAAATGCAAAACTTAACTTTTGCACTCTTAGAGGTCAAAAGTGATCACGATTGAATCAGATACCAACTGGTGGGATAAGATTGGATGTAGTCTGTATAGCAAAAATTATGTTCAATCTAATTGAAGCACTAGGCGAATAAACTGCTAACTGTCTATACTTCTGTGATCAAAATCCTTAATACCATAGCAGGCAAAGTTCTGTTGGAGTCTAGAAACAGCTGTGAGTTTAGCCACCATTTTTATGATTCCTTGTCTTGTTTTTGCCAAAAATAACAGTTTTTGCCAAGCAAGGCACATGCCTAGCTGGACATACATGGAACAAAATTGTATCGCATGACACTGAAACCTGGAGGGTCTTATGCTTCATTGCTTATGTGGGTTGAGTTGGTGGGAGAGGCAGAAATGTGTTCTCCATCTGTTACCTGTAGCAGTCTTGCCACATGCTGTCAATAAACAAAGAAGTTGTTTTTAAATTTTTGTAGTGGCTCCTCTTGTTTCATCAGTCTTCTTTAACATCATTTTCCTGACAACACCGGTCTGAAGGTAGAGGAGGATGGAATCTGTGTGTGTGCAGGATCAAATAACAAATTATTTTGTATTGAATTTACCTCTATTTAATCAGAATTCTAGATGTCACTTCCAAAAAGCAGCCTTACCACTGCCTGAGCTGCTGTATTTGCAGTCTGATGCAGACCCTATTGTTTCAGTTCTGGACTGCTCTGACACCTCTTCAGGGAATCAAAATATGCTGATCTTGTACCATGGTTTCAGTTGCACATACACTTCAGTCACACCAGGTGGGCAGTAGGCAAAGGGTAGAACTTAACTTGGTTCTTCCATCTCTGGAGAGTGTCTGTGATTCTAAACTGTCTATTTCTTCTCCCCGCTGATAGGAAATCTTGGTTCCTTCCACTGGTGTGTAGCAAGTTGCCTCCAAAATACTGTTAACTGTGTGAATTTCTTCACATTAACTTCTACCTGATGTGAAGGCTACAAGCTTCTGCAGTTTTTTTGCTAGGATCTTACTTTGCTTGAGTGTCCCAGTTTTCACATTAAACATCGCTGTTTCCATGTGAAACTTGCATCTCAAAAGAAAAAAAAAAGAAGAAAAAGTGAATGTACAAAAAATTCAAGTTTAAGGGAGACAGGAGTCACAATAGCAGACTGCTGAGGGAAAATCAGGATGGCCTTGGCAACATATGATCTATTCCAGTAGAAGAGTTAATTCAGACACTGAGTTTAAAGGAGTCATGCTATCATGATGCTACAAAGTAATGTTGGCTTGTTATCTTACGGAGTGTCAGAGAATCAAAATATCGATGGAGGGTGTGAGACGCAGGCCTCAGTATATTTAATGTTTTTATTACCCATTCGGAGTAATCTGAGAGAGTCTTTTTAAAAAATCTTTTAGCTGTTCTCACATGTATGTCACAGGTAGGTAGTTAGGGAGAATTTTAGGGCATACAAAGTATGTAAATATAGACTCTGCTTAATAAAGGGTCTCTTGCTTGCCTTGGTATGCTGTCTGCCAGCTGCTAGGCATATAGCCACTTTGGCAGTTCCATCCTGGCATAGATTTTTAAGCATACTTAAATGATTTTCAGCTTTGCTCCTTGACTGGGTCATTTGAACCTTTCATTAGAATTTAAGTGATGCTTCCTGCCTGGCATTGGGTGTTGCAAAAGTACTGGAAGGACACACTGAGCTTTGATCATATTTCCTCTTCAAGTTTGTGGTAAATTATTGATTTCAGTAAAAGTAATTTTGGGTTTGAATGAAGGTGCTAATGTAACAACAGCAGTGAAACCCTGCCCACCTAAAATAAAAATGAAAAGCCCCCTAAAAATCACCGAAACGTCCACTGAGGACCCCCAGATGGAATACTTTAAGTCTAAGTATGAATCTGGCAATTTTTTTAATACAAAATCATAATTTCTTGAGCAACTCATGATTCAAAAGCATCATGTTAACAAAAAAAGGCCTTCCACATAACTAGGCGGTTGTTTTTTAAAACCCTAGATAGGGAGTAAGAATATAATAATGGCCTCACAGATTTCCCTACTCTCCATCAAGAAATGGGATGAGCTGTATGCTACTTATGGATTGTCAGAGGTATACTCTTGGAAAGGTTACAGGTCAGAGCTCTAAGGCTTGCTGAGGTACTTCTCAAACTAGGAGAATTTAGATGCAATTTCAGTGGCGCACTGGTGATTACTTCCAACTCACCACAGTAATACATGAATTCAACTTTGCAGAGTTTAAAGCAGCATTGGAATTCTTCATGTTGCTGTTTAAATGGTATCCCAGTATATAAATTTCACATGCTGATCTTCAGGTGTTTGACTCATGGTGACCATGGCTGAGGAGTTTAGGATAATGACTAATTATCTGAAGCCCCTTGGTTTGCCTTTTAATTAAATTGCATTGGTAAAATGGAGTATGGAAATGCACAGTGAATACCTGCTGATGCCTGTTGAGCTGAGATCTCTGATTTGAAGGAAAGCTTTCTTTGTAGTCTAGAGAGAAAAAAAAATGGACTGTGTAATCTTAGTAGATGGTTAAGTCATTAATACTCATCCATGAAAAATAAAGTAAAAGTTGCTTGTTCTCACAAAAAATTAAAATATTTCTCTGAAAAGCAGAGGAAATTGACTTGGTGCTCCAGCCCAGGTATCATGATGGCTGTGAGGCTCTGCTTTGGAATTAAACATTGAGCACTGCCAGACACTGGGAAGAGACTGTTTTGTTGGCAAATGGGATATGCAAGTTAATTGGTGTTTTCTGCAGGCTTCTGGCTGTGAAATAAAATTGGAAGCCCTTTAGCCACATGGATAATACAGGACCTGAATGCAGAAGTCACATGTCACCATCAGGCCTCACTGTGAAACAATAGCGTTCTCACTTGAGCACTGTGCCATTACAGATCATTAAAATATGGGGATTGCATTTAAACTAAAAGCCCCATTTGCCTCTTACTGCCATTTAACAGTCCTCTTAGCAAAAGCTAAGTGACAAATTAAATGAAAAAAGTGTCCACATTTTTAAAGCTGTAATGCAAAACAACTTTCTATTGCTTCTCATGTGCCATGAATGAATCATTGTACTTATCAACCCTAAACCAGGCCATAATTAGACCAGCTACTGTTATCAGAATAGGGCTGCTCTTGTGACAGCTTAATAAAGCTGAAACTCTTAAAATAGATCCCAGATGCTTAATCTGATGAAAGCAGTCAAGTAGAAGAATCTAAGACAAGGAGCTACTGCTTGATGGAGTGATGGAGCCCAACACCATGTCAACATGTAGATTACAGAATCAGTTTTTTCTTGTGAACTACCATTTTCAGTATCTTCATATCCTATTGCTTACCTTCAAGGTGAAGAAACTTTGCATAATTTGCATGTTCCAAACCAAACATTTCTAGTAGATTTCCTCCTTTTTTATATTTAAGAACTTCTAAAGGGAGAAGAGAGTTGAGTTTTTTAAAAGTCAAGGATTAGTTTCTTGTGAACTAGAAATTTGATGGCATTGTCATGGGGAAGAGGTTGTGTCCAAAGGGGTCCATGGCAAGGCAGGGCAGTGAATAGAATTGGTGAATGTGTTCTGGTTTTGGTTCATGCTGATCCAGGTCTCTCTTGGTCGACTTATTTTATGATGTTGATGAGAACTTAAATGATACTCTCTGTGTTCAGCTGAGTACTTTCCATATTTATTGCATAATCTCTCTACCTCAACCACCTATTGGAATCTTAAGTATTTAAGTGTAGGAACCTCTTATGGTATTGAAATGAGCCTCATTCATGTCATAAAGCTCTTCCCAGTGACATTCTTGCAATCCTTTCTTTTATATACCAAATATATACTAGCATATTAAATGGACTATTTCTATAAAGGAGTTTCTCGGGTGGATAACATGGCTTTGCTGCAGTAGTTCTTAGTAGGTTTTTACTAGTACTTTGCTGTGTTGTATACCACTTTTTAATGTTGGGTCAGACTGCTTGTCTATTCTGATTTCACACTTACTGGTATTTTGACCATTTTCTGGATTAGAATGATAACAGTTTTATGTTAAAAGTTAAAGTACCATTTTACAAGGTCATGTGATACAGAGAAATAGTACAATATATTTCCTGATGGATCATGCCTAGACCTTTATTAGTAACACTTTGCTCCTCATCTAAAGCTTAATTGTAAATGTTGAGGTTAGGAAAGGAATTATAGACTAATTAAGAGAGAATTAATTATAATTTAGCCATAAGCAAACTAATGATCATGTGTTAAATAATGTTGTGGTTTTTTGGTTTTTTTTTGTTGTTTTCTTTTCTTTTAATTTGGAAACAACTCTTGAATTTTTTCCTGATAAAATTTATAGTCATCTCTAGAAAACAGGAAGTTATATTCTTTTAACCTTAATGACTGAAGCTATTTTCTGTCTATATTTCTGTCTCAGGCATTCCTTCCCTTTGCAGCTAGAGACAAACATATATGAATGGGACAAGCCAGCTGTTCTGAACAGATTATCTGTGCTTAGTGCTTGAGTGGAGGAGGAAAGAGGAAAAAAGCAGCTATGGCTGTAGCCAGTATGCCTCTAGAGAAATTCCTTCCTGGTGCCAGACTTAATGATTATTCCAGGGCTGGCATGAAAAAGAATGGATAAAGTTAAGCATTCATTACAGTTTTGGTGTTCTAGTATCATTTTTCTCGACCTGCATACTTCATGCAATCCCTTGTAGCAGAGATATTTACTTCTCCTTGTATCTTATGGTTTTTATAAAACAGTACAGCAAGACTCTGAGTTTGAAATTTGACAGCCAAGATTATATGCATATTGTCTTTATGTTGTTGAATATACCCACTTCTAATTGCCTCATGTATTGTCTTAAAGCTAAAGAAAGTACCCATGCCCTGCAGTTATTGAAAGTATAGTTATCTTGAGATTTCTACGTATAGATTAATCAGTTGCACATAGGGCATTTCTGGCCTTGAAATGAAAGCTGTAGGAAGTCCTGGTTTTGAAGCATGGTTGGATGCACCATTTTCCTTGGTCTTTCATTGTTTGACTTTCTAGGTAGAGTGATATCTTACATATATTTGTATCTTAAACTATATCACATCCAGTAGGCTGTCTTTGTTTAAGTAGTGGTTACATTAATACTGTTTAGTCTCAGCTGTCATGGTCTTATGAAACACATGTAACCTCAGGTCATACACTTAGGGTGACACCTGCTTTTTCACAGAACAAGTTGTTGATTTATGTCAGTATCTTTGAATGATTGCTGTTGTTGGAGGTGCTAAATTAACAGTAGGTCAGAATTAGCATCACAACACAGTTTTGCTGTTCTAAGACCTGAGTTATGGATGACAACTTAAATTGCTGTCATGGCCCTACAGTGTCTTGGTTGATGCTGTCACCTTCATTTCCTCAGTGAATGAAGCATGGCTGCTGTTCTGCAAAGATGGATTTCGTCCACCTTCTCTGGTGATCATTTCCTTCTTCCTCCATTACTGACATTGCCATAATAGTATTTGAAAAGAGGGTTTGTGTGAGGCCAGAGTATGACAGTAAAAATGGGATTTTTTAGGTAATTTCACAGAATATTCTGAGTTGGAAGGGACCCAAGAGGATCATTGAATCCAGCTCATAAGTGAATGGCCCATATGGGGATCAAACCCACAACCTTGTGTTATTGGAACCATGCTCTAACCAGCTGAGCTAATCCTGTGGCATTTATCAGATTTCAGAAATAATGGTCACAGTAATTACCTTTAGTGTGTAACCATAGCTTGAAGGATTTGTTTTTAATTTTCTTAATACAGAAAGTTGCATTTCCATTCTGTTTAGTTGGATGGAAGGTACTTCAGATTTTTTGTAAGTACCCGCAGTAAAGCAGTTGTTTTTTTAATTCCTGTGATGTTGAACTGATATACTTACAAATGTCCTAAAAAATATTGTGTATTGAAGCTGGTGCACAATTCATTGCAACCCTAACTGTGGAATCATGTCTGCAAAAATTAAGGATAGAGTTTTGCTCTAAGCCAAGCTGATAACTAGTGTTATTTTCCCCTAGTGTTATTTTTCATACTTCAGTAACATTAGGCTGCCATTCAGTTTTCCAATGCCACTTCTAGTAAATACCAGAGCTAGGCAGAAGTAATAGATTCATGGGGAGGAATTACTGAGTCTTCACTGACTTCTGAGCTTTATGTGTGGTTCAGCCATCCAGCCTTTTGCTATTTCTCTTTTTTTTTTTTTAAATGAATACTGGAAAAAAATCTCAAAAATTGGAAGTGAGAGGTGCAAGAATATCAATCCACTTGGGTGTGTCAAGTCAAGACAAAGGAAATCCTTTATAATTTATCTATTATATAGACTAAAAATTCTATAGGGAAGACAGCTCTTTTAAAGCCACAGAAGGTAGCTGGAAAATTGGAGCTGGATAAATTTAACTAAAAAACTAGAAATAACCTTAGAATTTTGCATTGTGGTAAGTAGTCAGTAAGCTGTCTAGCCAGCTACTGTGCTGGACTCTTGTATTAGAAGTTGTAATTGAAGTGTGCTGTTTTTGTAAGAACTCAACAGTCATGTTTGGACTGGAAGATGAATGTGACGTGGGAAACAAAAGTGCAGGGACGAATTCATACTAGACATCAGAATGTATTTCTTTGGTCAGTTACAGTGCATTATTTATGTTCTGTGAGAATAGTTGTGGTAATTATAATTCCAAGTATGCATGGGAGTGTTTGCACTTGCTCCATGTTTTCACTGTTTTTTGGTTTTTTTGTTTGTTTTGTTTTGTTTTATTTTTGGGTGGGGTTTTTTTGTTTGGTTGGTTTTGGTTTTTTGTTTGGTTTTTCTTTTGTAAAGGAGAGGTTTTTCATCTCTCTGCTTTATTAGTAGCTTATTTTGTTGGACCAGCATCTCCTCTTCTGCCTCTTCTTTAAAAATTAACTGTGAGAGGAATTCATTCATCTCAAGGATAAATTTATATGGAAGTACCATAATGCATTTATAGTTACAGTCACATCAACTTTCTGAAAATTCTTGAAGTCTCTGAAGATAGACTGTTACTACTGAAAGTATATTGCTAGATAAAGTAATTGGTAAGATATCGGATACATATTTTGGTCAGGAGCATACTTTGTGTTCACTACCTAGCTGTAAATATTGGCAGCTAGTTAAAATTGTGAAGAGTTATAGTAAGGTAAAGGACCATTTCTGTACTATATACGTTAGTATTAGCAGTGCTTTTGCCTTCACTTGATTGATGGTAAACAAAATACTAAATAGTTTTCTAAATATGAGGAAAGTTAATCAGTGAGGTTCAATTGCAGGTTCTTTATATTTTTCTTTAGCTTTGTAGACTATTAGCTGCTGTCTGGCTACAGTATTTAGGTAATAGAGCACTATAGATGCATACAGGGTTATCTAATGAACATGTGGCTGATCCTTATTGTTCTCTTGGGGAGAACAGTAGTCCACTGATGCACTGTAAACTGCACCTTTCAAGCAAATTCCTGCTCTTTGAAAACTTTTGAAACCCTTTGGTCAAATGGCAGAGTGTCTGCAAAGATGCAGGAATTTTTAAAATATTCTTGAAAGGTCGTAACCCAGAACAACAGGCTCATGCAAAATGTCTGAAGTGTGTGGTTAGTTCCTTATTCCATTGTGTTAAAAGTTGAAAACACAGAAAGAGAAAGCAGAAGTTTGTAGTTACCTGACACAGAAATCAGATCATGTGGTTGCTGATAGCTTAGAATAGAATCTGAAGATGTAAATACCGGTTTCAGCCAAATGCACATGTGCCTTTAACCCTTACAGCAGCAGCAGGCAGCAAGAAAGAGAAACTTAAGGAATTAGGCATTTTATTTTGTCTCTGTTTTACACTTCCCCTCTCTGAAATGCATGCTTGGAGGTTAGCCTGCAGAAGGGCAGTGATTCCCTCATGCCGTCAGTGCTGCAGATAATCTATTGCATTAATCAGCCAGCTAGTGTGAAATGCAAGGGGAGTGATTATGCTGTCATACACAATACAGTCAGCATGAGGCACTTGTCAGGGCCAATACATCAAAGTTTAATTCAGTAATAGAATGAATTAGTGCAAAATGAAACTCTGTTCTCCAAGAAATACAACACCCAAAGAAAACCCTTTTTTTCTGAAGGCTAAATACTGAAACCAGAATGCATTAAGGAATTTTTGTGAATAAAATTGCAATTTGGGTGCAACTGAATGCTGAGAGTAGTTTTCCTTGATGTTCTGATTGAAAAGAGAACAGTCCTGAAGCACCTTCCCTATCTTTACTGTCCTATAAAAGCAACTGTTTAATTGGAGCAGTCTCCAGTGGGACTTGTGATTATGCTTTGTTCTGGTGGAGGTCCCTCCATGGCTGGAGAAACGCAACAGCTTTGCCAGTTATTGGCACTTGTCCTTCTCATTCAGAAGCAATAAACACCTACAGTACCTTCTTTGAGGTTTCCAAGTGGCTGTCCTAGTGAAAGTGGGTATGTGTTTAAAGTACAGATGTAAACCACTTTAAATTCCTTTGCTGACACTTATACTTCAAAGTGTTCATAGGTTCTGTCTGCCAGTATTGTTTTTCTTCTGGAACTTTCAATGCTGAAAGATTATGCTTTTGTAATACAATTGATTAGTCTTAAGCAGGGCACAGTGGCAAGTGTGCAGCAGGTGCTGAAGCGGTCTTGTCTCTTGGGCTGAGGGAATGGTCTTGATTACCCGATTCCATTTTCTTTGAAATTCAAATACTACTCCTGTAGCTTATTTCTTAAGATAAAGCTGTGCATTAATGGAAAGGGCAGAAAAGTGTTACAGCACCTGTTTCTTGAATATTTTAATTTTGGAAATGCACTGTTTGATCTAAAGTGTATGTAATGTATAAATCCAAAGCAAAGGCCAAGTCTCAGCAATTGATTACACAGGTGTTGTGAATGAGGAAATGCTGACCCAAGCTCAGCTGTACAGCAGCCCTGACAAAGACAGCATGGTGTTTTTAAGAAAAGTGGAGTGTAATCAAACAGATGAACTGAAGTGTATGCTGGGTCCTCAGGAATGATCAGTTTCCTAGGACCCCCCTAAAATTGTTTCCATCACCACGATCCCACTTACTGGGGCAAGATTAAAATATAATGGGGTTTATGAACAATGAGCCATGCTTAATCTCTTGGGAGAGTCTATACACATCCCTTGCACTACCTTTAGCTTCATGGTTATGTGTGTACACAGGATGTGTACTTATCCTACTGTTCTATACTACATCTGCTTTTACAGTGACTTAATGCTCTTAACGTTTTTCAGTTGCATATTTAAATCCTGATCAATGTAAATGCACGCTGTCTCATCAATTCCAAGGTATGGATGTCTCCAGAGAAACATAAAAGTACTGAAATTCATTTGTATGTGCAAGGAAGGCCTGCATGTAAAATTTTTCCCTTTTTTTTTTTTCCTTTTGTGTTTTTTTTTTGTGTGGTTTTTTTTTGGGGGGGGGGGTGTTTTGGGTGGGTTTTTTGTTTGTTTGTTTGCTTTGGTTTTTTTTGTGGTGTGACAAACACTGAAGATGAGTGATAATTCTGCATTTTCAAAAGGAGGTCTGTCTGAACCAAAGGTCTGTTCTGGGAAAGTTGCCTTTTTTCAGGTCAGGAGATAGATTAGTGTTGAATCAAAATAGGCAGTTCCTCACTGCTGTATGGCAGCTCTAATACCCTTGTGAAATAAGTATCAAATTGCAGTTGCAACTTGTCATATTTTCCAAATATTTTCTGGAGAAGACTTCTTGTATATGGAATGGTGATTGTTTTGGCAGTGTGCTGTGAAGAGTTTTGTACTGAAAAGACGTAAGTTAGAGTCCAGGAATTTAAACAAGAACTTCAGTTGTGTTCTCGTAGCATGCAGTTTGGGGTGGGGGGAAGATGTGTCAGCCTGATGTGTCAGCCTGTTGAGAACCAGTATGGAAAAAAATCTGGGGAAAAGGAGATAGTAATGAGAGAGAAAGGCAATCTGTAAACACAAATACTTTCTCTGGGGTTTTGGTGTCTCTTTTTAAAAAGTGTTACTTTTTAATGAGACTTTTGTTCATATTGTAGTTTGAATTGGTGACATCATTAAATGTAATCAAACATGTGAACTTAAGAATGGTAGGAATGTATTTTGGAATGTGTTCCAATTTCTTTGGAGCATGAGCTGTTGCCAACAGCAGTTTTAAGGCTGAAGTCACTGGAAGTTGATTCCAGTACCTTTCTTGCAAATTATGAGTACCTTTCCTTCATTTTGTCCATAGGCCATTTCTATAGTAAAGGTAAACATGATCAGCAGTTTCCCCCAGTGGGAGCCATCAGGCAGAAATAGAAACTCTCCTGTTTAAGACTAGGGCACACCTTCAGGTTGTACCATGTTGACATATAAGGGCTAGTTCGAGGGCGCTTCCACTGAGCAGCATCAGAGTAAAATAAGAATATCCTTCAGGCTCCTGCCACTTGATAAAGGCTGAGCACAAGTGAGCATTTTCGTCAGACTTTCCAGCGTGAGGAGCAGGGCAGGAATCAGTGAATTGAAACAGCCAGAATGGAGCACATGTCAGGGGAGGCAGAAGGTGTTTAGGGAGCAAAAGTAGGAAGAGATATGAATAGAGATAAATGCATACAATTGAAGCAGGGACAGGGAGAGGGGAGAAGGAAAAAATTTACACCAAAAAAAACCTCACTAAAACCCAAACTAACCAAAAAGACCTAGAAATCGAAATAGATTGAAGAGTGTGGGGTCATTGGCATTATGCGTCCTTCTTCCAGGTAGTACACTTCGTATCACTACAGAAGCTCTTTCTGTTCCCTTTTTTTCTTCTGGTGTAGGAGTTTAGTCTCACACTCCTCTTCCTGCAGGGAATCAACAGCCTTCAAAGCTGTTTGAGATCTCAAATATTGCCTGCAGCTTTCTCTGAACTCACAGGGAGCAGGGTGCAGCTGTGGGTTCTAGAGAAATTTTAAGCGGGTTGTGAGGGCTTTATTGGAAATACACTTTTTCTTTACGTGAAAGTTGCCTGAGTTTCAGAGACAGTGACTACTAAAAACGTAGTTAGCTTTGACATAGTTTCCCACATGAAACTACAGATGTTTTTAAAGAACTTTAGTAGTTTGGGTTATCGTGCCCTCTCCTGCCTTATAGATGTACCAAATGTGTAGTGGAGCTTCCTTAGGAGGCTGGTGAATAGTCATGCCTCTAGTGGTGTTCCTCAGATGTAGAGGGCAAAAAAAAAGGCCACTTATTCTATAGGGTTATGGTGCAGCACGGCAATGTGTGTTCTGCCTTGATGGATGATTGAAATACTTACCAAGTGGGTTTAAGATATTCCACTTTGCTTTTGCTTCAGTCTGCCTACACTGGGAATCTGCTTACAAAGTATTATATGGGTACGTTGTTGGGGGTTTTGGTTTTGGTTTTTTTTGGTTTTGGGTTTTTTTTTGTTTTGGTTTGGTTTGGTTTTTTTTGTTTTGGTTTGTTTTTTTGGGGTTTTTTTTTGTTTTGGTTTTTGTTTTTGTTTTGGTTTGGTTTTTTTGGTCTTATGGGGTTTGTTTTGGTTTGGTTTTGGTTGGTTTTTCTTTGGTTTTTGTTGCTCTTGTTTTTTGTTTTGTTGGGGTTTTTTTGTTGTTATTTTGTTTTGCTTGGGATTTTTTGTTAGACGCTGGGAGGTACAGTGTAATGCCTTCGAGTGATATTTGATTTTGAAATAAATAAGCAAGCCCACAACTGTTCTCCAAGGCTTTCCGATGTGCTGCATCTTATGTTTTGTTTTGCAGATTGCAAGAAATGCAGACATTCTGTCTTGGGCAGTACTGAATCATTGATGCTTAATAATAAGAACCAGTTGTAATTTGACTCCTTTTGGAGAGTGAAGTGTGCTGGCAAGTGCATCTAAAGAAAGTAATATATTAAAATAAGAAAATAAGTTTTTAAAAGTTGTATTGGCCTTATTCATCCCCATGGCAAGTTTCAGAAACTTCCTTGAACCCAGAGCACTTGCAGTAGTCTAATCTACAGTGCAGTAATAAACTGCAGTAATTTAGTGTCTCTCTGGTGTTCTGAATAGTAACATACTGTATTTTGGTTTGGTTTTTGGATTTCTTGGATATTAATTTCCCTAATATGTTAGTGTTGAACAGCAGGAGACTTAACCTTAATAATCATGCTGTTTTTCCACTGGCTTCTGTGCTGTGGTCAACCTGAGTTACTTTAGGAATGAATGTAATGTGATGCCCTGTACCCTGGGTATCAATATTGCATTTTTAGTTAGCAAAAGAATCACAGAATGGGAGACATTTATTATCCTAGAAGAACCAACTGCATTTTATTCTTTGGCTTTTTTTCCAGCCTGTCATGAACATTGTATAGTCTAAGCATATTCTTGTGGTCTCTTTTAGTGTCTAAGGCACATCCTTAATGAGCAAATGAGCTGTTGCTAAACAGTATTTTCAGATGTGTTCGTGCTTCTATCAAAATTCAAGCTGGTGAAGGGACAGCTGACTTAGAGAAAAACCTGTCAATTTGAAAATTGCCTCTAGACACCCAGATGTATTTATGCCTGCTGTGCTAGATACAGTCTCAGGGAGCAGTTTATGAAGTGGTGGTGTGTGATATGTCAGCACAAATTAGCCTTACCTTAGAACTCCCTAAACAGAAAATGTAAAACAAATTTTCTAGAGTAACTAAATTACTGAAGTAATTGCTATAAAAATGTCTTATTCCTGTCACACTGCACAAAACTGATGTGTACTGGTTATCTGAGACTCAGATGCATTTGGGAATGAATTACATGAGTACTTCTGATGGGTTCTGTGTGTGAAAGTATATGTTTACAACATGCTTGTCTTACTAATGTGTGTCTTTGGTTTCTGTAATGTGAAGCTGAAAGATACATAGGTGTCATTAATATAAAACAACATTAACTTCTGAGAAAAGAATTAAAAGAAAAACTTGGTTAATGTAACTTCTGTAATTTTATGTGAACTCTTTCTTGCCTTTGACTGATGTTCCTATCTGATGAGCCATACACTGGGAACTCTGGATTTCTAATACAAAAGACCTACTAATGCCTTTTAATTGAGAAGGCTGGCTTGGAACCATATTTCAGCTGTTACAGATTGGCCACGCCAGCCCAAGTGCCTGTGTCAGGAGTTCAGCCCTGTGTGGTGTTGAGCGTAGCTGGGAAGCAAGGAGTGTAGCCTTTGAGTGGAGAAAAAGTATATGCTGTAGAAGTTTGCAATTAGTTAATGGCTGCTGAATTTTTAATAGAAAACATAATTTAGCAATTTTTTTAAAATCAGGTGCTCTGTGGATGTGTATAGTCTTAAATCCCCACTGCAAGTTGGAGCAGAAGTCCAGTTGGCTAAAACAGCTGAAAAAATGGAACAGTGTGGATGTTTGTCCCTGGGAAGATGGAAACCATGGAAACGAGCTGCCCAATTTAACCAATGCTTTGCCTCAGGGTGCAAATGCTAACCAAGGTGAGCCTAAACGTATGCACTGATTGCAACATATAATATAACTTCTATCTTACACACTATAGCCTTGCAGAATTCAGCACTCTTTCCTGGGACAAGTAACTTTCTTGTTGAGGACTGACCAGTGAAAATCAGTTGTACTAATGCTATCTTTGCAGAAGAACAAATGTGGTTTTTTGTTATACTGGGGCTGTAACACTTTCAGAGCAGGTATTTGTGTTTTATTAGATCTTCTAACTCTTCACTTGGTGCTTCTAAATATTGTTGCATGAAAATTGGATGTCCTTGAAGTGTGTTGTGTAAAAGCCCGTTGTTTTTTGCTTGACTATACTCTAGTATTACTTCTGCTTCTGGGATTTTTATTTTGTTTGCAGTTACAAAGGCTTGATAGCTGTTTAAAGAGGGATTTTTTAAACAGTTTCTCACATGGAACGTGTGAGAAACTGAAGCATCTGTCTGTAGGATGTGCTCTGTATGTGCCTTCTGCATTACTAGATGTGTGGAGGGCGCAACTGCAGTGTTACCGTCTTGGAGGATGTGTCTTTGTACTCAATATCATGCTTTCTAGTCTAAAATGTGATTGTCAAATCTGACAGAAGCTTTGTAGAGTCATCTTCAAACGAGACTGCTAATAACTAGGCAAAGTGCAGCGTGTTTTTGCAGGTAAAACTGCTCGCAGTCCTCAAACCATCAGTAATAATACACACTGCATACAATTGCAATAAAATTGAAATTAAGTTTCTTGGTAGGTGTCAGATCTGCACTTAGGCAGGTGTGTTGTTGTTTCTTTTCCTTGGAAGATGACTTGTGAAGGAAAAAGCTTGGTTCATTATTAAATTTCACAGCTAGACAGGAAGATAAGTTTTCAGCAAATGACCCCTTAGAGAGGTGTTTTGCTTGCTCATCATGTTCAGACCAACCTGGACACACTGTTGATAACTTTGACATGGCTTCTGGGCATTGATAGATGCAGTGCTATGTCACTACAGAAATTTTGCCGTAGGAAGATGTCCAGTGAGGATTATGTCAGTCCTATGGCTCCAGGACCTCACTTTATTAATAGTATTTGTTTATGTTTGTGACAAGCAAAGTTATACAAGTAGTCAAAGTTAGTGTCAAAAGTTAGTGTCACTTCTCAGAAAGAAAAACTACAAATCTTTTATGCAGTTTGCCCCTCCTTTATTCTGACAGTTGTGAATCTAAGGACACACTGGGGAAGCTTGAGTGCCATGTACATTGTAGTTTGTACTTGCTGTAGAATGTCCTTCGCCTCTAGCAGTTCTCTCTGCAGAGTCCTGTCTGCATCAGCTGTGCTGGTTTTTAGATCTCTCTCTGAATGCAAGACGAATGGCACACACGTTGTCTGAGCTCTTGGGTAATAATTGGATGTGGAATGTCATCTGCGGGCTGCTAGGTGGAGAAAGGGCAAGGCAGACTGCCATTGACTGCCGGTTGGTGAATAGGCAGAAGACAAGAATACTGTGAATGACTGATTCATGTATGAATGAGTAAAAGCTGATGCAGTATTCTAAACCTGTGAAAATGACAGATTCATCGAACAGGCCACATCGGACAGTGTTTACTCGAGCCATTGAGGCGTGCGATCTGCACTGGCAGGACAGCCACTTACAGCACATTATCAGCAGTGACCTATACACCAACTACTGTTACCATGACGACACTGAAAACTTGCTCTTTGACTCTCAGGGGTGGCCCCTCTGGCATGGTAAGTGGCTAAACCGGAAAGATGTTTCCATGACTTGGTGCTTTGTTAATTTTCTATGGCATTATTTTGAGGGGGGAGGTGGTGGGGAGATGGATGAAGAGCCTGGCAAAAAGAACAGAGGCTCTCTTGAAATGTTGGCTCAGAAGTAGTCCTTTAAGTCTCTCTTGCACAGTTTTAGAAACAAAATAAAACAGAAAAAAATTGAAACAAAAAAAAACCCCTTTTGAGTAACCTAGGAAAAAGGGCCATTGCATTTATGGAGGCATTGCTATTCTTCAGTTACTGTTTCTGTTTTAGAACACGTTCCTACAGCCTGCGCAAGGGTGGATGCATTACGATCTCATGGATACCCACGAGAAGCACTGAGGCTAGCAATAGCTATTGTTAATACACTAAGGAGGCAGCAGCAGAAACAGCTGGAAATGTTCCGGGCTCAGAAGAAAGGTAAATGTGGGGAAGAGGAGGGCAAAGGGCATGCAAGTTGACAGTAACACCAGGAAGGTTGCATGAGGAAACTGGTTTTGAAACTAAAGTGAAGGAGATGGATAGTGGTAATGTCACATTCTGGATGACAGAGGTTTTCTGTGAACTGTCTTGTGAGCTGTGCAGGGCTCTTATCAGCCTTCCCCAATATATATGTCATGATAGGGCCTTTATTCCAATCAGAGGTTTTGGTTACACAATGAAAATAGTCACCCTGTTTACAGGGTGACTTCTCATTTGCCATGTCAGGTGTTTAATTTTTTTTTTCTCTGATCTATAATTTTGCTGAGCTTTATATTCTGAAATGTATGTCTAGAGGCTACAATGAGGCAAAGTCTGAAGTACAAAAATTCATCAAATGTGGCAGGTGGCAGTGTGTTCCAAGAGAATCTCTTATAACGCTTAAAATTTTAGTTTCTCTATAGAGAGGGATTGAGTTTTTGTGTGGGGGTTTTTTTGGTTGTTTGATTGGCTGGGGGTTTTTTTGTTTGTTTGGTATTTTTTTTAATGCCATTTTTTATAAAATATTTTGTGGTGTTTCACTGAGCACTACCTTTTTTTTTTTAAGGGGTGTTCTCTTCTAGATATAGTTTCTGTGGCACGTGATCCTTGCAAAATAATTCTGCTCTGAACCTATGTGGTTTGAAGAGGCAGTGGATGAAGGGGTGGCTTTGTGGTAGAAGAGTATGTAGAAAAACTGGAATTACTTTCTCAGCTGCTACACTAATCCTTTCATTCAAATTTCATTTTAGATCTTCTCTGTTATTGTAAACTGTGTGTATCCTCATGCATTGTAGTCAAAAATACCAGTGTGAAATCATATGTGTAAATTTTTCAAGTGTGTTCAGATGTTTTCCCAGAAATGAGCATTTAGAAGATAAGATATGCACCTAGCTGATAAAAATTCAGCTGCAGTTCCTATGTGCCTCTGTATTTTTTTCACACTGAAAAAAGGAGTAAGTGTTTTTTGTTAGGTGTCTGTGTCAGTGTGTGTGTTCATACCACTGGCAGGTGTGAGAAATCTGCTGCAAGTGTGCTGGTTGTAATAGTGCTCCTTTTCATTCCCAGTTGCTACTGCAGCATATAGACATTCCGTACCTCTGTTAAATTCCTTTCCTTGTGAGCAGTTTCTGTAGCTATCACCTAATAGTCTATTATAATTTTTAAAAAGTGCATGAAATGTGATCCATCCTGCCCTGAAACAAAGTAGTTTGTTGTTTCTGTGTTGTCACTTACTGCTTTTTTATTTTTGAATTTCATGGGGAATTTTTAAGACTCTTTTAATAACATACAGTGTGCTGGTCTCTACAAGCATAGGGAAACTGCAGCTACAGCCCAGCTTTAGGCTTTTTGTTCAGTAAAAGCCCCATGCTTCTGCTTAGCTTTTATTCATGTGGCTAATCTGATGTCCGTGGAGCCCCTTGTGTGATTTTAAGTTAAATGCCTCTGATGATATGATTGAAGCCTTTAGTTGGCATGACACAAGAGAAGCTCATAAGTAGGCACAACAGAAAAAAATAGAACAAAGTGAATCAGTAAGAAGTCACCCTGATGAATCCTTCTTGGTAATATTCCTTACTTCTGCCTATTGTCTTTATTGTTTGTTAGGAATGGAATTATTTACTTAGGTTTTTTCATATTACACACCAATGGATTGTTTCAAAAAACCTCAGCCATCCTGACAGTGTGTCTGTGTTTCATTCTCATTCATTTAAATAGGAGAAAGCAGGACTTAAAAGTTTAATGCCTATGGTTACTCAGATATATGATGCTTTGTGAACAAGAGTGAAGGGAGGTACAAGTTAATGTGTGACAGGCAGAGAAGCAGAGCAGCCATAATGGCTTGTATACAGTTTTTAGAGGGTAGTCAATAATGCATCTAATCTCTCATCGTTTACTTGTATCTGTATGTCTGGGAGGAAAAAAGCTATGAGTGTCAAAGGGTAGTTGTTACCATATGACGTGGATTTGGGGATCGATATGACGTGGATTTGGGGAATAGCTAATACCTGTTACCACAACCACACTTCCTCCAATTCATTGCACTCAATATTTTTTCTGTGTTTTAACCAAGTAATGGGTATGGGCTACAGAAAAATATTGACGAAGGTATTGTGGACTAAAATCTTAAAATGACCAAAAATACACTTGATCCTATGAAAAGACAATTTTTTCTTGTGTGCCTCATTTAAACACTTGTTGTTTTTTTTAAAGTAACTATCATCCTGACTTTAGTGCAGAGAGAGAGAGGTGCTGTATAAGCTCATAATTTATGAAATTGGAACATATTTTAGAATATTTTTTATTATTTCAGTTCTATCAGATTAACTTAAAAATGTAAAAAAGGTACTGTGTCTTTTTGAGTGAGCAAATTGTTGTAAATATACAATATTTACAACAAAAAAGTCCTTGTTGTAATTCTTCAAGCAGTCATTTTCAGAAGAGTTCTAGTAGTAGCAAGGAAGAGATTTAAAAGACATTGCCATTGAAATTTTTGACCCATAATATGCTTTGTTGGTGCTCAAAAAGTTTGGCTTCCATTTTTTCTCTTTTATTATTCCTCATTTACATATTCACCAAGGGCAATGAATTTACCCTGAAAGATACTATTTTCTCTTTCTATGCAGAAACTACTGGAAATGCTTTGAATTCTGTACTTGAGGGCATTTTAAGCAGTTTCACTTGTGTAATTGTTTTGATGGGCTTACATGAGCTCTTTTTCCCTCCGTCCCTTCTCTGTGTTTTTTGCCACAGAACTTCTCCACAGGGGAGTAACCTCAATAACGAATCTTGAAGGCTGGGTGGGACACCCTCTGGACCCCATTGGCACCCTTTTTGGTAGCCTGATGGAAGCCTGCAGGGTAGATGATGACAGCTTCCATGGATTCTCCGATTTCACGGGTAAGACCAAGCAAATGCAGCAGTCTGGTACATTTCTTCATTTACTGGAGGTATTTTTCTGTCTTGCCTTTTTGAATCAGTTTCAAAGTCACTGCTTCTATAGTATTAAGAATCCACATTTGCATACCTTAGGAAAACACAAGGGGGAGAAAAATGTTTAAACCAAGAAAGCACTGAAAAGTTACCAGTTACTCATTCTTGAAGAAAATTCTGTATTTCATATTTAAAATAAAACCCAATATGACTTCATAGCAGCAGTCTTCTCCACATACATTGCACTCTCCTCATTCTGAGAAATTGCAGGAAATCACAGGATCACAGTTAAGTTTGGAAGGCACTCCTGGGCATCATCTATTCCACTTGGTCTACTTTGTAGCAGGGTCACCTAGAGCAGCACATTGCTCAGGTCTGTGTCCATTTGGGTTTTGAATAACTTCAAGTATGAAGACTAAACAACCTTCCAGGGCAACCTCCTGCAGTGTTCAACCACCCTCATAGTTAAAACGTGTTTTCTTATGCTCAGATGGAATTTCCTGTATTTCAGTTTGTGCCCATTGCCTCTTGTCCTGTCACAGGATACCACTGAGAAGAGTCTGGCACTGTCTTCTTTACATTCTCCCATCAGATATTTATACATTTTGGTAAGATCCTCCTGAGCCCTCTCTTTTCCAGGCTAAATAATCCCACCTCTCTCACTTTCATTATATGAGAGATGCTGCAGTCCCTTAATCATCTTTGTGTTCCCACACTAGATCTCCTACAGCATGCCCATGTGCTGGGGAGCCCACAGCTGGACACAGCACTCCAGATGTGGGCTCACCAGTGCTGAGCAGATGGGCAAGATCACCTACCTCAGCCTGCTGGCAACACTCCTAAATTCAGCCCTGGATGTTACTGGATTTCTTAGCTACAGTGAACATAATACTCCAAAACAATGACAAAACACTTGAAATTGGTAACATATATAGTCTATAAATGGTAGGAGTTGGAAAGTAGTGTTGCTATATCAATACATGATTTAGGATAGGGATAGGATACATTACAGCCGTTTCGATTTCAGTATTTGTTCCCCAGGATTTTAACTGAGTAATTCCTTAATTCTCAGTCTCTTTCCACCTTAACTTCTTAACACCACTATGTGGACAGAAACTGGATTCATGACTTTATCTGAAGCTCTTTTATATACACATCCACAATCTTCTTGCCTCAAAAGTCCTTTTATTCAATTAGATTTTCTTCAATAAACTTCTGCTCTCTTACCCACTAGTTCTGGAAAAACTTCCAATTAAAAAATTTGGAAATCAGATTTCTGCTGTTACTAAAAAACCAAAACAAACCCATGAAATAAAAATACCGTGTGCTGAAAAGTAACTTCTTTTGTACACAAACATGCAATCTTGCAAGTGCATTCAGCCTTTCCATTTGTTGCAGTTGCCCATCTCCATATATCTGGCAACTACAACTTTCTGTTCCCAAATTAGATTGTAAAATGCTACAAGCTGAAATAGTATTTTGTCATATGTTGTGTCTGTGAAGTGCCAAATGAAATGATAGCACTCTTTAAAACAGTTTGTGGCTTGGCCTGTGTGGGATTTGCTTGTAATTGTTACTAAAAGTAGGACTTCTAATGTTAACAGTATGTATTTTTATCACAAGTGTAACAAATTAAAATCCTGAAAAGAGTGCTAGCAAACAGAGCATATATTAAAGGTGAGGAGTTCCCAGGCCTTTTGTATTTGCACAATTATAATAATTTCAACTTACATCTACGTAGGTGTAAAAGCATTTTTCCCTTCCTCTTGCACATCAGGGCTTTAAGGAAATACAGAAATGGGTGGGGAAAGAAATTGGAATGGATCTTGCAATTTTGGCCTCATTAACACAAAGCTGGAGGAGCTGCCTTTTTAAAATTGTGCTGTTTAAAAATGAAAACCTTTATTTTTACTTGAGTGGATTATTTAAAACCAAATTATTTTTGTGTATTTCTGCTATGTGGAATCAGATGGTGTATTTTAGATTGGAGTGTTGAATTTTGAGACTAGCTAATAATTTAAATAATTCTGAAATAGTATACTAACAGTGGAAGCTTTTGTGTTTGTGGCATTGTAGACAGATTGTGGGTTAAAATTATTTGCTGATGTGTCTTCCTTTCTGTGTCACCCCTTACAGAGAACCTGGGGCAATGCAAATCACTGGAGTACCAGCACCTACCTGCACACAAGTTCCTAGAAGAAGGGGAATCTTACTTAACGCTGGCTGTGGAAGTAGCATTGATAGGGCTGGGACAGCAGCGAATAATGCCAGATGGCTTGTATGCACAAGAGAAGGTTTGTCGAAATGAGGAGCAGCTCATTTCTAAGCTACAAGAAATTGAATTGGATGATACTCTGGTGAAGATTTTTCGAAAACAAGCAGTCTTCCTATTAGAAGGTAGCTGAATATAGATGCTAACTGCTTCTCTAAACTGTCTGCACTTACACAAGTACACAGAACTAGTGTTGCTGCAGAAAGTGCCTTATGTGCTTCAGATGTTTTTTTTGCGTAGAACTCCATGAAAGTTTTTATCAAATCTTATGAAAATTGCCATACTTTGGATATCATATGACTGTAGAGATGACTCATATACTGACCTATAAACCTTTTATTTTAATTTTGAATACACTTTGTTCTTTACATTTGTTGCATGTCATAATCTCAGTAACCTGATTATATACTCCAGGCTAACTATTATATAGTACAGACACCAGTTATCAACAGTTTCCAGATACCAAAATTCTAAGTATTCCTTGTATTCTACAAAAGGAACTATACTGGCAGCTTTATAAATGTATTAAGATTTTAACCACTGTGCCAAAGTGAAGAGCTCAGAAAATTCATGTATAATTGCTGAGGCAGAAATGCAACACTTTATTTCTGAAAATAAAGAAGATTACTTGCCTTTGAAGTTTATGTCATAGGTGGAAAAGTATTTGGTCAAATATCATGGCTTCAGGTCTGGTCTTGCGCCTAAGTTATGACCATGACACACCGTTTGTGTTTTAGAATTAGGCAGTGTTGGAATAACATCTGTACTTTTGCCTTAACTTTGATAAGGCTTAACATGTAGCACTTAAGCATCATATTCAGAGTGTGATGTCATGGGTTCCAAGGTTGTCTTTCTGGTTTTGTTCTCTTTGAATGGAAGAGAAAACCTCTGGGGAAAAAATTATCCAAAGGCATAATCCAGGTTTTTGAAGGCTGGGTGGGACACCCAGGTTTTGAGTGCATGCACATGGCACGAAGGGGAGGGTGGTAATGTCCTAGGTAAGTTGAGAGATGGTTGCATAACAATAAGTTTTTACTCTATTTTTGTGACACATTAGTCTTTTAAAACTTTGTCTTTTATGAAAGAGGTACAATATGTTGCTTAGGGTTCCCAACTTTAAGTCACTGTTTTTGCCTAGATTTGAAACTGCAGATAAGTTGTAACACAGTGAAAGTTTCCATCATGGTGTGTCTGTACTGCTGCTTTATGGCCTTAGGATGAGAAAAGCTACTGTCTTGATCTAGCTATTAGCATGTAGGGTTCCTCTGCATTATAAAATCTGTTTACTGGTAAGGATGCTTTATGAGGAAAAGGCAGAATTTCTCTGACATACTCTCCAATAATTCACTTTACTACTTTGATCACTGAAATTCTTCTAATGTTTTCTTAGAGTAGTAAAGAATTGATCATAGCAGAAAGTCTGCTAATAAAACTGCCTAAAAAATTGTCGTTGTGAGCAATGTGCAGCAGTTGTCTTGCATTAGTGTGTGATGAGAAATCTGTTTTTTCTGCAGTAGTTTCAGTTTACTCCACGTTAGGCAGAAACTGCCAGTTGACATGGAGGAAAACCTGAGCAGTGATTTAAGGTGCTGATCATACCAATTGTGAAATTCGAAGTTTGTGAAGTTGGAAGTTGAAATTCGGTAGATATGATAAAGAAAACTTACTCCAATATTAAGCTGATTTCTGCGCTGTTAATGCAGATTAGTGCATGCTGTGTGTAGCTACCATTTGAGTTTGTGAGAAAGCAGAACATAAGACTGTTTTGCAAGAACTGTTCCGATTTTTTGCTTGACTGCTAAGTTAATGGCAAAATATATTTTCATATAAATCCTTTGTCATGTGTTCTTTGTGTCCTGACTGAGTTTCTCACTGGACCACCAACTGGCAAACATACATGAAATTGCTTTTTTCATTCAAGCAATGCCAGCTAGATTTGAATGGCTTTCAGCTTCATTTCAAATGGTTATGAGACACACTGTTACTTACTAAATCTTCTTTGACATTTCATGTGCAATCAGCCCTGGTCTTTAGAAATGCCCACCTATGGAGCTCAGAATTTTTTCATGCCTAGCAATAAACAGAAGTGCACTCACACAGCCAGCCATCCATCCATCCATCCATCCATCCATCCATCCATCCATCCATCCATCCATTGTGTGATGAGTTAGAGTTTTAGTAGAAGTCATAGTAGCTTCTGGGACTGCTAAGTGCTACCTGTGCAATAATTGTCCAGTAATATTTAATACAAGATTATTATTCTGTATCTCGCAGCATTTAATGCCTGAACCTCTTGTCATTGAAGTCAGAAGTTATTTGACATAGTTTTCCTATTAACAGGAATAACAGTCTTAAGTGCGCAGGAAAAAATGTCGAAATAGGATTCATATGCACTGTGAACGTTTGAAACTCAACAAGTAAATAGTTTCATTTAACTTTGTTGTTGTCTGTATGCTGTTACCAAATTGAAATCTGCACCTTACGGAGAGAGAAAAATCCTTTGCCCCAATAATAGTGATAGTTTTCACATACATAAAATAGAATTTTTAAGATCATATGGGTATATTGGACTAATACCTAGCTTTGGTGCTTGATCTGATCTTGTGTTCATCATCATAGAATTGTTCAGGTTGGAAAAGACTAATAGTATTGTTGAGTCCAGCCATTAAGCCAGCCACTATCTTCACCACTAAACCAGGCTCCTAAGTGACAAATCCAAACTTAATCTGAACAAACTTAATCAATGATGGTGATTCCACCACTGCCCTGGGCAACCTGTTCCAATGTCTGACCATCCTTTCAGTTAAGAAGTTTTTCCTGATATCGAGTCTAAACCTTGCCTGGCACAATCTGAAGCTATTTCCTTTCATTGTGTCTCTGGTTGACTGGGGCTTTTCAGGCAAGGGTAGAGAATCATAAGGTCACCCCTGAGCCTCCTTTTCTCCAAGATAAACACCCCCAGCTCCCAGCTGCTCCTCACAGGACTTGTGCTCCAGACCCTGCCCCAGCTCCACTGCCCTTCTCTGCACTCTCTCCAGTTCCTCAGTGTCTTTCTTGCACTGAGGGCCCAGCACTGGACACAGCACTGGAGCTGTGGCCTCAGCAGTGCCCAGTACAGGGGACAATCCCTGCCCTGGCCCTGCTGGCCACACCATGGCTGATCCAGGCCAGGATGCCATTGGCCTTCTTGGCCACCTGGGCACAGCCTGGCTCATGTCACCATCACCCTGAGGTCCTTTTCCACTGAGCAGCTTTCTAGTAACTCTGTTCCCAGCCTGTGGAGTTGCCTGGGGTTGTTGTGACCCAAGGGCGGGACCTGGGATTTGAGTCATGACTGCATCCAGTAAGTAACCAAAGGGTTACTTAAATGCCAGTGTCAAGTGAGATATTTGAGGGATCGGGTGCTGCTGTGGTGATTGGTCATGTAATTTCAATTAAAGATACACATTTTTCTATGGTCATCATTCTTTTTTCCTAGTGAATTTGTGATGAAGCAGTGGCACACCAACACGATGCATGGGTATTGATGTGCATAATACAACTGTGAGGGGGCAGAGCTAGGATTATGACTTTTTGCTTTCACTTACCAGGCTTGCTGAATGTGTCCATGAAATACTGTAATCATTCTGTCATTCATATAAGCACTGGCAGTGTTTTTAGTATGATAACATTTGCAGTGTGTGTTGTTTTCCTAAATAATATGTGGTATTTAATATAACTGTAACAGGTTGTGTATGTATGATGTGTTACATATTTCAGTGAAATACCACCTTTTGTGCAGGAGGGTATGTCTTTGAATACCACTTCTAGCTGAAGGTGTACTGAACGCTTTTTAAGGTTCAGAAGTTGGGGTCTAGCAGGTTGTAAAGACTGACATTCTGTTTCTCTTTCCTGCAGGTGGACCATATAGTGGCTTAGGTGAAGTCATCCATCGAGAGAGTGTTCCAATGCACACATTTGCCAAGTATCTCTTCACCTCTCTCCTACCTCATGATGCTGAATTGGCATACAAAACTGCACTGAGAGCCATGCGGTACGTATTCATGAGTTGTCTAAAAAAAGCACACTGTAGTAGATGTAGTCTCTTCCTCTAAAATATGCATTCTTCCATTCAAGGAGTCAAGGAGGTACTGTTTTGGTTGTGTCCTCTATAAAAGTAAATTTGTAGTAACTGTATTATAATAATTTATAAATGTCCAATTAGTGTCTATTTAGACTTGTAAAACGGGATTTTCTGTTTCAGATACTTGTAAAATCCCACACCTGGGATGCAGGATTTTGTGTTATAAAGCCACTTTAGCATATGGATCCTCCCACCCATGTGGTTGTGTGTGCATGATGATATTGGTAATGAAATAAGGAAAGAGATATTTTACCATAAGTCTCAGGACTGCTTAGTCTGTTCAGCAGGACAATTTGTTTCACTCACCTTCTTTATAAATTGACTCTCAACAGTAGATTTGAGTGGTGTGGTCAGAGCTTGTGCATTATTTAGTGCTTCATAACATCTTAGCCTCTTCTGGGTGAATATTGGGATCTAAATGGAGTACACTCAATGTCAGCAAAATGTCTGGTTTCATCACATTTGTCTTCAGTAACCAGGAAAAAGATGTTTCTCAGGCAGTGTTCAGTGTGTGCTGTCTCAGGACAGGTTAGATTGGTAATGATATCTAAGAAAAGACTTCTGAATGAGTTTTCAAGGACCTAAATGATCAGTGATAAAACTGTTGTCCACATAGAGTGCAGGAATTGTCCTATCTGATTTGTCTGCTCACTATCAAGAACCTAGTAGTTGATGGTTGGCAAAGAATAGCCACAGCTGAATACTAAGAGCAGTCAAGTCTTAGATTATAAAAAAGAAAAGAGGTTGAGTTTTCCTGGTCATTATCACCAAGCATGATTGCACAGTGATTCATCCTACCCACATGAAGAGTATTTAGCTTCATCAAACAGGTTGTGTCTGTGTGGTTTGGAGGTGTTTATTTTGGCGCTACTCTCTCCAAAAAGCTAAATAGGGAGAAATAACTCCTGTGTTTGAAGGACTAAATGGGAGGTCCTGCATAAGAGCAAAATATAGCTGTCAGTTTAAGCCAAAGGTCTGCTTTGCCTGTTGGGTATTTTTCTGCCTCCAAGAGTGTCTAGTAATGGATGTTATAGGAAGAGTCTAAAAAATGTGAAGAGTGACCATGCATACTTGCTGGTTACAAGTTAGCATTTTAGGAAATAGATTGAGAAGACAACAGTACATTACTGATGAACTATTGAGTACATTCAAATGTGTGCTCAGAAAGCTACCTGGGCCACTTAAGTTTGCTGGTCTTCTTTTATCTCAAGGTAAGTGCATAAATTAGTGATTATATCAGAACAGGAAGATAGTACAAAATTTGGTACGTGGGGGTTTTTTGGTTGGTTTTGTTTTGTTTCATTGTTTGTTGTTTCTTTAGTTGGTTTGATTTTGTTTGGTATGGTTTGGGGTTTTTTTTAAGGAAAAAAGTTAATTGTTTTATAAAACATACTTGTCTTGTATTTATTTTCAGTTACTACCTTAAAGTATGTCTCAAGAGGTGGTTTGTATGCATTTTTTTTTACTCCTTAAACTAAGCTATTGAAATGATCCTCCAAGGCTGGAATAGTCATCCATCAGCAGCTTTCCTGACTGCCTCAGTGAGCATGGAGTCAATATGCAGTTTGGTTTGAACAAGGATTTGCCCAGGAAACCAGTCATAACTGAAAACTTCTTTTTTTGAAAGTTTCCTTTCCCAACTAAAAAAACAAACAAGACATTGAAAGATCCAAATGATGAAATCTCCAGTTAGTCTTGGGTAGCTCCAGCCCTCATTTGCTATAAAGCTGTCATCTCAACCAAAGAAATTACTTCTTAAATAGACCAGTGTAACAAAGAATTGTCTTTTTGTTTCCATCTGGTAAAATCACAGGAGATGTCAGTGCAGTCAGGGCTGTTTTCCCTCCATAGCTATTTTTTTCATCACTTTATAAGACAGATGAAGGTTCACCCCTAGAGAGTAATCTTTTTTTTGCAATTTGATATTTGGCACTCTTCAGAAATGTGGACTGCTATCTTGAACGATAGTGGTGGCAGATTTAGACACTTTCTATTCCATATCTGTCTGCATTCTTCTGCACTTCTTAAATTCTCCTGAAGAAGGATGATTATTCTTTCCATTCACACCAAAATGTTAGTTCAGAGAATAAAGGACTCCCAATACAAACCAAATGAAAAAGTAATGTAATACTGCCTTGAGGGGACAAGAATAAAGCAAACATGAAGATTGAATGTCTGTCTCATGGCTGAGAAGTTGAATGGGTCAGAAGATAAAAACTTGAGCATCTTGTCTTCTATGGGAGGGAGGAAGTGGCTGTGGCAAGGACAGAAATCCCATGTGGAAGTTTGTAAAGGTGTTGCATGAAAATATCTACAGCTGCTCATGTTTTTAGAAGTAAAGCATATTTCTTTTCTCACGTTTATTAAATAAATAAATTTCCTAAGACCCCAGGTAGTTGCTCTTCAGGTAGAAGTGTTCAGTGTCAGTCTGCACAGAAGTCTATGGATCAATTACCCATGGCAGCTCAGGAGTATTTAACCTTTCTGTATTCAAAAATACCTGTTACTGTTTAATTTTTTCAGTCCTATTTCGTGTATGGAACACTTAATATGAAATAAATAGAAACTGAGACCAGAAAGCCTTTAATGTATGCACCTCAGGTCTGCAAGGACAGGGCTGTGCAGTTCTTGACAGTCACTTCTATCTAGTTTTCTGCTTGCAGGACTGAAACATATGGAGCATAGCCTTGGAGATGTGGATCTGCAGTTGACTGCTCACTTGTAATCTGTGAATGTTTGGCTTAGTTTGGTTTGATCCTTTGTTAAGCCTGAATTTCAGCCAGGCTTTGGGATCCAGACTTTAATGGTGATGTTTATTCACAAGGTAGCTTTGCTAGAACCTAACTAAATAATTGATGTTTCAAGGGGGGGAAAAAAAAGTTAAGAATGCTAAATCTACATGTGCTTTTCTGGTGTTCCCTACCCTTGCCAAAATTGTGTGAAAGCTACCAATTCACAGCAGCCCATCTTTTCACAGCAATAGAGCACAGAAGC
Organism: Passer domesticus; assembly: GCF_036417665.1. Lineage (NCBI taxonomy): Eukaryota > Metazoa > Chordata > Aves > Passeriformes > Passeridae > Passer > Passer domesticus. Next base: position 20,788,057 of record NC_087512.1, read on the forward strand.
TGGCAGTGATATGCGAAGTGACAGAAGATTTCTCCAAAACAGCCTTTCTTTCATGCTTTTTTGGCTGTTTACTCTTACTCATAACCTACTAATCCCTTTCTTAATTTAATAGTTAGGATCTTTTCTGTTCATTGAAGCTATCTTATAATGAACCTCCGCAACATCACTCTATGCTTGGAAAAAATCAGCTTTAGAATATGTTCATGAAGAGGTGTCTTTGTGCTGCTGGAGAATAGATTTGACTGATACAAGGGTTTTTTTGCTATTTTCATGCACTTATATGTGTGTGATAGTTATTTGGGTGGCGTGGCGTATTTTAAAGGGCCTGGTAGATGCCTTTCCATATATTCAAAGTTACCTTTCTCAGTGAATTCTTAAATTTATTATTATACTGTATTATTGTTTTACTAGTATATCATATGCTTCAGGAATCTGAAAAAAAAACTTGATGGAACTCAAATCCATCTTAATGCAAAAAATAAAAAATTAACATACTCCACAGCTGCTTACAGAACTTTGGTATTTTTTAATTATAAGAAATTGTAACTTTTATTTAAATGGGCTTATTCTGTAAGAAATAGTCTATCACTGAAAACCACAATACATTGGATTTTCAATGTTCAGTAGTTGCAGCTTTGTGGACAAAAGAGATGCAACTTCCTTGATCCTCACACATCACTTCCTTCTAGAAAATCACATGCGTATGAAAGCTGGTGGAAACAGACCTCAGACACTAAGAGACATCAAGAAGCTAAGCACTGGAAAAGCTTTTCTTCTGGCCATGACATTATTACTATTTCTTTAACCATTCATATGCTGAAACTGTGCTTAACTGTATTGAAAATAAGCCTATTTTTGTTCACTCCTATTTTTTGTACTGATTTATAGAGTAGCTCTTGTACTGTCAGTATTTAGTATATTGCAAGGGCAGTAAGGTTATAGCTTTGCTGTGGGCTGTCATTTGGATTGTAGTAGTCAACAACACTTTAATTTGAATTTTTGAAGTATGAATGTTCTTTGTTGGGTAAGACTGTTTTTGATTTATGAATACTTGATGAGAAAATGCAGTCTGAAAATCATATTAAAGGAAACTTCTGTCACTGCTGTTTGGGACCCTAACATCTGACTAGAGAACATTATAAAATACTGGTAGGTTAAAAATGCCTATTGATATAGGAAAGTTTGGCAAATGAACTTTTGAGTTTCCCCAAGGAGAGAAGTGGTTTTCCAGGTTTTTTTTCCTGAAACTGAAAAAGCATATTTCATACACAATACCAAGTATTTTTGCAGCTTTAGTTTAGCTCATGAGCAGCGAAATGTAATAGTGGTTTAATGAAAGGATTTCTTTATTATTTCAGGTTGCTGGTACTGGAATCCACAGCTCCTTCAGGTGACCTGTCCCGCCCGCACCACATCGCTTCTGTTGTTCCAAACCGGTATCCCCGCTGGTTCACCCTAAGTCATATTGAATCCCAGCAGTGTGAGCTGGCATCAACCATGCTAACAGCAGCCAAAGGTACATTGCTGTCAGTTATGTGTGCTTTTAATATTGCATGGGTAAACAGATTATAAAACTCATGCTTAGGAGTCCAGATCACAATCTGGCAGTAGTTTGACATGGGCACAACAAACTGAACCAGTTTAAATCTCTCATGTAACTTTCTAGCATAGTAGTTAGTTAGTTAGTTGGTGGCTAGATGAGATTGGTATGAGGCTGATGAGACAGCTTTTTTATTTTCCTGACACATGACATTGACAATGAGACACAGAAGTGACAAGTCAGTTCTAAAATTCACAAATCAGTGTGACTTTTGGCCCTGTGCTGCACTAACACCTTCAGAGAGAGAAGTCTGTGGTCTCTTATATCTTTCATTCATATGCAGTTTAATTATAGAAGGTTTCTAAAAATAGTGTGTGTAATTGAAACATTATACTATTGCATAGCAATGTCAGGCTCAGATATAATGGAACGCTTGGTGTTTTGGGAGTTTGTTCCATTTTGGTGATTCTGTTTACACCTTGCAGGTGATGTTCGGAGACTGGAAACAGTATTAGAATCCATCCAGAAAAACATCCACTCCTCATCACACATCTTCAAACTTGCCCAGGATGCATTTAAAATAGCAACACTCATGGACAGCTTGCCAGACATAACTCTTCTGAAAGTTTCTCTGGAGTTGGGTCTTCAGGTATTTCCCTCATTTACTGTTATTATAATAGAAGAAAGAAATTTGATGCAGTGTTGATGCTTGTAGCTTTTAAGCACAGGAAAGGATACTGTCTTTGGGCTCTGTCTGGACTTGGTTTTAAGTTCTGTTTTCTACTACAAGGCTTAATGTAAACACAGACCAAGAATCTGCACAGTCCCATTTGTGCCATTCAAGTGGAAGGTAGAACTGGCACTTGTTGGCTGCACTCTTCTGTTCAGGGGTGAGAGAGGACCAGTGTGGTGGGTTCAGGATTATATGTAGGACTGGCTAGAAAGTAAAATTACTCTGCTTGCTGGAAATGCACTGTATTTCCTGCATGGTCTTCAGGTTTTTTTCCCTTTTCTTTATCTTCCTTTCCCCTAAATGAGAACTGGTACATGCTTGTTGAAAGCCAAGGTCAGCCATAATGACTGGTTGCTAAGGCAGAGCATGTTGACAACAGCCTTCTCACTTCCATCAACATCCTGTACTCCACAAGCTGTGGTATAGTCAGATGCATCTGAGTGTGCTTGAGATGTACAAGTACTGCAGATCAGTTTTCAGGCTCTGAGGAGAGACTTTGCAAATTAAAAGGAGACAGCCAAGTAGTAAATATTACTTTTGAATCTTAAAGTTTATGCAGTTCATTTCAACAAAAACAAATATCTCCATCCCTCTTCAGGGAATTCTTAAAAAAAAAACAAAACATGCAAAGATCAGAAAACCATTTATTACTTTAGTTCAGTAAAAAAATCTCCAAAGAATTCTGGAGAAAGTATATTTTCCCAGTTGCTTCTTATGCTGAAGAAAGGTATTAAAATCTTTAATCAAAAAGCTGAGGGTTCTGTGTGCTTTGTTAGGCTTTCATATTTCCATGGTCACTGTGGAAATCTGTTTGTTTTTCATTTGCCTTAAATGTTTATTTGAGAGAGAGAAAAATCCTTACAATTGACCTGTGTTTCACCTCAAGCTTTCACCAAGTGTCATCCAATGGAAACAGCACACTTTGGGTATTCATGTATTCATGGATACTCTTCTGTGGTTGACAGTGTCATCAGAATATCTTCAGCATGATCTAATGAAAGTAATGTCACAAACCTAACAAACTGGAACTGTTGTAGAATTTGCCCACTGTTATGTTCCAGGCTTACCAAATGTATTTTAAGGATCTTAAAGATTTGTTTTCCAGAAGATGTAATTTCCAGCTGTGTAGTTTCTTACAGTAAGGCTTTTCCTGCAAGAAACAATGTCAGCACTGTCTCTAGTGGCCTATAGATGATTCTCCTTTCCTTTCTCCTCCACTTAATTGTAATTAGGTTGTCTGTGTTCAGTATCTAGTACCTGACTACTTGCAACAATTATATGCCCTGGAATATCACACAATAATTGCAAATATACTTGTGCATAGAGGGAGGAGATGTTACATAATTTGATTTCAATAACTGGTAATTGATTGTTGTTTTTTGTTGCTTGGAAGAAGGCTTTTTTATGGATAGGGTTTTTTCCTTGTCCCCAGATAAAACAGTCTCTGTCTTCTATCCTTTAAGGGTCTGTAGTTGGAATTACTCTCTGCATGCTGTTCAAAAATATCTGAACAGTGTTTTTCAAATTGTTTGATATATCAGCTGAAAAAGAGGAAATGGAGTGGAGAGGGCAAGAGGCTGCCATTTTTAACTCCAGTGTATTTGAACAGTTTAAAATTCCTTTCTATTTGTCTATGGCCTTTTAATTTTTATTTTGTTTGTGTTCTTTTAACAGGTGATGCGGATGACACTGTCAACGCTGAATTGGCGACGGCGGGAAATGGTGAGGTGGTTGGTAACATGTGCAACAGAAGTAGGTATGTTCTGAAATATTTCTCTTGTCAGCTACTCTTACAGGGCTTGATCTTCTTTGTCAACACCCAAATTCTCCCACTTCATGTTCATCTCTAAAATTCCTTTGGTGAGCACACATTATGGCAGTGATTAGTGGGTGTTTTTAGGCAAAAAGCAAGTGAGACGATAGTTGAGTAATGCAGTGTGACTTCTTCAGCCCATAAGGTGGAGGTGTGCATAACCTATGGGAAGCACCCAAATGCAAATACTCAATACCCAAAATACTCAATGTGGAAGTGGGAAATCAGTGCTCTCTCAAGTAGCATGTTTGGATAATTTTGGGTTTTGCTATAGATTTCCTTCATGTCTTCATGAGGTATCTCATAAACCTTGTGTGTTAAGGTTTACCATCTTCAAAATGAGAATGCAGGCTCGGAAAACAAAGATGACTGCATTAAAAGCTATATAGCTGTTAAAAAAAAACAAACCAAAAATCAGCAGCAATGGTAATGGGAACAATCTAAGTACTTATGATAATGGAGCCATTTTAATTTTCAGTAAAGGTATTTCTGGAGAGCTTGTTTTTCTGTTGTATTTCTTCCTTTTTAATATATCTGAGTTGGGTTGTATTGCACAGATGCTTCTTGAATTTCAGAACTTAGGGAGATTGCTTCTGCTTATTCTTTGGATTAATTCATTCTTTGCTTTATGATTAGCTGGCCATATATTGTTGTCAATAGCATGGGGAAATAGAGCTTGCCTTTCTATGCTCTAAGCCAGAAAGTGGTTTGTGTCTGCAAATTTTCATGCAATGCTCTTGTTTTATTGTTTTTATATCTTTGCTAAGGTAAATTTTGCTGAGGTTATCTTACAGATATTAGTGCCTGGGTATTATTTTGTGCAGCTGCATCTCAGCAAATAAAATACTGGATTTAAAATTGCTTTACATTGGTTTACATATTCTAATAGATGTGTCCTGTAAAGAGCCTAAAATGTCATGCAAAGTACTCTTGAGAGTTAATCAACACAGTAAAGAATCAATATGGTAATGCTAGGAATCTGTTTATTTAACTGAAGATACTGTATTCTCTGGTTATGCAAATGAGTGGTGGGCTGCATGGGAAGCATTAGAGTTCTGCAGAGAAAATAAAGACCACTGTGTGTGGTTTAGGTGGGCTCACAAATGTGTGTAAACTGCCTCTAACAGTAAGGCACTCCAGTTAATTCCAAGTTCAATTTATGGAACCCGTCAGTCAGTGTTTCCTCCGTCTGGGAAACATGCTGGGAATATAGCAGCACTGAGAAATATAATATCCAGTAGTTTATATTCCTCATTGTATTTCTCTAGTAAGGGTCTTGATGATCATGTACTTAAGAATTTGATTGCTTTAAGTTGTGCTTAATTAGTTCTGCTAAGGTATGCCATGGTGCTCTCTTAATAAAGCCATTTTGCGTACTTTTCACATGTGCTGTGCCTTGAGATTTACAGTGGGAAAAAGAGGTTGCAATTGCCTTGGTGTGCAAGGTGAGGGCTGCTTTTGAGATGATGAGATAAAATAAGCCAGAATGTTTTACCCATATTGTCTTAAGCAAAACAGCTCAGCTGTCACAACAGGAGATTAAAGCTTATCTTGCAGGCTATTTTTGTTATTTTCTGGGTTTATATGATTGCTGCAGAGTTTGTACAGTAGTCTTAGTTTTAATGTTTCTTTTCTAGCCACGCTGTTTGTGAGCCCTTCTTGCTGGGATGTACTGGTAACCTCTTAGACTCTGTGGGAAGTGTAATCTGCGGAATATCTTTGTCTGCTGGGTTTTATCAGTTGTGGCTGATCCTTTCTTTCTCTCCCCCAGGTGTTTATGCACTGGATAGTATAATGCAAAACTGGTTTACACTTTTCACTCCAACGGAAGCCACTAGTATTGTTGCTACAACAGTGATGTCCAACAGCACCATTGTCCGCCTGCATCTGGACTGCCATCAGCAGGAGAAGCTGGCCGGCAGTGCTAGGACGCTTGCTCTACAGTGTGCCATGAAGGATCCTCAAAACTGTGCCCTTTCTGCACTGACCCTATGTGAAAAGGATCACATAGCTTTTGAGACCGCTTACCAAATTGTTCTAGATGCTGCTACAGCTGGCATGAGCTACTCGCAGCTTTTTACCATAGCACGATACATGGAGCACCGTGGTTACCCCATGCGGGCCTACAAGCTGGCCACTTTGGCCATGACACATCTCAACCTGAGTTACAATCAGGACACACACCCTGCCATTAATGACGTTCTGTGGGCATGTGCGCTCAGCCACTCCCTTGGGAAAAATGAGCTAGCAGCTATAATACCTCTGGTGGTCAAAAGTGTCAAGTGTGCAACAGTACTGTCAGACATTTTGCGTAGGTGTACTTTGACCACTCCTGGCATGGTGGGACTTCATGGAAGGAGGAACTCTGGTAAGCTTATGTCACTGGACAAAGCCCCTTTACGGCAACTCTTGGATGCCACAATCGGAGCCTACATTAATACAACTCATTCACGTCTCACTCACATCAGCCCACGACACTATAGTGAGTTTATAGAGTTCCTCAGCAAGGCACGAGAGACCTTCCTAATGGCTCATGATGGTCACATCCAGTTTACACAGTTCATTGACAACCTAAAACAAATCTACAAAGGCAAAAAGAAACTGATGATGCTGGTTCGTGAACGGTTTGGTTGATGAAGATGAGTGATTGGGGGACTGGGGGGGGAGGGGTGGTTTGTTTTTACTTGAGCCTGCCTTTGTATCCTTTTTAACTTAAAGAAACAGAGCCACACCGGTATTATATGTGTATAGTTATATTGAGTTTGCAAACTAAACTGTCATGTTGTGAAAGTTTGTGTGTTTAATTTTCTTTTCTTTTTTCTGTTTTGTATGAGAGAGAGGTTAAAAAAGGTTTGGTTTACACTGAGTATATGTTGTCAAGTGGCAAAAGCCCACATTGCTCTCCTGTTCTTTCTGTATACGTTCACAGCCTCAAAAACAAACATATATTGCAATGGCTTTAAAAACCAAACAAAACACCTCCATCCTGTGATAAGTACCTCGAAAGGATTCAGCTTTACTCCTTTGTAACTCATCCTTACATTTCAGCATATTTAAACAAACCAACAAATGAAATACTAATAGTTAAAAGGCTGACCACGTGGCTTTGCAGTGCTGTTCATCCAGAAGCATGGCACACAATGCTTGTGCATGTGGAAACTTAGCGACTGTCAACATACATTCTCAGGGATTTAGCAAAAAAATTAAAAAAAGAATGAGAGCATTTATTGTACTGTATATATATTATAGTATATGTCTGAATATTGAAAAATATAACATTAACTAATTTATAAAAAAAATCTATGTAATGCAAAATACTTGAAGCTGCAGTAGCTTGGTTTTAAACAAAAAAAAACCTATCAGAAGGACTAAAGTGCGCCTTGCTTCAGGGTTGGCTCAGGTGGTGAACTATATGCTGGGCATCTATGCAGAGCCACCTTTTGGGTTGCATGGTTGGACTGATACCTATTGGGGAAAATTTTATATATATATATATTTATACAACCTGTGTATACATATATATGTATACACACATACACACATGCTTGTAACAGGCACTATAGTAAAGAGGGACAACAAAAAAATACACAGCCAGAGCAGCAAGCCTTAGCATTAAGAATACAGTATGCCAGAATTGGGGTTTGTGCCTCCTAGCCTAGAAGACTTAAAGAATATCCTTTTTGACACAAAACGCAAAATGTTTTCCAAAATTATTGACATGATACGTTACGCCTTTGCAGTGAGCTAATAATAAGCTAACCTTTGTGCACAAATAACATATATATATATATTATATATATATATTCTGCATAGGTATTTTGACTTTGTGCAGGACAGAAAGTTGTGTAGGTATGACTGTTCTACTTTTCAGTTTGTTTTTTTAATATATTTTATTTTCTCTAGAATTATTCAAAAAGAAGCAGCCTTCTATCTTGCCTTGTCTTAATGCTTTAAAATAACCAAACTGGAGATCTAACTACCAAACTGTTCATTATATTATTAAATACCAACTTTGGTTACAGTATAGTGTCTTTACTTTAGCTGATGGTTCTGTATCCTTGTGCTTTTTAAAGCAGTTCTTATGTTTTGGTGCAAAAGTTGTCCAGTGTCTCTTGTTCCCTTCATTAGAGAACATGCTAGAGGTATGTTTGTAGGTATTTTTGTTTAGAAAAACTATTTCATGCTCTCCATTTTATTTATTATAATAGGTAAAAAGGTTGTACTTCATCACCCATGTAAACATGCTCATGAAGTTGAAAGTAATTAAGATTTGATACACTGATATCAATTTATTTATGTAACTAAATCACTGTTTTATAAACTTGTTAATGATCAACAATTTTTTTGTTTTGATTAAAATTAGTTTTTTGAAAGTTGATTCTGCCTCCTTTAATGGTGTCTGTTACTGGAATTGAATTGTGTTCATAGATCGTGAATGCCCATCTAACGATTTCACTGCAGTGTGGTGGTATGCAATACAGCCACCAAGTCCAGGAAATAAATGCTGTGTTCCTCAAAAGTTCTGCTGAGCAATCGTAGTATTCACAGCTGCTGGTGGAAGAAGACCTGGTAAGGAGAGAAGGGGCCAAATGTTGCCTGTGTCTGAAGAGGTGTGTTCTGTACATCAAACAGTAAGCCTTGATGTACCATCCTGGTAGGATTCTGGAATGTGTGTGGGTGTGTTTCCACTCTGGATTATTTGAGTGGCCATGAGAGTTGAGATGTGCTGTGGATGTATTCAAGGACAATTATTTCTGTTCATCTGTTGGCTTTTCTAAAGTGTTTTGTTTATTTTGAGTCATGCAGCTCTTTTCACACAGTGTGAAGTTCTTGCTCATCAGCTGATAGGTGATATTTTTATTTTTTGGAACCCTTACTCCATAGTAATTGTGTGAATTTTCTAGCCCTTGGAGAATGATGGAATATGACATTGTTGCAAATTGATTAAAGCTTTCTGCTTTACCACTATTTAATTATCTTAGGAATGTTACTTGATGTCATGTTTGATCTGATAATTTTCAATTCCTTTTTTTTTAGTATCTTCAGCTGAAAAGAAAATTAGTATGCAGCACCAACTAACAGAGATCCCAGTGTAACCATGAATTCTGACAGTGAGGCTTGCATCACTGAAGATTAAGAAGGAAAAGGTCTGAATTTTTGTATAACTTGTCATGTAAAATACGAGTCCTTTACCAAGTCTTGCTAACAGCTGAGGTGTCCTGACCTAATAGTGCTAGCATTCTGTGACATTCTGTGACTTCAATTCCTTCCAAGTATTGAATTCTCATTACATTTTTGGTTCATTACTTGGTCCTAGATGAATTATCTGTCATGGGCAGTAGCACAGGAAGGAAAAGAGGACTTATCACTTCATTTTGTAATAGGGTTTGCATGGTTGCTTTTTTTTGTGGTTTTTTTAGTTGTTTTGGTTTTTTCTCTGATTTTACAAATAATGCCACAGTAAGGATAATTCTGGATTATGTAGATTGCAAAACTGAAGCCTTTTTGAAGACCAGGTGTTACAATTAAATGCAGTCGTGGTAGTTGTCACCTGGTTTGGACAAACACATTGCCGCTTCTTGCAAAACTGATGGAATTCTATTTGACTTATTTTTATGACTGAGTAAAATCTCTTCTGTGCCTGCACTGGCGCTGTGCAGTGCAGTTCACACCACATTACAAGCCCTCAAGGACTAGCAGAGACTTGGCCAATCTCTATAGTAAACATGTCTCAATATGTCCTGCCCTTGGTTTGTGGAGGTAGGAGGAATCCACCGAAAAAAGAAAGGCCTGAGGGCTTTTGCTAGAGGCTTTCAGAAGTCTGAAAGTCACTCTTTGATATTTCTTTAGTGTTCTTTCAAATTAATTTGAGTTTTTCCTTTCAGTTTTGTTTTTTGTTTTATTTTTAGCAATTCACATTTTCATGTAAGTGGGCTTAAGTTACAAGTGCAGCAAAACTGGAGTGCTGATTACACAGAAATTTTTTCTTCTGAGGTGTAGTTAGAATTTGCAGTAATTTGTTTTCATTGAGATGCCTTCATGTCAGTGATTTTGTAAGAATTAGGGTTTTTTTTTTAACTGAAAAATCATACAGCTTTCCATTTCTGCTTTAAAAGCAAAAGTTTGAGGAATTTATCTAATTTTAATGGAGAATATTATTTGGAAAAATAGCAGTATAGCTGATACCTTTACCTGAATTCAGAAGCATGATGCCCTCAGGTGTCCTCTTGCTCTGCAGTTTTGACTAGAGATAAAGTATGCAGAGACAAATATTTTTCAACTATTTTAAATGTTTGTCCCATGTAAATATGCACTTTGTGCAAGTATATGTGGGGAAACAAGCAACATAAACCACAAGGTGTTTTGCCAGCCCTTGCATTGCAACAGGCAAGACTATACTGAATGTGAAATGAAAAGCTTTGTAAGAATCTTAATTGGAGACACAACAAATTGTCAGATACAGAGATACAGCTTTACTTGTGAGAAGAGGTTGCTGGGATCTGCCTCCTGTGGAGAAGTGTATGCTCCATATTGCACATGGGGAGGTAAGTCTTGCCTCTGCTAACACCTGGGCAATCAGCATCCAGTAGCACCTACCTATCAGCTGAAATGTTTGCAGTCCATCTTTATGGTGTTATCTGTGTCCCTGCTTTTACTAAAAGTAGAGAATTGTGTGCCATGAGAAAAAGAATCTGTCTTAAAAAGAAAATCACATCAGCTGCTGCATTTGCAGACAACTCCAAGGTCATAGGACCTAAGACTTCTATTAACATATATTGACTACAAAGCAGAACTTATTTCTAAAGGCAACTTTGACTAATTTCTATAGCTTTTTAGGTAGAGAGCAGTAATGACTAGGAAGTACAACAATTATGAAGCCAGCCAATGAGTCATCTTTTGTTGAGTTTTGTGACAAATGCATTTAATTGTTGGGATTTTTTTCTTCCTCTTCAGCCTTTGTCCTTTGGCATATGTAATTTAAAGAGCTTTGTATTTGGAAAAATGTTCACATGAAAGGTGATGTACTTGTGGTTTGATGATGTGAAATGAGCAACAGAGCTACTAGTAACCGTGATCCGTGGTGTTGGAAGAATCTGTGGAGCAGTGAATGGGAAGGGTGAGCTGATGCAGAGGCTAGTGACCTCAGTGAGGCATAAGGGAGCAGCCACAGCTGACGTGCAAAACCAGCACTGTCTGTCTTTCCACCACTCTGACCTTGGAATTGTTTGTCTGACCACAGGGAAATCTTGGTTTGGTGTCTCAGGCATCAAAGGCACATCACTGTTCACAGAAGGATTCTGCCAAGTCAAAAAGTGGATGAGGGTGATTAAGGACAGAGCTAAATATTCCTCTGGTGAACCTGCTGGAATTACATCAAGGCTAATGTTGGCAGACACTTTTGAGAAGACTGTTATAAGAAAAAAAGTAGCAAGAGAAGTAGTGCCAAATTCTGCCTGGTCAGTGGGCAGGAAAAATCATTTGGGGTTTGTGGCCTTCATTTCCAGATGAGCTATATTGCATTAAGCAGCATAATGTCTGCTTGTAACAGTGCAGTAACAGTGCCTGGCTTTTCCAATGCCCAGGCAAGAGTCAGGCAGATAACAGCTCATCTCTTAGCAGATGGTGTCCCTGAAGCCTGCCGTCACCTCTGAGAAGGCAGGGTGTGGGACAAAGGCTGGCCTTGCTTGGGCTGTCTTGCCAGTATCTTAGGGATACCGGAGCAGCACAACCAAACTATTTCAGGAGGCCAAGGCTGCAACAGGGAAAATTACATTAAATGCTTTCCCAGCAAGATCCCATTTGTAAAACACTGAACAGCAGTTGGTCACTTAAATGAATGGAAATTGTGGGTTCTGAAGAAAACATGATTTACTTTGTGCCTCTGATTGATGCTTCAAACATGTTTAGTAGGTCAGTATATTAATTTAAAATACCCCAAATAAACACCAAACTAGAAGACATGTTAACTTGTTCCTGAAATGAGCAAATGTACTTGGAGGGGAATTTCATCACACTCATACTCTGCCTGTTGCACTATGAACACAGAGGTGTGAAAGGCAGTTTTAACTTAACACTGTTCTGACAACCATTACCCCTCTCCAGCTGGTTTTGGTGGGAGAGAGCTAAGGAAGTATTTTTGGGTGGTGTTTTCTTTCCTTAGTTTAAAATCTTTTTCTCTCTAGACACCTGATGACTGATTCCAGGTATGGCATAGATGCAGCATGGGAAGACTCGGCCTCATAACTCAAGATGTATTTGCCCCACCAATTCTCTGTGTCAATACAAATGTCTGACCTAGTGCATACTTTTTTTCTCCAGCAGTCTGCAATTTTTACATCTTTCAGGAGGTTGTCTCCACTTCTGTCATGCTGCCAGTTCTGGGACTTTTAGTTTTGAAAAATGAGCCTCTCCAACCATTCTTGCAAATCTGGAATCCAATTTAAAACCACTGTGTGCTACAAGGCCTTTGGCTTGGCTGCTTGTTTAGCAATTTAGGAGGTCTTTCATATTCTTTGTCTAAATTGTTTAATGGGAAACTGAGAAGCCTAATAGACATGTTTGGAAATTTGAATGTGAGATGATAACAAATACTGAAAAAGAAATTTAAGTATTGCCTTATGGAGTGGTGATTGTAGAGGGAGATTGTACTCAAGAGTTTTTATCTGCTCTGAACCTCTCAGTATTTCATGTGAAGGAAAGTCCATGTGAGGAAGACAACTATTGCGTGGTGGCTTTGGTTTCACAGCCTGCATTTTCCCAGGTATCACTGTATTCTCCATCTGAAATGATCCAGAACTTTTTCCATATCCCAGCAATTTTTTATTTAGTCTCACCATTCACATGGTATATAGAATGTTATACCATGTTTCTCTTAACTGCTGGACTGCATTACCTTAGTGGAGCAAGTAGAGTTTGTCCAGACTGGGTTCCCTTTGACTTTGCATGGAAACCTTGAACCTAACACTGGTAAGTTACTGCACCTCACAGGTAATTAGGGGCTGTATGTGCTATCCTCATTTGTGGAAGTGACCTATCCTCATTTGTGGAAGAAGTGACCATTGCACATGAGGAAGCAATAAGGCACTAATCAAAGTTTGATGTCACTTATTTTGTGAGCATTTGGACTTCATTGCACAGCAAATGCAAGCAATAAAAGCCAGAAGCTAAAAAACAATTTTTTTTGATGGCAATAATTCACAAGATTTTGTCTTTCATCAGAAAGAATAAAGTCAAGAAAGCAGTAATTACTGGCAAGAGTTGGAAGTGCATCCATCATTAAGCATATGCACCACCAAGGCACAAATTCTCCACTCCTAGAAAAGTTCAGGCAAACCAGACAGGATAATTTTGTCTTTTAGTTGCCAGTTTTTTAGCACCCAAATGGTCTGTATACAGTTTGTGAGTATGTGTGGGAGACCCAATTGGATGACCTAAAATGGCACTGACTCTGTTGAGACCAGTATGAAAACACTAGTTGATGCATTTATTTGTGCTGCTGAATTGGAGGACAATGTGTTTCTGGCACACTTGCCACACTGACAATCACACTGGGCTATCTCTTTGCTCACCCTGCATTACTTACAATACATCTAGGTTATCTATTACCAGCAGCAATCCCAAATCTCTGTATTTCCTCTCTGGTGAGAGGAAATAAAATAAAAGACATTTTTAGCATTTGGACAGGTGGTTGAGAAGTGCAGCTGCATTGAGAACTTTGAGCAGAAGCTTGAGCTTTAGTATCTGCTGAGTTCAGGACCCAAATGTGCTACTTAATTTCACAGTGGTTTTGTTTTTGCTGCCACTCAAGTGTGCACTTACAGGTGAGCATGTTCAGTAGAGACAAATGTAGACTCACCGTATGGTATGGGGACAATATGTATGTGTGTGTGTGGGTGTCCAAGCCCAAACACAACTATTATCCATGGGCCAGAACTTTTCTTCACATGTTGCAGCTGGGTGAAGCATTTGTGGAACAGTGCGTGGACCATCTGAGGTGGAGTGCTTATACCCATATCCATGAACATTCTGCAAGGGTATACTATGTCCAGGCCAGAGGGCAGCAAGGGGAACAAAACAATGAGTCAGCATGTTTGTTTCTGTCCTTTAAGTCCATGTCTTGATAAGCCATGGGCATAGGTAGCCCTGGAGAAAATGCTTCTTCCTTCTTTTCACTGGTGCTAATTGCTTCTGTGCTGTACAAATGGTGGTAAAGATTCGGGCAGCAGGTTGATGATCCCTGTGCATGGCATGTGACTGAGAGAGATCACAGATCTTCCTTGCAGCCTCGCTGTGTTGGGTCCTCCCATCCCATCCATGAGCCTGACTGACTGCTGTCTTTGTTTGAAGTCAATGCTCTTCTGTGCAGCTCTTGGCTTTCTGCAGATCTTGCAACTTGCCAGTAGTTCTGGCAAGTTTCTGTAGGTGAGAATTGGGAGTAATTAATATAGTCACTGAATTGCAACACTCTGGATTTGTAGTTAAATTCAGAAAGTACAGAGTTTTGGAATTCTGCTGTAAAGAATACTCCTTGCCTATTGGAATGAATCCTTGATGTCTGGCTTTTCCAAACGGTGGTTTTCAGCTTGCTACATTTATTTAATGTTCAGCAGCATAACTGCAGAGCCCTTTTCATGTTACAGAACGCACATACAAGACACAGATCTCTGGAAGCTGTAATTCAAGAAGACTAAATATATATATTTTTGGGGGGGCTTTTTCCCACAAATTCTTATGCTATATAATAGAAGTTAGAAGTCCTATGGCAGGGATCCTTAACATGATGACCAGATCTAAGTCTGGAATTGCCTTTGGATTTAGCTCTGTTTTAGTAAGATACAGAATTTTACAGCTGAGCTTCTGTGTGTGAATAGTCAGCGAGGTCGATGGTTAACTTCCATAAACTACTCCACTTCTAAACTACAAGAGCGTTTAGAAGCCCAGTGGAGGGCACAGCCTGTTCCTTCAGCAGCTGGTGGGAGCCTGTGCAAAGGGTGTCACCCCAGGGGACATCTGCCCAGAGCTGCTGGGGTGATCCCCACTTTCACTCCTTTCTGCAAAGCTCCATTGATGGAACCTGGGAGAAGCCTGTCCTGCTCTGCCTGGAGGGATCCGTGCCCATGTGAGACCCAGCACATCTCAGAAACGGGCTGCAGGGAGTGTACCAGGGAACCTCCAGGCCTTCTTAAATGAAGAAACTTTTCAATTAATTTCCTTTGTTTTCATTATAAAAGCTTAAAATAAAAGCAGAATAGGAATGAAAAATAAAACTTAAACAAATTGCTTATTGGCAGCTCTGTTTCATTCACAGATGTTCTGCAAATGTATCAAAGCTCTTTTCAGCCAAGTGCTTAAAAAACTCACCTATTTAAAGGTAGCTCTTTTAAGTGCCTGATAAAGTAGGTTTTCAGACTACTGCTTGCTTGCTTACCATATGGCTCAGTACAGGTCTGCTACAGAAATGTGCATGGGGAGAAAAAGGGAGATTGCCTCTTTAGGGGAAGCTCATGCAGCAGTAATATTAGAACCCTCAGAAGAAGTGGTTGTTGTCTAGCAGCAGCTGCTTTTAAAGTTCTTAAAACAAATTATAACTGACTACAGCATGAGAGCAGTGAAAGTAAAGAGCTATGATGTCAGAGGCTGAAGACAATTCATTCTTTTAATTTAGATAATTTGGGGCTACAGAACTGCATTAAAGACTTGGATGCCACCGTTGTTTTAGGTATGTGTGTGTGCATGCACACTTCTTTAAAGTCCTGATATAGAAACAGAAGAGTTGTGTCTGACCCTGCAAGTGCCATATGTTTATAGCTGAGTTAAAAAACACTTCAAAGCAGAGGTTTAAAATGAAAATAGTAACACATCCTTAAGCATGTTGATACTAACAGGCACCACCATAAAAGGGTTTAAAACAGACATCTGTCTTTTTTCTGGAAGAGGATATACTGGCTTTTGCCTGAAGTGAAGCTTGTAATTTCTGTTCTTCAAACCAATTCAATCTTCAATGGCATCTAAGAAACCCTGGGTGTTGTCTGACACTTCCATTGGTGCCAGTATGTAGCAAAGTAATGTGTTTGATATCCAAAAGCTTTTACAATTGCAATATAGAAATGACAGCCACTTTCAGAACATGTAAATTTTCCTATGTGTGTGTGATACAGTGCTTATTTTTTCCAGCTTCTTCCCTTCTTCTTATGTCGTGAAATAAATCCAAATATGTAGCAACTGTTCTAGTTCTTTGTGTTCCGATGCAGCCACTACACCTGCTTTTGTTAAAATTCCTCCCATGATAAACTTAGCTTCTAGACACTAATTCATCTTACTCATTTTCTTACAGATTTTTGTGGGCTTCTGACTTTCTTATAGGCAACAGTAGGCATTTCACATTGGCTGTAGCTAAAATCTTTCACCCAAGCTGTTGTAAGCACTTTTGGAGTGGATCCTTCTCTTTTGCTAGCAAGCTGCAGCCAGCTGCGGACTGGAGCAGGGAAGCTGTGCAGCATTTCACAGCTGCTCAGGAGTGTGAAGCTTGTCTGTCACACTTGAGATGGCAAAGCAGATCTGTAGCCTGGATGAAGTGATGCAGTTCAGACTTGAGCTGTGATCCCAGGGGATAACATACTCACTCTGCAAACAGCACAAGCAGCAAACAGCAGTGTTAAACACAGGAATGCTGCTACTCTGTTGGACATGGCTGAGCCTGGGGTCACTGCCACAGTCTTTCCATTCTTTTGTGTGATATGTAGAAAAAACATACGTTTTTCAGTGGTTGGTTGTTGTGTTTCCTTGTTGTTCCCCACGGAACACGATGTTCTCTGTCACAGTCTCCTGGTGTGTGCCAGCAGCCCACTGCAGCCTGGTGCCCCAAGTGAACCATGTGGGATGAAGCTATGTTGACTATAGGTGAAAAATATGCCTGAAGAGGCTCAAAGACAAGGCAGGGAGTGTTCATGGTCAGCCTCTGGGACCACAGGGAAATAAAAAGGGGACCATGTTGCTTTGGGGGGAGATGCTCAACCAGTTACTGAAGGGAAGGAAGATACTGAAGAAATGCTTTCAAAAAGAAAAAAGTAGTTTTAGATTAGATATTAGAAAAAAATTGTGAGGGTGGTGAGGCACTGGAACAGGCTACGCAGGGAAGTTGTGGATGCCCTATCCCTGGAAGCGTTCAAGACCAGAGTCTGGTTTATTTGAAGGTGTCCTTGCCCACAGCAGGGGGTTGAAACTGTATGATCTTCAAGATCCCCTTCCAAACCAAACAATTTGAAAAAAAAAAAAACAAAAAACCAAACAAACTAAAAAAGAAAATCACAGTGAGAGAAAATAGAGTGACTTGTCTGTATCTTCTGAGCTGTGGTGTGATCAGTAGTTTTTACAACTGGGGCAGTAGAAAACAGTCTGATACGAGATGGACTGCTTTCCCTCTGATGGAGGTGCAGCATCACACAGTTCCTTTCATGTCTTTAGCAAATCTCTCCTGCCAACTTCCCAGAAACTTCCTAATTTTTAGCAGCCCCCAGAAGGCTCAGGGGAGGTGGCTACCGAGTCAGTTGATGGGCAGATTGGAGAACAAAGCCATCTTCAGAACCTCAGGCCAAGGACACAAGATGCAAGCTGGGACAGAAAGCAAGTTCATGACTGTGGCAGCTCTGTCCTTTCAATAAGCCAGGGGCTCAGCTGCAGTACTTCTAGTTATGATTTCGGATCTATGTGCACGAGGAGTGCCTTGGTGCAAACTTTAGATGAGAGCAGTAGTCTGGAACATAACCTAGGCATGCTCTGCGAAGTCATCATCTTCCTGAAAGTCTGCAGTTCATGCATGGAGATCTAGTACTCTTTCTTCTCCAAAAGGGCACCAGAACATTTAATTCAAAATCCCAAAGCTCCATGATCTTATTTATTAAGTTTTGCTTTCAAAGACTCAGGGTTTTTTTAGGTTTCCCTCTAATCTGCCTTCCTTCTGCATCAGTCCCAGTGAGAGATGACTTTGTCAGGTTAGGGTCCTATTCCTCACTCTAATGGTATCCCAAAGGGGACTCACAACATGTAACTCAGGTGGAAACAAGAAGCAAACTCTGTGCAATATATCCAGTCTTTACACATGGCTGTACTTTTGTGAAAGGTGGGAGTTTACTTCACTAAACTTCAGAACTGAAAATAATGATGAGAAACATGGTGTTTTGTTTTAGACTAATCACAAATACAGCAGTGGTGTGTTACCCAAGTAAATCACTCATTGCAAGCTGCTTTGTGGCTTCCTTTGATAATTAATAATACCTGAATTGAAGTTGTCAAGTAAATATTTTTATTACACTAGTGTCTTCTGAAGACCACAGTATGGCCCATGTCTCCTTGAATCACCTATGCCTTTAGAGTAGGTATTGGAACTGGCACAGAAAGAAAAAGATTTATCCTATTTCAAACTATATGGCACTTCCCTGGTGGCTCTTTTTCCTCCTGAGCCTGTTACCTTTTCAAGGAAGGAGAATAGCTTCTGCTGAGCAGTATTTTCTGGCTAATCAGTCTGCGTCTCCATTGCACAGATAGTATCAATGTGGCAGCACATGAACCTCAGATGTGAATTGCAATAACAATGTATGTAGCATTTGGAAGGAAAATTAGATTATACATTTACAATACTTGTGAGTTTGATTACTGGCTTCCAAGGAGCAAAATTGGAGGGATCAAGAGCAGCAGATTGTTAAACATTCTGACACAGCTGGAGAAAATCAACTTTATCTGAATAGCATTGCTGTTAGTACTAGGTTTGCTATCCATGCATTTTGGTTCCTCAACAGTGGGACAATGGATGAGCTGGATCCTATTATTAACTTGTCTCAAAGTACCATGTAAAATTAATAAGTATAGAGAAAAAGTGCTTTCAGATCTTGAGAGAATTAAAGGGTGTCAGAGACAACACGGACTTAAATATGTAATGGGAAGTAAGCTGCATTCAGGGATTTCTGTAATAAAGATAATGCAATCTTGAAATGCAAGAGGGTCAGCAAGCTTTTGTTTTGATCTTATCTGTTCTGTAGAAACTGCTCTAATGATGGATATAGTTACAAAACATTGGTATCCTCCTGTGTTTGCAACACGACTCAGGTAATATTGATAGGAACGACCTTTGCCTCGACCAGATTCCCCAGCTACGGCCCTCTGAGGTCTATTGTTAAAATGCAGTTTGGGAATTCAGTTTAAGCATAGTCTGGGCTCAGTAAGACCAAGTGCTGCTTCTAATTTAGATGTACTGAGTGACTAGCTGGTCTTCTAAACCTCTTTCCACTAGGATGACATTACAATCATCTCAAGTATGGCCTAGCTGAGGTAATTTCTTCAGATGATTTGAACTACTGTTTTCCTCCTGTGTACTTTTCCAGAAAAACCAAGTTTCTCTCATAAACTATGGCAATGTGTGTGCTGCTCTCAGCTCATAGCAGAACTGACTGTGGAAAATAACTGCTATTGAGCAGCATTTTCTGAAAAGACAAAAAAATTCCATGGTTTGCTTTGTAGAGACTTTTTAATAAGCATAATTTAATTAAATGTTTTGTTTCATTTTTCCAGGATAGCCCTCTGTAATCTGCAGGGCACAGCAGAGGACAGCCAGTCAGGGCAGTCTTAAGGTTTAAGCTTTGGGAATTTCCCTGGCTTAAGTGCTGACAGGAATTTTCCAGCTGACAGCAAAATTGAGACATGAGAGAAGCACCTTGATATGGCTTCTAAAGAGGCTGGCTGGAATGGAAATTTTCCTTCATCCTGCACTCTTGGCAAATTTCTTATAGGTAAAGCAAATTCTTACACAATACATTCAGTACTAAATATGGCATTGTAAACCAGAAACCTGGGGCAACTGAGGAATCTTGTCTGTTCACTCAAAATGTTTAAAAGTCTATTGACCTGAAACATGTATTGTCATTCCTGGTTCACATGTTTTCCAGTCGAAGTCATATGCAGAAAATACTGTTCCCAAAGTTATCCACAGAGGAACCAAAAAGCACTACAAGTTTCTCCTGAGGCAGCAGAGGCTGACCTTAGTGATGACTTCCGAGCCAGGTGGTGGCAGATTGGAGGATGCTACAGGTTATTTAATGCCCTTTTTGCTGAAGCATAATCAGTGCTTAGGTGATCCTTTATCAATATCTTTTCTTAAGATAGAGAACCATCAGTGTGACCTTCAGCTCATAAGAGTTCCCAGGATGAGACAAATGGGTGTCTCTGTCACCTGTGGGTGTTATGCTCGCCCACACATGACCCAACAGCCAAGATCTTACAGGGAAAGGAGGCTGATTGCACCCAAGAGATTCCTCCCACAGCAGGAAGTCAACAGAAGAGCCATGTCCAAAGACCCCTAGGCTGTGTACTGGGACAATGTGTAGTTTTGCTTTGTTACACTGATTCATGAGTGATGTGAACTGTGCTCAGAAAGACCAAAGTCAACACAGGCTGCTGAAACTTGTATTAGGACTGGGGCAGTCTTACTGGCTTACTAACTCATTTTTGCATGATAGCCTCCATTGAGTGCAAGAGAAGGAATAGCTTCTCTCTTTGATTATATTGTTGTATGTCTCCAGTTATTCCAGCCAGTCCTACCCAAAATGCAAGGAGCTACTCCACTGATGTTCTTTTAATATGCAGCATGAGTAAAAATATTTAATTTATAATTGCCACAAACATAGCTTGCAACTTTTTTGAATGGTTGAATATTTGCACATGGTTTATTTACCTCGGGATAGGGTGAAATCACAGTCTTCAACACGAACTACCAACAAAGTGATCTTGCTCCATGTTTACTCACATGATTACTTTGGTGCCTAAGTTCAACAGAACAATGAATAATTATTTCCATATAATGTTTCCCTTATCTTCAAATATTTTTGTATATTCAAATGGGAAAGAAAAACCACTACATTCACAACTAGAGTAAATGAGCAGAATACAGTATGTGGGGCACTGAAACAGAATGGTCTTCATACATGAAATCTGAGAGATTCGTGGTCATTGTGCAGGACACATGCAGAAAACCAGACCAAATGCAGCAACTGGAGTCACTGGAGAGCTGCATAGGAATTTGGAGTGGGGAAAAAAAGTAAACAATGAGTATTATTCATCATTTGTCATTTGCAGTCAAGGAAATGGAATGCCTCTGACACATCTGAAGAAGTTCATGATTTATTTGAAGTGAAAGAACTATGAAGCCAAATAGTAATATAAACCCCTGGGGATGTGTTTCTACAGTCTTTTACATAGCATTAGAGCCACTATAAAAAGTTGTACTAAGATAAAAATCCTGGCAAATATTTGGCATTATATTCTTGAGATTGAAACTCTTCATTCTTTGACGTCAAGAGATGTTAGTCCTGTCCAGCACCATAATACTAAGAACTTCTACCTTTGTGTGAAAACCATTCCAATTCTCTTTCACCCTATACCCATTCTCTTTTTACTGGAGATGTCCTAGATGATAAAGTAGTATTAGCCACAGCACCTCAGCTTTGTGGACCTGTTGTTGCAGCATGAGAGCCCCTTGAATTTACAGTAGGCATTGTGAGGTTTGCTTTTGACCTGGGAGAATACTATCATCATTCACTTTCAGTAGCTACTACAAAGAGAAGTGTTCCATAGAAACTGGCCAGATGGAACAGAGTACTCTATAGCTTAGAAAAAGTTATCATCTATATTCAGTAGTCATTGTAGAAATGTAGTAAGCCTATTTGAGTAGTTATTTTCCAAATATTACCTATTGACTTCATTTCTGCATGCAAGCCTAAATAAGCAAATGTGTACCTTCCTGAACTGGAAATGGCAAATACTCCTGAGAGGCAGCATCACTTCAACAAATTATAAGTATGCAGCCATTCATGCCTGGACTTGATCCTGTTCAACCTGACATTCGTGGCATAAACACTCATGTTTGCTTCCTCCTGCTGCATTGCAGGTCACTTGCTTTGTGTTGTAGACCAGGAATGCCATGTGTTAGAGCATGGATAGAAAAAAGAGCATGAGGGTTTAGAGGAAACTAAACCAAGATTTCACCTGTCATGGTCTAAACCCCAGAAAGCACATGCTCTGCAAGTATGCTTGCTATGGCCTTTTAAATAGCACTCAATCCACTGAGAATAGCTGGGCTCAGACAAAAGTAGGCGTCACTGGACAGGTAGTTTGGGGCTGTATGTTATGTAACTACTCCAAAATTCAGTTCAGTCAAGAAAGAGCACACAGCAAGTAATATGGAATTGTGCTGTGAGGAACCACATGTTAGTGTGACCAGGATTAAACTCAGGTTTTGTTTTTTTATTCTCTTGCAGTTTTAACAGGAAGTTCCTTTATCTTTTAAATGTCTGCTTCTCAGATGTACAAGCATATGTCATTATTAATATTAGACCTTGCCATGGTACCCATCATTATTTTTCTTCCTGTACCAGATGTTTTTAGCAGCTAGCTTCAAGAATGAGGGTGTACACTTCACCTGGCTTAGACACAACAGTTCCAAATTCCTGCACAGTTCATGGTGCTGGGTTCCCACTCTGGCAGTTTGGCCATACAAATCACCAGCCATTTCAGCAGAGTTCAAACACAGCTTGCCAGTACTGCTTATGGCTTAGAGTGAGCACAGCTGAAGCTCAGGCATGACTAGTGAGTTATTCCTACGCAGGCTGCAGGCCAGGCACATCTGTGTTTTGCAATGTGTGCAGCCGGCTAGCCCAAATGACAGATAAAATGTTCCCTTTTACCCATTGCCACTGAAGTATCTGCCACCCTTCACAAGTGACTCAGAACCTGCTAACACCTCTTTTCTGTGAGAAGAGTATAATGGCCTGGCTTGTCTATTCTTATTTTTTTTTCTCTGATTTTTTTTCCCTTCACAAATAATAGGTGCTTGCAATGCAGTATGATGACTTCCCAGGTGCATATCCCCTGTGCACAGTCTTTAACGTGATTCACATGGGGTTTGTTGTCCATTATATTCTTCATGGTTTCTCAGCAGTTGAGGTATCTTTCTTTATTTGCTGCTGAAAGCAGGATAGCCCCTAGCCTTCCTGCCAAAACAGTTAATGTTTCTGAATGGGTCCAAGCTTCCCTTTTCTTACCCAGCTGGTTTTCTGCTGTTGTGCTGGAGTTAGCAATTGCAATGCAGCTGCTTGCAGATTCCACTATCCTGGTCCCTTATGGGCTACATGCCACATACATTGCCTTTCAGTGCAGGCATGGTAAAGATTTTCTAGGACAGAAAAGCCCTAGAAGGGTTCTGCAGAGACTGTGAGTGAAAACATAGATGAACGTGTAAAAGCTGGATTGAAAGCACTTGCTTAAGTGGAAATAAACATTTACAGCTTTTCTGACCTTTTCTTATACATCATCTCAAGCCCTTCATCAAGTTCACTGTGATTTAAAATTTAGAGCAATGCTTGCTTTAGGCTGTTACATTAAA
The DNA here is from genome assembly GCF_036417665.1 of Passer domesticus. Taxonomy (NCBI): domain Eukaryota; kingdom Metazoa; phylum Chordata; class Aves; order Passeriformes; family Passeridae; genus Passer; species Passer domesticus. Next base: position 20,811,572 of record NC_087512.1, read on the forward strand.
GTCCAGATGTGAGTGAATTTTCAGACTCAGTATCAAATTTTCCACCAACTTCCAAATTCCTAACCTGCAGGCAATTGCAAGAAGGTTGGCTGCACTTGCCTATTCATTGATATACATACAGAGACTCTTTGTAGGGATGATGTAGTTTCCCCATTGCTGCTTTGAAGTAGAGAATTTGCTAACAATCTTTGAGACCCTACTTTTGGCATGTTTTATTCTAGTCTTTACTTTCCAGGATATTTTCTTATTTACTCTACTGAAATACTGTCCACATATAGGATAAAGAAATATTTCTTACTGCCTAAAATTTATACTTCTGCTGCAACATTAAATATTGTGCATCTGTTCTTCACTTACACTACAGACCTGTAGCACAATGACTTGCACAGAATCTCTTAGCAAGGGTGATGCAAATAGGACTTTGGCAAACCAGTTTTGACTTTAGTCGAAAAGGTAAGACAGAATTTAGGAATATAGTTTTGGAGGAACAGCTCACATTGCTGCAGGCCCAGGGACAGGAGTAAGCATGTTTTCATGCTGTGCTCCTTCTGGGGAGAAAGAGTCTCCCCTAGCCTGAGATGCAGCTGCTCAGCCTGACTAGCAACACTGTTTGGCATTACTGGCCTACTATGCTTTTGCAGCCCCAGCTCAAACTTCATCCTCTGTTTCTACTCAGCAATATCCTTTCCTGCTGGAATTTTGTCCAAGAGCTCATATTTCTACCCCAAATATGTAATTCTTGCATCTACAGGGTCATTCATAGACTGGACAGCTGTGCTGCACATTCTTCTGTGACCATCGAGCCTCAGGCCCATCTCAGGCCTGTTGGCTGTTTTGGCTAAGGCTGTGAACTCTGCTCCTGCTCTTAGATCATATTCAGGACTGAGGAAACCAGGGATTCATCCTGAGCTCATTTGTGTATGCCATTAAAAGGCATACAGTGATGTAGTATGTTTATTATTGTTAATAATCTGCTATAAGAGATAATGTAATGGAACAGGTTTTCTTGGTTTTTTTTTCGTCTAATCCCATTTTCTCATAGGTGTAGAAGCATACGTGGTTGAACATCTCTCCAGAAAGAGCAGAAATACAGATTCTTGAGACATCGAGGCAGGAAAACAGTTCATGGATTCTTCAAATAGCCATGCTGCTTAAAGATAAGAACCTTAACTTCAAATCTTTGACCCCAGTCCCACCACCCCTCTCCTGTCTGAATGTTTCAGGAGATGGAAGTTTGTGGGTGGGTGCTGCCTCTTGACCTTTCCTGCAACTTCATAGTTACCGGAAAATCACACTGAATCACTCTGCTGGTGCCTCTTGCACATCCTGTGTTTCTTTAAACTTCCCCATTCCCTTTCTTTCTTTTTCCACCTCCTCAGCACTGCAGAAGCTATTCTGAGGTTGCACTCCCTGCTGGACACCGGTCCTGCTGTTAGGCCACTGCTGTTAGACCCTGGGATTTCTCTCCTTGCCTATAGTCAGCAGTCTTTGCTGGAACTCAGCTTCCTAACTGAACACTAGCCTGAGCTATAAAATTATGTAGAAACTTTCCAAAATCAGGCACATTTTTAAGCCCTTTGAATTTCATATGAGAATGAATCATAGAAAGAGTCACTTTGTTCTCATGATGAATAGGGAACTGCATTAAAATTGGGAAGGAAAATGACTTGTAAAGCAACTTCATTTGTTTCATGTTAAGGCAGCCAATGCAAGCTTTTCCAACTCCCCCTCTATCTTTTTTTGCCTAATTTTGAGAAAAAGACACAATTCTTCTTCCCCCACTCCCTCCCAAGAAATCTTGTTTTGAGGTTGAATTAAACATTTTAATCCACTGTGAATGCTCCCTTACCAAAAACCAGTTTAACTGTTTTAGGTTGACTTGTAACAAAAAAAAAACGTCTTCTCAGTATCACCAACGAACTGACTGAATCCCTAACTCATACAGCTCCAGGGAAAGACCTGGTTTGAGTCACAGAGTGGATAATTGACTCGATGCTGCATTTGACTTTGGTGATCCTCAGAGAGAGAGGACATTTGAGTCAGCTACAGTTGGGTGACATTGTCAAGTGCCCAGCCAGCCGTGCCAGGGGCACAGGTGTGGTTGGCAGTGCCTGTTCACATCCAGATCTTAAGCTCTGCCGCAGCAGCCTCTTATTTCTGTGCCCAGGGGCAGGTGAGCTGTGGGTGTGGTGTTCTTTCCCAGAAGTGATGATCACTACCTCAGCTCCCAGCCCCACTGATTCTGTGACCCAAGGCAGCTCATCTGAGCCAGGGCTGCCATTTCACAGAGCCCTGTGTTCAGTTACTAGGCTGGAGCCTGCTGCTTCACTTCCAAATTTCTTAATTTCAGTGCATGTTGTTGTCAGTTGTGCTTCTCAGCAGCTGGTAGGTTTTGCCCTACAGATGGGAAATTGGGGCATACAAGGAGCTGTCTTCAAATGAAAGCCTTGAGGGGCCTGAACTTGGAAGCATTCCTTTGCCTTTATGTCTTGAAACCAAGTGGAGGTGGCAATTTAAAGCATCTGCATCTCTGTGCACAGGGGTTTTGTTCCAGGATTTTTCTCAGGGAAGGGAAACCAAGTGGCTAGAACCTGCACTGCTCAAGCAGCTCCTGATGTCTCCAGCTAAGCATGCAGTCCTGGATGTGTATTTGCATTTTAATGTTGACACACAATACATCTCAATGCCAGCAAAGAAGCAGGAGGAATGTGCTTGAGGTGATGCATTTGAGCATCCTAGGAGAGTGGCTGAGTGGGACTGCTCCAGCTAAAGTGAGATCTGGGCTCTGTGTTGCCAACAAGTTTGACATGCCTTGTAATGTCACTGTAGCTTCACCAGCAGAAGTTATGTAAGTTGTGATTGTCCTGTTGTTCCCAGCCCCTGGAGGAGGGATTTCTTCCACCATCTCCAAGGCAGAATGAGGAGTGTTTTGGAATGCTTCCTTTGCCCTTCACTCCCCATTTTTACTGGGATACTCATCTGAAAGGGGTCCTCGGCCACTAAAACAGCTCTGGAGGGGCCACTGTATCTCCTGGCTCTTGCTCAGTAGTAGCCCTGGACAAGGAATCAGCTTACATCACACAGAGATTTTGTATCATGCTTACATCATACTGAGATTTTATGGTCTGTACAAAAAGCAATTAAGTCCTGTAAAAGTTGAATAATTTTGTTAAGCACATATTTAACTTATTCTCCTGATTCTTGGGAGTTAAGGGAGGGCAACATGGCCAGGGAATGACTCATTTCATTCCCTTTGAGGAAGAAATGAGTCAAGTTGAACCTTTCCTTACAGGAGACTTACCATTCTTCTGAAGGACAATAAGCAAAGAGAAATCAAAGTGCAGAAGGGAAGATATAAGCCAAGATGATGCAGGGAAAAAAAATGGAGGAAAACATAGAGACAGAAGGAAGGACTGACTGCCATAAAGCAAAGGTATGACTGTGAAAAGAAACCCAGTGACAGAGGGAGCAATACCAGGAAATCTCTGTGGATATGGATTTGCTGCAAGGGCAAAACACTGAGTAGCTCTGCTCATCTGACAGCACCTTCTGCTGCACAGTGTTGTCCTCATGTTCAATATTTCTTGTTCAGTGGATACCACAGGTAGACAATGGAAAATATGTGTGAGTTCCGTTATTCAAGACAGAAAATCTCACACCATATTGTACCTTGTAGTTCAAATGAGTCAAGCACACTTGGAGAAAAAATGCAGACATGTTTTTCAATATCTCTTTCTTTCTGTCATTATTATAGTTGGATGTTTTGGGTAACTAAGCATAGGATATAGTGCAGAAACCACCATAATTTTTTGAGGCTAAACCACTAGTACCTACAAAATCAATAACTTTTATAAGAAACATGGGATCTTGCACAGGATTTGGGTTTTGTCATGTTCCACTGTTTTGTTGCTTTTTTATAATAAAAATGTACCTTCCAAATATTGCTTATACTTCTCCCTCTCTGTAAAACTTTTACCTTCACACCTTCTCCCTGGCATTTCCTCACCTTTGGCTTTTCTGTTTCTATAGCAGCTCTTGAAGACTTTCCTCCTTTCAGAAAGGTATTTGTTGCAAAGTTATCCTTACTTTTTCATTGGAAACTTGAAAGATGACCTCATACCTTTCCTTGTCTCTGGCCTTGGAGTCCTCCCCATCCCCTTCAATACACGCAGAGCTGGAGGGAGGCAAGGCTCCTGTCAGGCCCCACAATGTCCTGCACTTCCCCTCTGCTGCCAGGGAGTCACATGAGAATTATTTCCAGAAGACAGAAGTAATCAAAAATAGGGCCAAGGGGCCAGGTACAGAGCTTGGGACTTTTGTATAGGCCACGCACTGTGTAAAGATCTAGGTGTCCACCATGGGCAGGCTCTTTCAGAGTCAAAACAGGGCCTGTTTGGTCTATCAGTGGGAAGGGTATCAAAGCTCCAAATTTCCTGCACTGACTAAACAGCAATCAGGAGTCAATTAGAGGAGATATTAAGTGAGATATTCTCCTGTCTACCTGCTCCTCCCTAGTGCGTGAATCAGAGCTGCGCTCTGGCTGCTCTACATCCCCTCAGGACACAGAGAGCAGTGACCTCCTTTGTCCTGGGGTGAGCAGGTCTTGCTGCTTGGAAGGTGTTTTCACCATGCCAGTGCTATATCCTCTGCCACTGTCTCCTTACTCAGAGGCATTCTCCTGAAAAGGGCCTTGGATCTAGGTGTCCCACTAAGGTTACAAAGTTACAAAACCAGATTTTCTTGGTTTTTAGTTGTTTTTGTAGTTGGATTTTTTTTGTTGTTGTTGTTGTTCATTTGGTTGATTGATTTGATTTGAGTTTGTTTTGTTGGCTTTTTTCTTTTTTTTCTTTTTTTTTTTTTTTGTTAGGGTTTTTCCTTTCTTTGGTGTGTTTTTGTGGTTTTTTGCAGTTTGGGTTGTTTTTTGGGCTTTTGTTTGTGTTTTTGCTTGGTTTTTGTTTGTTTTTGTTGTCAGCCCCCGTCTTCAGGGAACTCATAATTTTGACTCATAAGAGGAAAACTTTCAAAGTGTAGTGTAAAGGATGTCCCTACCTGGAAGACTCAGCTGGGGGGGAATGGACCTGCAGGAGCTGCAGGGAAGTGACTGCATTGCCTTCAGGCTGAACAGGAAGCTGATCACAGATTTCCCATTTCCTAGGTAAGCATTCTGCCACTAGGCTAAGAGTTGACTTTATTTACTTACCTACAATTGCAGCGTTGTTTCACATTGTATTGATGGCAGATATAAACACATAAAATTTATTCTCTTAAAAATGTACAAAGGAATTGGAAATGTTATAGGTATTGGTAAAAAGTGTGTGTGACTGATTTTTCTCATTTTTAAAACATGCAACTTGAAAATACTTCTCAGTTTGGAGATAAAATTTCTATTCTACTTTGGTGACCAATCACACAGTCCAGCTATTGAGCAAGCAGTAGTTGTGGCATAGCATTCACAGCCTGCAAGATGTTCTCATGCATTATTCAGTGAATAATTCTAAATAATGAAAACACTGAAATCTGTGTGCAGATGTAATATGGGGGACAAAATTAAATGTGTTATTTAATAGAAAAAGCTGACCTAGCTCTAGTGGAGACCAGCACCAGCTGTTCAGAGACCTGTGGGTCTGTGTAACATGAATTTATTGTGTGCTAGCAACAGTAATCCAAGCCCAGCAATCACTAGTGGATGGTAGGCATCATTCACAGCGATGAAGCAGCTTCCAGAATACACACGCTTCACCCACAGGCTACCTTTGCTGTAGAGTCACCTCCTGAGTGATTTCCATTTTCCAGGTCGGCTCCTTGGGAGCCGGCTGCAGTCTCTGGGATCCTGTTGGCATGGCACCCGCCTGGTGTCTGCAGCTCGCGGTGACCCTGGCGGGGCTGCTGGGCCGTGGGCACTCAGGCTCCAGCCTGTGCCCCCCTTCACACTACCTCCCTGTGCAGACCAGCCTTGAGTTAACAGCAGCATACGGTTTGTAATCTAAATCGATTCTCACAGACAGCTGTAGGTGCTTACGTGTATCACAGTCTGGGGATGCTAGAGCTTTGCATGCATTTGGTGGTTTTACTCTGAGCTGCAGCACTTATTCAAACACTGCAGGGCGGCAACATTCAAATACTGCATAGCAATAGCTCTTTCATCCCTTAAGGCACCCCTCAAAGTAATCTTATGAATAAAAACCCTTGAACCATTGAGGCAAAAATAACTCATGACCAATACCTTCTTGGAATTTTATTTGCTATATTATGGTCTAGAAGAGAGAGGCTAAAGCTCACAGCTGTTGTAGTATATTTCCCTGTTGCTTTCAAGAAGGTTCCTACAGATGCAAGGCAAAACTTCAGGAAAGTTACTGAAGAGCAGTGACAGCAGATTTAGATGTAAACAAGAAAAATCAGACCCTGGTAAGACGTATGCCAAGCCATAACTTGTCATAAAGATAAACATCGGTAAGTGAATTGAAGTAAAAAGCTGCACATATTTTTATTGATTTTTGATGCATTGTTAATTTTGTCCACACAGGCAATGTATTTCAGGCTGCAATTAAGACCTGGCAGTGGAAAAAAGAACAATAACAAGAAATTGAATCAGTCATTTGTTTGAAAGTAAGACAAAAGCAACGGTATGGAGAAAAGGAAGGAACTTGCGAAATATCTGCTTACTGCTTTATTTTCAACATTCAGCTCCTTAGTTTTAATGGTGCTTAAAATACCAGTCACAAGTCATGACACTGAAGGAAAACACACAGTGTTTTCTGATGACTGAGAGATTTATTCTAAAGGCACCACAGGAAAAGAACATCTTGGGGGTTCAGCAGGTTTGAAATGTTGTACAAGAACTCAGAGTGAAATTGATCTAAAACATGCAGTAAATGGATTTACAAGTCTTATTGACTACCCTGCTGAGTTGCTGCTTCCAAAAAGCTCTGAACTGCAACTCTGTAATAAAGGTTTTCCTTTCAGATATTCAGCCTGCACAATCTGCTGGCATTCAGAATTGATACAGGCTTTTATTTTTACTGGAAAAATGCAAAAGGCAGGTTGATGCAGTTTTTCTTTTCTCAGGCTTTGATGATCAGAAGTCAGGTGTTTTGGAGTATCCAGGTTATTTTTATGAATGCTCTTGAACTTTTGGGATGTTGTACCATATAGCACACTTTATTTGACTTTGGTTGTTACAGAGCTTCAAAAAACTGTGGGTGCATAGCTTTATTAGGCTTTATTCAAAACACTTCAGAAATCTGGATCAGGTTGTGTTTTACTAGAACCACAGAGTTGGATGGGAAAAGCTGGATGATTTTGTTTCCCCTCCCTCTAACCTCCAGCTTTTTCCTGCTGCGAGCAAGTATGTTTGCTATCTGAATATGTGTTGTCACAGGCTGCAGTGCCATGCAGTCACCACAGGATCTTTTAAGCCCATGCCTGTAAGAGGCATGTCAAAATGAAGAATTGTGTGCCAAGTGGTTTGATGAAGAAGCCATGTCTGTAAACTGTATTTTGATTTGCATTATAGAGTACCTGTGATCTTGACTTGAGTTTTGATACTGAACATGTTCTGGCCAGCAATGCCTTATTTGAGGAACTATAGCTGAAGGAAAGGAGTTTGGATTTGTATGGAGGGATAAAAGTGTCTGAGGGGAAGAGCTTGGGTTTTTGGAAAAACCTACGATACTGCCTTTAACTGTAGGGCTTTAAGACTACTGCTGTCCCAAGAGTCTGGGCCAATGCTCCCATGGCCGGTTCTGGAACATTCTCAGCTGCTCTGTCACTAATATTGTGGACATCTTAGAAAACGTGGTATTCTGAGCAGCTCTGGCACTTGTCCTTGCTTGGAAAAATTCAGCCTGGGACTGAACAGAAATAAAACAGCGAGCACTGAGGATGCCACAGAAATACAGAAAGGACCTATGAGTATTCTAAAAAAGGGCAAATATCCCATACTCCTACCCCTAAAGTTTGTTTCCCTACCAAAACATTTTCTTTGCAAACTCTCTGTATGGGGGTGATGAATAATTTTAAATTGAGAAGAAAAATAAAATTTAAAGTTATTCCAGATTATTTTTGGGAAATTACAAAGGCATGGTCTATCCTTTCTTTGTACTTTCAACATGGAGAGAGACTGGCAGAGTTCAAGGCTTAGCAGAATTTTACCCACATTTTATCTTGTTGAAGGACAGTCATTATTGAAACTATGAAAGTCATTCTGTCAGGGTTAACAGGGTTAACAAGAATAGAAATCTGAGACTAGGTACGGAATCCTTAATATCAACCCTTCTTTCATTTTCAAAAGCATGTTTTTTAACCAAACAGACATCAAAACAAGGTGTAAAAAGAACACAGAAATGTCTGTTTTTCAAAAGGCAAAAGTTGTGAAGAAAATCTCTCCCTTTTGTAGCTCTTCTATTTCCTCGTTCAAAATAACTATGATATTTTGGGAAGAAAGGAAGACAAGAATAAACTTCAAAACAATGCAATATTTCATTGTGGGGTTTTTAAGCTGAAACAATCAACACCTTTTTTCTCTATTTTTTCTTAGTAACATCCTTTTCCTCGCCAGGAAGTTATCACTGTCAAATTTGGAACAGGCTAACCTCCTTCCTACAGGTATTCCTCCAATGCATTTCTAGCTTTGACGATGCCTGTGATGAATTTGACTAATTTCAATAGGACTGGATAAAGCAAGCAGAGTGATTGCAAAACCAGAGAGCTCTAACCAGGTTGGCTATGAACCTCCCTGCTCACCCAGGGCTTTCATGTTGAGTTTCATGTGGCACCCTGCTGGCTGTACCCGAGTCAAACTGCTGTCAGACTGCTGTGCCCATGTGTGGCTGCAGGAGCAGCTGGCCTCGGCACTGATTGCCACAGTCATGTCCCCGCAGTGCTGGCACACTTCTAAGGCAAGATTTTTCCCTCACCACAATCCAGGCTTGCAGTTTGAAGAGGGAACGCTGCAAAGCTGTTATTGCAGAGTACTAGTTTCCAAAGGTTTGTTATCAGCAGTGTGGGAACAGCATATTGAGCAAATTTAGATGAAGATTAGAAAAATATTTCCTGCCTGTGAAAGAAGAATAATATGCCAAGAATGTGTATGAAGTCCATAATTTGGTGTTTTTCAGCTCCAATTGGTAAGGAGTGCAGTCCTGCACAGTCATAGAAGGAGGTAACTGCTCTAAGTGATTTAGCTTAATCTCTGCTTTTTAAGTCTGTATTGTGTTTATGAGGTACCTCGGAACACACTGGTGTTAACATAACTCTGTATGTGAACAGACTGTGAAGGGTGTGGGCTGGTGCAAGCAGGCCTTGTTCTCAGTGCTATTCTATACACTTGCATGGTGGCTCACGTGATAGGGAAAGGCTGGTGGCACAGTTCTGCAGCCAGAAAGAGGCATCAGCATCTTCCCTTCCCATTCCTTCTCCGCTGTGGCTACACCGGTGCTGTGCTCACCTTCATGGATGTTTGGAACTGGGGAATTGGATACAGACTCATACTGTGCGGGGCAGGGGCAAGGGGCAACAGACAGGGAACAAAAAGAGAAATTAAATCCCCACTGGCGCCAGGGTAAATCTCTGCCTGGAATACAGTCCAGCACAAAGCTCTTCTGGAGCAATTTTTGGCATGCAGATAGACCACGTCAGCTGTTTCTTGATTACAAGCTGAGAGCATGCTCTTGCCTATGGACTACGTGGAGCAACTCCTTCCCTGAACAGGGAGACAGACTCATGTGTATACTTGCCCTGGAGTAAGAGCATCCCCATGGCTGGCTACTCAGAGCAGCTGACAGCATCCTGCTTCTTTTCATCTCAGCTTAGTTTGTGATGAGCTGTTTGTGAACTGTGTGTGCAAAGATATTAAGAAGAAAACAGCTTGTCTGAAAATTAAATATCAGCTTTCTTTTTCAGGAGGAGAGAGGATTTCCTGTCATATTTTAATCTAGAATTTGTTTATAGTATTTACATTTGTATTCAGATGATGTTATCAACACTAACAATGCAAAATTAGTGGCTCTACAGCAGCACCTCAGACAATGCCAGGAGGGCCTTTGGCATCACATGATATTAATATGAAATTCTCTGCTGTTGTGGTACATCATTACAGTGTGATGCACTTTTTTCTCAATGGATGCTTAAACTGAGCATGTTAGGAGAAAATTCATTATTCCAGACACAAAATCCTCTGCTACAAACCACATTGTACCATCATTCAAATAAGCCACTTACAACAAAGAAAATATCCAGAGGGGAAAAAAATTATTTTCTCTTCTTCAATTTTTTTAAACATAGTTTATATAATTACAAACATCTTTGCAAGCATATATTTTCAATACTGAGTTATATGGGATAAAGGGATGTCCTATTTTAGTATGTACACAACTCTTCTGCAATTATGATAGCAGCAGAGCCTCTAGTCAGCATTGTGGGAGAGCAACCTTTCTCCTGTGGTGTATGGTTTTTTCAGTTTTTCGTACTGAAAACAAATCAATGAAGTAAAGTTATTATCTAAATTTTTCTGTAAATTTTAGCTTTCAGAATTTTCTTTTGAAAATATTAGTCCCTTACATATTGCATTTTAGCTTATTTCAGCAGGTAGTTTTTGTTGATTTTTCTTTTCTATGCCATTATCTTCATTCTATATACTGTACCAGGGGAATACCTTTTCCTGTAGTATTTTCACTGGAACAAGGAGTGGAAAGCACAGGGCACTTCATGCTGGTTTTGTGTTCTGTGCACAGGCAAGTAGGATAATCAACATTTCAGTGGTTAATTACAGGTTAAGTCATTTTTGTCTGATTAAAATCCAGTCTATTCTATGAAGAAAATCATTGTATAACAGGAGAAGATGTATGAGCAGAGAAAACAACTGCTAAACAAGCAAACCTTGAATACATAAATCTCATTACAGGATTGCTTTTGTGCCAGATCTGCTGTATTACTCTCTGCTCTTCATTGCTGGAGTCCACACTGACCCAGCTATCACATAATTATGAAAAACAGGACATGAGCAACAATAACTACAAAGGCCCAGAAAGGAAGTTACAGCATCATGACCATTTGCCACTTATACAAAGACTTGCTCCAGGAAGACAGATGCACGGCTTGGGAAATGCTGTGCTGCTGTGGGACTCAGAGGAGCTCATCCAGTGCATCGTTTGTCCAGATTCCAGACTTGAAACAACGTCTAGAGGAAATGTAACAGTCTGTGATATTCAGAGGAGACTAGACAGCCCAGAAGCCTTCCTGCTTTTAGAGTGTGTGACAATTTGTTCTTTGATTTTTTTCATGTTAAGTTTCTCACCACTGCAAAGCAAGGAAGAAGCAATGAAGCTGGGAGCAGTGCTCATGCTGACATGTTTTGAAACAGCAGTCTCTTGTAAATTAATGAAGGCCCCACTTGACACCTCACAAACAGGGCAGGAGGCATGCTGCTACGCACATTCATGCCCCTCTATTTAATGCACCAAGCTTGTCACTCAAGTCCCTGACCTGGGAGTGAGCTGCCCCTGACCTGCATGCAGCAGGTGAATCCCCTGGGAGATGGGCTTCTTGCTTGGAGCCCACACTGCTGGCTTGTTCAGGAAAGAGACAGAGAGCACACACCCCCTTCTATCATCTGGAAGGGAGATCCTACAAGGAATCCCTGACTCTCCAGGCCAAGGTACAACTTGTATGTGTGACTCTGAGTGCATACAGGTGCCATGAGATACAGCCCTTTCCAGCCTGGCTTTCGTGGGTGATGCAGTGTCACTGAAGGAGCAGGCGTGGGTCCCAGCAGGCATCAGGGAATGTCTGTGCCTCTGGGGAACTCAGACTGAGCATCAGTCAGACCGTGTCTGCAGAAGTGTTATAGCCCAATACATACAAGCCTCTGCGGTGGCTTGGTTCCCGTGTGCCCACATTGCCCAAAGCCCCTGTGGCAGGTGTGTCCCTGTGTCAGTGTGACACTGACATGGGACCCTTCCTGCAAGCGCCAGGGTGGATGCCAGCAGCTCAGGTACTCTGCCATGGGCACAGCCACCACCAGAGGTGCAGCTGATGGCAGACCCCGATGTAGCTCCCACCCGAGGGCCCATGGAGCAAGAAGCATGGCTGGGGTTTGCTGGCAGGTGGGAAGAGCCCTGAGGCTGCACATAGCAGCCTGTACGAGATGGTGCAGGTGGGACTTTCCTGTTTCCTTGCTGACAGTGCCCATCATGCCACTGCTGCAGGGCTCTGCCTCATCTCTCACAGATTGCTGTTTGGAGGATACAAGAATACTACCAAGAAAATGATGGTGTGCAGAAGGTGGCCCTAAGCAGGCTGATCCTGGACTCATTTTTATAGTATCTGTAAAAGTTTCCAGAAGACAATTTTCCTTGCCATTACGTTTTCTTTGTCCTTGTGGGGAGCTGCATCCCTCTCTCTTTTTCCCTCTGCTCTGAGCCAGCAGGATTGTCCACTGACATTGGATGGATGAGAAAAGCCACCCCTAGTAAAGTGAGAGCCTAACCTCACTCTTTCCAGGGGCTACTTCATTCCTAGTGGGCTCATAAATTTTAAGAAACTTAACTTTCCAGCTGAGTGTGGCTAAACATCTTCAATGGCAGACATTTTTCTCTTACTGGGGGAGGGGGCGGGTTGTGTGGTGGTTTTGTTTTTGTTTGAGTTTTTGGGTTTAAAAAAAAATTTAAAAAAATCTATATATGAAATATATATCTGAGTAGGCAGAGGGGCTGGGTATAGTTTTGGGTTTTTTTGGTTTTTTTTTTTTGTTTTTTAATTTCTGTTGCATAAGAGAAAGATATTTTTCCCTAGATCTGGCATGTGATGAATGGCTTTTGTGAACTTTGATTATACAATAAAAATACAAATTGCAAGTGGTGGTAATGGCCAGCAGTTTGGTGACAGAAGTCTGTTTGGCTGGGAGATGTGGGGAGGAATGGAATGCATGATAATGTTGTGAAGGAGGAGGTAGGGGAGGTGTGTGTGGTGAAAAGGTTGCAAATGAGAATGAAAGGAGTGTAAAAATGCAGTCAGTAAACTAGGCTTCCTCTTGCTATTTTTGTGAAGACATTCTTTGTCCAAATTAGGAATGAGCAATTACAGTGGGCTGGGTGGGGGCTGCTGGAGGTGTAGGAAGCATTTCTGGCACTGAAGGGGATAGTACAATCTCAGGGGAAGGACCAGATAAAATTGTGGTTGGAACCAACTGATGTGGTGTACAATTTGCTGTTGCATGTCACTCACAGGGAACAAATGTTTCTGCTGCAAGGTTGCTGGCTGTGACAAAAGAAAGAACTAAGACCCTTTGCTGAGCATAAAATAGCTACAAATATAACAGGCCTGTGGAGCAAAACATGCATCCCTAGCCTAGTGGTGCCATCAGAATGAAATATCTTTTGGATGTCAGAGGGAGCAGCACTGCAGATATCCCATCTGGAAATGAGCACAGAAGTCTGGTCTCCTCTGTTTAGGAAGGAGCTCAGATGCGAGTTGGGCAGAGGGAGACTCCTAGGACTGCCAGGGCAGTGGTTGCCTATCCTAAGGGCCAGACGCCCAGCTTCTTGTCATTGCCAGTGGAGAAAGGGACATGGCCACTCTCTGTAAATACCTTGGGAAGCAGAGTGCTTTACTGCCAAGATAGAAAACACTCACAACTAAGAGAAAATACTGACTTCAAAATGAATGTCTAATAAATATCCCTGGAAAATAGTTGAGCAAGGAATTAGCAGCATATTTTTTGTTGCCATTGTAGCGAAGTATTTTAATATCCATTCATTCTGTTGAGGACATAAATCTGTTTTTACATTTTGCTTAATGTGTTTATGAAACAATAAATTTTGATGCATTTGCCTGGCGCAGCAGGGTCTGATCTCCATGTCCTTTCAAGCCTTGTCTTCCATGAAACCTGTGTTCATTGGAGGCTTCAGTTTCAATAACGCTGAGAGCAGACCTGCAATGTAGTCAGCTTCTTATACGTGTAAGCCAGAACCTTAAGAACTGATGCTACAAACAGTGGAATATGTATTCATCTCATGATGAATGCATGCCAGACTGACAATAATCAATCACATTTAATAAGAGTCTCTGTCAAGAACTGTTTTATCAAAGTGGAAAATGTATATATTCATCAACATTTGCAGCTAGAAAGCCTTCAAATCTCACAGTGTGGTGCAACTCTGAGTTGACACGCAGCTTTTGCCTGGCAGTGCCAGACTCTGCTGCAGCTGGCTGGGTACCACCTGTAACTGCATGGTAGCATACTGCATCTAAGCCATACCTAGAGAGGTGGCAGTTACTGGTTTGGATGTGACAGCCTTTGTCCTGGTAAATCACTCCTTCAAGACACAGAGAGAGGGATTCATGTGGGGATGGCAAAGGGTCAGGTCTGAGCCTGCGGAGGAGAGAATGCTGCATTTTCTGGTTAGCTCACATGTTCATGAACACAGCCATGAGTCAGAATGCAGGGGAATAATTTAGGAATCCTGTATGAAAAGCCCACGTGCAACTCAGCCAGAGTCAGTAGCGGAGATAGTCCTCCAGGAAATACTTCCCAAACCGCGGGAGCTTTCACTTTGTGTATTTTCCCTTTCCAGGGTCCCAATCTGGCTCCAACACTTAGGATGGCAATATCAGCCCACTAAATGCTTGTAAGAGAAATAGGCTGATATTTCGACCTCATCTTGACCAGCTCAATAAAATTCTGCCAGCGCATTCAAAACCTTGGTGATGGTCATGGAAAAGGTATCAATATGCTGAAAGGCCTGCAATATCTTAAATTATTAAATGATTAAGTGACTCCTCTCACCAGCAAGAAACATTTTAAAATATTTTGAAAAAGAATGTTTTACTGTAGTACTTTCAAGGCCACCTTCTCAATGGACATCTCTGGTATTTAAACAAAATAACAGCCAGCAGTCCTGCAAGATGCAGTGATTTCTCCTGAAAATTTAGAAATGTTTTGCCCTGAGGAGGCTGCAAATCATTATGAGCTTTGTCTTATTGGAGTCATTCTTCTGGATGAGAAAGGTAGTAGCTATGGTGCCATGGTTCCCATCACACAAGAAGAAATCTTTCTCATTTTAAGCACTGGGGCAAGCTCCGTGTCCTGCAGTGCTGGAAAATAAGGGTCAGAGCTGAGCCAAAACTCAAAAGCTTCAGAATTGCTCTAGAAGAGAAGAGTTCAATTTATTGAAGAAAGAACTCCAAGGCTTCTCTGGGGTTTCATAGGTCTCTTAAAATATAGAAAAAGAAGATTATTCCTTATGAAAGCTACTGTGGTTTTGAATTATTTCTTTAGATTCCTACAGACCTCCACCCTATTACTTCCAGCTTTTCCAAACAAAGGCAGGTATTAGACCTTTCAAAGGTGACACAGCTGAGGTCTGCCATAACCCTGATGAACTCAGCACAAAGGTCTCAACTTACTGTGAGGATGGGCTCACCTTTACTCACCTGTTTTGTTCACCTTTGGGCAACTCTGGAGAAAAAAAGAGACACTTTTCACAGCTAAAAATGGGTCAGGAGTAAGTTTAGTAGAATATGGCCTTGCACGGTATAACTATGTACATGCATGGTCATCCACTGATGAACCCTAATAAGTTATGAAGAAAATTATGCTCCCATTTTATAGGTGAAGAAACTTAAGAAATGGAATTCAGAATAATATTTGGAAAATTAAATACTTTTAGGTCCTCGTTAAGAGATTATTTTTTGAAATGAAGGAGTTTCTGGGTCTCAGACCACCAGTTAGGATAGAGGAGCCTAGAGCAAGATACCTTGGAAGTTCAGGCAAAATTTAAAAGGGCAAGCAGTGTTAGTCAAGCCCATCTCTATTTGATGTAGTTCAGAAAAGCTTTATTTGTCTTTAAAGCTTTATTTGTCTAATAACTTGCTATTTACTTTCTCATGAATGCTTTCTCAGAAATAAAAAATACTTCATGGTGACTCCACCACAGATATACCCTAAACCAGTGTTTGACTGCACAGAATTGTAGTGAGTTTAAATGTATGCATGGGGCAGCACTGGAGTCAGGCAGCACCCCCAGCCCAGCCTTGGCATGTGGTGCTGCCTGCAAGGTGCCAGAGCCTCTTCACCATCCTTGCATGGCAGGGTGGGCACTGGGCACCTGGGCAGAGACCTCTGCTACCTGCCTGCACCTCCCTGTGCCACCAGCCAGCCCCTGGAGGCAGGCTCACCACACCCATTGTTCCCAGTCCTTGGAGCATAACTGCTTTTCTCCAGACTGCTAACGACCTCTTGAGGAGCTCCCCTGCCTCCAAAAAAGGCCATTTGCCGTAATTTCTGGAACATGCCTCCCCAACCCATTTTCCACTGTTTTTTTCCCCTCAGTAAGTTTTTCTATTCCAAAGCAGGCATTCTCACCTGTCAGAATTTTCGTCTCTCATTTTTAGCATTTTCTGTTATATTTTCACTTATCTAGCCTTTTATCACCACCTTGTAGAATGCAGTCATTAGGAAAGGATCAGGAGACTGAAATCCATGTTTATGTGCTCATACGAACTCTCCCTGCCATCTCTGTGCATATTCAGAGACTGGGAAGCAAATTCAAGAACACGTATAGGAAAGGATTATGTAAAAATAAAAAATGGAAAGGAAAAAAATGCAAGGAAAAGTGTATATAAAAAAGGCTCAGCATACCTCCTAACATGGTAGTGGGAAGATATTTAATATCAGCAAACTATCAAAGCAAGCTGAGGTCTATGACTCTGTGGTTGTATTACTCCTGTCTGTGCTCTTGCGCAACCTTTGAATACTGTTCACTGTATCCTCAGTAAAAGTAAAAATCAGACCAGGCAAAATCAGTAAACACACAAAACATCCCAGTGTAGAGACTAGTGGGATACCACTTAAGCCCATGACTATATAGTTGGAATTGGTAGGAGTGAGGTAAAGACTGACTTTTCATAACTGTGACATATATACACATTTGTGGATGAGCAAGGAGTAAGAAGGCATGCAGCTGGGCACACAGAGCCTTCAGATGCTGGAAAATTCCTGCCTACATCTCCCCCCTCCATGAAGCCATGTGTGTGAACTTTGCTTCTGCCTGTTTCTGGGAAGTGCTATGAGAGTTCACTGGTTAAACCTGGAAAATGCAAACCCACTATACAGAGGAACTGAAATGGTCCATTTTCAGTATTTCTACTTCCCCAGCATCACAATGCAGAAGGATGTCTGTGTTGAAATGCTCCTGCAGTTCCTGATGCAAACAGACCATGTCCCAGCCATGGTGTGGTCACTGCATCAAATCGTCTGCCTGGTGAGGTTAATGAGCCTTGGTTCCCTTACACTTTGGAGCAGCTGCAGAGAAGCAGGTTTTGCTTGGTATTGTATCCAGATCACTTCTATAATTTGCCTGAACAGAAGTGAAGAACTTGAGAGACTATCTTTTTTATTTCCTTTGCTGAAGCATTTCAGATTTTGCTTTCATCCTCCAATGCCCACAAAACTCAAACACAAAAAAACCAGGCACTAACAAATGAAAAGACATTCACTTTCATATGCAATTGCATGCTTTGTACATTAGGTGTTTTCTCCCCAATAAAAATTTTAAACCATGGAAGCTTGCCAAATTCCAGTGTTTACAAAATATTTTCTGGAAAGTGAAAAGTAATTACAAATTTCTGACTAGCCATCGATGTGGATACATAAACTCAGGGAAGGCATCATTTCTTGTCTGTATAAAATTTTCTAAGGTGCCCTGCTAACACAGGCACATGGGAATGGGAAGTACTTGTTGTGCAATCCCATTCAGTTCTCTATGTTTGAAGGCAATTGCACCCGAGTAGTACACTAAAGATAGGTTATTTCTCTGATTGCACTTCTCTTCTTCTCCCTGTTCTGTCGGAAAGACACAGACAGATGTGGCCTCACCAGAAAATGAAGGAGGGTTGGGTTTGTTAAGTATCTTTTCCTTGCAGCCAGTTTCAGAAGACCTACTAATGACTCAATCAAATGTTACCTAGGCAATCATTGTTCTTCATAAGACAAGAGCAGTATGAGGTTCTAGTACTCAGATATATAAACCCCCTAAGAGCATGCTGCTTATGAAGAGGTCCTAATTGATGGAGTCTCTCTCTGAGAACACTATGAAGATAACATACAGAAATACAGAATCATTTGTGTTGGAAAATATCTCCAAGACCATCAGGCTAAAACTATGTGTGATCACCAAGCTGTTAACTAGACCATAGCACTAAGTGTCACTTCCAGTCATTTCTGGAACACCTTCAGGGATGGATACTCTATCACCTCCTTGGGCAGCCTGTTTCAATATTTTATAATCCTTTCCATGAAGAAATTTTTGATGTAGACCTGAACTGGCCTTCAGACAGCTTGAGGCCATGTTGTCTCATCCTGTTACTGGTTGCCTGGGAGTAGAGACTGACCCCACCTGGGTGCAGACTCATTTCAGGTACTTCTAGGGAATGATAACATCCATGAGCCTCCTTTTTTGGGCTAAACACCCCCAGCTCCCTCAGCTGCTCCTCACAGCACTTGTGCTCCAGACCCTGCCCCAGCTCCACTGCCCTTCTCTGCACTCTCTCCAGCTCCTCAGTGTCTTTCTTGCAGTGAGGGCCCAGCACTGGACACAGCACTGGAGCTGTGGCCTCAGCAGTGCCCAGTACAGGGGACAATCCCTGCCCTGGCCCTGCTGCCCACACCATGGCCGATCCAGGCCAGGGTGCCATTGGCCTTCTTGGCCACCTGGGCACAGCCTGGCTCATGTTCAGCTGCTGTCAGCAGCACCCCCAGGTCCTTTCCAGCTCTCTGTCCCAGCCTGTGGCACTGCCTGGGGTTGCTGTGACCCAGGGGCAGGACCCAGCACTGGCCTTGTTGAACCTCACACCATTGGCCTCAGCCCATGATCCAGCCTGCCCAGATCCCTCTGCAGAGCCTCCCTGCCCTCCAGCAGATCAGCACTCCCACCCAGCTTGATACTATCTACAAACTGACAGTGTATTCTATCCCCTCATCCAGATTATCCATAAAGATATTAAACAGAGCTAGGCCCAGTTTTGAATCCTGGGGAACATCACTCTTGACTGTTCACCAGCTGAATGTAACTCCATGCAGCACCATGGCCTGGCCACCTAACAGTTTTTACCCAAGAAAGAGTCAGTCACCTGTCCAAGCCAGGCTGCCAGCTTTTCCAGGAGAGACCTGTGGGAGTCAGTATCAAAAGGAAAGCCCAGGTAGAAAATATCCACAGCGTATTGATCATGAGCAATATGCTTCCTTCTGGAGGGCTGCATACACTGTTTTTTGTTTTGGTAGAAAGACCCAGGCTGAGCCCAGGAGACAGAAAGTTTGCTATTTACAGAGCTGCAGCACCAAGATCAGCATCCTGCTTTTGCTTACTCACGTCATAGACACCTTTCATGAGCCGAGCAAGAATATGAGAGAGGTTAAATCCTTGTCTATGGAGACCCACACAGAAGCACCATGTCTTTTAGAGCAAGAATTCTCAATGATTGTGCAAGGTTACAGGAAAGGCCATAAAAGAAGAGGGAAATTTCCAAAATACCATGTGTACAAAGATTCCCTACCGCTGAAGCATACCTAATCCTGTCTGTTGCAGCCCAACAATATTGAGAATGCTAGGGGCTCAACAGAGAGCATCCAAATCCTCTTTTCATCAATTTCTGATGCCTACACTGTATTAACCTGTGTTTGACCACATTGCAGACAAACCAAAAAAAGGATTTTGCTAGGAATGTGTGGAATGGTGCCAAGGCTGACCTCAAAAGACAGCTATGTACCCCAGTGCTTTTCATCTTCCCTCTTGTTTTTTCTTCTCCAAAGCACTCTGTACCCCATATTCATTCATGGGAAAAGGTGCAGATAAGAATTGTGGTGGGTGCTTTCAGGTCTTGGAGCTCTGTGGCCATGCTGCTCAGAGGGTACCAGCCAGGGCTGCTAGACCCCGAGCACATGAGAGCCTACAAGCAAAAAAGACACTACTGAACATGTTATCCTTTTTACTGGGTTCACAGAAAAGTTAGAACATACTAAAATTACCACAGAACCAGCCAAGGTGCAGCTCATGGCCCACACAGAAGGCCTGGCCTCCTACTTTCAAATTTGTACTAGAGAAGGAAGGTGATAAATCAGATTTTTGGGTCATTCAATATGCAAAGTAAATGGTGGCTGAGAAATGTGAGACAGAGCTAAGAATCCCAAAACCTTTATGAATGGTGAAATGTGTAGATCTGTCTCAATCTACCAAAAAAGGAAAAAAAAAAAGGATAGGTATGCATTCACATGCAACTCTGGAGCTTATCAACTAAGAGATGGAGGAAATACATAAAGGTAAGGTTTGTTGTCTTAATGCTTGAAGATACCACAATTTCTTTTGAGTCTTTAGTGACTACTGCTCAGCTCTTCATCTTCTGGAAGTTCAGTAAAATATGTTATTAAATTCCAGAACTGATATGTGTTGCAGCACAGAAGCAGCCAGTAATTTTGAAGGAATATTTGTGTTAACTGCAGTATTCTGGGGAGACTTAATGTAAAAAATATATTCAGGTACTCAGTTTGCTATATTGGAAATGGGAATTGGGAGCATCATTGAAAAGAGCTCCATCATTCATTTATCAGGTTTAATTTTATTAACAGATGCACATTATTTGTTAAACAAATATAAAATAAAATAAAAAATGAATTTTGTGTCATCGCTGGGTGTTTCAGTCTAAACATCTCACTAAAAATAACCCAAAAACCTTGGGTACCAGGTACTTTTTATCTTGGGTTTACACTACAGTGCGATGAAACACTTTGGAAGGAAATGTCTGAAGAAACCACTTAAAACTTTAGTATTTTCATGTCAGTCTCACATTTCCTTGAAGGCCAAGTTTAGACCTGTTTATGCTGTATTGTGTGTGGAGAGCAAAAAAGAGCTTATTTAGGCAAAAAAAAAAAGAGCTTATTTAGAGCTTATTTAGGTGTTATTAGGCAGAATCCCTTTTATATACAAAGAATTGGATCAATTTGACCCTGATTTTCTCTCTCTCCACTTTTTTTTGTCCCATTACTTCAAACCCTTGACATTATCTCCAAGAAGGGGCTGATTGAATTGTAGGTCTGGCACTTGTCTGTTGTGGATAACATTGGCTTAATTCAGTCTTGTTCACATATAAATAAGCCGTGATAAAAACAGACTTGTGACTAGAAAAACAGGTTTACTGAAGATAATGTTCTTGCATAAGTGTAATGAAATAATGAAATCTGCTCTGTAAGAAACGTGACATGTATCTTGAATAAAATAGCAGAAGTAGAAATCCTATCCCTTTGCAGTTCTCAGGGCTTTTTTGTTCTTTCCACTTGTCTAGAAGTTAGGAATCTGAAAAAATCTTCAGTTCAAGCAAGGGAGGGGGAAACACAATTCAAATGTAGACCTCCCTAATTGGGAAAAATTAAACCCAGTATGGGCTTATTAATATCCACGTGATGTCACTGCAACTCTGCTATGTACAGGGTGGAAAGAAATTAAAAAGAGGAAGGAAAGAAGGATGAAAGAAAGGAAGGGTTTTTTCCTAAAGCAAATACTGCTCAAAACAATTTGCATAAATGTCTCTCCTATGATTTTTTATTTATGGCCCCTAAGTTTCTAATTAAATACTAATTAATATTATCACCAGAATTGTCTCACATTCTCAGCTCTTCATAGCTTTGTCACTTTGATTAATGCATAGTCATTTATTAACTTATTGAACAAATTGACGTGCTTCATGAGAAACCAGATAATATTCCCATAGCAATCCCATTACTGCAAAAAAGTAGTTATAAACTTAATAAAATTATCCTCAATAATGTTAAAGCTTTTTTATTGGAGCCTTTAAAGGTGGAAATAGGTTTTTTGTTTGATTTATGTTATATGGAGTTGTATAAAGCATCCATTAATAAAATGTATATGCTCTTTTAAGCTTGATCACTGTACTGTTTTTGTAGTTGTGGGTGTGTAGGATTTAACTTTTGCTGTATTTAGGAGGATAATTCGTGTTCTGACCAGACAGGGAATAAAATACTCACTAGAACAGGATAATTAAGGACATAGATAATGTTTAGGACTTGTGTTTTGTTTTTTTAAATTAGTTCTTTTGTTTTCCAGCTAAATCTCATAAAGAGGATATCAGAGTTTACTTGGGGATTATGCTGACTTTGCTGAAGTAGTTTGACAATTCTGGAGCTGGCTGGGGAGCTGTGGCTCTCTGCCCAGTGGCGAGGGGTGCAGCACCGCAAAACTCTGATGCCCCTGTGCCAGCAGGGCTGGTCTCTCCTCAGGGATCACAAATCCCACTCTCTTCCCTTCCCTCCCTGCTGAGATGAGAACTCACATCCCACAAGGAAGCGTCCATGCCATGGAGGATGGAAAGACCAGGATTGTGTGCAATGAGGATATTCAAAAAGTGGCTGTGCTGGTGCTGCTGTCAGGTGCAAGGGAGGTGGGAACTCTGCGTCACGCAGTCTGCAGAGGACCTGGGGATTTTTGAGCTGCAGCCCTACTGCTATTTGATTTTCAGTGCAGGAAGGGTTGAAACAGGCTGGCAGGCAATAGTTCACTGCATTTCTTTCTAGAGATCCGTCTTCCCCTCGGCCATTTCCATGAAGATGTATTTATTATTCATTCCAGTTTCCTCTAAAAAGGAGCCTCCCATCATTCTACTTACATGCACCTTAAACAGCATATATTGACCATATAAAAATAACAGGAATATATTTATATGATTGGAATAAGCCTCTTTAGTACTCAGTTTCACTCTATGCTCATACACTCACCAAGAAGGATGTAGGGGGGCAGCCTCAGGTGCAGCGAGCACATCAGCACAAAAGGGAAGATCTGTTTCTGAGCGCAGGGGATGTGTAGAGAAGATGTTCACTGTTCTTAGTTTTGTCTGAGAAATAAATCGAGTGACAGTTCAGGTGAAAATGTCCCACTATGGCCTGATAAACTGAAGTTATAACAAGTCCCCAGTGACCATATCCAAAGAGCAGTTGCACATTTAAATAGATAATAATCATCTAGATTATTTACCATTTATATTAGTCCCTGTTTAAGTAAATAAAGGTTACTTTCCAGGGCTTTTTGTCCCCTGTGACGTGTGTTTTACTGTGTAACATGATCCACTAAAGCTGGATCACCGATGATTATGGTGGTTGTTGCACTAGCATCTTATAAATGCAGCAATATGCCACTTTGCAGATTCAGAGGCTTTAGGACACAAAAAATATGTGTCAGGTTTGAATGAAAAGCAGATGACAGCAGTCTCTTTACAAACTATTCAACAGCCTGTACTACTATTGCATTTCTTTTAAAGTCACCTTTGCCAAATGTTCATTTAGAGCCTTCTTAATTTCTCTTGCCTCTTCTTACTATCTCCTACTGAGTTTTTATTTTGTGAAAGCTGAAGATGGGTGATGGCAGATGGCTGTACAGGTAGAGGTCAAGCCTGGAAGGACACAGCACCCACAGGCCTTTCCTGGCTTCAGTTAAGAGTTTAGTAATTAATGTAGAGCCTGGGTTAAACCTAGGTTAAATAAGTATGTCTTAATTTCTGGTATTAAATAAATAAAAGCATCTTATTCTTCAGAGAAGAAAAAAGCACAGAAAAACAGAAGCTCTTTATAGGATTTCTGTACTGTAATGAAAGCTTGCCAAACTCTCCAACTACAGAGAGGGCACCTCGGTGGCTATGCAAATCAGAGAGACCACTCAGTTTCACCTTCTGCATACCAGAGTGGGAGATTTCCATTCTCTCCACCCAGCTCATGGGAGCTCTGCAGAGACCTTTCACTTCTCACTTGGTCCCTCTGTGAAGTTTGTGGGTTGCTATGACAGCAAGGGTAGCTCAAAGAACCCTTGCCAATCTCTAGCCCCCTTCAAAACCTTGAATTTCAGTGCCAAAAACATGGATATGGAAGAGTTCAAGGATTTTGAATACCTTTTTGAATTAGATAGCCTGATGCAGGGGATTGATTGCTACAAATGACAATGAACTTATGCTAGATTCAAAAGAAAGAAAGAACAGAAGAAATATGACAAAAGAAATCTGCATCAAATAGGTCACAAAGAACCATGGAATTAGTTCCTAACATGGAAATGCCATTAGATCTGCTATTAGGAAAAATGAAGGACTAAATTGAATGATATCTCTTTTAAGTATCAGATTTAAAAATCTGATACATAGCAAATACAAAACCTTGTTAATAGTTGATCTTAAAAGTAATAACTATAAATAATGAAACTCAGATGTAATTGTAATTTCCAGTTTATAGAGTTTCTGTTTAATCTGTACAGGAACCTAACTGGAAGATAGAAAAGTAAAATACTGCTATTAATAAATCAGCCCCTAAAAGACACCAGTAGACATTATGCATGATGCTCAATAGAAGAGGATATACCATCAAGGAAGTTCCAAGAAACTTATTCAAATTAAAACTCAAGAATAAACCTCTGTGTAACATTCTTCAGGTTAAAAAAACAATCAGTCTTATTATTTTCGTCACTGATCTTTACAGCTTCTTTTCTCATGTACAATAACTTTATTGTACCTATTTCAGATCTCTCTTGGATATTAGTAATCGAGATGCATAATTTTGCTGAATTTTAGGGCAGTTGATTTTTAATGTAGAAATATTTCATTTCTTGTCCTCAGTGTTCATATGAAAGGATTGTTTAGCTATCTTGCTCCCCTGGGGAAGATTCCACCTTTTTACTATCTCATATTTATGCCTGTCAATGGAACATACACTGGTTCTTGTCCCTGATTGTCCCTTACCTTAAATAGCATTTCTCTATCCCCCTGTTCATAAAAAAATCTCCTTTAGTCTTCATTTTCTCTGCTAAAGGCATTGAGCTCCTTTCTGCCATATTTCACAGAGGTGTGTACCTTGATGGTGGTTCAGATTCAACCCCTGCTTTTCTGATACCAAAAACTTTTTTTTTTTGCTGGTGTGTTGTTCCCAGTCAATGTAATGTTATGTGTTCTGGACAAAGTTTCTGCCATTGTCTCAGCAGATGACCTTCATTCTGACCATACATTTAATGCTAATTGTATTGCAGTTACCCCCAACACTAAAAGGTTCTTTTAAGATGGTCTTGTGATCCTTATTTGTATTGATGATGACTGAAATCCAACTGATATTGTTGGATTTAATTAATGCAATACTAGTGTCCATGCATGTGCATGCCTGCAAGTGCAAATGCCTGCTTGTCTGCATACATAGGGGGGGAAAAAAAGAGGAAAAAAAACCCCTTTTTTTTTAAATACAAGAATTTCCAGTGTAAGAATCCAGAGTTGATGGCATTTTTCAGTGGGGTATATAAATCAAATAGTTTAGTCCTATTAAATTTCATACTAGGGTATCTGACCTCATTACTCTCCCTTAAATATCTTAAAGAAAAGGAGTGGAGCAGTTTCTTTTATATTTACTATTTACTAGTGCAAGCCATTACTTGTAAGGAAAGGAATAAATCTGCCTGGACCAATTTAGCTAAAGGTGTGTTTTTGTCATTAAATCACATATCACATCTAATAATATTCTCATATTTTATTTATAAGAGTAACCTGTGAAATTTCACATGGTGCAAAAATGTACAACATCTATCTGCTAGAAGAATTGAATTTCTACAAGGAAAACCAGCATCTGGTTTCTTGGGGGAACACGGAATTGATTCACTTCTTGCCCTGCTGTTGGATAAGATATAAAGTTAAATTTCAAGGTGGAGAATCACCCAAGAGATTGGTGAGACTCCCTCTATGCAGGAGATATCTTTGACACCATTGCATAGGTTCTTCTGTACTTTTTTTACAGGAGAGTTGATAAATGCATTAAATGCTTAAAATATTTATTGATTTGGGGACAGGATACAACATTACAAGAAATGAGATCATTCTCTACAGTGCTACAATATATGAAAACTGAAACTGTATTTTTCCCCTTCTCAGAAGCAGTATGCAAATTACAATTTTTCTATGAAGAATTAAAGTACAGAAATCTCTGACAATTGAAAGTTGCAGGTTTTCAAAACCAGTTAATATTTATTATGTTTTAAAATAAGTCATTGTGCAAATTGAGGAAGTAACATTGCTAGAGCCATTTTCTTTTCAGTACATTCCGATTTAATGTCAGCTGCTAGTTAAGATTTAACAATATACGTCAATTTGACTACGTCGCATTCAATGACAAGAGACTTACTTCCCTGTCAAGAGAGGAATGAAAGTTTTGTGCACATGGAAAGGGGGTGGTGGAATTGTTCTTGATGCAAGAACACAGTGTTTAATTATTTAAGTGAATCAAGGAAAGATGCTGAATATATAGATGCAGATACCTCTGTTTGCATCAGAGAATGTGCCAGGTGACCTCTGCAAGTGCAGCTGCAGCTGCACTGAGATGCTCCTGAAGGCTGGTCATTCAATCTCCACATGCACTTAACCCTCCAGCTCAGCTAATGTATCACCCAGGGTGAGACAGCTAATGCTTTCCACCAATGCACACGGGCTCTTGTGTATGTGTTCTCCATGTGCAGGCATCACAGCCAGCTCCAGCCCTGCTTCAGCTGTGAAAGAGACATTACCCATTTTATCAGCTGTCAACTTGCCCATCTTGGGCTGGGAGAAACACACAAGCTCATGCTGCACAGCAGAGCTGCAGTGCAAGCACAGGAGAGCCCTGCTGGGAAAGGAGATACATCGGAGCTGGGGGCCAGGTCAGGATGTCCTGGGTTTCAAAATGGGAAACACAGAGAGACCATTATCCATTGCTTTGGAGTTTGCATTCACACCGAACTGTAACTCAGTTGAATCAGTTTCATTTTTCCAGTGAGGAAAATCATAAGTTTTGTGTGTTTGCACACACGGATGTGTAAACAGAGGCACAAAGAATGATCAGGAACTGTGAGAAGGTAGAAATGATAAAAACCTCCCATTACTGACATTTAATCAGCCCTTGCATTATGCTCTGTACCTCCACTAAGAACATAGTTGCTTCAACTCCCCAGGGCCTTGTCCAGTGGTGCCACCACTCCTTACACAACCTTGGTTTGCATTTGCTGTTCTTCTTCCACAGACCCACACAGCAGCAGTAACAGCGTGTTGTCATCCTTAGAAAGATCAGGGTATCTAAATTTTTGTCCTTTTACACTATTTCCAGGTGACAAACTCCCTGTTTTCAGCAGAAATCTGCATAATTTCCAGGTCTTGCATTGGGAGGGTTAATTTTAATCCTGTTTTGTAGTATCAGTCTCACTTACTTTCAGAATTTTTCCTCTGTGATACTCTGATTGACGTTCATTGCACAGCCCTATTTTCTGTGCCATGGTAAGAAAATAAATTAATATTTGTATTGAAATGTATTGATAAGAGGCCCCACTGGAAAATCCATGTGCCTGTAGTTTTCTCTGAAGAGATCCATTGTTTTATCTCCCTTCTGTCTAGTTTAAAGCATGTATTGAAGTTTTATTCACTCCTATTTTCACCATGTTAATAGCTTCCTATGTGGTGCATTATTAAATCATATGTAATTATCACATTTTATTGTCTTACTAAATACTTAATTATGTTTATTTTAAAAATCTACTATTTCAGTAAAATAGGATAATAAATTGTTCTATCATGATTCCCCTTCCCAAAGTATCTGTTGCATGGTCTTCTGTCTAAAGCTTTTCTTAATACTAAAATGAGTCTAAGAGTAGTGTTGTTCAAGTCCATTTCCTTTGGTCCTCAATGCCAGAGTCTATGGATGCTGTTCTGAAGTCATGCAACATTACTTTTACTGGAAAGATTTATAAAAATTCCTTGTTTCTGGACCTGCAATTTCATGTGGCAGGTCTTTTACTGCAATGGTGGTGATCAACTATGCCCCTCCTTGTCAACAGACAATTCTTCTTCTTGTCTTGGATCCATTATGTGATATAAATTTTAATTTAATCCCAGCTGTGGTGAGCTGTGTTCCCAAATCTTCATTTCCATTCCATCCTGCTCCTACCTCACTGCTCAATCTCTGCTTATTATTAAAACTAGAGCAAACTATCTAAATTTGAACCCTAATTTCTCTTCTCTCTCCCTTATGTAGCTGCAAAGCAAACTACTCCACTCTTTTTTCCTTTTTATTTATATGATTACTTCACTTTTCATAGTTTATTCCTTATTTTCTCTGTAAAGTATAGCTAAAACTGAATTTTGAGCCCCAAAATGTGCCTTTTGTTCCTTTTTTCCCCCTCTTTGCTGACTTCTAATAGCTTTTGAAAATGACAGCTTATCTAGCTGTTTCTAAAGTCTTTCCAGAATATTCTCTCTTTTCTCATTTTCAATAACTTTTTTATCTTTTATTAAAGAATATTTCTGGATTTCACATGTTTAATTTCTTCACTATTTCACACTTTATCAAGAACTTGGTTTTTATTTTGCAGATTTCCTTTTCAAATTGACAATGTCCTACACCTATTTTTATATAAAGCTCCATTTTTTAAACTACATCTTCTCATTTTCAGTCAATCCAAGTTAATCTTATATGACCAACTGTACTGTAATTTCCTGAGTATCTATCAAACCCACATCTGACACAGTGTTATCTCTAGTAGGTCTGGTGTTTATTTGGCAAGATACTTGTCATCCATCATATACTAGAATAACTTAGATGTGCCATTAGTTATTTCATTTATTTCTTAATCCACATTTGGGAAGCCAATGACTCAAAAGTGATACATCCCTGGTAGAGTTTATCTCTCTAGAAAATTTGTAGATATTCATCATGTATAACACCCCCTTGATAGATGACAAAAGCACTACTCCAGAAGTGTGCAATTTGCTTCTTCAATATAAATGAAATTCTCACACGCTGCTCAGTTCTCAATGTCCTTATCCAACAGTTCAGAAAAATTCAGTCCTGTGCCAGACAATAAAGCCTTTCTGACCAGTGTTCACCCCCTTACTTGTGTACTTTCTTTCTCTAGACTATCCACATATTGAGGAGTTTTGCCTATTTCCGCCTTTCTTTTTTTAAACCTGATTTTCTAACACTTGTAAGTCAGGACCCAAAGACGACATTTTCTCCTGACTTTTCTTCATTCTAAGCCTTTTAAAGCAGGTGGGTATGTCCAGCCAAATATCAGCTACCTTACAGATGAAAAGATGAGCTACCTGAGAGAACACCCAGTAGGCTCTTCAGGAAAATGCTGTATAAATAAAGAAATTAACAATTAGCACAATAATTGCTCCTGATACCATGTCATAAATGTCACTGGGCACTCAGTAAAGTAAGACCTGTTCAGCTTATTCTTACACAGTCTTTTTCCTTGCTTAAATGTCATACAACCACAATACTAATACAAAAAGAGATGTCAAAAATGGTTATAATTAGACAAGATTAGGCAAATTATAATATTTCTGTCTAAGATGCTCACGCAAAATGCTGGCTCTAATCCACCCCACAAAAGACTGCTTTTCTGGGCTACAAAGCAGGTTATATAAAATAAGTAGTTACCATTATAGCACGCCACATTAAAAAATATTGTCATGGAGGTGGCAAAATAATGATAATGAGCTGATGAACTCGTAACTTCATTAGGTGCTGCAGTTGTTAGCTGAGTGGCTGTACAAAACCCCAACACTCACAGGTGCTAGGCAAGGACTTGAAATGTGGAAGTCTGGAAATATATACAATATGCAAACTTGTTTGGTATTTTTTAATTTCAAAGACAGATGGTATTTTGTTGTGAATGATTTAATTTCATGTTTATTCCATTAAGATGGAAGGTCTTTCCAAGTATTATTGGTACTATACTCATACAGTTTGTTTAATAATGACAGAGGGCTGAGCAGACAAAGCTATTGTTTGGTCTCTACAATCTAAGAGATAGAAACAGAAAACACAGAGGCCTGTGAAAGACAGAGTCAACTCTTAAATATGTCCTCCTATTGTTCTAGAAAATATTATTATGGAAAGAAATACCTACATACATGCCAAATCTCAGATGACTGACTTTTTTTCCCATATAAAGCATTTTCTAACATTCAGTCCAAAATTTCAGTGTCACAATCCCCTGAACACATTCTGTCTCACCTCCCTTCCTCTATCTATCCTTTATCAGGGATAAATACTGTTCATCATCAACCACATTCTCTTGGCACATTTGTGGGTACCAAAGAGCAGTGGAGCAGCCTCTGCACAGCTTCTGACAGAGAATACTGATTCAGAAGGGGAACAGCTACTGAGTCATTATTTCTGAATGGGTACCTATCTATCCATCTGAACAGCTGAAGTGCTCATAAACTTTTCAACATGGATGCATTTACTAAGCTATTTTAATTAATTTTCTTGCAGCTACCAGGTTATTATGTCACTGGTATTATACACCCTGCCTAACTATTTTTGATTGTTGCCAAGAGCATCTTTATATGTAATACCTGTTGCTTTAAAACAAATCCATGGTTCAGGAAATCTCCAAGAGCCTCATTGGGATAGAGGATGTGCTGGGTATGCGGAGTCCCTGAGAGCCTCCGAAAGGTGGAGCTGGGAAAGCTGGAAACATAGCCTGAGAGGAGGCAAGAGGGCTGCTCTCCCACCTTGCATACCTCCATGTATGGAGGATGAAATAATAACTCATGGCTGCAGCTTGATCCAGGATCAAATTATTATTTATGATGTTGGTGTATAACTATAGGTTAGGCATCTCCATCCTTTTTTTCCATAAAGGGAAATGTAAGCAACAAGGGCAGAGATAATCTGGTGATCAAACTGTGGTCAGCCTGGCAGGTGGGAGACAGCCTGTGGGTGTTGATTGGCTGCTCCTCCGTGCCTGCAGGTCAGAGACCCTGAATAAAGCCCTGCTGCATTCCTCTTGCTGGGGCTCAGCAGATGAGGGAGGATAGCTTACTAAACAGTCTGCAGTAAAACCTCTGCTTACTCTCTTTGTAGCCACGCTGATGACCTGGCTCCCATCCATAGCTGGTGTCACCTCCTCATGTTGCTGTGAAGTTTCTTCTTCCACAGATGCCCAAGACAGAGGTGTGTACATGGAAAAGTACAGCCTTTTATGGGCATTGTGCCTTAGTAACTCCAGTACTGAACACACTCAATTTAAAGACCTTTAACTGGATCTAATTTAATTTTTAGATTAGGTATTTGGGACTCTTAACTGATGAAGTTCATGCAAACAACTACTGATCACACAGTGGGTAATGCATGACACTGGGATGTACAGATCAGCTGGTAGAAGGAAAAAAGTTACAGAGCTGAGTGACCCTATAATGGTTTATATAAAAGACAAAGGTCTTGGGTCCTTTTCCAAACTTCCAGACAGGTTTTGCTAGAAACCAGATTTTCTAGGCCTGATGGGTGTCCCCTTCCCAGCCTCTCTTCTCACTCTGCTTGCTTTAATGAGATTAGAAAGGAAGAATATCCAAAAAACACTTTCTGAGACAAAACACACTAAGAACAACTATGGTTTAGGTAGTTGGAATTTTAAAATGTTTTATAATTATTATATTCCTCTGCAAGATCAGTAGTCCTTACAGCTTTTATAAAGAGAAACATTACTACCCATCCCTGAAGGCTTGTATGCAGCACCATACAGAATATGTTTTTGATGGAACTGACAACACTTCTGTATGCTTATTTTGTTAAGAAAGTCCTCATTTAACTTGTACCTATAAATCCAGCAGTGCAAGATGCATGAGGATGAGTAAGTTTTCTACCGGTTCAGTGTCCTCAGGTTCATGGAAGATGAATGGTGTATATACCAGCTATGTTAACCTATTTCAGCTCTATGCAACATAAAATGATACCATTAGTTTCAACAGAACAACTTTGTAGAAGGATGAGCTCAGATAAATTACTAGTAAGTAAAATGCTTTTGGGTTTCCAAAAAGCTTGCTACCACCCATTGCAAGAGTGTGTTAGGAAATATAACAAAAATCATTGCACAGGAAAAGACAATGCTCTGTCATAGTTTGGAAACTGTCAAAGACAGAGATGAATAGAGTAAATTCCCACATGAAAGGAGTGGAAAGGTGATGATACTATGACTGGCATCATGACATGACTTTTTGGGTTTTCTTCTATGTACAGTAACAATCATTTTGAGCCCTCCTTTGGCAGAGACAAAATGTCGATCAAAGTGATCTCAGATATTTTTGCAGAAAATACTGAGTTGATTTCCACTGATATTCTGAAAGGTCTTTTTTTTTAGGTTGTGTTTTCTTTGTTTGTTTGCTTGTTTTTAACAATTCCTCTATTTGGTAAAGTCTATCCTTGTAAAAATTGGGCTAGAGGTAGAAGGAGGAACTTGAATGTCAGATTTAATTTCTTCCAATATCTCTCTTCCTTCACAGTTGTGTTCTTTTTAATTTTGTCACTGAAAATGGATGAAGAAAAAAAAGGTGTATTCCCAAACAAAAGTAATTTTAAAAAACCAAACCAGCAGCTTCTGCATGTACAAATCATAATAGATAATAACCAAGCAGGGGAAGGAATGGACCTCTTCACTACCCTGCTGACCTGATTCCTCCCTCACCTGCTAAGAGCAGGGCTAAGGCTCTCCAGCCCATCATATATCACCACTGGTCAAGCACCAACCTGCAGGGGAGCCTGCAGCCTGGAAGTGGGATGGGGCTGCCTTCTGTCAGTGGAGGAGCAGGGAAGGGTGGGAAAGGGAGTTCCTCTCGTGTTCCCTCTTTCTTGAGGTGCACCATGCTGCTGGGCCTTGCTTCCCTTGCTCCCAAACTCCATCACCCTGGTCACCGGGTCTGCAGAGGGAGCAGTCAGTGCCACAGCACTGCCCTTGCACGAGGGAATGGCTCCGAGGCTCTGTGACTCACCAGGGTCTCATATCAGAGATGGGGCCTGGGTTCCTTGGGTGGACAGGACTCTCTGGAGCAGCACTGGGGAGATCTTTGGGGAGGTGTTCTGAGTTCTGAGTAAGTAAGAAGTTCTGAGTTCCTCAGTAAGGAGTTCTGAGGAAACAGCTCAGACAACCTGATATTAGAAGTGAACTAATAATTTAAAATTAATAATGTACTGATTTTCATCTCTTTCTAATTACATAAACAAGACCCAGTTTATCAAATATTCTCTTTTAGAAACACTTCTCTTTTAGAAACTACTGTGAACAATTAATGTGGTACAATTTGTTCTTGTGTTACTTGTTTTAGATATTTAGTACTCAAAATACGAGTTGTTTTGATTGAACACATGTGCCATGTGGTGCAGCTCTGTCATGCCCCTACAACCAGCACTGAGGTCTGCAGCAAGAATGCTGATGGCCATGGGCTCAGGGAGCTTCCTGGAAGATTTCCTTCCAGCTTGTCCTCCAGAGTTTAGCAGCTTTACTGCATGTATTCAATGAAAAACACAGAGGGGATGGAAGCAAACCCAGAAGCCATGACCTAGTCATAGCAGAATTATTAAAGCCTTTCCTTGATGTTCAAGCTGGGGACACGTAGTGTTCTGTCAGGGTCTGTTCTGGTTCTTTGTAAGAATATTAAAAAACTTTTACAAAGGTAAACCCAGCTCAAATCAAGCTCACACCTCCTTTAAAACTGTTTCATCCCAGTGTTTTGCACAGGTGCTGAAACCAAGCAGACCTCTCTCTCCTTCCCCCTTCTCCTTCAAAAGTCCTTTTGGAACTTCTGGTTTCTTGCCATAACTGGGGAGTCTGCAGGAATAGTGATAATAATTCAGCCTGTCCCCTGAGCATCTTAAGCTGGACTTCATCATGACATGTGAAGATATTTAACTTTCCCCATAGTCTCTAAGCTTATCCAAGACAGATATTTTTGTCCTTTTTCATGCTAATGTAATTTGTACTATGTATCTGCTCACAACTATTATTTTTGTAAAGATTTCCCAGATCTCTGAAGCTATATCACAAATACTGTTCTCTTAGTTTCTCACGCTGGAGCTATTTCACTCCTATAAATGAGAAAAAGTTTACAAGAGCAGGACTTTGAACTTGGCAAACAGCTAGAGATTGTGCAAATCAGCAGGTCATCGTGTCTTTCCTAGATTCTGATGAAAAGAATACCATACCTCTTTCACTGTCATTCTGCCTGAAAGAGGGAAAAATCACTGCTCTTCGCACCTGTTGAATTAACACAGAATGGAGGAAGGTCACTGGACAGGATAGTCCTCCAAAAGTTAAGCTAAATATGTGTCTGCATATGTCTGTAATAGCAAATCATATGGCAAGTTAGGGAGATTTTTCAGAAATCCTTGCTGTAACTGGGTTTCTCAACTGCAGGGTGAATCACCCTCAGGATATTTTTCTTCCCTAGATTTTGGAGAATTACATCTTGTGGGCTGTAGTACCATGCCCTCCATATGCTGCAGTGGAACATATGAAATGGGACACATTTGTCTGGGTTCCATATGTGTGCCCATTTTGATTCATTGCACCATGTGAGGATGATGACTTATCCAAACCAGAGGACGCAGGAGTGATTTTTCTGGTGAGCACCATTAGACTGTCCAGAATGGATACAGAATGCCAATCTGGGAAAGACTCCCAGGCCAGCAATTCCAGTTATTCCATGCAATAATACTGTAAAGCTTGTTTGTACCCCTGTAGAAGGATTAGGTGTCATATTTGCTCCTGTAGTGGGTGCTACATGGCTGTGGTTTTTTCATACATTCCCCCTGATTTTGCAGATAAGAGGTACACACTTCCACACTTGGGAGTGTAAGCTTGCTGCATAAATCCATACTTAAAATTCAAAATAAACAAGTAATGTTTAGAAGTACACTGTTTCTTCAGTGCCATAGATGCAATATCACTCAAAATTAAATGTATAACTGTTAGGACCCCTGTTTAAAAACATTGGTTCTAGTCATCCTTCAGTTCAGATGAAGAATCTACCAAAAGCCACGGGAACAGTTATGAAAAGAGCTGAGAATAGAAAAGAGCCTCCTGACTTGGTGTCTGATTCACCCACTTTGGTCTGGTGTTATGTAAGGAAGCCATAAGTGAGCTGTTGGTGCCTTAGTTAGCATTCTGTGGCTCCAGGCTGCACTGATCTCATTTAGGGTAGCACAGAAATTCCTGTGGTTTTGGCCTTAGCATATGGATTTGCAAAAGTGAACTAGAACGATATTCTGAGGGAAAAAAAGGCAATTATTATTTTTTCTTTCAGTATCGTCTTTACTCTCAAATCTCTTTTGCTGACTACTAAAACCTACAGATAGTCTCTCCTATGACCTAAACCTGCTGATGCCTACACAGTTTGAGCAAGAAGCAAATTGTTTGAGTTCTATATTTTTTAGGATTCAAATTGATTTTTCCATACAATCTGATTCAAACATGTTGCTGTCACAGTCTCAGATGAGGGTTTTACCACATTATTACCACTCTCTCCAGTATACCTTTGTCTAGAAGCTCCTGTACTTAAGTTTGCCAGCATACACAATAAGGTAAGTACTCAATTTAACAACGCCTTTCCATGTGCTATTGATCTGCTACAAAGAAATTGTTTTTTGCTTCAAGGGACACTGCTGCTTACTTTCAATAAGAAACTAATTTCAACCTAATGACTAAAATTTGCATGTATAGTACATATTGCAATTAGAGTACTCAATATTGTTAAAGGGAAAAGACTTTGGGGTCTGGAGTTTGCGGATACTTGGAAGGAGGCAGAAAGAAATGTCTTAATCCTGATTTCCTTGGGGAAAAGTGTTGGAAGAAGGAACATGGAGAAAGGGATTTTCTAATAAAATGGAATAGTAGAGGATGGCCAAAGTCCATCTTTGGACGGGATGTTCTGTGAGGCTGATGTCATACATTAATAACTCTTTTATGTTATTAACATGTTTTCTATTGGAAAATCAAGCCTAAGAGACTTGCCTCATTTTAAACTCTTTACAGATAAAAGGATAAAAAGTTCCTCAGACTTATGTCCAGGATATTTTCAGACTGCTGTTCCTGAGCATCTGTGCACATCAGCTGCCTTGTAAGGAGTAGTCAAACTTTCATTCTCCACTGTCCAAGTGGCAGGAACTCTGTAACAGAACTAGGAAACAAAGGAACAACTAGGAAACAAAGATGGCATGTCTAATATTTTTGTTTGACTTGGCTTCAAAGGTAAAATTTAAGAAAAAAATGAAAGAACATTTTATTTCAACTTAATTCTATATAGTTTTACTTAGATAAGTCAGAAATTATTTGATTTTTGAGAGAGGAGAGATTTCCCTCTGGGTTTGACTTTTCCCTTGTATTGTCTTTCACATGGAACACCCACTCACAGCCTTGCTGAAGGCTTGGATTCCAACTGCTTCTTATTTTCCAATGAAAAACAAACTGTCCTACAGGAACATTTTTGACAAATGGTGCTAGACAGTAAAGTTTAAACTCATTATTGAATGAAGAAGGAAGACGCTCTCTGTGCCAGTTTCTAACCGTAGCAGGAAAACTTCAGTTTTCATGACTGTTTTTAACCTTTAACCTCGCCACGAGGCTGTCAGAGCAACACAGTTGGCAAGAAAATCAACATAAGAGGTACTGTCAGCCTATCTCCTACCCGTGGAGCTAACACTCAGGAAATTATTTTTGGGTAATATTCAGTAGAGCTTGCAACTTGCTTTCTGACCAGCAGTGATCAGATTTAACAGTAAACTATTAAAGATGTCACTTTTGGGGCGATCTGGAGTAGAGCAGTCGTCAGTAATTGAGCATGAAGCTTTGAGGAAGAGGAAAAACATTACTGCAGGGTAAAAGCAGGTGTGCCTAGGAATGTTTCCAGGTGCTGAGAAGGGATGCTGTGCACAGCAGAGTTCCCACCATGGGCCCAGCACAGGGCAGGTGGCATTCACCACTGTTCAGGGACCATTACCTGCAGGTGGGTTGCAGGCATTCACCCACTTTTGGTGCATCAGAGGGATTGCTCAGATGTGGTAATCCCCTTGGCCTCCTTGCCAGCGCTGATCCCTGACATGAGCCCTTTCGAGAAACTCAGAGAAGCAGCAGAGCTGTGAGCCCTTTCTGCAGTGCACACATAAGACAAATAAGAGACAGATCAAAACAAAGAGAAATCATTTTGGGAGAAGAGGATAAGGGTAGAAGAAGACCATCATGCTGGGAACACCTTTGTCAGAGGCATGTTTCATATCAAAAGTTTTAAGTTCATCAACCACACACCTGTTTCAGGATACACACACTCCCAAGCTGGCAGTGTTGCTTTCTCTTTCTGTGCTAAGCATCCTCAGAAGGGCTAATCCACTGCAGGGAATTCTGTTTTGCCAGATTGATATCACCTCATACCTCCGACCTCACAGGAATTTATGCAACACTTCTTTCTAAAAGCTAAAAAAAACCAAAAAAAACCAAGAGGAATAAAAATCATTGTGAGACTTCATTTCTAATTATAGAAGAAAGCAGTCTGTGCAATGCTTGCTGCGGAGGACTTCTTTAAGTTGCAGAAGACTTCTTTAAGTGAGGCAACCTCGGCACCTTTAAAATTGTTAACATAGAACTGATACAAGACCTGTTTAAACTAGTGGGAAATTTCAATTTTGAAAATGTTCAGTTAGAGGTCATAAGTGGAAGTTACTGAATAACTGTACCAGAAAGATGAGGCAGGAAAAGGATATATTCCTGAAAAGAGAGATGCATGGAAGTCTGCTTCAGAGCAACAGAGCATTCAGAATAAGAGTCTCATGTTAAAAGCATGAGAAGCAACAGATCAGAGGGAATGGAGTGGGGTAGCTGCAGAAACAGAGCTCACTTATGGTGCTGCAGTGGAGATAGGAAAGTCTTGCTGTACCCAGCCTGGGATCATCCATCGCCTCCTTTCCCTAAAAGGACCAATGAGACCAGCAAGGGGCTGTGATTGGCTGTCAGTTCTTTTCATATTCCCCTAAATTCCCTCTAACCTCATTGAATTCTGTAAGTGAGCTGGATCCAGAGGAAGTGGGGAAAACAGAACTCCTGGTAGCCTGTTGTTCCAGATTCTGCTGGTTTTCACAGAATGAACCAGTAGTCCGTGTTCATACCCTCTACACCTTCACCTGAATATAGCTGCCCAACTGTAGATCTCATGGCATAGAGGATTTTAAGGATAGACTTGTTCCAATGAGAGTCAAAAAGACATGACTTCATACCCCAAATGTCCAGATGAGATAACTTTTCTGCAAATCATTCCTTCACATATGTCCTCCTCCTTGACTCATTTCCTTGTGTTGTGTTTTAAGGAGGATGAAACAAAGATTATCAGGAAATCTTACAGTTTGTGTC
Source organism: Passer domesticus (assembly GCF_036417665.1). NCBI lineage: Eukaryota > Metazoa > Chordata > Aves > Passeriformes > Passeridae > Passer > Passer domesticus. The sequence goes on from NC_087512.1 coordinate 20,849,791, forward strand.
CTGTGCACTGACTAATTATACTTTTTAATGGGTTCAGTCTTCCTTCACAGCAGGGTTAGTAGTAAAAAATAATCACCTGCATTATTAATTATATACAAATTTTTAGTTGATATCAGTTTATTTAGAGCAGGATGCTGGATCTCAAATTCTCCCGGCCTGAAGAAAGTGGGTTTGCAGCTATTAGGTCAGCCTAGAGCCTGTTTACTCATGCATGAGGGAGTATGACTGTCTCATCTTAAGGAATATGAGGAGAAAGAGGAGGAGAAAGGAGGATTTCATATTTCTGTGCCAAGTCTTCAGGCAGGAGTAATTCAGCTGATAGTGATGTTTTCCTTTCAGAGGGAGGTGGAAGCTTCTTGGTCACCTAAGCCAAAATATTGAGGCTTCATCCAGTTAAGGTGGTATCTACCTCTTTAATAGGACTGTGACTCAGACAGCAGCTGATGATGATGGCTGCTTCTCTCTGACTATAGAACTACAATCAAAGGCATAAATTACTATTATTTTCTTACCAGATTGAACATCTTCTTAAACATATGAAAGAAAAATTGTAGGTTGTCTAGTGAATTTTCTTCTTGGAAAAACTGCCTATTCTTAGTATACAAGTTCAATGAAAGTTCAAAAGTTTATCAGTACAAAGACTGTTCTAATAATTTATCTGCCAGCTTCTCAGCTCATATTTTGATACTTTGAAATAAGAGATATTTTTGTACTGCCTTCATGTAAAAGTAATCAAACATCACTTTCCACAGGCATATCATGATACCTATTGATTATAATCAAACAACAGATGGCGTTAGTATTGCAGAGCTCCTGTGTAACTCAATTTGTCAGTCACCAAAGCAAGCTGACACTGACTGCCACAGGACATTTTCCCCAGCCAATATAATTCCAACAGGTTTCACCCTAGGAAGAATTGACACGAGGCAATGATCATGAACAATGAGTTTGAAGGAAAAGAAGACTGAGTTTTTTCAGGCAAATCAGATGTTTTCAGACTTCCTGGGCTCAGTGACCCTCACTGAGAGAGAAATAAAAAGAGCTATCGACTGTAGTCGCAGTCGATAGTAGTATTGTTAACAGCCTGCTCTGGAAAATGTGAGGGAGCAGGAAAAAGCAAAGTCCGAGGGCAGGCATGAGCAAGGTATCTATCTCTATGAACTGGGGTAAAATAAAGAGTTCAGAACTATGAAGCTCCCAGGTTGTTCTTAGTTCTTGGAAACTAAAAATTAACACAGGTTTTAAAGTATTGGTGCATAGAAGGAAACATAGATTTGTCAGGAGTAAGCAATGTCTGTTAGTCTTATACCACTTGATGAAGAGTTTTCAGGCAGAGAAACAGGAATAATTCAATATTTTTAGATTAGGGAGATTATCATGCCAGTTTGTATGACTTTTTTTCTAGCATTACTAAGTAAGAATTACCTATGTGAGGCAGCCCTTAAAATGGGGGTAATATTATCTGGGAGACAAGAAACAGCCAGGAGGTACTACTAAAACAAATTTTAGGTGATGAGGTTCCACAGGAGTCAGTCCTTGGTCCAGTTCTCTGCAATATTTTCAGTACCAAATTACAGGGGGAAAAATGAAGTCTGTTGAATTGATTTTCTGAAAGCACCTCATTGGAACAGATAAGGAAAATAAAGATAAAATTGGGTATTATCATGACAGCTGGGGATGATGCTTTGAAAAAGTAGAAAGTCAATGCAAAGTGCAAAGTACTATTCTTTGGAAGGTTTCATCAACTCCTTCTGGACAGAATGTCCAGCACACAGCTGGATAAACACATCACATGATGGGAGAGCAGCTGGCTCACGGGTCAGGCACAGAGGTTACAGTGAATGGGGTGACATCAGAGTGCTGACCTGTCACTAGTTGGGTTCCACAGGGCTCAACCTTAGGATCTGTGCTCTTCAACACCTTCATTAAAAGAGAGATTCAGAAAGCTGTAAGGAAGGTTGTGCCAGAACAGCATGCATGCCTGTGCATCCTGCACACACCCCATCAGCTGATGGAGTTGGGTAAGAGAGAAGGAAGAGGTGAAATAATTCCAGCAGAATTAAAAAAAAAAAAAAAAAAAAGGGCAGAATTGCCATTTGAAGCGTAATTATATTCCTTTCTACTCTAGCCTTACTGACATCAGCCTAGGCAGTTTTTTCTAAGGCCAGGTCCAGCCTATCTACATAATCTGTGAAAAAACAGACGCAATATCCTGAACTGAATTTTCCTTTAAAAAGTAGATTAGATTGAAAGCCATACCTAGAAAAGAGTTAAAACTTTTATTGGGTGAAACACTCTGTCATTATGTTCTTCTTGTGCTGTGCCTTAATATCTGGGACCAAAATGTATTTGATTATACAAGCTGCTTTGGATTTTTGTTTGTTTATTGGTGGTTTTTGTTGTTGTTATTGTTGTTGTCATTTTCTGAGAAAAATATTGATATGAGGATGATATCAGATGTTGTTCAGGAAAGAATGCTCTTGCAGAAACAAATTTCAGAGTGGAAGTTTTTCAGTCTAGAGGGATATCCATAGGTCTGGAAGGGGTCTTTCTAAACTCTCTCAAGATGCTCTTTGACAGCTCATGTATAACAAACACCCTTTCTCAAGACAGATGTTTTGGAGTGAACTCAGCAGAATCATGCTGCTTCAGACTTTGGGTGCGTGTGGCTTGCATTTTTTCTTTGACTCATGTCAACCAAATTATGTTAATGAGTTGGTGGTATATTGCTCCCCTGAATGGAGTGTGAATTATGTTACTTTCCATATGGTCCCCTGTAGAGAAAGTCCTTCAAAGACAATTATAAATTAAAAATAAATGCATTTAAAAATAAGTTTCTTATTTTGAAGCATGGTAACTTGGATCACCTTCTAGATTAATAACAGAATTTACCATTTACCAGAAACGTAAACAAAATAGACATCATTACTTGGTTTAGCACTTGTATATGGTGTAATAAACACTGCCATTTAGTGTGGAAAAAAGTCAGTCCTTTTTTGCCATATGCAGTAACATGGAACAACATTATGCAGCAAGTTTATTGCCTCTGACCTCATGCTTTCTAAATGGCATCAATAAATACTGAAGATGCCTGTGACATATTTTTGTTATCTCAGATTACACATTTCTAGAGTTTAGGGAATGCCTGACCAGGACTGAACTTCTCTGGCGCATAATCTTTTTTTCCAGAACATATTGTTCTTGGATCTATCCCAGAACATACACAGGGATGGTCCAATGTTGACAGTCTTTTTGTTTTACCTTGGGCAATTTGACTTTTGTTTTGAATGCAAACTTAATAATATCATAATCTAAGACTGTTTACTGTTCATCCCTGAAGAAAAAGTAAAGAATGTTCTAGAAAATTCCAATAAATTCTAGTAGAGTCAGACAATGTTAAACCAACCTATTTGTTTTGAATTCTTCTTTGTCTTTTCTATATATTGTTATTCAGATTTTTTACAAAATGGCAAAACACAGTTAAGAACACTCCTTTTCTGTGTTCCCAGTTTATTACCATTTCCTGAATACCTTGTCCTGTTATTCTTGAAGATACCAAAAAACTTGATTGGAATATGAGCAGAAAATTACCCTAAGTAGACGGTTTTGTTAGTTGGAAATCACTTATTTTTTAAAGGGCTTAGTCCTGTAAATTACTGAATGTTGACAAGCAAGGACTGATGATATTCAGCTTTCATGGCGGGGCTGAAAACACTTAGTAACTTGCAGTACTCAATTAGCAGAGAGAAATAAAGTAAAAGTAAAGTGCAAAATACAAAGTAATACCTTCTCTGGCATCTCTATTATTTTATCACTGTATAAAACCAGAATGCTGTGTGGAAATTATACCTTTTCAGCTATATCAACTTTTTTTCGAAGTTTAGACACATTCTTACACTGTGAAATATTTGCCACATTCTGTTCATGCTTGTAAGGTCGTGACTAAGATAAATAGATTTTAGAGAAACATTAGAGTGGGAGTATGTGGGAGGAATTTAATTCATATTTTTAGCAGAGAGAATTTTAAAATCTTGTTGAATTTTGTGCTCAATTGCATCAGAAGGGGATATGACAATGGATCCTGTAGAACATACATCCTTATAGAACAGTACAATTAGGATTGGTATGAAATGGAATATATCATGGAAAGCTAGTGACTAACATTTGAGGAAAACAACTTTAAATCCTGACATTTAGAAGCATGGCAAATGGATGCTGATGGCAACAAGATTTTAAATAACTTTGAAAGGGTGTAAGACTTGGCCCAGTTTCTCTCTGAGCTAGTGACAGGACTCCCAGTGCATGTTAATGAGAGCTGGATGAAACACCAGATCCTGAAGATTTTATCTGGCACACCATGAGTCCCCACTGTGGCACAGCTCTGCCAGAACCATGTCCTGTGCTGTCTGTTCCTTCAGGACACTGTCACTCCTACTCCCACTGACCTCTGCCTGGTTGCTTCAGAGACCTGTGGCTGAGCCAAAGCAAGACTATTTTATGTGTATTTCTGCTGCAGTGACAGATTTATTTTGAGGAAGGTGAAAATCATATTTGGAAGGCACAAATGAGATTTCCACAGGATAGAAGATGGAAGTCACTGTAAGAATGGACCTGGAAGAAATAGGGCATCCAGCTGATACATTTAAGTCTTTGTCCGAGTTGTTTGAGTGATATAGGTATAATCTGATCCAAAGAAAAGCACAACTCTTGGTAAGATAGGAAAGACTACAGGCCTAGGAATAAATATTTGAAGGGTGAACTCTTGAGGGACAGCAAGGGATGAATAGAGAAACTGTACATCTTTATGCAGGAGTCAAGGAGAGGAGTCAAGAAGTCCTAGGCTGGGGAATGCTGGAGAGGTTATCAACAGGCATGGAAATCAAAAAGTATGAGACGGTTTGGCAGAACACATTTAGAGGTTTATGTAACACTATCCTCTGTTGTTTACATCCTATTGTAAAAGAGTAAAGCTGAATTTGGGACATGACTGTAACATTTAGTAGATTGAATATTGTAGCTACAAGACAGTGACTTTACTGGAGAATGAACACAGGAAGAAAGCTGATATTCCAAAATAAATAACTACCTAATCACAAAACCAATAGAAACAGGCCTGCAAATAAATCATACTTTTTAAACATGTGATCAGTTTTGCCATGACAAGATATTTCCTGAACCTTTAAATTGTATTAATTGGGTTCCTTAGAAGTCTTTGAGACAAAAACCTCAGAGTCTGACACAGACTCAAAATGTGTATTTTTTCCATGGCTGCTGGTAGGATGCTCCACAAACTAAACTCCATGTGAAATGTATTGCATATTCATTTCATTTCTCAGTTGGGCTGTGTCATTGACCTTTCTCTTCCCTCCCACATGCTCAATAACACTTCCAGCTTTTCTCAGCCTGGGACTTTGTGTCAACAGCAGCTGCAAAGAGGATGCTTGAGATGATCCTTTGCAGCCAGCTTTAGAGGCTGGGTGCTCGTAGGATGAAGGCAATTACACCACGCCCAGGAACTGACTGTTCCACTCACTGCTAGAGCAGTCCATGCACTGTGCCCCCTCGATGGCTTGGGCGCTGCTGGTGGCACTGAAAAGCTGCAAAGAAGAAGGGTGTCCTGCAGCACCTTAGAGCTGAGGTGACTATCCAAGCATGATGCTTAGTCCCACTCTTCCCTCAGGCATGAGCAGAGCAAGCAGTGTTGTCGTCTTGGTTTGTAGACATAATGCATATATTTGAGAAGCAAAAGAGTGCTTTGTAGTTTAGTGCTAATTACGTGACACTTCCGGGTCCTACTCAGAAGCTGCTGTTGAAGGTTTGCCTATGCAATGTGGAGCTGGAGCCAAGATGCAACACTCAGGGTGTTGGACCCACCTGTGCTGTACCTGTTTTTAAGATCCTATGCCTTTAACTGGATTAATTGCATTCACTCTAAGATCACTAACTGAGAATACCTGTCAAGGTGTAATGAATGCTTGCAGAGCAACCATGTTAATCAGCTAGTTTCAGTCTGCTTGTGTACTTACAGCAACGTGGTTGCATGACATGCCTCACTTAGCATTCATGCAAAAAGTAGAAGAAGCCACAGGGAGAACAGAAAATCGTCTTGGGAATACCTGAGAAGTGTTGGAGTGTAGGAAGGACAGTGTGCTGTGACCCCTGGGAGCAGACGGCAGGCACTTCCAGGAAGTAGGCTCCCTCTCTGGAGGGATTATGTTGGTTGTGTTGGCTTTGTTTGGTTAGATAGGTACTGCATCTTCAGCCTCCTAGGTGATGGTGACTCACTGGAAAGGAAGAGCTGAGAAGACAGGAAAGGGAGTAAAGAAGATCCACGGCAGGATGTCTGCAGTGCTCTGGCTCCTCTGCATTTAGCTTAAGTTTTTAATCCTCATTGGTTTTCCATTGCATGTTCATTTCAAATGCAGGCTCAGTGTTTTTTAAAGGGCATTTTGTAATGATTTTATCCAGATTCAGATTATTTGCAATCCAAAGGGAATGCATGCAGTCTCTGACAGACAAATAGAAAATGTATCTGAGCACAAATCAAAAGAATGACTACAGCCTGCACATTCTGTACCCATTACTGAATCCCCAAGGCTCTTTCTGTTTGATTAGGTGCTTTTTCTTCTGCTGGCTCTGGTTGGACTGGGTGTAAACTCAGCAGTGAATTAGAGTGGTTAAAATGACATAACATAACCTTCTTGAAAGATTCCGTGTTCCAAACTTAGAGTCAGGTGAAAGCTACCAGAGGAACACCTCCCAGTTGTCTCAAGTAGATCTTTCTTCAAGTACATCTTTCTCAAGTTGGTCTTTCTTTCTTCCTCTGTGTTCTTCAGCACATCAGAGATTTGCATATCCAAACTCTGTAGGTGCTCTTCTGACATCATTTCAATCCCAGGCAAGCTCAGATTCTTTGTATAACAAAAAAGGGTATTTGCACTAAGTGGAGAGAAAAAGCCTTGTTTCTACAGCACTGCTTAGGAGAGAGCATTTCATATCCTATAAAAAAGCATTATCTGAAACTTACTGCGCATGCCAGAAAAAGCAGCTTTGTGCCTTTAAAAGAGATGTCTGATCCCTAAAATAATTTTCTCTCTCACATTTCCCTACCCACCAAGTAACTTGTGTTTAACAACAAATCCACTCACCCCCTAATAAGGACCTAGAGTAAACATGTGACTGGCAATGTTTTCTAGATCATCTTTGTTCAGGCACGTATAATTAATTTCTGTCTCTTTTCTATACTGCCAAAGGAAAGGCAAATGATAGAAGGGATGTTTTACATTATCAGTTGTGGCAGAGTTTATGCCTGCGTATATCTGATCCTCTTTTATTGCATTACAAATTATAAACTGCTCAGCATAGAGAGGTCATTAATGTCAGAGCATATTTTCACACTGGCTTTTTAATTTTAAATGCATAAGATACAAGATAGCCAGTTGTCAAGTTTACTAATCATTTGCAAAAACCTGTGGAAATCTCATGTAATGAAAAATTTCTTATTAATATCACTGCTCAACTAATTTTGAAATATGAATGCCTACTCTGTTTGCATTAGGTAAGATCTCTTTCCCTGCCTGCCCAGTTACACAGTTCAATCACCTGTGTCAGTTTTGGAGTGACTTATCAAGTATACCACCAATTGCTACACACCAATGCCAGACAAAACAGCAACACTGAAACCTGTTAAATGTCAGACAACACAGGGGGAGAGAGAGGGAGTGGGGAAAAACCCCATAAAAGTAGAAAAAAGCCAGCTGTAGATGTTCCTATAATACACGTGTGTCTGAGTGCACCTCTGTCCTTGTCACAGTTTTTTGTCTTGGGAGAGCTTGATAAAATCAATTAGAACTTTGAAGGGGGAAAAAAGTAACATAGGGACTATGTGCCTTTTTTGTCCTGGACTTTACATTTCTTTGCTGCATGATGGAACCCGCTATCATATACACTACTTCCTTAATCTGATAGAAGAAGATGAAATTCCAAGCATAAATCTGTCAACGAAGCAACTTGTTGACTTGCCTTCCAGCTCTGGATCTTGCAAACAACAGCCAGATTTCAGAGCTTACTGAGGAAAAAAAGTGAACAAGGAAATGTTTACTGCAGAGCCTGTGCCTCAGTCTGATATCACCCTGAGAGCTGATCACAGCTGAGGTGGCTTAACACTTCCTAGCCAAGGTACCGGTTTTCAGCCTCTCATAGCTGAAGGCATGTGGATGCCTTATTGTGCTCAGTTTTAAGCAGGTGAAGGGCAAGATTTAAAAATGTTGTCTTTTTCTAGGCAGGCCTTTTCAATAATTTTGACCCCTAGATTCCAGGACTGGCACAACATACAACTGAACTGCATGGCCTCTTCAGAGGACCACTTCCAACATGCCAAAAGTGATTTTTCCCCTTCCCTGTGGGGTCACCTCATTCTTTCCACCAAGAGAGAGGGAGGGTTTACCTAATTTCAAGCACTACAGAACCAGATCAGTATTTCCTTTTCCACAGCAGCTGTGCTTTAATTGCAATGGTCGAGGCATCTCTCCCCACTGCTCCCCAGCTGGGATCTTCATCTGGTCCCTGGGGAGGCAGAAGGCGGGTGGTGGCAGAGACCCCAGGGACCCAGGACTCTGTGTTGCACAGCCACATTCTGCACACCCTGTGTAGGAGAGGACATAGCCACATATTGGCAGTCAGCTTGGCAGCTGCGGGTGGGGTTTGAATGATTTCACTGTTTTTTATCTTGCTCCTTATGCAGTGCAGCTGGGCTGCTTCACAGAGGATGGCTCTTACTGATTCCATCCTATGAGTGTAGAGGGACACCAGTGTTAAATACAGTGCAGGACATGGGAAATGTGTGACATGCAGCCTCCAGGATGCTGCAAGACACTGTGCATTTACCTTTTTTTGTCACTTTCTGTGGCTGCACCAATCCTCACCAGCCCAGCTGCACAGCTCTCCAGGAAGGGAAATGATGACAGGCTAGTTGCAGGGGTATATTGTATTACCTTCAACTCCACTTCAGAATCACACTTCCCTGGGTGTTACATCCCATTTCTAAGTCCCTCTCGCCCTTTTTTCACATCCCAATTCCCTGTATGACTCTGCACCTACTTGCTGTTATGTGTCACCTACATTACAATGCTGTGTTGTCCTGCCCCAGTCGTGTGCCTGGCAGCAGCCAGTCTCACCATCACAAAGCACAGTGCCTGCTAACTGCAGATATTTGACCTGCTGCCCAGACTGGCTTGGCATTCTGCACTTAGCTTCATGCTGTCCCATCCCAGCTTTTCCAGTAGCCAGCTGGGTGTGCCTGACTGACACAACAGGCTCAGCTCCTGGTGTAGCTGCAGCACACACTTCCCTCTAAAAAAATCTAGCAGCACAACTGCTAGATTCAACAATTCAACAATTTTCAATAAAGAAAATTAATGTTTAAAAAAAGTTTACTACTATGGTAATTTCCTTCTAGCCCTTCACCACCTTATTTTCCCCCAGGGTCAGTGGTTTGCCTGTTTATTGAAGGATCCCCGAGATTACAACTCCCTCCTCAAAAGGTGCTCGGGCTGGGAGTGGGTGTTCTGCCAAATTCAGTTATCAGCCTTGTGCTCCCTCAGCTGATGTTCAGGCAAGGCAGTGACAGCTGGCCTGGTATTAGCTCCATCAAGAAATCTTCAGCCTTCCATCTGGAAAAATTCACTTCTTCCCTGAATATTAAGGTGAAACTTCTTCAGTTTTGGGTGTCAATTCACACTAAACCACTGCTCTTCTTTCCAAATCAGAGGTGAGCAAATCTTTGGTAATGAACAGTTTATTTGATCATTGTTGCTTCCTCCCCTACTGAAGCTCAAAGTGAATCCAGTTGTTAGTAGTGATGTACCTTAAACATACTCAGTGCCCCATGGTGGGAGGCCCAGAAGCAAGTTGTTAAGCTGTGGAGGCAAATGCTCTGTCCCTTTTCAGAAATGACTCAAGACCAAATTATTTGCAGAGTCCTACTCTTTCATGTGAAAGTGAACCTTGTTCTTTCTGGCAGCTAAAAATGTTCTTCCTCATGGCCACCTTCCCCACCTCCTGCTACCCAGCTGCTGTTTCCAGCTGAATTAGGCAGGCTATGCTTTGTGTCCTAGAGGAATGTTTTGTAATGCTTTCCATCATTGCTGGACTCAATGCAAAGAGATTACACTTTAATAGGAAAGAAACCCAGCCCTGTACAGAGTTAAGTGCTGGTTTATAGAGAAAGCTGAGGTCCTCTGGGTAGAGAAACACCATGAAAATATAAGATCATAATCCTCATCACCATTAAACACACAAAGCATGAAAATTAATATTCCCTTCCTTATAATAAAATTACTCTTTTGTGGCAGAGCAGTGCAGCACATCTTCTAAAGAACACCACACTAATCAGTTTATTCAACAGTTGTAGTAGCAAGTGGTTAAGGAAGGAACAAAGAGGGAGAGTCTCGTTTGTCTGTTTCACTGTTGGGAGGACAAAAAGGTGGAGTGGGGCAAAAGGGAGAGAAGGAGGAGAGTTTCTCTTGCTGCACAGTGAAAAGGTGATTGTGCCCATATTCACCCTAAAGTACAGGGGACAAACTGTCTTCTGTCTTTCCCCAGGGTAATAATAGAGAACAAGTTTCCTCCCAGCTGCCTGCATAGACTGGCAAAGTACAGGAAATGTGGGAACAGAGGATGAGGGCAGCTTCTCTGGCTGGTGCCTCCCCATTCCTACAAGCAGCAGTGAGGAAGCTGAGGGAATAGAATTCTTTCTGGCAGCTTCAGTAGCCCTACAAAAATACCACAGAGCATCAGATCCTAACTGTCATGGGACTTATTATTCAAACGCATTGCTGAAAGTGAAAAAACAGTTTCTCTTCCTCACTATTTTTTCTCTTCCCACTCTCAAATTTCTGATCTTGAGATGTTTATCTTTTACCTTATATTGTAAATTATGACTGACAACACCATGTAAGAACGTGAAGAAAATAAATTTAGAAGAAAAAGATTATTCTAACATCAAAACTTGAGGTAAAATAGCACTCTAAAAAAATATTTTTTCATGTATATGATTTAGAACACCAGGGAAATTGTAGATATCAACTAATGATACATGTGTATAAGCATATAAATATACGTGACTGGGCAGCTGTTTAGTTATGTTTGAAGATATTGTCTATCAATAACATGATAAAAAGACTGGAAACTCTTCTTGTGATCTCTCATATAAATTAAAACTACCTAGGTGAAAACTGCCCATGTTTGAATTGAATGGATGTCTCATAATAATTTTGATTTTAGATTTTCTCTAACAGTTATCAAAACCCAGAATAATTTCAAGTTGAGCAACTTATTATGCATTATAATTATAATAGGATAATGGCATAATAAACTCTCATTGCATACTATTTTATTATTTTAGTAAATATTAACATTTATTGTTGTATATTATATGTTGCTAATAATATAAATCACTATAAAATAATACCTATAATATCTATTAATTATATATACAATAAATAGTTGTTGCTATTAGTAAATTATTCAATTATAATTATTTTCAAGAATGATTATAACAGAATAATGGAATAATAAATTATTCCAGTAATTCTTGTTACACTGAAATAAAATCTAATAATTTCCTATGACTACAGATGAAATAGACCTGATGCCATGAATGAGCATTTTGTCAGAGAACTGGCTTTCAATTTCTTTGTTTTCTACTGGTTCCGTTCTTGTGATATGTGAAGTACAAGGGGCTTGGTCAAGTCAAACAGCTTGTCTTGTGGTCAGCTGCCTCATGGAGTGCATGTCAAATGCCCTGCCAAGGCTGGTGATGATTCTACTGAGAAGGAACAGCTTCACCAGTGACTGCATAAGAGCCTAGGGATTTGATCTGGATGACAGGCAGGTGTAACCTCAGATATATATAATATATACACATTTTTTCAATATTCTCAGGTGTTACCATTTACAGCCTTTCCTGCCAAGCCTGTTAAGTCTGTATATTTATGAAGTAATTGAAGTTATATGATGATACAAGGGATGCAACTCTACAGTCACTCTTCTCCTCTCACTGTCCTCTCAGTTTATGGATCTGGCAGGTGGACAAAACAAATCCTCAAGGTGAGAGCATGCAGATTACTGTCCCTGCCAGGCTCCTTGATACACATCTATTTTTCCACCGAAGTAATTACCCTGTGACGTAGCAAGTGTCCAGAAAAATCTACCCCACAAAAAGACTGAAAGACCTATCACAAAAATGAGTGAGACCCAAGAAGATCTCTCAGATGCTTTCAGTATTTATGACCCCCAACAAGCAACATGGATGGAGAACAGAGCAAGGGTAAAAAGGCTTTTCTGGGAGGTGGGAAAGGGGACATAAGTCAGAATGAGAGAAGATGGCATTTTTCTACTCTCATAAAAGACAGGACTGCTCTTCAAACTTCAACTCCACATCAGCCAGCGGCAAATTTTATTGGTAGGATATTGCCAAAACTCAATCTCAGTGTTCACTGTATCCACATGGATGGAGTGGCAGGTAACAAAGGTGTGCATGTCTTATGTACTCTCTTATTCATTTACTGTAAAAACCATGTAATTGGTTTCCATCTGCATTGAGCTCTTCACTGGGGATCCATCCTACCTCTGAAGCCCTTATGAGGGTTGTAGCAATAGGAATATTATTCATTTCAGTGATGCCTTTTCCTGTCTACATAGTCTTCTCTGATATACCTGCTTTCAGATTTCAAGTCTTTCCCTCCCTTTGAATCACACCTTTGTGTGCCGTTTCAAGGCAAATGTTCAATGAATGCAAATTTTCTTTAACTCAGCTGCTGCTGACTGGAGAGGTGGTTGGTTCACACGTCTCTGCAAAATCTGAGACTTGGAGCCTTATTTTAGAGACTCTGGTGATTCAGGAGTCTGTGTGTGCAGGGAGCCCCAAATTTTGTGAAAAGCTTTCTGTTTTCCAGAGTGCAGGCAGCAGGGTTGCAAAACTGGACCAACCCTTTAAATGAAGTTGACTGAAGCCACCTTTGATTGTGTCTAGATAACAAACATAAAGAAGATCATCAGGTCTAAGTAATGGTGCCTAAAACCTGCACAAAAGGTGTTTCAGAGCTTTTACTTTGAGCTGAGGATGTAGGTGTTTCTCACCTCTCTAAGATGCTGCTGCCTCAAGCCTAAAATGCAAACTTAGGTGGACCCTGTTCCAATCCCATGTCATATCACGACAAATACAAGTCTTCCATGTCGTCTTTATGATCACTGTCCTGTGTTGAATGATTCCTGGGAATTGATGGTTAGAGAGGTGATGTCACCACTTCACCCAGGTATTTTCTATCTAATGTCAGCTCTCACTCTGACCTAACTGGTGGGCTTCTGCTTCCCCTCAAAGGCACTCTTTCCCATGAAGCTCAGTTCCGGTCTCAACAAAATATTAATAAATAGGTAGGAATGTGCATAATTTTTAGAGTTACAGAATAAGGAGATGAATAAAGAATTACATCTGTAGGGTACATGCAATTGTTTCTGCCATCTTCCATGTGATCCCTGTGCAATTGCCCAGGCACTTGCACAAGTGCAAAGCAAGTCATGCTGTCAGGTTACTGATTTTTTTTTTGGAAGCTACTGGTTTAGGTGTTTTCCCATCTTAAATAATTATGATTCTGTGCTATTAAACCTGTTTGTTAGTATTTTTTTCTTTTTTTCTGCCAGTTTTCCCATCACACTTTGAGAAAGCTTCCTGTAAACTTTGAGCAGACACTATCATTACTATCCCATCTCTGGGTGATCTTAAAGGATCTTTCCAATAGAAATGATTCTATGCCTATGTATTTCTTACTTCCATTTTTCCACAGTGCATATAGGAACCCAACACTGCTCAGGCTGCTGATTTGCTCTAAGTATTCCTACCCTGGTAAAAAACAGTACTGGATGCAACAGCAGACCTCAGCCTTTGAATGTATGAAAGCTGGTGGTATCTGAAATTTGGGTGGGCAAAATTTTCTCTATTTTATCTTCCACAAAAATAATTTTTAAAGTCCACATGGTTTTCCTGCTCAAAAAACATGTTAAGATGTTAAGAATGATGTGTTTTTTGAGGTAGGGGTGTCCCAGAAAACTTCACAGTGAAGCTAAGAGATGAACTCTAAAGAAGTGAGCCATATGGTTCAGTGCAAGCCAACCATCAGCACCTTTAAGGAGGCTCAAAGAGAAGAGGTTGAGCTGAAGCACTCATAACTTAACTGAAACTGGAAATTTTGGCTGAATGTTTATTCATGAAATATGCTACATTTACCTCTAAGTGTGAATGACCTAGAAAATCTGGCATAATACTTTTGGAATTTTTTAAATTATAATTAAAATAAAATGGAAGAACAAAATTGAGTCAAATTAGCACTTTTTTTCAAAGGGAAGTGGTGGCTCTCTAATCTTCTAGAATGTACAAATAAATTCCTATGAGGTAAAAATTATGTGGACTTTATACAACTTGGTAAAGCCCACCAAGAGAAGCTACAAAAGAAATAAAGAGGCCAAATATACACAGAAAAAATTCTTCAGTTTTAGACAGAACACTGGCTAAGAGAAAATAAAGAAGAACAGGAGGTAAACTCCGGACATAGCAAAGCAGAAACTTTTTAAAGTGTTTTCAATAGAATGGGTTTCTGCTTTAGAAACAATAAAACAAAACTATTTAAATGACATTGGCTCACATGAACTTGTCAATTTCAATGAAATTTGCTATGAAAGGGTCAAACTGAGTAATCTGCACATTGCAGTTCTAAATATGCTGCCACATTTCTTTATAACTACAATTTAATTTCATGACATGAACATTTAATGTTATTATATTTTTAATTTACAATAAAAGTAAAGCTTCTAAAGCAAGAATATTTGGGCAAACTCATGATGACTAGAGATGAAAAGTATCCCAATAGTCCTAAAAATCTTTTTTTCCCATAACTTTTTGCTCTGTATGAAATTGAAATTTTCCTCCTGGACAAGAAATAAAAACAAACAAAAAACAAACAACTCTTCCCCCCCCGCTTTCAAACCATTAACATTTTATTTAGGATATTGCTCTTTTTGTTTAATTATAAAAAAGATGGACCAAGTCACTCTCTAGAACTAGCATTCCTCAATTAATTTGTTTAAATCAAGGACGAAGTAGATTTAGGTTTCTAGCAATAAGAGTCACATTAATGTTAACCAAACTGTGAAAGGCTGAACACTCACCTGCCAAAGACAGGCTGAGTCAAGCAGGATGAATGTGGGGCACAGTTTTGGCAGGTGAGGTTCAGTGCTGCTGTCTGAGCTGTAAGAGGGAACAGTCTGCTCTGCACATACATTATTTCTCAGATGCCAATGGCATGTCTACAGGGCACATCTACTAGGAATTTACTGATTTACTCTGCCTAAGACAGTTCATTCGTTGTGCTTACAAATAGTGTTGTGTGGTGATATCTGTAGTTATGTGCAGATGTTGAGAAAACAGACCCAGAGTGTAATTTTCTGAAGTGTGTAGAAGTCTCTGGGAGTCACCAGTGTGGACAAACAGAGGTGTTCCACCACTGTGGACAAACAGACCTTAGCTCAGCAGCAGAGAGAGTCAGCAACTCTACCAGGGTGTAAGGACCCACAACAAACAGAGACCACAATTCAATCACATAAACTAGAGCATGTTCTCACCTGGAGGGCTGTGCTCAGTTCTCACCTCTCCATCCCACTGGTGAGACAGAAATGTAAAAAACTCAGGGACACCTTCAAACATAAGAAAGGCTTAGAGGGCTGGAAAAGCTCTGATGTCACGAAGTGTGGAAAAGACCAGCAGCACTCTTGCTTGTGTTTGGCTCTGTAAGGAGCACCTAAAGGTCGATGAGCTGCTGAGCTCTGTTCCCTGAGTGAGCACTGGTGTGAGTGAGATGTGTGTAAGTGTGAGCCTGTGCAAAGAATGTACATGGCTTCAGACAGCTTCAGCAGAACTTAGAACAAAATGAGAAGCTGAGGTAGAGTGCAGGAAAATTCAGTGGTAAATCGTTTTAAGCAGTGGTCTTCAATCATAAATGGTCTTGCATTCAGGTATAACCTTTCTGTAACAGAGATAAAAAAAGAATTAGGAGTCTTTAAGACAGAATTTTAATTTTCTTTTATGTAGTAATGAAAGTCTTTGGACTTTGTGTAATTCTGGAGATGGTGGCAAACATCTAATTTATACAAATGTATAACTGTTAAATCAATTTATTGAGTGCCCTTGACAGAATGATAACTTCCAAAGGGCTCTGCTCATTGTATAATGAAGTTAGGGGTTTTTTTTCATTTGAACCCAGTGTTTTCTGAGTAGGTAAGAATAAAGATTGATAGATGTTCTCTGAAACCAGCTTAGCTGATTTAAACACTCCATGGTGTCTCCATTGATTTAAACATCCCATCCACAGGTCCTGTAGGTGAATCCCTTCTCACAAGTGTGGATCTCTCACATCAGGTCAGGAAGGGCTCCTGAGGCCTTTGGGTTTTGCCAAGGATGTTCTCCCTGCAGAAGGGGGAGGGAACAGTGTCTGAGCAGCAGCCCTTGGAGGTGTGCATCTCTGGGTGACTCTGGGGAGGAGAAGAGGCCATGCCTCAGTCCAGTCCATGCCTGGCAGCAGGCAAGGCTTCTCAC
This sequence comes from Passer domesticus, assembly GCF_036417665.1. NCBI lineage: Eukaryota > Metazoa > Chordata > Aves > Passeriformes > Passeridae > Passer > Passer domesticus. Next base: position 20,866,436 of record NC_087512.1, read on the forward strand.
TCCTTCTGGCTCAGGTCTGCATCCCTGAAACCTCATTCTCTGGCTTTTGGAATGAGCTTTTTCACCCCTATTAAGCACATTCTCTCTGTTTCTCAAGAAAAATCTTTGCGTGACTTGAAATGACCACCAAAACCACAGTGGTTTTGTGCAACTAAACCAGTTGAAAGTCGTGCAAAAGAGATATGGCAAAATAAGACCCACAGACAGCTAGGAGGCTCCTGGTCCCATTTGGTGACATTGTTTTTAGATTCATCTCTGACCTAACGTCTGGACAGCTCTATCTCTTTCCAAAACAATCCACCTTCTGCTAAGTGAGTATGTTTTTATCTAATTGGAAATGTTCCCATGTTTGTTTAGGTGAAATCAGTTATTCCACAAGTTACTCTGAATGGCTTGTGCAAATTTAGGCTCTTTTCTGGCCTATAGATGTCTAAAACTACTGCTTCAATATTTCAGTTTTTTCTTATGGATTAGAAAATTTTCACAGCCTCTTTCTGTGAACAGAAAAGAAGTGATTTCTTCTACAGAGCTACATGCAGGACCTTTTTTTAGCATATGGTAGATATCTGTGTGATTTAAGTGAAGCTGATAATTTTTAATGCAATATGAAATGCACCTTAATATAAATACATTCCATGCAGCATTCCGTGATAGTGTCTTGTAAATATTGTAATCATTTGTGTGAAGCCACAACAAAAAACCTGTTAACTCTGCTGCTATTCTCCCACTCCTCCCTGCTGGAATGGGTCACATCTGCAGATTATGTAGGTGGTTTTTTGATATACAGCACTGCACTATACATATATTCAAAATGGTGAGAACACTAAAGTGTGAAATAGCTTACTCCTGAAAATGTTCATGGCAGGATGTAGGTGCAGCCTCTTGCTTCTGAGCCAGCATATATGTCTGGATCAATGACCTGAACTGGCAGGGGTCTGCTGGAAGGAATCCATTACCAGGGTCTGCCACAATGCAGTTTTGTGCAAAGAAGCTGAACAGTGAGATAGGAGCAATCAAAATACATATATAATAAATTGCCAGTAAAATTTGCTATGTTCCGTTCCCAACACAATTTCCCTCCCCTGTTACCTTCTATTACAACTGATATAGCAGAATAATGATAACGAAAATGTTTTGCTGGAGACTAGGCCTCTTCAATTGTGCTGCTGCCCTTGGAATCAATTTCTTTTCTCTTAGCCTGACCTTGGTATCTATTTTCCTTAGTATTCATCTGCAAAATCTCAAACTTCTTTAGACCTACCCCCATCCCCTAGATACCTGCTGCAAGAGATATCTTTACAAGGAAACTGGAGACTGAAAGGTCTTGCAAAGAAAAATAATAACTAGATAAACAGAACCTGAATGAACTCTATCTAACGTGTGCCTCATTTACACAAAACACCATTAGCCCAATCCTGTTTGCTCAGAGTACAGCAGAGGTAACTTAGTTTGCATGTCTGAATAGGGTGCTCTAGATAATATTATGTGTCTCCAGACTTGCAAGAATTATTTCCATGACATATAAGGAAAAATTTAATCCATCACCAGTGTGGATTAAATGCTTATGGAGCAACAGCATTTAATTTTTTCCTGTTCTTATTTCACCACTTGCATTGATATTAGCCTGGGATTGAAGTGAAAATAAAGTGCCAATTTCAGCATACAAGCTAGGAAAGACAAGCAACAAATAAAACAGAAAAGGAACCATACTACCAGCCAAAAAAACAAAATCATATTTAAAATTAATAACATTGCAGAAGCTCGTGCTATCTCTCCGTGCTCCATGCAAGCCCTGCTGGGAAGCCATCAGTGAGGAGCAGCTTGCTGCACTAGGGACACTGATCACTGGCAGAGAGGAGTGAGGAGGGTCAGACTGGGCTGTGGTGGCGTGACCAACATGCCCCTTCAGAGAGCTGTGCAGCAAATGCATGGCAGCCAGCAGAACTGCCACAGCCCACGAGCCTGACACTGCCATCCTTCTCCAGGGGGTTTCACCCTGCAAGTAGTGGTGCTCCCAGAACAGGCATGCATACCAGGAGCTCAGCAAAATGAGAAAAAAATCAACTAGTCAGGAAAGAAGTACAGGGAAGATGCTGGTTTTCCCTGGTCTGTTCTGCCATGTCAGTGCAGAGAGCCTGGGTTGCAGTTTACCTACTCCAGGCAGTCCAGTCTCCATGGAAATCAGCGAAGAAGCTCTGTGAGTCTCTGGGGTACCTTTGGTTTACAGAGGACGCAGCATGATGTTCCAGCATGGGATGCTCTGCTACCATGTCAACCTTCTGCTTTCCTCCTGGGCAGGTTTCTCTTGGGATGCATCTCAGGAGTGAGGGGTGGATGCAGAAAGTGCCGTGGTATGGAAATAAATGTGCCCTCTGGATGAGGACTGGAAAGATTCTTGCTTAAAATGTAACAGCATCCACACTTTTCCCAGGATTCCTTTTCTCTCTGCAGATCCAAGGCAGAATTGGCTGGCCTCCTCCAAGCCATATGTATATATATGGCTTCCCCAGCTCTGGAGCAACTGCGAGGGTAAAAAAAATAATGAGCAAAGCTGTAGAAGCATGTACTTTTTTCATCTGGAATAGAGTTAATTTTCGTAAACCAAGACAAACTGTATTAGCATGAGTCTTTGAAATAAAATAAATATATTTGCTGTGTCAGGGAGCACAGCTGAACCAGTGATATAGAGAAGTCCTCTGCCTGGTCAGGGCTTGCAGATGTCAGGATTGTGAGATGTTTCATTCATGTTACCACAGTCAAGCAATCTGTCAGTGAATCAGTTTTGCTTTAGCTATCAGCTGAGACAAGAGAATGATTTCACTTACAAGCTGCTCTTCACAGTGCTCAGAGGCAGTGCTGGCCCCTCCTGGTATTCTCTATGTCCCAGGATGGGGTTGCTTCCCTCGGGAGCACACTGGTTTCACAGAAGTGGAGTGTGGTCACCTTGGGGCTGCCAAACTGTTCTCTGCCCACCACTGCTGCCCGGTCCCACTGCTGTCTCCATCCAAAAAGTGAATTAACAACCAGAAAATGAGATAGAAATGGGGAATGGAAGGGTCTTGACATTTGAATGCAATCAGGAGCATGTGGCATGGGAGAGTAAAGGTTTCTTCCTCTCCCTGTGTTTACTGCTGCCTGCACATTGACTTGTTTCCTGACACATGAACCATGACTTGAAAGGAATTCAGACTCCAGCAAATTTTGCACTGCACTTCAATGTGGCCTCTGGGATTGAATAGGGGCAAATCTATTACACTGTTGCTATGGTGACCCTGGCAAAGCCATGATGAAGAGTGCTGATGCCATCGGCCCTGCACAGGCAGCACAGTCTGGCATGGTCACAGCACGAGGGGCGCAGTGCCTGTGCATCCACCTTGCCTGCACCCCACCGGGCTGCCCCTTGGACAGGGCTGGGCCCTGTGGATGGAGAATCAGAAGACACCAAGTCCCCTTCTGGGGTCTGTCAAAATTAACCCTTACTTTATTTTTGGGGGAATCAGGATCCTATGGTAAAGGTGAGAGGGGTGTGTTTTGTTTGGTACAGGTGACATGAATCCTGGTGTCTGGCTCTTGGAGGATCAGTGGTGAGCCTGTAAGGACAGCTTACACTTGCTAAAGAGGGCAATCATAGTGATGGATTTTAATCATTAAAATTATTTTATAACAAAGAAACAAAGGAAGCTGATCTCTCTTTTATCCTTCTTCTCTTGTGAGCAATCTCAGCTTTACAGATATTGATTCTTCTTGCTTGGGTGGACTTCATTTATTTTCTGTCATGGAGATGAATATTTATTTTTAGTAAATTGTATTCTAGCCTTTTTGCCTTCATCTTTTTCCCTTTTGAATGGTCAGTGATGGAAGATCATATTTCCCCTTTTTGCTTGAGCAACAACAGCACAGCTTGTTGTGACCTGTAATTGTGACAATAGTTCAATTCAAAGCATCCCAGCTTTAGCTTCAGTGTGCAGTAACTAAGTCCAGGACTGAAAAGCACTGACAATGGGAGAGTAAAACCTGCCTCTGATACTTGAGAAGATTATTATTATTATTATTATTGTTGTTGTTATTATTATTATTATTATTACTACTATATTTGGAGCAAAAAGCTTTTGCTTTCTTTTCTATTGCTTTGCAGACCTCATAAGGCCCTGCTCAGATTTCTGCATAGTTAATTTGGCAGTTTATGAATTACTGCTTTACGTTAACACTGAATGCTTCAAAACACAAATATATGCACAGAGGGCTTGAATACTTGAAGTGTTTTAGTACTATAGGGAAATAATTTTGTTGTCAAGCTGTGGCAGATATAGAAGTGCTAGGGGATACATGACCATTTCATCAGGACGGTGTCGATGATGGCCTATGAACATCCAAGGGGAGAAATCATCTTTTATCACTGTTGTGTACCATGCAGGTCCAGATGGAGGATAAAACATGCATGAGTTGCCCGCAGCTCTGAAAATAATTATACTCATTTGCCAGAAATGTAGAAAGTGCATCCAACCAAGTTACCACCCATCACAGTGACACTCCTTTTGCATACTGATGAAGTTTAACGCCAGAGACAATGATGTTGGTATCAATAGCAGAGGGGGCTGGGAATCACCAGTGCTACAGGATTAACAGTGCCATCATTTTACATTATGCAGCATTTCGCTTATGCTGCACGGCAAAAAACTCCCGGTGCTGACACTCACGTGGCCGTTTACAAGATGGGTTTGGTTTAAGGCTCCAACATTACAAGAGATTCTGGGCAGCAGGGAATGAAGGCCATTACACCCATGCCCATGAAGGGTTTCTCTGCAGCTCCGTGGGGCGTGCTGCGAGCGCTCGCACGCTCTGTGGGCGCGGGCAGGGAGCCACACACGCCCTGCAGCTCGCAGGGCCTCCCTCACCCCACAGGGCTGCACTGCCAGGCCAGCAGAAAGCAGCACACACATCCCGGGCACAGTGATTGATGAATGGGTTTTTAAAGTGCAGAACGAGAATGAATACAAGTAGGACCCAGGAGTGTAATTCTTTATGTAGCAATCAGCAGTGCTTGCATGTAGTTGGTTTAATGGTAGAAATCAGCAATAAAGCACACAAACTTTGTTATTTAATCCTTAAAAACTAAAAAAAGAAAATTATCTGGGAATTTTTTCTCAATTATTAGCTGGTTTTTTTAAATTGAATTACTTAGAGGCATTATTCACTTTTAAATCACCATCAAATAAAATTACCATTGTTATAATAAAGCGATTTCTGCAATTTCTTTAAATCACTAATTTTAGTTATATACACATAAAAAGACACTGTGATGTATGTATAATAATACACATATGCCATTTTGGCTCTTCCAGTACTGCTGGTAGTCCTTAAAATAGTCAGGGTAAAGTACTGTCCTAATATGCTTTTTCATATGTGTTTGTTAGCACTTTGCTAGTTAAAGTATGCCTTAAAAATAAAATAAAAGAAATGTTGAAATAGTTATTTCATTCACTGATTTATACAGCACCTTTTCCTGTTATAATGTAGAACCTTAGGTACAGTTAGATCAAACATGTTGATCATTATTAAGAAAAATAATGAACTAAATCTTGCAAAAGAATGTTAACATAGCACATACTCAGGTCTAGGTGGAAGACCTTGTTTACCTTACCCTGTAATATACCACAAGCTAGAGGACACATGTAATAAAAACATGTAAATCAGTTATGTTTTATAAAATCATAATTTAAGCTTCCAAATATATTTTGCTTCTGGTAAAACTAGTAGACAATCACCATAATGACATAAGGACCTGAGATTATCTCTGATGTAATTCCATAGATAATTTATGTGATGCTGCTAATGAATCATGTCCATGTGTTTTATAGTTTGATAGAATCTCAACAGTTGGATACTTTATTTTTCCAATTCTTTTAAAAATATATTTGAAAGGAAAATGGATGACTTAATAATAAAAGTGTGCTTGCTCAACAGTGCAGCAGGCTGGCCCGGATCTAAGTGTACCACTAGGCAAAATTAATCCTTGTCTTATGCAAACAAAAAAGAGCAGAGGAACTATGGCCTTTGCAGTCTCACTGCTTGTGAGCCCATTTCCTTTTCTCGGTGCCACATATTACTGAGCAATAATGCAGCTTTTATGAAGTCCAGCTGTCATCAGAGGCCTCAGGACAGCATACACTAATGCTGCCATTAGTGTACACTGTCTTATTAACATGCACTCTCTGCCAGTTATAGGGACACTCCAGTCATTCAGCTGAGGAGTAACCAATCAGAAGAAATACCTTGCAGCTCTTTGGCCAGGAAAAATCCAATGATGGTGATTTGGGTAAGGAAAAATCTAGGAATTGAGATGCATCCAGATAAGACCTGAAAAGTAAATTCCTGAGCCAGAAGGCTTTAAAAAAAACCAAATGTGATTGAACTAAGAATGCATAGAGTAAGTAAAACCTTATTATGAAGAAATTGTTCTACCAGAGAAGCAGAACAAGGCTTTGAGATTATTTTCAGCCCTCAATTCACAGCATAACTCAACATCTAAATGAAAGGGAAAAAAGCAAAAAATACCAATACCTGCAGGAAAAAAAAAAAGAAAAAAAATTACCCCAAACATAAAACATGACCTTACACAGTATTTATGCAGCCATAGTAAGGGAGATACTCAGTACTCAGGTGAGTATCTAAACATAAGGACAAGGCAAAAGTACTTGGAACCAAGTTTCATAAGGGAACATTCCAAGGCATACAGGATGGATGCAGAAGTCTCATCCCTGGAGACTTCCTTTGTGCTACAGAAGCTTGACTGTCAGGGGACCTTTCCAGTTGCCAGCTTATTAAAAACTTACAACCAGCCATGGTGGTGTTGGCAAAAGGGCAAGGTCAGCGACATCTGACTGGCAAGGGTACTTTCAGTGGGAAGCAGTACCTCTGGGGGATTCTGAAATGCACCAGTGCATCTCCTGCATCATTCACTGGGCCAAATGAAGCAGAAGCTTGTAGAAACCTTCACTCTGGCCAGCTGCTGAACAATACCTGCCACTACCTAGAATGCAAAATTCATAAAAATTGAAGAGTGTCAAAAGGGATCAGATAAAAACTGAATCATGAAATTGCTGACTGTGGAAAGAACAAGGGAAGGTGGTTTAACTAGGACTTTCCCTTGTCTCTGCAAGCTGTAACCACCAGCAAAGAGGTAAATTAAAGAAAAAAAAAGTGTAAATTAACACTCATTTCTGGGAATGAGTGGTTCTCAGCTGATGTTCTTAGCAGGCTTTACTGAACTCAGGCAGAGAGGGCAAACTATGAAGATGTCATAAATAAATTCGAGAAATCCTGAACCCTGCATAAGTGTATTTGCTTTTGTAAGATTTTTCAGCATATGGTTATAAGTTTTTAGATCAAGACAAGATGAAGAAAGCGAGAAAACAGAAGTCCTCTGAATGATTGAACCCCAAGGGATCAATCTTGATGCCAGGCTGGAGTGGTTAACTCTGCCCCTGACTGGGCATGAGGCCCTTGTGCCAGACAATCTGGGGAGCAAAGAGAGGACCCAGAATTAAGTTATGACAAAAAGTCAGAATTTGCCAGGCAAAAGTAGTTGGCTACTTCTGCCTGAAGCTGTGGGGAAGCAGAGAGTACTGCACAGTGTGTCTCCTGGGGGATCTGAAACAGCACTAAAATAGTCAAGTGCCAAGAAGAGTCACAAGGATTAAAGTTGGAATTGATAAAAACTAGCACTGATATAAATACACTCTGGCAAAATATACAAGTTTTTGGCATTTTGAAAATGAACAATTCCAAAGGGTAACATAGTTTCAAAAAACTTCAAAGGATTTGCATAGCCCTCAACTTAGAGAGGATGACAACACAACCATTACCTTACAGGAAACCCTTTGCAAAGCATTCACCAGAATTATAGCTCAGGGTGGATGGACAATGAAGTTATGCTGGACATAAAAGAATGCTGGTCGGGAGGTGACCACTAGTCTAACCTTCTGATCAAAGCAGCACTGTGACCAGCACCACATCAGTCTGACATGGCTTTTTCCATTCCAGTCTGGAGGACCTGCAAGGCTGGGGATTCACGAGTGACTTTCAGTAACCCACCTCAGGGCTATGCTGCCCACCCTGACAAGCTGCTCTCCAATGGCCGTTCAGTAACAACAGGATGGGAATATGTGCCCACAGTGCTAGAAACAGTGATGTGAACATGGTAAGGAGAGAGGCAGAAGAGGTGACTAATAAAACTGAAAACTTACAGAGTAGTCTTTTTCTAAAAAAGGAATTTCGATCATGGATATCAAAGACACAGTAAGGCAAACTTAAATATTGAGATAACTATGGGGTCACACTCTGAGCAAAAGTCTCTCTTACTCACAGGTGCCTCCAAAGATCATACTGTGCTCATACATCTGACAGGTCTAATTTGGAGAGTTTAAACATCTATGCCATAGGTATCAGTAGAAACTGGAAATTGGTACTTTTATATAGGCCAGGATGCTTAGCCCTTACACGTAAAAGCTTTCAGAACTTTATTTCTGAGAGGTCAGTGTCAGTGCAGAGTGATTATATAACATTCATCACGATGGCCAAAATAGATGTTATTCAAGACTAAAGGGATTTCATTTTCTGTTAAGGTTTTTGATTTGCCTCTCGAATGTAATAGTGGGAAAGATCTGGCTATTGCAAAAGCACTTGGTAGAGCACTTGACAATAGCAGTAAAATGAAATCCAGAAGATTTCATTTATTTATCAATGGGCTCAAAAATATCTCAAATGAAAAACAGATTCTGATTGCCATTGACATAGCTGGAAATAAAAAAGAAATTAAATTTGAGGAGGACACATCTAGATTAGATATTAGGAAAAAATTCTTTACTGTGTGGGTGGTGATGCACTGGAACAGGTTGCCCAGTAAAATTGTGGATGACCCATCTCTGGCAGTGTTCAAGGCCAGGTTGAATGGGGCCCTGAGTAACCTGGTGTAGTGAAATGTGTCCCTGACCAGGGCAGGGGGGTTGGAACTGGGTGATTTTTAAGGTCCCTTCCAAGCCAAACGAATCTATGATTCTGTGAAATGAGACCAGGCTCGTGGTATGACATCCCAAATCACTATAGATGTGTTTATACTCTTGGATAAAGCCAAGTAATGTAGTCATGTCACAGATTATTCTTTCCTACACAAAAGGCAATACAACCAAGAATGTGATCATGCATATCACAGCTATTATTACCAGATGTAGAAACCTTGACATTTTGTTGTCTGAAAAAGGCTGAATATGTTTGTTGAGCAAGGCTTTCAAGCATGGAAGCCTTATTTAGACAACATAGTCCTGTTATCTTTCACGTGGTTTGGTGGAAAATGTCACCAAAATAGTAAACTTAGTTTTGTTTACCATGACTATTCACTGCTTCTATTATAGAATGTCATGCAGAAAGGAAAAGTTGTCCCATATTGCCATTCTAGTAAACAACTCTGGATAAACACCCCAAAACAACCCCTGAGAAACAGAATACAAATAATGAATGACTTCCTGTTGCATGGGGTTGTCTCCTGAAATGGGCACAAAGTACCAACAGTAGCTGAGCTGTTGTCCCTATGTCAGAAGTCACATAGTGATAAGGGTATGAATACAATGTTTTGTCAAGGAAAGGTGTCACACATGCTTCAATAATTCTTGCTGAAAACAGAAGGGTTTGGACATGAGCAGAGTTACTGCTATGCAGAAGTTAGTTATTTTAGTTAATACATGGGCTATAAGAATTCAAAACACTGTGTCAGAATAATTGTTAGCTATTGTGAATTACATCTTTCATTGGAAGGGGTGAACAGGGAGACCTGAATCTTGAAAGGCTCTAATAGCACCTGATTGAGACAGGGGAGAGAGATAATTGTGTTGTACAGACTTGATCTGCTAGAGCTTTGATTGGCAGCGGGTGGGCTTGGTCAGGCTCTTGAGGCTGAGCAATTAGTGAATATCCCAATACTGCAGAGATAAAAGCTGAGACTCCTGGCAGATCTGATACTTCCAACAAGGGTATAAATTTCTAACATCTGTCTGGAGGTTACAATCAGCACCAAGGACCAATCTCAGCCAGGGTAATAACAAGTCCACCTCTCTGTTCAGAAGCACACACAACTTCTGGTCTCACAGCTGATCAAAGAGATTATGTTTTTGTAACTACCTGTTGCTTCACACTCAGAAACAGGAGTGCAACCCTGGGAATGTGAAACTTAAGTATAATTTAATTAGAAAAGCAAACAAATAAAAATTACTTGACTAAATATATGTGTAATAGAATAAAATATTTTTAAAGAGTTTACATCAGCAAAAAGCAGTGTGTTGGCTTGCTTTTGGAGAGGCAAAATATTAGAATTTCCCAATCTAAGGAAAACAGGCATGAGCTAGAGTAGAATTTACAATTACCACTAAATGCTGTAAAATATGTACCAATGTTGCAATGTTACCCATTCCAAGAAATGGTGGAAAAGGCTTGGTGAAAGAAGATTACTATAATGAGGAAGGTGTCTTTATGTGAGATTGCAGGGGTGGGGTCCCTTTTTTCTTTCTACCTTGGTAATATGTATGTGTGTGGCGTGTTGTAACAATGAACATATGTATCTGTGTACTCCAGTTTTTATTATTCCAGTTCTGGGTAAATAAATAATTAAGTAATTGATAAACCAAAACCTTCAGATCATCACTCTTTTAGACATACATTTTTCCATACGCATGGAGTGAGTAGTTTACCAGAGAAATCAGAAGCCATTGGACAGAAAATTCTTGAGAAACACTAGAAAATATACTATGTCTGGGCTTCAATCCAGATTTTGCACATAGGTTTCTGTACGTAGATGAACCCTTTACTTGAAAAATATTCTCTCATACAGGGAACATAGTGAGAAAACTTGACACATGCTTTAAAACTCTGCAACCAAGGGTGCATCAGCATAATTTACTTCAATGAGTGTCCAGACAAGAACACACACAAAAATACACACTAAATGTCCACCTGTGAAAAACTCATTCATCCCAACAATTTGATAATTAGTTTCAAATATTTACAAACATTTTTCAAACATTAATCAACTGTCTAAAGACACTCCAGACACCCAACAGCCAGAGAAATGGGGCCCCATTAGAGAGCTGGAAGCGCAAGAGGAGTAGGGATACATCACTGGTCCCATCAGGGGATGGGACCATGCCTGGGGAGCCACTGTTTTCAATGACCCTGGTGTGGCTGAATGCCCAGGGAGGAATTTGAACAGACGTGAATTGATATTGCTGCCAGGCACCAATGTATCTTGTAGCAGTCCTTTCCCTGGATGAGACATAAATAACTGGCTGTTCATACACTGACAGATCATCCCACTTGCAGATGCTGGAAAGTGTCTTAACAAACTTTCCGTGCACAACTTTAAGCTCCTGGTCTAATTCCACAGCTGGAGTTTTGGTTTTCTGGGTGTAAGGAGCAAGCAGTTAAGAGCAGGCACCCTGACAGTCCATTTTATTCTAGCCCAGCCAGGACTTGAGTCTTGCACAGAAGCAGCTCCTAAACACACCAAGATGAAGTGAGCACTTGCTCCAGAAGACACACCACTGACTTGCTCCACCAGTTCCCTTAGCATTGCTATATTGCCCAGCTCTCGTGGTGAATCAGACTTACAGGTCAAACCAAAGCACTCTTTGCTCTGCCTGCCTCTATCTCCACATCTACTTCTCTTCATTGCTACCTATTTAGAGCAGAACCTAAAAATGCAATGGGATGCACCAGCACTTTGACAGCAAACAGCATCTCCTCATGCAGTCACAGTGCGCTGGCATGTGAGGAACTAAGAAACATTCCTTCCTGGGAAGGCTGACTAGGAATACATGCTTTTCAGCACCTCTGAGATGTAAAAGGGGGAAAATACAATAAAAAGTCACATGTGAGGATTTCTTCATTTTGATTCAAAAGTCATCTGAGTTAATGCTTAAAGAAGTTAGGAAGTTGATTGAATATCATATTTGGAAAGTCAGTTTCATTTATATTGGTGGAGACTGTTGATTGGGCTTTAGTATGGTACGGCACATGCAAACAATCTGCAACATTGCTGCTAGCACTAGAGAAGTCCCTTGCCATGTGTTTTAGCTTAACATGGAAAAAACCATAAGATCTCGACACAAATCTAGCATATTTAAAAAAAAAGGTCAAGTGATGTACAAGATTTCCACATAGATATAGATGACATCTCTGCTGTGGAAAAAACCCCCTAAATGTCACCCAACTAATAAGGGATTTCTGATAAAAATGTCTCCAAGAAAGCAAAGGATCTCTGGGCCTTGAAAACGCTATATTATTAGAGCTCTAGTACTCTCTCAAAATCCTCACCTCCCTCTAGCCAGCAGTCTATGTCAAACTTTGTGAAATGAAAAAAAAAAATCAAACTTACTTATTTCTGAGCACACAATAAAAAGACCTGTGTAGAACTGAGAAATCTTTGAGATCTGGAGTATAATGGAAAAGCAGACAAAATTGCTATTCCTTTTTTTTAAAGTGCTCAGGAGAAGCACACTGGAGCAAAGTAAAGCCTCTAGTAATTGACCCCCATGGAAGCAGTGAGACACAGCAGAGTCAGAGGAAGAGAGGGCTGCAGGACAGAGCTTCATTCAGATCAGGTGTGACTATGCTATGTTGAGCTGTTGAGACCATGTCAAAATAATTCCTTCTCTGTCCTTTTTCTGCACTCTGCTCCTATGAGGTCAACCTCTTTGGAGCCCCTTGTTTTACATCCAGGTATGGAAATACTCATGACCAATTTTCAGCCAGTTAACTGCGTGCAAATTTGTCCTTTCAGGTTGCTCACTATTTTTTAAATAATGTTCTCCTTTTCTTTCTCCCTTTTTGTTTTAATACAGTTCTGGCATATAAATAGTTTGTATAAAAACTCTAAAATCGTATATTCCTAATCCTGTGCTATCACTTCATGTGGTGGCTAGTAGATACATTTGGTAGTAAACATTTGATCTGCATTATTTTTGTTTAGTATTTCTGGTCTTTTCGTTACAGATTGAGATATTTCTGGATATTATTTTCCTCAAAATAAAAGAATAAGAAGAGTATTAGGTCAATCCTTTCCCTCACATGAGGCCACCATGTGCATTGAGAAGCATTTGTGGCTCCAGTAGCCTAACATAAAACCAGACACTGATAGTGTACAACAAGCAGGTAAGGAAATAGGAAGGAATCACTGCTGAGGGCAGACCAAGCCCAGGTCCAGACTAGAGAGAGCAGGGACACCGTAGCCCAAGCTGTCTCACAGAAGCTGGGCATGCAGGGAGCCAAGGTCGGCAGCACAAGGAAAGCTGCAGCTCCAGGCCCTCCCCTGTACCTTCTCAACTGAGCAGCTGACACGTCAGACATTCTTAGTGTGACCTTCAGCAAGTACAAATCAGGCAAAGGAGAGGAGGGAGGCAAGACTCCAGGAAGAAAAATGGGTATTTGAGGGGAGTTTCTTCCACCAGCACCAGGGACAAAATGACTATACATAACTGGATGTTTGCTTTAAAATAAAGAGGCATGACTGCAGCAGGCAGGTCAGCAGAGACAGCTTCAGGATCACTGTCTTTGTAGAGGAGATGAGGCGTGGAAGGTTTGCTGGAGGTAGATCAGGAGGTGGATGCACACACAGTGCCTCTGCAAGGTACTACCTTCAGTGTACACTTGTTAGAAAAAACCTCAGTGACATCTCTGAAATCCACCCCAAGGATTTTTGTCATACCTTCCCAATGTTAGAGCTGGTAAAGGATCCCATTCCTTTAATTCTTTTTAATGTGAAGACTCTTTAATTATTTTTTTTTTTTGCAGTTGCTTACCTCACTTGGTTTCTCTAGAGCACCTCCCCACCAACTAGTTGCTGGTTGTGCCTACTCCCAATTAAAGTAAATTCTTCCCAGTATAAAAGAAATACAAAATAATAATATCCCCCCAAAACTCTGAAACTTAAAACCAAGCTTATAATATTAATGTAAAATGGTTACGTACATTTAAAGTAGCTGATAAGGTGATATAGAGCTAGACAATGTGACCAATACTGTAAAATTCACATCAGTTTAAAATCACCACTTATATTCAGGGGACCACAGATGACTAGAGATCAATAATAGCAACAAAATCTTAATATTGCCATTTTGATATTACATCCATTAGTGGCCCAGAGCAAATAAACAAATTTTAAAGAACAAGAAATCTGTCAAAGTATATATTATATTTGCAGATACAGTGCGTAAGATTACATTGAATATAATTATTTTCCCTCAATAGTATATACAGATATGCACTTCCTACATACATTTGTGAAAATGTCTTTGAAATGTATTCATTGAAGTTAATTATACAGGTCTAATACTTCTCTTCATTTAATGCTATAAAATTAATGGGCCTTCATTTTTATCTCCAATGCAAATGATCATGTCATTTCCAACTGCAGACAGCTCTTTCTCTCATATGCTGAATATGATTAGTTTTCCTTTAGCAGAATTAGAGCACGTGATTCCCTGAGGTTAGGCAAGAGCAATGTCTCCTGGTGTTATTTCAGAGTTTCTGTTATGCTGTAGTATCCTTAATAAACAGGATTTCAGAAATGCTCACTGCAAAAGTTTTAGATAAGTGAGCTCCAGAGGCTGTGACCTTTGGTGAGCGCAGACAAAGCAACAATGGCAACTCATAAATCTTCAGAATCTTCACAAGAGATTAGCTAGACATCACAGCAAACACTGGTAACAACAAGAGGAATACAGCTACTTCTGAAAGTACAGGCTGTGTCATTTGGAAATACTTCCATAGTTCCAGCTGAAGTGAACGTCTTGAACGATGTCAATGGGAGCCAGATAAAGCTTGTAACAGACTCTTTTTTAATAAATATTGCATATTTGCATGAGAGAGACTTTCTCAAAAACCAGACAGGCATCACCTAATTTTCTAGGAGTTAGACATCTAAGCTCAAAGCCCAGAGATATGCATGCTTACAGCAGATATTAATTTTCCTCCATCTGGGTTGTCAATCAACTGCTTGTGCATGACAGTGACAGAGTACACATCTACTATTCAAGAGTGAAAAACAGACATAATTTAAACATGTGTTTCTAGCTTTCAGATATTCTGCTTGCAAACATTGCAGACAAATGCTGCACTCATAAAAGTAATTAGTGATTGAATGATTTTAAGATATATTCTCCGTAGAAATTAACTCAGAGTGTTCTGTATAATGGCAATTAAAAAATATATTCTTCCCTTCTTCAAGCAAGACAGAGGAACTCTAGAATATACTTTAAAACATAATAAAATTAGAGGAAAAAAGTTTTCTAAATTGTGCCTTGCAGGTATCACTTAAGTTTTTATCAATTTGTCAAGTTTTTATCACTTCTTTATCAATCCAAAATGTCAAACACAAGTTTGGGGACAGGGTATGCCTATTTGCTAATGGTAAAGCAATGTTTTGTGCCCAAAGCATTTGCAATGAAATTTGATTTTCTTTGCTTCCTTTCTAGCATACTGAAGTGCCCTGTTGCTGTAGAGGCCAGAGCTGAGCTGGCACCAATGACTGTACACACATCTGAAGCATTAAAAATCCTGATTAAAAGCTGCCCGCACAGCTCCATAGATATACATCTTGTGGAGGGCATCTTTCTGTAAATGCCAGATGCATTGTTAAACATCATCTTTTGCATTTGGCTCTATACATGCCAAAATCCTTTACCTGCTTTTTCAGCTTTCTATTGCCATTTTTCATGTATTAGGTTGAGAAATTGAGTAGGTCACTGTAACCAGCTTTAGTTTGGATGAATGACATCCTTGTATTCTCCTTTCTGCTTCTTAGATGTGTTTTGTACTACATATTTCCATGTATGTATCTAAGGCAGCCCTGCTAGTAATTATGCTCTTAGAGCATAAATGTAACACAGTAAAGGCCTAGGTAGAAACAGAGGACAGTTCATGACGATGTATACTAGGAGTGAAAAAGCCTGCTAAATCAGCAGCCCATCAGAAATAAGAGGTAATCTAAGGCTTAATACCTAATTTGTATGTGGGTTTAGTTCTTATAAAGAAAAGCCTTTGGATCTCACACCTCAGTATTTTTGGGAGGAAAAGATTCAGATCTGTCCTCTGTAAAGCTCTATGCAATGCCACACTATTGGCAAGAAATATGTATTTTTCTAGTGCAGCCAAGTTCTGCACTGACTACTTTTTTCACTGGAGTCTGTGTAGTATGTTCTCATAGCTTAATTTCACAGTGCAGATTTATAAAAGTGGAAAAGCTACAAGCTGAACCAAAATGGTAAGGGCAGCAGATTTCTTACCACGCAGAACTAAGAATTTCCCTGATTTACACAGAGGATTGCAGATTTACCCTTCTCACTTGGAAAGGCTGCAGGCCATCAGTGAATTTGAGAACCACTTGGTATGTGCTGTGTGTACCAAGATGAGCTCAGGAGAGCAGGAGAATGGTGGTGGAAGTGCTGTGGTGTGTGCACCATACAGGATGTGGAACTGTAACCGGCACAGTTCCAAGATGCCCTTCTTAACTGAAACAGAGATCTTACAAAAAGTGTGATCCTGAGAATGACATTAACATCTTGTAGGGATGACCTCGGGTCTGCAGTTCTGGGTCACAGATCTGATTAGGCTGCACTGCAAGGAAAGCAGTGGGGAAAATTTCTGGATCTCCTTGTAGAGCCTGGAGAAAGGATGTCCAAATAAAATAAAAAGTGGAGAATAAAAGGTAGTGATGACAGAACAAAGGAAAAAAAGCAATGAACCCTTTCCAGCTTAATTTTTAAATCTGTGGGGAGCTGCCATTTTGTATTAACATTAGATAAACCTATTTCTCTGATGCCTTTGTCCTTCACGTTCCTCACAAAACAGTCTAGTAAATTGCTATGATTCAACTCCCAGGTGATCCTATTCTTATCTTTATTCTTAGTTGGCTATGGTGATTGTTATATGGAAAAAAACCCACAGATTTTGAATCATTTGCGACCGACTCAGTCCTTTTTCAGTCTGTCTACTCCTTGACTGTTGCTGCAATGTTTACTAGTAACAAGCAGGAATTCCCAAGGGCTTGCAAATGTTCCAACAGTAACAACACTAAGGTGCTACCCAGAGTAAATCTCTGTGCAGCAGCCTGCAGCACTGCCCTTCAGAAAAGAAAAGATAGTCCAGAATATGAGGTAGCAGTGTCATTTTTTTTATTGTTGTTGGACACTATCTTTGGAACCATATCTATCCAACAACATGGTCAATTTTAATGACACAGATGATTTTTTATCTTTTATCTTGCTCCTCAATAATTGCAGAGAAAGCTGTAATGAAGAGACCACCAGTACATAGAGCATGTCTATACAGACTTGCATTTGTATTGCAAGAACAACTCTAGTCCTGGTCTGCACCATGGTTCTGCTCTCTGTGTAGCTGTTGGGAAGACTGAGAGAGCCATGCTATCATGGGATGAGCCTCAGCTCAGGGTGTTGATGGGTCTACACCCTCTCTGGCCTCCCCTAGGCTTCCTTCTTTCAGAGGAAAGATTTGATGAAACAAAGGGAGTTATGGCCGATGTTACTTTTTGTAGCTGCTTTTGCTCATCCTGAATTTTGTGGTCAACATGCTTGAGTCTGTAATAAGAAAAATCCTCTGCCTACCAGCTCATTCTATTTGGTGTCCTGAAGGTCTCCCACTACGAATGGTCAGCAAGCTCCAGGAGGAGGAGTGGGGCAGAAAGCCCTGTTGAGTGATGCACCATGAGATAGGTTCATAAGTGAAGTTCTGTGTTTGGCTACAAGTCAGAATGACCCCAGGAGCACTCCTTTGTCATTTGCAGCTCTTAGTCTCAGGACTCCTTATTGAATTTATCAGAAAATTGCAGTAATTTGAACAGTAGCTATAAGAGTTATTGAAGTGGGCTAGCTAAATGAAACAGCAGTCTTTGAAACCATTTTAAAAAAACATTCTTCTCTCCGATGAGTTCTAGCAAAGAACTATATCCACTGAAATCATGGGGAATTATCTGCCACTAAATCAAAGATGACTGTGTCAGTCCATCTTCTCTTGCTGCCTGTCGGGTATGTCAGTGGTGTCAAAGAACCTGGGTAATTTCTTACTTCTTACAAGATCAGTCCGTGTACAGCAATGGCTGTACAGGAGTGGGAACTCTCTCCTGTCCATTTCTACTAGCAGTGAAGTTTTTGAGCAAATCTGCATTTATTTACATTCCTTGCAGCAGCAGTAACCACAACCTCACACTATAATTATGCAGCAACCAAACTCCAAACACGGAGTTTAAATGAAGTTAATTTCTGAAGTGCCTTATTTGTAAAATAAAAGGACAATACCATTTGATGGCTCTAAATTCCTTGAAGGGACGTTAAGGCTTGCCTACTACCCATTTACTTCTTCCTGCTTGCCAGTCTGTCAAAAATAATGGGAGAGGGAAATTGTTTTCAAATTGTATTTTCTTGCAAGTGGCCTCTTTATTTTTTCCTGAACATTCTGCAATGCTGACCTCTGTTACAAGATGCCTCACATCTAATTGAACACTTGTACTATCCGAGTGCTGGTCACAAGACACGACCCTTAATCCTGAATCCCTGAATCCCAGAATCAGAGAATCATTAGGGTTGGAAAGGACCCCTGGAGATCATCTTGTCCAACTGCACTACCAAGGAAGGATCACCCAGAGCAGGCAGCACAGGAACATGTCCAGCTGAGTTTTGAGTGTCCCCAGAAAGGGAGACTCTGTGACCTCCTTGGGCTGCCTGTTCTAGTGCTCTGCCACCCTTAACATAAAGTTCTTCCTCGAGTTGAGGTGGAACTTCTTGTCGTTTTGTTTATGACCATTGCTCCTCGTCCAGTATCTGGGCACCACTGAAAAGTCTGGCCCATGCTCTCAGCACCCACCTTTCAGATATTTATATGTGTTGATGAGATCCCCTCTCAGTCTTCTCTTCTCTAGACTAAAGAGGCCCAGCTCTCTCAGTCTCTCCTCATAAGAGAGATGCTCCAGACCCCTCATCATCTTTGTGCCCCTTTGCTGGATGCTCTCCAGGAGCTCCTTGTCTCTCTGAGGAGCCCAGAACTGTTCACAGCACTCCAGATGTGGCCTCAGCAGGGCCCAGAAGAGGGGGAGGATCAGCTCCCTTGACCTGCTGGCCACGCTCTTCCCAGTGCAGCCCAGGATCCCACTGGGCCTCCTGGCCACAGGGCTCACTGCTGGCTCATTGTCACCTTGTGATCCACCAAGACTCCCAGGTCCTTCTCCGCAGAGCTGCTCTTTAGTGGGGCAGCCCCAGGCTGTGCTGGTACTTGGGGTTATTCCTCCCCAGCTGCAGGACCCTGCACTTGTCCTTATTGAGCCTTATTAGGATTTTCTCTGCTCAGCTTTTCAGCCTATCAATGTCTTGATAGGCTGAATGGCAGCTTTCCTCCAGTCATTGGGCACCTCTCCAGTTCCCCATGATTTTTCAAAGGTTTAACAACAATATCTGCCAGCTCCCTCAGTACCTGTGGGTGTATCCTATCAGGACCCATGGATTTATGGGTATTCAGTCTCCTCAGCTAATATTTCACCCAGCCCTCCACAACCAAGGGGAAATTTTCCTTACTCTAGCCTCCCTCTCTTATGTCCAGGATCTAGGTTTCCTGAGAACTGACCACAGCAGTAAAGACTGAGGCAAAGAAGGCGTTCAGCAATTCTTCCTTCCCTCTGTCTTCCCTCACCATGAAATCCACCAGATTCAGCAGTGGCACCACATTTTCCATAGTATTCCTTTTGCTGTTGATGTACTTTTAGCCCTTTTAGCCCTATTGATACCCGTTGCCAGACTCAATTCCAAGCAGAGTCAATTCCAATTTTCACATCCCTTCATACCAACGATGTTCCTATAGCACTCCCAGGCGACCTGTTCCTTTTTCCATATTCAATAAATTTCTATCTTCCAACCTGGATTAACTAGAAACTCCCTGCCCATCCATACAGGTGTCTTGCCCATGAACCATTTCTTGTTCATAGGAATACACTGATCTTGAACTTGGAGGAAGTGATGTTTAATATTGACCAGCTCTCTTGGACTCCCTTATCTTCTAGGGTCCTAAATGATAGAATTCATCTAAATAGGTCTTTGAAGAGGTTGAAGCTGTCAGGGAGTTCGGAGTTCTAATCCTGCTTAGTGCTTTGCTTCCTCCATGCAGGGTCCCAAGTTCCACTGTCTCATGGTCTCTGCAGTCAGGTCTGCTCCCAACATTCACATCTTCAACCAGTCCCTCCCGGTTTGTTAGTACAAGGTCCAGCAACACACCTTTCCTTTTTGGTTCCTCCACCACCTACATCAAAAAGTCAGCTTCCGTGATCTGCAGAAACTTCTTGGATTTGTGCACTGAGATGTGTTGTCTCTCCAACCAATATCAGGGTGGTTTAAGTTCCCCAAGAAAACCAGGACCTGTGATTGTGAGGTTACTTCTAGCTGTTCACAGAAAGCCCCATCAACTTCATCCTGATCAGGTGGCCTGTATTTAACACTCACTATATAGTGTCACCTGTATTAGCCTGCCCCTTAGCTCTCACTCACAAGCTCTAAACTCATTTGTCTATGCCTGAGTAGAGCTTGATACATTCCAGATGCTCTCTCACACCAAGAGCAATTCCAGAACCACACCTCACTGACCTGTCCTTTCTAAAAAGTACATAGCCACCCATGACAACATTGTAATCATGTGAGCTATCTCACCACGTCTAATTGCAATGAGATTGTGGCCCTGCTACTGCACATAGACATTTCTAGTTCTTGCTGTTTATTCCCCATGCTGCGTGCATTTTTATGTACGGGCACCTCAGAAAGGTAATCAAGCATCCAGCTTCCCCAGAAAAGGGTTTTAGAGAATTCATCATAACCGCACACACCTTTGATGTGGTTAGCCCTATGATTCTCATCTTGAGAAGCAGTCAAGGAACATCTGTCACCGCACTGGTTGAAATGACCTACTGCCCAGAAGCAATGGCACAAGCATTGACACTTTGGACCTCATCACCTGAGTC
Source organism: Passer domesticus (assembly GCF_036417665.1). NCBI lineage: Eukaryota > Metazoa > Chordata > Aves > Passeriformes > Passeridae > Passer > Passer domesticus. The sequence continues at coordinate 20,887,491 of NC_087512.1, forward strand.
CTTCATTTTAAAGCCTGTCTCACCAAACTGACCAGCCTGCTGCCAAAGATTCTCTTGCCCTTTTTAAATGGAATTATCCCAACCTTCTCTATCAGATTACAATCATTAAAGCACAATCCATTGTCATAAAAGCCAAAACCTTCCTTACAGCACCAGCCACAGAGTCAGATGTTGATTTGTACTGTGTGTCTGCTTCTGGCTTCTTTTCTAACTTGAAAATATAAGCAGACATTGACCATGTAAGAAATTGTGTTGAGGAGATGGACATATTCTTTATACTACACTGGAGAAAAACATGAACCATACTTTTCTTGCTCTGACCAACATTTTCTTCTCTTTGTGGGAGCATTTCAGCCAGTAAAAATGGGAAAGCAATAAAAGATGTGGTAAAATATAAAGTAAAAGGAAGCATATCTTTACAACTTTTAGGTTTGTGAATTTTATTTATTCATAGTGGTAAATACAGCACTTCCCTGACCCACATCCACAGAACTCTATCCTTGAGGACAAAGAATCATTTTACCTGGTTGAGTTGCATTATTTCATGGTGCTACCCAAATAGTGCCTGGCTCCCAGCTTCTTCATGTGTATGGTTTGGGTCCTGGTTGCTAGTTGGAGGTCAGTCTAGAAAGGCTTTTTTTCCTCCTAAGATCGTATTTTAAAACTATGAGTATTGTTTACAGTTTCAAATGTGTAAGCATCTTAGTAAGCATAGAGTCATATATCTATATGATCTACGGTTATCTCCTACGGCTCTTCACACATTCCACTCATTTAACTGTTCTTCTGGCCCAGCATGGTCCCTTACCTTCACCAAAAGAAAGGCTATTAGGGGTAGCTTTCAGATACACTCTCCAGCTAGAAAACAAAGCAAAATAGAGAGAGTTGGGGGTTTTGGTCTGTATGGTGTTTTCAGGATGGCAGTAAAGAGGGCAAGTATGTCAAACAGGCAACCCAAGCAGGGCTGCTACTGACTGGGAGACTTTACAGCCTGCTGAAGAGTTGCTCTGCCTCTCAATTTCCCATTAGCTCTAGATCTAACCTGAGACAGACTATCCCTGTACTTTACTTTGAAGAATTAATAGTTTTAAGAAACATGGGTATAACCAGACTTCCCCCCACTTTTTAAAATTAGTGTTTATTTCCTGAATTGATACTGCAATCCAAAAAGAGCATGAAGTTAAAATGACAGGGGAATGCAGAGAGAAACTAATCATGATGGTGTGAAAGAAATTTCCTATAAATTTCGGACTAAAGGTTACTGAAACAAGTTACAGATATCTATGTAGAAAGGAGTCATCACCTCTAGATTCCTTTATGGTCTCATATACACCACTGGCATCCCATCACTGGTGTCAGCTTTGTAGGATTTGTACCATTTCCAGGAGGGTTTACCCTTCCACTCCTATGCTGAGCAGCAGATGGTGAGGCAGTGGCCTGTTCCTGGCCCAGTGTTCTGTAAGTGGACCAGAAAGGGCCCCATGCACCTTTTGTGTTCAGATCACCCTTCACCCCTCAGTTCAGGCTGCGTGTTTCTGTCTGAAACAATGGTTTTCCCTGATCCACCACTTCTCAAAGTGTTCAAAGACCAGGAACTCCACTTGTGTGGTTTTCTGGGTGTTGGCCAACAACATAGGTACCTTTACACCACAGGCTGCAAGTAAAGTAACACAAGGCTCTTTTTTGAGTTTACTCCAGCCACCCATGTGCCATGACACTCACTTGAGATATATTTTCTTATCTCATTTTCCTTAGTGCCAGCCCCGTTTTTCTTCAATATCCTCTTCCTGCCACCAGCCAGACTCCCTGACACCTACCATTACCCTCTCTTGTCCAACTGCTCACCCAGGAGCAGTTTCTTTCAAACAACCTCACACAGTATTCTTTGAAAGGGTGACACTGATATCCACAGAGACAGGTTTCTACTGTGAAATTCTGACATCCAAATGAGTTTAAAATTTCTTTCTCTGCTACTATCTCAGTGAATGTGCAAGTTGTGACTAAAGCAATAATTGATGGGTTTTGGCAAGTGCAGCTTTTAAGTAACTGTTGAGAATGCAAATACCTAAAATAACTATATAAACAATAAATATAAAACAGTTTGAAGTGGAATCTTTTATCTGAAGAGATAAAAAATGTCTATTTTTGCAGAATTTTTTCCATTTTACAAAGAGGGAACATGCAGATGCTTGCATGTCATCATACTCGGGCGTCATTTAGCAGGGAAATGTGTGCAGCAGGGATATGTGTGTATAACTCATGGCAGCATTTAAGCCTAGATCTACCATCTCATTGAAAATTGTGTTAATTTGAAAATAAAACAAGGCTCTGGGAATTTTTCAGAGTCCTATTAATTAATTTTAAAAGTTCCATTAGTTTGATGGAAGAAAGGCTGTACACTGTAATCATCTGTCAGCTGGTGATTTATAATTTTAAGTGGATTTAGGAACACAATCTCAGCCTCTGGCTCCTTTACAGAGCAAGCAGAGAGTCTACAGTGGCCTCCAAAGACTCCCAGATATGTCAGATTGCATATTCTCCACAAGTTTCCCACTTGTTTCCTAGCCTTGCAATGAAAAAGGCACACCAGATTTCCTTGGTGGATACTCCAGCTCTGGGTCAGCATGACAAACCATCCATCCTTCATGACAGTCCATTATGTGCTGTAAACTACATCACACTGTTTTGGCTCCAGGAAAGGCCAGTCATGGGGAAGGAGGTCAACAAGCTCTTCTCAGCTGTTAGAGCTACACCTTTTTTGGCTGGGGACTCATCTCACAAGGATTTTTTCCAAAGTGGTACTCTGAGAACAACATTGCTGGCTGCCAAATTTGTCTTGTCCCACTAGGTCCTAGATATTATTTGCTCAATGTACAAATATAACTGTCTTCCCTAAGTCTTGACCTTGAAAACTCAAGTGAATCTGACAGCTAGTCTGGGTTGTTTTTTCTTTTCTCTGTTAATGATATGTGAAAGTGGAAATTCAGAAGTTTCCAAAGAAATGCTGCTTTCCATATTTCACTTTTCTTCTTTACTTAGAGACATGGCCAAACATTGGAGTTTAGTGAGAAGCTGGCTGTACTCTGGAAATCACCAGCACAGGGACCAGGACTTTGCTGATGCATAAACAAAGAAGGACAGAGCTGTGACTGGTAATGCATGCAGTCCTACTCCTGATGAACTCAATAATCAAACCACTGCCATGCTAGGATCAGCACTGAGAGGAGAATGGAACAGCTGTGATGAGGAGCTGAGATTAACAGACACCAGTGCCAGGATATGAGACATGAAGCAGCAAAAGCAGCAGAAAAGGTCATTGCTGTAGAGGAGGAAGTGGACATCCAAAGTTGTGTAAAACCTTAAAATCATAGACTCATAGAACACTTTAGTTTGGAAGGGATCTTTAAAGCATGTCTAATCCAGTGCCCCAGAAACTGATGTCTTCTATTATGGGATATCTTCAAGTAGTTGAGGTGGTTCAGAGTCCTTTCCAATATGACTTCAAATGAGACCAAGAAATGGGGCACCTACCACCTCTCTGGTCAGCCTATTCCTATGTTTCACCACCCTCACTGTAAAAAAAATTATTCCTTATATCTAGTCTGTATCTACCCTCTTTTGGTTTAAAACCATTGCTTCTTTTCCTGTTGCAATTGACCCTGCTAAAATTCTGTACCCATCTTTCTTATAAAGCCTCTTTAAATACTGGGGAATTAAGGTCTCTCTGGAATGTTTTCTCTTCAGGGTGAACTGCCCCAACTCTCTCAGTCCTTCTACACAGGCGAGGTGCTCCAGCCCTCTGATCATTTTTGTCGCCTCCTTTGGACTTGGCTCCAGCAAGCTGATGTCCTTCCTGTGCTGAGGACCACAGAGCTGGATTCAACACTCCCAGTGGGATCTCACCAGAGCAGAGGAGAGAGGCAGAATCCTCTCCCTCAACCTACTCAGTCTTTGGATTCAGCCCAGGATATAGCTGGCTGTCTGGGCTGTGAGTGAGTGTTGCCAGCCACGTCCAGCTTTTCATCCCACAGCACCCCCAAGACCTTCTTGGCAGGGCTGCTCTCAATCCCTTCAATCCCCAGCTATATTGATACTGGGATTGCTCCTACCCAGGCGCAGGACCCGGTTCTTGGCCTTATTAAAACTTAAGAGTATCTCATGGGCCACTTCTCCAGCTCGTCCAGGTCCCTCTGGATGACATCCCATCCTTCAGGTGTGCCAACAGCACGACTGTCCTTGGGGTCATCTGCAAATCTGCTGAGGGTGCACTCAATCCCACAGTGTCACTGACGAAAATATTAAACAATGCTGGTTCCAGTAGGATCCAGTATAGATACCTGAGGGATACCACTTGTCACTGATCTTCATTTGAATGCATATTTTTCAAAACTCTCTGACTCGGTCCATAGATCCAGTTCCTTATACACCAAAAAGTCCACCCATAAAATCTGTATCCATCCAGTTTGGAGTTCAGAACATTGGGTGGGACCATGTCAAAGACATTAGAGAAATCCAGATAATCATCCATAGCTCTTCACTTGTCTACTCATGCAGACACTACACCCAGGCACTGCATTTTTACTGCAGATTTGGTTGCCTCCTACCTCAATGTCACCCATGAGGTCATTTGCACTGGTGACCATCAGGTCCAGTAACAGATCCCTTCTGTCAGGGCTGTCAATTACCAGGCTTAAGAATTTATTCTCCATGCATTCCAGCAGTCCCCTGGATTGCCTACAGGCCACCAGAGATGTTGGGGGTTGAAGCTCCCCAGCAGAACAAAGTCCTGTGAGCATGATGCCTCCCACAACTGGAGCAAGAAGATTTGTAGTCAATAGGCTCTCAGTGATCAGGAGGCCTGTAATAGGCATAATCCAAAAGGTTCCTTCTGTTATGTCATTTTCTGATTCTCACCAAAAAATTCTCAACCTGTTTGGAGCTGTTCTTCAGAGAGAGCCCTTCACATTCCATTAATTTCTTATGTAGAGGGCAACCCACAGAGAGCCCTGCCTGTCCCTTCTGAAGAGCTGTAGCCATTGGTAGCCACACTCATCATGAGAGTCATCCCACCATCTTTCAGAGATGGCAACTGGTTCATATCCTTTTAGCAGCACAGTGACTTCCAGCTTCTCCTGTTTGTTACCCACAACTGTACCCACCGGAGTAGCGGCACTTCAGCTGAGCTGTCATCTATGTAGCCTTTTTAGAGGAATGCTCTTTAATCTTTCTGAGATTTTGCACCAGTGTTCACCTCTAGGCTTCTATTACCTCAGGAGCCCTTGAGTCATCTCTGTAAGACTATTATTTTCTATTATCTATGATATATCATGCACATCTTGGCAAATCTTTGCAATTAAGAGGTTAAGATGAGCTGTACCTTAAAAATGAAGAATAGCCAAATAGTTTTCCAGATGAAGAGGACTTCTGGCTGCTGCCTATGACCTAGCAATATTTATCTCTAGATTCTTGAATTTTCCAGTCACCAGCTTTGGAGTGCCCTGTAGATTAATTAGTTATGCAGAGGGCACAGATCCAGTTTAGTGACATGCCACCATCACTCAATAAATATAAAATAAAAATATTGTTTTCACATCTACTTTAAATATCTACTTAATCAATGAACAAAGTGTGTACCTATATGTAGCATTACAGTCCCTGGGTGGGCAAGGATAGGTTGGATTTAAATCTACACAAGGACTTCACCTATCACGTTCCATCCTAAACTGCAGACATCTCACTGTTCAGAAGCTGGGCTGTGTGGGGATCAGACCAATCAGCAGATGAGACTGGGGTGTTTCAAGTTCCCTATATGTACTAGGTTTGGACAATAAAACAGGCTGCTTGTCACATGAAGCTTTGAGGCATGTGTGCCATCCCTGTCTCTGACCACCAACCCCATAAAACACATGGCCCTAATGTAATACCTAAGGAATTACATTGGAGTCCATTCATTTTCACTCTTGTCAGCTAACTCTGAAGCAAATTCATCAGGTGTATGGGTATTCCTCATTTAGGCAGCTTGATAAAAGGATGGACAGGACAGAGAGAGAGATGCACCACTTATACTAAGAGAGATGCACTAAACAATGACAATACCTGTTGCGCTGCACTCAGGGGAGGTGTGTCACTGCCTTCCAAGATAACACTGCCAATAACAAAATCAGTATGTCTTTGCCTCTACCTCAAACATCAAATTGTAGTGACTTTAAGGTAAATGTTTCCTTTGAAGTCAGTGAAGGTACAAGGACACTGGATTGAGGAGAATCAGAGCCCTAAAATGTTTATGGTTGTAGATGATAGAAGGGAAATCCTGAAGTGGAACAAACAACTCAAAGAGAAGATTTCAGCTTACCCCAGTCTGGACCAAGATCATTGCTTTTCCCCATCTTTGTGCCATTTCCCTGTGCAGAAATTCCTTGGAGCAACACATTGAGCACTGGAAACAGGCATGACCAAAACAGAGCAAGAGGGTCCCCTGAACAAGATAATGAGCTTCAGCTAGCTTGGACCAAAGCTGCTTAAATAGCTCCCCATACCCTCCTTCTTCAGCTACCACTAACAGTAATACTTTAAAAAAAGACAGTGGCAGTGCTTAATTTTAGATACTTAACCAGCCTTAGATACTTATATCTACCTGAATTCAGGTATGCCATGCACTACTGCATTGGTTCTGCTGTGGTGGGGTGCTGGGTGCAGTCACCTGTCCTGCTGTTGCAGCTGCTTGCCTGAGGCTTTATGAATCATAATTCCATTTTGGGAGATGGACTTGCTGCCAAGTTTGGTTATGATATGTTTCCCTTACGGTCCTAGATGCATGTTGCCTGCAAGACTACCTCTTGTGATGTTCCTGCTGCCTGCCAACCTTGTCTCCCCTTCTAGGTGCTTGCAGAGTCATTTTGGAAAGGGAAGTGCCAGGTTCTCAGCATATCAATTGAGGCTTTTGATGTTGTGAATACACTTGATTGTGTACAATCTACACTAGTCCCGTAGATCCTCACGTGAGTTTCAAAACATTCCAGTGCTCCAGCTTTGGGTACTCAGTGGGATAAAAAGCTAAATCCGTGACTCATGGCTCACATCCAGGCAATGCTGTAGGCACACTGCACTCCTGGCCCACAGAGGTGAAGTTGGAGTGAGCTCTAGGGATGGGAATCCTGTGCTCCTCAGAGTTGCAGTCACTGCAGAGCTTCTCCCAAAACTACCCTGTGCCCTGAATTCACCTCATCCCCTAAGTATTGCTGGGTGTTTAGAGTTTCTTCCCTCCAGAACAGAGCTGAGAACTTTAAGCAGAAAATAGAGGGGAAGTTCCTTGTTGTTTTCAGCTAAATTTAAAAAAAATGAAGTACAGAAGGCCAGGAATGTTCTTGATTACTTTACTTATTCAAAGATCTGTGCATCTGGGTTATTTCTTATCCTGAACGAATATAGTGTATTTTGAAACACTTGTCTTTCCTTTACACCTTAAAGTAAACAGCATCTGTTAAGGCACAGAGTGGTTTAAAATATACACCTGTGTTACTGGGGAAAAAAGGACTTTTATATAAGAAAGAAAATGGTGCCTTTTAACTAGCATATCCTATAAGGCAACAGAAAGCTCTATATCTCCATTAATTTAGGTTGGTCCCTTAGATTCAGTATTATTAATTACACAAATAATTGTACACCAGTTTAATGACAACTCTTTTATTCTTTGAGTTAACTCATTCATTTGGAATTTCCCATTGGAGATCCAAAGTGTGGCTTTGAATGCAAATAGTCACCATGGGCAGTTTCTGCAAACCAGAATAAAGTTATTCAAAGGAACTAGTGGCTTCATTTTGATCTTCTTGTTCATCTCCTCCCTGGAAGAAAATTGGAAGACAAAGTTTCATTTACATAACACCCAGTGTTAGGGTTCTGACTTGTGTATTTTGGAGAGAAAGTAAAAGGGTTAATTTAGTCCTCTAATCTATTGTTATAAGCCTAATTATTTTCTATGTCTTCGTATCATTAATGAATTGCTGTTTTTTCCATGCATCTCCTTCCCCATTGCTTTTGTTTAAACCTCCTGGTGGGAAGGGATAGATTAATTTTGTTGTGCCTTAATGGAACTGTATGCTACATTAGATTTAACCATTTGGCATGCACTGCCAACATCACCATTATGCATAATGAATTACTTTTTGTGAGTCCCAAACTAACATAGATCTTCAATGTTCCTCTGTAGATATTGCAACTACACAGCTGGCAAATATCATTACCTTGAACTTACATGGAAACCTAGAGCTTGATACAAGAAATCTTTGTAAATTTTTCTATTAAAAAAGGGAATTTCTTTTAAAAAATGTAGGTGCTTTCAAGAGAAGATGTGGAAAGCTCATTAGGCTTTTCTGTTATCTTCCATTAACTGTGTTTGATATGTGTATGCATGTGGGTGTGTGCATATCCTGGGCCTACAGCTGCATGCAGAACCCAGATGAGGCAGTGTGTACGTTGCGTCAGGACCAGACAAACTTCCTGTCCTCTGAGCAGTCTGCCTGAGAGTATGGAGATTAACATTTGTCTCAGCTGCTGAAGCTTTTCACACCTGAGTCCTTTGCCTCAGCAGTCAATCTGAGGACCCTGACAGGATTTCTCTTGCACAGTTTACTATCAGTGGAACAACATAGGGAGATGATTGATTGAACATGCAAACCAAGCTCCTTTCTCCCAGGTCCAGTGTCAGGTCACCTTTGTTTCCTCTGTTTGCTCATCATCAGAGGTGCTCAGCCAGTTCATCCGCAGGGCACCATATGCAGTACTTAATGAGTCAGGCATTTGGAGGCTTCTTTCACCACTTCTGCAGTCAGCTGGTTAAACCTTAGGACATTGGGTTCCAAGATGCAATCCACCACAGAAGGGTCCTTTCCCAGGAGCATGATGGTTGAGTTACCCAAGGAGAGGAGAATTAAGATGTGGTCCATGCACCTGCTCCTGCACCTTGTTCCCGGACCAGCTAAAGTCTGGCTACTGCAGCTCAACCTAAATCACACCTGTCATCCCATCCCCCTTGGACATCTCACAGTCAGGACAGTTACAAAGCTGTTTGTCCAGAAGTAACAGAAGTCATTCAAACCAAGAGACAAATGTGGCATACCCCAGCATGAGTCTAATAGCTCGTAACTGGTCAATGTGTACTGAAAAGCCTCTACTGACAATGTCGGCCTCTTTGTCTGTTCACCTCCACCACCACCCACTTTCAGCCTCCTTGTACCCAGCTCTGAACACTCAACTCTGTCTCATTTGCACGCCCCCTCTGAGCTCTTCTGTTTTTGCTGGACACAACAAAATTAACTCTGAAGCAACACTGAACTCTCAGGTAGAGACACTGAACTCTCAGGTAGAGACACAGGACTCTGAAATGCTACCTATATATCTCTGCCATGCCAATACAGCTGTTATGAACATCAATGACTGTGTTAAGCTAAAAAAGGCTTTCAGACAAAATCTGACATTAGGCAAAACAAAGCACAGGAAAAGCCAGTTCTGTGAACCTTCAACTGATCAGTTGTGGGAGTGTACTCCTTGTTGTCGAGTGACAAAACTATTTTTTGCCCCCCTAAAAAGGAAATAAGCTTATAAGTTAAGTTTCTCTCATCGATTATGTGAAAAAGCCACTTCACAGGACTTCAGAGACTTCACCTCAAATTTAAGGCCAGCAAATTGGATAGAAGCCAAAAAGTCCCGCCTGACTAACTGGGTAGAAAAAGAAGAGAACAAAGGAACTAAGAGCTTTTGTGAGGTGTTTTACTACGAGCAAGACCTCTTGTACCTGGCTCGTTTTTCATCTGTTTGTTATTTTGCCTTTTATTAAACCTTTTTGTTTCCAACAGTACAGCAGAAGCCATCCTGCTTATTTTATGCACCCAAAAGTAGGTGAGCTATCTTGTGTATATTATATATTCCTCTGAGAGCTTGTAAGAGCTGGCTCAAGGAAGAAAATATAATAATCAGTGTTCAGGACTCATCAAGGAAAGTTCAGAATATTCTGTGCATATTCCCTCCAATTTTTAATTACAGACACTGAAACTAATGAGTGCAGTGTTAGACTGCAAGCAAGGACACTGACTATAAAATTAAATTTAACTTGTGGAGATCTATACTTTTTTGCTCAAATGTCTTTGAAAGTACAAATAAAACTGCTTTGCAACACCAAGACAAGCAAAATACTTTTTTCAGCTGGCAAGGTTCTCCTCTAATAAATTCTTTGTTTGCCAATGGAATGTATTAATGGCAAGGACATGAATGTACATGGATGGAATTAACGGACAAAATGTTCATTAAAGTTAGATTTATGTATACATTGTAAAGTTGTATTTATGTTTGGTGTACGAAAGCAAGAAATTTCTTGTCAAATCTGAACATCTCAGCTGATACTTTCTACTTAAACTGGACTGCTTTGTCACTGAGGACTTAGAGGTAGGTAATTTCAGGACCCTCTGTTAGTGCATTAATGGTGCTCAGGAACAAGCAAACAAGCAAGCAGCTGTCTGCTCTGTTTCCTGATCTGAAGAGAGGTCTGCTAATTTTCCTGCAGCTCCATATTGTTGTGTCTGATGCAATAACTCAAGAAACTAACTCAAGGCATTTGTGAAACTTTGCATCACAGTTGCAACTGCTGTACATTTTATCTTCAGCTATAAGGAGACATTGGCACCAGATGAAGAACAGTGAAACATGAACTTCTGTGACCCCAGGGTCAGCAGAAGGGCTTGGCACTGCTCCTGAATTAGCATCCCTTATCCTCAGAAGATGTAGAGGAAGTTGGTGAGCATCCAGTGAGTGCTGACTGGCTGCGCAGGTGTGACAGGATGCAGAGGTTTGAGTGCAAAATGCTCATGTAACAGCCCATCTGAATGAAGTTCTTAGTCTAAAATGCAGACATGATCAGGTTTTACTTCAAATTATGGACTGTCCTTCTGGACAAAAACAGCAATAGCTTAATTTCCAAAGCCCATACAATGAGAGTAAAGGTCTCAGAGCTTCCAGGAACACCCAAGATACCATATGGAAGAGCACCTAAGTGTTTATGCTGCACACAGAGCATATGCTGCATCCTAGAGGTAATCAGCTGTAGGGGAGCCAACAGTAGTGCTGGGTATCAGAATACCTTGGTTATTCTCAGTACGGTAATTATATTTAGAGTTTGCAGATTGTGTAATTGGGGATTTCAATTTGGCATGAAGAGGGAACTGACTTAGATATGTCACTTTGGAGACTGGAGGTTTCTTCCCTGGCAGAAGGATGAAAAGCCTAACTCAGTAATGACCATGGTGCCTTGAGGAAATATTAGCAACAGTCTTTGGAAGAGATATTCTTAAAAATTCTGGCTTTTGCCCAAATACTTCTTTCCTCTGGTTAGAGAGTGCCTTAAACAGGGAAGTTTTTGTCTCACATTTTCCTTACCTGCAACAGGCACAGGAAGAGTTGTGACCCCTCATGAATTATGGACTTGCACTGTACTAAATAAAATGCAAAACGTAGCCCACCTTCTCAATGAGATGAGATTGTCATTTTATGAATTTTGGACCTCCTTACAGCATTCATATAATTTAATCCAACTTGCTTCATGATATAGTATCACTTACAGAGTAGCAAATACCACACACAGGCCGTGAGGAGTGTGTGTGGAGTGACTGTTTACCTGCCTCACCGGTTTCTATAAAGCAGTTTCAGTGAAGTTCATGAGTCCCATATTTCTAGTCAGGTGTTTTCACTGAGCATCAGCTCTTACCTTCTTACAGAGGGGTGAAGGGAGAGCTGCTAGAAACAGAGACAAAGCCAATGAAATGCTGGTAGGACACAGCTGCAGGGGTTGGGCTCCTGTAGGCCTCACACAGAGACTTTTAGCAGCATCACTACTTAGTTTCTGTCACCCAAAGGGACAGATTAGCAGAATCTGCTGTCCAGGCAGTACAGGGCCCCTGAGTCAGCTTCCCAAACCTCACCAGCTCTTCAACTTCACCTTGCCCCCAGTGCCAGTGTGCAGGTGACATGGAGAAAGTAAGTCTGCCTTGTTAAAAGAGTCATGTTTTCATTGCCTATACAGTGTGACAGACCCAGAGCTGCCCCAGATCTGCCACTTCTCTTCTGCTGTAACTCAAACACCCCAAAATAATGATTGCACTGAACTATGGACCACCATCACATGTAGCTTCAATCTGGAATGAGCTCATTCTATCTAGCTGTTTGTCGTGCTGCTAACATACAAACAGATATTGAATTGAAGGATAAAGAGAGCCAACAGCAAAATGCAGATGGTAAATCACATTTTTCCAGTCTTCTAAGGCTCTCTAAGAACTGTCAACAAGAGGATCATCCTACATCTCAAACAGTGAGATTAGGGGAGATAGAGAGATCTCTGAACTTTTACGTTGGAAGTATGCAAACCAGTGATAGTTTTACTTCAATTCCCTGGCATCACCTTTTTTAACTCATTATCATTGTTTTGGAAATTGGAAACAAAGTATTTGTGGAGGGCCATGAGCCTACTGGTAAAAGGGCAGTAGCAATGGCCTGGAGGGATGTGCCATAGGCTCTGGGCATCCCCCATAGGTTAGGGTGAAACAGAAGGCTTCCCCCATGGTGCTCTGCAGCAGTATGCTAATTTATCCCAGTTCTGTATTCTCCATTGGCCCACTGCTGTCCCTATCCCTTCTACCCCATTCTAAAATATTCCCCACTCCCTGTTTCCCCATTGGCTAATGTAACCCCCCCCACCTGTCCACCCTGGCACTTCCTATTGGCTCCTGCCCTTTGTAGCTCCCCTATGCCCTCAGCTGATTGGCCCTGATGCTTTGCTCCACCCCCTCTGTGGCACATTTATACCCTGGACTCTCCATTGCCCCTTGTCTTCTGTTCTGGGACCCCTTCAGCACCAGACCCTAGCAAACCCTTGCTGAAACCCCCTATGGAAGACCCTCCTGTGTCCAGCTGCCTGCTAGCTGTGGTGTGCTTGAGTGCTTGAGCGTTTGATTGTCGTGTGCCTGCCCAAATGTTCTCCTCCAAGGACACTTATGGGGAAAGGAGCAGCACTGACCACCTTGCTTCGCTGCTACAAGTGGTGTTTGAACGTGAGGCTCATCATTCTTGAGCCTCTGCAAGTGTCTCCAGTGGCTGTCGCCACTGGATTTTAAATCATATTTGGGAGACTGCTTTCTGCAGGGAAGATTCCATTTTGAGATGGCCTTCTTGAAGGAGTGATGAACGACCCTCCTGAAGTGAGGATCCATCATGCAGACAGGACTCCTGCAAGATCTTTTAGTGGACCCACCAGTTCTCACTTCGGACCCACCCACTCACTTCATAAGTGTTGGGTCAGTTATGCTCACCCTTATCCTTTCATTTTCCCTTTTAAATCTTGTGGGTGGGACACTGTGAAAATGGGATCCAAACTCACCATTCTACAATGGGAGTTCTACCTCCAGGTTAAAGCTGCCTTGTTTCTCAGGGAGTTCATCAACGGGAAAGTTAAAGGCTTTTGTTCATTTTATTTTTATTTATTTACAAGGGAATCAGTTATGCCACTTCAGGTTTGGGACAGGGTTGGGGTGAAGTCATATCTTTTGCAAACAGAGGGAAATTATAAAGTGGGGAAGTTTTATCCACTTCTCCAGGTAATTTATGATTCTGTTAAAGCTATCAGGGAAAGTTCAGAGAAAGTTGTTGGTTCCACACCCCCAGTTATCTTCCCAGATGTTCCTTTCCTCCCCCCATGTTCCTAACTCCTTGTCCTCTCAGGGAAGGTCAGGATGGATGGGAACTGCCAAGATGCACAGGAGAGCCACACGCCTTCTGCAATCTCCCATCCTCCTCTGTCCCCTCCTCAGGATGGCACTGATCATGCCATTCTGACAACTAATCTAACCCTATTCCCTATGCCCTCATACCCAGCATATCTACATCTCTAGGCCAAAATGGCATGCAGGATCCTTCTCCTCCCTTCCCGGTTCCTGCTCCTCCACCATCAGGCTCTTCCCCTGCAATGCCTTCCCTTCCACCTACCGTGTCTATGGTGGCTCCTGCATCAGGACCTCCCCTTCTTACCAATACAACCCTTTCTGGGCCAGGCCCTGCCTCTCCCCTTCCAGCATCCACCTCTCCAGCCTCAGGTCCCACCCCTACTGGCCATGACACTTCCGGCTCCCACGACACCGGGAGTGGAAGTGGACATGGTGGCAACTAGAAGGCAGCCATCTTGGCTGCCAGGGGCCCATGACACTGGGCCTCACCAGTTTGCCAGAGGCACTGTGCCCCTGCCAAGACTTCTTCCTCCCGGTTGGGGTAGGACAGTGACTCCTCAGATTCTAACACTGAGTCTGAGGATCGCTGGACAAGGGTGCAGAAGCAGGCCACTATGGAGCGGGACTGGAAGACTGCAGAGAGGATAGATGCCTGGCGTCAGCTGTTAAAATTCTCAAGAGGGATGAACCCCAAGTGGGAATCTATGCCTTACCAGAAAATAAAAGAACTCTGTAAGGCATGTAAGGATTACGGAACGAGGTCCCCATATTTTAATAATATTTTGTGAGTTATATTTGAAGCACATGTGCTCACCCCACATGATCCTTAGCTCACATGGTCTGAGACACATTATATCTGTCCTCCTTTCACCCACTGAACTCCTCCTTTCCAAGGCAACCTGGAAAAAAACAACTTAAAAAATTACTGAAGCTCTGTAAGGCACAGGAGGATCAACCTTGAAGACTTTCAATGGACTAATTAAGTGGTGAAGGTGATTGTGAAAAGCCCAAGGACCAGGCCAAAGACATACTGAAGCCAGTCCTCAAGGATGTTAAAAACACCGCACTTAATGCTTTAATAAAAACCCTAGATGAGACCACCCCACAGCAAACCTTTGCTGCTATCCGCCAAGGCCCAGAAGAAAACAACATCCAATTCACAGACCACCTCAAAAAAAGCACTGACAGACAAGTTGATTGTGAGGAGGAGAGAGAGGAGCTTATGCGGAAATTGACCGTCTCCAATGCCTACACAGAATGCCAAAAGATAATGAGAACACTCCCTCTCAACTCCCAACCTAAGATTGAACAAATGATAGAGGCTTGTGCTAAAGGTATATCTATTGAAAGTACTGTGGCCTTGGTGTTAAGCAAAGGGTAGCAGAGGCATTTGTGTTGGCCCAGGTAAAACCCTTCAACAAGGACAACATCCGCTGTTATAACTGTGCAGAACGGGGTCATATTCAAGTTGAATCTGAGAAAGTATTTCTAAAGAGACACCATGCCACCTCTTATCCCTTCTCCACTTGCCTAGGGTGCAGAAAATATTTTAAACATTGTCCCCGGTTGCAATGCCATGAGCAGGTCCAGCATCATCCCAGCTACCAGTCGCATCTGGTAAACCCCTGTCCTCATGCAGGACAGCCTCATGTAATGACATCAAATGCCAAGCTGTTCCATCCTGTGCTCCCCACCATCCCAGAGAGCACATGCACTGAGAGATCTCACCTGATGACATCGACCATGAAGGCCGCCAGCTCTCCGAGGCCTACCAACTTGTCCAGCTGGGAATCCAATGCCTGCTGGTGAGCCTCCAGTCAATACAAATTGATGATAAGGGCATTTACCGAAAACAAACAGGTAAACACAGGCCTGTTGATGGACCCCGGGATGTTTTAATCATTGGTGACTCTTTTTATGGACAGATGCGCTACAAATTCTTCCCAAAGTCCAGATGGTGGGGCCAATGGACGAAATTGCCATCACAGTCATGTGCATAGATCCACCCTGATTTCTGCATTAAGGCACTACCATCACCCAGGCCCTTCTATTTCAAGACCACACCAAGACTATCCCAGAAAACCCAGTGGCATTCTAGATAGAAACTGTGGGACAGGACAAGCCAATCCTTGAATGTTGCCTATTAAATAAGGGAGACAAGATCTACCTTCCAGGGAAGGTGGATGCCACAACAGACATCATCATCATCACCTGCTCAGAGTGGCCACTGGACTGGGAGCTGACTTACAATAACTTCTAAATAAATGGAAGTAACATATATCAATATAACAGAAAAATCTTTTCCCAAAAGAGATAAAACTTGGGATCTGGCTTTCATTATTAGTTGTGACGTAACTTCAGGCCTGTAGTAATGGTTTTAGTCATTTGATTAGATAGAAGAATTAGAACACCCCTTCTAGAATTAGTAACTTTTGGCCCCATTGGAAAATTAAGCCATGAAGGTGTGGACTTTCCCCTATCAATATAAAGAAATAGGGTAAACCTGGTTTACATGTCTGCTTGGTGGATTTGCAAAGCTAGGGACACTGTATTTAAGGTTTCTCTTGCTTCTTGAGTTACTATTTTGGGGGAGTTCAGGTCCGTATCTCCTCTTAACAAATCAAATAAGGGACCCAAGTCCTGACTGGTTATTCTGAGGACAGTCCAAATCCAATTGACAAACCCAATGACTTTCTGAAGCTCATGGCAGAGTTTCTGGGTTTTCCCATAGTTGGATGGTCGGCACAATAATGGTGAGCTCGTTGAGTTTGTATGCTAAATACTTCCAAGGAGGGGACTGCTGTATTTTGTCTTCAGCTATAGATAGTCCAACTTTACGTATCCCTTCAATTACTTCAGCAACAACAATCTGTAAGGCTGTATTGTCTTTGGTGGCTATGAGAATATTATCCATGTAGTGAAGTACAGTGGATTGAGGGAACTTCTCACAAATAGATGATAGGATTCTAGCCACATACCAGGCATATAGTCAGGGAATTCCTCATACCTTGTGAGAGCACAGTCCAATGGAATCTTTTCAACATTTTTCAAGATTCAATCATTCCATTTTAAATTGTCTGTTAATTGAAGGTACTGAAACAGGAAACCATGGTGCATCCTCTGGGTGGAGTGGGGTGGTAAAAAACAGTCTTTGATATCAATAATCATCAGTCACCAGTCCACTGGAATCATGTTAGGTGATGGTAACCCCAGCTGTAACGGTCCCATTTCTTCAATTACTTAATTAACTTTTCTTAAATCTTGTAATAGCCTCCATTTTTCACTATGGTGCTTTTGATAACAAATATTAAGAGTATTCCAGGGGCTATTTCTGGGGGTAATGTGTCCTTTGTCCAATTGTTCTTGAATTAAAGTCTCTAGCAGAGCTAATTTTTTTAGGGTCCACTGGTCAACCCAGATGGGCTTCTTCAATAACCAGTTAAGTTTTAGGGTGTTGCACTTGTCAGTGGCCTTCATTGAAAATTTGTTTCCAGACTGAGATTCCATTGAGACAAAATCTCAGTTCCCCAATTATTTTTTTCTTTTTTGACTATAAATGGCTTTATCTTGATCTTCTGGCCCCTTAAAAGTGACATGATGGGGGCTACACATGGTGACACTGTGTCCTCCAATTCCGATTAATGAATCTAAGGAAGGGACAAGAGTCCATTCTGGAGGCCAGTAAATTTCTGATATTACAGTTATGTTTGTCCCTGTGTCGATGAGACCTGAGAGGGTGATGTTCTTATCCAAACAGGTCAGGGTACAGGTCAGCCGAGATTTACCTTAAGTGATGTGTTGGGTCCACACGATGCATGGCCCTCCAGAGGTCTCATTATTGATGTCTTTATCAGTGTCAGGAAGGAGAAAAGCCTGAGCAAAAAACTAAACCTTTAGGAAACAAGGGGGGTTAGGACATATGGTCAAAATGGTAATTTCCTGACTGGATGTAAGACTGTAGGTAGCACATAAAATCCTTCTGCAGCTGATCTGTCCACATCTGCAATTAGAAAGTATTAAGGCCACTCTTCTGGGCCAAGGTGCCCTGTAGAAACTGTGTGGTGTGTAATGTCAGTGACCATTATTGGCTTGGCAGTTGACAGCTCCAGTCTGGTACCTGTTGACACTGAAACTGGGAGTTCACTTATGAGATGCTACAGCTCCTCACTTGATGGTCTCCAGAGCTGCTCACCAGGGCAGGTGACAGATTATCTTGTGTCATTGTGTGCCACTGTCCCATGCTCCACTGGCAGTTTCCCAGCTGGCAGCAATGCTACCTTTGGACTTAATAAGACCGGTTATTATTTTGATTGCCTTTATTGCAGTTACACTGTCCTTGACCATTGCCCCTTTTTGCAGTTTTTGCCCAATGGCCTTTTTGACCACAGTTAAAACACTGTCCATTTGATCCAGTTTTCCGATTTTGTTGGCCTTGAGGGTTTTGTTGAGAATTGTTTAATGCATTGACCAACACCTGGGCTTGAATTTTACCCGTATGTTCTGAAGTGGTTAGTTTATTACAGGCCTCAACCATTTGAGGAATGGTAGGTTTTAGCTGGGAAGGTAGTGCCCATAAAACTTTCTTCCATTCTGAACTGGTGTTTATAACAGCCAATTGTTTGAATAATCTTTCCTTCACTGGATCATCAGTTACTTCTTTTTCTTTGGCAGCTTTGAGTCTGTTCAGAAAAGTCATATAGGGCTCAGTAGGCCCTTGCTCAATACCAGCATAGTTCTGATGAGGTTTATTTGCTGCTGAGATTTGTATCACTGCCTTCCTAGCTGGGTCCCCAGCATCCCTGAGCACAGGCTTAGGAAGGCCCATGGCTTGCTGGTCAGGGTCTGTGTGAGCCCCCTTACCCACCAATTGGTCTGCAGTAATTTGCACCCTTGCCAGGTCATTGGCATAATCATGTAATAATTTAGTTAATTCCACCCCAATTCCCACAGTGAATACTCAGTGGGTGTTAACAGCGAGGTCATTAAGTACCGTGCATTGTAGGGGGTAAAAGTATGGGCTGAAAAGGTTGTCACACCCAGGATAGAAAAGTATGGTGAGCTGCTCTCATATTCTCAAGCTGCTTTACTTAATTTTTTGATTTTGCTGAATACCAGAGTTTCCCAGTATGGATTTCCCCTCCTGTTGTACCAGATTGGCATTCCTCACAATTTGTTTGCCAGTTCCCAATGCCTAATTTTCATTACTTTTCTTTCTATTTTTTCCTAGGCCTCTTCTTTAGATTCTGGCCAGTCGATATCATCCTCCAATGAGGAGGAAGAGGACGAGGATTTCGGAGGGATCACCTTTAACTCAATACACCTTCTTGTACTTGTGGTGTCACCTCACGCTAGACCTCGAGGCAGGCCAAGGTGACGCAGGCACCGCCATTTTGGGGGCGAGCCCTTCTGGAACCCAGGTGGTTGTGGTTCTGGCCTCCAGAAAAGGAGAGTAGCTACGAAACAAGTTTCCAGTACAGGCAGTGGGGGTTGTCTCCTTGGAGCACTGGGCATGTTATGGAGTAGGCAGGACAGCAGGAGGGGCTTTGGACAGAGTTTCCTGAAGTCCCAGAGCATTGACCAAAGGTGTTAAAACAACCTTCAAAATGGATGTCACTTTTAAAATGGTGGTTGGTGGTATTACAATTAGTGATGTTCGTGTTGGAGGTGAACTGCTTCATATTAGTAACATCAGAAGGATAAGGAAAACACAAGGGAACTGGTGGGACAGTGCAGGGGAGGTCCAAGATGGTAGTGTGCAGACCATCTCAGACCCCAGGTGGAGGGATAGGTGATGACGGACACAGGATGGCAGGGTCACCGGCTGAGCCGCATAATTCCTCAGGCCATCCATGGGCACAGGCTTCTGCCATCCCTGTCCTCAGAGTAGACAGAAGGAAAAAGCTTGAAGGAAAAGGGTTTGCTGGTTTCCCTGCGCTGATCTGAATTAGACTTTTGTTGCTCCGTGTCAAATAACTTTTCTCTCATTCCTGTTTTTCCTTTTGGTCTATCTTTATAATGTCAAATGTCTTTTTGAAGTTTGGAATTAATTTCTGGGTGGAGTGGTCACAATTTGCTGCCAAATTATAAATCTTTTTCCCCACCGAATCCCAGAAGTCCAGTGAATTTATCTTCGACTCAGCAACATCCGTAAAATTTTTATGGATACAGCAAATGAATTACTTAAGTTCCTTCTAAAATTTTTTGCCCCAGTTTGCCAATTTTAATTTAAAACTTTGGTAAATATCTCTCTCTTCTACGGTTGACATCCTCACACCCATTCCAAAAACTTAATTTAGAGTGCCAGCTGAGGGAAAATGAATGGGATGGACGTTCACCCTTCTCTTGCCTTATCCTTGAAGGTCGGTGATAAGACGGTGTCCTCCTTGCTCCTTATCTGGCAAAGTTCTCCTAGGCTTTGCCCCATTCCAGGCACAAAATAAGGGCAAGGTCCGACAACTCACTCCTGGAAGCAGGGTGGGCTCCCAGCAGGTCTCCTGAATGGCAGGAGTCCCTGTTCAGGCACCAAATGTTGCAATCCGGTTCAGGTCTGGATAGCTTTGGACTGGTAGCAACTATGTTCGTAATCCAATTAGGTGATTTTGAGGAGACACATGTCCAGACTAGTGGACTGGGAACTAAACACTCTAATAATGAACTGGAACATGAACAAACTACATGGGAGCACACCAGAAAACACTAGATGAAACCTGGAGTCCAGGGTAAAGCAGGGGTACATATAGGTTAGGGTTTAGGACAGCGTCAAGGCAGGATCTGAGGATGAGGTCCAATAGGAAAGGATATGAAAAACAACGCAGGGGTACATTGACCAATCAAGGGTAATGAGATAACAGGGAACAAATCAACGAGGGGGGGTGGGGGGCAGGAACAGAGAACTTTCTAGCACAAATCTGCATATAACAACTGGGGAATTCTGGGACTGGACTTTTTGACTCGCTATGAGTTTGAGGCATTTTCCCACGGCCTTATTCCCAGCTCATCTTCTTCATCTTGGGCTGAGTCAACCCCAACATCCTACACTACAGACATGAAGATGAGAGGAAAGAGAAAAAAAAGAGCTCTGGCCCAGTTTTCTGCAGGTTTTAGATGTTCCCATGTACCCCATCTCTTCAGCATTTCCTGCCCTGATGTGGCTCCACACACTTGAGTAAGAAGCATTTTGTATACATGTTATTCCAAACATGTCCCTTAGCCAACTGTGTTGTTGAAAATTCCATTGTATAATGGTCCCTTTAGGCTCTCACAACTTACTATCACCACAGAAATCCAAGCAGGCAAAAAGGTGAGCACAAGCATTATTGCTCTAATTTCTTCTGTATTTCTTGCATGTTTCTTGGAGCTGTACTGCATTAACAGCGTGATAGTAACCTCTGTTTCTGGTTCACCTGGAGTCAGACAGTATGTATATGCATGTCTCATATGATTACTCATTTATATTTACATACTACAGTGACGCTTACATCTATATTTATTTCTAAATAATACTATTTAAGGTGTGTTAATTTAAATTTTCTATACTTTTTTTTACTAAGCATATAAGGGAAACTCAGAGAACAAAAATAGTGAACAACTCTCACATTTTAAACATAAAGGAAAAAATATAACCAAACATAAATGATAAATCAGCTTTTTGTCTGAAATTGTTTGCTGAGAAACTGGATTTTTTTAATGTAGTTCAATTAATTTGCTATTATTTTTCAAATTATTGGATTCACCCTGTGACAATATGCTTATTTTCTATACTCTCAAGGCAATATGGAAAGGAAGAAATTCCTGTGATTATACTGCTAAATTACAGATAGCAGACTGGATAAATTTGGGACTGTATTTCTTTGGCCATGTAAATAACTTTTAGACAGCCATTTCAAAGATTATGTGCGAGAAATTGAAATTTCTAATGCATACTTGTCATTTCACAGTCAATGCAATAATGTTCCCTCATAATTTATTTGTTTTGGATTACCAAATCTAAGAAAAAAATTAGGAACTTTCTATGGCCACAGATTCCCTTGCGGTATTACAGTCATTGAGCTTTTATCTTCTCTGTGCAGTGTGTAAAATGATCTGTATAAAGCTTGTACAAGTTGGAAAACTTTTGAATGTTGTATGAAATAGTTTCATATTAGCAATTATTTATTCATTATAAAGCCAGCAATTAAAGCATATATATGAGATTAAGAATCAAAATGGATATAAGTCATGAGCCTTTTGGATGTGACAAAGGACAGCAATCATTTAGGTGAGACACCTGCTGGATGGATGAAAAAAACTCCCATTAGCTTTAATTTGGAACAGACCCAACTCACTTACAATAGAGCTTATTTTCCTATGATTTTGCGATTTAACTAATTTTGCTTGCATGTCATTGTAAGATAACTACCCCCTCGCCCTGCTCAAATGATTTCACTGCCTATCTATGCAACGCCATTGATGCAAACCTTCACAACTGAAAGGAAAATGGTATCCATTAACTTAATCTTTAAATGGATTTTAAAGCTTTATTATAAATTTTGAAGTTTTTCCTGTATTTATCCCAGAAATTTTAATGTGTCACTTAGAAGAAGCATGGCACATAATACAATGGCCCTCAATAACAGTATTGACTTAATCTCTCAAAATAATTTTCCCTCTCTGTGACATGGGATGAAAACTATTGTTTTAAGTATTTGTCTATACTGATGAAATGTATGAAAGACAGACTTTTGAGTATTCTAATCTCCTTCTTGTGGGCCCGTTTCTTTCTTTCTGTGTATTATCAATATCATTTATTTTACCTGTCAAGACATGAAGTAACTGTCATTGTCAGAACCTGCTTTTATTTTAATGTCCAAAGTGTAGCATAATAGTTACACACCTCCTGTCTTTTGCCCTCCAGTGAGAGCCTCTCCCATCCATGTGTAGTTTTATTGTTGGCTGTGTTTTATTGTAGGATGTAGTGCACAATTTCTGCTGCATTTCTGCTTAGTGCCCCACATGCTTGTGATGCAGGACAGGTGCTACATGCCTTGGGGCTGCAGAGGTGGGGTGATTTCACCCATTATCCTAAACCCTGGCACTGCCATCCAAGCACTTGCTTCCCCATAGCCATGGGTATGCCACAAACTCTCCAGTGAAATCTTTTACTGCAGAGCTGCTCTGTCCAAGCCACATAGCAGTCAGCAGTGGATTGCCTGGGCAGTGGTGCTGCAGAGGAAGGAAGTGCCCTCACCTGACAGCCTGCATGGATGGCTGATGCTCAATGGAGCCAGCAGTCACTACACATTAGCAGAGAAAAGTTGGAAGTATAAGGACAGGCAGAGAGAACTTTTCAGTCTGAACAGTGAATGAGAATAGGAAGAAAATAAGTAGAGGAAAGAGACATAATTTCTGCTACAGCCCCAGGTAGCCAATCTGTTGGAAGGAGGCTTTTCCTTAGTCACTGCAGCACAGGATTAGGCTAGCTGGATTGAACATATTTCGTATATTCATATTTTCAACTGATGCATTGACAGTAGTGACATGACAAAAGAAAGCTTACAACCCAATGCTGGAGGCTGAAAGCATGTAGTGAAATTGACAATTTCATGCAGCGGAAGCAGATGAAAGTTCAATGAACATGGGAGCCTAAATCCTGAGTTTTGGTGGGGTATGTTTGTGGGGGTGTGGACTGCTGGGAGAGAGAGAAGAAATGCTCTAACACTCCATGGTCAGCTTTCTGGGAGGACCTGAGTCAGACTTCAGCTATGACCCAGCACACAAATGCAAAGCTACTAACTTTTAAATTAAATGGTGGATGGCACATTTGGAGACAGATGAAAGGTTATGGAGTGCAGGATGGGTGGAGAGGAAAGGCAGGAATACAAAAAAGAGAGTAGAGAGGAGATAGAGAGCTTAGGACTCTATTCCTTAAAAACATGGCCTTTCATTCGCTTCTGTGCTTATCTGACAGCAAAGTCCTTCTGAGGCTTTAAATGTGTTTGAGACAGGCAGCTCTGCTCTCTAAGACCTTAGAGTGGCTGACAGCAGCATAGGTCATTAAATTCTTCCAGAAACAGGACAGTATTACACAGAAAGTGCTAGGTAAAACCCTGTGGAGACCAGGCAGGGATTTGGTTAGTGCTGCAGCTTGGCAGCCAACCCCAAGGGAAAGTGCAGTATCAGCCACAGTTCACTACTTGGACATATCTACACGTTATGGACAAAAGGGGGTTTTACCATCAGATTCCTTTTCGAGTCGAAGTCAGAGCTGTGTACAGTCACATGTCAGCAATAGTTCTCTCTATTAATTTTTAAATCTTTCTCCAGCCTTAGTCAAGGTGCTATTTTTCAGGATGTATCATTTTTCGAAAGGAAAATGTGGGGAAAAGACCGAAGTAGAGTCACTACGGGCCAAATAATGTTTCCATAAAATTAATGAAAGGGTTTTTCCATTGTCTTCAGTGGAAGAAACCCAGTGAAAATCAAGACCTAGTAAATTTACCTTCTGTAACTGTTGAAAAAATCAAGCACCATACATGGTTTGTGAATAGGAGCTGCTTGCTCATATGTCCATATTCAAGTGATAAACTTTCTTTCCTTTAAAGTAAGTATTTCAAAACAGTAGACAGTAATCTTCTGATCATTTACTTCTCTATGTATAATGGCACCCCCCACTTAAAAGAGAACTGACACAACAAGTTTTGGGAAAACCTAAATTTCCTGAATTCAAATTCTTTGGAGTGATATGAGGGAGAAAAAGTATATTTTCCCAATAAGATTCTGTATAAAATAGTTAATTTGCACTGTAATAGCTTGACCTTGTAATAGTATGCCTAGTGCTAGGACCTAGTTCTCAACAGAAAAAAAAAAAAAATACAAAAAAGAAGAAAACAACAACAACAACAAAACATGGAAACCACTCTTTCACCTGAAGCTCATCTTCAGAAGCACAGCTGTGGTGAGGACTGCCCAGCACAGCCCACTCCTCTCTCAGTCCAGGCCTTGCCAGCTGAGTTGTGGCTCACAGCAACAACAGCATCCACATACCTCATGCAGTTGTTTTGATGGCACGTTAGAGACAGACTACTCAGGCGACCAGCTTTGATGCTATAAAAAAGTCTGTCAACAAGAAATGTTGACTCAGTTCCATTTAAATCCATCAGGGCCACAGCAGACACTGCAGCAGCTAGGAGTGTACAAGATAAACCAGCCAATACCAAGTGATGTCCTATACCTGGACTTCTGTAAGGCCTTCGACATCATCCCACAAGACATCCTTATGTCAAAATTGAAGAGATGTAGATTTGAAGGATGGATTGTTCATTGGATAAGGAATTGGCTGGCTGGATGCAGCCAGAGAGCTGCTGTCAATGGCTGCATGTCCAGATGGAGCCCAGTGATGAGTGGTGTCCCTCAGGGCTGTCTTGAGACTCAGGCTCTTCAGTATCTTCATCAGTGTCAGAGGCACTGGGACCGTGTGCACCCTCAGTACATTTGCAGTGACAGGAAGCTGAGCAGCACAGATGACAGTACAGAAAGATGGGATGCCATCCAAAGGCATCAGGACAGCCTTGAGAAGTGGGCCTATGAGAAACTCCTGAAGTTCCAAGGCCAAGGGCAAGGGCAAGTCTCTGCACCTGGGCTGAGGCAATACCAGACATGAGCACAGCTGAAGCGGTGCACTTCAACAAGTCCCAGAGAGCAACCTCTGCTTTCGGGGTCAGGAGCATGCTTGTTAAAAGGAGGTAAGGGACAGTTCTTTGTGTGGTGAGGCAAAACCCATTTACTACCACAAAGAGGATCAAGGTGTTGTGGTGCACTTTTATTTGTAATTGGTTTGATCCATTCCCCCCTTTGTTTAAAATGGTTCAGCCTGGAATTCCCCTTCTTCCCTGGTCTGCCCCTCCCCAGCATTAGAGACCTGACAGTCTTTTGTCTCCTCCCTTGTTACCCCGGTAACCCCCTGTCAACCCCTCCCCGAGTTCCTGTCCATCACTCACTGGCCTCTCCTCTCTTTCCAGAAAGTTCTTCCCTTGCCAGTGGGTGATTGGATCAGGAACAAGGGTCCCTCCTCCTTACCACCCCCATTCGCCCAACGTTGTATCTATCATAAGTTTGTTCCCTCCCTGAGTTGCTCCCATTGGCCTCTGTATTCACCTCCCCCAAGTGTTCCACCCCCTTTATATACAATGTTCCCACCTTCCTCCTGGTCTCTTCCCGGAGGATTCCCTGGAGACAGTAAAGGCTCTGGACTGTGCCCCCGAGAAGAGTCCCTCTTTTCTTCTTATTTGCTTCGTCTACCTGCTTGTCGCCGCTACCTCCTGCCGAGGCGGTTCCCGGACGCCCTTGGCGCATCTGGGAAGCGCCCCACCGCTGTCAGCTGCTGTGCCACTGCTCAGCCGGTGCGATCTCCTCCCCAGCTCGGGGGAGTAGAGAGAGAGAGGAGTTCAAGGACAGCAGCGTGACAGGCTTGGCGCCCAACGTGGGGCCTGAGGACACCGCCGGACCCCACGTCAGGAGGAAAGTGGTCGGCAGGCAGGTTTCGCCCTGGCCTGCTAGATCACCATCTGCTCCGTGGACGTCAGCCTACCCGGGACCGTGAGCAGACCTCGTTTTAGAGGTGGCGCTCCGGACCGGGACGGGATCGGCAGCTCCTGCACCCCGGAGTCGGTCCCAGATGAGGTCTGCCCTTTGGAGTTTTTCCCGTCGGTACCAGTAAGAGGGTGAGTATCCCCAGCGCACCATCTTCGGGTGGTCCCCCTCGCCTAACTCCCCGGTTTCGCCCGGTCGGGTTCAGTGGTTTCGCCCCGGGGTGGGGTTAGGGCTGGTACCTGGGACGCTTTTTGTTCTCGTTACTTTATTTTCCACTCCAAGGGGTCAGTTGTAGCTGAGTCGAGATGGGTGCCAAACTCTCGGCTCAGCAGAAAAGAGTTTATCACCAGGTTGCGGGTATCCTTGGGGGGAGGGGAATCAAACTTGTTAAGCGGGAGTTGAAGCAGTTAGTCATATGGTTGTTCACTCAGTTTCCGCAGATTACCCCCGAGGTTGTTAATAAAATAGAGTTTTGGAATTCGGTCGGTGCCAAATTATCACAATTGGAGTTTGCGGGGGAATCAAAAAACAAAAAATTAGTATTTTGGAGTTTTCAAATTATTACTGCACTAAGAGAAAATTCGAAACTGAGGGAACAACCAACCCCAAGTTCGCGTTCACCCTGTCCCCGTGTCCCAGACCCTCTTTCCACCCCGTCTTTGCCCCAAAGCAAGGGAATCCTGAGGGGAACAGCTCGCGTTGGCACCGCGCCGGGTCCATGCCATCCCCCGGGTTCTCCTCAAGGTCCCTCAGACCCCCGCCTCCGGAGTCCTGGCCAGACTTCGGAGGATTCTCTCCCTAACCCCATTTCTCCTACCCCGAAGTCCCCAGTTACAAAGCCCAAAGTTCGTTTTACAGTCCAGGAGTGTGAAGGCTCTTGTGTGTTACCCCAAAATGGCTCCCATGGAGCACAAAATGGCGACAACCACATGGCTTTTCCCGCCGCGGCGTCGTCTCTTTCCCAAAACCCCTTTCTCCTTCCCGCCAATCCTTTTGTCTCCTCCCATTTTCCCCAAAACCCTGCCCCACCTTATGTCAGCCCTTTTGCCGTTGCTCCACCCCTTTCCCTACCCTACTCCCCTCCCATTTCCTCCGTCCCGCCCCCAGGTTACATCACCCAGGCGGAGCCTGTTCCACCTCAGGGCTCCGCCCACCCCCAAGGTGTTGCCCACTTTCCCACGCATTGTCCCTCCCTCCCTTGTTCCGGTTCCCACGCCCCACCTTCTGGTTCCCACGACCTGGCTTCCGGGGGGGCGGGGTCTGAGGACCAGAACACAGGGCCTGCGCATACCATCACTGCGGCCCCGGTCACATACCAACAGGAGGGACAGGGACAGGCCAAAGCGCAGTGGACCCCATTCCCCCACTCCACCATCAAGGAGCTGTGCAAGGCTCAGAAGGAGTTTTCCCGGGAGAGTGAGTACTTCCGGGGGCTCCTTCGGGCCTCTTTATTAGAAACAGATGTTGTACCCGCCGATTTGCGGACGCTTTTTTCATGCCTCCTCAACCCCACTGAATTTGGGGCGTAGGAGGAGGCATGGAAAAAGGGAATCAGGGACATCCTCCCAGATTTGTGGGCGGATGCCAATACAAGCACAATCCGTGGTGGTGAAGCGGTGTGTACCGAACATCTCATCGGTACCGAGAATTGGGCCGACGGGGCGGTCCAAGCAAGGGACATCCCCCGTGCTGCGCTCCGGGAAAGTGCCAGGGTGGCAGAGCGGGCCTTCCTTTCCTTGAAAACGGTAACACCTTCAATTACATTTTCTAAAATTGTCCAGGGCAGTGAGGAACCTTTTATAATCTTTGTCGAGCGTCTCCGCAGGGCTATAGAACAGCAAGTCCACAGTGAGAGCGCTCGACCGAGCGTCCTGCTTGAGATGGCTGCCACCAATGCAAACAACATCTGCAAGGCAGCCATCCTCAGCCTGCCCTTCGACCCGCCTCCCACCATCGAGGCCATGATAGAAGTCTGTCAGAGGAAGGTCCCAGCCATCGCTCGGCAAGACACTGAAGCCAAACCATCATCCCGCCGAGTGTCCTTTGCCGAACCCATCGACTTCTTTGAAGCGATGTCAGCACAGCCACACCAGACTCCCACCCTACCAAGGCCCCCACCGCGTGGACAATGTCATCTCTGCGGCAGCACCGAACATTGGATGCCGGATTGCCCACTCCGAACTCAGTTCTATGAGTTCTGGAGGAAGCAGGCGGCATCCCAGGAGGGACTCAACAAAAATTCAAAAAACTAGGACCAGAGCGCAGCCCCTCCCTGCGTGAAGACAAAAATGGGGCGGGTGTTTTCACATCAAAAAAAGGGGATTTGGGGAGGGGATCCCAATCCACCCACCCTACCAGGACTCATAAACTACCGGACATGACTTCTCGTAAAACACCGATCTTCCCGTCTCTAACCACCTCCTCTTTGGTTTCGCCCTACAGGTTGCAGTTGGTTGAGTCAGTCGACATCATGGACTCCCAGTGCCACCTTGCGATGGTTGCGCCACAGGCACCAGGTACCTGGAACCGGATCAAGAGTAGGTGTGTTGTTGTTGGGGACACCAAGTACACACCCCCGGAAATCACCATCATTCCGGGTTTGCTGTTGCATGCCATTGATTCATTTGCGGTAGGTTTTTACTGCATTAACCCACCTGTCTCACTCAAAAAGGGTCAAATTATAGCTCAGGCCATCCCGGTTGAGTCATTCGAAACATCAGAAATTACACCTCCGTATACATTTTCAACACCATCCACAACACCATTGCTACATGTTAACTGGACTCATGCAGTCGGAAGGGGGAAACCCCGACTGACATGCAATGTAATCAGGGATGGCCAGTTGACCAGAATCAGTGGCATGCTCGACACAGGGGCGGATGTGACGATCATTCCTAGTAAGGAATGGCCGCCACATTGGGAGTTGCAACGCGCGTGGCTGGACGCGTTCAAGGTGTAGGCGGCATTCAATTAGCTAAACAATCTAAGAGCGTGGTGCAAATTACGGGGCCAGATGGGCAATTGGCTTCTGTTCGCCCATTTGTGATGGATTATACGGAACCCCTGTGGGGGAGAGATGTTTTGGCCCAATGGGGAGCCACAATTGACTTACCTAAGGCTCCTCAGGTTTTTCAGTAGCGGCCACTGAAGAGCGCCGTACCCAAAAATTGACATGGAAATCAAATTCTCCTATATGGGTAGAACAGTGGCCGCTCAATAACCAAAAGTTAAAGGCGCTCACGGAGCTCGTACAGGAGCAACTGGACAAAGGTAACATCGTAGAGTCCAATTCTCCGTGGAATTCCCCCGTCTTTGTTATTAAAAAACCGAACAAAGACAAATGGCGGCTCCTGCACGACCTTCGCCAAATTAATAATGTTATTGAGGATATGGGCGCTCTCCAACCAGGGATGCCGTCCCCAACCATGCTCCCCCAAAATTGGAAATTGGCTGTTCTAGATATAAAAGACTGCTTCTTCCAAATTCCGCTACACCCTGACGACGCCCCACGCTTTGCCTTCTCGGTTCCCACCATCAACTGAGAAGCCCCAAGGAAGAGGTACCATTGGCGAGTCCTTCCCCAAGGTTTGAAGAACAGCCCGGTGATCTGCCAATGGTATGTTTCCTCCTTGCTGTCCCCTGTTCGAAAGGCAGCAAAAGATGTCATCATTCTACACTACATGGATGATATCCTGGTGTGTGCACCCGATGACCACACACTTACCCACGCGCTGTTCATGACAATCAATGTATTGACTTCTGCAGGGTTCGAGCTCCAGGAGGAAAAAATTCAAAGGATGCCGCCCTGGAAGTATCTTGGCCTGGAAATCACCAAGCGGACCATTGTTCCGCAGAAATTGGCTTTTAACACAAAAATTGAAACCTTGGCCGATGTCCACCAGCTGTGTGGGTCCTTGAATTGGGTAAGACCTTGGCTGGGTATTCCCACGGAAGACCTAGCCCCCCTTTTCAACCTTTTGAAAGGGGGAGAGGAGCTTAGTTCTCCCAGGACCCTTACCCAAGAGGCCGTCACAGCCTTGAAAAAGGTGCAGAACATCTTGTCACAGAGGCAGGCACACCGATACAACCCGGACTTGCCTTTCAGCTACATCATTCTGGGAAAGCTGCCACACCCGCATGGGTTGATTTTTCAGTGGGAGTCATCCACCAAAACACCCAAGGACCAGGGTTCGAGGGACCCTCTCTTAATCATAGAGTAGGTTTTTCTCAGCCATCATAGGTCCAAGAGGATGACACGGCCACAAGAGTTGGTAGCTGAGTTGATCCGGAAGGCTCGCCTCCGGATCCGGGAGCTGGCTGGAGTTGATTTCACATGTATTCATGTTCCAATTAATTTGAATTCGGGCCAACTAACCAAGGCCATGTTGGAACATTTACTTCTAGAGAATGAGGCTCTCCAATTTGCGCTGGATTCATTCACTGGGCAAATTTCAATTCACAAACCGGCCCACAAATTATTTAATTCGGAAATGAATTTTAAACTGTCGTTAAAGACAGTTCAGAGTCGGAAACCTTTGAAAGCCCTGACGGTTTTCACAGACGCGTCCGGAGCATCCCACAAGTCTGTAGTGACTTGGCGGGATCCTCAAACTCGGCGGTGGGAGGCAGATATTGAAAAAATTGAAGGTTCACCTCAGATTGCCGAGTTGGCTGCAGTAGTCAGAGTCTTTGAAAGGTTTTCTCAGCCCTTCAATCTTGTAACCGACTCTGCGTATGTCGCCGGTGTCGTTTCCAGAGCGGAGAGTGCAATTCTCCAGGAGGTTTCTAACATGGACCTGTTCAGCTTGCTCTCAAGATTGATAGATCTAGTCTCCCGCCGAGAGCAACCCTTTTATGTTATGCATGTGAGGTCACACACCGACCTACCGGAGTTCATCGCGGAGGGCAACCAGCGTGCCGATGCCCTAGCCGCCCCAGTTGAGATGGCCCCACTCCCAGACGCCTTTCAACAGGCGAAACTCAGCCACCAACGATTCCACCAAAATGCTCCTGGCCTGGTCCGTCAATTCCACCTGACGAGGGACCAGGCGAGAGCAATTGTGGCCACATGCCCACAGTGCCAGGCATTCCAACTGCCCGTAGTGGCTACTGGCGCCAACCCGCGGGGACTAAAGAGCTGTGAGATCTGGCAGACTGATGTCACCCATATCCCAGACTTCGGCAAGTTCCGGTGTGTGCACGTCTCTGTAGACACCTTTTCTGGGGCCGTCTACGCCTCTGCCCACACAGGGGAGAAGACGACAGATGTTAAAAAGCATCTGTTACATTCCTTCTCTGTGCTGGGCATCCCCAAGGAAATAAAAACTGATAACAGGCCAGGATATAAGTCCAGGGAATTCCGGAGCTTCCTGCAGGAGTGGGGGGTAAGCCACAAAACCGGCATCCCTTACTCTCCCACAGGACAAGCGGTGGTAGAGCGGGCCCACCAGAGCATCAAACGTACCCTAGAACACCAAAAAGGTGCTATGAAGGTGGAGTCCCCTCAGATCCGGCTGGCCAGGGCCTTATTCACCATCAATTTCCTTAACTGTAGTTTTGATTGCCTGAACCCGCCCATCGCAAGGCACTTTAATACCTATGAGGACATGCACCTGAGGGCGAAACCCCCTGTGCTGGTGAAGGACCCAGAGACCTGGAAGGTGGAGGGCCCCTTTGACCTGGTTACGTGGGGCCGTGGATACGCCTGCGTGTCCACCCCCACAGGGTTGAGGTGGGTCCCTTCCAAGTGGGTGAAGCCCTACCTTCCAGGGAGAGCCCGTAACATCGGCTCTGCGGCGCAGGTGGAGGAAGCTGCGTGGAGACGGCAGAGAAAAGAAGTCTGTAGGTCCGGTACCCCCCAGGCTGAACCACCACCAGATGAACCCTCTGTATTAACCTATTTCCTTTGTTTGTTTCAGTTGGACCCCTCTTCACCATGATTTCGCTTCTGTTGATGATCCACCCAGCCGACCTTTGGATCGTTCCCTAACCAAGGGCGAATGTCTAGCGAACCTTGGCTCAAGCGATGGGGCAAGACCACCTGTGCCTGTCAAAGGATTCTGCAGCAGATCCCCTCTCGTCTTGTCTCGTGGGAATTCCATTCGGTTTAGATGATTTTCCCCCTCCCTTATTTCCCTATGTAAATCACCTGTTTCCAGAATTCGATCCTATTGGTTTTATTAATACCCAACGCCAGTGGGAAGAATTCATGAAACTCCTTAATTATACCACCGATGTGCCCACGGAGTTTGAGCTGCTCGGTTCCGCACGCGCCTCCCTTTGCCTCCATTTCCTCCCTCACCAGGGCGCTGTCCCTGATCGGGTAGTGCACTTTAATCATGAAAGATACCAGGCAAAAAACTGGTGCAATTTCACCCAAACTGTTTATGTTCCCAATACCTTTTATTTGAAACCCGCACTCCTCCCTAAAGGCGCGTTCCTAATCTGCGGTAACCGAGCGTGGGCTGGAATTCCCCCTCGCCTGTCCGGAGGGCCCTGCACTTTTGGGCGGTTGACGCTGCTTACCCCCAATTATACGCAAATTCTTGATTGGAAAAAGAGAAATGTCACACAGGATTTGGCCAGAGTTAGGAGAAACACCCACAAATTTGACCCAGACTGTGACACCGAAATTGTTCATTGGGCCAAACCTAAAAATATCGCGGTTTCGGTATTTTTGCCGTGGGTGGCCGCAGCCAAGGCACTGGGGGAATTGGGCAACCTCGAGTGCTGGGTGGCTAAGCAAGCAAATTTAACCTCAACTGCTCTGGCGGACCTCCTAGCAGACGAGGAAACAACGAGACAAGCAACTCTCCAGAACAGAGCAGCGATTGATTTCCTGCTCCTGTTGCATAACCATCACTGCGAGGAGTTTGAGGGACTCTGCTGCATGAACTTGTCTTCGCGAGCTGAGGACGCCAGACGCACCATCCGCCGAATGTCCAAGGACATGGACAATATCAAACATCAAACCTCGGACTGGTTGGGGAACTTGTTCACGAAACTTAGACTTTCGGGTTGGGTAGGATCAATCGTTCGTACAATTTTAGTTATCTTATTCCTGTTGTTTTGTTTGTCATTTGGGTTCTGTATTCTCTATAAGTTGCTCTCCCGAATTTTGTTTGCCACAACCCCCCACATTAATCATGCCCAAGCATCCCCTGACAGTGCCCCCACCTCAGATGAAGTCCCAGATAAGGAGGAGAGTGAGGGACAAACCACTGGAGCGACCCAGTGGTTCCAAAGTGATCAGGAGGATGAATCTCCAGTTTAAAAACAATTCTCATTTAATTTTTTTTTAAACAAAAAAGGGGGAGATGTTGTGGTGCACTTTTATTTGTAATTGGTTTGATCCATTCCCCCCTTTGTTTAAAATGGTTCAGCCTGGAATTCCCCTTCTTCCCTGGTCTGCCCCTCCCCAGCATTAGAGACCTGACAGTCTTTTGTCTCCTCCCTTGTTACCCCGGTAACCCCCTGTCAACCCCTCCCCGAGTTCCTGTCCATCACTCACTGGCCTCTCCTCTCTTTCCAGAAAGTTCTTCCCTTGCCAGTGGGTGATTGGATCAGGAACAAGGGTCCCTCCTCCTTACCACCCCCATTCGCCCAACGTTGTATCTATCATAAGTTTGTTCCCTCCCTGAGTTGCTCCCATTGGCCTCTGTATTCACCTCCCCCAAGTGTTCCACCCCCTTTATATACAATGTTCCCACCTTCCTCCTGGTCTCTTCCCGGAGGATTCCCTGGAGACAATAAAGGCTCTGGACTGTGCCCCCGAGAAGAGTCCCTCTTTTCTTCTTATTTGCTTCGTCTACCTGCTTGTCGCCGCTACCTCCTGCCGAGGCGGTTCCCGGACGCCCTTGGCGCATCTGGGAAGCGCCCCACCGCTGTCAGCTGCTGTGCCACTGCTCAGCCGGTGCGATCTCCTCCCTAGCTCGGGGGAGTAGAGAGAGAGAGGAGTTCAAGGACAGCAGCGCGACATCAAGGGACAAAGACACAACAGGCTGGAGGGCACAGGAATAAATACTGGGAGAAACAGGTGGCTCTGAGGGTTAAGAGCCAATGGGACCAGGGCAAAATGCTGCAAAGGAGGGGAAGCAGACTAGGGGAACCAATGGGATAACAGGAGCGGAACACTGTGGCAAACTGGGGCCAATAGGGATCAAGAGAGGGGAGAGCATTCTAGGGGGATACAAGTATGGTAAAGGGGGCTGAACAAAGTTGACTGGGAAGCCAACAGAATTTAAAATATTAACATGTGCCTGCAGAGGCCTGTGGGAGGGAGGCTCTTCTTACCCTACCCTTAGAGGGGTGTTTGTCCTTGCTTGTATTTGCCCTTCCCAAACTGAGGTGTTACAGCCCCAATGGCAGGCCCCTGAGTCTTCACATACAGCCTACAGCCTGGAGAAGAGCTTATTAGGAGCAGTCCTCCAGAGAAGCATCTGGGAGTACTGATGGATGAGAGGCTGGATATGACCCAGCTGTGGGCACTCACAGTGCAGACGGTCAAATGTGTCGTGGGGTGCATCCAGAGCAGCACAGACAGCAGGGCCAGGGAGGGGATTCTGCTCCTCTGCTCGGCTGAAACCACACCTGCATTGCTGCATCAGCTCTGGGGTCACAGCACAGGAAAGACATGGACGTGTTGAAGCAGGTCCAGAGAATGCCACAAAAATGATCACAGAGCTGGAACACCTCTCCTGTGAAGTCACACTGAAAACACTGGGGTTTTACATGAAGAAGAGAGGCCTCCATGAAGACCCCTGCAGCCTTTCAGTACTTGAAAGGAATATACAAAATATGGGCAAAATTACTTTTGAAGTAGGCAGATAGTGATAGGTCAAGGGGTATGGCTTTACGCTAAAAGAAGACAGCTTTAGATTATATGGTAGGAAAGATTTTTTTACTGTGAAGGTGGTGACACATTGGAACAGGTTGACCAGAAGCGTGACACACCATCCCTGAAGTATTAAAGGCCATGTTGGGTGGATCTTTGAAAACCTCATCTAGTAGAATATATCCCTGCTGGAACGTAAGGGAGCTGGAATTAGATTATCTTTAAGATCCTTTCCAACCCAAATCATGAACCTCTCAGTGATTAGAAAGAATCAGGAAAAGTCAAATTATTTTAATTACACTGTCACAGTCAAATACGAAGTGATCAAATTTTGCCATCCAGTTCCCAAACGCAGGCAAAATTTGTGTTCCACGTTTGCAAATAGTTCTGTAAACTGGAGTGATTATATTTCCCCTCATCTAGCATTTCTTACTGCTTAGTGTAAGCAGACTCAAAGGATATTTGAAAACATACACAGCCCAAGACAACTTGGGATAGGTAAGGTCATAAAATGTGTGGAAGCAACAGAGTAGCAGAAAAATACTAATTGGAACCACTGGTGTTCATGGGTTTTTCTGGTTTTAGAGAGGTGCAAAATTTAAATTTGTCAACCATAAATGCCTTTGGTTATCAAGTTAGCAGCCTACACAAGAGGAATATTTAGAGCTGTGTCCCACATATGGCTCCTTAGCAGCCATCCCTTGGAGAGAAGGAATCTTCCTCCTTTGTTGGAGAAACAACAAACAGTCTAAAAGGTCTCAAAAAACATGTTTGAATTATATACCATAATTTAATTCTGATTTGTTATTCTGAAATGTATTTGGAATGACTAATATTATTCTTCTACATGTCAGGCAACAAGACCTATAATTCCAGCACAAATCTTCGGCAAGTATAGATAGAGAGGTGAATATCATGTAGAGTCCATGAATATTCTATGGATAGCCAAGAAATCATTATCCAAATTAAGGCGCTTGTCAGATCAGAACAGTCAGAGCTGGTTAAATCATACTTGTTTTATTGGCATTGTCTCAGCACAACACAGATTAAAGCAGAAACTAGTTTAATAAGACATTTGAACAAGTTTTGACTTTTCTTTTTTTTCATTTAGCTGATAAAATTGGATGTTGGCAAACAAATTGTGATTAAGCAGACCTGACTGCACTTGACAAACATATTGGTATTTTAGGATTTTTAACAAGGTTTTCAGGCTTTTCAGTGTATTTTTGATGACCACTTCTCTGTGAAGTTCTGCTGAAGGTGATGCCAACATCCTCCCAGGGCGGAGGTTTTTCCCCTGCTTGGCAGATAACTCTGGACCAAACACAGCTACCAGTCAGGTCAGTGACAGATGTCATTGTATACATCTGTGTTGGCTTCAGAATCACAGCAAGCATAAACATCAATGAGATTTGTTTGGGATTAGAATATATTTGACAAGATCTTCTTAATGACCAGCAGGAGCTCCATGATGTGGCATTGTCTTTGTCACTACCCGTAGCAGTATGTTTTTGTAAGTTTTACAGTTGTTTTATTGTAAAAGTCAGTGGTTCAGTGTTAGTTAAGTACATTGGTTTGGTCCATGTACCCCCATTTTATCCCCTCAGAATGGTTTCTCCCAAGTTGTTTACTCCTAAGTTTTCCCAACACTTAGCTGCCACTCAGTGTGTCTATCTCCCTGTTCCTCCCCTCCTTCCCTTGTATGGCCCTGTCAATCCTAATTGTGCTACCCCCTTCTCATGTCTGTCAGCCCAGAGCCACCCATTTTGTTCCAGAATGTTTGATGACAATCCCCCTTGTTCTAACAGTTAATTTGTCCTCAAAGCTTCTCCCCTCCCCTGCACTGACCCTATTGGTTCTGTTAAGCTCCATACTCCTCCCCAAGTATTTCCCCATTGGTTGTGTGAGATTCCCACCCCCTAGCAAGCTCCCTTTAAAAACCCCGTGTCACTTGTCCCTCACCCATCCTTGGAGTAATGCTTTCTTAGACTACAAATGAATGTCCTATCCTTTGACTTTTTATCTTAGTATTCTTGTGGTGACTTGCTGCAGCGTCAGCCACGCTGCTGCACGCACTGCCAACTGAGAAGCCTCGGAAGACGTTCAGGGAAAGCCTCTTGTGTGTCCCTCTGGTCACCCAGGGAGCTTGTTAGGTGGCATTCCACCACTCCATGACTGCAGGAGAACCACAACCATTCTATATTTCTCTCTCACATCTGCCTTATTTCTGTGTGGGCATTTCGATTTCTCTAGTAATGCCATGCACAAATACACAGATCTGTATAAATTTGGCACAAATCTCTTAAGGTCAAGTCAGGAAGTTACTGAGCAGAGAACGAATGAAATTTCAAAGAAAATCTAGCAATGTAACAACCAGTAAATAAAAGCACTAGAGTTTGCACAAGCATAATATTCTCTGTTTGAGTTATGAGTTATTGTTCCTTGTCCACAGTACCAAGTTAAATAAGCAGTGCACTTTAACAGATAATTGTATCTGGAATTTTTCTAGAAAGTTTACTGGGCTATGTGTGGGAGACACATCTTGTTATCTACAGGTCAACTAGCTGACAGAATCCGAAAGAACACTAAAAGGCTGGATGGGATCTGGAACATTCATAGGAGGCCACGAGGATGATCCAACAGCTGGAGCACCGCTGCTATGGAGACAGGCTGAGAGAGTTGGAGTTATTCAGCTTGGAGAATTGAAGGCTCCAGAGAGACCTTTAACAACCTTTCAGTATCTAAAAAGGCTCCAAGAGGGCTGGAAAAGAACTTTAAACAAGGCCATACAGTGCCAGGACAAAGAGAAATGGCTCCCCACTGACAGAGGACAGGGTAAGATTAGAAGCTTTTAAGAAATTCTTCCCTGTGAGGGTTGGGAGGCTCTGGCACAGGTTGCCCAGTGAAGCTGTGGCTGCCCCAACCCTGCAAGGTGTTCAAGGCTAAGCTGGACAGGGCTTGGAGCAACTTGGTCTAGTGGAATGTGTACCTTCTCGTGGCAGGCAATGGGTCTAGATATTCTTAAAAGTCTCTTCCAACAAAAATCATCCCAGGATCTGGAGATTCTGCTACTCACAGCTGATTTGAGATACAACACTTAGGTCTCCTGGTACTGTCCTGTCATCGCTACTCTTTCCAACAGTTGCTTGGCTTATATCTGCAATGAAAAGGGCACTGTTGGTCATATCCCCAGCATGCAGAGCACCCAGAGCAAGGGAACTCTTCTCCCCACCCCAGGGAACTCCTAATTTCACATGCCTGTGTGCTGCACTGCCTACCTGTGTACCTGACAGACACTGCCTCAGAAGAAGCACAACCAGTGCCGCCTCTTCAGGAGAGATTATCAGGACAGTGACTGGCACCATGAAAACATCCTCACTCTGCTGAAATGAGACACGTGACAAGGTTTTTGATGGGCAGTCCCCAGTCCCTCTCCAGATGCAGGAGTCCACCTGTACCTGCCAACTCAACACCATCTCCCTCCATAGCAAACCTCTAGCTTTGTCTGCTGTCCTTTCCCTTTCTCCTTCCATCCACTAGAGAACCCTAAGCTGTCACAGTCCTGTCTCAGCTGATCCCAGCAGGCAGACTGACCTCCTTCTTGCACTCTGCCTCCCACTGGCTAATGGGAACCTCATCCTCCACTGTCACTGGCTTCTCCTTTGACTTCCATAAATCCACACATTCCTTGGTATTTTTCAAAATCTCCAACTGGTTTTGTTCTCTTGTATCCATCAGTTCAGAGACAGCAAAAACACACAGGCACCAGTGGAAGAGACAGCTGAACTCAGGCAAGCCTCACTTGCAAACACTTTTACCCTACTGCATGACTTGGTGACTCTCATGGCATTGAAACCTATAGGAAAACCCTCAATTCTGCATTTCCTTTACTTCTAGAAACCATCTTTTCTTTTTTCACAAATCCTGGACCAGGAGCTTGAGCACAGGCATTTGATGTCCCACTCTGCCATAGCTGTCAGCATTATCTCTTCCTGCTTTGAGTTTAGCAATATATGCTTCTGAGATCCAACCACGTTTGTGCTACCTCTGCCTAACATGGACCAAGCTGAGGAAACCCAAGGGCTCCCCCAGGCAGTCAGAGCATTGCATGCCGCCCACAACCATTTACCTGAGCTGGGAGCATTCCTCACAGCAGGATTCCTCCTATAATGACCCAAGAGAAGACAAAGACAATTTAGGGCTGGGACATACACAGCTCTTAGTCACATATCAAGCACCTAAGACTGGAGGAAGCAGCTTGTGAAACTAGTGGATCCCCCCCCCCCCCCCCCCAGGTGCTGATCTGGCCACTAGCCACATGCTCAGTATGCCAGGAATAGCCATCAGGAAGCCTCATGTGGGATCGGCCAGAGTAGCCTCCCCAGGCAGCTGCTGTTGAGGTGACTGCAGCACCGAGAGCATCACTGCTTCGGGCAGCTTTGACAACTCCCCCAGCCCACCAGACACCTGAGCCCGGATAATGTAGTGACAGCCTCACCAGATACACAAGAGGACTCTTGGCTTGGTAGATCCAGCAAGGTTTATTTGGAGAAGGTCCAGTGGTCCAGGTGGGGGGAAGGGTGAGGAAAACAAACAGGAGCACAACCACCACAGAAGGAAATCAGGGGCCAACAGTAAACAGCAGGGGAGAGGCTGGCACATATAGGAAGGGTAGGAGGGGTCAGGCTACAAACAGTCCAATGGGGAGAGGGTCTAGGGGAGGAGTTGGAGTGGGGTGACACAGGTGGGTCCAATGGGAGAGGGGAGGCAGTGTGACTTTTTGGGGAGAACCAATGAGGAAGCTGGAAGCATAGAACTTACTGGAACTGGGGAGTGCACAACATTTGATGAGCAGAAGCTCATCTACATAGAGGTGCAGGGGATCATGGGAGATCGTCACCCTGACTGGGGCAAAGGTGTTCTCCCAAGGGATCCCAGCCTTGTTTCTGTCATAGCTGTCTCCCACAGCCTCACCCCTGGAGATGGACTCATTGGAAGCCTTGAGGCATTCAACAGCATTGCTAAGAGCGTGTCTAAGGAATGAACATGAGTATTTTTCAAGAGAAAAATACTATATCTTCTTAGGAAAGATAAGGGAGACAGTGGACAAGTTTTAGGATTTACCTTTCCTTCAACTGGTCCAACCACAGTAGGAAACTTCAAGTCAAAACAAGTCAGACTGCAAGCAGCAGTCATTCAGTCTGAAAGAGACACTGGCTTAAAGTTCAATAAATCATCCTCATTTGCCATCTACTCTCAAACTACATTTGTTCTGCAAATTGCAGAACGTTTGTTTAACTCTTTGCATCTTGAAACTGCCAAGTCTCTCTGCCCTGCCTATCAGTCCTCTTCTCTTCTCCTCTCAGTACCTTTGCCTCTTCTATTATTCATTCTTCCACCTCTGCTCCTTCCCAGCATACTCACAGACAAGTGCTTTATGAGTGAAAGAGAGACAAAGAAAGATCGCACAGGCCATCTTTTTGTTTATTTTCATAAAGCATTTTGAGAGTTAATCTCTGAGGCCTTTTCTCTTGATCCAGGTGGGGTAAAAAATGGTGAATGAGTTGGGAATTTACTGTATTTTACATGTTGCTCAATTTACTGAATTTTTTGTATTGGTAACAAGATTGCAATAGGTGATGTTTGTTCTTAGTACTTCACATTTGCTTTTAGTACTCATAGTAGCTATTCCAGCACAGCTAAAGATGATGCATGCACTGTCTTCCTCAAGAACTGGAGTTTTTGACTTTTCCTTTTTCACACCACTGTCATGCATGCTATAAGTAATTACGTGCTGTGCTGTATGAGCCTCTGACTAAGCATGTCAAAGTCTGTATGGTTGTACCTTGGACTTTGGATTCTTACAAGGTTACCTGGAGACAATTTAGCTGGTGCAAACACCACTGGCCCTCATGTCATATATTCCCATTCAGGCTAGATACAAACTGAAATTCAGGTATTTTCTCACAAACCTGCATAGAGCAGTATTACATACTGACTGCCAGCTGTTTATTACTCTCCACAGTGTAAGGACTCTCTCCCTAAACTGGAGCAGGTGCTGAACTGAAACATGCATCTCATTACAACAGGGATACTCAACCAACTGAACCACCATGTTTTAAACACATAATCTGGTGCTGTCATAAGGCTGTAGGTGCACAAGATTTGATGCACTCAATGGCAAAAAATGAACTATTACTGTTCAGGAGCTCTCACATATGCCAAGGCCAGATAATGGTTTTAAAAAATACTCTTCCTGGGTGGTGAACGAGATCTTTGTGACGTAAATAGTCCTTAGTATAATTTTCTCAGAGACTGTATCCAGCATGGCATTATGTAGCAATGTCTTCCATACAAATTGCATCATCTTTAATTTGTTGCAATTTCATTGCCTTAAGGGCAATGAGAGATCCCCGTGTTGTGCTTTATTGCCACTCATAAGGATTTATATCCTGCCCTGACTCCTGAGGGGCTGCCAGTCAGCTGGCTGACTCAGTTGTGATCTCTGCAAATCTTGCACCTTTGCTTCTTTATGGCAGGGAGCTACATCTCCCATTGGAGGAGAGCACCCCATTTCTCTTCCCTCTCATTCTCTCAGTGAAACTGCAAGTGAACAACTCAGTGAAATTCCAAATGGAGGTATCACAAGGCCAGTCAACAAATCAGAAGGAAGGGATCTCATCTAAAGTCCAGCTGCCCATCTCACAGGCTGTTTGGTGAGACTTGAAAGGAAGTCAACTTGTTTTCTCAACCACTGTTCTTATTCATTGCCACAGTTGAAGATTTGAGGTAGATTTGTAAAGCTTTTGTCACCTGAAGCTGGGTGTACAGCTACAGTGTGCTCTGGGACAGACTTCCATTTACTATGGTACAGCAGGATGCGAGCACATGGAGTGTAGCTCACACTGCAGCCACTGGAGTGGAGAGGCGCCGGCCAGCTGCTCCTCAGGTGAGCGGAGGGGGCCACAAGAGCGGCCACTCCCAGGCTCTCTCCCTGAGAATACCCAGGTAGTGTGCAGTCTGCGGTGTGGGTGACACACACTGGTGTAGGCTACAAAGTCTCAAGGCCTTGAAGGAACGAGAGAATGAACGCTCCTATGAATGCTAAGGAAGCTTTATTCCAACTCAGGGTCGGGGGGGAAGGGTCTGGCAAACCCTTATAAAGGGAGTGGGTGTGAGCGGTAGAAACATAAGGTAGCCAATAGGCAAAGGTAAGGGGAGGGGTACAAGATACAATGGAGCCAATGAGGATTGCACAGGGGAGGGAGGAAGACTCGGGGACAAATCATAGAGTAGACTAGGAATGATTGATACAGAATCTTCTTGAAAGAAAGGGGGGTGGTTACAATAACAGGCAGGGGTGGTGGGCAGCACCATAAGGATTGACACACACATATAAGGGCTTTAGGGGAGGAGCAGGGGATCAATCACTTTGAGGGGCAATCCAGTGGCGGGAAAAACGGATTAAACAACTTGGTAAGCAACCATTCTGAGGGACTTAGGGGAGGAACAGAGGATTAAACCATTCTACAAACTAACAGAAAACACACACAATGCCACAATGGAGTGTCCTGGATACATTTTGATGAGGTGACTCTCATCATCTCACCATATTCCAAGTGTTGTTGGAGCAGCTGAAGCCTCAAATATTGCCTGAGAGTAAACTATTTGTTCTTTCCTGACAGGAACCAAATAACAGGTCTGGCAGGATAGAGATACACTGAGATAACTATGGAAACCAGGTGAAAAAATAGCATAGAAAGTAGCTGAAGGAGACACTGGAGAAAACTGAGTAATAGTGACAGGTAGATGCTAATTGCCAATCAAAATTTACTTGAGATAAACAGCTGTTTTGCAACGACTGTTAGTAGGAGTGAGTCAGGGTAAGTGTGAAGATCAATGAGTATGCGCAACAGTTTTGTCAACAGAGGTGGAGTGAGACAGTTTTAGTGTTTTCAGTGCAGACAAAACCAAAGGAAAGAGAATAGTGAGGCAAGCTGAGAAAACCAGGAG
Source organism: Passer domesticus (assembly GCF_036417665.1). Lineage (NCBI taxonomy): Eukaryota > Metazoa > Chordata > Aves > Passeriformes > Passeridae > Passer > Passer domesticus. The sequence continues at coordinate 20,930,664 of NC_087512.1, forward strand.
AGGGAAGTCGAGCTAGCACAATGGAGAGACCTTGGATCAGAGAGTGAGCTGAAGAGAATACGGGGGACTAAAGGTAAAAACACAGAGTAACTGGAAAAATCAGGACACAAATACCACACCCCACAGACATAGGTGATTCAGGAAAGTTTGACATAGTGACAACCAAATAGCTTAGGTCACAAAAGTCCTTGAAGCCTCAGACAACATCTAAAATCTGTCTGAGAAAGTGTTCTCATTAAAGATTAATAAGGTTAAGATTCTTTTAACCTACTGTCTTTAAGATTTAGATTTCTACATCTCCTAATAGAAATAAGGATTGCATGGTAAACAGCCACCATTTAGTGAAAGATGTTTGAGTGAACTTCAGATCATCTTGCAATGACAAGTCATGGAAGATGGTGCAGGTAAAGCGTGCCAGCCTGGAGAAATCAGGTCCAAGGTGGTGGAGCTGGAAGGAGAGAGGCATACTGCAGGACAGGTACTTCCTGGATAAGCCCAAGTACATGTATGCAGCGGCGGCTGGTCTTGAAGTGGGGAGACGACCGCCCCTTCGGAACGTCTCTGGTAGCTGCGGCCACCACCACCAGCAGCACTGGGGCACTCTCCTGATCCTGGGTCTGGTCAGGAGAGTGCCTAAGGCTTTCGCCTTGAGGGACGAGGATCTGTAGTGAATAAGGCTGCTACCCAACAGGAGAGAAAGAGACGGACTCCAGCTGTAGTTCAGTCCAGATTTAATCCAGGGGAAACTAACAGCTGAAGACCCCGAACTGGGGTCAGACATGAGTTTATAAGGAGGGTTGGGTACAGACACAAACTCCGGTTTTCAGCCAATGGATGGAAGGGTGGGAGTGAGGAGAAGGTAACAGACACCACGGGTGAACCAATAGGAGAAAACATAGGGAGGGGCCCCGGTCCCTGAACCAATTATTCGATGCCCTGACTGGAAGATTCTAGACGGAAAGGTTGGGCCACCAAGTGACTGACAGGGCACCAGGGAGGGATTAAGGAATAGATACATTGGTCGTCAAGCGTAACGGGGAGGAGAAATACTATACCGACAGGGCGATCAAGGAGAGGGACAACCAGGGCAGAACCATTACAACAAAAGGGTACATAAGATGAACCAATTTACAACTTAATGAGAAACACACCACAACACATGTAAGCAAATGAGACCACTGGACTTGGCTCTAGCTACGTAGATGTGGTGTGGCAGTGCTTTTGACAGGGTGGGAAAGGAAGGTGGAACTTGAAGACCACTAAAAGCTGAACACTCTCCAGAAGCAGCCTCCACCCATGCTTTAAGGCAGAAGTTTGGCAGTACCCCTGAGGAGGGATGAGGCTGTGGTCTTGACAGTTTTAAAATTTGTATTCAAACTGGATTCCAATTTCTGCTACAAGGCAGAAATTTTCTGCTACAATTTCTGCTACAAGGCAGCCCTTTTCAATCTTCAGTGTTTTCTTCTGATTTGCCCAAGAGCAGCTCTTCTCAGAAGTAGACCACTCAGGCTCTGTACTTCCAAGACACGAGGTCAGTTGCTGAGATCAAGCCACAGAGGAGTGCACATGTCTTTGTTGTATAGTTCTATTCCCTAACAAAAATAATTTATTTCAGTAAGGCCTTTTTGTGAAGGTCTGTTAACTCCAAGCTAGAGCTTTTGCTGCAATACCAATGTTATTTCAAGAAATCACTTCCCTAACTAGCCAGTGTGTGCATCAGCTGAGGCTTATGTAATTTTCTATTTAGAATGATTCTGGTTTCCTTCAAAGGGAGGAAAACAAAGGGGACAGCTGGATTCACAACTCACTGGATGTCTGTAGCAGCTGGAGCAGTCTGTGGGTCTGCCCAGGTTCACAGGCAGAGGAAGAGAAATTTGGTGTATGGGACTCAGCACAAGCATTCTATGTAGAGGAAGAGAGCAGATACCTTGTGCAGCGGCGGCTGACCTCAAGCCAAATCCCGGCAGGCTGAGGCCAGCACTGCCTGGTTTAGAGAGCGCCTAAGGCTTTCAGCCTTGGGGCGACAAGGACCCGCAGTAGCAAAAGGGGTGAGAGCTGCTGACCCACAGGAGATCCACAAGAGACGGACTTCAGAGGTAGTTCAGTCCAGTTTATTAGCACCAGGGGAATCTACCAGCTGAAGACAGGGCTAAGGGTCTGACAAGGGTTTTTTAAGGAGGGGTGGGTGCATACAAAGACAGTGGTCAACAGCCAATAGAAATACAGGTAGGCATGAGGTGATGGTGAGTGACACAGTAGGTAAACCAATAACGGAGGATCTGGGGAGGAGCCCTGGCCCCTGAACCAATCACTCGATGCCCTAGGTGGAAGATTCTAGATGGAAAGGTTGGGCCACCGAGTGACAGACAGGGCACCAGGGAGGGAACAAGGGAAGGATACATGGGTTGTTAGGGGAGACGGGGAGGAGAGATACTAGATAGATGGGGCGATCAAAGGGAGAGAGGGGATCAGGGCAGAACCATAATAACTGTAGGGGTATGTGGAACAAACCAAATATACAGCTCAATAAAACAATGCTTGATAAACACAATACAACAACCTTGCATCACTCTTCATGGTCATTTATACCCAGACAAAACTGACCACAGTCCATCCCTGAGTTACAAAACAATGCTCAGACAAAGGTGAATAGTATTTCTTGGCCAAGGTAATTAGATTTCAGCAGTCTCAGCCCACAGGACAGTACTGTCTACTCTGCAGAATACTAACTCCAGTAGCTAAAATCAACAAACAACACAGCAAAAATTCTTGCTTGAAATAATATATATTAATATAGGAACATAATAAATAATAAATACTTTTAATGCTACTATAAATAATATGCTAGATTTGTGCAATAAATAATGCATAAATACATTATCATCTTTTGAAATACTATAAAATTAGCAACTGTGAGCTTAACCTATTAATATGCTCCAGGAGAAAAAACCTATAGGTTACTCAGAGCCTGAATCACTATGGCATTGTGATAGTGTAGCTGAGAGTAACACCAGGAGCACCACATGAGAACACAAAGGAATAGAGAGATGCCTGGTGCAAAACAAACAGTAATGTACTTCTCAGTTTTATGTTCAGGGCTAAAGGTCAGTTGATCTACTGGGTGTGTTATGTTTTTTTGTTTTAGAAAGTTGATTTATTGCTGATTCAAGGCCTTAAGCTAGTTGTTTTCTAACAACTGAGATGAAAGAGAGCAACACATTCAGCCAACAAATTTAGGAGAATAGAAAGATTATTCCTGTGATAGACCAGCACAGAATTACTCGGGGCTACATCAGGGAAACATTTTTTGGCTCCATTCCCAGAGTTCTCATAACACCTTCTATCTCAAGGCACTTTACAAATTTGGGCCAATTAATATGCAGGCAGTCCCTTTGGGGTCAGCCTGTTTTATTTGGTCTGGTTTCCAGAGGAAGAAGCTGATATGTAGATTCGGGGGCAGATTGGGTGAAGATTCTCACTCTTCTTTAAAGTGTGTTTCTATGGAATAGTTAGTGAAGCCATTGTATCTATGGCCAGAGTTTCTGAAGACTGTCATCAAAATGTTTTGTACTTTTCAGCAAGTGTGCCACAGTTTTCAGTGCTCACTGACAGGGAAGCACTGGTGAGCATAGTGTCCGAATGATTAATTCAAAACCACAGCAAAACATCACAAGAAGAAAAGTTTTTATGTAGCTTAAAGCACTCAAGGGCAGTTTTCAAAATTGACCTATGATTTTTCAAAGGTATTTTAGCTAAAATTGCAGGTGTGTACATGGCACTATTTTTGCAAACATGTAAGACAGGGCTAATTCCTTTCCCTTAGGCAGAGCTGTTAATTGTGGAAAGGCCCTACAAGAAACACAGAAACTGACCATCTGAAAACACCACTTGCCACCAAAAATCCAGGTCTAAAACATGTGCTGCTCTCTTAAATAAGCAATGAATTCTGTGACTTGCAAGCTCTACTACTACTACTACAAGCAAAGGGAATGGAAATCTTCAATATTGTTTCAGGCTGTTTAATTTGCAGCCATTTAAAGAAGCAATGTCCTTTACAAAACCATGTAGGCAGCAATAAGGTGACTTCAATATTGTGATTCACTGAACTCAAATCCTATAAAACCAGAAACAGGGTGCACTAGACCAAGATCAGTTTAAAGCAGATGAAGGAAAACAGTTCTCTACAAGGTGGGTGTAGGAATTTTTTGCTACAAGAGATAGCAGAAGTGGACAGTGCTGGTGGGCACCATGTGGAGTTGGGCAGATTGGAGGATGGAAGATTGTAGAAGTGCTGCTAGAAGAGCTCCACAGGGAGGTACCTCTGGAGTCCCTTCCACCACAGCTCTCTCTTCTGGAAAATTCTGTGTGGAAATCCACACACAGGAGCAGGCAGGTTGGCCAGGCAGGTCATGGCCAGGCTCACAAAGACACAGTGCGGGGAGGGATGAATTCCAAGAGGGATGTCTCTTGCATCCAGCAGGACACTTCTTATGGCCTTGTGTCATGGTGCAAATGCAGAGGAAGCGCCGGCATACCCCCCTCCAAGAAGGAAGCAGCTGTGTCTGGTTACATGTGCTACAGCCCCTCATTCAGTGGCAGAATTTGATGAGAGGACTGCAGGGTCAGGAGGCAAGCCACACTGCCTGGGGAGGCAGCTCTGCTCATGAGTGCTGGACCACTCACCACCCTCTGGGTCTGCTGCTAAGCCCTCACCACAAAACAGGCTCTTAGCTTCCAGCCCAAACTCATATGTCAGAGTGTAAATGGTAGTGCAGCTCTGCCTCAGCAGGAGATTCATTTCACCTTGCTCACATGGAGCTTGGATAGTCTGGACAAAGTCAGAGTTGCGTCTGAGAGAGCCAGGCTCAGGTTCTCCCCACAAAAGACTCAGATCTGACACTGATGAGCTGAAAAGCTTTTGGAGCCAGCTGTGGCTGGCTCTAACCAGCCCTGGTTGACGGAGGTCAGTCAGTGAGTTTACCAAATTGGGAAGGTCACTCAGTTTGCTTTGCTTTGTCTGTATGCCATTCTCAATTAAAACCAGAGAGTTTTTTATTCTGTATGAGACAAAACCACATCCTCATGCCAAGGCCAATGACAATTGCATAGCGCATGAAGGAGGTACCATCCACAGAAACCCATTATCTGCTTTCTTGGAATTTCCTCTTAGGTATGATTCAGACAGCCAGTCCTGGGGGCAATAAAATGGCATTTTTCCCTCTGGAACTATTTCAAGTAGGCTTTGAGATTGCTGAGTGTCTCATGGCTGGGTTTGTAATTCCTGCCTAGACCCTTAGTACTTAATCAGCTACAGAAAGCAGAAATTAAACCAAGTTATTTGTCCTACTCTCATTCTAGTGTCTGAGGAAGCAGAACATCTTGAAAGGCCATTGGAAGCAGGGAAAGGCTCAACATGATCAGCTCTGCTGCTGGCTCAACCAACACTCCAGATATCCTGACAGTCAGCATCTAAATTGCTTCATTGTCATCTGTGAAGACTTAGAGCAGTCCAGCAGGCAGGCACCTGGCAGTGGGGTGAAAGGCACAATGTCATGGTATGACATTCATCAAAGACTGGCCTGGTAGCTGGGACACCACTCAGAGGCAGTGGTAGGCATCAGAGCACCTGGAAAATCGCCTTGAAAAAAGGTGTATTTCTGCAGAACAAGAGTGCTTGTGGAGCTGGGGAAGAAGCAATATAGAAAGAAGACCTGTCAGCCAAAAATTTCTTCAATGCTATCTTGAGGGAACTGAATGAGACATGGGGGTTTTGCAGAAAGATGTTAGAAGTATTGAACTTTGTAAATGTAGTCATCAAAGCATGAGCAATTTGAACTAGGAATACCAGAACCAGTTCTGTTTAGTTCAGTAAAGATTTCCTGAAGGGAAAGTCATTACAATGCTTATTCTTGGCAGCTCCACCTCCTCGCTGTACCAGGTCCCATGCACCACGAAGGATAGGGATTCATTTGGTGATTGTCAGTAAATGCACACTACATTTGGCTGTCTTCCACTCCCTGCCACTCAAGAGTGTGATCACTGCACTCTTCCCATGGAAAGCAGGGCCTGTGGACCTGGGCTGCTCGTGGGGCTCCTTGCAGCCAAACTCTGGGGAAGCAGGCACGCTGTAGCTGTTGTGCCTGAGCAGGTAGAACTATGACTTCCCCAGGAGTCAGCACCAATTGCAGGCAAGGCCCAGAACCCCTGCTTTCCATTCTTCCATGTTTCAGTGATAAATTAATTCAGATCCTTAATATATAACAGTAGCCTACTGAAGTTCGTGGGAGCTTTGCTACCAAATGAATGGTGCTGGGATAGTCACCTATTGAATGCAGGCATTTTTGAGGTAAATTGCTCTTCTTTTTCCCTGAGCTGAGAACTTTTGAGTGTATTTTGAAAGGGAACCACTTTTGCAGGGAGAATGTAAAAAAGGGACAAAAAAAAACCCTTTATATTTGTTTCATTGGAGCCTCTGTGCAAAACTATTATTAACTTTTAAGAACTCCACAGCATATTACTTATTCTGGAAATGCCTTGGGATATGTGTTAAGATCCAGTTCTAATTTTTCTTGCAGCGATGATTGATTTTTCTGAATATTGTAGCTTGCTTCCACTGGGTCAGTTAAAACTTGGGAACAAAACATGATGGTATTGCTCTTGCATTGCAGTTTTGCTCTTTTGTTAATTTTGGATGTAGTCCTAGATGTAGCAAAATTATTGAACTTGGTTTTACTTAGATCTCTAATTTCTGTAGCTCGTCTATTACCATGTAGCAAGGCACCATACAGGTGCAATAAATAAACAATACAACACTGAGGGCTGTAACAGATCACAAAATACATTATTAAAAATTAAAAAAATAAATATCCTTCTATTACTTAAATAGAGATTGATTTTATAATGTGGAATGCTGAGGAGAGCTGCTGGAAATTATATGTGGGCCTGGGGACACAGAGAATACACTATAATGGGTGATTCTCTCCCCAGGTTAGAAAAAAAAAACAAAACAGTGAATGGATGTCTTTGTCAAATGGAAACTTGGAACTGAGCTCCTTGTTCATGGCCCAGGTAGGGTGCAGTGCTTGCTTCAGTCCTGCTTCTGTAGGATGGTGTATCTGCCCAGCAAAAAACACCAAAATAACACACATTGGTGCTCAAGGCTTACTGTTTATACCTTAAACTCTGCAGTGGGGTACATTAAGAGGTTTCAGAAACAAGGCATAGGCAGTGCATTCCATTAGTTGCTGGGACGCCTCTCAGTAGTTTTTCTCAGACCTTGGGTGAGGGTCCTTGGCAGAGATGGAAGTGTACCTGGAACATGATGTGCTGTAGATCTGGGGTGGGTCCCAGCAGGCCCAGCTTTTTGCTACATCCTCAGCAGAGGTCTGATCACTGCAGGGCACAAGGAGGAGCAGACAAAGGTTTCTTTGCTCCACCTTGTATCCTGCAGCGATCAAACCTTTGGCCAGGTTGTAGCACAGTGGCAGAAATGTGGAGCACTGCTGAATGATCAACAAGTCTTTCTTGTTTTTCAATGGAGGAAGGGTGCCGTATGCTCAGTGCCTCATTAAAAGATTTACAGCAGAGTCAAGCCCTAATCTCACTGAAGATACCCTTTCCTTCTTTCCTCACATACCTTTTTACCCCTCCCCAAGAGCAGGAGGAAAAGAATTACTCAAGAAATTGGGCAGTTAATCTGTGCACAGTGGAAGGACCTGACATATCCCCACCTTGCTGGATGTGACCTCAATGTGTACATGCTTCTTTTAGAGTACAGCATCCCTGCTGTGAAATCTCAGAGCTGTGCAGAGTCATTTTGAGTACAGCTGTTTTCCATGCTGAATACTAACAAGTAACAGTTGCCTCTTTTTATGTCAGTAGAGGTGTTTTAATGGAGGATTTTACCCACCCATTATCTCTGACTCCCTCCAGTCCTGAAAACCTTCAGGGAGGATTTCCAGCCTCCCTGAATAGCCTGGTTCTGTGCTGAATTCCACACCTAGCAAAGAAATCTTCCTGATGTCTATTCTGACCTTCTCAAGGGACAACTTGCAGCCATTGTTGTTTTCTGTGTCATCTTTCAGGAGGGGTTTGGCTCTCATGTTTCTACATTCCCTTTGAATTGTTCTAGGTGGCCACTCCTTTGTCCCACTGAACATCAGCTCCTCAAGCTTCTCCTTGGCAGTCATATCTCTTCCTTGGTATCATATCTATCCCATTTCCAAATCCCTCCTTATTTGGGCTCTATCTGGGAGAGCAGTATCACTGAGTAGAAGTGTTGTGTTGTGTTTTATATGATTTAACACTGTTAAGTTGTAAATTGGTTTGTTTCATGTACCCCTTTGTTTGTGCTGGTTCTGCCCTAGTTCTCTCTCTCCTCGCTCACCCCGTCAGTCCAGTTTTCCCCTCCCCGTCCCCCTTAGCAACCCATGTATCTGTTCCTTAGTCCCTCCCTGGTGCCCTGTCCATCACTCAGCGGCCCATCCTTTTCCTCTAGAATCTTCCAGTCAGAGCGTTGAGTGATTGGTTTGGGGGCCAGGGCCCCTCCCCAGGCTTTTCCCTATTGATTGTTCCACTGTGTCCATCACCCTCTCCCCACTCCCACCCTCTCGCTGATTAGTTGAAGACCAGACTCCACCTCTGTATCCTCTCCTCTTTAAAAGTTAGTGTCAGAGCCCAGTTTGGAGTCTCCAGCTGTCAGTTCCCCTGGAGCCAATAAATCCAGATTACACTACACCTGGAGTCCGTCTCTTCCCTCCTGTTGGGAAGCAGCCCTTTCATTGCGGATCCTCGTCCCTCAAAGCAAAAGCCTTAGGCACCCTCCTGACCGCAGCAAGGATCGGGAGAGTGCCCCGGTGCTGCTGGTGGTGCTGGCCACAGCTAGCAGGGATGTCCTGAAGGGGCAATTGCTTTCCCCTTCGAGGCCAGCCACCGCTGCATAGAAGGGAATGAAAGCATCCCTTGACCAAAAGCCTTACTCCATCTGATGCACTTCAGTGGGCATCTGGCCTTGCTCAAGTGCCGCTACCTGCAGTCCACTGCAAGTCCTTTGATCTACTTCAGCAGGGTGGTGACATATCCTGGCACTCCCCAGCTGTGTTGTGCTTCTGACTGTCCTGCCCAGTAGACAAACGTTCTGCTTCTCATGGCTAAGTTTCATGGTGGCTTGAACCTCTGGTGTCTAGATTGACACCCTCAGGTATCTTACCTTTAAGGTGATTATAGACTGAAATGTTGCTCTTCCCTGCCTAGTCTAATCTTCCTCATTTAGTGTCACCTGCAGATTTGTTGGGAGAGGGGGTTTCTCTGTTGCCATGCACGCCACCAATTAACATATTTCACAGTTTCAGTATCACAGAAACTAGACCCTTCTCATGGCTGGGCTTCGAGAGGCCGCATTTCAATCGTTACCCACATTGGAGGTTGAAAAATAGTGGCTCAACCTTAGCCATCCTCACCAGCTCAGTGCCCAGCTTTACCAAACACAACTCTATTTCCCTGTTCCCCTCCTATCCCTGTTCCCCTCTTCACAGCCTTTTTCTTTGTGAGTCAGAGTTGGGTTCTGCATCCCTGTACTGAATTTTCTGCTGAGAGTGCCATGGAGAGGGTGCAGTGTGGTAGTAAGGATGGTCTTCTGTGAGAAGTAATGTCTCAAGAAGACAGACACTATTTGCCCCTAGACAGTAGGGGCACTGAACTGCTCTCCAGGTTCATTCAGAGGACAGAAATGATCTCTTTTATCTATAATTACTATTAGCTTGTTACCTCTATTTGTTCTTCATGTTAAAGTTGGTCCTTTCAGTTTACAACATGAAACAGTGCTGAGTTGTAATGCGCATAATTAAAATGGGGGAGAGTGACATGGAGGACCTTTCAGCCAAGCCAGCAAACTTCCTATTGACTCTGCTATATGATTATGAGCTGGAAAACACAGACATAAATACCTTAAAGTACAGCTACCTGCAGACTATTTTATGTTCTTCTGTTTCTATGGACAGGCCTGAATCAGCTTCAGAATAGCTAGCTTGGCTTTTGCAAACATTGCAGTTGTGTGTGGATGCCACCTGATACAAATTAGTCCCATGGAAATTCCCTCATCTCCTGCATTTCACAAGAATACATGAACTCATTCTTTGCCATAGCTGCATCACCAGTGGTGCCTTCTGCAAAGCTGGCTGGAAGCTCCATGGCTGCACAGGGTAGAAGTGCCTCCTGCACCTCTGGAGCAAGGATATGGCATCCCCACAACGCAACTCAGCTTTTATTTGATGTTCCAGAGAGGTGGCCAAGAGACAGCAGCTTGAGCTGTGGGGGTTATGAACAGCAGTCACTGACCTCATTGGAGAGATATCAAAGTTGGATAATTGGTCTACACATCTCCTTCATGCTGCCCCTGTTTCATGGCTCCTTTTTTTATCCCTTCTTGCAAACTTCCCTGTGGTCAAACTGTATTTTTTCATGGTACCACAGCCATATTTAATGTTGTTTATGCACATGGGTTTTCATACTTTTTACCTAGGAAGTAAAAGGATTAAAGGGATTGCTTTACTTACTGCTACCCAAACGCTCTACATCAGCAACAGCTTATTTACGTATTCATATAGCCACCATTTAACCACTCACAAGCAGTTCTTATATATACTAGAGATGTGTTGTGTAGGATGACTGTGGCAGTGTGTTTGTTTGAGTTTTTGTAGTTATTTCAATTGTAATAGTGATTCAATGTTAGTTAAGAATAGTGGTTTCATCCTTGTACCCCCGTTTTATCCCCTCACGATGGTTTCTCTCAAAATGTTTACCCCTAAGTTTTCCCTGCACTCTGTTGCTTCTCAGTGTGGCTGTCCTCTTGCTCCTCCCTTTCCTCCCTTGTATGGACTTGTCAATCCAAGCTGTGCTGTCCCCTTCCCCTGCCCATCAACTCAGATCCACCCCTTTTGTTCAGTGTCAAGTACCCTGATCCTAACAGTTGGTTTGTCCCAGAGGCTTCTCTCCTCTCCTGTGTTAGCCTCATTGGTCCTGTGTGGCGTTGTGTGTTTAAAAAACTATAAGTTGAAGTTGTTGTTAATTATTCTTTGTTAGTTTAAACAATGGTTTGTTCCTTTCCCCCCCGTGTAACCCCTTGTAATGGTTTGTTCCGGAGTTGTTTTTCCCCGTTCTTCCCGCCACTGGCCTGCCTGTCAAAGTGAGAAGTCCCCTGTTCCTCCCCCTAAGTCCCTATTTGGTTATGTCAATCTCTGTGGTGCTGCCTCCTACCCTTGTCCGTCATGTTAACCCCCCTTCCTTTTTTCGAGAAACTTCTATGTCTCTCATCTGTAACTTAGTTCCTTATTTGTCCTCGAGGCTTCCTCCCTCCCCCACATGCTTCTTATTGGATCTTTTGTATTACGTCAGCCTACCTCTACCCTCAACCATTGGTTCCCTCATGTTTCCACACCCCACGCCCCCTCACTTTATAAAGGCTAGCCGAAGCCCTCCTCCTTTGACATTTGTCCCTGGACCCTCCTTGGATTAAAGTCTCCTTGGAACCCATACAAGTGTCCCTTCTTTCTTTCTTTTATCTCGGGACCTCGTATCTCACCATAGCCTGCGTCACCCACGCCGCGGCTGTCACCGCTACCCGGGCAGTCTCGACAAGAGCTTGGGAGCGGCCAGTCTTGTAGCGCCCCTCTGCGGCCTCACAAGGAGCTGCTAGCCGGCGTCCCTTCGCTCCTAGCGACCGCAGCGTGTGTGAGCTACAGTTGGCGCGCCACCGTGGGGCTTTCTCTGCCGTCTCCACCATCACTGGCATCGTGCTCGACGCCGCCTGAGAGGGACGTTGACGCACGTGAGGAAGCCTCCCGGAGAGGACTTTCCTTGTGGGCATCGGCCCTTTGGATTTAGAGTTCCTGGCAGCACCAACGCCTCTGTGTGAGCACGCCGACTTTTGTCCGGTGGTGCTCCCAGGGGACGAAGATGCAACCCTTCCCTGGACGAGTGGAAGAACGTCTTCGGGACCGAGGACCCCCACTGCCGCTTCTTTTCAGCCTGCCAACGGTCTGGTGAGCTCCCTGTCTCCTTACCCTACCCATTTTGGGGGCTATCAGGTTTCCCACCGTCGGTTGGCTGACCCTCCTTTCAATTTTATTTTATTCCTTTCCGGCAGTGGGAGGGTGGAAGTCGAGTGGGCAAGATGGGTGTCCGTCTGTGCACTCCACAGAAAGAAGTCTATACCCAAGTTGTGGGACTCCTGAGGGAAGGGGGTGGTTCTTTTTCTAAGGGTACAGTTAAAAGGTTCGTCCGTTGGATGTTTTTTAAGTTCCCCCAAACGTCACCCAGTGATATCAGAAACAGGAATTTTTGGAAGGCTATGGGCTGCATGCTATCGGAATGTATCAAGAGGGGTGATCCCGCAGTCAAGGAAGGTTTCATGAAGTTATTTCTTTTGATTTTGGAAGCTGTTAAAAAAGATAATTCTGATTGTGGAGGGGAAAGTAAAAAATGTTCAACGGCGCAATCCCCAGTTCTCCCTCAGCCCCTTTCCCTACCCTCTTCTCCGAATCCCTTGCTCCCTACACTGGGTGGACAGGGGGGAGCAACCCGTCCACAGCAGACGCAGGGTTGCTACCGTCTCCCTGGCTCCCTCCGGTCCCCCCGGTACCCTTACCCTGGCGGTACTGGCCACACTGCCAGGGACCTTACCCTAGACCCTCTTCCCAATCCCTCATATCCCGTAGCTGATCCCAATAGCGCCCAAGGTTTCTTTAATCCTCCTAACCCATTCCTTACTTACCCCGGAGAAGTGCCGCAACATGGCGGCAATTCTATGACATCCACCCCGATCTCCCAAAATGGCGGTCGCCTCGTGGCGAGCACTTCTCCTTCCCAGAATCCCTTCCTTCCCGCGCTTTCCCCAAATCCCGCCATCCTTCCCTCAAACCCCTCCTCTTCCTCTGTGGCCATGACTTCCGTTCCTCCCGTGATCGCCCCTCCTCCTTTGCTCCCTCCTACATCCGGTGACCCCTCCCACTTTCCCATGACCACAACGTCGCCAGCTGACTCTGCTCCACCCCAAAGCTCCGCCCACTCCCTTCCGGTTTCCCACGCTCCTCCTTCCGGTTCCCACGGTGACGTGGGAGTCCGGGGGAGGGGGCCTGGGAAACAGGAACCGGTTGATAATGAGAATCCCCTGTTCCTTGCTCCTGTTACCTATAATGCGAGAGGGAATCCCAGATGGGAACCCCTCTCGTTCGATAGCATAAAAGACGTTTGCAAAGCAAAAAGAGAATTCGGCCAAAAAAGCGAAATTTTTAAGAGCGTTTTGAAGGCAACACTTTCTAACACAATGGTCCCTGCTGATTTAAAGCGTCTGTTTAGTTGCCTGCTCCCTCAATCTGAATATAAATTATGGGAAAGAACATGGAAGAGGTTAGCAGGGGACCTTCTTCCAGAAATTTTGCAGAACGACTCTTGTGCTACCGACATTGAGGGTAATGACATCACCCTAGACCACCTTTTTGGTGAGGGTGACTGGAACAAGGCACAAAAACAAGCAGGAGGGATTCCGAAAGAAGTTTTAGATTCCATCAAAGATGCGGCAGAGCGTGCGTTTTATAGCATGCCTTCCAAAGAACCATCAATTCCGTATATTGCTATTAAACAGTCTCCTGCGGAGCCTTTTCTAGATTTTGTAGATCAAGTCAGAGCAGCAGTCGAGAGGAAGGTAGAAGACCAGCTGCTGCAAGAACAGCTCATTCTAGAAATTGTTACCACCAATGCCAACGAAGTCTGTCGAAGAATCATCTTAGCCCTTCCCGCGTCTCCGCCTCCAACCCTAGACCAGTTGATAGAAGAGTGCACCCGGAAAGCGATGATTGTCATCGAAGACATCATCAAAGCAAACCCGACCAGCGACCATCTTGCAGCAGCAGCCTTCGCGACACCCCGGAAACCTACCTTCCCAGTGGGAGCCCCTTTACCACCAGGACACCGATGTTTTCACTGCGGACATGAAGACCACTTCATTAACCGATGTCCGTTTTTAGGCAGAGCTCCACCAGGAGCAGACAGGGAGAGGGGGAGAATGCTTCTTGTTCCCTACCATCAAAAAACTAACTGATGAGCGCGGATCTGCCCCGCGCTGCGATACAAGTTGGGCAGACCGCGAGGACATGATAGACAAAAAGCACAACAGTCAAGTTACCACCAGTGACTGTCGTGCACCATACCGGATGAGACTTACAAAACCTATTCTTTTTCGTTCACAGGACTGGCACATCATTCGTCCTGAACCTGAGCTTCTCTCCCGCATCCAACAGGCGGAAACCCATCGGCACACGTCATCGTTAGACTGCAAGTACCTCGTTGTCGCGGACACCAAAAACACTCCCCTTGAGATTGAAGTAATTCCTGCAATTTTAACACCCAAGCCGGAATACTTCACTCTCTGGGTGCGCTGTGTCCATCCTCCCCTCTTCCTTCCGGGAGACCAGATTATCGCACAAGCAATTCCCATCCCTTATTTCGTGTGCGATGATCTGGATCTCTCGGTCCTTTACACCAAAGTATTGGGAGAGGAAAAGCCCCTCGTGTGGTGTGGCCTTAAGAGCGAGGGGCATTCTATACAACTTCAAGGGATGATGGACACAGGGGCAGACGTGACGGTCATTCCCCCACACAAATGGCCGCCACAGTGGGAGTTGCAAAACGTGAACAGCTCAGTTTTAGGTGTTGGGGGTTCTCAATTGGCACGACAATCCAAGAGCATAGTTCAAATTACAGGGCCAAATGGGCAATTGGCCTCTGTGCGCCCATTTGTTTTGAATTCCAAATTTACCCTGTGGGGGAGAGATGCCATGTCCCAGTGGGGGGCAAAATTAGACCTTCCTGTCCCTCAAAATTTTTAGGTGCGGCCACTGAAGAGCGCCCTATCCTCAGACTCAATTGGCTAACTGATACACCAGTCTGGGTAGAGCAGTGGCCGCTGAATAAACATAAATTAAGAGCGCTCACTCAGATCGTGGAGGAAGAGTTGGCCAAAGGTCACATAGTAGAAACCAACAGCCCCTGGAACTCCCCAGTTTTTGTTATCAGTAAGCGAGGGGGAAACAGGTGGCGCCTCCTTCACGACCTGAGAAAGATAAATAATGTTATTGAGGACATGGGATCCCTCCAACCAGGCATGTCTTCCCCATCTATGCTCCCCCAAAATTGGAAATTGGCAGTGATAGATATTAAAGATTGTTTTTTTCAAATTCCCCTTCACCCAGCTGATGCGCCACGGTTTGCCTTCTCTGTACCTTCCATCAACAGAGAAGCTCCCATGAAGCGCTACCACTGGCGCGTTCTCCCGCAAGGGATGAAGAACAGCCCTACCATCTGCCAGTGGTATGTCGCGAATGTTCTGTCCCCAGTGCGTGCAAGGGAGAGTGACTGCATTATTTATCATTACATGGACGATGTCCTTGTATGTGCCCCCGACAGCGATGTGCTTGCACGTGCCTTAGAGGACACTATCACAACCTTATCAGTGGCAGGATTTGAGTTGCAAAAGGAGAAAGTGCAACACCTGCCGCCTTGGAAGTATCTGGGACTTGAAATTACAAATCGAACCATTTCGCCCCAAAGAATTCTGATAAATGACAACCCTAAAACCCTGAGAGATTTACATCAGTTGTGTGGGTCCTTGAACTGGATCAGGCCCTGGCTGGGGCTCACCACGGGGAACCTGTCCCCTCTCTTCAATTTGTTAAAGGGGGGAGAGGGGCTGGATTCCCTGAGGGCCCTGACCCAGGAGGCCAGGGCAGCACTCGAGAAGGTTCAGTCTGCCATCGCAGCCCGGCAAGCCCATCGATGTCGAGAGAACCTCCCTTTCCGATTTATCATCTTGGGTAAGTTGCCGCACCTCCACGGGATGATATTCCAATGGGACGTTAGCCAACGGGATCCCCTCTTAATAATAGAGTGGGTATTCCTTGGTCACCAACTGTCCAAAAGCGTAACCAAGCCACAAGAGTTGATGGCCCAATTGATCATGCGAGCCAGAGCACACCTGCGAATGCTAGCGGGGTGCGATTTCACATGCATTCATCTCCCCGTCAAAACATCTACGGGGAAGATGACAAAAGAGACCGTGGAACATCTACTTAGAGAGAATGAGAGCCTGCAATTTGCCTTGGACAGCTACACCGGGCAAATTCTTGTTAATCATCCCGGCCACAAATTGTTTAATACTGAGTTCAATGTGATTCCAAAAGATATCCAAAGTCGCCACCCCCTCAAAGCACTGACAGTTTTTACAGACGCATCCGGAGGGTCCCACAAGTCAGTGGTGACTTGGAAAGATCCTCAAACTCAACAGTGGGAAGCCGATGTGAAGATTGTGGAGGGCTCTCCACAAATTGCTGAGTTGGATGCAGTCGTCAGGGCTTTCGAGAAATTTTCCGAACCCTTTAATTTGATTACAGATTCGGCTTATGTAGCAGGTGTAGTGTCCCGGGCAGAACATGCAGTGCTCAAAGAGGTCTCCAATCCTATTTTGTTTGGCTTGCTCTCGCAACTGATATACCTGGTTTCCCACCGAGAGCAACCCTTCTTTGTAATGCATGTGAGGTCGCACACCGATCTCCCAGGATTCATTGCAGAAGGCAATCGCAGAGCAGATGCTCTGGCCGCACCTTTACAACTGGCTGGCCAACCTAACATCTTTCAGCAGGCCAAGCTGAGCCATCAACAGTTCCATCAAAATGCTCCGGGCTTGGTTCACCAATTCCATCTGCGGCGTGACCAAGCCAGAGCAATTGTGGCCACATGCCCGAACTGCCAAAAATCGGCTCTACCATCGCTCACCTCTGGGGTAAACCCCAGAGGTCTCCGCAGTTGTGAGGTGTGGCAAACAGATGTCACGCATATGCCCGAATTTGGGAGGTTCAGATCCGTCCACGTCTCTGTGGACACCTTCTCGGGAGCTGTCTTCGCCTCGGCCCACACAGGGGAGAAGGCAACAGATGCACAGAAACACCTAATACATGCCTTCGCAGTTTTAGGAATTCCATCTTTAATTAAAACCAACAACGGCCCAGCTTATACTTCTAGGGCGTTTGGTGAATTTTTGCAAAGTTGGGGAATCCAACATCGAACAGGAATACCGCACTCCCCCACCGGTCAGGCTGTGACCGCATCAAACATTAAAGCGAGTCCTCGCCTGCCAGCGGGGAGATGTTCAGGTTCAAACCCCACACCTCCGGCTCTGCAAAGCGTTGTTCACCATCAACTTCCTTAACTGTTCCTTTGACAGGCCGGAGCCGCCAGTCCTAAGACATTTCCATCAACATTCCCGATTAGAGATCAAGGAAGAGCCCGAGGTCCTTATCAGGGATCCGGACTCCGGGGAAATTCAAGGTCCGGTCCGTCTTGTCACCTGGGGGCGTGGATACGCTTGCGTGTCCACTCCCTCAGGGGTCAGATGGATCCCCAAAAAATGGGTGAAACCGTATGTGCCACCGTCCAAGTCTATCACGCCACAACTTACCGTCCCCTGCGGCCACGTGGATCCACAAGATGGCACTTTTGCGCAAAATCGAAAGCGCCGCAGATGAAGAGGAAATCTAATACCATCCCTCTGATTTATGTCCCCTTCAGAGATTTTAAGTTATTCCATGTATTTATATAATGTTCTGTTTTCCCTCAGGCATCCATCATGATTGTTGTCGCCCTCCTCATCTTCTGGCAGCTCCACCTCAAGGCCTTGGACCGGTCCCTGGTGACCGCGTGGATCGTTCCACAACCCCGAAAGAACGTCTGGGTGACTCTGGCCCATGCCCTCAACCAAAGCCATCTGTGTCTTTCTACACCAGCAGCAGAGAATCCGATGTCAACTTGTCTGGTGGGGGTTCCATCAAAGTGGGCGGAGTTCCCCGACTCCATTCGAAACATCCAGAACCAGTTGAACGGGAACAATCCGCCGAATCAGTGGGTGGAAATCTTTCGGTACTGGGGGGTTGTGAACTACGCAAAAACACCAGTAACCAATCCCCTAGTACTGTGGCGCAAATGGGTGTACGACCTGCCTTATGCTGAAGCCGAGCCCCAAGAATTCGAACTATTGGGCTCGGCCAAAGCAGACTACTGCGTGCACTTTGACTTCACTCCATCGTCCCGTGCAAAGCTCTATGAAAACATCAAACAACATAAATTAGAGTTTAGAGCATCTACATGGTGCACGCACGTAGAAAAAATAGGCGCCCCATCCACTGATGATGGGTACCCCAGAAAGCTGGACAAGGGAGTTTTCCTAATTTGTGGAGATAGGGCGTACCCGGGAATCCCCTCCCGTCTCCTAGGAGGCCCTTGCACCCTGGGGCGTTTGTCCCTGGCGTCACCCAACATGACTCAAATTCCAATTCGGCACGCTAAAAGAAATTCAAAAATTGTAAAAAGGGGTGCAGACCAATTTGATGAGCATTGCGACAGCGAAATTTACCATTGGGCGAAGTCTAAGAGGATTGCCGTCTCTGTTTTTCTACCTTGGGTAGCGGCGGCCAAGTCTCTCAGTGAGCTTGGCAACCTCGAGTGTTGGGTGACACGCCAGGCGAATTTAACTTCTGAAGCCTTGAGTGACCTCCTAGCTGACGAGGAAATCACCAGACAGGCAACCCTGCAAAACAGGGCTGCTATTGATTTCCTGCTGCTGGCACATGGGCATGGGTGCCAGGAGTTCGAGGGGTTGTGTTGTTTCAACTTATCATCCAGAAGCAAGTCGATCCACGCATCCATTCAGGAAATAAAAGACCTTATCGGCACCGTGAAACAAGAAAACGAGGACTGGTTCAAGGACCTGTTCAAAAACTGGGGCATTTCAGGTTGGATGCTTTCCCTTATCAAAGACATTGGGTGTTTTGTCATTGTTCTTTTTTTAGTAATGCTGTGCTTTGGAATCTTGAAAACAGTAATAACTGCTTCTCTATTCAAACCTTCCCCAACATCTAAAATTGTAGTCGCCGCTGCGACTACCCAGGAAGGTGATTGGTGGGAAGATGCCGCACCGAAAGACTCAGAGACCTAAGACGCCAAAGACCTTGTTCTTCCTTAACCCACATCCTCTTCCTTTTTAAAACAAAAAAGGGGGAGATGTGGCGTTGTGTGTTTAAAAAACTATAAGTTGAAGTTGTTGTTAATTATTCTTTGTTAGTTTAAACAATGGTTTGTTCCTTTCCCCCCCGTGTAACCCCTTGTAATGGTTTGTTCCCGAGTTGTTTTTCCCCGTTCTTCCCGCCACTGGCCTGCCTGTCAAAGTGAGAAGTCCCCTGTTTCTCCCCCTAAGTCCCTATTTGGTTATGTCAATCTCTGTGGTGCTGCCTCCTACCCTTGTCCGTCATGTTAACCCCCCCTCCTTTTTTCGAGAGACTTCTATGTCTCTCATCTGTAACTTAGTTCCTGATTTGTCCTCGAGGCTTCCTCCCTCCCCCACATGCTTCTTATTGGATCTTTTGTATTACGTCAGCCTACCTCTACCCTCAACCATTGGTTCCCTCATGTTTCCACACCCCACGCCCCCTCACTTTATAAAGGCTAGCCGAAGCCCTCCTCCTTTGACATTTGTCCCTGGACCCTCCTTGGATTAAAGTCTCCTTGGAACCCATACAAGTGTCCCTTCTTTCTTTCTTTTATCTCGGGACCTCGTATCTCACCATAGCCTGCGTCACCCACGCCGCGGCTGTCACCGCTACCCGGGCAGTCTCGACGAGAGCTTGGGAGCGGCCAGTCTTGTAGCGCCCCTCTGCGGCCTCACAAGGAGCTGCTAGCCGGCGTCCCTTCGCTCCTAGCGACCGCAGCGTGTGTGAGCTACAGTCCTGTTCTTTGCTCCTCCCTACGTGTTTCCCCACTGGCTGTGTTATGCTCCCACCCCCTAGATGAGCCCCATTTAAGAACCCCAGACAGACCACTGCTCCACTAGCACTCATCCCTGACCCACCCATTGAATAAAGTTTCATTGGGCTGCATACGAGTGTCCTCTCCTTTGGCTCTTTATCTTGGCATCCTACTGGTGTCCTGCTGCAGTGTCACCCATGCCCCTGCTCCAGCTGCTACCTCAAAAGCCTCGGCAGAGGTTCAGGGGCAGTCCCTCTTGTGTGTCCCTTCGGTCACCCAGGGAGCTTGCAAGCCAGCTTTCCAACGCTCTTTGACCGCAGGAGAACCACGGATGACTGCCACTGACAGCACACCAGTCCTTGCAAACGTTATGGTAACACATTACAGCAACAACTAATCACATATGTCCCTTTGTTGTGAAACCATTTTGCTTTGAATTCAGTGTGTTGCAACATTGAAACAGGCAGCATGACACAAGGGGTTTGGAGCACCCTGATGTGACATGTATTTCTCCTCTTCTCTCTCCAACTCCCATTGTCCTGGAGGGTGACACACTGCCATCAGCATCTGAAGGGATGGACTTCGTTATTTTGATGTTGCTAAAGAAGAGAACATGTTACCCTTTGTGATGTAAATGATAACTACTATATTTAAAGCATACTTATACAACATGAACTACTTTTCAAGGCTGCAAAAATAATTATCATTGGAAGTTAAAACCCACGTTTTTTCAAGTGCTATTTTTGCAAGGTTTTTACTTAAACACCTTTGTTTTTACAGGAGGTGATATTTAACTGTAATGTGAAAACATTATGTACTCTTTAGCAGGTCATTTTAAAATTAATTCATTGCTTAGGTACAAGGTTAGAGTCTTTTAAGGTAGCATTTCTGCTTAATCTCAACAATGTAAGAGCAGGGTCAGGATGATTCTCCATGTGATGGAAGCCTGCAGTTTTCAGTGATCAAGGACAAGGGTTGTCATTGCAGGACCAGTGTCATGCTGGCATGTCTCCTTGCCAGCTTTTGGCCACAAGAGCTTTGGGACCTTGACAGCAGCATGTTGTGAGCTGCCTGGGTTAACCAACACAGCAAGCTTTTTCATGGGGCATATAGGATCTGCAAATACTGTAAATGCCACCCAGTCACCCAGTCCTGACACAGCGGGGAGGAAGGACCACGAGTGGTGGAGAGGATCAATCAATATGCCTTCTCCTGGTCCTGGCCGTTGTGTCTGCCCAGCTTGGGGAGGTCAGGCTAGAAACATGGGAGGGGTGCAAAGGTGTAAAGAGACACAACAAACCCATTCACATCCTGATTTCTGCTCCCTGAGAGTCATCTCTGTCTCAGATGCCCTGAGAACATTACTCCTTCACCATGGGTACAGTCATGCATGGACATGGGTCTAAACAAAATGAGCTGGCAGTATTGGCTAATGCAGCTGCAGCAGTCAGCTCTCTGAGAGTGGGGTGCAGAGGTCTGGCAGCAAGGACAGAACTTTTGTCTTGTGTTTGTCTTTTTGCACCAGCTTCTGTAACCAGCGGAGCTGCTGCTGCAGCAGAAGACTGTGTAGACCGACACCAAGCACGTTTTAAGCACATTCAACTCAAAGCTCTTGGCTCCAAACACACCCTGTTGATCTTCCAGTTCTTTGTGTTCTGTATCCCAATTCATAGCCGGAAAACAGACATGGGCACTATGTACTTCTTTTCTCCCACCTCTTCATTCTTCCTCTGCAGTTCCCACATAACGCTACAGCTGTCAAGCCACTTCTTGCCTTTTTTCTTTATAGGAATCCCTGGAGTCCTGCTCTTAGCTCAGGGAGCAGTGCACAGAGATATCCAGGCGTCTCCTATGATAAAACTAGCATCCAGTCCTGCTCTGTCTGTGCCACACTCCTTTTCCTTTACCCTCACTTCCCTGTCTTAACACTGTGATTTCCACCTCCTGCAGCAGGTCTGAAGCCAGCAATGAGGGTGCCTCATACTCAGGTGCAAGTGGCAGGGGAGATCTTTTCAGCCTGAATGGGAGATGGCAGCAGAAACAAGGACATTTGTGGGACATTTACTCAGGGGCAGTTTGAAGCTCACCTTTGGTCTTGCCTCATTCTGCTTGCTGTGGGGAGTGAGCCTAGAGTGGCATGAAACAGAGACCAGAGTGAGAAGACAGCAGATCTTGTCCTTTGTCCTACATGATGGCAACTTGATGACTTATTGTGGTTCGTGTTTTATGTTTATTTTGTTAGGACTGATTGTTAAATGGTCTGTCCTGTTAGAACCCATATTTTTCCCAAGTTAGTTTCTTCCGAAGTTGTGCCCTCCCTTCCAGCTGTCCCTCAAGGTGTCCCCTCCCCTTGTTCCAGACCCTTCCCTGCCTATCAAGGCAACCCTGCCCCCTCTTCCCTGCCTGTCAAGGCAACCCTGCCCCTTGTTCTGGAACATTCCATGCCATTCATTACCTAGACCAATCCCTAAGTGAGCCTTCTCTCCTCCGCCCACCCTGGTTGGTTGTTACCCCAAAACTCCACCTTGAGTGTTACCCTATTGCTTTTCCAGTTGTATCCTCCTCCTGTCTTTTGATACCTTAAAACCCTGTGGACAGAGGTGCTTGGGGCTCTCCTTGTCCTGGCCCCTCTGACCTTATCAAGGTTTGTTGGAACTTCAAGAGCGGAGAGTCTCCTCTTGCTTCTCTGCCCAGTCCCTGCCCTGCCACGCAAGAGCACTGCCTCTCCGTGTAGAGCTTTGATAGCTCCAAGGTTCTGCCTGTGGCTTCACCCCAGCCAGAGCAGTTCCCCACACTCCTCACTCCACTGGAACCACAGAGAGCTAGTGTGCAGCAGCACTGACTCCTAATTACTTTCCAGTATTAATTAATAAAGACAGTGTTGCTTGATTTATCAGAGCCAAGATGGCCAGTCATTTTGAAAGTAAAATAGGAACAATTCCTTTTTACCTGTTTTGCATTCACAAACTCCACTATCCTTATTGGGCCCTCTGCTTCTTTACTGTTTCAGGACAGATGAAAATTTTGTATAGCAAATTATCTTTAAGTCACCTTTTTTTTTTTTTTTTTTTTTTGAGAAGCCAGGCATGTCTTTCTGGACTTCTCTGTCATGGGGTGACACATGAAATAATGCACTAAGTAATTTGATACAGCAACTAAAAACAAGGCATTAATTACACTAACAAATGTCATAGGCAGAGAATTAATTGTTATAGCTACACTGGTACTGTAAATGAAGTATCACAGGTGATTAAAAACCAATTGTGATGAGCCAAACTGTCTCAGAAAACTGAGAGAACTTTGTAAACATGCTGACAAAGCACAGTTCTGCACCCTAGGTATGAAGAGCCTGCGACCTTGCTTGACAGTTTAATCTGCAGTCACTGGGAACATCGTCAAGGGATTGTGGAATCACTGTGTGAGCAGACTGCATCAGTGTTTGCCTTTATACATCACCAGCAGCTTCCTGCTAGCTTTAATGAGTCTGCTGAAATTTAATGCTGCATGCCATCAGTTGATGTTCTCTGTGACTTCTGAAGGCAATGGAGGAGCTCCTTAAGTTACCAAGGATGAACCTTCATTTCTGAAGTTAACCCATGTTCACAGCTTACAGCCTTTATATAAATTCTGACTTCTTCTTTATTGCTCTCTCTTTCATTCACACACACACACACAAAAAACCAAAACAAAATACAAAACCGAAATAAAACAAATTCTGGTTTTCCTTTGTGTTATTCCAAAATTAAATTTCTCAATGGCCTGTAATAAAGAATGCTGGATTTTTTCCCTAACCTCACAACACTAGATAGGAGAGGGCAGTACCAGCCATCATGGCAAGGATCACAGGCTGTCACATCATCAAATCCATCTCATTAACTCACAGTACAAAGAACACAAGTGCTGCAGGGCTGGATTTCTTTGGCCCCACTAGCTCCCAGCACCATTAGCAAGAGTGGCTGCCCCCCAAAAGCTGTGGAATCCAGGGTGTGACTGTAGGGCACAGCTGTTCTACAGCATGGGTGATAGGACTGTGGTTATTCCCCAGAGGATAAGGGACAGAAAAACACTGAATCAAAGGTGTACATCATCTTATAAATAGGGGAGGTCCCAGGGGAGGATACAGTCTTTAACTAATTAGGAGAAACTAGGAGTGGAACACAAGACAGGGAATACAATGTTTAAACCAATAGAAGATTACAGGGGAGGAGAACAACTTAAACCAACCACTGGGGTTTCAAAGGAAACAAAATTCATAGGGAAGTTTCCAGAGAAAGGGCCAGGCCTGGGGAGGGATTGACATTCAATGGGAGGATGAACAGGGGACAAAAGGGCGGGCCTTTGGGGGGATGGACAACTAGGGCAATGTTTTGTTACACCACAAGGAGAAAAGGAACAACCCACTGGTAATAAAATATACTATAACAATACAACAGTGTGGGGGGGCGGGGGCGGTTTATAAAACTGACTGCCAGGACTGAATTATCATCAAAAACATGCACCACTGCCACGCTGCTGTCTAATTTTTCTCTACTCCCCCGGGCTGGGGAGGAGACAGCACCGGCCAAGCTGTGGCACAGCAGCTGACAGTGGGGGGGCACTTCCCAGATGCGCCGGGGGCGTCTGGGGAGCGCCTCGGCGGGAGGCAGCGGTGGGCAGCAGGAAGGCGAAGTAGAGAAATGAAAAGAGGGACTCTTCTCGGGGGCACAGTCCAGAAGTTTATTTGTCTCCAGGGAAGCAAGACGAGAAAAGACCTCGAGGAATGGGTGCAACAGTATATAAAGGGGGTGGAACACTCGGGTGGGGATTACACAATAACCAATAAGGGGAAACTTAGGAGGGAGCAAACTTATAACAGACATGCCAGCTAGCAAATAGAGAGGATAGGAAGGAGGGACTCTTGTTCCTGATCCAATCACCCACTGACAAGGGAAGAACTTTCTGGAAGGAAGGGAGGGGCCAGTGGGTGACGGACAGGAACTTGGGGAGGGATTAATAGAGGGTATCCAGACGAACAGGGGAGGAGACAATAGATTGATAGAACTCTTATGCTGGGGAGGGGCAAACCCGGGGAAGGAGGGGAATTCCAGACTGAACCATCATTACAAATAGGGTTAACAGAACGAACCAACTCCAAATAAAAATGAACACACCACAACACACAAGAACTTCATTGACAGAGAAGATTTACAGCAGGGTGGTGAATGAAGAGAGAATGATGACAAAATATCAATTGAAATATGTGTAGTGGAACAGAAGCAGAGCAGCCTTTACGGTCATGATATTGTCATAATATGCATAAGTCTAACAGGTCTATGTTATGCTTGTCTCCCAGCCCTTTACACATCAGTGCCATAAAGGTGTGTTTAAGATGCACAATAAACACTGCCCTCAGAAAGCTGTTTTGAGAGCCATAAAATCAATTTTCACATGAAGCAGCAAGATTAGGGTTTCATGATCAATGAAATCTGATTTTCTCTGTCTGGTCATCCTGGCAGAGCAGATGAGGTAAATGTCTTGGGGGCACCAGTCTGATGTGGCCCATTGCAAATCCCATCTTCATAGGACCCACATGTACTTCTTATTTGTGACTGAAGACAGAGTGAGGGTTCCTTTACTGCATGTGTGCCCACCCTGCTGCTGAGCAGGATGGGGTGCAGCTGCTTGTACTTCCTCTGACAGAATGCACACTAGGGAAATCAGGCTTTACTCACAGTCTGGCCTGTGATGGGTGAACTTCCTCTCTTTCACCATTACTATAGTGGTTTAGTCCTATTATTTGGCCCTTCCTATTCTAGCACCATTTTCACAACAGAGTTGACCTCTACCTGTCAATAGAGATGGCTAATTAGGAAAACTTGTTTTTGTGGACCAACTGGCTCACATGGATGCCAAGTTGAGAGCAGGAGTGGGCTCTGTCAGCAAGCTGCAGTGACTCAGCAGAGCAAGTCCCTGCTGCAGGACTTGGACAACAAGGGCAGCCTTTTTGGTGGAAATGCATGGAAAAGATTTGAAGAAAATTCTGCAAAATTCTTCCTATTCATTAAAATGAAACCAGTACTTTGGAACAATGTTTCAGGGAGAAGAGCTTCTTTAGTTTTCACGTGTTTGCAGAACAGGAACTATTTGTCACCCTGAATAAGCTGTGAAAAAGTATTTTAACTTGTTTAATGCAACTGGCATTCCTGCAGCACAGCCAAATGCTAGAGGTGGCCAACTCTCTAAAAAATTATTATTACCAGCCTGGCACTATGGGGAGCTCTGCAAGGGTAACTGCAAGCCAGTTTGCAGCTCTCTTTTATCATTAAGCCATCTTTAACAGCTGAGCTCTCTGCTTCATTTTAAGAGGCTGAACATTAAGGATTTTACTCACAACAGTATTAAAAGCAGGAATAACTTGGTTTCTACCATCAGACAGATTGTCTTTCCACTTAGCAATGATAAGAGAATCGTTACCTTTTCCATAAAGTGGTAATCACCTCCCAGTTCTAGTTATAAATCACATATATACATGCACACATATATGAATTCCATTTGTATGGTTTGCGATGAGAAGTGCTTCTTATCTTCCAAACTCTTAGAAAAAGACACTGACAACAATTTTAAGTCCTTTTCTCTTAATGGACTAATTGCTGTTAAACCCCCCTTGCACCCCAGTGGCAGGATTTAAGACTGTGATGGATAATGAATTGTCATGGAAGTAGATCATCTGGGGATTTGTCCCCATATTCATTACGATTCTAGGACCTCTCTCCCAATACCAACATACCACGTGGCCCCTTCCTCATCACAGTGATGTTTTCCTCACTCCTGCAATAAAACATGACAACAAAAATTAAGAGCTGAGAATTACTGTCCAAACAGAGATTCTTTGACACATACTGTTGGGTCATGGTCACGATTGCAAGCCAGCTCCAAGGCTGGATGTAGCATGCATGCACACAGGCGTCAGGATAACACGATTATGGTTTAAGTCCAGTGAGAGGTGTGCTTAGTGTCTGTCCCATGAGGGAGCCAGGCAGCTCCCGGCAGTGTCCTGTGATGCTTTAGTCCCTGCTCAGGTGCTCCAGGGCACACAGGGACAAGCAGAGCTGTCTGACACGGTGCTGCACCATCAGGCAGAGCTGTGCCTGGATCTGTGCTGTGCTCAAGCAGGGGTGAAATAGCTTGAAGGCTGCTGCCAGGAGCTGCTCTGACTGGGGAAACCACAAGAGTGGAAGAAAGGTGTTAGTGATCACAACCATTTCTTCCACAGGGGAGCTAGAAAAACAGTTCCTGAAGGGATGGACAAACCGAGCATTTCCCTGGACCAATTCTCAAGGCTGAGTGTTTTCTTTATTACTATCCATGATTACAGATTTTCTTTGCTCTTCAGACTTACTGTTGTTCAGATTTAACAGAATTGTAAAGTGCTAAAATTACTAAACATTGGACCAAATTCGTATTTCTTTAGCATCCATTAATTCACCCTGTCTCTAAAAAGGGAACTACTATGCTACAGCAACATGACCAGATCAGCATCTTTCTGGTACCTCTACAGTAGTTTTCATGTCATACTTGTTTTCTACAAAAACATAGTTTGTTATTCAAATAAAACCTTTTGATTTATAAGTTTGGTGCAACAATCAATTCAAGTTACAATGTCTTCTGCCGGTATTACATTTTTACTGTAAAAAGTAACATGTTTTGCCATTAGCTATTCTGGTTACAGTCATGAAGTATTTGTGAGAATGAATGTATTTTGTACCACTTTGTCCTCATTATAGTTTAATGATGTTCTCAATAATAGATTAATTCAATGTCATTTTTTACAATTTATCCTGAGAAAAAAGAAATTAAAACAGTTATGCAACTTCAGCTGGCAGTATTCTCTAGATATTTTGGTATCAGTCTAGAGATTTTATCAAGAAGAAAAATAGTAAGAAAATGTACAGTCCTGTTTGAGATGGAATGCAAAGGGAAGGAATGCAAATG
This sequence comes from Passer domesticus, assembly GCF_036417665.1. Classification (NCBI taxonomy): domain Eukaryota; kingdom Metazoa; phylum Chordata; class Aves; order Passeriformes; family Passeridae; genus Passer; species Passer domesticus. The sequence continues at coordinate 20,958,480 of NC_087512.1, forward strand.
TAAAATAGTGTAGGTGACCCAGTCCTTGTGACTGTTTCAAGGTCAAAATCTCAAGTCCTGTTCAGATGTTATAATTTAAAATACCTAATTATCATTTATTCACCATTTCCCAAGTGGAGAAAAAACAATTATTTAAAAATCAATATTTGAAAAAATTAAAGCTCTACCAGTCAGATTCCTCGCAAATTTATCAATTTCTGCTCATCATAAAAAACTGAAACAAAAATTAAACAAAATATACAAAGAGCAATCAAATATGTTAGTAACTGATGTATCTATACTCATCGCAAACTACCAGGAAGTCACACTTGTGTGTTTTCTTGCCATATGCTGTCTACTACAAGTACTGGATACCTACCTTGCCTTACCTACATAACCTACAGGAGAAACAGAGCATGAAGAATAATTGCCAGGTTGTATCCAAGATAAACCTGGACTAGAAATTCAAGTTTTGTTGCTCTGGCCTTTGGAAATTAGTTCTGTTTCCTCAAAACACCAAATGTGATATGAATAAACTAGAGGAAGGGGAAATTTTTTTCTGTCTGCAGACTACTTTTTTTAATCCGCTGTATTAAATAAGCCAGTGAACCCAAGAGTGACTGGATATACCTAGTTGGCATCTTCTTAGAAGCCTATTATTGAACGAAAAGTGAACTTCATTTGATGTACTCCTCCAAGAATCCCTTTTGCACCAAGAGTTTGTCTGGACAGACTGGAGATCTAACTTCTGTGCCCAGGGCCACTCTTAATCTCTTCAGTGGCTGGCTCATGGTATTTGACTGGTCGGAAACTACATACACTGTAAATCTTGTAAAATTACTGAAATAAATGTGTCTTTCCACATAGACAGCATCAAATCTCTTATTTTTAAATTTTTTAACTATTAAAAATAATTAAAGTGTTTCTAATGTGTAATATTTACTATTGAATATTGTTAGAGCCTGCAATTGCACCTGGCTTGCCACCTGGCTTGCTACCTTGAAAGATTTATAGGTCCAGATTTTCAGGGCTCCCTAGATAAAAAGAACAGAGAAGGGGAACCACCAGAGAAAAATAAAGAGGCACTGTCAGGGCCAGCAGTGCACTGCCAATCCTCCAGTGCCTGCCCATCCCATTCCTCATCCAGCCAATCCGAAGATGCCCAGTGCCTAGGGCTGTCAGGGCACGGCTGGGGCCAGCTTTGTTACCCCAAGAGATGCTCAGGGCAGACAGAGATGTCCATTGTAGCCCTTCTGTCACCAGTATTCAAGGTGCTCATTGTACTGGGCTGAGATGCAAATATGAGCCTCAGTCTTTGCTGGAACAAAGGACTTCATCATTGCCAGTGAACAGGAAAATGTTTGAAAAGTGCAAAGATGCTTCATTTGATCTTGCATGCTTGCTGGCTTTGATGAAAATCTTCATTTTTAAAAAATTTCTTCTGTAGATATTATCAGAAGTCAGCATGCAATTTATAAAGAACAGATGTGGCATGTGTTGTGGTGTGTTTCATATGCTTTAGCCCTGTTAAGCTGTAAATTGTTTTGCTCCATGTACCTCTTTGTTTGTGCTGGTTCTGCCCTGGTTCTCTCTCTCCTCGCTCGCCCCATCAGTCCGGTTTTCCCCTCCCCGTCCCCCTTAGCAACCCATGTATCTGTTCCTTAGTCCCTCCCTGGTGCCCTGTCCATCACTCAGCGGCCCATCCTTTTCCTCTAGAATCTTCCAGTAGGGTATTGAGTGATTGGTTTGGGGGCCAGGGCCCCTCCCCAGGCTTTTCCCTATTGATTGTTCCACTGTGTCCATCACCCTCTCCCCACTCCCACCCTCTCACTGATTAGTTGAAGACCAGACTCCACCTCTGTATCCTCTCCTCTTTAAAAGTTAGTGTCAGAGCCCAGTTTGGAGTCTCCAGCTGTCAGTTCCCCTGGAGCCAATAAATCCAGATTACACTACACCTGGAGTCCGTCTCTTCCCTCCTGTTGGGTAGCAGCCCTTTCATTGCGGATCCTCGTCCCTCAAAGCAAAAGCCTTAGGCGCCCTCCTGACCGCAGCAAGGATCGGGAGAGTGCCCCGGTGCTGCTGGTGGTGCTGGCCACAGCTAGCAGGGATGTCCTGAAGGGGCAATTGCTTTCCCCTTCGAGGCCAGCCACCGCTGCAGGCATGAAAATATGAGGAATTCTATTGGAAATGATCTTGTTTGAACTATGAGCATAAATAACACCCCAGACTGGTCTGGACCCTGCAGAAGCTGCTGCACCCAGGGACCCTCTCCATCCTGTCACCTCATACATGAGCGTAAGTCTTGTTCTGCCTGCTCTCTTTTTCCTTGGTGTTCTGTACAGCTGCTTCTTAGCTTTGCTTTGGTTTTTAATAAATACTTATCTTTAAGTAAAGACATTAGGTTTTACTGGAGGTGGGACTGTGATGGCAATTATGAGAAAATCAAATGTTCTTCCAAACCATTTGTGAAGTTAATAGGATCCTAATACAGGACTGAAACTATGACTCAAAGCAGGAAGTGCTGAAGTTCAGTTAAAAACTTAATCCAACTTTGGCCATCTGTCTGCCCTGTAGATTTGCAGACAGGAAGAAAGGAGCAAAACCTGCCTAACTTTTGTCAACTGCTTTTGCATTCATATTCTGCACTGTGTTTGGACTGACATCAGTACAGTTTTCTGCCAATTTATGTGATTACTGTTGCCAAAATGCTTATTCACACATAGACTTGACTTGTCTGCATTAAATTCTATTTTTAATTAGTATTTTAATCCAAAAATTATTTCATTAGAAAAGGGGCATGTAAAAATACTTCATTATTAATTTACATAAGTTTTACATATTACCATTATTACATGGTAGTACTGGTATTATAGGGTAGGTATTATTATTATTATCTATTTCAATCTCTGAAAGCTCTCTAGTTCTTTTCCTAGTCTGAAAATTTTGCCTAAGATGAATTCTGGGCACTCGGTTTCAGAAGTCTGGTATGCTCACAATTAAGTCCTGTGTGTCGTAAATTCCTTTGTGTTCTCTCTGCACATATTTTAATAAAGTTTTTGTTAGTGATTCTTATCTGTTGCCAACTTAAACTTCGGCAGACCCTTTAGGAGACTGTAACAAGAAAATTATGTTTCTGGAGCAGGAGTGGAGTTTTCACAAGTTTCTCTACCCCCAGAACATCAGATCTGCCTGTATCTGGCAGTCATGCAAATGCAGTCATGTGGTGTGACTGACACAGGAAATCAATCACACTCCTCACCATTACAAGGTGATGGAATTGCCCAAGACGGCTGAAAAGATGCTGGCACCTGGGAGCAAAGTTTTTTTAAGTGAGTGCCTATGTACATCTTTGGGCAGATAGGTCTCCCTTTGCAGGGCCTGGCTGGTACACCCAATGTGAGAGTTTTGTTACAGGGCCTGTAATTAACAACTAATGAAATCCCCCTCATCCCCAGCCTCCCCCTAGGCCAGCAGCAGGTGCTCCTATTTTCAGACGTATGCGAAATATCTGCCAAATCATTTGGCACATCTCAGCGAGAAATGTGCCAAATTACCTGTCACAGCTAAACTGCCTTTTTAAAAGAAAGACAAATGCTCCGGCGGCCCGGTTTGCGTGGAACGACAGTGCCCTCCCGTGGAGCTCGCTGCTGCCGGGACCCGCCGAGCCCCGGTCCCGCCGGGGCGGGCAGCCGCGCTCCGGCCGCGCCTGCGGCTCCGCGGCTGCCCGAGCCCCGAGCCCCGAGCCCCCCGCTCCTGCGGCTCCGCGGCTGCCCGAGCCCCGAGCCCGCCGGGGCTGCGGCTGCCCGAGCTCCGAGCCCCGAGCCCCCCGCTCCTGCGGCTGCCCGAGCCCCGAGCCCCCCGCTCCTGCGGCTGCCCGAGCCCGCCGGGCCTGCGGCTGCCCGAGCCCCGAGCCCGCCGGGCCTGCGGCTGCCCGAGCCCCGAGCCCCCCGCTCCTGCGGCTCCGCGGCTGCCCGAGCTCCGAGCCCCGAGCCCCCCGCTCCTGCGGCTCCGCGGCTGCCCGAGCTCCGAGCCCGCCGTGCTGCCGGGCAGCTGCTGCTGCTGCTGCTGCTGCTGCCGCCGGCCCCACTGCCCGGCTCAGCTGGAACGGGCACCGCCAGGCAGGAAACCGCTGGAATATCAGGATTTCAGGCAAGCGATCGGTCTCAGCAGGAAGCCTCTGAGAGCAGAATGGATTGAACTTTTCTATAGGCAGAAGAGGGAGGTGTTTCAGGAACAGCTGATGGTGACTGATCAAACTGGTGAAATTCTCTTTCATCTAATGTTTTTGACTGAGATGTTTGAGACGTCATTGTTGGATATTTCCTGATTTTTTCTTCCCTTTTATCATAATCTCAGGCTTCCTCTCTGGAGATTTTAATTATTTTCTTATGTGTTATTTCAGTATGAATAAACTATTGTTTTATTTATAGCCATCTTTACAAGAGATACCTCAAAAACCTGATCTAGCAGAAACTTAGCTGCAAGTAACACTTGACAGTGTTCTAGCTGTTCTCCCTTCTTCCAGCTAACAACCCTATATGACCTAACTACAGGTGATAGAAAAACAGGGTTGACTGTGTCCATAATATGTCATGACGCCATGTCACAAAGCTTTGGCTTTCAAATCCATCTGAGTAAAGGAGCAGCCTCCCCGGGGTAATCTTTTAATTATCCACACCTCAGCTATTGCAAAGCAGAATGCAGCCTGAGCTGACTTAACAGCTTTTCCCTTTTCTGTGATGATTGTTTTAAATACAGTAAAATCCCTAACTTTAAAAAAAAAAAAAAAAAGTACATTTAATCCACTCTTGTGACTGTAGCAAGCAGATCTTCGTCTCTATAGCCTCCCTCTGCCTCAGACATCAGCAAAGTCACTGAGTATCTTTTGGTCACACATCAGGTGACATGACCAGCACCTGTCCTGTTTGGTTTTTCCACTTGTACTTGGGGGAGTGGTGTCTCTGTGATTTTGCTAAGCCATTTCTAGCCCCTTCTCAGCCTAATGTTTTCTTGTGACTTCACTTCTAACAGTCAGTTGCTAACTGCTGCCTCAGATTGTGGTTCGCTTTAAAATTCCTGCCATGCAAAGTTAATATCTACTATCCTTACCATGACTATAGCAGCTTACCTTTCCATGGCACCTGTCAAACCAAAGCAAGACAGTGAACGAGCATTGAAATGCCACCTTTTGGGGCTTGAAGAGTGGCTGATGTTGCACTTCACGGTAGATGACTGAGGGAGAAATGACATTTGGGCAAACACACAGGGGCCAGTTCCCCTAATGAAAACACTGGTAAGTGCGCTGAGAAGACTGAACAACTGTCTTTTTCCAAATTCCTTTTCACATTGTGCAGTGAGAAGCTTACTTTCTTTGGGAGATGTAGGAGCACCAGATGTTCTCTGGTGCTCCTGCAGAGAAACCCTGTTCTCTGGACTTTGCTATAAAGCACAGCTATCCCTTCTCTCTTCCTGTGCTGCCAGCTCTGAAAGGCACATCAAGCAGACATGGATGGGCTGTGTGCATGTGAGAGGGTCTGCATGTGCTCTTGTGTTTGTGCACATGCATTGGGCTCACAGGAAATCTCCAATGGCTTCTAGGACGTACATCCACAGCTGTGATTCAGCACTTGGCAGCCCATGAAACCATTTCTCACACTCACTCTCTCTGTACTGAGATGCTCCATCTTCCCAGTCTTAAAACATTTTATCATGCTATCTAAATGCCCCCTGTGACGAAAGGGATGACAGTGTTTTGCCTGTGTGCTCATCCTGCTTTCTGGAAGAAGCCATGGGGCAGCTGAGAGCAGCCTAGTGAGGATGAAGGTGCAGCTGTGGGAAATCTTGCACAACAGTCACTTTGAGCTCTGAACTGCACCAGCTTTGTTGTTATTTTTCTTGTCTGTGATGCAAAAGGATGCAACTCGGCTTTGTACAAGAGAGAAGGAGCAGAAGTGGGAAAGATCTCACTATGGGAGACCTTAACCACGACTGATGGCACTGTTGAAGCCAGTAGGTCAGTCAGAGGCCGAATTAATTAGCTTTTCCAGCAGGACCTGATGCTTATAGTCCTGGAGACACATACATCAAGCCAAAGTGCCTGGCCTTGTCCCAAGCTGTGGCTGCAAAGGATGGTATACCTTTCCCTCAGCTTGGGTGGGAATACCCAGGCTCACCGTGCCACCTGCTGCAGGCACTCTTTCAGCAATTTGATTTTCTATGTGGCATGCCATGCATGCACTTCAGAGGGATATTTCACAACTTTCACTGCAAGTTATAAAATAATAATAGGTGTGGCATTGTCCACAGGCACTTGTGCAGATGCAGCACCAACAAAATGTCCCAAGGGTATTTGCTGCAGCAGGAGCTCTGGTAGGAAAATAGGAAAGCAGGGAAAAGCAGGCATTTGTCACATGTGAGCAAGGCAGTGATTTGCCTGTTGAAATAGTAGAGTTCAGTTGTGTACACTACAGAACAGCAGTTCTGGTTTTAGCCCTCAGTTAATGGGAAGGGGGAGGAAACTGCACAACAGGCCTGTAGCACTGAATTGGAAGATGAGTAAATTATATCCTTCAGCTGAACACCATGTAATTGCTTCCTGTGCTCCCTCTGCCTTTCTTTTCCCTCTCCTCCCTGCTTGGAAGCAAGGCTGGGAAGGCAAGGAGCACAAGCTTTCCTCCTGTTCCTGTAAATACAAACAAGCAAGAAGGTATCTGGATGGGTTTTTCCATTTGCCCAGCAAAGGGTTCAGAGTGGTTTGCCTCAGCTAAGAGTTGGTGTCAGCAGTTAACTCGGCTTCTCCCCATGGGCAAAGGTACAGACTTGGCAGCAGAAGAGAACTAGAACTGTTCTTGCATTTCTTTTGCTCTGAGCAGTGTGGTGAGTCACTGACAGTCCACAGTGATGTGAATGGAATTTGCTTTTTTTTTTAACTGGAGCTGAATTTCTTACACAGGGACACAGACACACTTGCTGGCTTTGGATCTGTTCTGAAAAACCCAGTACATTTTCAGCTCCTACCGGTCCTGGCAAATGCAGGAATGGAGAAATGGAGAAAACAGTAAGGAAAATGCTTTCAGACTCCTGTGTCAGTGACAGAGAGAAAACATAGAATCAAGAAATACAGTTCAAAATGAGATTTGGGAGCATATGGACATTAGACTACCCAGAGTGGCTGCAACTACTGCTGACAAATATGTTTTTAAACTATGCCTTCCAAGCCTGACTGCCAGTGAGCAGGCTTTCCTGTCTCAAATACAGAGCCCATAGGTAAAAGGTTCCTGTTGCGTGCCTTGAAAACCTGATATCAACCATAATTAACAATGGGGTCCAAAATGAGATGAACCTTGAGTCTGACTGAACAAGGCACCTCCTCATACAGCTGTGCCAGATCCCAGTTCTCTGGAGGCAGAGTAAATGAAATACTAAAAAGTACATTAAAATACCAGAGTAGCCTTTAGGTAGCAAGGTAGGGATAGGCACTGCTAACTAAAAATAGTAGCCAGAAGTGCACTTGACCACAGTGAGAATTCATAGTCATGAGCTGAGGGTTTCTAGCCTCCAGGCATCCATTGGGTGCTCCCCTGAACCACAGGGAATAACCCCTGCAACACACTGAAGGTCCCCAGCTGTCATGGTGGTGGATGGGAGATGTCAGCTACACCAAACTTTGACACTGAAACCATTTCAGTGCAAAGCAGAGCAGTTTTCAGGAGATTCACACTTTGTTTGGCCTAAATGAGAACAGTCCCCCTTGCTCCTGCACTGTCCTGGGCAGAGGAAAGCAGAGCGTTGCTGGAAAAGCAATTCCTGTTAATACACATTGCTCTTTCTCCTCTTCCTGTGATAGCTGGAAGTTTCTTTAGTGCAGTGTGTTGAATTCAGCACTACTGAATGTGGAGAGATCAAATTCAGTGTAAATCTGTTCCATTACTTAAGGCTCATTTTTGTCACCTTTTTTTTTTTTTTTTTTTTTTTTTTTTTGTCCAAGACACGTGAAGTAATACAATTATATGTGAATAGATTTGTGGAACCCAGAGCTATTTCAATAGTGATGTACCTCTATTCCTTCCTGCAAAACATGTCACAACAATTTATATGCACATTTGAATAAGAAATCTATGCAAACATTCTCCTTCAGGTAGAAATCTTAACTTTTTCCCTAGCACGTTTTTGTTGCTATACAAACACATGTAAGTCACTGTTAATTGCATGGCTATTCCTGAACTTTTCTTTTTAATGCCAGGGAAGTCATTAGAAAATATCTCCAGATTCCCTAACTGAAACCAAGATTTGTTAAATGCTGGTATTAAAATTAAACCCTTAAAGAATTTCAGAGAGTTCTTCTGAGATTTGACATCTTTAAAAAGGGATGTTTCTCTTACAAGTTGTCTCTTCTCTACTCTTGCACAGCTGAGGAGCTGTCATTAGGACTACCTCCATGGAAGTCATATAGAACAGAGCTCCAGCCCATCCTTCCTGCATGCACAAATCTGTGCTCAGAGGAACAGGCAGAACAAACACATTATTCTGGAAGAAAATTATATAAACATGGGACCCATTTCAGTGTGAGAATAGGAACTGAAGGAGTCGTTTCACATAGCATGTGCTAACTGGGGAGGAAGGGCACTGGGTTCCTGACCTTGCTGAACAAGTTTACAGTTACAACCTTGCTAGAGGCTGACAGGAGGTAAAATGTGATGTCAGCAGGTCTTAAAAAATGAACTGAAGAAGCTTAATGGAATGTGGAATAGGGCAAGGGGCTGTAAGAAATGGCCTCCCCTGCTGATCCCTGCAGAATAATATCTCCCAAGGGGCATCTGGGAAGATGTGGATCTCAAAGTCTCTCTGGCTGAACAACAAGGGTCAGAACAGTGAAGAAACAGCCTCTAAACCAAAAGGAATTAATGTTTGCAGTTCCTTTGCAGTGCAGCTCAGTTTGATTATTTAACTATAATAATTATACTGCACTACACCTGGTTTTTCCAGTCTCCTCATGGCCTCACTTTGCCTGTTGAGAGCCTGATCTTGCAGTCATTGCTGAGGCTTGAAACTTATTGCCAGAACTTGTCTTTTTTTCCCAGCCAGCCAGCTGTTCCTAAGTGCAGTTTCCTGACAAGTACCATTTCTAGCTTGACCATCTAATAACTCCAGTATCTGACATCAGCATCCATCTAGAGCTGCTGAGAGCTGGGATACAATCTGGGATGGGCTGTGACAGACCAGGGCTTGGATGGATGGACAGACAAAACATGTTGGCATTGATTGGTCATAAGCAGATATGGCAAGACAGGAGTCTCTGGGATATGATACTCAGATGTCTTCCCAATTGTGAGATTGGTGTGCACAGGTAGGGTTTTCGGTGTCTGTTTGGCTGGGACAGGTACAAAATCATCTTCCTGTCATACCCCTAGAGAGATGGATGCAGGGACACAATTCAGGACACACTGCTACAGGAGCATTCTTCTATTACACAAGATCAGTCTTTTAGCTTGGGATTTGCTGAGCTCCCCCAAAAACTCACTGCCCTCTGTTCCAGACCCTGGGCCATGGATAACTTCGTCCTGCTGTGTTCATTCCACATGGCTATCCCCTATGGCTTCAGTCCTATGGCACTAGATGTGCATGGACAGTAATCAGTTTGCTGGACAGACTGCACCTGCTGCATGCAGTGACTGAAAACATGCGTTTGATACTCAGATATCCCACTGCCTTTTCTAAGTGCATTCCTTGGAAACTACAGGCCTGTCAGCCTTGTTTCAGTGACTAGTAAAATTATGGGGATGATTATTCTGGGAGCTGTTGAAAAAACACCAGAAGAACAATAAAGTCATTGGTCACCGCCAGCACAGCTTCATGAGAGGAAGTCCTCCTTGTCAAACCTAATTTCCTCTTATGACAAAATAACCCACCTAGCTGATGAAGGGAAGGCAGTTACATAATCATTCTGGATTTCAGTGAAGTTTTGGTACTGTCTCTCACAGTGTCCTGCTGGACAAAAGGTCCAGCATGCAGCTGGATAAACAAACACATCATGGGATGGGAGAGCAGCTGGCTCACGGGTCAGGCACAGAGGGTTACAGTGAATGGGGTGACATCAGAGTGCTGACCTGTCACTAGTTGGGTTCCACAGGGCTCCACCTTAGGCTCTGTGCTCTTCAACATCTTCATAAATGATTGGGTGCATGACTGGGGGGGATATGAAGCTCACAGATGATAGAAAACTGGGAGGAGCGGTTGACTCTGGCCAGGAGGCCCTGCAGAGAGGGCTGGGCAGCCACCAACCACGTGAAGTGTAAGAGTAAGGGAAGGTGCTGGGTTCTGCACCTGGGATGGGGCAACCCTGGATGTACAGACAGACTGGGGAATGAGAGGCTGGAGAGCAGTGCCATGGAAAGGGCTCTGGGATTCTGGTCCGTGGCAAGTTGAACACGAGCCAGCAGTGCCCTGGCAGCCAGGAGGGCCACCCATGTCCTGGGGACATCAGGGACAGCATGGCCAGCCAGGCAAGGGAGAGGACTGCCCTGCTCTGCTCTGCACTGGGGCAGCCCCACCTCGAGTGCTGGGGCAGTTCTGGGTGCCACAGTGTAAGAAGGACAGTGTGGAGAGTGTCCAGTGAGGGCATGGAGGCAGTGAAGGGCCTTGAGGGGAGGCTGCATGAGGAGAGGCTGAGGTCACTTGGTCTGTTCAGCCTGGAGGAGACTGAGGGGAGACCTCACTGCAGTCACAACTTCCTCTTGAGGGGAAGAGGAGGGGCAGACACCTCTGCTGCGTGGTGAACAGTGACAGGACTGAGAGAATGGCCTCAAGGGGAAGTTTAGGCTGGACATCAGGAAAAGCTTTTTCATCCAAAGGGTGGTTGAGCACTGAAACAGGCTCCCCAGGGAGTGGGGTGGTCACAGCATCAAGTCTGCGAGAGTTCAAGGTTTTGAACAATGCTCTAAGGCATATGCTATAATTTTTGGGACTGTCCTGTACAGGGCCAAGTTTGAACATCGACGATACTTGTGGTCCCTTCCATATCAGGACGTATCAATGACTATGACCTCATGTTCTTTCCTGTTCAAGTATTTTCTCACAGCCACAGTGGCAGATCACAGACCTTGTCAAGAAGGAAGATCCAAAAGTACCCAATTCTGTCCTTGGATAAAAGGTTGGGCAAATTGATGCTATAGAAAGTGCTCAGTCTCAATTAGATTCTTATTAAATAGGTTGGGATAGAGTGACCTTGGCCGTAACTTTGCTTTCCTTTATACAGCTATGTCATTACTTCAAACAATAACCTCTGATGCAAAGGCAGGAGTGAGTCACCTCCAAGGGGCTCTCTGAAGAGGTAATACACTGAAGGCACAGAAATTACTTCAGCTTTTCCTCAGAAATATGACAGAATTAGGTTCATGGAAGCCCTCTCTCCAGCCAAGGGCTGCACATCTTACCCTTACCAACACGGCACTCCAGCTTGTTCCAGCCCCAATGGCTGCTGGCTGTCACATTTGACATGAGTCACCAAGTCTTCTGTTCATCAGCATCCCTTGAGTCACGTATCACCTGTACAGCATTTCTTGTACATGTGATGGTGCCCAGAGACATTAAGTGCCTGTACTGACAGCTGCTTTTTCTGCACCCAGAGTAAAAGTCAGAAGAGGAAGGAAAAAGAGTAAAACCCACAGCCACTGACAGCTGCTGTCAGAATTTAACTTTCAGCATTTACCATGATAGTGGGGTTGGGGATCAATGTTTCTCACACTTTTTCTGCATCCCCTAAAATGAGGGACTGAGCCTTGCAAGGCGTGTCCCCCTCTAGCCTCCCTTTGCACTAAATTGATGCTACTCCAGTGTGTAGTCCTGTGTTCACTTGAAGTTCCAGAACTCTAATGAGATGCAAATATCCAGAGGAGGGGACCAGAACCGGTGAGAAGACTGGAAGGGATGTCCTGTTGGAAATGTTTGAGGACATTGGCCCTGTCTAATTTGGACACAAGGAGAGTGAGGGGTGACCTCATTGCTTTCTGCAGCTTCTTGTGGAGGAGACATGAAGAGGGAGACACTGGCTGCGCTCTATCCAGTGATGGGGCACATAGGAATGGTTCAGAGCTGTGCCATGAGAGGTTTAGGAAGTTTATTTCAAGACAGTGGTCAAACAATACAGCAGTTTCCTGGAGAGGTTGATGCTCCCAGCCTGTCAGTGTTTAAGAGGCATTTGGACAATGCCTTTAATAACATGCTGTAGCTTTTGGTCAGCACTGAAGTGGCTGGATAGTTGGACTGGATGAATATTTTATGTCACTTCTGATTGAAATAATCTGTTCTATTGTATACTAGAGAAGCACTGAAGAGATGTAATTTTGAAAATGCATGGAATTCCCATTTAAGGCTCTAATTATCATCTAGAAGCAAAGGGGGAAAAAAACCTGAAAAGCTGTCTACTCTAAATGAGAATCAGTTCTCCACAGTTAGAGATGAGCCAATAAAAGAAAGTGATACCCAGATCCTGCCAAGCCTGGTACATGCAAAATTAGGTCAATTTTCTGTTCTTTAGTCTGCATGATCTAAACCAAACTGAGTGAGCTTCCTGTAACCTGATTATCCCCATTCTCAAGTGAGAAAACTTGAGGTCTTCTGCCCAATGATTCTAAAATTTCAGCAGCACAGCTAAACTGCAAACTACATTATTAACTACAGCCTACATTATTAAGTAAGAATCCAAATAAATGGGATAAAAATTAAAATCTTAAATACCCTGACCCTTTTTGACCCAAAGGCTTTGTGTTAATACAGAAAGCTTGTGTAGAGTTTCCATCTTAGTGGTTTTTATGACTTTGTATGTATTTCTGTATCTGCTGTTTTCTCTCGTGCAGTGCAGAAGTATATGCTTTTACATGATGAATCTCAGGATACAAATCCAGCAAACAGTTTTCATTGTGATTTATTACTACTCCCATGAACAATGTTAGAACTTTATAAATAGCAGCATCTGACTGAGATTAGGCTGGTGGTTTTTTAAACCATATAATATTTTCCTTTTTCTGTTTATGCTCTGAAATATTCTTTTAAAGTATGAAATACCAGTAAAACTTTAGAAAACAAGTCAATTTCATTACAATTTGTAATGAAAATTAAGTTGAATAATCTAGGCAGGCATTCTAAATTAATTCTTTGCACAAAAAATAGATGTTAAGCACCAGCAATTCATAGAATCACAGAACCGCAGAATCACAGAATATGCTGAGTTGGAAAGGATTCACAAGGATCATCAAAATCTAACTCCTGTCCCTGTGCAGGACAGCCCAGGAGTCTCACTTATGCCTGGAAGCACTGTCCATATGCTTCTTGAGCTCTGTCAGACTTGGTGCTGTGACCACTTCCCTGGGCAGTCTGCACCAGTATCCAGGCACCCTCTGGGGAAAAAGCTTTTTTCTTGATACCCAGCCTAAACCTCTGCTGTTCATTCAGGCCATTTCCTCAAGTCCTGCCACTGCTCATGAGAGTGAAGAGATTGATATCCGCCCCGCTGCTTCCCCTCAGGAGGATGTCAAAGAGCTCAGCGAGGTCTCCCCTCAGTCTCCTCCAGGCTGAACGCACCAAGTGACCTCAGACTCTTCTCATACAGCCTCGTGTCAAGGCCCTTCACCATCCTTATGCACTCCTCTGGACACTTTCATTAGCTTTATGTCTTTTTTATACTGTGCCACCCAAAACTGCCCCTTTGGGGACCCTTGCTGAGGCCGCCCCAGTGCAGAGCAGAGCAGGACAATCCCCTGCCTTGCCTGGCTGGTCATGCTGATGTACCCCAGACACGGTGGCCATCCTACACCACTTAAATGTTGAGGGTTGATGCTGATGTAACTTCAAGTATTTTGTTGCTTTTATAAATTGATGAACAGTATTTACAGTATTGATATTCCCGATACATCACCACCCCCATTGTTGTTCACTGCTTGGATAGTGAATAGTAAAAAAAAATAGTAAAAAAATCTGGAAATAAATTATATCCAAGCCTCAAAACAATTAAAAATGCATGCAAATTATGGTGCTCCAGAAGTTAATCACTCCAACAGATGGCTGGTGGCTTGTTAGTAAGAGTGAAGCAGACATTTGTCCTTTTTTTGAATCCCGTATCTTGAAGAGAATAGAAATGCCAAGGGACCACCAAAAATGGGATTACTGAAGCAAAGGGATTTGACTGCAAAATAATGATTACAATGTCTCTGGAACACCAGAAACAAATCATTTGAGAGAATTCCAATCCAATTTTCCACTTTTCCTTATTCCCTGTCCTGTTATGGCCTTGAATGTAAACAGTATCCCCTAAACGGGGATTTGAATGTGGGCTGTGGATGTGACTTCACAGGCTGGCCTAAAGCTGGGATTGCAGCTATGTTAACAGCCACAGAGGCTTTTCACTGGAGATTTTCAGAGCAAACCCTGGTGTGCAGAGGCAGCTCTTGGATCCTGGAAAGCAGAACTTCAGCTTATTCTTAGCAAAACATTCCAAAGTTGGTTTTAAATGTACCTTTGGGGCTGAGAGGACAAGTTGCTGGTGGTCTAGAAGAATGTTTGCTCTGTTGTGCTGTTGTGTATAATTAAAAGAGGAAAAAAAACCCTTGCAACAGTGTTAGAATAGTAAAGCAGAAAGCAGACCTGTTTTTGTAAGCTTCCAGGTGTCCTGGTGGAGATGGGGCATACCCAGCACCTGATTTCCACAATTTTATAACGTTGATTAATTAGTATGTGTAACAGGTACATCCAATTCAGTTGCCCCAGTAACCCAGCCATGGGTCAAACCCTAGGAGTTGGTCCAAGGGCTTCTTTGCCCCACTTTCTGTTATGACTTCTCAGACTGGTTGGGAAAAAAATATTATTCTTGTGGGTCATCTTCCTGGCAATAAGACCATACAATATTTCAGGAATGTGTCTAGAAGATCAGCTTAATGTTCTAATATCTAAGAGAAAGGATTGGAATCATACCTGAGTTTATTAAGGAGATATGTAACTATATAATAGTAGTTTACTGAGCTACAAATATATGAAAATAGTATAAAAAGCAAAAATCTTTTTGGCAACAGTGCACACATGAACACACATGTTACATACAGTGATTTGGTTATTGTATAAAGAACGTGTTCACAGTCACTCCAGGCCCTCAGGCCATACTGTGCTGTGTCATGGGGCCAGTGGCCTGTCCTGTATAAGGAGTGTAGGAGAAAGCCTTTAGCCAGCAACATCTGAGCTACCTCCAGAAGAAATATAAAACCATCTAATTAGTACATTAGAGTATTGATGCCTCTGTACTGTTGCTTCTAGGATCTGATCTATTGTTTTCACTGACCATGGTCCTGTCCTCTGTAATTCCGTGTGGAATATTACAGGTTTTTGTTCTCTATTTTGGGAGTTGGTGTGGCTGCATATTCCAGTTTCAGGCCTCAATACAATGTGGTTGTGTATCCTAGTTTTCTCTCTGCACAGAGGACACAATTTCTAACACATTAATTTCCAAATTCAAAAACTCAGAATTTTATTGATGCTGTGAAATTAGTAAACCAAAATCCACAGTCTAAATTAAAGATTGTGAACAAAGGATGACAGAACCAAATTCTAATAAATAACATGCCACTAATTAATAAATAATGCACTGTTGCAATGCCTATCTTGCAAGACAGCACTTCTACTTTCTGAAATGCCAGCTCACAGATAAATATCATTGTCACAGTCTCTGTCACACCACGTGGCTGTTAAAGCCTCCCTTTAGCCAGCACGCCCAAAGAAGCTCTTATAAAGTACAGATGTTATAAATGTTTAGGCCATACTCAGACAGAAACCCCCTTCCTCTGCAGTGCTGTGCCACCGAGGGGAGGCTGCCCAGGCTCTGAGCCCTGGCAGCAGCTGGCAGAGGAGAACAGCTGCCTGACCAGCGCCTGGGAGTGAGGAGAAGGGGACATGAACAGCTGGCCTCGTGGGACATCAGCAGTCTCACCAAACCACAGACAGGGCTGGGAGTATCAGAGGCACCCTATGAAGGCAGTGAAAGTTCCAGTTGTATTGAATGGGGGGGGGGGATGTTAGTGGATAAAAGGGATGGAAAGAACTTCCTATGTAAATTACCAGTCTGGGATGCTAAACAGTCCTTCACTTTTCATCTCTTCCGTCTCCCTTGCCAAGACTTAGAGTGGTGAGCGGTGGTACAGGAGATGCTAAAACCTATTTTAGAAGCTTTCTTGATGACTAAGATATTTAAACCTGCTTCTAAAATCATGAAGTGAGGTTCTAAAAAAAAGGCACACCTCTGTGATGTAGCTGTCGGATAGCTAATGGGCATTTTTTTACTGTGCAAAAATACCCTCTTTTCCCTCTTGCCAACTTCTCCTGCATCTCTGATCTTCACTGCTACACATCTCTTCTTCAGTCATACACATCTCTGGGCTTAGTTTGTAAACAGTTTTTTTCATGGCTGAATTTACCTTGATTTTCACCTAAATACATCTGGAAGCACTGACAAAACTCAGGTAAATTGCAAATAAAGGAAAACCTCTATTTCTTGAGCAAATAACAAAGCCTTTCTATTGAGCTCTTAGGAGAATATCACTCAGTTCTTTGCACAGCTTTATACAATTATAAGGTTACATGATTGTAACAGTCTCTCCTTCTATTCTGGTAATTCCTCTTAAATCTTCCTGGAATATTAACATAATAATCATAATGCATTGGTACACATATTACACATATTACAGACTAGCATAAGAAATATTCACCACTTCACCTTTATCCTATACATGCAGAGCACTAGAATTCAAATCCAATGGTCAAACATTATTATTTAGTTCAAGTAACTTCCTCTTTTCGTGCTCTAAAGGAGTTTCCTCTGTATTGGGTACATTGCTAGGCATCTAACACCTAAATTTGATTGTTCATGTTCACCATGTCTGAGATAAGAATCTAACCTGTAATATACACTTCCTGGGTAGTTCAGAAGAATAAGTCATTTGCAGATTTCCTCTGTTCATAAAATTTTAAATACTTCAACAACCTATAAAATATCTATGTTTTATATAAACCAGAAATTGGTATTTCTGACTGGAGAAAACTACCTCAGACCATTTTATCTTGTTGCCTGTTTTATGGAAAGGCATTTATGTTGGAGAAAAAGCTTACAGGATTTTGAAAATGTAAGCAGAGGAGTCGCCCAATAGAAATCATCTGTGCATTCTAAATGCAGAACTCTTGATACATAAGGCATTTGAAAGGGTAACAGTGATGATATATGAATGTCAGCTTGACCAAGGCTAAAGGGCAAGACATTGCATTCGGTTGTTTCTTATTGCATTAAAAAATTACTTCCCATTCAGAAAATACTTCAAAATCTAATTATTTTTATATAATCTGAAACTTCCCCTTTTATTCCTAGCTATATGAACTATTGGAATATTCATTCTCGGCTTACATGGATTTCATCTTAATAAATTGTCTAATCTTTTCAAGAAAATACATTTTTATATATAACTTTTGAGCACAGTCCCTTAATTATCAGCAGGATTCCTTGTGGTCTGAAAGCAAAGCCAGTTAGCAAGCTTTGCTATGACATTCAGAGCCAATTGCACTGGCAGTAGCATTCCTGGGCTGAAGTCAATATCTAGTTCCTCAACTGTGTGCAGTGCCTCATGTATCAGGAATTCAAACATAAGTTAAAAAGCTTGGAGTATTACCTTTCCCAGGAGCATGCTCTGCACATGGCAGGGTGAGCCTCACCTCTATCACATGGTACCTCTCCATCCTTTCATTTTCTTCCCACAGATCATGGGGAAGGGCAAGGTGGTGGGCTGAGGATAAGAATACACATTTTTTCAAACATTGTGCATGTCCTTCGAAGGATCAGGGATAAGTTCAATAATTATTTGATTAATCTTTCCCAAAAACCCACAACTTTTTTTTTTTTTTTTTTTTTTAATAGACTCTGGGATTTATTTCAGTTTCTGCATTCTCAAGGGTTTTTCCACATCTTCTACCTGAGCTTTTCACCTGCTGTGAGCAGTTGAAATTTTAGGAAACATTTCAGACATCCTGTGGCAAGTGATAAACTTCAGACCAGTTGACATCAATGCTTCCAACAGCCCTACTTCCAAGACCACCTTTGCCAGCCTGTGGTTGGGCCAGGAGTGGAGTCCAGATCAAGAAACAACATAGCTGCAGACTTCATGCAGCACAATGTTCTAGTTCTTGTAGGACAATCCTTACCATCTATCCTAATCTTCTTGCTGGAGACCCATGGGATTTGCTGATGCTCTCCATGATGTCTAAAACAAAGTGGTTCAGGATAACCAAGGCTAGAGGATCACTGTGCTGTGACCACTTCCCTGGAGCCTGTTCCAGTCCCTAACCACCCTCTGGGTGAAGAACCTTTTCCTGATACCTGGTCTGAACCTCCCCTGACACACTTCTCAGGCCATTTCTTTGGGTCCTGTAGCTGGTCACAAGAGTGATCAATGCCTGCCCCTCCTCTTCCCCTCACGAGGAAGCTGTCAACTGCGATGATGTCTCCCCTTCTCCAGGATGAAGTGACCTCAACCACTCCTCATACAGCTTCACCTTTTCACTATTTTTTTGGCCCTTCTTTGGACAGTCTCTAGTAGTTTTATGTCCTTCTCGGGATCTCCTCTGGTCTGCTCTGGTTGGGAAGGTCCTGAGATGTGTCTCTGTTAAAAATTTCTTTTCCCCAACCCAGCAGCCAAAGAAGGAGTTGAGAAGTCTTCAGTTCACGTTCTCAAGGCTGTTAATTATTTCTTTATCTCAAACATTTTCTGTCTGTTCTGCAGGTCAGTCTGAGGCACGCTCTCCGCCTCTCGGGCTGGTGCTTTTATACTAAAAACTACATATACTGTGTTTACAATAATGTTCCAATACCTATCACCTATGTTAGACAGTGACTTTCTACTCTAAACCAATCTGTGAATGCCAACATCATCCTGAACATGGATGCCAGGGAGAAGAAAGAAGAAGGACAGGGCACATCCAAATCCCTCCATCTTTGAACTTCTGACCCCCATTCTGTACAGGGGGGTACAGAATTCCAAACCCCCTATACCATGCTCCAAAATTTTTCCCTTCACCCTGTGATTGCTACTACTAAGCTACTTAAACTTTTGTGACATGTAATTCTTCATATAAGGTTGGTAATTTGCTCCATGAATTAAGATCGAATTCCCAGGTGTCTTTTGGCTTCCTGCCAGGGTCTTTGAGCCCCTGCCAGGGCTTTGAGACATCCAGGGCATCCAGAGAGATGTCCTGGGTTCCAACATGTCCTTTTTACACTGAGGTGCCCAAAACCCCACACAGAACTCAAGGTGAGGCCGTACCAGCTACACTCTGACCACATCCACAGCTTTGGTAAGGTCTGTAGATTCTGCATGGGAAGGTATGGACTCCATCATCAAATGAAATTTATATGATCAATCTGAGTCTGTTCAAAGGATTATCTCTCTTTTTCTCTCACAGTGCCTATAATGAGGACTTAAGAGTGACCGTGGGTCTACCCTTCAGATTTCTTTTCCTGAATGAAGTTATAATGTTGTAATAAGAGGCCTCAAAGCCCCCTGAAGGAAATAAAATGTAGCATAAAAAAAATACAAATCAAGTCTATCCTCAAGAGTCTGACATGTAATGCTAGCCAATTTTCCACTGGCCTGTAGCTCTGTTCGGCACAAGGGACCTCCTACTGCAGTGGCTGAGAAGGGACCACCTGGCACCTCCTGGGGACATTGTCTTTGTCTTGTAGAGACAAGGGGTCAGGCACCTCCTTAATTGTCTTCCACTTCCCCATGATCTCTTCCAGCCTTTCTGGGCTAATATGCACTTATAAATGTGAACCACCCCTTCCTGCTCCAGGTCATCAGCATTTTTTCACTATCTTTATTTTCTTTCTAATGAGCAAGTTTCTTCCTCACAAAAGGGCAATGGTTATTCTTTGCTCTAGAAACAATCATATGTTTGTTTCTTTCAAGTGGTTATTAAAACCTCAGATTATTTCCTCACCATTTACTCAACAAGATTAACACACAGTTCTTCCTAGAGAGGGCAAAGTCAGCTGTGGCTGCTTTTACTAGTTACTTTTCTAAAGTAACCAGCCAACTCTTTTCAGACACTGGGATTTCTTCTTTCTTTTGTCCTCTGTGCTCTGCTTCCAGATTTCTAAGCACCAACCTTTACATTTTCACCTCCTCTGCAGAAGGGTAAGATACCAAATTCACTGATGTAAGTAGGTGCAGCTTCCAATTAAGTCAATGAGGTTACACCTGCCTTTGTCAGCAGTGAATTTGGCTCGACATCCCTAGTGAGCAAAATGCCACATTACCTTTGCTGCACAGGACATTTCAAATAAAACACTAGCAAAAACAATTAACTTTAAGTTGTTAAGCCCACTGAAGCTACATTCAACCTCCTAAGGATTGAAGTCAATTCTCAGTAAATGTGTTTGGCTTAATAGATTGTAAAGCTTTGGCATGAAAGATATTGTTGAATAACACTGTATTAAACATGATCATATTGTATTTCTGTATATAAATTATATTCTAGAACACATGTGACAACTGTTAACTATAATATATAAGGAACTATTAGCAATGGAGCAGATCATGCAGACCTTTGCATTCTACATTATCTATAAACTTTTGCAGAAATATATAAGGCATTTATATCTATATATGTACAGTTCTCACAGCACGCTTTTGTATTCCACTAGCATCTCATTTTACATCAACAGAGATGGAAGGTTTATAATAGCATTGTTTTCTAATTAATTTTATTTGCACAGAACTGGTAGTAACAAATTTGCATGAGTGAGAGGTAAGAATGAAGTCTTGCTCTCAGCACCTTCACTGCAGCTACAGAAGAGGTCAGCATGTTATCTAAAGAGATTTAAAGTCCAAGTTCAGCGCCGTGATAGATTTCTCTGAACAGCACATGGCAGTTCACAGCCCGGTACATGTGGACCAGCATCTCCACTCTTTGCACTCCTGGGTGCCCTTTTGCTTTGCAGTGTTCATAAAACCCAGACAGGGTACACAGCCTCCCACTTCAGAATAAGGATAGAATTACCAGTTCTTGTAGGCCAAACCCCACTGCAGGCAGACAAAAGGAAAAGCTGGAGATGGAGGTGCCTGGGTATGAGAGGGAAGCAAATTTCTGCAGGAACCTAATATTAACAATAGACTTCCAAAAATACAAGGTACCAGTTGTATTTGGCCATCAGGTGAAAAAATACTGACCCAAACTTGAAGCATAAGAACAGCGACATTGAATCTCTGCCTCATTCATTTTTAGTCAAAATTTTCCCAAGGAGGGAAGACCTTGGTTGCCTTAAGGTTGCCTTCTCCATGTACTCAGAGAAGTCTGTGGATAAAGGAGGTTTGTACATACCAGGTACAAGGCCAGGCAGAAGAACAGCCTGCCTAGCTTCTGTATTACAGGACACAATTATTTTTCTCCCTTGAAAGTACAGCTGAATATGACAATATCTGATACTGAATATTGTCCTAAAGATTCCTCAGCCATTACCTGAATTTGGCTTTATACCAAATCAACTGAAGTCAAAGTCAGACTTGTAATCAAAACCTAAATCTCAGCAACTCTTCCCACTTGAGAAGCAGCTGTCATTGCTGATGCTTGCAGTGAGGTTCCACACACCAAGTGTGAGTGCAGGTGAGTGATTTGATCTCACAGTACACCTCCTGAAACATGCTACTCAGCTGTCCTGCTAGAAATTCAGGACTCTTACAGTTTTCAATAGCTCTGTGTATTCTGCAGGAATACAAATAAGTTTTGTTTTAAAGACTATTTCTGACATGTTACTTGCAAGATTTCAGACTTACTTAAAAGATAGATTAAATAATCAATCTCTGCTAAAATTACAGCAGGGTAATGAAAACCTCCAAACTCTGAGCACTACTCTGGGCTCAACCCTGAATGTTTTCACAGCTGAAAACTCATGATGATTTCAGAGAAGTCTTGCTGACAAAAAGGATCTGGGACCAGATACAGAAGCTAACTCTTAAGTTCAGGGCCGGCATGGTTCATCTTAGCTCCTGAGTCAGTGGCTGGGGTAAATCCCCCAGGCACCCATGCAGCAACACTGCACCAGGTGCAGGATGAGAAAATAACAGCAGAGGGAGAGGAGCATGTGCTCTCAGTTTAATCCAGGGGGCCATGGCCAGAGAGACCCTCTAGGAAATGTGATTTAGTGCTGACTGGCAGCACAGCTCTGCCTGGTTTAACCAATCAATGAACATTTTGCAGCTGATTTCTGGGGTAGTTGTGAAAGGCTGTATGGTTTCATCTGTCAATTGTGTTAGCATCACCTCATTTTAAGCACATTAGCAGCTTGATTGAAGCTGATGGTACAGGTCAGATACCTAAAATGAGTTATGTTCTCAAGAATTTTCTTGAATTGAGGCCTTAATGAATATAGTTAATGAAAGTGGGATCCTCTGAGATTTGAACCATCTTTAATCTCACAGTTCACACTGCCGAGTCACTTGAATTTGGCAGAGGTCCTTGTCAACAGAAGGAATGTCACCTCCCTCTTTCCTAGAAGGTGATCTTCACCACGTCCCTGGTGTTGGGACCTGCAGTCATAGGGTTGTGCAGTGTGCCAGCTGGGACCTGTTTGTGTGAGCAGTCTGCGGCCACGGGGTGGAGGTCTGCTGGCTAGCAACACCCTTGGCGGCTGGAGGGCACACACGGGGATGGCTGCCCCTGATCTCTGCTGAGATCGTCCCGGGTGGCAGTGATTGCAGCAGCGTGGGTGACACTGCAGGGGCTCAGCACGAGGAACCCCCAGCAAAGGAAGCAGGGAAAGGACATTTGCCTGAGTCTCCAAGGAAAATTTATTTCCCAAAGGGGGACAGAAGCAAATGCCAGAGAAAAGGGGGTGTGATGAGCATTTTTAAAGAGGGGAGGGTACGAGGGGTGGATACACCTCCTGACCAATGGGGGATCTTGGGGGAGGATAACATAACCAATACTCGGGGTGGGGAAGAAGCTTTCAAACCAATAAATCATCGAAGCAGGGCTAACTGACAGGGAACATTCTGGAACACAAAGGGAATGGTAACAGTAATTGACAGGAGCATGGGGCAGGGTGACCAGGATTGGCTGGGACACCTAGGGGAATAAGGGGAGGAGCAAGGAGACTGACACAGTGAGGAACAGACAAGTGGCGAGAAAACTCTGAGGTAAACAACTTAGGGCTGAACCATTTGAGGGAGCAGAACTGGGTACATGGGAGAAACAATTATAACTAACTAGCATAGAAACTCTAACTTTTCTTTTAGAACAGCAGCTGAACATCAAGGTACCACACCTGTTCCCTGCGCACGTCTAGGCAGGCAGCAGGCAGAAACAGGGTGTTAGGGGTGGTCAGTGGTACCACCTCCTCTGGCAGCACAATCAGTATGTTCTAGTTTGACGTATAACCACAGCACCGCCAAATCAAGGGAAAAATATACTTGTTAAACCACTGGAGTGATTATCTGATGACTAAGTACCGGACAATTATGTCAGAGGTTTAACAGGCATATCAAAATTCTTTACCAGGGAGAACCTGGAGACTTCAGCATTTATGTGAACTGTCATGAGTGCATTAGACCAAACCTCCTCTGCAAACAAGAGTACATACAACTGAGAAACACAATGTGTGTACCACCTAGTGGCAAAGGCCTGGGATTTCAATGTATTCTTTCTGATTGAAACAATATGCACATTCTGGGAACAACATCCTGTTAATCAGGTGTGCAACTATTTTGGATTTCTCTTTATCGGTGTTTAAATCCATTAGCCTCTTTCGTGCTGTATGCCTAAAACCCACACTCATATTGTGAAGAGTTTCTAAAAAAGTTTAATGGTTCTGGACTTCCTGAGTATGACGCTGGTATATGCTACAGTGGGAAAGGAAATTAGATAGTAAATGTGACAGAAGCAGAGAGCAACAGACAAAATATTGCAATCAGGTATACACCACAAGCTTGGTGATTTTAATGTCAGTGCCACAGCACACCTGTGGCCCATTAGAGGCACATTTCTGGGTGTGCAGAAGCTCAGATGAAATTGAATTAAATTAAGGAAAAACACACAACTATGTTTTCTGTTGTATCAGGAGAGTTGATACTGTAGTAAGAGAAATCCAGTTTTCTAAGTGGTAGCCCTATAACTGTTTGATTCATGTGTTGTCCTTAGAACTCAAGGGTGAATGTCATATTCTTTTGGATCCTTTGCCATGAAAGGTGAATGGGCTTTCAAGTGGAAAGTGCACAAAAGAAAAACTCCAGATGGAAATGCCTCCAGACATGGCAAATCCTTACTTAGACAGGAACAGTGAGATCATAACCCAAGAAAAAACAAATCCTGTCATGTTGTAAACATTTTAATTGATAAATGTTCCACTTGAAAATCATTCGACATTATTTTTATAAGCTATACAATAACCTTTTCAATCACATGAAGCATAAAACTTATGCTTATCTTTCACAACCATCTAGTCACTCTATTCTGAGCAGGTAATCCCGTGCACACACTTTGTGACATTTTCAGTATCATCAACTAAGCAGAAAAGGGATGACAGATAGACAAAAAGATGTGACAACAGACTGTCACTTGGGTTTGGAAATGGGCAGAAGCACAGCAGTTTTCTCTAGACAGGGTGAGGAAACCTGGAGGCAGACAAGGCAGTGGGGATCTCCTGGCTCTGTTCAGCACCAGTTTCTCACTTGAGGTAAGTCAGTAAAAAGTTCCTCCTGACCAGGCAGGACTCCTGACTATGGTGAAGTTGATACCAAAACCTTTGTTAACTGCACTTGTGGCACAATTTCACCTGGTGCTTCCAGTGATTTAGAGCACTCCTGAATTGGATTCTGGTTTGGTGTGTTTATTAATCTCACAAAGCAGCTTACGAAGTGAGGCTGCTTGATGGGACTGCAACAGGCATTGTGTGGGGATTATTCCATACCTTTTTCTTCATTTCAGTCCTGTTGTTGATTATCATGTGAATATTGCATTAACTTCAGCTTTGGAAAGCTGCTAGTAGTTGCAATTCATGAAGTTGTGAGCTAATGCTGTATCTAATTACTTTTTAAAGACCTATACACCAATAGGGGTGGAAAAACCCAGGACAGATACAGTTGGCATTGTAACACCCAGGGCCAGGGCATCTCTTGCACCAAAGAGAGCAGAAATTCAATAAATGTAACTTCAGATTTAGGAAGCACCCATGGGTTTCGCCTTAGATTGACAAGAATCAAGCTCTTTACTGAAAGCCTGTTTGAAAATGATGTCATTTAATGACAAAAATAATGATCTGCACAAAGTCATTAAATTACAGGTCCACTAGTGACATATGTACTGCATAACAAGAACACAGTGTGTTTTCTTCTGTAACACTGAATTTGAGATCTGTCTGTTAGATAATAAAAGTCCTTTGGAAAATAAACTGAATGCATCACTCAGTGAAGGGAACAATTCTATCCATCAGATCAGCTTCCCTCACAGGCATCTGGAGCCTATCCTCTGGATCCCCATACACCCTCTCACAAGTGAAGCTCCAAGAGAGAAAGCAATCAGGTGAAATAACAGGGGCACACATATGAAATTGCAAAACTCTTGGTTGAGAGAATATATGCTCATGACAAAAAACAAACAAAAAACCAACAAACCATCTTGTTCTCTCTTAAGAATAAAGACTGGATGAAATGAAATAGTTTTCTTGTAGGAATAAAGGGTCTGTCTTCATTAGCAATCTATCAAGAAAACATGAGTTTTTCCCGATACTCAGAATTACTGAAATCTATCAAGTTTCATAAAATTCAGTGGGTAAGGCTGACTTTCAACCATATTATGAGAGACATTTCTGCATTGTTTTTGTCCAAGTTGATTTTCCTAAGCTGGGTCCTTGTACGAAGATTTCTGTCTTACAGGCAGGACCTCTTTTTGCTTAGCCCTGCCACCTCCCATCATGGGAGAGTGGATTGAGTTTGCTGTGGAAAAGGGCATGGTTAACATTTGTGCAAGCCCACAAAAGTGATCCCACTGCAGTCCTCTACGTCACATGCACATTCCTCCACATCCTGAAGTAAACTGCATTCAGATCTGTGCCCTTTTCTACCTGCCCAATTTGTTATCTCCTTCTTGTAGTATTACAAATATGGTGACTTCAGACCAAATGGTATGTAAGACCTTAATGTCAGACTGCAAAACAGCACCAAGTATTCCATTCATTTAAAGAGGCACAAACAAACATGTATTGATTTAAAACTATAGCCACAAAACAGGTGCACAGAATGTAGTGTTTTTCTGAGAAAAAATACTGCATGAATGTACTTTACTGAAGCTGTCATTGCAAGTGTCAGTAATGATAGGAAATAGCTGGATTGATAAGAATCACTTCTGAACTGCTCCCTTCAAGTATAGGAGAAAGTTTCCATTGGAATTCCACAATTCGCCTCATAGTCCTGTCCTAGAAAAAAAATATTCTTCCAGCAGAACAGGATTACCTGTTTTGTCTGGACAAGCACCCTGAAGTGCCAGACCATAAGGTGTCTTCCTACAAGTTATCTCCAGTTCGAGGAAGCGTGGAAGCATTTCTCAAGTCAAATGTCAATACTGCCACTTGGTTCTGTCAGTGCAGCAGTGTGTCCCTTTCCAAACATAAATAAGTGTTTTATAAAGTTTTGCATTTCTCAGTTACATAAGTACATTGTTTTTATTTCTAACTGATAGCTTGATATTAATCTTGTATATCTTGGATGGTGTTCCAGCTGGTCAGATTTTCACAACAAGATATGAATCAAAACGTCAGGCAAAACAAGAACTGTCATACTTTTTGCTGATTTACAAATAGTTCTTGACCTGCTAATGCCATTCTTAATTGGACTACACTGTGAATAGCAATTAAGACTAAATGGCCACTTGCTGAGAGCTGGTGAAAAAGAAACTGCAGCTTTAGGCATTCATGTTCTCCTGATAAAGTTCAGTTGCCTTACTTTGATGTTAAAGAAAGAAGCTTAATTTTTTAATGGCTTAGTATATTAAAAAAGCATTATTCAATTCACAGCAGGGAAATTGATTTTGGGTGGAATAATATTCTTTTAGTTTTTTTTCTAAGATCACTTTGTGTATTTGAAGGCTCCTGACTGACAGCACTGGAGGTGGGACTCTCCAGTCCTAGAGCAAAGTGGTGACAGCCATGGCTGCAATAACCTTGCCGCGCTGCCTCACCTATAACTCGACACAATCGTCCCGGGGCTAGAAAGAGATTTTCTGATGCAGTCCATGCGCTGCTGGTCTGTCAGATAAGTACTGGATACATGACTTAGCAGTGTAAATGAAATCTGTATAACTGTTCACATCTCTAAGTAATCCTGAAGGTCCTAACAGCTTATGTAAGGT
This sequence comes from Passer domesticus, assembly GCF_036417665.1. NCBI lineage: Eukaryota > Metazoa > Chordata > Aves > Passeriformes > Passeridae > Passer > Passer domesticus. The sequence goes on from NC_087512.1 coordinate 20,985,879, forward strand.
CCTCCCTCTTTAGAGATAAGACCAGTGTGAGCCTCATGCCCTTCCTCTGTAGTGGTTAAAATAAATGCCTGCAGTGAACTGAAATTATCTTAGGAGGGTCACAGCTCCTTATTTGAGGGAAACATCACATTCACTCCCTTATGGCACCAGAGAAAGAAATTTGCTGCAGTTAAGAGAAAATTTTATATTCCTGAATAGCTGAGCCTGAGGAAGACCACTGACCCTCCAAACTGGCAGCCTGCTGCCTTTCACTCAAGCTGAAGTTGAGATCCTGACAGAGTTTCCCAAACTGTTTCCTCTTCTAACTTTAGCCCTACCCTGCCAGTATGTGTCCTTCCAACTCTGATTCTGAGCCAGCTGCCCCTCACCCAGCTTCTCCCATTCCCAGGGCACTGCTGAAAAGCCAGTGCCTGAACACCATCTCCGTGGTTTAGCCACCACAGCACTTAGCAGGACCTTCAGCCACCGGGTTGACAGCTTGCATGAACGGATTTTGTCACTGGAAGCCTTCTGCAGTCCAACTGGGAATAAATCCCCTTGAGGGAGACAGACTCTGTGCAAACTGGCTGGATGGGAACAGTGAAAAAGGCAGCTGTGGTCTCAGCTGTGGTCTCAGCTGCTTGATCGAACCCCAGACAGAAAATACAATCAATAAGATATCAAGTTTTATGGGAGGGAAGCCTATATTTATAATGGTTGATCAAGAGCGCAATCAAGGTATCAGCTGTAACCTCTAAATGTGTTTCTGAGCTCTGAATGACAAGAGTTCCACATTGGCTTGAACATAAGGAGATCTGTTAGGTTTTCTAGGAACAAAAATTGTTTCTCTCACACATCCTTACTGAAAAAAAAAGATCTTTGTGAATCCCAGTGCTCACATCAGTTCCATATGGACTTTAAAAGCCTGAATGCCTAAGGATTTGTCTAAACCATATCACATGCCAGGAATTTGAGTATGTGTTTTTCTTGGTATAAAACATTTAGAAATAGGTAATATATCAGTTCACAATGTTATCTGTATGTACATTTACATGTACATACTTTTAACTTCCTAAATCCATTCTTTCCCTCCACCAAGACCAGCATCTGAGAATGCCTTATCCACCATTGCAGGAAGTCTCAATATCATTAGCATCATTTCATCACAGAGTATTATCTGGCATCATCACTAGAACAACTTAGCCCTATGAGATAACACTAGCAACAATTTTATGTCATTATTTGACTCCCCAGAAGGTATTTCTTTACCATTGAGCTACTACTTGGCAAAAATACTGTTGAACACCTGCAGGAAATAAACTTAATACAATTTATTTTGCAGATGCAGAGTGACAAGGTGCTCTGCCACTCATGCAGCTTAGAGATCAGACTTCTGCACATTTAGAATAAGAAGCAAGTTGTTTGCCTTGGTTGTGGTAGTGATAAAAACAAATGTATTCAGCCTTTTAATGACACTGTGTGCCTGGGACAGGTCAGAGCCTATGTGAGGGAAGCGGAAACATAAATGTCTGAAAGAAGCCAGGTATAAATCAGTAGCGATGGAGAAAGAAGCTGCTTCACCACTTGTTCCTCTGTCCACTTGTGCATCTGCAGCCAGTCAAGGTGAAACAAAAGGGATCAAACAGAAAACCAACTGCAAATGATGCACACTGAGAACTAGGCTCTGAAACACAGTCTGTAATCTGCTCTGACTCAGAGACCAGATGCAGCTAATTGGCACAGTCCCTTAACTAGCACAGAGCTGCCATCTCTGCAGACAGTGCAGGAGTGTGTGCAGTGTGCCGCAGTGGAGCACCACACCTGTCAGTCGGGACCCCTCTCCTCCCATAATGATGCCCTGGCTGGGAAGGTTGCCCTTGGCTAAAGGGAAAAACTGGAGGCCAGAGGGGAAGCTATGAAATGGTTTTTCCTTCAGTGCAGAGGCTCATGCAGCTGAGCAGCTGTCATGGTTGTCTCCAGGCTGTACCATGAGGAGGCTGTCCCTGGTTGACTCAAAACCAGAAAGCACATGTGCAGGTGGTTTCTTACACTTGTTAACTCCTCACTATGAAGGAATAAAGGCAGTGCTTCCTTTGACATGCTTTCACCTACATTCTCTAAATGCATTTAGTAGTACAAACCCTTCATGTCCTGGAATGGGTTCGTGTTTTCACCTCTAACCCACAGATTTCATTGTCACTTCAGTACTGCCATATGCAAACAGTTACTCTGAGCACAGATCAAGCACATTTGACTAAAAGTTTTTACTAAACAATTCATAAAATAGTGAGCTTCCTCTTCTAAGAATAACATTATATAATATAGATGAAGCAGCAAATTTTTCTTAGCTACCAAAACAGCCTTCAACAGGGAAACTAGCATTTTTTCTCTTTTTTTTTGTTTCTTGGGAAGAGGAGACATTTTGCAGAATACTTCTGAGGTTACTTTTGCAGAAGCAATTATATGTTCTCTTGTCCAAAGGGATCCATCCAAAGTGTCTTCTGCCACTCATCCTTTTCGTGCTTACCACTCATCCTGCAGCTACTGAAGCGAGGGAGTCTCCTGATGCTTGTGGTCATGGGCAGGGATGCAGAACAGCAATGCTTCCAGGCCTCATGCAGAGCTCTGTCACACTTTGGGAAGGCCACAGGGATAAATCTAGTCTAGACTGGTTATCCCAGGCATCTCTCCCTCCCAGAAACAAGGCAAAGAGGTGCAGAGGCACTTGCATAACACATATCTTGCAGGCCAAATTCTTTACACTGTTACCACTTACCACATCTGCAACAAGTCCAGTTGAGCCAGCTTTCAATGTTAAATTACATCTCTCTGCTGGGTTATTCTAGGTTGATATTGCTGCACAAAACCAGAATTTGGCCCTTATTATAAGCATATTTTTATACAGAGGATGACAAATACCAAAAAGGCTTTTTTTTTTTTTTTTTGCTAGAAAGGGCCTATACTGTCCTTAAAGATGCTAAGAAGACCCTAGGAAAGCTTCACGCTAAAATAAAATTTAAAATTGTATCAGACCTTCTCTTTCCTTATCCTGGGAAGAGACTGGGAAGAGTCACTAGATATAATTACAGCCCCACATCTTAGGCCCAAATAGCTTCCCATATTTACAAGTCTATGTGCCATCATTGTAGAAAGTTTTTGTCCATAAAATGCCAGTCCTTGTAGCTTGTGCTTGTGTTTCTAAACTGAGACATAGAGCTATGCTTTACTGGCTTTTATCCAGAAGAGACAATTCTGCCAAGTTAACAATGTGGCTGTAAGCTTTTCACTAATTTTCCAATGTACTTTGTGGGCAATGTAGATCTGAAGTTCAAAATTTTCATGGAAAGAAAATAAATGCCTGTTAGTAAGTCAGCAATTAATTATATACATCAACACAGCTCCGAATTTTACTGTAATTACATGAGCTGTGTGCAAATATATTTGCACAACAAATCCCAATGGACTGAGATAAGGTAAGTTGTGTTTTGGAAATTTTTAAAATTTGGAACATTCGTGGTCAAAAAACTTCCCTCTCTCTTGCTGTAGTCCTCTACACACCTATGACTCCCAGATCTTATGTTCTTCCATTTATGTGACTTAGGCTGCCCACGTGCTTAGGAATGAAAGGGCATTTGTGTAAGAATCTCTGCAAATGTTAACCCAAGCAAGCAGGCTTGGTTTGGTTTATAGCTCCTCCTACTCATGGGCTGGAATGATAGATACTGAGAAAATGATCTGTGGACACATGAGAGTGTGCACGAGAAAATTCAGCAGGAATTTTCCATAAGTCAAACAGCTTGGGATGCTCCCCCTCATCTTGAAGGGTTCAGGTGATTCTGATGATATCCAGGGAAGGGAAGACTAGGCTTTAGGGAATAGGAAGGGCCTGGCTCATGACTGGGTTCCTTCAGATCCAGCAGCAGGCTGGCTGTTTCAACATTTCCTGAGTACCCAATTCCTAGCTGTGAACCAGTTTTCTGATGTGTTTTTCATGGTCTCCTGAAAAGTTCAGTGTACTCCTACACCCTAGACCATATGGGGCTTATTAAACTCTTTGTAATAAATATACAAAATCTGAGTTATGTCACTCAAAAAGCAGTGTGTCTCAATTCTGACATCAGTCACCTGCCATAAAAACAGTGTGATGCATGTGAGGATATTTTTCACTTCCCAGGTAAGCTTGTTTTTATGCAATTAAAATTAAAGCACTGATTCTATAACAGGCAGAACTTCTACACAGAACAAAATCTTCTCTGCTCTCACTTTTTCCCACCCAAATTCTGTTTCCCACAGAAGAGACTTAAGAATGGAATCAAATTAGAGCTAATCAACCATAGCATTTCATAATTAAAAAGAAGACCATATCACATATGGGATGATGGAGTTTGACAACATAATGCCAGTCTTGTGGCTTTTTCATGCATTTATCTGAGTCAAACTCTGTTTTCTATGGAAGAAGGGTGAGTGAAAAATAACTCCACTGAACAGCATGGAGTTACTCCATATTTATATTTATATATATATATATATATATATATATATAAATAGGTCCAGAGTCGTTGTTTGAGGAACAGATGCAGATTCAAGACAATTCAGTGCTGTGACAGCCCATTACAATGAACTCTTGGAGGGGCTTTACCCTGTGGTTCAGGCTGTGTCTTCTCTGAATGCTCCCACTGGTGTTCCTGCATCATCCCAGCATCATTACTCCTCTTGGCCTCCTGCTACGCAGGAACAGAAGGACTGAGGTTGTGGTAACTCCCTTTGCTAAAGCCAGGTCCCTCTAAGACTCTAGGAAGAAGCATAGATAATACAGGAGCTCCCCTTACTCCAGATTTTCCATGTGAGCAGTATCCAGTCTCACTTTCCTCCCAGAATCTACAGAGAATTTTCCTGCAGCCCTGAGACAGCAGGGTGTTCCAAAACAGCACCAGCTGTACCCTGCATCAAGAAACACTGCCTGTACGCTGCACCAAGGCCCCTTTGCTAAAAAGAAAAGAAGGGCAGTTGTAATAAGAATCTCCCTTCTAAGGGGAATGGAGACCAGACCCAGCTCACAAGAAAGACTTTTGTCCCCCACGAGCTGGGGTAAGGGACATTACTAAAAAACCTTCCAGTCTAGTAAGGCCTTCTGATTACTATCTGTTATTGGTTGTTTAAACTGGCAGCAATGAAGTTACAAAGAGAAGTCTGAGGGCAATTGGGAGGGACTTCAGGGTCCTGGGGTGATTGGTAGAGGAATCAGGAGCATGGTATTGATTTCAGAGATGGGAGTGAAAAGTAGCTGACAAGAGATGAAAAAACCTGTGAGAAGTATTAAGGCAGAACTCATCTGAATACTCATCTCCAGACAGCAGAGTATTCAATGAGCATCTACTTTGTTGATCCTTTTACCTTGCATTGTCCAGACCACCATCTTCTGGATGCATACCATGTATTGCAGTGATTTTAGTCTGGTGCTTTGTTGGATTTTGACTGTCTTTGAAGCAGAAGCAGAAGAGTGAAGATACCACTGTTTATTTTAGACCACAAATTATTTTAAAACGATTTGTTCTTTTATGTAACACAGTGTTATCTTAATATTTCTCCCAAGGCTGTTTAGTCTAAAACATTCTACCCTAGTAGTTTCATAGCAGAGTTGTGGTAGTTGCCTGAGAATGAAGACTTCTTTTTTGTTGTTTGGTTTTTGTTTGTGGGTTTGTTTGTGGGATTGTTTGTTTGTGGGATTGTTTGTTTGTTTGTTTGTTTGTTTGTTTGTTTGTTTGTTTGTTGTGTCCAGGAATGACACTCAAGGCCTCCTTAATTTACAGGGGAGCAAAACAAAAAGGCATCTCTTGGTAAATCAGATCATATCTTTCAGACATATAAACTGAAAAATAAACTGGTGTACAAATGTCTTCAATAGCAATGGAATTATTGAACACTTAAACCAAATAGTGCATGAGACCAAAGCTGTAGAAGGCTTTGTCCCTCACTTATTTCAAAGTCTTTTGCTTTCTTAAAGAACTACTTTCTCTAAATGAACATCTGATTTCTAATAGCAAGCTAGTGTGTGTTCAGTTAGCTCAAAGGAAACAAGAACTAAAAAAAAGAGCCCTGTCACACTCTTTCATATTAAAAATGCAGCACACTACTCATAAATATGTACAGAGTCAACAAAACAGTTGCCTTTTATGCAAGAGACATGAGAGAAGTTCCTAGAGGAGTTGTTCTGAGGTACTGAATTTCTCAGTAGATTCAGAATATTTTCCAAAAAGATAGAGATATTCCCTTTAATTACTAAAATACTGTACAAATCTAATTAGTGTCTATAATTTTTAGGAATTGTCTTGCTGAATTAAATGGGAATGCTAATGGAAGCACTAGTCTTAAAATATTGCAAAGTTATCTTTGTTTTTAAAAAACAACGTGATCTTTAAACCAAATTTGTTGTTTCTCCTGATGTGTTATGCAGATTTCAGCTGTGTCTACCACCCAGACACTGTGAAAAGCCCTGTCACTCTCAAGGATGTGCCTGGAATCCTGATGCAGAAGGAAAATACTACCCAGCTGTCAGTTGTATTCATTTTTGCAAAGTCCTTGCCAGAATACAAATCTGTTTATTTGGAGAAAAACACACTACTGTGCTCCTTAAATTCTAGAATGGGTCATATTTCTGTGTAATTCTACAGTTTTTATACTGTGATAACTGTTGCTCCTTGTGTGAGTTGTTTTCAGCCATTTCAGAAAAGTCAGAGGAACCAAATAATGTCCAGCTATTCCTCCAGTGAGGCTCTCCTGCACAGGCACCCCCACTTCAGTATCTCCATTACCGAGCAAAAAGTCAGAAACTAAAAGGGAGGTTTTATCATAGAATATCCCGAGTTGAAAAGGATCTGCAAGGATCATTAAGTCCAGCTCCTGGCACAACACGGCATAATCCCAGAAATCACACCATTTTCCTGAGAACACTGTTCAAACACTCCTTGAACTCTGTCAGGCTGGTGCTGTGACCACTTCCCTGGGGAGCCTGTTCCAGTGCCCAGCCCGTCTCTGGGAGAAGAATATTTTCCTAACAGCTATCGCACACCAACTCTGACACAGCTTCATGCTGTTTCCCTGGGTTCTGTCGCTGGTCATGGCAGAGAAGAGAGCCCCCTTCTCTTTCACTTGCAAGGAAAATGTCCACTGCAATGAAGTCTCCCCTCAATCTCCTCTTCCCAGGCTGAGCAGGCCGGAGGTTCCTCGTAAGGCTTCATCTCAAGACCCTTCACCATCTTCATGCCCTCCTTTTTAACAGATTTTTACCCTGCTTACATTGCTGTGACCAAAACTGCCCCCAGCACTCGAGGTGAGGCTGTCCCAGTGCAGAGCAGAGCAGAGCAATCCCCTCCCTTGCCTGCCTGCCCATGCTGTCCCTGATGTCCCCAGGACATGGGTGGCCCTCCTGGCTGCCAGGGCACTGCTGGCTCATGTTCAACTTGCCATGGACCAGGCTTCAGGAGAGTTTTTGGCATAAAACTGAATGTCCCTGGTTTAGATGAGTAAAACTGGAGATAAGTAGGGCTGTTAAAACATACCAGAATTTTTGTTACAGGTTGTGGCTGCAAGGGAGGCAGATGCCATGAAGAAGGAATTCACCTTATAAGAATACCAGTGGTGGTCTTGCACAGGTATCGAGCATTCAGACAGAGTCCTGCAGCTTTGCACACTCAAACAAAGTTTCCACACAAATTTTATTCAAAAAACACTCTACAGCAGAACTGAGGTAAGTGTGAAGATAATGGTAATTATCCAAATATAAACAGAAACTGTTAAAGAAACATCCAGTTTTATAGCTTTTTAGTTGACAAACATAATCCAATTACTCAAATTTTGTGCTAGCATGAGTCCAGAAAAAAATTACATTAATTAAAGTAATTTTTCCAAGCTATTATTCCAAAAGAGGTGATGTAATTACACAACAATCTAAATAAATTTCTCCTCTCCAAAACCTGAAAACAAGTAGAAGACATGTGTTTTCTTTAGTGTGCAGAGAAATGAGACAGAATGAAGAAAGGGTCTAAGTAAATTAGGAGAACAGGTGGAAGAATGATACAGGGAGAAGAGGCTGAGACCAGAAGGGAAAAACACAGAACAAGAAGGACATCAAGACAGAAGAGGTAAAGATAAGCAAGAGTTAAAGCACATCCTTTATCAAAATTCTGATGAAGACATTTCCTTGAACAGAGCACGAGCTTAGCATGGGACATCAAGAACTATGTTGAATCATGACAGTTGAGATTTTCAAGAGGAAATTAATACCTGGTGCTCTGTTTCCCTGAAATCTCTGCACCCCATAAGTTCAAGGTGTCTCAGATTGATCATTATTGTGGTGCCCACAGAGGATAAACAAGCTTTTTCTAAACAGACTACCTGACTAGCATCTCACATCATGCAGGCAATTATATAATTGACATTCATAAACTTTCTGCTATACAGAATATCCCCAAGTCAATTTTGATAGAAATAATTTCTGAACTGAAGTGGGGTTGAGGAAGTGGTACAAATGGAAATGGGAAGGTGGTGTTCTTGACTTTCAGTTAACAGGATTAACATCATTGAAGAAAACAAAATTTCTCCAGATCTGTACTGGTGTAATTGAGGGCAGCACCTGACCCTGTGCTGTACTCACCTAACATTTAAGAGGTCAGCGTACTCTTCTCCAGCTGTAACTTCCATGATCTTTAAGTCTAACTGAAGTGTCTCAACAACTTTGAAGGATATTTTCTGGTCCAGGATGGAAATTGAAGCAAAGAGAAGGGAGGCAGCCTTGCAATGGAGGTAAGACTACCCTATTAATTATCTCACTTGCACTAAGCTTCTGAAAATTCATATGCAACCTGAAAGAAAGTTAAAATAGCCTGTCACTATTTCAGAGGGGAAAGAAAATTTTTTCTGTATTATGCTGACTAGCTGCAGCTGGCAGAGGTCAAAGACAGCATAGCCATGATACTGTTGCTCTCTTCTGAATCTGGAATGAAATCTGATGTATTCATGGCAATGCAGTCAACAGTGAAATTACTTCCAGTTAGCTTGCTGCTATTTCTGCTAATCTCAGCTAGAGTTTAGCTGGCTGTTTGCTCCTGAAGAATCGGTGTAAAGAGGGGAAGATAATACACTGATGAAAATTACTGTTTCTGTTCAACATCTTATACTCAATAGTATTTGCTGGACTCCTCTAAATATAGCAGTACATGTTTGGAGGTAGATGCTGCACACAGTTCAGATTCACGGTGCTGTGTGGGACCAGTGACCTTCCCTTGCCTTGTGTGCAAAATCACTCCCGCAGTCTTCCTCATCATGAGCTTCATCAGTTTCTTCTTTAATACTGAAACAAAATTGTAACAGGGAATTAATTTCCACTGTCTATGCTCTTCTTTTTCATTCAAGTGTTTTTCAATTTTAAGCACACAACTAAATTCGGACTCAGACAGACTTGTAATTAAAATGACTGAAGGTCCAAGGATGAATCAGATGTTTACTGATGAAAATTTCCACCAAAAATGCCAATTAACTGAACTAGATAGCTTCCCTAAAAACATCCCAGCTTGATCCTTCTGCTGGCTCCAGAAACAGATTTGGTGTTCCTAACAGCTCCTGTGAGGAAACCTGGAGCAGTGTAGGTGTCCCCATACAGCTGCCAGGCTCAAGCCCTGCAGCAGGGGCTGCTGGCCTGCCCATCCCCACCGATGGTTGCTGCATGTGTCCAGCAGCAACTCCCAGCTTTGCCCCAGAGCCACAGGTGAATTCCAGAGCCCCTGTCCATGGCAAAGCTGTCAGTGACAGTCATTCCAATGGCAGATTGTAGGAGTGTGTCCCCTAATGACAAGAGTGGCAAAGCTAGCCTTTGTCCCCCCAAAAAGGAAAGAAGCCCAGAACTTTCTCTCAGCGATTAGGTGAAAAGCCACCTCATAGGACCTCAGAGACTTCACCAAAAACTCGAGGTCATCTAATTGGATAGAAGCCAAAAAGTCCCGCCTGGCCCATGAGGTAGAAAAGAAGAGAACAAAAGAACTGAAGTGCTTTTGTGAGGTGTTTATATCAGGAGCAGACCTCTGCACCTGGCTCGAGTTTTTCTGTTTGTTATTTTGTCTTGTATTAAATGTCTTTTGTTTCTAACACTGCAGCAGAAGCCATCCTGCTTATTATATGCCCCCAAAGTAATAGCTGAGCTATCCTTGGGTGTGTTAGGTTTTCTTTTGAGGGCTTATGAGAACTGGCCCAAGAAAAAGAAACCTAACAGCAGGCTTCTGGGTTGAAGGAGCCTCTGCTTCATGTGAAATTTCAGAGGGTCAGAGAAAGATTTTCTTTCCAAATACGTAAAACAGCTACAAATCCATAAAGCTGCACACCTGGTTTCAGGGCAGCTCTAGTATTCTTCCAAGGTATGAAAACCACTGTCTGTATCAGCCATAAGCTTTGATTAAGAGACTAAGGGGAATCTCCTATCCACACAAAAATCCTAACAGTCCCAATCCTGCAGTTTATAATGCTCAGGCAGACTACTGTGCTCAAGGGGAGCACTATTAAGTTTAATGTGGATTCCAGCTATGCATTTTAAATTGCCAGATCAGAGGCTGAAATTATATGCACACAGGGGCAGATGTTACCTACTGCATCTTCTACAGTGTGGAGCATGTAGTGAGCATTTAACAAAGGATAAAAAAAAATCATAGTTATAACAACTATAGCAATACCAATAGTTATTATGACAAAAATAATAGATAATGCTATCTACCATATTCAGCTTGAATTTTCTTTTGATGCCTTAAGTTTTAGCTTTTGTATTTTTCAGATTCTGTGCTGCTTTAGTGTGTAATTCTGAGCTTCATATTAAGTGTTGGTAAGCTTTCTTCACAGTGTAGGCAGACAAAACAATTCCTTCTCCAGCTGGGGACCCAAGGACAGCCGATACAGATCTCAGGCCCAAGAGCATAAACAACTGCAGAATGAAGAGAAAAAAACAAGAAGAATGTGACTTCACAACCTAAAGTTATAATTGGACAATTAACTCCAGTATGCAAATGGACCAGAACTTGTAAAAGTGAGAAACACCATGACTGGTCATGCATTTTGTGATCATTTTGGGTACATCTTGTGTGTAGCCCTGGCCGGGCTCTTGTACTGCCCAAGGTGCATCCTTGAGGCCTTCTAATAAATACCTGCTTTATTCTTTAACTCTGTCTAGCCTCTGTTCCAGGTCAGCCTTCTCAAGGCATCACTTTGAGTAAAAATACATACCAATTTTTATTGGAATAAACTAAGATTTGTGACACGCTATGCAGCAAGATGAGCCAGTTTAAGAAATTTCCTCCCAGAATATTGAATTATGTTGCTGAATAGAAAACATCTTTATACAGAGTTGTTCAAATAAGAAACTTTTCATACCTTGTGCAGCTTTCAAATTTCAGATCATAGACTAATGATGGAACTTTTTCAGGGCTGGAGGGAGTCAGCTCGGATTCAGCAGACTCATGGCTCTCTCCTCAGCACCTAGGCCTGGTCCATTCACCCTCCCCAAGGCCTCTGGATCGCCCTTCCCCAAACTCCTGAGGTATGTGGGCAACCCTCGGTCAAACCCCTCCTCTGAACCACTTGGTCTGTTCAGCCTGGAGAAGAGGAGACTGAGGGGAGACCCCATTGCTGTTATAACTTTCTCGTGAGGGGAAGAGGAGGGGCAGGCACTGATCTCTTCTCTCTGGTGACCAGTGACAGGACTGAAGAAATGGTCTGAAATTGTGTCAGGGAAGGTTTAGGTTGGATAGCAGGAAAAGGTCGTTCACCCAGAGGGTGGGTGGGAAGGTGGGAGCAGGATCCCCAGTGAGGTGGTCACAGCACCAAGCCTGACACAGTTCAAGAAGCATCTGGAGAACACTCTCAGTCAAATGGTGTAATTTATGGGGCTGTCCTGTGCAGGGTCAGCAGATGAACTTGGATGATTCTCACTGGTCTCTTCCAACCCATTCTGTGGGTTGGAATTCTGTGATTCTATAAAATGTAGAGAAGCAAAAATTTTCATCCATCCCACTCTGTTGGTAACTATTAAAATATGAAAGTAATTTGAATTCAGTTGGTTTCAAGGTGACTGTATCTTTTAACTGGAAAACATAAGGGACCTATAATGTTGTATATTTTCTCCCCTGTAGGCACCTATATACCAAATAATTTTTTGATTTTAATAAGGTAAATAGCTCAAGCTCCTGAAACTTGTTCTTTACAGCATTTCTTCTATGCATTCACTGGACCTACAGAAGTATCCAGATGGCTAATGCTCTTCTCAGAGGAATGCAACCAGCCCCACCAACCCCACACTGCCAGTTTGCTTAATCCTCCTGCTCCTAGATGATACTTCTGTGCTTGCATGTGAAGACAGCTCAAGGTGAGAGATGTCTTTTTATGTCTGTCCTGGACACAGTTTAATGACTTTTTATTTTGCCTTCCACAGATTTTAGATAGTTGTAATTCTAGATTTGCCTACCGCTGACCAAGAAAAACATTCAATAAATCGGGCATAATCCTGATTCCTGCATAGTTACCTCAGGAAATTCCATTATGTGAAGATCCAGAAACTTGTACAAACCTGCTTGTTTCTGAAGTACCCATGTCCTTAAGAAAAGAACTGTTTTTCAAAAGCTGGTGTTAAACTAGTATATGTATATACTATATTATTTAATTTATATATATATATATATATATGTAAAGAACTTAGAAATTATCTCTATTTTTGACCTTCAGTCTGGATGGATTCAATTTTTCAATTTACTCATTTTTGGGCTTCAGGAGAGCTTAAATCCAGAGAAATCTTCTCTATCTATACATTTTAATTTACATCTTTACTGGAATTGCTAAGAAGAATTATATCTAGCCTTGCAGACCAATTAAAATTTGGGATACTGAAAGACCACTTCCCTAACCACATCCTAGCACAACAGATTGTGACACATTACAAGATATTCTAGATATGAATTCATTAGGACTTTCTTAAGTGTGAGATATAAAGGCCTTCATAAGTTATTATTAAATACCAGCAATTACTTATATCTTTGTTATTAAATTACGTATATTACTTAATATTGAACCTGGAATTTCTATTTCCCACTTGAGCGCTTGAGGGTGGCCATAAGGACATATGGAAATTAATAAAGAAATGGAAGAAAGATATAATTAAAAAAACAAACAAAAAACCAACCAACCAAAGTAAAGTAAAATTGAACAAACCAACAACCCAAAATTAAACAAACAGGAAATGCTGAAAATGCTCTTAAGCCATCATGTTCCTGGCAAAGGCTATGACTCAAGATGCCACTTCACCAAGAACGTGACCAGTGCTGGTACTGCTGGCTCCTGAGTAGTGTTCTTCAGCCACTCTACTTTGCTTTAGACAGCAGTAGACTTTTGTACTTGCCGAGGGCTTTAGTCCTTTAGTTTGCCCATCAGTCTCTGTTTTTGTAGCTTTCAGAAAAGCCAGGTATATTCTGTGAAGCTGTTAGTTGGTGACTCGTTAGTGTTAATGTGTTTACTACAAGCCACTTGTTACAAATGTGAGAAAAAAGAAAGTTTTTTCTAACCTATCTCTAAGCAGAGATACATTATACTTAATAAATTATCTATAAAATTAAATTTTTTTCAGACTATTATTTTTTTAATAATATATGTCAATTCTGTAGGAATGTGTTGTCCATTACAAGTCTTTTTTGAAAGGCAATAGTGTAACTAGATGAAGAAAACTGGCCTAATTTGAGCATATGTCCTAATCTTTGAGAAGAGATTTTAGAGTATTGAAATTATGTCTGTCTTCCATTAAAGAGACTTCCACAAAACAAGCACTCTTGATAAGGGCAAGCTACAAAGAAGAGTTCATTTCTGTAAGTACAAAAGAAGCACAATATATAAAAAGACATTTCAAAACCAGTGAGGCAGTTGAAGGAGAAGAGAGACCCTTTCAGTAAGCCACTCAGTCCATCTGATAAATCCTATAGATTTATCTTCATCCCACCCTCTGCTGCATGACTCCTGTGTGAGTATAGTTAGCTCTAAGGTTTCCCCTTTTACTTAATAGTAGCACACATCTACAGAACTCAGGTCTGTAATGGGATTACTCCCTTCCAACATTTAAAATCTCTTATCCTTTGAAATACAGATTCTCCCTTTCTCTCTACAGACTACGTGTTCTTTCCTCCACATTAGTAATATAAAAGAAGACAATATGTACTCTCATAGTGATGTAATAGTTGTTCGCTAGTAGCACCCAACCACATTATAATTTTCTAACTATTTAAAATATGTTTACATTTTCTGTCTTAAATAATTATTTGTTGAGGTATGTAGCCATACTCCCCTGCCATATGTTGACTTGATGAAGTAGTGTATGTTTCATATTGGGAAAGAGATACCAGTTGCTTCCTCTTAAATGCCTTGAAACATCTAATGAAGAAATATCTGTTCTGTTCAGATTTTTATCCTCAATACAGTGCCAGTGCATCATCTGGGAAATGATGGAGGAATGGAGCTGACTGTCCGATGTCCAAGGGTTCTTCTTGCATTCTTCATTGGGATGATGTTAATTCGCCAGACCATGAGTTGTTTGATCTAGTGTTGTGATTGTCTAGATTAACTCTTATGTTCTGGCTCCCTGACTATCTAATTCATTTATTCATTAACTTCAATTATTTTCTGTTTCTGAGCCACTTACATCATTACAAGCATCACATTATTGACTGGGGAGAAAGCCCCAGGTTACAAAGACCATCTACTTCACCCCAGGAAATCTGTTTAGTTTTTTATACAATACAGACTGTCAGAAGTCATAATTTTCCTCTTCTGTCTCATTTGGCTCAGGAAAATCTTGAGATGAAATGGAAGCAGAAGCACAGTAAAATAGAAAGAAATGAGACTGGGCTACCATGATCAGCTCATGGACCTAGCACATGTTCCCAGCAGCCAGTCATCCCTTTAAGGTAGCAGTCATCAGCTCAAAACAAAATCTGTTTGCTCTCCAGAGTGCCAGGATCTCTCTGCTGAAAGCTTGTGGTCCAAGACACAGTGAAGGTAAGTGTCAGTGGCCCTGGTGTACTCCACAGAACTTGTTTCCAGCCTCTTAGATAAAAAGGAAATCTTAGACAAAGGGATTTAGATTCGTGAAGTCAGGAGGTTTAACATTGTGAGATGCCTGATTGAAGGTAGTCATGCAGTGTTATCCTTTGGGACAGGTGCTACAGAGAGGGCAGGCAGTGGAGGCATGGCACAGGTGTGCTGGGAGCAGCACGTGGAATGTGCAGCACAGGTGTGCACTGTCTGGTGCATGGTGTGTGGTGTCCAGTGTCCAGTGCCCTTTCCAGTAAACTGATCTTATCCCAGCCCATAATCTTTGCTTTTTGTGCTTCCAGTTCTCATCTCCAGCTCTCCATAGAGAGGGAAGGGGGCAAGAAAATGGTACATGGTTTGAAGAGTCTCAGTGGTAGCACTAAACTGGGTAGTACCATTCCTAAACCACAACAGGGTGAAATATGAAGGTTTAGATGCATGGTCAAGATACAAGTATTAAACCTTTTTGAGTTACTAAAGAACCTTGGTCCTGTTCATCAACCTTTCTGTTAGCTTCTTCCCCATTCATCATGCACAAGCGATAAATAGACAGGGGTTTAAAGATCTCAGTGCTCTGACTGTTGACATTTTTATTTCTTCTTAGACTTTGCAAGCAAAGAAAAGGGCACAGAAATGCAGAACAGGTGTGATGATAGTTTTCTTAGTAACCATGCACCTTACTTAGGCCTCCTTTTTATTAAGGACTGTGTAGACATGAAGAAGGATACAGCCTCTGCTTGTGAGATTTGGTAAATATGACAATCCCAGAGGAAGGAGGATGAGTGTGATAAAAAGCATGTGAAGACAAAGGGTCTGAGATAACATTTCAAAGAGAAGTTTTACTCAAATCCATGGTGATATTCCTTCAAATCTTCCCCTATGATTCACATAGCATGATGACCTTTAAACACAGCTTCCTTATTGTGGTAAGTGTATGTGATAAACCAAAATAGCTATGTTTAGCATGTTCCTTTTTTTTTTCCTGCTAACAGCACCATAAAAGCTCTTTATCTGGTATAATAATCAGCCTTTTCAAAAATTGTCTGTGTGACTACTGAACACCTCTGGCTCTCCCTTATCTCCTGAGCCTTTTTTTATTTTTTGAACTGCCATATATTTTCTTATCTTAAGGGCATAAACACTTCAAAGAAGGGATTTTCTTTCCTTTTTTTTTTTTTTTTTTTTTTTTTACTGCTTGTTGCTTCAGTCTGTTAGAAACTAGAAGAGACTGTATTAATGAGAATGAGAATCCTTATTTATGTGAATGTGTTTATTCACAAAACACTCCTAATATTCTTGACATTCTTTTAACTGTACAGGAACAGAAGGCATACAACCCAAAACCTAGCTAAAGCAGCAGTATTTCATCCTCAGCCCCTATCACTTTATTATCACAGTTTTAACAGTCAAACACAAATTGTGTCACCCTGTTTTAACTCAAAACCCACTTTCAATAAGATTAACTTTATGAATAGCTGGTCACATAGTTGCGTGAGTTGTGAAATGTTTGCAAGTTAAACATGTGAGAGCACATCAGAGAGTAGTAGAATACTTTAAAAGTAGAATACTTTAAAAGGAAGTAGTAAAACCTTGGCTGAAAACTCATCACTCTGAATAATTTGAAACCTCTAAAGTAAATAAACCATATATCCCTAGGTAAATAAAATAAATAAATCTTATAACCTCATGCAGCCATTGCAGATGTCTGTTTTTTTTTTTTTTCTGGATTTTACTTGACTGAACTAGATCTTAATTCATGTGTCTGCTATGCTTTCCTCTTTAATTTATGGCAACAATTTGAGTGCGAGGAGCAGTAGGGGGCAAGAAAGTAATAGTATTTGTGTATTATTGGGAAACTGGATTTTCAAAGAAATCATCACTAACACAATGAATAAAAGGCAGATGTAAAAAAAGGAACTTTAAAAAAAAAACCTTTCATAGGATGGTGGATAACAAAAAGATTCCCTGCAGCTGAGGGAAATGAGATCATCTGTTCTTTGAGTGCTGAAGTATTATGCCACAAGTTTGGGAAAGGCCAGAAGAAGGGTAGTATGTCCAGGATGCATGCAGGTAATGATCTGACTGAAACTGTTAAATAAGAAGATCAGATAGGCAGGACTAGAGTCTAGAAAATGCTGGGAGGATAAACATGGCTGAAGGTAGGTATGCAGAGAAAGTGAGAAAGAAGTTTTAAAATTGTAGTTCAGCTATGAACCATAACAGAAAACAATAATACTGGTGTGATCGGTGCTAAGAAAAGGAAGGAAGTTGGCAAAGGATTTAAAGGACCTCAGTTTTGACCAAGTTAATTTTAAGCTAATAATCAGATATCTGAAGAAAAGAATAGAGAAAGGTTTTATTTGATCAAAGGAGATTACTATGGGTGACAGAATAGTTTAAAATAGTTGCTTCTTTTTTCAGGTTAAATATGTAGTTCAAGCATATTAAGCAGAGGATATCATCAAAGGAAAGGTCATATAGTAGACAGGGACTTCTTTCTTCAAAGGAGAAAAGGGGAGGAATTGCCTAAAAGAAATTTTGAACTGGTGTTAGGGAGGATGAATAGACACAAGAGAAGACAGCAGCACAGCAAGGAATGTCAGCAAGAGTTTCAGATGTGGAGCGTACTCAGCAACATCAGAAAGAGTAGAGATAAAGGTAGAGGATGAGGTGTTTCTCTGTGAGGTTGATGCAGACCTTAGACAGAAGCAGGAAGGACAGAATGAGGGCTAGAGCTGAATATAAGGTTAGAATCTTCACAAGGCTAGGCAGGGTGCACTCTTTCAGTGAGGTATCAGCCAGTGGAAGGGAGACTGGAGCCCTGAACAAGCGTTTTGTAAAGCTTGCTTTCTACTGACTTTGTACACTTCATGCTTGTCCATTTTTAAGCACATAGTGCTGCATGCAGGCGCTGCACTCATACTTTCAAAAGGCCTTTATAAATGCATTTGTTGTACCACTTCTTCATGTTCTTGCTCCTGCTGGCAGAATTGTAGACTGGATCTGCCAGGGCCAGAGCCCTCATGTCCTGAGGGATCCTCCGTTGTGCAACATGGTCATGTAACAGTGTCTACCATTTTTGCCACTACTTTCTGTTAGAGTCATTTGAAAATTGATGTGTTTCACTGGTAGCTTGGTCATATTTTGAAGCTTTGGGTGACCCTCACTCATTGGCATAATTTAATTAACTGTACATAATTTGACAACTTCAATAAGGAATATTGTAGTCTACATTATTTAAATTCACTCTTTGGCAGAAAGTGTCCTTATTCTTTCAGGTTCTGTAATATATTTTCAACATCATGGAACATTTTTGAGTACCATATTTATATATTAAAGAGTGTTTTTACAGATATTCAGCCTGAAGATGTCGATACATTGACCATTTGGAAGGTCTTCTACTGAGCTGCGCAGTTATAAATTAATGTTTCATTTGCTTAAGCTTTTTCTGTTGCCTTACAGTGCCCTTTTTCTCTGGACTGCATTTGTCATCAGCTAGTGCTCTTCCATACATTCCCCAAAATTTGCACAGCTGTAAAATGAACAGTCAAGTGAGTCAGATGAGTCACATGTTATTCAACAACTTGTGAACAGACCACTGGTGCAAAGAACACCCAATGTGAGAGATAATGTGTTTATCTGTGGCTACAGAATCAGTGTCTGAAGAGTTAAAGCTGATGATGAAGAGATCCAGCCATGCCATGAAAGGGACTAAGATTAAGCTCAGCCCAAGAAGTGAAATGCTCTGACGCTGGGAGGCTTGATCTTCGACCTTCCAGAAAGAGCCCTGTTAAAGTAGGAGGTTCCCCAGTGATGGAGAACATGGTTCTGCTTTCTTAGTAGTCCACTGCTCAGAGTAATAATTTGGAATAGGAGACACAGAAAAAGCAGAGCTAGGCAATGGATGTTGCTGAATTCAACAGTAAAACACCTGTTCATTTACAGAGAAAAGAAGCTGCATTTTCAGGCATATTTATTGCTGACATCGGCAGTGGCATAAGGGAGAAAATATATGTCTTGGAAACTGTTTTCCACTAATTTTCTGCTCTATGGATGGGAGCACTTGTGTGTTGTTTTATGAAAAGAGGTGGTGACCTAGAAAGAATTTAGCAGGAAAAAATAGGACATAGCAGAGTTTGTTTTACTCTGAATTACTACTTTCCTGTATTTTCTCCTTCTGTTCAGACAACAAAGAAATTGCAAAATGATAATAGTGTATTTGAGATAAAAATTCAGCTGAAGAAGAATTATAGGGTAGTAGAAAGTGCCTCACAGTGGAATAAGATTGGAAAAACAGGAAAAAAGTCAGAAAAGACAAATATTTAGTAACCTAAATTTTGCCAAGAGACATTATTGTTCTTTATAATAACAAATATTATCACATAAACATTTTATAAAGCAAGAAAGTAATTTATTAACATGTTGTTCCAAATTTAATTCTTGAATGTTTATAGTGTTTCTTTGGAAACTCATGATCCACAGCATTGAAAGGACATATATGGATTGAGCCTACACCTGAGCATTCAGATGACTTATAACAAATTTATTACTTCAAAATTGCTTCCTCTGTTACATAAAAGCCATTACTATAGACCAATTAACAAAATAATGATCTGAGAGACAGTATCTAATGTAGGAGTGTGTCCCCTAATGACAAGAGCGGCAAAGCTAGCCTTTGTGCCCCCAAAAAGGAAAGAAGCCAAAAGTTTCTCTCAACAATTAGGTGAAAATCCACCTCATACGACCTCAGAGACTTCACCAAAAACTCGAGGTCATCTAATTGGATAGAAGCCAAAAAGTCCCACTTGGCCCATGAGGTAGAAAAGAAGAGAACAAAAGAACTGAAGTGCTTTTGTGAGGTGTTTACACCAGAAGCAGACCTCTGGACCTGGCTCGAGTTTTTCTGTTTGTTATTTTGCCTTTTATTAAACCTTTTTGGTTTCTAACAGTGCAGCAAAGTCATCCTGCTTATTTTATGCCCCCAAAGTAATAACTAATCTATCCTTAGGTGTATTATCTTTCTTTTTGAGGGCTTATGAGACCTGGCCCAAGAAAAAGAAAAATAATAATCTAATTGGCTTAATTAGTTGCATGCTGGCCATATTTCATTGTGTATATTTATCTGAACTCAAGCTTTGAGTTTTACAGACTAGAGACTATGACAAGTTATTACAGTGACTCTCATACTGTAACTAACACTTTATTTCCAAACATGAGCATTTTAAAATAAGCCTAACGTTGTGCAAGGTTTCATGCAGCATCAAAATCACACAAAATCATACTCACAAATAAGCAAATAAGCACTGATTTTTCTACTACCATGGTGTATGGAAGGGCAAAATTCTTATTCCATAGAAGAGATTGGAAAAACTCAAATGAATTTGCAAAACACTGTACCTTAGCTCTGCTGTTTCCTTCACTACGCACGTTTAGCTACCTGAAGTATTTACATTGTCACTCACCACCTTTGTTTCCAAGTGCCTTCCAAATCAAATTTTGAACAACAGTGCAATACCTAAAGGAACCTCCATTTCAGTAAGACAAGAAAAAAGTCAAGTGTCTGTCTCCAAATGACTCGATCTCATTTCAGAACCACTGTGACTTAGGAATACTTTTGTCCATGACTATTACTCTGCTGTGAGGCCCCTGGTAAAAATTATTAGAATGACTTCCAGTTCTCACACATGAGGAAGAAAATAAGCTTCCTCTCTCATTTTCTTCTCCCTTGAGCTCTTTAACATTTGAAAAATAAACACATGGAATTAAATTCTCATTAGGTAAAATATGGTAGATTCATATAGCATTATTTCTAGTTGTTGGATTAGCCAGAGACAGCTGCGTGAGATGTCTGTCCTTCATCTGGAATTCAGCAACAGCATTTCAATCAGTGCAATCAGCTTCCTTCTGCTGTCTGCCTCAGAGGTCGCTGCAGATGCCTTAAATATGGTCATTACTATCCAACATAAAATATTTATAGCAAGAAATACCTTGACCAAAGGCATTTCATATAGCCTTGGTCATTAAATGTCACAAGGCATTTAATTTCAGTTCAAACACCAGCTTGTGAAGTTACTGAAGGCTTCAGTGTTTTTTTGTCTCTAACATTTATCTCCTGGAATCCTCCCTGATAATATTGTGTGATATTGTTATATTCTGATATTCTTGATAATTGTTATATTCTGAAAAATATTCTGTTGACGCAACAGAATAGTTGCACTAGAATCCACAAAACTACAGATACTGTATCTTTTATCTCACTGCTGATCTTTGTTATTTAATCCTACAGGAATACCATGTTTTTATAGCTTGGATTTTTGCTGAACCAAATTAATGAAAATGTTGCACTGCAGAATACCTGGAAACAGCACGGGAGAATTTTCATTTTCTCAGCATTTCATTTCTAGTAAAATTGGTGTGGTTGCACCATTCTGCAGCAGTGATTTGCAAAGGAAGTGGTGAGGCTAAATGTACTGAAAATCTGACACGTTCCCTGAGCAACAAAGGAACTCAAAGCAAATGTTACAGTATTACTGACAACATCAGTAGTGCTTGTTTAAGTATTAGCTTCATAAACATTAAAATGGAGTATTAAAAAAGAAAAAAATCACACAGGCCGCTCTGCCTGGATCAGATTTCTTGTGCTGTTTCTCTCTATTCTCTCTTAAAATAAAAGCTTGTCTGCAACAGCTGTTTATGAACCTTGGTGTTCTCTTCAGTGGTGCCTCCTGCCAGATGCCCTTGAAGGTTTTCTCCTTGACATGAGGGAGATTTTTATTATTACTTGCCTTCCAATATCACCTCCTGCCCTGAGAACTGCACAATGAACAAACCATAGGGAACTTTCTGACCTGAAGACAGTCTATGCTGTCCTGCAGCACTGCAGAAAAGGCACATTATTGGCAGGTGAGATTGTTGGGTTTGTTCATTCATGAGAGTTTGTGTGGTGTTGCATTTTTTCCAATTCACTGGCAAGCTCAGGCTAAGTGATCTGAAGTCCCATGGCCAGAGAGACTGGATATACTGTTTGCCTAGGGTTGGATAGCCTGGAAGGGACCTCAGATACTGCGAGAGAGACCGGACTGCTGGTGCTAATGGTTCAAACAACAGGCTGGGTGCTTTTCTAGTGATGCACAGAGTGTCCTCCCAGGTGCAGAAGGGCCTGACAAACTAGATTTCCAGATAAGGGAAAAGCCGGATAAGAGGCAAATCCTTCCAGGTGAGATAAATCCTTCCTATCATGCCAATGTCCTGATGACCCAGCTGTGAAAACTCCCCTCCCAAGTACTGGGACATTCACTGGAAGGATGAAGGATTCACGTTGGCTGATGGGCCATGATTGATTCAACTACACTAACTTCAGAGACAGCAGCAGCATCTAGGAAGATATAAAAGTTGTAGGAAGTGCCCAGTGATCCAGTGTTACCTCATTCAGGGGAGATACCAGGGGCATAATAAACCCCATGGACATGGTGTTTTGCAGACTTTTTCCCTCACCACTTGATGGATGCCATCTACAACCACCATCCCCACAAGACTGCAATCGCTGAGAAGACTGGAAGAGGACCAACAGGATATTGTTGGAATGTACAGTCATGATTTTTTTTATACTTCATATGTTTCTCTGTCACTCTCTTTTTCTTTCCCCCCACCATTCCCTCTCCTTGTTTGTTGTCTTCCCTGCAATCCTTAATGGCAGCTGAATCAACAAAAATTATAATTATAAATCAGATCCAGGATAAAAAAATACATTCACATTTGTCTCTTGTTCTGGTGATGTCTGATTTCAGAGGCCAGGTGAAATCCTCAGGTTTCATGGTGTGATTCTGTAGTAGTTTTACGCCATGTGCTGTGTTACAAGATTATACTAAAGTGAGAGACTGAGCTGTGTAAAACATTCTCTCTCAGATCTTATTTTCCTTTCATTTCCCATCAGTTCTGTCAATATTCTGTCTTGAGTATCCTAATAGATTTTATTCAGCTGGGATTCATGAAAAACAACACAGAGGAAAGCCTGCTCTCTCCCACAGAGATGTCAGCTTGGAAAAATCTGGGGAGTTTTCCAAAGAAAGCTGGCAGGAGAGTTTAGGTCATTATTTGAGTGACAGGAGGTAGACATACTCATTCCAAAGTAGCTGCAGTGGCTAAACCTCTGACTGTCAACACTGTCAAAAGAAAGACTGACTACTTTTCCTCATGTGAGTTTTTGGATTTTGTAACCAAGAAAAAGTAGTAGCAGCCAAGCACCATTGGTGGCAACTGTGTAGCTGCCTATTGCCTCTGTACTATGTACAGAGTTTTAGTTGAAAAGCTTAAGAAAATGTTCTGTTACCATGAGATAGATTTTTAGTGCTCTGAAGGGTTCATAATTCTCAACACCCATTTGAGCACATTAGAAGTGGCTGAAATAAAAAATAAATGAAAACTTATGTTTTCAAGTGCCCAGAAAATAAGCTGAAGGATAAGAGATATAATCCTTGAGGTACACTGAGTTTACAGGCTGTAAAGCTGCACAAAGAAGTAACAACTCTGGGTGAGATTGGAGCCATAGTTTCAGAGGAACCATCCAGGGGACACCCAGTGCCAGCACCACTCAACTCAGACAACACTCAATGCCAGATAAACCTGCAACAGCTCACAGCTGGCAGGAAATTGACTTTTGTTCTTTTTATAATTTTTTTTAAGGATACAAGTGAGGGCTTCTTTTCTAGACACGGAGAGAATGTTTGAAGAAAATGTTTGACAGGCAGTATTAAGAAAGAAAAGGAAGAAAAAGGCAAAACACTGACTTCTCCAATTCTGGAATGTTCTTTCACAACATCTTTCTTATATTTCTATGCTGCTGAAGAAGTAGCTACAGCACTAAAGCCAACAGTAATTAAAGTTATAAAGAGAGCAGAAACCAGATCAAACTATCTATTATCCTCAAATTAACCTCTAGAAAATAAGATATCCCATATGTATGAAAGAGCTAAATCTCGACAGCAAATCACAACCAAGTATGTTGTGTGCATTGGGTGTTAGCAACTAGCAAAGGAAGGAATAGCTTCCAACACTCCCAGCTGCAGAACCCAGAGCAAAATCAGGAAGAAACAGGAAGAAAACAGATGGAAAGGTATCAGTGGCTGCATATCTCTGAGCATGAAGTGCAAAACCCTCTTGGCTCATCTCAGTTGTTTGACTCAATCCTTACTGGGGTTCAGAGACACCAAGGCTATTCTGCTTTTGATAGAAGTCACCATGTCTTCACCTCCAAAGAGGCATCTGGAATGGTGTTCTGGATGACACACTGGTGACTCAGCACTAACTCTGGAATGAGAGCAATTGTCTAATACTGATAGGAGTAACAGTCCCATCAGCTTCTACACCCTATGGGCACCGTTTGCCTTCTGACTGGTGATGTTTGTGTGCATGGTCTCCTCCCTTCAAAAAGGAGCCCTACACTTTTTCAACAATGAAATTGAAATGCCAGAAATTGTGAGAAAGGAGGGGGGACTAAACCAGAGTTGTTTATAGCTATTTAAAGATGCATGTACAGTTCAGACTAACAAGTGAAAAACTTACTGGGTATTACAGAATTTGTAATTTACATGATTACAAAAGAAAAGGTTTGGGTTGGGGCTGTTTTTTGTTTGGTTGGAGTGCTTTGTTTTGGTTTTTTGTTGGTTTTTCTTGTTTGTTTGTTTGGTTTTGGTTTTTTTGTGGTTTTATTTTTGTTTTGATTTGTTTTTTTAATAGCATCTTAAAAGCTAGGGAAAGTTGGATATGAGGATTATCTTTCTCACTAACCATGAAAATAGGATTGTTCCCTACTGAGACACTGAAGGGTGGCAGTAACAGACTTGTGTATGCTGGGATTCTAGTACATCCTGGTGGACACTGCTGAATAATAATGCATGTTCACAAGTGCAAGGGTCTTTCTACTATTAGCTCAGCTTCCAGCTCTGATTGTCACCACCACTCCCCTATTTACATATGTGTAACATTCCCCAAAGACCATATTTTTCACAGGTTTTTGTTGTAATCATTACCTAAACAATCATACACACTTACCTCCACTAATCTTGTCTGAAAATCTCCAACACAACATTTTTGCCTCCATTTCTTCTCAAGTTAGCCTTAATGATTTCAAATATTTGAGAACATGCAGTAATATTCTACAACACATTTCTGACTGTGAATCCTAGTAATGTAAAATCTCTGTAATGCTTTTGCTTTCGCATTTTGTTTTGCAGACTGAGAAATGCTTCTCTCAATCTGTATCTTTACGTGAATCATGTAGAAGTGGAAGTCCAACTGAGGCTTTGGCAGAAAGGAAGGGTTGCTTCAAGTGCTGTACATCATCCTGACGCACTTAATCTGTGTTTGTCTTCTGACCTGTTAAAAGCTGATGATTCTTATCTGTGCTGCTGCTTCCTATTTCATTCCCCCGCACCCTCACAACACTGCAGTTCATTTTTTCAGTCAATGTGTAGAGATCTTAATTTATCCTCATTGGGTCACAGCCTATTTTTTTCAGTCCATTTAAACTTATTTAGAGCTCATTTCCATTGAGATCATTTTGAATGCCACCCCTGTTATCTAAAATATTTTCAATTCTTCCCAGCTTAGACTTATATGAAAATATGTCAGGCATCCTCTCTCATTTTTCAACCAAGTCTTCACTGAATGGTAGGCAACACAATATATATACTAATGCCCTTCAATATGTGTGACCAAGCTGGATGTGAACTAGTGATTGCTATCCCCTGTGGTTGGTTTTCTCCCTGTATCATGGGTTTTAGTTGTTTTTCTTGCACAGCATAGCACTAGTCTGTCTACGAGCATGCCATGGGGACAGTGCAAATGAACACACTAAAGCGGAGATATCACATCTCTGCTTTATCCCTTTACCACAAAGCTATTTACACTGTCACTGAAGGAACTTAGGCTGGTCTGACATGATCTATTCTTGGCAAATCCATGTTGCCAGTTACTTACCACTTTATGAACTTCCTGGCATTGTCCCAGAATGTGTACGTTAGCAAACTGCTGACAGCACAATTTGGTTGTATCTCAGTGGCAGTAAGTCAAGAGAGGATCTCCAGTGCCCTTCTGTTTTTCTGTATTTGTCATCTCTTTAAAAAAGCCCCATGACTGCACTCCCTCCCCTCTATTCAAGAAAAGCAGACAAAGCAATGTGGCCAAAAGTTTTTGTGTGACTCCTCGCCTCTCTTAGCTGAATGTGCTCACCCACACATGGGTCACTTGTACCACTAAGGACATTGCTACTAAGAACATTCTATGTGGAGACACCTTTCTGTGCCACTGCTACAGAAGAATTGCAGCTACACTCTGATATTTTATAAGGTTAATAGCTTGACTGACAACTTCATTTCATGTTGGTGGCACTGAACCAGCTGTGCAAACTTTTTTCTGGCGGTTTGGGGATAAAGATGGGAAAAAAGGAACATGAGGAGAAAGGACAAGAAAATAAAATGTTAAGCCACAGGAATGTGCAAAACACTTGGGTAATATGTGTCATTAACAGAGATATCAAAAATGCCTATGGAGGGCACATAGAAGACAAAAATGGCCAAATCTGTGTGTGATTTGTAGAAGTGCAGTGAACACACCCATAACTCATACTCATGTTCATTTCTTTGTTAATTTTAAAAATGTTGTACCCAAATGTCTGGCTTTTGTCTTTCTGAAGAAAGGAAACAATACTCCACCTCAATCCATGTGGTCTTGTGCTTTAACACGAAGGGCAGACAAACCAAAGTGGGTCTGGAGATGCTTGGATCTGTCTTCTCCATTAAACAGAGTTCTAATCCCATCAGAATAAATGCCAACATGTGAACAGTGGATTCTATTTATGCTGCTTCTAGTCAAAAGCCATGGGCACAGCTTGTGGGGTTCTGAGCTTCTCAGGTGCATCTTGTTTTTGCCCAACTGAGCGCAGTACCAGAGCCACTGTGGATACCAGGACACCAACAAGAATAAAATCAGTACGGCCTTCTCCCCACTGTTATTCCCCTCTGTAAAAATTTAAGAAGTGGAAGTTAAAACACAATCCTACTCCCTTTACATGAACATTCTGCCTCTTCTCTTCTCTTCTCTTCTCTTCTCTTCTCTTCTCTTCTCTTCTTTTTCTTTTTTTTTTTCTTTTTTTTTTTTTTTTACCATACTACAGTGTTTTGCATTTCTTCCCATCATTAAGCCATTTGTGTGAAATACTGAACTGATTAATGTGGCATTTTCCACTAAACTGTTTCAGGAAATGCTGCACCTTACCAGTGGGATGCTTTTGAATAATTTAATCTCCTTAGTATAATTAAAATTATGTTCTGAAGTTAGTACCTATTTTCCCTGGAGACACTCATCAAAATGTTAAGTGTTCCTTCTAGTGGAACAACAGTCCATACTATAAACAAATATATTTATCCACTGTTGCTTGCAAGTAGGAGACCTTTGCCTCTATTCTTTGTTACTTCATTTTTTAACATGAGCAAATAATGCATCAAATATTAAACAGTCTTTATGCATAGAGTGACGGAATATTTTAAAAAGCTTGAAGAAAATAAATGAAGCACCACAGTCAACAATGATTAGAAGGGGGTTTTTTGTCTTTTACTAGTGACTTAGGTGTGACTCCTGAAATTAATTTTAACTGCTTATTTAAATACGGAACAAATATTATGAAACAAAATGTTTGCTTCCCGTAGCTTTCTCAGGGCACTGTTTCACCTCAGAGAAAAACAGGGTTGTGGTGCCACCACCTGGAGAGCTGCAGCAATTTTGTCTGTAGCTCAAGTTTCTGACATTTTCTGGGACCAAATCCACAAATTTACATCTGAGTCTTGGGCAAAACTCTATTTAAAACGATGAGGACTCTCCTTTTCCTGCAACCTTCAGCTCTGGGCCGCATGAGAATAATTGTCTCTTCTGAAATCCAGAAGTACCAGGTAGAATGCATGCCCACAGCCATACAATGTATGTCCATTACTTTGTACCATTGGCCAGATTTTACAGAGTGTATTTGAGATTCTTTTATTTGCTTTTATTAATTTGAAAGAAAACACAGGTAGAAGTTATGGTATGTGTTTAGGGAACTGAATAAATGTCAGCTAGAGCTCACATTATGTAAGAAGGACTTGCATCTGTTCAGCATGTTATTATTATTTATAATTGTTCTTCTTGTTCAATTTGAATGTAAAGTACAGTAAAGTTTAGCTAAAGACAGTTAAATATCTGTTGATCATTAACTTCCTCTAAACTGAGCTAGAGATAAAGATAGAACAGTCAAATATCTGTTGATCATTAGCTTACTCCTCCTAAGCTGTCATGTATAAGCCATTGAAGTTATTATAGGAAACAGTGTATGTGCAATAAGCAACACAAGATCAAAGCTAAATACTGTTCTACCTATCCTAGGCCACTAGGAAGTATGCATCTAGTCTAAGCTCATCAGGTAAGATCCTCCCTAATCACTGGGGACAGAGGGACACTGCTGGAATTCTTTCCCCTGCAACAATTTCCTAACCCTCGTACAGCAAACTGTGCTCTGGAAAAGTCCATCTGTCCTCACCAACCTCACACAGCCTTCACACAGTAGATAACTCAACTTGCAGATGGCCAAATGCCTGGTGGTTGTACCTCAGCCTGCTTCTAACAACATAAAAGTATCATACAATCCTAGTGAAAGCAATTTTTCTATGCTGTACAGCAGAAATTAGGTGAATGAGAGCTTCCAGGTACATCTTTGGAGGAAAACAGTTCTCTAACCAAATGTGTACAGATGTTGCCTTTATTCCCAGTGGTGTCACTTACATACATATGTATTAGTCATAACTACTCTGCACTTCCTGCAGCTAATCCTCCTGTTTATGGCTTTGCTCGCAATGCTCCTATTATGAGATCACCAGACGGGGGGATGACTGACCACACTGATTAGTTTAATGCATAACATAACTTCATTAGAATCTTATAAGTACACTTGATGTTCAAACAGTCCCATTTCATAGTTTGCAAACATTTCCACCCTAGCACATCAATGCCATGCAAGGTTAGTTGCTCTTACTAATCCACTAAAGGAAGCCTATTGCTTTTGTATGTAATAGAAAACCACAAGAAATTTCTTTCATTTATTGGTCTATTGTATGAAACATGCACAGTCTTTAATCTGTTAACAAAGTTTTAAGCTGAGCCTCCTTAAATCCTTCCTGCTCTTATTTTGTATATGTGCATTATCTATTAAGTCTAAACCCCACAGCATTCAGCAGTTGCCTCTGCCCAGGCAGACTAGTAGCAATGCAGCCACCCACTCATCCCAAGGATGCCTTTGGGTGATTATGCCACCAAAATGCATGAGCTTTCTATCTTCTGATAACCCAAAAATTTCAAGGATCAGTTTGGCAGGGCTTTTTAACCCTTTATAAACAAAATAAACCTCTATGGTTTTAGTTGTTTGAATAATCTTGAGAGTGTCAGTCATGTACCATTATGGTGTCCAAATGTCTGTGTATGGGATGATTCTGAAGGATAAGTTACATGGTATAGTTCTGGATTCAGAAGTACCACAAAACATGTTCATCACAGCAGTTATTAGCTGTTACAAGAGCCCCTGCAGTGCTTCTGTCATGGGCCAGCCTAGACCCTCCTCAAGGTCTCCTGGAGCAGGTTCAGTCACCCCTCCTGCCACCCTGCTGAGTTTCTCAATTGGTCCTTCCCATCTGCACCTGGTCTGGGCATGGATGCCCCACATCTCTTCCAACCCAGAGTGTAAGAAGTGTCTTGGCTGGCATGGCCCAGAACCAGGCAAGCCAGCCTGCCTTCATGGGCAGATCACAAGAGAAAAGCCCAAAGTGGGTAGCCCACTAAGAACAGGCTCTTAATTGTGATTTTTTTTCATTCCTCAGCTTCATTGGAGGGGTAATTTATTCATTTGCTAGCATTTTATTTACCTGTAGAATGTGGTTTACAGTATGTCCTACTTGTATGACATATGTGGAGAGCAAAGATGATTAAATAGTACATATTTTTTAAGGGATGTGTAGTGATTTAAACTCAGCCAGTAACTAAACACTACATTTAGTCCCCCCAATGGGAAGGGGGAAAGAATCAGAAGAGTAAAAGCTAGAAAACTTGTGTATTGAGATAAAGACTCTTCAGGCAGAGCAAAAGCCATGCACGCAAGCAAAGTAAAACAGGAAATTAATTCAGCATTTTGCTTGGGCAGTCAGGTGTCCAGCCTGCTGGGAAGGCAGGGCCCCATCACATGTATTGAAGACTAGGGAAGACCAAGAGCATCCCTCTGAATATCTGCTTCTTCCTTCTTCTTCTCAGCTTTATACGCTGAGAATGAAACCATATGGTATGGAATATCCTTGTGGTCAGCTGTCCCTGCTGTGTCACCTCCCAGCTTCCCATGCACTCCCAGGAAAGGATGAGGATGTTGCAATAATAGGCAGATGAGACTCAGTTTCTTCATGCAGGAAAACTCCTTCTTTATTCACATAATTCATTGTTACATATTTTTCACAGACCCCGTGCTGAATTTCAATTGGCTAGTAGTTTTCTTGCTATTCAATTAACTGGTTAGTAACAGGCATTTTACCTTTCCATGAAATCTCTCTACTCTTGGATTGTTTACATATTTTCTTCACTGATTCTCATGGGACAGATTCATTGTTTATGCAGGTGCAAACTTATTTTTCTCTCCAAAAATAGGTTGCTGTGTTAATAGACTTTTCATTCCTCTAATTCTTTCTCATGGAAACTTACAAGCTACTGCTAGCTGAGCTAAAGTAGCAGGGCCTTATTTTATAATACTCTATTTTTGTAATATCTCTACCTGTCTGCAACATGGGGGAAAGTGTTTATAAGATTTATTTCTCTTCACATTATCCTACTCTGGTTTAATTGGTAATAAATTCAATTAAATTAACCAAGTTAGATCTGTTTTCCACATGAGAGTGATCAGTGAGTGACCTCTCCCTGTCCTTTTCTCAACTCATGAGACTTTCATTATAGTTTCTCTAGCCTGTCCACTTGAGGAAGAAAGTGATAGAATAGCTTTGGTGGACAGCTTGCTTCCAGCCAGGGTCAAACCACCACAAGCACAATTCCAAAAATATACTACCCATTGTGAAGAAAAGTAACTCCAGCGCAGACAAAACCAGCACAGTATAGTATGGAAATTATGAATTTGAACTCTGGGATAGGGAACTAGCTATGAAGTGGAATATTTTCCTCCTTTCATATTTCAGCAATTTAGCAATACCTGACAGGAACACTAATCTGTAAGGCTGAAAATACCATGTCCTCCTATAATATAAAATAAATTTTAAATATAGAAAAGACCAAAGTAATGATTTCACTATTGTCCAAATTCATAAGGATGCCACTGAATGGGGTGTTTCAACTGAATGTGGTGTCTCTGAATGTGATGATGGAAAATGGTCTTTCTCAGTGGGTACAAATGGTACATCAATCACCTGCAATAGTTGCACCACATTCTGCAGTAGAGGCAACCTGGTCATTTTAAATACACCTACCACACTTAAGTGAATTTATCTCATCTTTGAGTCTCTGGTGGAGTTTCTAGGTTTTTTTAACTGGACACTACATAAGCTGTTAGACTTCTCAGGGTCACACTTACAGACTCACAGTATGAAAGCAAATGGCTCAATTTGCTAAATTTAATGCAAAAAGGTCTAGAGAGAGACAACATACCAAAATAAACTCTCATTGTTTTAATAAATGGACTGCCTATAAAGTACTCTTAGATGGTTTTGGAACTACTACTGATACATATTCAAAATCTCTGAATTAACATTATGGAATGAAGAATGATCTAGAAATAGAAGGAGTTCTAATGAAAAAATGTTGTAGGTAAAAACTGTTGAAGGTGCTGTGACCAATATACTTTCAGTTATTGTGTTCTTATCAAGAAGTATGACATGACAATGTTCCTCAGAAAGGACACAGAGAAAGAGCTAGTCTTGACCTTTTAAACTGAGGGAAAGGAAAAAGAAGTATGAATATTTGCATTAGGAGAACTGATACATATTTCCTCTAGAATGAGGTGAAAGCCTATTCAGCCTTATGCAAAATTAATTTTAATATTTTTAAAGAAACTTAACTTGCATCTGTTGACTTTTGGTTTGGTTTGGGGTATTTTTTTTTTTGTCTTACTGCTATTATTAATTTCTAGGATTTCAGTATCCTGAGGCTATTCAGTGTCTAATTTGCAGACTCAGCTGTAATTTGCCCTCCTGGATAGCAGGCTGGTGATGGCAGTGCTCTTGCAGCTTGGAAAACAGAATGACAGGATGGACATAATCTCACCCATTTCTAAAGAGGGAATCTGGATTATCACAAAATCTGTACTGGCCAGTAAGGGAGTCACTTTTTATAGACTCTTCTTCACCACTTTGGCACTCTGCAGCTGATGTGTGATTTGGAGAATGCGTATTTATATCTCATCCAGAGCTGAGACCTCTCTAATGTAGGAACAGAGGTTCCCATCTCAGGAAACATTGGATACTTCTTAACCATCATGTTACTCTCCTCTGTGCAGGGGATGTCTGTTTTGAACTGGATCTTTTAAGCTGGACAGAGGGAAGCACAGACTTTTACCTCAAAGAAAGTAATACATTTATGTCATATGAAATAGCATTTTACTTTTTCAGCATTTTTGTCCCCTGGATTCCTATCCTGACTGCTTTGTAAAGATGTTTCGTTTCACATCACAGCAATGTCTGCCACACTGTTTTTACAACCCCAAACCATCTGCCTTGGTTTATTGCCGAGCATGGACAAAATGTTCAGTGTCCCCTGTGCAGAGGATGCCACCCCAGCCCGGCTGGACCCCTCTCCACACTCTGAAGTGTTCATGTCCCTGACCTCCTCACACCCGCCCCGCCCTTGGCTGCTTCCACCTGCTCTGAGTCACCCACACAGACACCCACACAGTTAGACTTCCACCTTTGTTTAATCACTGCTCAGAGTGCTTTAATTTAAACTGTCGGCACTGTGTGCTGCAGGCACAGATTTACGTGGGCACAGTACACAGCCACTGCCAGCACCGAGCTCCTGCACCGTGCACAGGCAGCACTGCTTGCCTCTCTTTTTCAGTCAGTATTCGCCTTTATGTGCACCCAGCAGTTTTCCTGTACTGTCTTACTCCCCATGAATGCCATGAAAGCCTACCCAAATCAGCATTGAATTTGACCCTTTTTGTTTTAATCCCACATGGTCTATTGGAGAATCAAAGCTTAAATCTATTCCTTCACTAAAGCAAGCATCTGCAGCCTGTTAAAGGGCTGATTTATTATAGTAGTGCTCATGATCATTTAGATCAGTAACATTTCAAATATATTTTTAATTTATTTTAGGAAAAATTACTACATTTGAGAAATGAACCTCTGAAAATAAGATTAATTTTGCATAAATATGTCTACATAAATAATATCTCTGGCTTCAATAAATTTAGTTTAATAAGGACATTTATGATTATGTCATATATCAAGAAAAGAAACCCGAATTACTTAACTGGGCTCTAAAACTCAGCAAATTGTATGATCTGGAAATATTTAAGTTCCCACTGTAATGTTTTTCTGAGATATAAATAAAGAAATGCTTTGAACTGTTTATAAATCTATCCTTCCAAATGTTGAATTCAGCTGTGAAAAGTGGCTCATCCTAAAAGAAATATGGAAGAGTTTTTGAGAGCTGAAATGAGTACCTCTCAGCTCCAGTGTAGAATATCAGAAGCATGCACATGGTTAACAACAGCCACCTCTTTCCAAATATAAAAGCAAGAGAGGTCTGACATCTGCTTTGACATGAGGTCTGTACAAAGCAATTGAAATGGCTCTGAAACACAACCATTTCCGCTCACAGTTTTCACTGTTTTGCCATGGCTGTGCACCAACATAACCAAAAATAGATCTTATCCTCTAAATTCAGTTTTGATTGCAAGTACTTCCCTGTAAGAGGAAACAACTTGGAGAACCTTTGAACCAAATCTTTTACTTCGCTTTTGAAAAGGCTGCCACATCTACAGTTTCATTGGTTACCATTCAACATCACTTTGGCCCTATAACTCTTTGGCTTAGAATACACTCACTGAAGGGAGAAATAACCAATGGGCTTATGCAACTAGTTTCTGCAGAATTTATTTTTAAAAACACAAAAATACTTAACTTGTCAAGCTTGAAGTAACAGGATGGGTTTGAATTGGCAACTAGTATGGGATTATAGAAATGAAAAAGGTTTCTCTGAGTATATTTTCTTTGTAAGAACAAATAGTTATTACACTAATAAATACCAGAAGAAAATACATCCATAAGGTTAAAAACAAGAGTACAGGTGAATTCTGACAGTGTCTACTTTTAGCCTGGGCCAGAGATCTTCCTCCTCATGAAGAGGAGTCTAGATGATGGGTGACACTACAAACCCAGTGCCAGTCCTTCCCTGTGCTCCTGCCCACCTGCCACCAGCCCTCATCCAGAACCCACCCAGCTGCTGCAGGGTGGATATGGAGCATGTCTCCAAGCACACACCAGAGCCAGGATTTTCTGCCTGCTGTCAGCATCCCCTGGGCACTGAGTGCATCATCACAGCCTGTCACATGCTGCATGGTTTATCTGATGCTGGTGAGAAATCCTGTCACCAGGACAGAATACTCATGATCTCATTAATCCAACTTGAAACCATCACTACAGACATCAGAGCTTCTATGAGGATGAGGGAAGACCATGCCTGGAACTAGCTGTATTTCCAGTACATCTTTCTGCTCTACAACTGTGACTGTAAGCCATGAACAGTGACCTGGGGGCTGTCCTGCAGGGAGCTGGGCTGCACACCAGGATCTCCTCCTGCACAGGAATGTCTGTCCATGTTACACCTCAGGGGTGAGGTAGCAGCACATCCTCAGTAAGTGATTAATTGCTTTTAAATTTAACTGCAAGTTAAACTTGGACATCTCAGCTGAGTGACACAAAGGATTAATTGTGTACATATAATCCTCCAGACATAAATCACTGTCCAAGTCTGTGCTGCTAGGATTGGATCCAGCCCCACATAAACTCCTCTCTGAGAAGTTTAGAAAGCAAGGGGGCCCTGTCTGAAACTCATGGCTCAATGAGTGGGCCTCCCTGACAGCTTTGTCTGACTCTGCCCTCTATGCTGTAAATAGTGGAGTGTACCTTGCCATCAAATCTTGTTAAAACACAGTCACACCTATGGCTGGCATTTGTTACATCAACAAAGCATATCATAACTTGATATGCTTGTTACTTACAAGCGAAGCACATCACTCCACCTGCAGCAGACTGTCTTCAAAAGTACAGTTTCACAAATCTGAAATCTTCAGTGCTTTCCTACTGTATGTCCTGCCTCTGGAGTACTTCAGGAGGTAAGACTGACAGTGGAGGGAAAAGGCTCCAGTAATGTATTGGGGGCCAAAAGGTCACAGATGTTTCTGACAGCACAAATTTATTAATTCCTTCAAGAACATTACAAAACTGACCATTTTCGGTCTACACCAAAGGCAAATAATAAAGAAATGTTGAGGTAATATGTATATTAAAAGTCATCTTGGCGAAGTATTAGCAGCAAGATAAGGCCAGAAGATGACAATGACATCCCCTTAGGAAGCTAAGAAAAAAATATTTTCTAGGCCAATATCTCTATCCCTTTCCATGAGGAGCCCAGGCTACAGATTGTATATTTTCAGGATTGGAGAGGCCACATATTATCTACTACAGCAGAAAAAGTCAGTTAACGTGAACTTACATGAGTAGTGTGAACTTGCCTTTAATAGGCCAGGTGATACCCAATAGAGGGTCTTCATTTTACCCAAGACCAAACAAAATCAAATAGAAGGCTCTTGTCCCTTGTTTAAACCCAAAGCACTTAATCAGGAGAGTTCTCAAGCCTTTTGCAGCTTGTTTATCCTTCCCTTGCAGTTTGCAAGTTTCCCATGGTTCTGTGTGCCAATGTAAGATACCTGGCAATAGCACTTACCTGCCAAAGGAATACAAAATTACCCTGAGACCTTGCTCTTGATAGGTCTCATCTCTGTTCAACTCCAGAAAAATCAAATAGAGGAGTTCAGGACTCTCCTTCAAATGACAATAGCTGCATCTGGCACAAAATTTCACTTTTCAGGTTTTGAAGCAAGGCACAGTGGACTGATGTGATGTTGGGCAAGGCCCATTTTCCTTGATGGTATTCCATCAGCCAGTTCCCTCTGCCCTGGATGCCAGAGATGTCCATAACACATTGGAAAAAGGCCTGTAAACTGAGGAGTGATGATTCAACTCTTCATCTCAAAGTGTATACCTACATGCTTTCCTAGTGTCTTCGAGTGTCCTGGTTAGCCAAGCAGCTGACCCTTCAAGAGCTAAACAGACATGGCCGAAGGAACTCCCCATTTGTCACCATCATATTTTCTGGAAAATTCCCTTTGCCAGGATTTATCTCCTGGGAAGCTGAGAAGCCTCAGAGAAAAAAGAAAACAGTATTATCCCATTTACTTCTCCTGTGTTTTGCTGCTTTGGAATGTGGTAGGTGATTGTTTCATAGGTTCATGTGAATTGTTTTTACTTGTTGGCCAATCACAGTGAAACTGTGCTGAGGCTCTGGAGAGAGTCACGAGTTTTCATTAGAGTTCTTTCTAGCTTTCTGTCTGTATCCTTTCTGTATTCTATAGTATAGTTTAGTGTAGTTTAATATAGCATTCTTTAATATAATATAGACCATAAAATAATAAATTAGCCTTCTAAGAACATGGAGTCAGATTCCTTCCTTTTCTTAGCTTTGTTGGGGTTGCCCTGAATACAAGACCCCTTCACCAGGAAGGGTGCCAGAATTTTCCTCTTATGAAAAGACTGTTCTGTATAACAATAAGGTTTTGAGCCCTAAAGCATGGTCAATATAGGGCCATATGGCAAGGGAAAAAAGTCTAAAAAGCCAATTTCTACAGTGAGGGAGTCAGCTGGCTCACACTGGATGAACTAAAATTGCAGACATGTAAAAAAATCAGTTATAGTGGACTAAAGCTGGAATTTGAGGCAAGTAAAGATGTGGTAATTGAAGACTCTGACTAAAACTGTGACCACCTCTAAAAGTAGCTCTGCATGCCAGACACAGCACCAAGAGCATCTCCCAAGCCCAAGAGGGTGATTACACAGTTGGGCATTGAAGAAGTCTTGTCATGGACTCTGAGTGCCCAGCCATGGACCCCTGGCTCATGGATAGAAAAGGATACAGCTTTAATATTTTGTTCAAAAGGAAAATAATTAATTTATTTCTCTTGAAGAGATCTACCACGATAAATCATAGAATCACAGAATGGGTAAGGCTGGAAGGGGCAACAGTGGGTCTATAAATGGGGTATTGCCATTTTACTCAAAAGCCATAGATGTGCAGGAAAAGAAAGGAGTGACTTTTTGCCATAGTCAGAAGAGACATGTCACATGATGCATTCTCCTAGCAGAAGCAATTAATAAATGGTGGAATTGCTTTTAAGTATCCATTAGTGACCTACCTCCTTTCTCACACAATTGTATTTTTCACTCTAATTCACAAATTATTTTTCCCCAGCAGCATTAGATTTAAAGCACCAATGCTTCTCTTCAAAGTGAAAGAATAAATCTGAAGGATGTGATACATATTATTAAAAAGTTTAAATCAAAACAGAATAGTACACTTTAAATTGAAGTGAATGACTTGAAGAAATCTTATTCTAGGGGGCAATTTTGCTTTTTGTCTCATACAGAGTGTATATATTTTGGAAATGTCCACTGTTCCAACAGATTACAGACATCCCAGGGTCAGGGTGTCTTGTCCCAGGACTGCAATGGTCTCTGCTCACCATGGGATGGGAGTAGAGTGTGCCTGGCACAGCAACAATCTGGGAAGCTTATGTACTGCCTGCTTAAATGTAAACAATGTTTCTTTCCAAATCCTTTTCTAATCCGCGTCTGATAAGACTGAGCAGTAAAAATTCTAGCTTGACCTGTCCAGACTTACAGATATTTTCTTGATGCTGAGCACTGGACATTTTGAGGAATTAACTTCCTCATGTGTCCTTTATTTAAGAAAATACCTATAAAACCAGTTTAGCTGACAAGTGCTAAGTGAGTGATAAGCCTAATACACTTCAATTATTTTTTTCCCCGTGTTTTTCTGATGGAAGGATCTTTCCTTGTTCATTTAAAAATCTTTGCAGGAATCAAAAGACAAGTGAATTCAGGATTTTTAGATATCAGAAGTTATCACTACAGGTCTTATGAAAACAACTTACAAAACAATGGCAAATGACAACAGGGATGATGGCTGAATTAACAGTTGAGTGAAATTATTGTTTCCTTGTGAGAATTAGTACAAACCTAGTCACACAACCAGTTCTTTCCTGGAAGTAGGATTGTTTAAAAAATATTAACCTGAAATGTTCCAGCCGTCACTGAAAACACAGTGTGCTGAAGGAATGATGGTCTCTTTCACAAGCTAGCTTCACAGAAGAGACAATGGGCTTAAACTAACCAAGCTACCTATACATGGACCTAGAAAGAGAACAAAGTCTTAGGTTCCAGATTTTGCTGGGTTTAAGTCTTTCAGATCAGTGATTCCCAATCTCTTTCAAGTTATGGAAAATTACCAATACTCAAGACCTCTCAAGGAGCTTCAAGATATTGACAGCAGTCTCCTGCACTTGAAACTGAAATTCTGTTCTGTTTTCCATGGCCTCCTATCTGTCACCCTGCAGCAACCCACTGAGCTGTCATAGGAGTGGCACAGAGGAGGGAACTGTTGGTTTTCTGTCAAGCCAGCCAAAATGACATCTGTCTCTGTAAAGATTCACAAAAGAACAAAGCATGCAGCAAAACAAAAAAGCATTCTCCTAGATGTATAAAAGGAAGATATGTGCTGGCAGAGACTGAAGTCCTGATAAGCTGAGATAATATTTTCTGATAAACTTGTTCACATTAACCCACACACACCTGGCCTTCAGTGAGAGTAGCACAACATTTCATTTATTTTAAAAAAATAGTTTAATTTAAAAAAATAGTTTATATGTGTCTATCCGTACCAGTGAGTGTACTGGTAAAATGATGGGCACTTTTGAAAGCAATGAAAAGGAAACTAGGCTTGCAGGATTTTCCTGTTAGTCACACATCTGTTTTGACCAATCCCATGATGTGTCCAGGTGTTTGGCTGAATTTTTGCTTGGCCATACAGACACCAAACACATGTCAAGTGACCCGATTATTCTTCTTTAAGGAATCCTGCCTGCAGAGCCACCATACGCCTTGCTGCTGCTGCGTGGGATTACAGACAGCTCTTTATTACCCGTGACTCACGTCATGATGGGCCAATTGTACAAACGCAGCCAGTGTATTGTGCAGCGCCTGTGGATCCAGCTCAACACTCCTTTGTTCTGTGCTCACTGCCGGGGCTGCTGTCCCGTCTCCTGGGGAGTCAGTGTTGCATACAAATACTTTGTTTTTTTGCCACTAACTCTGCAGCTGAATTGCTAAACATGAGTGCTAAAGCCTCAGTTTGCTACAAGCCAGTGAGGTTTTGTTACTACTTCCAATGGGTTTGAGTGTGTGTGTGCTCCTGGGTTCTTGTCCACTATGGGGCTATTGCTCCTTGTCATGGTTTGACACTGGCCAAATGCCAGGCACCCAGAAAAGTTGCTCACTCACCCTCCCCTGCCACAGCTGGGCAGAGGAGAGAAAAATTTAACGAAAGCTTTATGAGTTGAGATAAGGACCTGGAGAAAACACTCCAAGGACAAAACAGGCTCAACTTAGAGGTACAAAGTGAGTTTATTACTAACAAAATCAGAGGACGATAATGAGAAGTAAAACAAGCCTTTAAAAACACCTTTTCTTCCCCCAGCCCTCCCTCCTTCCCACCAACAGTGCAGAGACAGAGCATGGGAGTTTTGGTCAGCTCGTCACCCAAGGTTTTCTTCTACTGCTCCGGGAGAGGAGTCCTTCCCCTGCTGCACCATGGGGTCCCTCCCACAGGACACAGCTCTCCATTAATTTCTCCAGTATGGTTCCAACCTCACAAGCAGTACCTTCTAATCTCACAAGCAGCACCCCTGTCAAAACTGTTGCAACAAGAGTCCCTCCCATGGGCAGACAGTCTTCCCAAAACTGCTGTGGCATGTCACTCTTCCATGAGGTGCAGTCCTCCCAGGACAGGCTGCTCCAGCTTTGGAAGCAGGGCCCCCTGTCTCCATAGAGTTTCCCACTGGATCACAGCCTCCTCCAGGCATCCACCTGCTCCAGCATGGGCCCCTGCATGGGGTGCAGGTGGATCTCTGCATCCCCATGGGCTGCAGGGGCACAGTTGCTTCACCCTGGTCTCACCACAGCCTGCTGGGGAATCTCCAGCACCTGGAGCACCTCCTCCCCTCCTTCTCCTCTGACCTTGGTGTCTCTATGTTAGTTCCATCACATGTTCTCACCTCCTCCTCTCTGTCTAGGAAAAGCCCTGTGCACCCACTTTTTGACTTCTTAAATCTGTTATCACATAGGTGTTACCATTGGCTCTAATTGCCCCAGCCTTGGCCAGCAGCATGTCCATCTTCAGAGCCACCAGGGACTGGATCTACTGGACATGGTGGAAGCTTCTAGAAGCTTCTCACAGAAGCCATCTCTGTGACCCTCCTGCTACCAAAACCAGGCCATGCAAAACTGTCATGGTTTGAGTCTGGCACAGTGCCAGTGCCTCCATGAAAATACACTTTCTCTAGTGACTTTTGTGAGATGTGATCAGGAACAGAGCAAAGCAGGCTCCAATTTAGGAATAAAGGAAACAAACTTTATTAACTACAACCTCTAAAAAAGGAACAGACACAGAATTAAGAATGAAAACCCTCCAAATACATTCCTCCTCCTCCCATTTCCTCCATTTTCTCCACAGAATGAAATAACACCATAGATTTCCACCCCGTCACCATCTCTCAGATAATCAACTTTCAGTCCATCATCACCCCTCAAATAATCAACTCTCAAGTCCATCAGGGAGAGAGGAGTCCCCCCTTGCACCACAGGCTTCCCCCGGAAGCACAATTGAAACCTCTTGTGCTTCTGTGTCACTGCTGGGAGAACATCGGCCCTTGTGACTTCTCCCCCCATGTCCAGTTCTCTCACCACTGCACATGGCCAGGACTGCCTTTAGGGTTCCCCTTTTAAAGATGCTCCACCCAGTCCCAAAGCAGCAGTGTCTCAGCTTCGGGACACCAGTCCCCCCAAATTTACCCCCTGGGGCCGAGGGGCCTCGTGAACAGAGATCTTCCTCCCCACGGAGACAGAGGGCATCTCACAGCCTCCTCAGCCGTCTCTGTTCACGCCACTGCTTCACTCTCGACTCCAAGGCATTCCTCCCCCTAAATGCAGTCTCCGGGTCACGGGAAAAACACGGGTCTGTCCATGGCCATACAAGAAAGAGTCCAGCTCGAGGCCACTCCATCACATCCTCCCACCTAGGATTCTTCTCACCGCTTCCAACTTTCCTCACACTTGCCCATTTCGTCATGCTCCATCTCTCTCTCCTCATTCTGATTCAGGAGGATCAGTATTTGTAAGGTTTCCATTATTCTACCAAGGGGTTAAAATCTTCGCCTCTGTCTGCCCAGAACTCCCACAGCAGCCGGGCACCTTCTCTCGCCGCATCCCCCGCTTCTGGCCGGCCGTGCTGCCAGTCCATGCTATCGAATTCCAAGGCAGCACAGGCACTGGCTCTCTCTCTCTCTCTATCTCCCGGGAGGCAGGAGAGGGGCCCGATGTTTCTCAGGGCTCCTCCACCCTTCCATCTTGCAAGGCCTTCGCCCCCCTCCTCTGCCCGAGGCTCCGGCTCACCTGACCCGGCCGCGTGGCCTCCCCTCCCCCAGCCAGCCCCGGCTGGGCACGGCAGCTCCGAGCTCCTTCCCGGACCGGAACCGAGTGAGAGCTCTCCTGGCTGTTCCTGCTTTTAACCCGCTGTGCTCTCAGAGGCGGTCCATAGCTCCAGTGGCCAAACCAGGTGCCGGTATTCAAATCCAAGCACTGATTGGTCTGACCACAACCTCCCAAAAAATTCCCTTCTTAACCTACGACAAAAACCCAACACACTGCTGTTAGTCAGATCTTGGTTTTTGGAATTATCAGTTTTTGGAATTATCTGTTTTTGTATTTTATGTTATTACCACCTAAAGCATCATTTCTCTATTTCAGACAATTGCAGATTGGTCTCTGAGTTTTCAGAGGCTTTGAGAGAACAAGAGTGAATTCTTACCATCTGCAGAGCTCCTAAGGGGCTTGGGAGGGGGTACGTGGTCACAGGGAACAGGAACAAACTTGATTTGTTAATGCACAGTGTACTTTGTCCTTGGCCTGGTGGCCTATAACAGAATCTCTGAAATCACAGACAATCCCTGGAGTTAAGTTATTTTTCAAAAAGGTGCAGTTTACTTTCAGTAAAGCTAGGAAAGTGTTGCTGTAGGACCTCTGAGTCATTCTTTCCCTGTGACAGTAGTGGTGCTGTCCAGTCAAAGTGGGCAAGTAGCACACCTAAATTTCAACTGCATCATTTTACTTTCAAATAATGCACGTGAAGCATGTGCTTTATATACATAAAGCAATAGCAACCCTCTGTGAATACCAACCCATCCCCAGGAAGGTGCCCAAGGACCAGGGAGAGGGCTGCCTTGCTGTCCCCTCATCCTGCCTAGCTCTTTGGCTGTGAAATTATAGTAAAGGGTCAGAATTGTACAGTGTCACTTTAAGACAGTGAAGAATTTATGAGACTGATTGAGAAAACATAAGCTGGATGCCTTGTTTTTCTTGCACCTGGCTTGAGAGAGGACTAAGTGAATGATGTCTGGACTGCTGAGGATGTCTCACAGCTTAAGGTTATTTCACCTGCCCCTCTGTATCAGTCAATGGCCACACTCCCCTCATCATGAAAAACAAGCCTTGTTTGAAATCGAGTTCATTAAGAAGAAAATGATGGGTGCAATGACCCTCTGATGAGAAAGCTTGTATTGCCACTCAGAATTTGGAGTGGAATCAAAGTGTTTGTTCCTTTTTTTTTTTGTCAACTATAAATCCTGACTGGAAATAACTGAGATGTTCATTAATCCCCATTTTGGTTTTAATTTATGTACCCTTCAGGGTGCGACTGAGGGAGAACATGGGGCATGTAAAGCAAGCACATCATGTGTCTCCAAATCCCACTTATAACATGTAGCTGTTCCATTCCCGTGGGAAAGGCCAGAATCTGTGGTGTAAGAGGAGGGAGCAGAATGATTAGAGGGAGAAAACACCTCTGGAAGAGGAAAACATCTCTGCCTGCTTGAGATCTGTCAGTGGGCTGTGTCTCTCCACCACTCCTGAAGAGGCTCTTTTAGGTGAGCTTTTCGCCTCAAACTGTGTTCATGTAGATCCATGAACATTTATTTGTGCACACCTATATATAGTGTCAACAAATCTCCCTCACTATACTTTCTGTTACATCTGTGCCACATGTTAGCACTCTTTAATTAGTGTATCACCACGTATCACCTGCAAAAAACATCCTGAACTTGCTTTCCTGTTGCTTCAACAAACCACACTATTCATCAATCTGGATGTGCAAATCCATATTGAATGTGATCATACCTGTAGTATTACATTGGTAAACTGGATTATTTGTGCAT
This sequence comes from Passer domesticus, assembly GCF_036417665.1. Taxonomy (NCBI): domain Eukaryota; kingdom Metazoa; phylum Chordata; class Aves; order Passeriformes; family Passeridae; genus Passer; species Passer domesticus. The sequence goes on from NC_087512.1 coordinate 21,029,650, forward strand.
CTGTGCTCATGCAATTTTTTCTTTTGAGTTCAACCAGACTTATAGTGCTAATATATAATGAGAATATATTCTCATTAATAATATATTAATGGCTATAATAATATATTAGTGGCTATAATGAGAAATTTAGCTCAGCCACACCCAGCTCTTCCCGCATCTGAAGACCAGCTGGAACACAAGGAGGCTTATTTTCTGCTAAGTTCCTATACTCCTAATGCAATAGCAGTGAGACAGTCCTGGCTGTGAAATCCTGTCTTGCTGCCCTGGGAAATTCCCATGGTCCTGGCCCTGGGAAGCTGCTAACCCCTACTGTGTCCTGCCATGTGTAGGGCACAAGAAACAAAACGCTTCTGAAATGCAGCTGTCCATCATTGGTGTGTGTCCAGCATCTCCACACCAACTTTCCATCAGCTGAGGTATGCCAAGACCCATGTGCAGCTTGGTGACATCAAGCAAAGCACACTGAAAGAAGAGGACTTCACAGATTCACAGGTTTTTAACCTTGTTTTAAATGGCTCTAGCACTCTGACATGGCACTTTGTGAATGCTATAAAAATGGATTTGTTAGTCAGAGAGGAAAGATATTTAACATTCCTTTGTTTCTACCAAAAAAAAAAATCTATCAAATTGCAAGAAGAAAACTCCAAACACTCCACAGATTTACATTATCAAAGCTCAGTCAGAAATAAACCTCCATGAAAAATCTCAGAAAACTTAAAAAGTATTCCACTCAGAGCACTAAAAAAATCTGAAAACCTACCAGGGCCTGCAATGCATATTTTATTTTTATGGACTACTTCTGAAGTGGTATTCCACAACACAGCAGTGAGACCAAGGTTTGACATCTGTACAAAGGATTAAAAGGAGACTGATTCCAGTCACTGGCTCCACAAGAATTATATTTCATAGTGTGACATTTTGCGATTTGAAAAACAACAGCAGCTCTCACTATGGCTTCTCACCCGGAATCAGCTCTGTGGAGTGTAAGGCAGGAGAACATCCTTGTCAGTCAGCTCTTCACAGCAGTTCAAGGAAGATGGATGTCATCCATCCTACAGCTGCCAAACTCCAGTGCTGACCAGCCAGAATCAAGGTATGGCCCTGCTCTCCAATCTCTCTTCATTAGGAGGAAGAGAGGTACACTACCAGATAGGGCTGTCCTGCCATTTCCTGTGGCTGGTTTTGACCCTCACAAGAAAGCATAATCCAGCAGGTCAAGCTTTCCTCCCTGGATACCCCAAGCCAAAGGTCACTTCAGTTAAGGGAGAACACTTCTGCTAATGACAGTGAGTGCTGAATCACAGACAGGTGAGGTTGTGCTCCCAGACACGAGGACTGCACCTCCTCTGGCTAGGGCTAAAACTGGAAAAAGGAGGCTGAACACCAACCCTTTTAATGACTTGTTCTCCCCCAACCAAAAGATGGATCCATGCAGCACACTTACACTGATACTGCCAACAGAGGGAAAATGCAGCAACGAACTAGGAAGGAACAACTTTAATGTTTTTAATCACATAGGACTAAAAAGTAAGTTGGTAAACTCATAGCTTAATCCTCTCTCTGCTGTAAATCCAGTCTGTCAGTTTTGGAGTCCTTTTACTTTTGTTATGAAACAGCAGTTGGGTTTTCTGACATTTACCAAAAAGTTACTGCTATGCTCTACCCGCTCTTCAAAAATGAAATCCTCATTTCCAAAAAAATATTATGACTGTACTTGTCACTGAAAATTATGTTTCCTGCATCATTAATGTCTCCTTCTAGAAGATTGCCTCAGCTACAGGTAACAGCTCAGTCCAAGAGAGCAAGAGAGGCAACAGTAACATAGTACTCATATAGATAAGCATTGTAGATTTCTTCTTCATTCCCTTATACTTACTCATGACTGTGGATTTTTTCTATTCCATTCCATTCCATTCCATTCCATTTTCCATTGCATTTCCATTACATTCCATTTAATCTCAAATCTGTCCACATTTCTCATTAAAAAAAAGAACATCAGAAAAAAGCGCCTGAAAGACATAAGCAAATAATCAGCCTCATTAAATACATACAAAAATAAAAAGAGAATTGAGGCAAGCTGGAAATAAAATTGTGTGCTGGACCATGTTATTTTAAAAGTCCCAGGAGAGCAAAAGCTGTTAATTTGGCAGTAAATTTCAGTGCATCTAAATAGTAAATAAGCTGTAGATAACACTAATTATGAAGATGCTTCAAATGTTACTGCTGCAGCTGCCAAAACACTTTCTATAGCTCTATTCTGTGACAATGTTTTTATCGAGAATTTGAAAGAAATAGCATCATTTCAACAGGCTGACTTATGTGTTTATATGGCTATATTTAAACAGATACTGTCAAGCTTCATTTCGACAAAGCTTCAAGAATACTACAGACTTCTGAGTGAAAGAAGTGGAACACCTAAAAAAGTCACAATCACAGCAGAAAGTAAAGACCATTTAATTAAAAGATTCTTAGTCAACAAAGATCCACTGAGATATGAGCATACAGGCTTTTTTTTTAACTCTTGGCCTAAAGAATGTCTGCCAGGTTTAAACATTCTAACTGAGTCCACACAAAAGAGTAAAGTCATTGCAAAAATCCATCTGCATAACCAGGACCATTGTATACTTCACCCAGAATTAAATCACCTTCCTTCATTCCCTAACAGTAATTCAGCAGCTACAGTGAGGTCCTAGTTCTTTTGTGCATAATATTTGAAGGTTTTATAATTGGTATTTGTGAATAACAAATTATGTTTTCCAAAGTTGAAAGAGATAAAGTAGCATTTTTCAAAAAATGAATGCATTATCAGAAGTGCTACATTCCTGACATTAATCTGTCACTATAATTTCTTTCACTAAGCTCTTCCTTGTATCAAAACAAGGAATTGGCAATGGAATAACTCAGTGGCCTCTACCATTTATTGCATGGATTTCTGCCATGTTCTAAAGAGAGAACTCTCACCCTAAAAGGCACTAGAATTTTGCAGCAAGTCCATATTTTTCCAGACAATTATCCCCGGATATTTCAAAATCTATGGACTGACATAGTCTAACTCCTGATTAGCTCTGACAAGGTTAAATGTTAGTTTTCTTCCTCATATCCTATATAAATATTGGGTTTTGATGAATATTAGACCTATTGTAACACAGGAAAATCCAAGTCAGTCACAGTGATGGTTTTACTACACTTGTTTTGGGTATTTTGTTCATTTGCTGTGAAATTGTTGTGTCCACTGAGCAATTATCTACAGTTCTTTAGAAATTAAGAGATGGGGAAACTTTCAAAGTGTTCTCCTGCTCCTTTTATAGGCTCCTTGTTTAATTTTCCTCATTTACTCTAAGCAAAGAATGTAATAGAAGCAAGCTTCTCAGAAAATTTTTTATTACACTTCAACAAAACATAATTAATGGAAAGTACATTAATGGTATATTGGAGAGAATTATTTATTGACAAATATTGTTACTTATTATTATGGGATATCTAATCAAGGGCAGAAAGCAGGAAATGGAACTTTCCAGGCTCCACTTTATGGATTTTTTCCCCTTATTTTGTACAAAACAAAATTGGTTCATTCTAACAGAAGCAAAATTACCTTCTTGACTACAGCAACTTCATTGTGCTGTGTTTTCAGGGGAGCTTGTCAGCATCTCTGTGATCAACTCTGATCTTGATTCCCACTGTAAACATCAAAGATGCTTTATGTGGTTTACCCTAAAAAAAGTGTCAGACTTCAGCAAGGGCTCTTTTGGGTTGTAGTTTTCTGGAGACAACAAACTGCAGAAATCCTGTCTGCAGAAGGGCTAGAAGATATCCAAACAGTTTCTGCAGCTTCTACTTCCCTGTTCCAACAACCTTTGGTTAATCCTCTTGTTTCTCTTACCAAAGTTGCACCATTTAGTGTTTTACACAGACCAATTTATCTCAAAACCTGTATAGTGGCTTGAGTGCCAAACTTGAAACACTTAATATTAGACACATAAGCATCTGTCCAACTCTCCTTTCACATACAATAGACCAGACCTTCAACAGACCGTAACAATACAATGGCTCTAGGGATTTTGTGTCAGATTCTGTACCTGGTTACATCGGTAATGTTCACAGTGTTAACCTGCAGAGTGGGATTTGTACTGATGAGAACTAAACATAAACCTGCATTTTTAGAATTTCTGAAAGCATCACAGCTTCCTTGAATGTCTCTTTACCAAAGAATAATCTTAATGCTGTGCTTGATTTAGGCAATATATATAGTCCCCACTGCTGACATCAATTCATCCTCAGAGAAGACAATTAGAAATCCACTTCAGCCACAGTAGAATTGTATCTCTGTTGAAAAGTGTATCTGCAAAAAAATTGTCAAGGATGTGACATGGCCTCTCTGCAGTTACTCTGAAGTCACAAAGACCCATGATCTATGTACAGGGCTGTTAGAACACCACATATCCTATCATTAGGCTGTTCTCAAAGCAATAAGAAAGTTGTCAGCACCACAGAGCATTAAAAGCTTTCCTAAAATATTAACAGTATGTGTACTCCAAAGACTTGCTCCAAATCTGTCAAAGTTCAGGAGAAAAAAGAATTTAGGAAGAGATTAACCTTTTCTTTTAATGAACACTTCTGTGTAATCGATTTATTATTGTGATATAATTGTCACTTGCTTAAATAATCACTTCCTGTGTTAAACAAATGAAACACTTGCTTAATATATTTTTATGCTAACTTGTTGAAAAAGTAGTGACTGGGATTTGGCTTGTATCTGGTGAATTGTGACACTGGTATACAAATAAGACTGCATTTACATGTGTAATGCATTAGCCAAGTTTGTTTTTATTTTTAAAAACATTTAAAAAATAAGATCCTTAAATGAAAGGTATAGATTTTAGGTACTAGTGAGCATAAATACCTGTAAAATAGCATTTATACATAAAGTAACTAGTTAGTGCTGGTTTGCATAGATTAAAAATCAATACACCTTTTCTGGTCCAGTGATCATTTACATAACATGATCCCCATAGCATCACAAAAATGTGGATGTCCTGAAGGACTCTCTGAGTAAGTATCTCCATGAAACAACTTGCCTGGAGGCCAGTCTTGCCCGGCAGCAAGGGAGCTGTCTAAACACAGTCCCTCTGTCTCAGAGAGGAGGGCTGTGAGCCGGGTTCACTGCTAAACCCTGAAGGGACGGGGTTTGCTCTGCCGGGTGCTCACCAGGATGCTCTCCAGTGTACCTGCTGGAAACACTGCTGCGAAACCACCCAGCCCAGAAGGCTCCCCGCCCACCATGCCACTCTGAAATGAAAACCTTACGACAACTTCCATAAAATGGATGAAATAGCAAAGCATCTAGATGTCACTGCTGGAACAAGTGCCACAGAGACTCTTGTAGCAATGAGTAATTTCCAATAATTATGCTTTGTATACATATACCATTCCTGTAGGCAAGTAAACAAAACTAATCCTATGTAGCCAGTTATCAGGCAAAATGCAAAGAGAAGAGAGGAATCTTTGCCTGTAGCTTTCATGGTATTTTTTCCTATGTCTTTTAATTGTTTTAGTATTTAGAGTGCCAAAATACTTTTGAAACTCATAGAAATGCATTGTATGAAGTTACTGCAGATACATTCATTATTTCTTATTAGCAGAAAGAACAACTTTAATCTCAAAACATAGACTGAGTGTTGAGGAAAAATCTAGGGCACAAGAATGTTCAGAATAACTTTAAGCTACAAGGCAATGACAGTTTCTTCTGCATCTATAAAAGAGAATTTCTTTTCATGTATCCAAGATCATACCCTACTTTTCAGCTTTAAAATTCAACAGCCTTTTCTTATAAAAAAGAATAAACCTCTCAAATCCTTTTCTAAAATATTAACTAGTAAGTGGATTGTCTTAAGGTTCTCTGAGTCATTTCTTGGGAGATGCCATGTCTTCCTAAGTTACACTGCTGCCAAATATTTTTGCCAAGTGAAAGGAGAACTGGCATTCACAGTGAGGAGTGGCATTTTATCAAAATTTATCATTGCCACAGTAAATGTTATCACTTTGGTCAATCCAGTATACTGCAATTTAAGTATGTGAAACTTTTAAAATATTAAAGATATATAAATATATTGAAGATGCTGAATTTTTATTTATTTCTTAAACTGTGTAGAAATACATTCCGTAAACTCTTCTACATCTTTCATCTATTTATGTCTTTATAGAAAAGTCATCACTTTATCATCTACTAAACAAAATTGCTATCACAGATTTTATAAACAAGGATCCTAATTCTTCTGTACTCCCTCTTTAAAAAATAATTTTTCTTCCTCTTCCAGCCTCAGTCACCCTCCTTTCATGATTCTTGCCTTTTAATGACAGAAAAATGGTATGTAATACAAGCGATAAATTTTCCTCAATTACTATGATTTCAGATTTTATAGTATACTGAAGTAAAATATAATCTAACTAATCTAAACAACTCCTTCCAGTGTAAAATATGTAATGCGTAAGGAATGCTTATTTATGAATATGTTAGTGTTTTAACCTGGGCAAATGAAGAACAGTAAGTTTATCCTTCATCTCTCCTTACGCAAAGAATTCACTGTTGATTTCAAATATGAAACTGTTGGTATGCACTGAATGTAACCCTATACTGGAGTAAAAAGATGCTATTCAGTTTGGCATAATTCCATTTATTTTTATACTAGGGATCTATTTTCTTTTTTTTTCCTTAATTCCGGTAGATTTTAGTTTTAATAGTCCTTAGAGTTTGCCTTGCAAATGCTGTCAAATTCTTAAAAAGACAGAATAAGTACACTTCAAGGATTAAGTCTGAATTTAAATATTTAGCACTTTGCATAAAAGTGACCCAGTTTCAGAAATATTATCAGGAAAATTCCACATACAGCTGCAAACCTGGCATTGCTTTCTATGTATGGTTACTTATCCCATGAGCAATTTCCAATCTAATTCAAGAGAATCTATGAGAAATACTAGAAATATGTTTCTCCACATGCATCTTTTAGGAACCAATTTACGGTATTTCAAAAACATGCAGCCATACAGGAAATCAGACTTTAAAATTTTTATTGATTTTAGGACTATTGAATGTGATACATGGCTGATGTATCACTTTCATCATTGTGTTAGTGATTAACCAGGAAGACTCCCATTTCAAAAAAGCATCTTTGATGGTGGCCTAGCTGAAGATAATACTCACTTTGAGTAGCTAGGTTTGAGATGGAAAAATTCTGAAATGACAGGAAATATAAATCATTGCTCTGGTCTTAAAAATGAAATTACTGAAAAACATTATGACATTATTACATTTATTTCAACAGATTTTGACAAGCACAACCACCAGGATTTTCAAAGGGGATTGTCTGGGCAATAGCTGGAGCTGCATCACAGAAAATGCAATGGGATGCCAATCAGAGTGACCTGGAAGAGCTTGAGAAGTGGAGCCATGTGAACTGGATCATGAGATCCAGTAGGACCAAGCGCAAGGTGCTGCACCTGGGTTAGGGAAAGCCCCACTATCAACACAGACTAGAGATTAAATGATCAAGAGCAGCCCTGCCCAGAAGGGCCTGGGGGTCCTGGTGGCTGAGAGGCTGGACATGACCCAGCCATGGGCACCCCCAGCCCAGAGAGCCACACGTGTGCTGGGCTGCATCCAGAGCAGGGTGGGCAGCAGGGCCAGGGAGGGGATTCTGCCCCTCTGCTCTGCTCTGCTCAGACCCCACCTGCAGGGCTGCAGCAGCTCTGGGGCCCAGCACAGGAAGGACATGGACCTGTTGCAGTAGTTACAGATGAGGGCTATGAGGATGACAAGATGGATGAGGCACATCTCCTGTGAGGAAAAGCTGAGACCTGGGGCTGTTCAGCCTGGAGAATAAAAGGTTCTGGGGAGACTTCACTGTCCCAGTACTTAAAGCAGGCAGATTCAGTCTAGATATAAGGAAACAATTTTTTACCATGAGTGTTGTGAAACACTGGAACAGGTTTCTCAGACAGGTGGAAGATACCCCATCCTTGAGGCTTATTCAGGCTGGACCAGGCTCTGAGCAACCTCTGAGCACAGGTTGCCACATCTCAGTTACAGATTTTCAGGGAGAGAGAAGGCTCTAAATGCATGTAGAATAATTACAGTCTACAAGGAGGGTACAATTAATATGCAGAGTTGCTCCTGGGGGCATCACAGAAAAGGATTGGGTTGACTTCTGGACAGGGCACCTCAGAACACTTCAGGATGAGGGTGAGCCTGATGCTCTTCCACATTGCAAGGGCCTTGTAAGGTGATGGACAAGAAAGAATGAGTACATATGAGTATTCATATATGCTGAATTTCTGATCAGATGTTTTCATCTGTTAGAAGCATATAAATAATCTTTAATAATAATTTTATTATTGGTATTCTGTAGAACATTTATTCTCCTGTCCAGTACAAATGGCTTTGTAAGGGTTGATAAATGTTTGCTCTTTGGATAGATATGACCTTATAAAAGTACTAAGTACAGATCTAAAAGCTGGGGAGCAACCTGTCATAAAATCATATATATCTTGGGCAAGAGCAGAGAGTTTCTTACAAGGGAGAAAACACATAATTTTTCTATCTGGTTAAAATGTTCTGTGTTCTATGTTCTGCAGAAAAGTGCTATTGTTTGTAAATGCATTCCTGTTGATGTACTCTAGAAGCAGAGAGAAAAATGAAAGCCACAAAGAAAAAGCTCAGATGAAAATCAAACTGAAGATTATATCCACAAAGGGGTAAAGAAAAAATGTCAGAAATTGCAATCCAACATGAAATTATTTTTCAGAGAAATTTTTGAAATGTTGACGGAGTTTCAAGGAAAGGAAGGATCTTATCTTACCTAAGTGATATAATATTACTCAATGCAAACTGCTGAGCTTTGTAATTGGCAAAAAAGAGATAAAAATGTGGAAAAGCTCTCAGGTAATAAATCACATTCTTGAGCCAACACAGGTACTATATCTGTCCACTTGGATTCCTTAGTAAAGCACTAGACTATGATCTGTGAATATTTATCCCAGCAAACAATACTGCACTGTACCATGTCTACTATTGATCATCCAGCAACAATAGGTTATTTTGTCACTGGGCTGACTGGTCTTTAACACACAGCTTCATATGTAGCACCAGTTTCACACCAAAGGACACACCAACTGTTAGATTAATTGCTATGGTTGTTCAGCCCTTGGAACAAACCCTCATAGGAACACTCATAGAATACGGAATATGGGAAATGCTGGCCTTCTGCATGTACTTGTAATTTTTTCTTACTCAGTGTATTTGGATTGGAGGACTCCTCATGCCTCCAGTTTCCTGGGATACTAAGAATCAAATCTGAACCACAGAAAAAAATTCAATAATTAGCTTTGTTTTCTTACATACCAGTTTAGGTTGGAAAGACAAGCTTTTGTAGCAGAAAGAGGACAGCAGACATGACGCTAGGGTCAATGGTTTTGTGTTTGCCTTCATGGACGTCTCCTGAATATTGATGGCCTTGTTTGGGGGGCCATAACTCTGCACATTGCTGGTGCTCTCACACCAGCTAGGGTACATAAATGCCATTGGTCTAAGTAAAAATTAATGTATAGAGGATGTCTTAATCCCAATAATGTATTGCTAACATATTTCAGCCAGGCTTAGGGCGAACTCTTTTTCTACACAGCAACAATATTTAGACTTATCTACCCGGCAGCTGTCTGGATAAGGTATTACTGAGCCATCTTCTTGACACAACTTCTTTAAATATGCCATTTTGCTGTTTATTCAAAGCAAGCCTTTCCCACAGTCTTACACAATTATTATCAGTATTCCAGAGTAGCAGGTATTTTGCAGTGATGCAAGTTTTCTTTACCAATTATTCTGGTGTGAATGCTTTACACTTGTGTGTGTATTCACAGATCACTGTTAAGGATTATGACAAATTAAAGAGATTTCTGCAAACACAGCAAATGGATTTTCATACAAAACATCATGCAAAACTTCATGCAAAAAATATCTGTATATTGTTCACCATGAGTCTGTCAAGTGCCATCATCACCCAGAGTCATTCTATTTGCCTCTTTTTTGGTGAACACTGGAAAGCTGGTTTAGTTAATATGTGACAATCTATAAGATAGTTACAGAATGAAGTTATGAGATCTTTTATCTCTGGGACACATAAATTGAGTCTCTAACTACAATATGTCATTTGTAAAGTGTTTAGTACCCACACTTGTCTCTATAAAATGAATGAAATCAAATTCTTTAAAGATTTTTAGTTAAAATAAGAAATCACAGCTGAGGGGGGAAAATTACAGTTTCTATAAATTAGCCACTGTGAATTAAACACCATTCTTTAAAATCTGTGGCAACTTCATGAGTAGATTATAACCTGTAGAATAAAAACCTGTATGTTCCCCATTTCAGTGTTTTGCAATATGTTGGGTTATTTTATTAATTTATTTTATTTGAAGGAAGAACAATTTGTGTAAAAACTACCTGTTTATCTAAACCTCTTTTTGTTTCAGAAGGAGATTAATATAAAAATGTGTCAGTTATGAAGACTGGAAAGTTGCAGGACAGGGATTTTATTCTCATCATAACTAGGTCTTGTTATTTTTCTATTTGCTTTGTATTGATGGCTGTTGACATCCGAGCAACAAAAAACAACCTGTCTAGAAGGTTTCTGACAAAGGTGTACATGTAATGTATTTCTTGGAATTGTCTGGGTTAGCCTGGTTTTGTCTGTTATTTCTGATTTCCTTAGAGGAGATTATAACCTTAGAATTAGAAATGAAAAATGCTAGTAACTCTAACAACCTCAGTAATTACTAAGTTCATTTTAATGCCACTGAAGGGCACTTAGATGGTTTTGTATATAATTATATAGGAAAAACCCTCCTCCACCTCTTCTGCCAGCATATTGAAAGGCAGGGATTCTTTCTTCAAATTCTTTAGCTGTATGCTCAAGCCACCAGGTAAATAATTTTGGCTGTGATTGAACACACAGCATTAAACTTGTTGCTAAAATTATAACAGCTATGAAGTTCACATGAAATCTGTTAATCCAGGTGGATTAGGAGAAGGTTTAAGCAGGAGAAAAAGGATTTGTCATGATTACAACAGAAATGTAAGGTTGCAAGGATCTTAAAGAGGTCACCTAGCCCATCCTCCTGCTCAGAGGTATACACCATCTCTAAGAAATACTTAATCTCTTCTTGAATCACCTTCACTGGAGAATTATGACAAACTCTCCATATAATCTATCCAGGGTTTAACTATACTTAACAAAAAGGATTTTTTTAATCTACATTGTACCCCATGCTATTCTTCAAGAGTACATCCAGCCTGAACTGACCTCTGTTTCTGCAAGAGCAGCTTGACACCAGGTTGTATTAAGTGTCATTATTGTATATATCATGGAAATTTTCTAGGCACTACTATTTCAATATTTTACTTCTCATTTTTGAGATTAATATTTCAATTATGAAATTTAATCTTGCTGATATATTAATTTTTGGGAATTGCAATTTTCTTCTACATGCCCAGTATATCTCTTTAACAGCATGTTAAGAAGAAGGAAAAATGAAACTTTGAAAAAAACGTTCTGTCTATGAGCTTTTGAGGGCATCTCATTCATTGAAAATAAAATGAAACCTGCTTCTCTTTCAGAAGCTTTTCTGGCATTTGCCTGGATGGCAATGTTGCACTAAAAAGGAGAAAATCAGGTATAACTTTGCAAGAGGAAATAAGAAAAATAAGAAAATATCTTTCTTAGGGTAAGCTTTGTGACTCAGCTGGTACTTTATAGCACTTACAAGTGTGTCTCGGAAGTTTAGTAACCAGAACTTAATACAAATATATTTCTTTAAGTTGACAGAAGAGCACAACTTCAAAACATTTCCTACCCACCTTTAGGTCTAAGCATAAAAGGCAGTTTTCTCCCCAGTATACTTTCATTGTCTGTATACTACTTAGTAGTAGCATAAAAAGCTTAAATATATTTAAATATATTTCACTGGGTGGACCCAAAAATATTCTAAGTGTTTCTTCCTTCATGTTTTTTATGTAGCTTGGAAACATTGGAACTCAGTTATGAATATTCAGGTGAAAAATTTTACACTATATTCACAGTGTATTGAGGCATGCTGATATTTTCAAATAACTGCTCTACTGTGCCACCAGCAAGTGTCTGTGATTGTAGCCATGCCAGGCCTTTCAGCCAGCCACTGGATCTTCTTCAGAGGTGCCTCTGTCAATATGACAGATTTTATGCCTTCAGCTTGAAAGAGAGGGAGACCTTCTGCCACCTCCTCCACAAGAAAAGGACTTGCCCAAACACTTGCAAACAGATGCCTGCTGGAGTCCTTCCACACAAAAGTGCAGCTTCTCCCCAGTTATATTTTGATCCTGAGTGATGTCTGTGTCACAGAATGTATTGTGGTACAGTTTATTTCTTGAAAATTGGTAGGATCTCACTGCCATAAAATGCCTGTGAGTTGCCCTCCTACACACTGAATCTAAAGAAATCCTTGATTTCAAATGATCTCAAAGTTGCAGTTCAGCTGCAACTGTACTGAGGTAAACATCTGATTTGACTGGGAAGTCATGGCAATACGTTCTTCAAATCATAACATTTCATTCTTATTGCTTTGGCAAAGTAAGAAGTGGTAAGACATTTGCCTCGGAGCTGGAAGACAGTAGGGTTTTTCAATTTTAAAAGTTCCACCATTTCTGAAATCCAGGAAAAAGGAACACAATTTGATCCTAATCCTTTAGTATAGAAAAATAACATAGGGGTTGTTTTACAAAAAAAGGTAGGGTATTAATAGCTTTCCACTATTGTGGTTCTTACAGTGAGTAGTTACAATGTCTAAGATTCTTTTTTTAACTTTAAAGACAAAATCATTATGCTAGCTGTGCTTATAAATAATAACACCTCCTTAAAAACAAAAAAGCATTTGTTACAGTACTCCTAAAAGACTTCATTTTGATACAGACATGTATCTTAATTTTTCTAATGCACAATTGATCAGAATAGTCTGCATGTATCATTTCTCTCTAATTTCCAGGATGAATAAATAGGAAATGCTGTGAGATTTCCAATGGTATAGAAATATTTTCAAATTTATTTTTTTCCGACTTTAATGAAGAGAAAACATGCATGAATCAATTTGCAAGCAGATTTAAAATTTTTTCCAATGAATTTGTCAAATCATTAGACAAAAAATACATTTTAAGAAAATAATTTTATGTAGTAGTGTTTTTTTATAAAACAACTTCTACTATATTTTCTTTTTTAGAAGACTTGATGTAAGTTTGTTTTTTGAAAAAACACAGTGAACAAAAATGCACCTGACTGTTTTGTAGGAGGGTATGGATGAAAAGTGCTGTTTTAATTACTGTGATTTTTAAAATCGTTTTCTCATTATTTTTACTTCATAAGATTATGCATCATTATAGTTACAAGTGGGTTCCAGTTCCACAATCCAGGTACTAGTAGAAGGATATCTACTATCAGAGGTCTATAGTAGTGCTTGAAAGAAACCTTGGGATTGCTGTGCCATCATACTCATTTCAATGCTTCTGTCTTCCTGGATTTGCGTAACCAAATCCACTGCCTGTCTTCCTTTAGAATTAATACCCTTTTAGTTTGAATTTAGGCCCTGGCTTTTGTATGATTGAGGAACTACAAATAGCTCTTTCTGCATTTTTTCACTTGTACGTTGAGGAACAGGCATTTTCAGGATAGTGCTCCACGTCCTCTGGGCATATTACCAAGCCTAGTGCCTGTTTGGATGTTGACACAGTATGATGCCATGTAGTTCTAGCTAGTTACACAAATGTTACACTGGATGTATGAAAGGACATCAAAAAGGGGTGAAACCACAAAACAAGAACATTGACAACCTAAATTAATTCAAATTTCAACATAATAATGTGCTAAAGTGCTGTGTGTTAAGACAAAAACACCTTATGTATGAATACCTGGTTTTGCTAACACTGTGTGCTACTAGTGCAGAAACCTATGGAGAGCTACAGATTAACCTTTGAGGACAAGTAAAGAAACCCCCAGTTTACACAAGGCGGAATAGTTCTACATGATTTGCTGCAGAAGCCTTACTGGTCATGCAAAGATGGGATGAAAATATTAGATTAAGCTCTAAAATAGATGCATACATGCTAAAGTTATTTTCACAGCTAATATGTCACTGGATATTTCCTTCTGATAGAAAAGTGAAATTGGGTAGTAGAAGGATGTAAGAAATGTGTGTTTATCACTCAGTCAAATTGTGTGACTGGAACACTGTTTTACCACAATCCCTCCACGATTTTCCATGAAGGCTTGGAGAGGAGTGGAAAGAGAGAAATGGAAGAAGAAAGAGGAGGGTGAAGGTTAAATACAAATATCCACAGTTCTAGGCTAACCTGTAGGCAGCAAGAAGCTTGGACAGAGGTTCATCTCCTCAATTTTTCTCCAAAGCAGTTTGCTATCTAGTAGGAATTCTGTCTGTCTTTAGGACAATCAATAGGGAAGCATAATGAAACATGACCCCAAATACATAGCTGCCCTGGGCCAGACACTCAGCAGCAGCATATGGAATGAGTAAGAGAATAAGTAATGTATATGCCAGAGCTATAATGACCACATTAGTGAATACTGCAATAAGTACACACAGCTTTCTTATTCTTCAGTGCTTCCCCTATTATTCTCTGACTTTTGGACTGCCTTTTTCACCTTAAGGACATATAACTAATCCCACCAAACGCAGAAATAGCTATAAATACAGGGAGGAGCAAAAGATGTTGCCACCATTACTACAAATGCAGAGCTGGAGCGAAGGGCATGGTAAGAGAGGGAGGAGTGCTTTTCTCAAAAGCACTTTGCTTCTCTCATGTCTCCTGGTTTGAAAGGATTGAAATACAGTCACACTCTTTTCACTTGACTCCTTTATCTACCCAGCAATGCTCTGATTTTATGCATGCAGCAGCTCTTTAGAGTGCAGCTCAATCTGGAATAATAATGCAGTAAGAGAAATAACAATTTTATTTCTATAGTTGCATTTGCTTTGGGGACAGATTTGCTCAGTGATTACTTTTGTCTACACTTTTGGCTGACCATTGAAGCCAGTAGAATTGTACTAAAACTTGAGGAGTGTTGGCCTTTGCACATGTGGAGTGATGGTGCCTGCAAGAGCAGAGATAGTGATCCTGAGTAGCTTACTGACAGCTCTATTAAATTAGACACATGACAGGCATGTTTGAGCTTTACAGCAAGGGTTTCAGCACCTATATTCTCCACACAGAGAAAGAAAGCTATTATGCTTAGACGTATTTGTTTAAATCTGAAAATCTAATCATCCATGTTATTTCTAATATACAAGTAGTTAATTACAATCCCCAAAGCATTGCTATTCCAATGAGTCATCTGCTAACTTGTTGAGGATTACAGGCAGATTTGTAGACATTTAAATCAATGGAATCTAGAATGCATGTCTGGAAGATAAAAGGTAAATTATTAAACTTTGAGTGTCCAGTTGAAAACATTTTGACTCTCAGATAAGGCAGCTACGAAAAATTATTAATATAATACAATAGTTATAATATATTAATTAATTATTAATATAATTACAATAATGACAATAGTTCATTATTCAGAGGTAGTTACATCAAAATCAGATTTTTATATATAGTAATGCAGTGGGAAACACATTAAAGTATTTTATCTTCAAGTAAGGCCATTCTTTTTTTATTACTTTCTGACACTCTTGTATAGTGCAATTCCTCAGGAAGTGCTGTGTCCATCAGGGGGTAGCTTTAAACAGGGATACAATACAGATGAAGAGATGCTTAAAAGGCAAAAAGAATAGGACGAGATCTGAAAGACAGCTCAGCTGAACTGTTTTCACCAAGGTATTGAAGTGGGCAAGACGAGTCTATCAGTCTAAGTGGGAAATGGGGACGTCAAATTAATTCAGGCTCTTCTTGCATATTTTCTGATCCTTAAGTGAAAAAAAATAATCTATTATTACTAAATTTGCATTTTTTTTGTAAAAGGGTCTCACGATGACCTGACAGGATATAGTTGTATAATGTCTCCTTTTAAAATTTGTTTCTATATAACAGATATGTTGGCTTACTTTGTTAATCTTACAAGGGATCACATGTTCCTTTAACCTGACTGTTGGCTGCCCTGTTTACACATTTGATACCAGATGCATTAATGGAAACAGAAATATATTTCCAGATTTGAGCTTTAAAAAGAAGTAATTTCACATCAGTATGATTATAAATGTGTACGGGGATTAATCCTATTTGTTCACTAGTGCTGTGAAACAGTTAAAATACTTAATAATAAATTATTTCTAAGTTAAGTAGCATGCAGACTCATACTAATAACTCAAGTTTTATATTGAAATACAGTAAATTTTATTTTTTAATTAATATGATTGTGTCTGTGTGAAATGCAAACAGATGCTAGTGTTTATTGAAGACCAAAGAATTCCTGCTAACTGTTGAAACATAACTAGTGCATGATCATTTTCCAGTATTTTGGATGACTAATCTAACAGCAGTCAAAGTTTTGAACTGAACGCCAAAGCTTCAGTATTATTTTGCTGTATTGGCAAGAGCAATATGTACTGATGCTCTTAATGCATAAAAATTAGACTTATACAGCTCTTGGAATTCTGTAAACATTACTTTAGAAACCATGAATATGCTTTCTAAAAACTGATCTGAGTAATTTTATATTGAGAGCCAATAAAATGCTATATTCTATACAACAAAATTTTCCTGTACCTCAATTAAAAATGCGTGACTAGATTTTGGAACTCAAAACTTTATTCTTCTCTTTAAAATTGAATTGAATATATATTAATGAAAATTTTGAAGAGATATATATTTAGAATACTAGGTAAGACCCAGTATTCAAGAGAAAGTTTTGCAAGCTTTTCTTAAAAAAAATTAAAATAATACATTCTTACAAAACCCTAATCAGTTAGGAATCTTTGATTTCTTAAAAAAACTTACTAGCATGCTTGGTCATGTGTTTTAAATATTTTGAATTTATTTACTATTAGCACTGTTCATTTTCTAGCCACAAACAAGAAGTTTTCTGGGCTTTGCTGACTTGCTCTATGAATGCTTCTCTGTGTATTTCATGACAATAACAAAAAATACCTATTTTAATTTAGAGTCGAACCTGATTTTGTAAACACTTAAGGTTGTGTATATTTTTCTAGGGTACACTTTTGTTTTCGCAATGGGATGATTTGTTTGTAAAAGTAGTCCTCTCTTTCTGCAACGACAAGAGTCAAGTAACTTTCCAGAAAAGCATATACAGTTTACCACTCATATGTTAACATTTATGGAGTACACAGAGCAAATAATATGAAAAATAGTATCTCATTTCTTATTTAACTACTTCAAATGAGCCGCCTCAAACCTCTAAAACCATGAGGTAGGGTTAAAACAAGCTAATCATAAATAAAGCAGTGCAGGCGAATAGCAAGGGTCTCACGACCACTGTGCACTGGGTCACAAGGAGAATGAATTTTAGAGACAGCAATTCTCCATCCTGGCCAAAATTCAAGCCTGTAACTTTCCTTGAAGGTTCAGTGACAAAAATGTTGTTTGACTTACGTTGTTTTTCAGGCAATAAAAATAAGTTTCCAAGCTTACTGATTGAAACACAGGAGCTCATTAGAAGGTAAGTTCCTGAGAGCAGACAGTGTTTCTGATAAGCTCAAGAGCAGCTTAGCTCAGGTGCCGTTCATCAAGTCCTAATGAGCATTTCTGAGACCGTAGTGTGGTGGGGGAAAGCTGTGCCACGACAGCTGCTACTCTACATGTACAAAGGTTGTAGGAATTGGGAGCCCTGCTTTCTTGACTCTGACTTTCTGGGTATGATACTGATTTCAGTACGGAATGGACAGGGAAGGCAGGGAGGTGGGGCAAGAGTGACAGGCTGGCTGGGAGGGCACAGCACTCAGTGGTGTGGCAGGGTGTTAGCTGTCATTCCATATAACCAGTTTATGTGTGGATTGGGGGATTATTTTTACTAGACTAGCTTTTGCTTGGCAAGTAATTAGGGAGTTTATTGTGATGCTGCTCAAGGTCACCAGAAGCTGTGCAGGAAGGACAATTTTAAACAAGTGGTGGATTCATCACATCAGGAACCACCCTTGGAGGAGAAACCTGAGGGCAATGTGCAATACAGTGGCCTGCCTGGGATGAAGTCACAATAGGGAAATGTGGAACAGGAACAGTGTTTTATTTTTATTTAAGCTGTATAAAGACACAGGACATGAGGCAAAGGTCATAGAATCATAGAACGTTAAGGGGTTGGGATGGACCTTAAAGAACATCTGGTTCCAAACCCTCTTCCACCGGGCAGAGACACATCTCACAATACCAGGTCAATACAATACTAAGGCTCAAGGCCTTAGTCAACATGGCCTTGATCACTGCCTGGGTTGGGACATCACCTACACCCTCCCTGGGTAACTGTTCCAGTGTCTCACCACTCCCACAGAAGTTCTTTCTAACATCTAACCTAAATTTCCCCTATATCAATTTGTACCCATTATTCCTTGTCCTAGCACTACACTTCCTGACAAAGAGCCCCACTCTGGCTTCCCTGTAGGCTCGCAAAATGGATGGATGCAGTTGACGGCATGACCTTCATAGATTAAGGAAATATTCTGAGTTGGAAGAGATCCACTAGGATTATCTAGTCCAGCTGTTATCCCTGCACAGCACATCCCCAGAAACCACACCAAGTGCCTTCCTTGGACACAAGAGCTGCTGGCAGGCTGCGGAGCAGGACGACGGCTCCTAAGCTGCCCTCCTGTGCACATGGGAGCCGCATGAGCGGGCAGCAGGTAGATAAAGCTATTACAACATTAAGGCTCCGGAGCAGCTCGGCCACCATCTGGCGCTGCAGGGGAGTGTGTGTGCTCTGCGTGCTCTGTGTTCCGTGTGTGTGTGTGCGGCAGGCCGGGCCCAGCCCCACAGCGCAGCCGGCACTGCGGCCCGGCCCGGCCCCGCCCGCCGCCTCGCGGGGCGCCCGCGCCCCCTGCGCGCGCCCGCGGCGAGGGGCGGGGCCAGGGGCGGTGCGCGCGGGCCGCGGCCGCGCGGCGCCCCCGCCCCCTCCCGCGAGCCGGTGCCGCCGTGACGCCGCGGAGGCCGCGCAGGCGCAGCAGCGCCCGCAGCGCCTGTTGTATCCGGCCGGCGCCTTTTCTCCGCTGCCCGCCTCCTCCTCCCCGGCCGCCCGTCGCGCCCGCCCAGGGCCGCCGCTGCCTCTGCCGTGCACGGCCTTCCCTCCCTCTCCGCGGTGTGGCCGGCCGGCAACGCCTCCGATCTCCCCCGTGCGCCCCATGAAGCGATGGCAGCGGCCAACTTCGGCAAGATCCAGATAGGGATCTACGTGGAGATCAAGCGCAGCGATGGTGAGCGGGCCGCGGGGGGCGGTGGCTGCGGACACCCCCCCCCCCTTCCCCCCCCGTTCCCCGCATCCCGGCCGGGCGGTGCCGCGCGCGCGGGGCGCGGGGCGCGGGCGGGGCCGCGCGCGCCGGGGCCCATTGTGTGCGCGGGGCCGGGGCGGGGCCGCGCCCGGCGCGCGCTGCGGTTGTCAGGGGAGCCCGGGCGGGGCCGGGGGGGCCCGAGGGGCGCCCGCCGCTGGGGCGGGCACCGAGACGGGCGGGGTGGCCTGGGCTGGGGGCTGGGGTGGGGTTTCGGACGTGGGTCGGTGGGAGGGGAGCCGAGGAGCTTTTGGCAGGGAGGTAGGAGGGCCTTCGGGGAGGGGATGAGGTGATGGAGACAGGGAGGGAGGAAGGGAGGAAAGGCCTTTCTTTTGAAAGAGATAACTTCTTATCTGCTCCGGTGCTCAGAAAAATGACACAACGGTAATGCCCTGACAGGAATGCCTTTGGACATTTCCATCACTTGGCAGAAAGCATGATGTTATTATTTTCAGATGTTCTTTGTGATTAAAATGTAGGAAGAGTACTTGCTATTTATGCCCGTGAGTTGTAATTTCTCCGTTGGGGATCCAGTGTTTCTCGTCTTGCCCAGCTTCTCCTGGTGGGAGGATGTGTGATGCTATCTGAAATTACATGTGAATCAAGGAGGCGTGTGTGACAGGTTTAGGGTGCTAACTCTTCATATTTGTCTCTGGAGGTACTCAAAGCCCACCAGGACATGTTCTTGTGTCACCTGCTGTAGGTGACCCTGCTTTGGCAGAGGGGTTGATGATCTGCAAAAGTCCCTTCCAATATCAAATTCAATGGTCTGTCTGTTAGGAGACAGCTGACATGGGAAATTGACTGAATCAATGGCAGGTCGCTCATGACTTCAGCTCTTGGATTTGAGTGGGAATATGTAATCTGTTCTCAGCCTCTCTGAGATCTCTGAAACCTGCTAAACTGGGGTGGGGTTCTGCTGGGATTTTCTGGAAAGGTTTTGTTGTTGTTGCTGCTGTGTGGTTTTGATTTTTGGTGGGGTTTTTTTGGTTTTTGTCCTTTTTTCCCCTGGGATCTAGAAGCTTGCTAAAGAGTAAGCAGATGTTTCTAAGGGAGGAGAAATGTGGAGGTCCAAGGCTCTGAAGCTAGCATGGCTCTGTCACGAGCAGGAAAAAAACAGCCAACAAGTCTTATTCAGCTTGTCTTTCTTGTGTTCCATGCTGCAATTCAGCCCTACAGTAAAAATAATGGTTGGTGTTGGCTGGACATGGGATGGCACCCAACCCCTCCATTTGTGCCAATGCCCTGTTCGCCATGTGAAGAATCTGATTGGTCTGGCAATTATTTTCGTAACTCCTGTGCATCTCTGGGGGATCTGGGATTTCAGAAAGCCTAGCATCTTGAAAACCTTTTTCTGATGTCTGTGTGAACTCCTAAGAAATATCACCATTGGTTTGTATGCCTTTGGAAATTAGGCATGAAAATGCTTTGCTGCTCTTGTTTTCTGCTCGGTAGGGTTCTACACATCTTGTAATATCAGTTGTGATTTTGGTAACTCTCACATATAATAATACTTATTTTCATTGCTATTAGTGGTTTATGTATTTTGCTGTATCACTGAAAAAGGTGATGCAGCACATTAAGTATATTACTCATCAGTAATATGGACTAGGGGGATGTCTTCACAGCAGTTGCTCAAACTCTAGTGTTTTGAGAATTTGTGTTAAATTGGTCCATGTGTGAGTAAGATTGCAGTGTCATAATTAAGTGGCAGGTCCTAGTTATTGTGGCATGTCCTTGTTTTTCTTTGGGACTGGAAGAAATGTCCTGTTCTGGCTCAGGCTACTGCAGCTAAGTGTCATTCTCTTCCCATTAAACTGTAGGAGAAACTGTCCTAGGTATGTGGAAAAAATCATTTTGAGGGAGATACAGAAGGACAGCCAGCACTAGATTGCGTTACTTCGTGGAAGGCAGTTTTCTAACCTCAGCTGCGGTTCCACAGCAGTGGAAATCGGTCTTGTTGCTGATGACAAGATGAGCATCTTGCTGCTTTCCCTCTGTCAGCTGAATTGTTCCTACAGGCTCTCCCCCATCCAGTGTGTCTAATGATTTTTTCTTCTGATTATTTAATACATTAATTGATGATTTGGTTAACTAAACCCAGTAGAAAACTTTTGGATGTGCTAGTTTTCTGCACAATTAGTGTGTTCCAATAGTTTACAGAGGGGTCTGTGACCCCAGCAGTATCAGTATGTTGCCAAATATACATAGTTTTAGTCAGGATGACATGGAAGTCTCTACATGTGATCTTCTGGATCTGCTCTCCCCAGAGCTGTATCCTAGGAAGAATCGTACCAGCTGCTGTTGACTGAGAAAGCACCATTAAAACTGTTTAGAAAACTTTTGGAGAATGTGTTGATATGGGCTTGTCTTTTTAAATATTTTCATGTCTATAGCAAGTCCTTTCTTAAAACTAAATATTGTTTTGAGAAGTAGAGATAGTAATTCTTCAAGTTTTTCTTACTTATCTCTTTGTTTACTGAATCCAGAGAAGAATAGTTTTACTTAGTTAATGGCGTCACTGAAAAATTGTGTGGGTTTTTTCATCTATCTGCCAATAATCTTAAACATTCTTTTCTGAATACAGAGTTTTATTGAATCCAGAGGACTATTTTTCCTTAAGTAAAAAGGAAAGCTAAAAGAAATGCATTTTTTTTGGTGAAATGTGATTGTTACAAGTGAGACCAGAACATTCTGGAAAAAGTAAGTCCCATATTCTGTCATTTTGACAAGTTCTAATTAGCCTGAAGTGAGAGATTTATTGTAGGACTGAATAGAAAAGGAGTGTTGTACAAAAGAAGGGCATTGTTAGAAGTCATGGCCAAAACCACATGAAAACCAGTTTGGATAAATCCCTGCATTTTCAAGAGCTGATGTTGCAGAGCTGCTTGCTGTTTTTTTCTCAGTGGGTAAACATCCTTATAACTGTTACCTACAGCTGTAGATAGTATTTTCAGTTACAACTGGAATAACTAGTTATGTTCATGTATCAGAAGAGGTACTAAGTGGTCACCTAGTTCAGGTTTTTATAATAACTTCTGATACTGAAATTTACTGCTTGGTTTAATTTATGCATATTGCTTGAAATATGACTAGTCTGTCTTGGAAATGGGGAAGAATGACTTTGCTTTATTTTGCAAATTGCTAAGAATGGACTGCATTTCCACATTTGAAAAATGTGCCTTTTCACATGGAAACTTAGGGCAGGTAGTAGGAAACCAGAAGGTACCTGCCAGACTCATGGTATTGATCCTGTCCAGAAGATGTCCCTTGTTGAGGTCTAAAGATAGGCATTTTTCTGTTGATAAATTCCCTTTACACACATAATAGCCTGCTGCTTTTTTTGTAAACTTACACCTGTATCTACATTTCCTGTGCATTATGCCATTAATGGTGACAAAGACATATATATGTATTTGTAGAAAGAGTCTTTCACATTTTTTTCTCCATAAATGCAGTCTTTTGCTGAAAAAAGATAAATCACTTCTGCTCTGCATCCCTTTAGTAGGTTGATTAATTTTCTTTTCTTTTTCTGTCCATTTTCTCCTCAGACTGTTCCTGTTCTGTCTTTGCATATCTGAAATATTACCTAGAAAGGCAGAGAAATTAATTATATATTTGCTCATTTTGATGATCAGTGGGATCGGGGAGAGGGAGAGGCAAATACAATTCTGACTTCACTGTGTCAGAAATAACATACAGGCATGAGGGGAAGGGACACTCTTGTAATTAGGAGACTGACTTAAGATTTGACTGAACTTTCAGGAAAGGAAAAATCCTGAATTTTTAAAGATTAACCATCAAATGGTGTAAAAAAGTAAGATTATGACTTTATGCCCATGTTTTTCATAATACAAGAATAGGAGAGCTGTCAGTGTTTGAAAAGGAAAATTTGAAATTGTCAAAAGAAGAAAGGACTACGTACAGTTATCTCATGAAGATTGTTACCAGAGAAGCATAGCAGAATTTAAGAAGGATGGTAGGAATATCTAGTTTTATAATAAAAACTGAAAAAAGTACACCAGGAACTGTAAATAATTTCTCTTTTTTTCCTGAGTTTAAATAACCTCTTACTGATGTGAGGTAGGAAGAATTCTTGCCCGTGGCTATGATGTTTTTAATTGTCTGCTTAAGAATTTTCTTCATTTGTGTCTGGAGCGGCTGGAACTGGTTGTGGTAGGGGATAATCCATTCAGTCCAAAAACCTATTGGGAGCTTCTTTCTCCTTAGTCTTCTAAAACATATTGGTAACTGTTTTCACCTTCAGACACAAATGGGACTACATTTTAGCAACAATCTGGGCTATACATTGTTTCTTTAAAACCCAGCTTCTGTGAAATTCATGTTTCTCAGAGTTGAGAGTTTGGTAGCATCCTCTGTGTTCTGGGTAGTCTTGTACCTTCATGTACAACTCCCAGCAGCAAGTGTCATTTTATAGCAGGAGAGAAGGTTTAATGATGCTATAAAATTTCTGTTCAGGTTTGGGTAGTCATCCTATTTTACAAGCTCTTGAGGATAGATTTAAATGGTAATGTGTTTTTACTCTTTCCTTTGGTGACATACATCTATTTGTTCCCTATGATTAAGGTTTTTGTTACCACATTCAAATCATTTGACTGAATTACCTAATCCCTATGTAAGCTCTACAGATACAATGTGTCTTTGTGGCTCCATAATACCCAGAATACACCCATGGTTTCAAGTCTGCTGTTGCTGGTCCAGCTAATGGGTCCATCATTTAGGCTTATCCGGTGTAGGTTCTCATTGTTGCATCCAATTTTTTTGAGATTTTTCCCTCAGAAAAATTGACCAGGAGGATATGTTAAATTTTCTGTCTCCTTTGTGGAATCACTTTTTATGTGTTCAGCTTTCATTAAGCCATGAATTTTCAATGTAACTCACAGATTCTCAGATATTTATGTAGACCTTCTGTATTTTGTGGAAATAGCTTTTTTGCAAGATGAATAACAAGAGCTGAGTACTATTCTTCAGAGAATTTTCTCATCTTTGTTCCATGTGTTTAATACATCATTATTTACTGGCACAAATGTCTTTAGAGCTGTATATGGGAGCTAGGATCACACAGCTTGTATTGCATGTAATCACGTTATGGGGGAATCTGTTCTTTATTTAATAGGTAAAGTTACTTTTCTGCGCACCCGTGCTCTCTGATGGCCTGTTGCCTGGGCCTACTGTTGCTCATATAGCTCAAGCTTCTTATAGCTTCATGAATGGAAGACTTCGCTGTGCTGCTATGGCAACAAACATCACTTTTCCTCTTGTTAAGGTGGGGCAAGACCAATAAATCATGGGGAAGAAGTCATGCTTGATTGAAGAGTTCATGTCATTGCAAAAGTATCTCTTTCTATTTACTCTAGGAAACAAACTAGCCTTTTTGAGTTTTTTTCATATATCCACTTACTGTGGAACAAGGTAGAGAAAAAAGTATGAAGTATTTATTAGGTGAGCTTTTTTCTTGGAGCACAAAATCTGTAGCATATTTATTGTGTTGACTTGTGAAGTGTGCTTCTATGTTTTTGGGTTTTTTTTGTGTTTGAGAAATAAATAACAGAATGGAGTAAATTAACTTCATTGCTCTGTTAGTGTTTAGGTTCTTCGTTTATAAACATTTACTGCTTATATTATAAAGTGGAATTTTTTTCCCAACTTTTCTTCCTGTCTTATATTTTGTTGGGTTATCTTGTCTTCTTCACCATACTGTATGACAGGATTTGGGATCAGGAGGAGAATGCTGTAGTCAACCCATGGTGACCACTAAAGTGTGTTCCCTATAATTATTCACATTGTGTGTATTCCGTAGAGGAAAAGAATTCAGTTACTTTTGATGCATTAAAGGTTTTTGTTAACTTCAGAATTAATTTAAATTTCTAATGTGATACAAGAAGTAAAATATAGAAGTTCACAATAAGAACTACTAAGCTGTCATTACATTGTCCAGTAGTGAGAATATATGCGAAATATAATACATGGTCAGGCATGATGGTGTTTGTGATTTAAAACTGAGACGTTTTTAAGAGGACACTGGATTTTAATAGTAAATTTTTCATTATGCCTCTCTAGCATAGATAAAACTGTTTAGAGGTGTATATGCTTTCAGTGTGTATTCCCAGATGTAGGATAGATTTTTGTGTAGCTGCAATACATTCTCTGTTATATCTCTTCATCTATTTCAAAAACACAAAAGAGCTTTCAGATATAAGAACAGTTCTTTTTCATCCTTGAAATCTTGTGTGTGTTTTCCATATTTACAACTCATGTTTTTTCAGAAGTCTTTTTATGTTTTTGAAGATCCTTCTAACAACCTTTTAAAACATGTGCTTGTGGTTGTACATTCCAAACCTTTAGGTTTTACTGTGACTTGGTATTTGAGGTTTTATTTATATCTCTCTCTGTAATGGACTGAAAACAGTCATAAAACCAGATATTCCTAGCTACAGTGTTTGGAGCAATTTTTCTTGTGTTTGGGCAGATGTTTCCCTACTTATGTAAGACTGTTAGATGCTTTTCATAATTAAGTTAGCTACAGTTAGTTTTGACTAATAGGATGTTTAACTTTAGACTGCTTTTCTCTGCCTGCTGTGCTGGGGTTAACTTTTAGTTTAGATGCCTTGTAGGGAAATAAAGAAGGAAGGGCAGGGAACTAAAACTGTGATTTAGATATGTTGTTTAGATATAGGTTGTCTGAAACCGCTGTGTCCTCTAACCCATTGTGTATGTATGGGCACATGTGCTGTTTTCTTTTTCTGCTCAAGTTCCTTTCCTAAAAATGTTTACAGTTTTATATTTCTTGTGGATACAATATTTTAAAATTTTCATTTAAAGAATGAAACAGTTTGTATTTTCTGTTGTGTTCCAAATACATCTATAGATGTGCGATTGTCATGATTTTCCTACACCTTCGACTTCTGTCGATCCTTGAATTCTGTATTAAGTGTTTAGCCATGAGACAGTGTTGCCTGTGTCTGATAACCTGGAAACATGCTTTGTTCATGTCCCCAAAAGGAATCATGATAAGGTCAATTTTGACCTTAGAACATTCACATACCATTGATTTGCTAGAAGTCAGTGAATTAATCTAGTATTGTTAAATGCTTTCCTGACATGGAGCCCCCTGTGGAGGTAGAAGAGGGGGCTCGATGTTGGGTCTCTTGTGCCTGGCTTCTCCGTGCCTGGTAATTGCTCCAGGGAAATGGTGCTGCCACGTGTAGTTCTCAGGGAGGGTGTTACAAAGATGGCATTACCATTTCCTCATTAAAAAGTGTTTTGCAGAGCTAATTTTGCTGCATTTGAATTTGGTCATTGCTAAATATATAAAACTAGGTTTTGCATTTGTTAGACAAAAGGCAGTAATGCTGTGTAAAATGCATTAGATTTACCTTTCCTTCATAAAAGTATGAATTTATCAGACTGTGCTTGTGTGCTTTTTTTAATGTGTGTAGTGCACTGAACCATTTACATGAACAGCACATGCTTAGAAGACTTCTGATAACTCTACTATTACTGTCTAAATTCAGTTGCTTCTTGTTGCTAGGATCCCAAGTTAATTTTAGAATTGCTTAAAAGGAGTAGGTAATGGCTCTTAAAGACAACTCTTTAAAACTGTGTCTAACCAAAACTTTTAATAATGGTTTTCAAAAGTGGGACTTACCAATTAAATTTAAGTAAGCCACTTGATCAAGTTTTTTCCTCTTGCCTTTTTTAAAATTGGATCTTGTTTAGCAACACTGGATCTGATCCTGTATTTTCACTCTTGAAAGATGGATGAGGGATTTTATTGCTTTAGAGGCTTGAATATGGTAGTAGATTTTTTATGTTGCTGTATTCAAATAAACAGGCTTTCAGAGTAGCTTAGTTTTTATTTAGTTGCAGTTCTTGTTCCATCAGGCATAAGCTGCTTTTGGGTTTCCCAGGCTTCTAAAGGGGACAGTCTGCTGCATTTTCTGCCACTGATGTAACACCAGCACCATTTGAAACTAATTGGACAATCCCAATCAGTAACAAAGTAACTTGTAGGTAACAAAAAGTCTTTCACTTTGTTTTCATTTTTGGGAGTATGTGGTAATTCTGTTCACCTAGTGGAATGTTATTTACTTTCAAGTTACCAGAAATCTCATTGAAGCTGTGCCAAGTTATCTAAGCTTGATGTTCTCTTGACTCTCATCAGGCACTTCTAGATTTGTGTAATCAGGTGTCAGAAGTGTATTTTTTGTCTTTTCTAGTTAGTTAATTACAGAATTTTGTATTTGCCTTCAGTGGATGAGCACACTGGATGTATGGGTGGAGGGAGAAGGACAGTGGGCTTTGTCTAAAACTTTCTCTTTAGAAGTGTGGTGTGCCGCATACTTGTGCCCTTGCAGAGTTTGGCTGTAGAAATTTTGTTGTACAGTGACGTGGTTCGTATTGGGGGGGCACCCCGGGGAGTCCCCGGAGGGCCCCCCAGGCCGTGAGTTCGCTGGCAGCAGCCGGCAGGCAAGGAGACTCCACACGGCTTCTGAGGGTGCTGATTAGATGGGAGTTTATTTGGGGTCCCATCCCCGGGAACAGCATGGTTACTGAGGGAGAAGGGAGAGGGGGAAGGAGGGGGAGAGCCTAGGGGAGGGAAGGGACAAGAGCGTAGGAAGGCTAAGAGGGGAAAAAGCTAAGAGCGGGGAAAAGGCTAAGAGAGAGATGCTGCCACAGTTTAAGAGGCAGACTGAAAGTGGGAGCGGAATCAGATTTGTGCCAATGGGATTACAGATACAGGATGGTTCAGGGCAGGACCACAGGCTTGGGATATATCATACATTTTGGAGGGGTGAGACAGAGCATACCATTTAAATAAAATGCAATACTACAGTACAGGGCTGCACATTTTGCAGTCACTAAAATATATTACTTCTATTCTGTGGCTAAACTACGTATGGAGTTTGAGGGGTATTTCCAGCTATCTATCGAAATGTTTGCACAGCTGATCTGTAGCAGTTTTTCATTTATAGAGATGCAGAAATGCATAGTGATGTGCTAATGAGGATCTCTACCTGTAGGAAGAGGGCAGTGAAAGTAAATTCAGCTTGAAAAGCACATGAACACTTAGGTTTTTGATTACTCAAAATTTCAAATTCCACTTTGGGTTATGTTTTCTTGCACTTCTGTATTTTTGTTATTTGAACTTCAATGTACATTTTGGCATTTTAGTACAATAGGAATTCAGGTGGTGATTAATAATGTCAATATTGTAATCACAACCAGATTAGATGATTTTTAAGTTATGATAAGATTTCATCATACACAGAAGAATTAAAATACTACTTAAAGTTTTCTTGTTGGTTTGACCTTTTAGAACCTTGTTAAGCTAAAATAAAAGCTTTAAACTTGAATGAGAATGAAGTCTTCTCACTTTTGAACTGGAGCAACAGTTGGCAGCTCTGTAATGATTTAAGTAATGGTACATGTTCTTACTGAATATAATTTTGTGAAGTAAAGGGGAAAAAAGCTCCAACAAACAACAAACTGTTTGGTGGGATGGGTCATGAAAAACAAAGGGTACCATTTTGAAAATATCTGTAGAAGGTGCTGTGAAAAATTTTCTGTGTGATGCAGGAAGCTGTTGCTGTTAGGCAGGTATAGTTAGCTTCAGAGAAAGTAGAGAATACCCTCAAAAGGAGGTCTTGGCCATTTATTCAAACAGTAAACAAAATGAAAAAGGGGGAAAGAGAGGGAGAAGACTGGCCAAGTCACATCAATCTTTTGCAGATGATATTCACCAAATTATTTTAATCCACCACAACCTTAAATCCTGTTACTAAACAAATTTCAATGACCACTAAACCCAAATGCAGTTTGAAAGACTGTCTAGGTTTAATACCAGCCAGCAACTAAGTACCACTGAGCTGTTTGTTCAGTCCACACACCTCCACCCCTGGTGGGATGGGGAGGAGAATTAGGAAAAAAAAAAAAAAGTTAAAACCTGTAGGTTGAAAAAAGAGCAGTTTAATGATTTAATAATAATAATAATAATAATAATAGTAGTGGTAAAATTAGTAACATAATTGTAATGGAAAGGGAGAACAATAGGAAAGAGAGAAACAAAATGCCAAAAAAGGGAAGTGATGCACAGAACAAGGTCTCACCACCTGCCAACCAATATGCAGCTTGTCGCTGTGCAGCAAATTGGACCCTCCCAGCCAACTTGCCCCAGTTTATATACTGGTCTACATATGGAGTGACAGGATCATAGAATGATTTGGGTTGAAAAGGACCCAAAAAATTACCCTCTACCAGCATCTCATTACTTCTGCTATGGGTCTTGCACTATACCTGGTTGCTCAGAGTCCTGTCCAGTCTGGCTTTGAAAGCTTCCAGGGATCTGGCATTCGCAGCTTCTCTCAACAACCATTTCCAGTGCCTTACCACCCTCACAACAAAGAATTTTTGTATCCAGTATCCAATCTAAACCTACTCTCTATGAGTCAAAGGCTGTTACCCTAGTCCTATTCCTACATGCTATTGTAAAAATAAAGCGTATCCCTTTAGCAAGTTCAGGTCAACTCTCCTGGTTATGCTTCCTCCCAGACTTTTGTGCACTCACTGGCAGAGCGTGGGACATTAATATGTCCTTGATTTGAGGTAAGCACTAACTAGTAACAGCCAAAGCACGAGTGTGTTATCAGCATTATTCTCTTACTATGTCAAAAGCACAGCAGTATTCTGGCTGCTAGGAAGAAAGAGAACTATCCGAGTCAGTGCCATACCAGGAGATACCTGAGCTGAATCTAAGTTTGCTTACATGTCCGAAATGTAATGAAATTTATCCTGAACACCAGAGCGTCTGGATCTGAAAAAATATATGAAGTATTCGGAGAGTAACTTCAAGAAGTAGTTTTACAAGTTTATAGAAGCTGCCTGAAAAATTGTTCAGTGGTCTCCAAAGAAGACTAAATGCCCAAAAATATGTCAAATTATATTCAGTTTTACAAAGCTATTAAAAATCCACAAATATGTAAGATACTGAATTATTCCTGAAAGTGTTTACAAGTTATGATTCATGGGACAGGTAGAAATGTTGTTATCAGGAATTGAATGGAAATCTTCATTTATGCAGCTTCAGTAAAAGAAAAATTTGCTAGAGGACAGAAAATATGATCCTGTTATACATTGATGTCTTGTTTTCATTTGAATAAAGTTTGCAAATGTTGCTTAATCTTTCTTAAATTTGAGAACTGGAGGTGGTTGGTATGGGCTGTGGGAGGGACTAGCAGGTGCTGGAAAACTTGGCAGGAGTTTTGGAAATTGGTAGATAATTATTATTTCATTTTGGGATTTTTTACACTTTAAAAGGGATATTGCTTTGTGAATATGTGACCAAATATTTAGTTTATGAATGGTGAATGAAAACTTTTCCCTTCTCTCCTTATAAGACTTGTTGAAATTGGAGAAAGCTGGGGTTTTTTAAAATCTTCTGAAGTATTTTTGCTTTTGGGGGGGGTTCTTCAGTCTCCTTACTACTTATGGTATTGCAGTAAGCTCACCACTTCTGTATGAAGTACACTAGTGAATCAGATGGTTGCTTCATCTAGCTCAGCAGCTAGGGGTTATTTAGGGAAGCACATCAGCCTTGTCTCTTTCCAAAGTGTTTGTCTTCCCCCACTATCCTAGAATTATATCTAGGATGTTAGAAGTACAACTTTCCCTAGTTCTAGCTGTTTATAGACCAGTTGTCTGTGGATTTATTGAATACCTTTTTGACTAGACTTAGTAATATTGCCTGACTCTTGCAGACATAAG
This sequence comes from Passer domesticus, assembly GCF_036417665.1. Taxonomy (NCBI): domain Eukaryota; kingdom Metazoa; phylum Chordata; class Aves; order Passeriformes; family Passeridae; genus Passer; species Passer domesticus. Next base: position 21,060,949 of record NC_087512.1, read on the forward strand.
ATCAAGAAGTTCCCTGCTTTCTGCTTAGAAAAATACACTACCACTTTCATCTATCTCTCTGTGACCTATGCCTTAAGAAACAACTCCCAGCTTTAGTGTTGCAGCATTTGGTCAATAATAGTTTTCACTCATTTTGTCCTTTATGATGTAAAGCACAACCAAGTCCACTTTCAGTGTTCTTTACCTGCTTAATATCCTCTTTCTCTTGGTTTTCTTAGTTGTCCTTCCCTTAACCTCCTGTAATGCCACTACATATTTTTTGTGGTGTGCCATAGTACTTGAGATGTGGATGTACCCAAGTCTTATTTATATTTTGAAAAGGATACTTGATTTTAAGTTTCAACAGCTTTTTTTTTTTTCTTTTTTTTTTTTTTTTTTGTCATTGCAGTGCATGTTAGGCAAGGATGCTTTGAGAGAGTTGTAACTTCTAGTTCCAGATTAAGCATTATAAAGCTGTAAATAAGATTTGTTTTCTGTGGATGTGTTATCTTTCCTTTAACATTTGTCTTGCCTTGAAAGACAAGTGTCTGCTAAGGAAAGCAGGAGCCTCCCTTCCTGCTAAGAAAAGCAGGAGTCTCCCTTTCCTCTGAAATTTTATAACTTTGAAATTAAGGGGCTTTCAGGCAAAGAGATGAGAAAAGGAGTAACAGTTCTTTACTAGTGCGTGTATGTATAACAAGGCAAAAAAACGCCAAAGGCAGCAGCAGCGAACCATAACAGAAAGGCCAGAGGAGCGCCCGGAGCGCGCTCCCCTCGGGTGCAGTTCCGCTCGCCGCCGGCAGGGGCGCTGCGGGCCCCGGCGGGGCAGGGGCGCGGGGCCGCGGCTCGCGTCTCCCTCACGCCGGAATGGCGCCCGCGGGCGGCGGAGGGGATGGCGAGGGGCTTCCTTTACAAAGCCCCAGCGGCAGCCTGTCCCAGTGCCCATCCGGAGAGCGAAAGGAGCTGCAGCAGGAACCTGGGAGCGGTGACTGGAACACAGGGCGGGCTCACCCTGGGCAGCAAACAAGAGGCCGCAGAAACTCCTCAGCTTGAGCTGGGACCACAGGGCATCGCGGCAGGCAAGGGTTGTGTGGCTACAGTGTAGCGAAAAACTGGGAGCAGTCGCGGGGAACCTGGTTAGAGGCAGCCTGGCTCCCGAGCAGGGCCGGGAGAGGGTTCCTGGCAGGCGGAAGGGGCTTGGGAATCGCGGGTTTTCCCCTGAGGCACCCCAGCAGATGGTGAAGGATCCTTTATTTTCAGTGAGGCAGGGTGCCAATAACGTCCGAGTTCAGTGTCTGCTCTCATGTTCAAAGCCTCACCCACAGCACAAGAAGCAGGGCAGGGCTGGGCTGTTGCAGCGGCAGCGAGTTCCTGCAGCTCGGCTGTCCCCCTCCGAGGCCAAGGGAGCAAGACACCTGGGAGCTGTGCCTAGTCCCTTTCGCCCAGCCCAATTCCCGCAGTATCTCCGCCCCTCTTACTTCTTTTGTCTCTCTTAAGTACTGATCGTTATTGTTTCTTAGCAACAAAAATGGGAGAAAATTCCTTTAGAGAAAGAAAACAAATCCTATATCCCAACAGTGTTGAAGCTCATCTGCCACTTTGGTATATTTGGGATGACTCTTTTGGAGTCATCTAACTACCCAAAAAGTTGTCTTGTCAAAGGATCAGATGGCAAATTCAGTGTAATGTAGTGCTACTAAACGCCAGGCTCAAGATGTTCTGTAAGTTTGTAGCTAATGTTGTGAAAGGCCTATATAATAAAAGAAAATTATGCTTCTCTTTCCTGATGCCCTACTTCATTACTTGTTTGCATGCAATCTCCTTGTACAGAGGATTAAAATATTTCACAATTTGCACTGTTTTGGTTGTGAGTTTATCTTGCACCTCATATTAGTCTAGTGTCCTGGTACCATGATAATTCACAATGCCCATGTACTAGTTCACTTCCAGGCTTCCATCTGGAGTGAGCCAGATGACCTGCCTCCTACAGAAAACCTGAACTCCTGTGTCTGATTCTTGAGGAGAGGCATGAATTACATTATTTTGTCTGTCACTGCTTGGACAGTCTTTTATTTTAGTAAGCATCACACTTTCATATTCTTGTGCATGTGCACAGATGTGCTCTTAAAGGCATCATTGTAGGAGATTGCAATGCAGTTTTCTCATTTTTGTGTAGGTCAAGGTGAATTAAGAGGTCTTGATACTCTATATGTATCCATATAGATACCATTTGGGATCAGGTGCATCTGTAACAAGGATTCAGTTCATACAGTAAATGGACTTTGGACACATATCTTCTGATCATATTTACTTCCTTTTGCTGTGCTTTAGTTGATACAAAATTCATTTTGGATGAAATGTAACTGGAGGGTATGTGCAAGATAGGTGCATGATGCACTCTGGCAAAGGGTATTCAGGCCGTGGTGCTGGACCAGTCCTGTGCAACAGTATGAATGGCTGATCCCAAGCACCACCAGCTTTGCTCTGCAGACCTCTCTGTGCCTGTTGCAGTAGTGTGGTACTTGCTACCACAGGCACAGCTGAGGGACCTAAGCTGAGCACTAAAGTGCTGTACATCTGAGCAATATGCTATGAAAGATGCTGGTTCAGGCAGCTGTGAACATGAACCAACCCCATACCAGTTGTCTGAGGTTTTCAGCCCACAGTGTGCTCTGAAAGAAAGGCACAGAAGGGATTTTCAGGACATTTTCTTTTACATCCTAGTACTGCCTGATGCTTGAGAATTAAGATGTTGGTCGTGGGTTATGCCATGCTTCAGTTAAGACCGTGACACAATCTACCTTGACAGCAAATGCTGGATCCTTGTCTGAGTTCCTTCCCCTCTCTACAAAGAGAAAGACCATTGTGGTACCCCAACAACAAAACCAGCATAAGTGAATAAAAAGATTTTAGGCCATGGAGCATCTTGTAATCATCTTAATATCAATTTCAGAGGAGATTACAGCTCATTCTGCTTGATCTTGCACTAAAGTAAATGCAAAAATTACTAATCAAATCAAATCATTCATACAGGAATGTACAGTACCTTGACTAGAATTAGTAGCAAACTGTGGAGGACAGATACTGAAGTGCTTATAGGCTCTGTGTCCCAAACTAGTGTGATAGAGATGAAGCAGGTTAACATGATGTTGAATCCTGGAGCTGAGTGTGTGATGACCTGAGTTTGGCCCTGCCAGAGCATCAGGGTAGGAGGGACTTTATGCAGCACTGCCAGTATTGACTATTTTGTGAAGGTAAGCCATAAGTTTCTCTGAATTTAATAAACTGTTTAGTAGAGTATGAAAAATTATTGAGATGAAGTTTAACACAAGAAAGGTAAGGTGCTTAAGATAGGTGATGATAGTGCACATAGTAATTTTTAACTAACAACATAACTCCGGGGATCAGTTTTGGGACTGGCTGGCTAGTTTTTCCCATATGTTAAAGTTATTAATTCCTGGTCATAACAGAGAAAGTAGCACTGCTTTTGGGAAGCTTCATTACTTCACTAGGGTGTGATTATCATGTATCTGAAGATGTATGTTGTGCCAGAACATTAAGACGTGTGAGAAATTATACTTTCAAAAAATTTAGAAGGATGATTACAACCATATAAAAAATACAACAGAAGACTGAATAGAGAAGATAATACAGCACCGGGAGCAAAGGATTGTATCACCATGTGCTTATCCCACAGTGGATGTTCTGCCCTTTAACCCTTTAGCCCCTCCCAAAGTCTTGTCTATTGGCTCCTTCCTCTCTGTCCAGTGGTGATCACTTTCTTACATCTTGATTGCAGGCCAGGTTTTGCCATAGTAACAAGCCTACCCTCCCAAATGCCCCAACTACCCAGGCCATCCTGTGATAACACTGCGGGGGCAGGGGGGAAACATAACTATACATTTACAAAACTTCTCTTAACACATGCTTAGTATTTGCCCTTTAATTGTGAGAGTCAACCATTGCATTATTCATCTATGACAGAGGTGTAGAGCAAAACAACTGGGGTAAAAGTAGCACAAAGTGAAAATCCTATTGCTACAGATTAGGAAATCATAAAATATAAATGATGGGTGTAAAACTTTCATATTCTAGCTAGTCACAAAGTAAGTGTGGACACTGTGAAGTGCCGAGAGGAAAAGTAAGTGCCATTTCAGAACTGATGTTATTTGGGAATGAGTGCTCCTGTAGAAAGTGATCTGGAGCTTCTCTGGGATATTTCTTCTCTAGGTTGATGGTGTTGGAAAAGCAGATACTCTTCAAAGACTGAAACAGGTCAAGATAGTGCTTGTACAGGTGTGTTTGTATAAGCCATAAAGGAGAGCATGGAGTACTTACTAAATGACTGTGAACACACATTAAATCTTTAAAAAATTGGTATATATTGACACCAAAGTGCTAGTTTTCAAACATTTAAAAATGAAATGTTTTCAGTTTATTGAAAATTTTCTAGGGGACTTACAAGAGCATGTATTGCATATGACTCAAAGGCACTTCCTGCAAATAATTTTTTCTGTGGGTAAGTTAGTAAGCTGAGAGCTCACCTACTCTTAAAAATGATAGGATGACTGGCATGGTACAGCTGAGAAAACTTGATGGAAAGTATCAAGGTATCAGTGCATCTGTTGGCATAATAATGGGACACTTTGATATGAATTCAGCTGCCTTAGTAACATGTATCCTGTTTAGTAACACGTTCCTCTCTGACACTGGCACCTCCAGAGGCAATATGTAGTGTAAACTTCCCAGTGCCACCATGGTCAGATGCTATTGAAAACCTGTTGTGAAACCTGGTATTACTGCCATTGATTTCACTGGCAGTTAAAGCTTCTGAAAGCAAATAAAGGCAAGATGTTATAAGCAGAGATTTTTAATACAAAATAATGCCCTTTGAAATCTGCTTAAAAGGGTAATAACATCTTGCCCCCAAAAAAGACTGGACCTGCCTTGAAGGGAATTAAAAACCAAAGTGTTCTTGTAACTGGGGAAACCACAGAAAACTTGTTTTGAATGTAAAGGGAAACTTCAGAGATCAGCCTGCAAAACGAAATGTCAGCAGAAAACCCCACCAAATCACACCATGATGAGATAGAAAATTATTAGAGAAGCAAAACCCATAACAGCAATGTGGGGATGCAGCTCTTGCTAAGTTTTTTAGGGGAGGTGCTTTGGTATGGATAGCTAACAAGTTCTGCTAGGCTGAACACAGTCAGTTGTGATTTATTGGTTCAGAGTGGAGGGCCTTGTTAGTGTTGGATAGATGGGAAACCAAACCACTTATGTCCTGTTTGCTGTACGAGGAACATTAAATGTACTGTTTGTATTTTGAAGCTAAATGTTATATGCAGCTCAGTCACGTGTCTTTGTGTTGTTTATTTCTTCCCTCCTCATTTCTTTGTGGACTGTCAGTAATATCTGTGAACTCTGTTTTTCTAAAGCACCATATTTGATTGGTACTTGCACAGAAATTACCTACATACCTCACTTGGGCTATTTCTGAGTTTGGTAGGTTTTTATGTAAGGACAAGGATTAAGTTGGATTTTAATTCAGAGCTGGAACATACAGGCAGAAGTGGGAAACTTGATTTGGGTAATATTACTTTCTGTTCTCAAAATCCCTGTCTGTTACGTTGTATATGTTTACAGAGATGATAAGATGTGGTTGTAACATATGTGTTGTATGAAGGACTTGAGTATTGCTGTGATGATTTAGATAATGCAACAAAATGAGTTGGTAGCAGCTAGGGATGACACACAAAAATAAATATTAAGATATGTATTTAATTAAATTATATGTAATTTTTAGTATTTAAGAACTTGCTTCAGAAGTATTGTAGGGACTGTGCTGACATGTTGAATGTTCATTCAATGCTGTGATAACACTGTAACTAAGGTAACAGACAAGACAATAGGGAAGGCTGGCAAAGCTGAAATAAATTTATATATTTAAGTAAAACAAAAATGGTGTAGATATTATGAAAATAAAATATGATATCCACTGGTTTATGGATGAATGAAACTTTGATGCAAAATAAAATGAAATACATTTGGTGTTATGGAGAAAGTAGCATCAGTCAGTAGTAACTGCTGGTTTTTCCTTGAGGGATGAGCAGCAGGACTGTCTGTGTAGCGCACGGAGGGCTATGACAAGCAATTATTTCTTTGAACAGGGATGTACCCATAGTTGACACTGATGGAGACACCAAGCCAGGAATTCTCTTTTTCCTTGGGATTCTTTCCTTAAAGTTTGCTACAGGCATTATTTGCTGATTTTTTTTTCACCTCCTTGAGCTGTGTGAGAGCAGGAAAGCTCTTCCACCAGAGTAGCCAGGGCTGGAACTTGTACCACAGAAAATAATTTTCTAGACTACAGTAATTCTGTCTGGAATGTGCTGCTTCTGTATTTGTAGCTTCATGCTTCTCTTAAATGTATTTTCTTAAAATATATATTTAACTTGGACCTTATATTGCTTAAAAGAAAATAAAGAAAATTGTGCTTTTCACCATTTTAATTTTTGACTATCAGTTGACAGAGGGTGAAGATCAGTCATGTCCAGGTGTCTCTAGATGAGATAACATTCACAGTAGTCACTCAGGAACATGAATAGGAAAATCACGGCAATTTTACAAATGTGTATTATAATCTTTTTAGACATGAGTAGCTTCTGTTGCAGTGGTCATCCTCAGCAAGACTGTAGTAGGTGTGAAATTATAGTATATTTTTACATTCATCTAATCTGTTGATGCACTTTAAAAAGCTAAGTGTTTGGCTGGTGGCCCATTGCCAGAGCTAATGTAACACCTTAGTGTTCCTGAAGATGTGGCAAGTACAGAGCATGTGAGGTGAGCAAGCCCCGGGTCAAGGTGGGGACTGTTAACATTGCTACCGCCTGGTCCTGCTAAAAATAGTTTCCTGTGTTTGGGCTGCCAGGACTTAAACTATATGGTGGTCATAATGTAACACTGCCCTGTACGGTCCTCCTAGTGGTTTTTGGGGGTGGAATGAGAGGATCATAGTTGAAATTATGAACCTCTCTTCTCCGTAGCCCAATCCAGAGCCTGAGTGCAAATTTTTAGTTATTAGAGCTCAAAGCTGTTTCTAAGATTTCATAAAGCCTGTTCATAGATGTGTGAGTACAACGTTTTTTGGGGCAGACACTCTTCAGTTATGTGGGCTGGTGGGGAAATAGAGCTGTGGTCCAGCTCTGTTTCTTGGGAAAATACAGAGGAGTTTGTCACGTGTCAGCTGTAGTCCAAACTGTAATTTAGCCACCAACCCATATTTCAAACTGATAACTTATGTTTCTGAAAAATAGTAGGAAGATAAAAGAGCTGTGGGTTTATTACTCTGGTTGATCTCTGTTTAAAAATTGTGGTGGTTTGGAGAAGCTTGGCAGGTATAAAATGTTTTCTTTGCTTAGAGGTAAGGATCTAAGTATACTTGGTATTTGCAATGAGTTGGCACTGCTACCTAGGCTAAGGGTTAATTAAAATGTTTGATTTAGCTCTGGTTATTTGCTTTCACTGCTCTTCCTGAACCTTTTTGTGCACCACTAGCTGCCATAAAAACTTTCACAATAGAGAAGATTTATATTGTACATCTGTAGGTCAGTATGCTTGCTTTCTTCTGTTTGTCAAATGTTGATCAGATGGCTAGGAGGGAAAGGAATTGGGAATTGATGTTTTTAACTTGATTGAAGCGAGAATATTGTAATGTCTGTGTATTTAAGGTAGTGTTGGCATCACACATTTTTCTGTTGTAATGCTGTACTGGCAGCAGTATTTTCTGGTCACTAGAGATTAGCCAGATGTCGCATGCTGTATGACAGAACATACTTACCCAAATAATTGCGTTTTCAAATAACTTCGCTGAAATAAATGGGCAGGAGATCATTCTCCTTTTAAATGCCTTTATTAAGAAGAATCAGCTCAGGTGGGGAGAAATCGACGGGTTGCGCCCACGCCGCCGTTGCTTCCAGGCGTGGCACGGAGGAGAAGGGTGATGCAGCTTTGTCCGCTGGTCTGCAGACAGAGGTGGGGATTCCGTCCTCACTGGAGATTAGCAGATTCGGCCTTTTCGGTCCAACACCCCGGGTCGTCTCTTTAATCAACATCTTTTTAGGCTAGGGTGAGGAGCAGAAAGGATCCAAGCAGGTACTGGACTACGTTCCCATCCTTAGATGTCACTTAGGTCACTTAGTTCTATGTTGGCTCGTAGTTCTTAGGGGTTTTCCTGGAAAACTGCAAAATTCGGGGCACAATGCATTTCTCATCTGCACACTAGCTCTAATGCCACTCCCATTCTCCTCGTACCTGGAGGGTCTGTCCCGGTGTCCCTCCCTGGCAAGCATCAGGGTGACAATGGTTAATCACCAACCATTAACAGGTAATTGAAGAAGAACTCTTAACAATGAAACTAATTTAACAGCACTGGTTTGACTTGTTTTTAACTCTGCAACCTAAAAAAAAGATAGATAACTTTTTATTCATAACATATTCATAACAAGTGCTGAGACTTGTAGAATCATAGAGTATGCTGAGTTAGGAGGGACCTGTCAGGATTATCTAGTCCCAACTCCTGGCCCTGAACAGGACAAGAGTTATAGCATGTGCCTGAGGATCTTGTCCAAGCACATCTTAGACTCAGACAGGCTTGTTACTGTGACAGGGAGCCCTACAGAAATGGAACAACTTCTCAGAAAAAGAAAGTTGCTTGTGATCTGAATTATAATCATGTGAGGAGAGGCACTAGAAATTAAGGAAATGCCAAGTGAAGAGTTGTTGTATCAGCTCTACTTCTCTTGGCTTTAAGGGGCATTTTCTTGAATTACTTGTTACTTCTTCAGCCTGTAATGCTGGTTCATGTTTACATGGACTAGCTTACATGTCAAATTTTTATACCAGCTCTTGAAAGTGCACCAGAAATTTGGGTTGTTGCATTGAAACACTCTCTGCCGGTTGGCTCCTACATCTTAGCATTTGTAGCTTGGTCTTGCTTTATATGCTAGACAAGGTTTATGCCAGCCTAATTGGTTGCTGGCATTCCTGAATTTCTCAGCTGCTGTATTCAGCTGTGTACTAGAAAAATATAATGGAATACTGTTTCCAGAGAGCAAGAGGCAATTGTAAAAATGTAAATGCTTTATCTGGCGCTTCAATAACATGTAAATTTTTAGTAACACAAAGAAGTTTTAGGAACAAATTGTATGAGTACTTTGCCAGTTTAAATACTGTAGTAAATATTTTCTGGTCTGAATATTTTCTGCTTGGAGTCTTTGGAAGATCGACGTAACTTTTATTTTTGTTTTTGTATGTCAGTTTTTGTGGGTTTTTTTCAGCCCTGACTTTCTTGGCCGGGGAAGGGATGAAATCTGGCACAGAGATGGAAGATTTATTGTGATTCTTTTGTTACGGCATGCTGGCTTACTGTGTTTGTTAGAGAGTGGGGTATTTTCTCTTCATTCATCAGCCTGCTTTGATCTCTTCTCATTTGTTATGGCAAAGATGAAACCTTTTTAAAATATTACTTGTTCTCTGTTGAAAGTAACAGAGCACAGAAACACATAGTAGGACTTATATGGTGGCTCTGTTACTATTTGCAGGCTGAATAGTTGGTGACAGTGTCACAGGTTTCAGCTGCGAATAGTGGTTTTCTTAAAAAATTTAAAAATTTGGTAACATACTAAATATTATTGTAGTATTTATCAAATATGTTTCACTAAACAGATATTTTTTCATACATTGTTTTTTGTTGCATACAGGTAAAAGATATTATAAAAGAAAGGTCTTATAAAATATGGATTAGGCCCTGCTGCTTCAGCTAACAATAGTTTGCAAGTTCCCAGGCAAAGCATTCTTGGGAATGAGAGTTCATTAACACAACAAGCTATTTGTGGCTGAAAAACAAGGCTACCTGTAATACTAAGGGATCTGTCTCATGAGAATCAGTAGGAAAAGTATGTAGACTAATTAAAAATACAGAAGTTTGATAGATTTTCAAAATACCATGTACTGACGAATGAACTAAGTGTGAGTGTATTGTCATCCGATAAGATCCAACACAGTGCTTTCTGATAATCCTATAAAATACGACTATACAATAAAGATTGGGTTTTTCCTGCATGAAGAAAATGGAGTCTTGGCTGACTTATTACAACAGTTTTTCTTTTGATTCTGAATTGACAGCTGGGCCAGGCCCTAAAAAAGCAGCAAAAGATTATACCAATGTAAGCTTAAATTCCCAGTTCCCAGTGTTTTTGTGTCCATGCAGCCTGGTCTCAGCGCACTCTTTGCAGAAGAGGCAGGAGTGGCATTACTTCAGGAAGATAGCAGCTTCTGTTGCTACTTTGGTGAAGGACCAGACAGTTCATTGAAACAATTCTACAACAGTGTTTTTGCGCAAAATTAAGTCCCTAGAGATTATTAAATGCTGAAATATTAATGGAGAGGTGTATTCAGGATGGTGAGAATGGTACTCAGGAAGCCCAAAGGGCTTCTTTGTTCAGAAAAAGCATGGGTCAGGGAAATAAAAACAAGAGAATGCCAGAGGACAGAAACTAAGTGAAGCAAAAAGGGGAGGCTTTTTATTTAGAATGTTAAAAAACGACTTAACTTGCTTTAGTGTGGGAGCGACTGTTATGCTTTGGGCCAGGAGAAGAGTGGAGGTTGTAAATGCATGTGTAATGTGTGCTGCCGGTGAGGTGAGTGCTGCAGATGTGAAGGTGATGCTGCCCAGGGCTGCCAACTGCTCTGTGAACTCCTGAGTGCTGCACCTCACCTGAGCTGCAGCTAGTCTCTTCCTCCACTGTGAGACAGTACAGGGATTTGCTGTTACCTTCCGTGATGCTTCCCTGTAGTCTCCCTTCCTAGTAAATCTTAAATAGGTGTGAATGTTTAGGTAGCCTTTGTAATAGAAGAAATATTAAAAGTATACATTTGTTAATCTCACTGTTAGCTGAGATAATTTGGGATATCATTCAAGGTTTTTCTTTCTTTCTGTCCCTCTGCAGACCCTAGAAGGCTTAGACTAAAAATCTCTTATTTTTTGTTTTTGGAAAACTGTCAAATTGTGGCTGAAGTGGCTAAAACAAAAAGTTGAAGCAATCAACTGAGCAGAAAACTAAAGGGGATTTGTTGTGGCATGAATAGCTTTAGAAAGAAAAAAAAATGCAAGGCAGAGAAGGCTGAGACTGAAGCATGTATGCTGATGGTGCTGCATTTTACCTTGAGCAAGGTGCCCAGCAGCAGCAGCATATGCACAACTGCTCCGGGACGATCACTGATGCTTTGGGAGCTGCACATAATCCTAGGGGGTGGCTCGTGGCAGGTGGAGCAAAGGATTGCTTCTTCATAGTGTGGACTTCCTTGCAGGAGGGTGTGCAAGGAGCAGTTTCTTTGGATTCATGTTGCTTAGAAACCTCGGTTCTTGGTACTTGAGGGCAAAGCATGGATGTGAAATCAGTGTGCCACTTGTGTCTTGATCCTTTTGTGTCAGTGCATGGCTGTCCTGCTCTTCAAGTTGCTCTTCTGTACTGTGCTTAGGAAAGAGGCCATAAAAAATTGCAGTGCAGTATATATTTTAGAGAAGAATTCTTATTCCTATTGAAGATTTACTGGATTTGTCTTACTCTGCGGGGGCTTGCTTCCTTTGGGTCTTGCACTGGAGAAGTCAATGCAAAAGCATCTTAAGCTCAGCAGTCTTTGTAAGTAGCTCTTTCTAAAATAATGGTTTGTGTTGTTCCAGGCAGTTTAATTTTAGTTGGACTACCACCTGATTGTTGCCTCTAAAAAATGAGTATCAGAACACAATTTCAAAGGGCTTAATTTCAGCGTTGAGATGTCTGATGTTCTATCAGCCTAGAAGGGGGGACAAACAAGCCTTTGTGAAATGCACCTAAGAGGCCTTTAGCACATGTGGGAATCTTCTGGTATTGGAATTATCTGTTCTCAGGGAGAGAGAGTCTAAGTGATGTGGCTTTTCTGAGACGTCCTGTTTACTTACCACTCAATTTTCTGTTCACTTTGCTTTTCACTTGGGTGCTGACTGTCCCATTAGAGTCTCTACTGGAGGATCAGGTCTGAGCCACTTCACACTGTGTGGCTTACCATCACCTTCTATTTATCACCTAATTTTTTTCAACCATCTTCTTCCTACCTCTCTCTATATGACTAAGTGCAGGGATGAAAATACATTCTGGAAATTTTTTCCACCAGTTAATAAATGATCACCTTGTGTTTCCTTTCTAGGCCGAATTCACCAAGCTATGGTAACATCTCTAAATGAAGATAATGAAAGTGTAACTGTTGAATGGATTGAAAATGGGGATACTAAAGGGAAAGAGGTAAGCTTATTTATTTAGGACTTAAAAAAACCCCCCTGTAATCTATGTGAATATTACTTGAAATTTGTGCTGGAAACAAAAATGAGACATACATCTTAATTTACTCCATGATTCTTTGCTTACAGACTTGTTTTGTGCAGAAAGTGTTGAGCACATTGTTTTCTGTAGTAAATATGAATTCCTGAGCTCTGTGTCATATCTTTTAGGCAGTTGTTTTCCTCTGTTGATTTTGAACCAAGCTACAAATGCTGGCTTTGTTATCCAGTTTTTACAAGTAGAAAAATCAAATTTTTAAGAGGGAGAATGATACACAATTCAGACAGGAAACTACAAGGAGAGCTAAACTAGAAATTTTCTCATGTTTGTATTCTTGAGGAATTTAACTGCCAGTTTGTTTGCTTATTCACTTATTTTTGGCAGCAATTTTCCAGCCTTGCTTTCCTTATGAAACTGCGTCTTTTTGTGTAACATTTTCCTACCACATTTTCCTTTAAATTTTGGACCATGTTAGCCAGTTTCATTTTGGAGAAGCATATCAGAAATAATTGCACTTTACAGGGTTTTGTGCAAACACAGGGAAAAAAAAGTCTTGAAAATGTCCTGGAGATTTCATCAGCTGAAGACACAGAGAATCTATACAGCACTGAGGTCTTTGAAAGCTTCAGCAAAGAGAAATAGAAGTCTATAGAGACCAAAGCTCATCAGCATTTGTACAAAATCATATTTTTAAGATCCCGTCCCTCTTCCCTTACATTTTACAGCAGTTTGACTGTCAGTAATACTTTTAAAGAAAAAACCCCATGATAAATTCAACATGGTTTTAGCTATGGTTTTTTTTTTTTGACCTTTACAATTTATTTCTTTTGCACTGTCTGGGAAATTTAAGATAACAGATCTTCTTTTTATGTTCCAGAATGTCTTATATATTTTGGAGTAATTGTCAAATTACCATAGTAATACTAGCTATTTCTCTTTTAGTTTGATCACCTTACAAAATTTTATTATCTACTGGTTATTTTTAATTCATCCCTTTACTGAATGATGTGTTTTCAAATAATACAAGGACCAAAGATTCATCTATTTTTATTGAACAGAAAAGAATTCAGATCTTAGCATGAACAAATTGTGGGGTAAAACCACTTAATATAATTACTGTTTATTGTCAAACATAACAGGGGATAAAGAGAGGATTTATGTCAAGTGACATTAATGTGTTTTATGCTCTTTTTCACAGATTGATTTAGAGAGCATATTTTCACTTAACCCAGATCTTGCACCTGATGAAGATATTGAGCCTAGCCCAGAGACACTACCACCCCCTGCTTCATCGGCCAAAGTAAACAAAATTGTGAAGGTTGGTAATATCTATGCAATATGTTCTTGGTAACTTTACAGTAGCTCTATACATGATGTTATGCTAGAGTTTTTAACTTAACTTCTGTGTTTGTGTTGTTATTTCATAACACTGTTCTTTTCTTTTTCCTGTGGTGAATAGGGATTTCTAAATTATTTTAAGAGGAGCTTTGGCAGAGAGAGAAATGGGAACTAATGTTGGTATACTGAATGTCTTAATGAAGGATAAAGAAAATATTTTTGAGTTTTCTGAAACATTACAGAGAGTTCAATCAGCCTTCACCCCTTCACTTTTCCTGCTGGTATTTGCAATCAAATCTCCTTTGTTGATACTGTGTTATTTTTATTCACTGGAAAGAAGCAAGAGGTGGGGCTGCAGTTTGTGCTTTCAATAATTTGGTGATCAAATAAGAGAGACTTCTTTCTTTATAGAGTCGACGAACTGTGTTACCATCTAAGAATGACCCTCCTGCCAGAGATAATAGAGGTAAAAGTTATCTCTTTCCATTTTAATGAAGGAAAAAATATGGTAATATTTTAACCTCCTGTTTATCTAGTATTCCTTAATAGTTTGCATTTCTCATTTGGTATGTAGGCCTCTGACATGTAAAAGATATGGTATATAATTTCTAAAATTATTCCTATGTATATTTAGGAATTCATACTATAAAAATAATATTTATATGCAAATTTAAGCAATATATAATTATAAAAGTTAAGCTGCAGTAACTGATAGTGCAAAAATTTGAATATAATTAATTATGAAATGGTAAAGCATGCATGGACTTTTCATATGCAAGTGTCCTCAGCTTATTTGAAGGTTTCAATATACACTAAGTAGTGTGCTTTGAATTCTTAAGATTTTCAAATTTTTAACTATTTTTGTTAGGAACCTGTTGTTTTGTAGCAGTCTGTGTGTGAACAGTCATAAGAATATAAGTATACTTAAGTCCTACAGACTTTTTTATCACTCTACAGTTAATAGTGAAAAAAGCTGAAAAAAAATCACTGAAATATCACAGGAGAATAGGTGAAAAGTATGTATTGGAGGAATACAGATATCATGCATCTACAACTTGTGGAAGAATAGTTACTGCTTACTGTTTTCATTTCCTCCCCTATGTTGAACTTAACTGACTTGTAATGATGATGATGATGATGATGATTCTTCTTCCAAACATTAATCTACTAACATTTCTTCAGACTAGATTCCAGTCCAGCTGTTTAAACTTGGAAAACAAGTAGGTTTGCAAGTAATCAGACTTTTCTGATGTGGACCACTTTTGCCTTCTGCCACTTGGCTCGGGGTATTAAGCAGATTGAAAATACAAGAGTGTTTTGAGGTTTTTTCCCTATTTATTGTGGTTTAAATAAGAGATGTCTTACTGATGGAGTATCCTCACATCCATACATTTTGTCATTTGTAGTAAATTATCTGTTTAATATGAAGTAGCCCTGTAACCTGTACTTTAATGGGTACCTTGCCTCTTACCATTCACTGTTGGCCTAAATATTTTTCTTTTTGGCCTTATAATTTAGGTTTTCTCAGCACACTGTCTTATTTTATCTAATCAATTGATATTGTAAGCTAGATCTCCTATGATGTGTGGAACGATGGCATTTATCTTGTCCATTCTATTCAAAACTTGTTTCTGTAGTTGTTTCCGTGTTGTACAGTGTGCTGGCCTTTGCTGGAGTCTCATGTCTGGCTACTGATCAAAACTGATACCTTCACTTCAGTACTCTTCTGACACACTCTGCTGGAAGTGTGCAGGAAATGGGCCAGCTGAAGCAGAGCTGGTCGGAGCAACTATTTGAAATACAATTTAAAACATTCAGCTCTGTCACACAGGCTTGCATGCTCACCACTCCCACTGCATTCACTGGAAAAAGACATCACAGCATTTTCAGAAGCTGGCATTCTTAGCACATATACATATGGTTGATGCTTTGTGTGAGTTGATGCAAATTTTGACTCCATGTTTCAGAAGGCTGATTTATTATATTATGATATATATTATATTAAAATGATACATTAAAACTATAGTAAAAGAATAGAGAGAAAAGGATTTATCAGAAGACTAGAAAAAACAGGAATGGAATGATAACAAAGGCTTGTGACTCCCAGAGAGTCCGAGCCAGCTGACTGTGGCCATTAATTAGAAACAACTAACATGCACCAATCACAGATGCACCTGTTAGTAAACAATGTCCAGACCACATTCCACAGCCATCATATAGTTAATTGTTTACATTTCTTTTCTGAGGCTTCTCAGCTAGAATAGGAGAAAAATCCTAGCAAAGGATTTTTCATAAAATATCATGGCTACATATAAAATCAATGCATAAGACGTGTTGATTGTATCTGTATCCCTTCTGGTATAGAGGCAAAAAGACTTGTTTCTTCCATTTACAGATTGTGCTGCACTTCACTGGCCCTAATTTCTTTTGCTTTGCTCCTCTGGTGATCATCGGCTTAATGGGGTTGGGGCATTTTGTACGGTCTAGAGAATGTGAAACAGCAGGGCTTCTTTTTTTCTTACTAGTTTTCTGGGTATAATTACAGTATAAATAAAATTGAAGCACTTTATGCTTCAGGACTGCATATCTCCAAGAAAATGATTCATTCTGTGCATACAGTAAGTGTGCATAGATGCGGCATTGGTACTTAATCATGTTGTACAGCACTAGGATGAAAAAGTCTGCATACCAGATATTTTTATTAATAGACTTTCCATGAGTATGGCTCCTCCCATCCACAGTAAATTATTGTGTTTAGAAAGTGGCCTCATTTTATCTCATCTTAACAAAGCATTTCAGAAATGGGTAGAAAGGTTATTTCTCCATGTCCAGATGAGCTTTTTGCTTTTCCTTTGCAGTGGTTGGTTCTGCACGTGCACGACCTACTCAGCTTCCCGAGCAGTCTTCCTCCTCTCAACAGAATGGTAGTGTTTCAGATATATCTCCAGTTCAAGCTGCAAAAAAGGAATTTGGACCCCCTTGTATGTAAACCGTGTATCAAGGACTCATTCATTTTGGGCATTACATGTACATTCTCTTGGATTATGTTGTTATTCATAAATGACAAATGATCTACATGTTCAGTTGTCTGTGAGCTTCCTTGAGGAGCTATTCAGAAAGCTGTGGCTAAACATATGTGTTTTTTTGTCATAATTTTTCTAGTATTTGGAATTTGTTTTTCCTTTGTTTTCTTTTAAGCATGGTGGTATTGTTTAGCACTTTTTTTCCCCAAATTTTTTAAAATTTGTCTGGGCTTACTTTTAATTCAAACCAAGAGATCACATGTATCTGTCCACATATTTTTTCAAGATCATATATTTTTGTTTCTGTAATTATTGTCCCATTCCCATGGCATTTTTGTAATAAATTTTATGCATTTTAGAAATTTAAATATCATAATGATTCTATACTAATCAGATTTGCTTGAAAATCTAGTTGATAATTGATGCATTCTAATTATTGATACATTAATTTAATTGAAGTTTGCAGTGTAAATATGGAAAGTATTTTTAAATTGCATCTTTTTCTTTAAGCACGTAGAAAATCTAACTGTGTAAAAGAGGTTGAAAAATTGCAAGAGAAGCGTGAAAAAAGAAGGTTACAGCAGCAGGAACTTAGAGAAAAGAGAGCTCAGGTCAGTATTTTTAGCTCAACTGAAAAATCATACATCAGCAAGAGAAATCTGTTTCTTCAGTCTTTAATAATTTTTATTAACTGTGATAATCTTGAAATTAAGTGTCAAATTTGTCAAGATTTGACAAATATTTTGTTGTTTGGTAGGATTACTCTTGTAACTACTACTTTAGATGGTTTTCCCCCTCATTTTCCTCCTACAGAAATCATTACTTTCAATTGCTGTCTTATGCATGTTCTTTAGAGAACAACTACTGATCATAGCTATTTCTTACGGAGAATGTATTTTTGACAATAACCAGCCTTTTGACTTTCAGAGAGGTCTGTTATTCTATGGGAGGCAATACAACATTATGATAAATTGTTCATTATAATCTTTGATGCTTTATAGATCTATTTGAGGCTCAAGTTTTAACAGTGACTTCTAATGTTTCTTTCTTTAAATTAGTCTGTACATTTGTAATTTCATCATGCAAGCAACTTGCTAGCCAGTTGTTAGAAACTTGTGTAAAATGAATGAAGTTGCTAATGCTTTGAGAAAAATCTCCGAGTATGAAATAATTTTCTGTCACAATGGTGTAAAAGCTTTAGCAAAGCTAGGAGTGTAATCTTGTTGGCAGCTGTGTGCGTATGTGTTAGTTTCTAAAGAGATAGTACCAGTCTGCTGCTGACCTGAGAATTACCACCATCGAGTAAATCATTCATACAATTTACTTTTCATGGTTTAATGATGTTTCCAAGTTGACCTAAAATCACCTATGTTAAATTTGTGTTTTATAATTTACATCTGTTTACACAAAACATTATTATCTCTTTATGTGTGAGGAATGACCATTTTTAGCTTTATATATTAAAATACTTTGAAGTGGTGTTACTTGTAAAATTTTATTGCTCCTGTGAACATTCCTCTTGCATCTCAGTCTTAAACTTTTGTGTGGGGAAATTGTTGGGAAATGCAGCAATAATTCACCAAGCACTGACTTCTAGTATGCAAGACCGTTAAACAGGGCTTGAAGAATATTAGGTAAATCCTTTCTCCATGAAAAACAATACTCTTTTCTGAATGTTATAGAGAAACATTTTGTGAAGACTTACTGTCAGTAGTTTTAAGTTCAGTGTAGTGAGAGTGAATGACATCAAGGTACAGTCAGCTTTTGATCATTACGACATAGTTTTTTCTGAGGTGAGGATTGGATGTGTCACAAGTGCAAAGAATGAGCTGGCTCCCTTTCAGTTTAGTAACCCAAATCCAGTGCTTTCTGAGTGCCTACACTGTGCCCATAGCCAGCTGGGATTCAGAAATTTTATATCAAGTGGGGATAGTCATGCAAAACTTAGTAGGGTCTGAGCACCAGAGCTGGCTATATTTGGCATCAGCAGCATGTCCTGAAGTGTTGTGAAAAAGGTATGTGCAGGGAGAAATGACGGGAAGGTGTTTAATCAGTTTTGCAGAAAACAGGGTAGGCTCAGGCTCGGCTTATTGGTGCTCCATGTGTGGCCTCTTACATGTCCATTCACTCTGGTATTGATTGCTCCAGGTTTAAGGATGGGTTATCTTCTGTGCCTGTGTCGGGGGGCCAGCTATCCTGGCTGTTTTGACTGCCTTGCTTGTGGGGTGGGGTGAGGACCAAAAAAGGACTTTGCTGTGTAAGTGCTGCCCAGGAGTAGCTAAAACATCCATGTATTTTCAGCACTGTTTCCAGTGCAAATCCAAAACAGAGCTGCATACCACATTCTTCCATGGGGAAGATTAACTCTATCCCAGCCAAAACCATCACAGCCTGGAGTATCCTTGGGATTACTTCTGCTTTGCTGAGGGTCTGGGAAGAATTTACAATGCCTCCAAATATATGTGTAAATTAACACAGGACCAATAGTTAGGACCAAGCTACTTTAACTGGCTTGTATCCAGCAGGATTATGTTTAGAGCAACTGGGGTTCCTGCACTGTCCTCTGAGGTGTGTGTTGTACTTGTCTAGTGGAGTATCTGTGCATCTGTAAGAGTGCCATACCTTAGCTACATCAGAGTGGAAAAAGGCATTAAACTTATATTAACCTTGCAAGAGACATTTCTGGTGTTTTGCAGAAAAGAAAGATTTCAGTTAATGAGTATTTTTTCCAGAGATAATTAATTAAGGCCTTTTCTGGAAACAAAAAGTATAGTAGAATTTCTATTGCTTACTCTTTCCTAGGATGTTGATGCTACAAACCCAAATTATGAAATTATGTGTATGATAAGAGATTTCAGGGGAAGTTTGGATTATAGACCACTGACAACTGCAGATCCTGTAAGTATGCCAGCAACATGGAAATATCTTATCCTTCTGTGTTTTGCTGTGTGTTTTCATTTTTTTCCCACGTATACTTCCACCTGTTAATGCAAAAAAAGTGTATTTTAATATATATTAATATTTAATATAACATGGGTTTATTTTTCCAGTAACTTGTTGATACTGAAATGAGTAGGTTTTGGAAGTCCTACTTTACTAAACTATTATTAAATTATTTAAATATCTTTTTACTATTAAATAATGGCAGTTTATACTAACTACTCACTCAGCCTTTGTATGGTAAATTTTCCTGGGATGCTAAGGGATATGCACACAAAACCATGAAACTTATTTGAAGAACTGTCTTCAACATAATGATTACTATTTGATCTTTGAAGGTGATGTAGTTTTTTGGTTTGCCGCCAAGTCAGAGGAGTGGAATCCTTAAATGATCAAGACTCAAATTTTGTGGAAATCAGAAAATGTGACAATTTCTGTCAGTAACATATTTACCCATTAAAACTAGATTTGCTTGCATAGTCCAATGGTACCTGTTGATCTATTTGATTAGATCACTGTCTGTGGGGAGTTTTGTTAATATATGGTTCTCCCTTTTGGGTTCTTGGCTACTGTGCAGGCACAAGGGGTTTTTATATGTTCAGATGACTCACTGTCTTGGAAATTTCTCTTTGGTTAAATAATCAACCAATCATTTAATCTGAAAAGAGAAGTCAAATAAAGTTAAATACTTTGTAACTGGAATTGGGATATAGTTCACTGAAAGATTTTTCTTTGCAGATTGATGAGCACAGGATTTGTGTTTGTGTGCGGAAACGACCACTCAATAAGAAAGGTATGTTTGTTGAAGATTTTGTTCATTTGTTTATCTGAAAAGTTGCTTCTGATAGTAATATTATTTGTGTTAAACAACTCTAGAAATACTGATCAAAGGTGAAGCTCTTATATTAGACAATATGTGTGATGAACCTAGAAAATTCATAGACTTGTCATAAACTGGGGAGAAAAATAGTTTACCTGCCACAATGTTATGTATTAGGAGCTACATAATTATGTATTATTTATGAGGCACAGGAAGAGTGCGATTTTTTCCCCAAGGTCATCTAGGATGTATTTAGTTGATTTGGAAATGAATTCTACTGTGATCTCTTCACTATTGTCACATTGTATTAGGATCACTGTTATTTTGAAGTATCCTTCAAGTGATCTCCTGAGCAGAGAGTTACACAGTGAAAACTCATACATTTCATACATTTTTGTATATATATTTATATTTCTGAGTGATCTTGAATCAGACATCAAGGAGGTATCTTATGACACAGTTGTTGCCTGAGCTTGTCCAAGACACTCACAAGGCTAGTGGACTGCAGGCAAACAGAAGACTTGTGCACCCTGGAGTTGTTGCTCAGGGCTGGCAAAGTTACTCTGGAGCATATCAAATGCCACTAAAAAATGTTAGGTAATAAAAGAACTCCTTAATGACTTTTCTTTTATGTGATGAGTGTTTAAACTATTTTTCTTACTGCCTGCTCATCAGAATAGAGTCTGTATTCAATAAAAAACCAAAACCAAACCACAAAAAACTGTTCAGCTTTCAATTCTAGTTTAATTGAAATTTTAACTTCCTAGGAAGCTCTTTTACTTTCAGTGGGAATTTAGGAACACAAATGCTTACTGGATTGCAGCCTGTCTGAATCCAGTGCTGCAAGGTGTTTCTTTCCTTCTCTTTCTCTTATATTTTGTTCAGCTGAAGGACTCAAAAGAGCATCAGTCTGCTGCTGACACAACATGGGATGCCATTTATTGTTTTTGTTCTGTCAGAAGTACACATTTAGGATTATCTGAAGCATACCCAGAGGAAAATGGGAGAAAAGTGTTCCCTTTCCCATACATAGGTTGATAGCAGTATATTGTTAGATTTTTGTCTTGTTTATCCCTTTCACATTGCTGCTTTGATTTTTTCTTTTCATTTTTACTTTTGCTGTTGGGAAAAATGTGATTTTCTACCTGTGCTGGACATGAAATCACAGTAAATGAAAACAAGTTGTTATGGGACATGAGTTGGGATTCAGAAGTAGGATTCTATTTTGTGAAATCTAATTAGTGGTATTAGTGGTTGGGAGGTATTAAAAAAGTAGATCAGAGGTGTTTGTAGAAATATGGATATCTAAGTAAAAATGAGGTTGATGCTTAAAGCTGTTCTGCATTTTTAAGAATAAACAGTAGTAAAAAATATTTTAACTAAATAATCTATGTAGGGATGATAATCTAGTACCCACATGATACAATCTCCTGAAAACACTCAGTTCACAAGAAACAGTATTATTAAAAAATAGGGAAGTATAAAAGAGTTAAAGATGCTAGACTGTAATCCTATGATCAGAAAAAATAAAAGTAATTTGTCATCTCAAAAATGCAGAATTATCACCAAAAACATTAAGTATTCTCAGCATCAGTTGTTCTGTGGATTGACAGGAAGTAGGTGTTCAGTGACACTTTGAGATATTAGTTCAGTGACATGTGTTTATAATTCTGAAATGTATGATGAGTTTCAGAGACATTATTCCAAATTTTTGTCAGCAGAGAATGCAGGTTCCCATACCAAATAGATGGGAGGAAGTAAATGTCTTACTCCAATCAATTTTTTAAGAAAAATCCTCTTCTGATTGGTTAAACTAAAAGGTTTTTACTGCAAAGAATTGTCCATCATACATTTCTTTTTGTTCGCTGTTCCTTACTTTTTATCTGTGATTGCTGCAGAATAATTGCATTTCATTTTATTGCAGTGCAGTTGAAAAATTCATTCTACATTGCCTGGAATGTGTGTTTCCATTGGTGTCTAATGTAGTGCAGTGGTAACCATTGTACTGTTTGATCAGGATGTTTAATTCATGAAAAGGTTTCTATCTGGTTATATAAAGTCACATCAAATTCTTGAACTGCATCCCTTAAGAAATTTTACAAAGAAATGCAAGTAGGACACATTAGTGAATCCTGGCTGTATACACAAAGGGTCTTTATTTTTGTGCATACTATGGATCACTGGATTCTCTATTTTGCTGATTCATATACCATACATCAATTAGCAGTAAATTGCAGTGTGGTGTAGTAATTATGATCTAGGATCTCACTGTTGAAGTCACAGTGATAGGAAGGATTACTATAATTTTCAGCTTATTCTGCTTACAAGATAATCTTTAGAAAGGATTTTACTTTAGAGGAATTATATATTAAAGATATGTACTATAGATTCCAGGAGGAATGCACAAATGAAAATGTTTCTGAGGGATGAAAGCAAAATTTAAAGAAAATATCAAGATAAAATTTTAAAATACAATGTGTTATCACAAAGAGGTTAATTTCTTTGTGTTTTCAAGTTTGACAGTCTAAGCAATATAGTACTACCATCTACTTTTTCCACTAGAGAAGATATTTATAAAAACTCAAAGGATATGGCAGTGAGCTGTAGAAGACTATATAATCACTGAGGAATAAGACCTGAAGTCCATGAAAAGTGTTAGAGAAGGCATAACAAGTTACAATGATAGTGCTGTAATTAATGTTCATAGTCTTTAGTCTAAACAGCTTTGTACCTCCCTTTAATTTCTAGCAATTGGTAGGATAGGGTGACTAGACTTGCAAAATGAAATCTCTTGCTTAGCAGATTAGTATCTAGGCATCAGAAGCCCAAATCCATTGCAGTGTTGTTACTTGGAGGAGCTGTGTTATCTGAGATGTTATGAGAGTGTGAACAATGGGAAAATGTAAAAAATAATGATGTATTGTTAGTTAAATATATATTTCACTTATTTTATAGAAACTTTAATGAAAGACCTTGATGTAATAACAATTCCTAGTAAAGATGTTGTGATGGTACATGAACCAAAACAAAAGGTGGATTTAACAAGGTACCTAGAAAACCAAACTTTTCGTTTTGATTATGCCTTTGATGACACGGCTCCTAATGAAATGGTTTACAGGTATGTGTATATGCTTTTTTTTGGTGAATCTTTTTTCTCATGTTTTTTTCCATACTAATAACTGTTACACTTACACTGGTCTTAGACTTTATTCCTATTCTCTGTGTTACCAGATGGTATATTGCTACCTCCATTCTTTTACCTGTTTACTTTTGTTTAAACTCTTTATCCCTAATTTTTCACCTGCAATGTCATTTGCACCTCTGTTGATCTCAGTCCTACTCTCAGTCCTCCTCCAAGCCCTGCTGCATTCCAGGCTCTAGCAAATATCACCTGCCTCCTCAGCTGCTGATTACTTGAGCTATGTAATCAGTTCTCCATTTGCTTCCAGGTTATTGTCTTATTATTAAGTGTGTGTTTCTCAGCACCTGAGAAACCTGAGTCATGGCTTTTGGTTATCAGGAATCCTAAAGGAAAAGGAGAGCCCTAGACCAAAGAGCTTGCAGTCTGAATACAGGATAATTAAGAGATGGAAACCAATCAGTAGAGGGTGAGAAAAGAGTACAAATAAAGTGAGACAGTGTATATTGTAGTATTGCCGAGATGCCTGAGCTAACTTATCTTCTGGAAGCAATCTGGCTGATCTAATGTGGAAGTGTATAGAGCTAAGTTCATCTTGCTGAAAATGCCAAATCTTTCTAATTTAAAAACAAACAGCAGCAAAGACCCATATTTTCTTTTAAGCCAAAGATGTTTGGATCTCCATTTTGTTCTTTGCTCTTCTGTTTCAGTTCCACTGTTGGTATGGAATAATTCAATACACAGCATTTTTAAAAGCATGTTCAGAAGTAGGTATTTCCCTTGAACAAGTCACTAAATAAAGTACATACGGTAGTGGGCAAGGTTAGATGCTGACATAATATTGGTCAGAATCTTAGCATGCATCTAAATAACTATGAAACTTTTTGCAGGAAATGTTGGTATTAAAAAGGGATTTGGTGAAGATATAATTTTTCTTATGTTTGGCTGCCATAGTCTTAAAAAGTATTGACAGAGAAATATCTTATTT
This sequence comes from Passer domesticus, assembly GCF_036417665.1. NCBI lineage: Eukaryota > Metazoa > Chordata > Aves > Passeriformes > Passeridae > Passer > Passer domesticus. The sequence continues at coordinate 21,085,553 of NC_087512.1, forward strand.
CTTGTTTTTAATCCACAACTAGAAAGTTAAGGTTAGGATCATGCCCCGATTGATAGTGGATAGTGGAATAATTCTTAAAAGGTTGTGAAAATAAACACTTCTATCTTATGCTTGTTATAATTAGAGAAGGGGGTGAAAGGAAAATCTTATAAAACTAATACTAACAAAAGAGTTGTGTCCTTGGAGATTTCTGTCTTTGTTGGTTGTCTGCTGGCAGCATCTTTCCTTTCCTTGATGCTAAAGAGCTGTGGGAGAGCCAGCTGGTTGACGATGCATGAAGTAATTATCTTGCTTGACAATCCATTCTTCTAATCTCCTTTCTTCCTTTATTTATCTGTGTGAACATGGTGTTTAATGTGAGGGTGGTTTTGGTATACAATGTTGATGAGTTTTGTACTCAGTTTTTTCAGAGTTTTTATTAGTTATGAAATGCATTAATGGCAATATAGGAATATGTTTTAAGATTATTGTATTCAAACTGAAACAGTACATCTCTAGTCTTTCTTCTTCTCCCTCATAATGATCATTACTTGAAGGGCAATCTGTTTTAAGGTCTTCCATAATAACAGAAATAAGAGCAAGATAGGTGTCATCAGGTGCTCTCATCAGAGCCTCAGGATCATACTGAGGAAAAAAATATTGTGTCAAGATGTTCCAGTTTTCTCCAATAAGCTAAATTTGGTGTGTATCTATGCTGAAAAAATGTTCAGTCCAAGGCAGAAAGGTACCTATTCTATTATTATTACTTCTACTACCATTATTATTACCATTATTACTATTGTTATTATTTTGTTTAACCTGTATTTTAAGTATTTTTAATTCACAAATCACAACACAGAGTTGCAAATCTTTGTTAATATTAAAAAACATTCACTAGTTGGAATGGTTATGCCATATGAGTTTTAAAGAAGAACCAGTTCAGGTTTCTGAAAGACTAGGATTGCAAATAAAATTTCTAGTAAAAGTAAAGTTGGACTCTTTAACATAGTCTCATTTGGAGCTGTGTAAACCTTTATGAAAACCTTTAAAGATATATTTGTATTTTTTCTTACTTTAAAATAGATATATATAAGTCCCTTTTTAATAAATCAGCGAAATAAACAGTTTCAAATCCAATCAAACAGAAGTAATGGAGTGTGCTTCTAAGGTGAATAGACTTTGTGAATTTTTCAATTTTTATATATAGAAAGAACAAACATCGAAATATGGGAATGTCATCTTGAGAAGACAGAAGGCATATACTTAGAAAAAGCAAAGCAAGAAAGACTAAGGCTGTTCAGGAATAATTTGGTGTATTCTTGATGAAAATTAATGATTCAACTAGATGTAGATTCTTTACATAACCCTGTGTTGCTGCTGAATGGCTCAGTTTTGCCCAAATTATTTTTGTAAGTGATCTTGTGTTTGAAAGCAGAATGAAAGAAGGTTGTAGCATCTCAGTATTTCTGTAGTTAATATTTTCCTGTATTGGTTACTACTAGGTTATTTATTTGTAAATAACTGGAAAAAGTTTACAACGAGTTTTGCAGAGAGAATCATCTCCACATGTAACTCTCCATCAGTTTACCCTTTGCTTTTGGAGTTTACAATGAAATAATGGTGATAAGCAGCTGAAGTACGAGCAGTAACTCTGTGTTTCTTAAAATAAAATCAATTATCTAAAAAAAGAAATGATACTTCAAATAATACTTTTGACATAGCAGATAGTACCTCTTAGATAAGTAAATTTTTTCGTTCTTAAAAGCTTGTTTATCCATTGTCTTGAGCCCTTTCTTAACGTATGCATGTTGTCAAAAACTGTCAAAAACTGAGATGTGCAATGTTGTTTTGACCTCTTGTTTTTCAAATTTCATCTTGGAAGTTGATTTGCAGAGGAAAATAACTACAGAAGAAATTTACTATTGATAAAACTCCTATCTGCTACACTGTCGTACTTTAATCTCATCTTATTCTGGCGTGTTCAGGGAGCTCCTGACTCTGTTTAGTAAACTGTGGGGTGTTGGATCATTAAAACAAGGAAATCACTGTTTTAGGGTTTAAAGAAGGATATTGTTGTTGCAAAACAAATGAGAGAGATCTTGTAGCTTGTGATGGTTTGGAAAATTTGAATACCTTAGAGCCTGTATTACTTCAGAAATTAATGTATAAATGTCCTTTGACCTGTCAAGGTACAGGATCAATTTTATCACTTCTGCCTTTAGCATTTTAATTTTGCTTAGGGTAGTGGCATCTTAAAGTACTCCAGTTTTTTAAGTACAGATTTTTTGCATTTAAGGTTTACAGCTCGACCACTAGTGGAGACCATATTTGAAAGGGGAATGGCCACTTGTTTTGCATATGGACAAACAGGCAGTGGGAAAACCCATGTAAGTAGTTCTTCTACAAGTCAACAACACTCTTTTTTTACATGAGACATTTACATGAGTTCTAATAAATAAGAAATGTGTAAGCTACAGTTCTGTGATTTTTATGATGCTCTTCTTTTTTGTCTTTGCTTTTTTTTTTTTTTTTTTTTAATTTAGACTATGGGTGGTGACTTTTCAGGAAAGAACCAAGATTGTTCTAAAGGCATATATGCACTAGCAGGTGAGACTTCATTGATCATCTTTGATCAGTTGGCTTTGGGCAGATCAGTTGAGATCAATAAATTTTCTACTCTTTGTCATACAAATATAACAGTTTACTTACTTTGCATTGCCGTGGAGCTTTGGTAACATCAAAACTTGTCCCTAGATAGGTGTCCTTTACACAGTAATGTAAATATGGACTACTAAACAAAAATGCAGTAACAGATTTAAGTTTATTTAAGTTTATCATTTTGGGGTCTTCTGCATCTTCCAGTGTAATGTGGCAGTTTAGATTGCGTTGTTCTAGGCTTGGTTAATTGACCCTGTCATTCTTGCAAAATGCCTTGTGCTGTAAAATAGACTGTTACACATTAATGAATCTTCACTAAATAAAAACACACGATGAGATTTCTTTTTATTCTGGAAATGTATTCACAGCTCGAGATGTCTTTTTAATGCTAAAGAAGCCAAACTATAAGAAGTTAGAACTTCAAGTGTATGCAACATTTTTTGAGATCTACAGTGGTAAGGTAAGTACCTGGTCTTTTTCTAAGAAAGAAGGAGTTTCTCAAAAATTTTACAGTTTTGAGCTGATCCCATAAAAGATTTTTTCCCCTCTTTGTATTAAAAGCTCTATTTCAAAGAAATTTTACATTTTCCTTCCAATCGTGTATTTCCATTGAATGTCTTGCATTATTTGAAAGGGAATTGGAAACAAGATTTTTTTTAAAACTCCTCTTTTTAACTGTTCTGTTTTCCTCCTTCCCTAAGGTTTTTGACTTGTTGAACAGGAAGACAAAATTAAGAGTGTTAGAAGATGGTAAACAGCAAGTCCAAGTGGTGGGATTACAGGAGCGAGAAGTCAAATGTGTTGAAGATGTTCTTAAGCTTATTGAAGTAGGCAACAGCTGCAGGTATCTTCTATAGCTTACACCAGTTTTTCATAGTATATTGAAAAATCAGAAGATTTTTTCGGGGTGTCTTTGTAGTGATGCCTTTCCACATGGAAGTGCATTTTTGATTATGTTGTCTGCAAATAAAGAATCTACCTATATTTTAAATAGAGACGTTTAGAGTTTCCCTGTCTCCTAGAGAGAAATAACTGATTGTTCAAGAAGATGTGAATTGCATGCATTATGTAAGCAGCTTACTGACTTAAATTCACATAATTCAAAAACTGGAATGCTGCCAGGTTCTTCATCTGTAAAAGGCCTTGATGCATACTGGCAGAGGTTAAGCACAATTTTTTTTTTTTTTTAAGACTTCAGCTTCATTGTTTTTAAAATTAGCCTTGAGCATGGACTGCTGCATGATAAGATAAAAATGCCATCAGCATTTTTCATGTAAGCTCTCTGATAATCTGAAATATATGAAGATCTGATTTTATAAGGGAGGCAAAATGTTACATTTCCATTCAAGGAGATGGAAGAAAAGGCATAACTGTACAGTGTATAGCCAGTTATTAGTGTTCTATGTCTAGTGCCCACAAGAGTGCTAGACATTCTGTCAACATGGAAGAAAATATGGGAATCTGCCCTGAAAACTTACTTCATTGTGAGGTTAGTGTTTAACATGATGGTCCTCTACTGGTTAATGTCTTTCTCTGCTTGTCTCTTGTTTAAAGGACATCTGGCCAGACATCTGCAAATGCGCACTCATCTCGAAGCCATGCAGTGTTTCAGATTATTCTCAGAAGGAAAGGGAAATTGCATGGTAAATTTTCTCTGATTGATTTGGCTGGCAATGAAAGAGGAGCAGATACTTCGAGTGCAGATAGGCAGACGCGACTGGAAGGTGCAGAAATTAACAAGAGCCTTTTAGCACTCAAGGTAACTGATATGTTTCTATTGCCTTGAAGTAGGTGAAAGCCTACATATAACAGCAATGACAAGTAAAATTAGTGTGTTTGCAGGTTTTGCTTGTCTACATTGTCTATTGACAGGTAAAAACCAATTTATTAATTTTTCCTCTACACGCAAGAGGGAACACTTAGTAAGTCCCAAGTAGAAACAATGCAGAAACATGGTGCTATCAATTTACCTGTAGTTTTTGTAAAATAAAATCAAAACACAGCAAAACAACCAACCAACCAACTGAAAAACAAAACAAAACACCTAAACAAACAAGAAAACACCCCAAAAAATGAAGTTCACTGAAAGTCCCCATTGGTTGAATGGTTGAATTTATATATATTTCTGATATTATATATCTGATATATACCTAAATATATATATGTACCTAAAATAGGAAGGCAAATGACTTCGGTACTCAAGATATGAAATACTAACAAGAAGTACTCTTACTGATCTCACTATTTATTTATTTTTTAAAATAAAAATAATTCTATACTGACAACATATTTACTGCTGTTATATTGACTAAAGCAAAACAACAGCAGCATGTCCAGAAAAAATTAGCAAATAATTAAAATAAACCTTGAAAGGTGAAATCCATTTTTGTCAACCTTTCTTCATAGCAAATTGTCTGATACAGTCACTTACTTATTTTCATACATCCAATAGAGGACATATAAACACAGCTAAGAAATACTACTTAAATATTCATCTGTGTTTTTTGTTTGATGTTTTATAGTGATTAAAAGAGGCTCAGTGTAAATAGGGGAAGTAATTTTTTTATTTCAATCTGGAGAAATGGTAGTTTTGAATGTCTTAGAATTTGTCTCTGGTTTTGGTTAGTTTTGCTTAGATTTACTACTCTCAGCACCAACAGTGGTTTTATATAAAAAAATCTGAACCCCAAGATCTGTGTGGTTACCTTTTTATTCCCAGTATAAACTCAGGAGAAGAATGGTATCTGACTAAACAGATCTCACAACACACCATAAAATAGTGATCTATAATGTGTCATTACAAAATTATATGGCATGTTGAAAAATTGGAAGTAGCGATTCCAAAACTGGTCTATTCTGCTTTAACATCAAAGTAAGCAATGCAGGGACCATTGGGTTGATGCTACTACTCATTTCCAAATGTAACTGAATAAAGCTATTTTGTTTTGAGGGTTTGGTTTAAGGGGTTTTTTTTCAGTTTATTTATTTTATACTGGATGGTGCTCATATAGCATATTTGGTTAATTTTTATACAACTTTTCTTTTTAATTATAACAAAATGTTCTGCTGCTGCTGTACTAGTGATTTTCATCCAAATTATTCAGGGAAGGGGGAAATAAAAATAAATGGACATCTTGCAGGGATCTAAAAGGTGGTACAAAGCCATAAACCTTTCTCAATTACATGTTTGCTGTTTTTCATCTATCCAAAAACATTACACAACCTTTTCCATTTGTATTTAGAAGCCATGAACTTACTTTCAAGTTTTAGTTAAACTAATACATTCTGACAAAGTGGTCTTTGTTGATAATCCAAGATTTGCTCTTTCCATCTGGATATCAGTCCTGTCTTAACCTGCTCATGATTTTGGCACAGGAATTTGTTTCTGTAATGTCTCTACCTGGGAGTAGTGTTGTCATTTTTTAACCTGGTTTTCAGAGATGTAATGAAAACAAAACATAATTTAAAACTTCGTTACAAATTTAGAAGCTGATGATGTCCTTCTATAATCTTTTACTAGTAAGGAGATAATCCAAATCTAGTTTTGCAGGAGTAAGCAAACTAAAAATCATTATAGTAAATTAAAATTAAAAACTTGGTGATTACCATATCAGCAATTCAATATAGGATATATCTGCAGCTGGAGGATTAGTTGAACTTCTGTAGAATTATTCACGTAATACAAAGGCTATTCCATCTATTAGTGGGGCTAAAAGCAAAGCTCTAATTTGAAATACATTTAAAGTTTGGTTTGCTGTAGAAGTTCTGTGTGTAGATGCTTTAAAAATGTAAGCACCAAGGAAGCCTTGCATCTGAAGAGATGTCTGTTAAGGAAAACACAGAGTCTGGAATTAATTAGTCAAAATATTATGATTCCAACAATACAACAATTTAAAATTAAAATTGCTTTGCATAGGAAAACTTATTACACAGTATTAGAGACTGGACAGAAGTGATGGTTAGATTAATGGTGTCCTGGTGTCACTGTTGTACTTAGTTGCTGCTATATCTTTTGTAGCAATTTTGTAATATTTACATCTATACAGTATTGCTCACTGGAACCCAGTCAGTGGCAAGTATTAGTGTAGCCCCTTGCCTCTGTGCATGGAAAAGAAGATTTTTGTTTACATAAAGACTGTTTTAAAACAGGGAATGGCTTAATGTTTCCAAATGCCAAGTAGAGAGCTTGCTTCCAGTAGAGAGCTATGCCTACTTGGTTTGTGACCTGTGGAGGCTTTCAGAAAGTTTGTTTTCTTCTAAGCTGTAAAGAAAGACAGTGGTAAAATCAAAGTCAAAGCCACTGCTTTTAACTGATGCAGTTAACCCATGTCCCTGCCCGTACTGTTGCTGCTGGCAGAGGTTGTAGCTCATTCAGGCTTTTGTAGCTGATACACAGGAATAACTGTTAGCCTGAACATTTCCCATCAACACTGTTTAGTTTTGTTGTTGGGTACAATCGATGTAAACAATTTGGATGACATTGAGACAGGTTTTAGGCTTATAATCCTTTTAAAATTCTTTCCTCTGTACTGAGCTTAATGAGAAGTGGAAGCCTAACACTTATTGAGTCCAAGCTTTTAGCAGTACATTTTAATGATATTTTTGGGAGAATGCATCAAATATAAGGCATGTATTTTCTGATTCTGAATTGCATTTTTATTACCTTTATTTCACCTGTGATAAAGAATCTCTTTGTTCTTTCAGGAGTGCATTAGAGCCTTAGGCCGAAATAAACCTCACACACCCTTCAGAGCAAGTAAACTTACTCAGGTGCTAAGAGATTCATTCATTGGAGAAAACTCACGTACCTGTATGGTAAGTTGATTTGTTAATTGTTAACTGTTCTAACAATTACAAAGAGAAAAGACACTGCAAATTTAGGCTTTTATGTTTAAAATTGTTTGCACGCTACTGGTAGTGTGTTGGACTTGCATTTACTTACTAATTGACATTTTATGTGAAGGGGGGTTTCAAAAGAGACATTTCTCAATGGTTTCGATTGAATATTAGGAGAAATTTCTTCACCAAAGGAGTTGTCAAGCATTGGAACCAGCGGCTCAGGGAAAGTGGTCTAGTCTCAATCCTCAGCAGAGATCTTTAAAAAGATGCATAGATGTGGTAGTTAGGGACATGCTGGTGGGCTTAGTTGGGTTAATGGTGGGACTAAATTACTTAGAGGTCTTTTCCAGCCCAAGGGGTTCTGTGATTCTGTGATTTTAGATAATTTGTTCCCTTCTCACTTTTTTATTGACCTTTCTTATTGCTGGTTCTAGTTTTCTAACTAGGCTGGCAGCTAGAAACACTTTCACCTTGGGAAATTTGTTTGGTTTTTTTTAGCAGTGTCTTAATTATAAAAGAGTCTTGTTTGTTTTGCCGAATTCTGGAAAAGAGGGTGTAGACTGGAAATAGTGATGAGTTGTAGTTTTTAAAATGACAAAGATTAAACCAAAAGTTGGTATCAAGCTCGTCAGAATATGCGTCATGTTTTTGAAGGGGAAGTTGTTGGGATAGATGGGATGAATAGCTGTTGTAAATATATAAAATATATATAAGAATATATAAATATAATATAGAACATAAATCAAAATTATTGTAAACATTATAAACTATTATAAATATATAAGTATATATAAATATGTAAATAATTGTTGAATAGCTGTAGTGTGCATTTTTTCCAGTCTAAAAAACAGAATTCTTCTGACAGATGAGTGAAAGGACAGATAGAAGTCCTGGTGTCCAGTTGTTTAATTCGTGCATCTGTAACATTTCTGTTTATGAGAATGTGAACTTTCTGCAGTATATACTGATTACTAGGGTTATTTGTGTTGGTTACTTTTCACAGGCTCCTTTGAATTAATTAGTCTAGAGGCCAGAGAAGTCTGCAGGCCACAATGTGTAAACCATGGTCTTTACCTTAAACCATGGTCTTCCCTTTAGCTGTTAGGTAGTTCTAATTCGAAAATGGTGGTAAAATAACATTTTTATTAACCATTTTTCCTTCGGTTCTTTAATGAAACAACAGGATAGTTTTCTTTCCTAGTGAGACATACTTGGGCAAGCTGAAGATGTTCCTGCTCACTGCATGGGAATTGAACTAAATGACCTTTAGAGGTCTCTTCCAACTCAAATCATTGTATGACGCTGTAACTTCATGAATTCCATGCAAGATTAGATAGCTAGATGGTACAATTCTAGCAGGTGTATCCACACTGCTGAAAGAGGTTTGAAAAATTAGCCTGTTGGAAACTCTCTGCACATCAAATAATTAACCTTTGTCAATATTTCATGGAAGTTCTTAAATAATAAAAAGAATCCCCTCTGAAAGTGGAAATATGCTTGAACTATTTTTTTTTTAATTTTCTCATTCATATAACTATAGTTCACAATTAAGCTTAAGAAACCTCTTTGAGGACAAGATACTGCCTTCAAATTCATTCTTCTGCTTTTTTCTTAGTAGTAGTACCACTTGTGACATTCTGTGACCATTGTGACAAAGTGTTTGTTTTCATGAATTTTTTGATCAAGAATGTAATCAGCGGAGTTTCATCTTAAGATAGGGTCTTGGTCTAACCCCAGCCAGCAATGGGGGTTATTATTAAGGACTTTCTCAACAAGAGAGATTTGGTCCACTGTTTAAAAGTGCTGTTTGAATAACACATTTTCAACTATGTGGTGCTTTTCAATATGGAATACGTATAAAATGATGTAGTAAAATCTTGTGGTTTTTAACTTACTAAAGAATTCCTGAAATAATAAAATACCTGCTGTATGTTTTCCACTTGCCTTCTGATACATGAATCTGTAAGGAGGATATTTGAGTACAATTCACTGGCTAGTTTCTACACTTCATTTTTGTGTGACTTTTCCTTTTGTTATTAATGGATATGCTGCAGTTGTAAAAGTTACATCTTTAGAGATGGAGTATTGTCTATGTATATAATCTTAAACTATGATTTGGAAACTTTTTGTTTTTTCAAATTTGTTCAGAAAAATATTTTGAAAGCTCATAAAGTTTTGAAGCTTCTTAATGTGGACAGTTAAGACTAGGATTTGCTTTCTTCAAAAGAAATCCAGAGACCTAAAATCAGCATAAGTAGTTTTTTAAATTTCGTCAGTCATTGCAGTTTTACTGTTCTTGTCTAAATAGTTTGAGAAACCATTTAAAGTTTTTGAAGAGTTCCTTTGTAGGATAATGAATTGTCGTTTGAAAGTTGCATTGTGACTACACAGAATAGTCTCATTTTTTAACCAGTACTGCTCCTTGACATGTTGCATCCTTCGTGTGCTGCAGTCACATCTGAAGTGGTCAGACCCCTCAGCCCTCCAGGGTGCAAGTAGGAATCTGCAGACTTACACATCCCAACAGTGTTGATCGCACTGTGAAGGCTTACAAGCAGTGTAGATAAGTTCAAAATAGGAAGAATGGTTATTACAGATCTTAAAGATGCTCCTGTCCATAAGTAGTGCAGCTTTTCCATCCTTATTTGGAATTAGGAACAAGAAAGTTAGCAACAGAGAGGTCTGAGTATTACAGAATCATAGAATAATGAGGTTGGAAGAGACCTCTTAAGATCACAGAGTCCAACTGATACCCTAACACCTCAACTAGACTATAGCGCCAAGTGCCATGTCCAGTCTTTTTTTAAACACATCCAGAGATGGTGTTGATACCACCTCCCTGGGAAGAGCATTCCAGTACTTTATTGTTCTTTCGGTGAAAAATTTTTTCCTAATATCCAACCTATACCTTCCCTACTTGTAGCTTGAGGCTGTGTCCTTTGGTTCTGTCAGTTGCTGCCTGGTGGAAGAGACTGACCTGTCTACAATCTCCCTTCAGGAAGTTGTACAGAGTGATAAGGCCACCCCTGAATCTCCTTTTCTCCAGGCTAAACACCCCCAGCTCCCTCAGTCGTTCCTCACAGGCTTTGTGTTCCCAGCCCCTCTCCAGCCTCGTTGCCTCCTCTGGATGCGCTCCAGTGTCTCAAGTTCCTTCCCAAACTGAGGGGCCAGAGCTGGACACAGCACTCAAGGTGCTGCCTCACCACTGCAGAGTACAGGGGAAGGGTGACCTCCCTGCTGCTGCTGGCCACACTGTTCCTGACACAGCCCAGGATGCCTTTGGCCTTCTTGGCCACCAGGGCACACTGCTGGCTCATGTTCAGCCGCTGTCACCAGCACCCCCAGGTCCCTTTCTGCCTGGCCACTGTCCAGCCACACCATCCCCAGCTTGTAACGTAGGGGATTATTGTGGCCAAAATGTAGAACCCAGCACTTGGACTTCATTACATGTTAATTAATGTAATTAACATTACATTACAATTCAACTTCATGCTGTTGGACTCCTGTCCTGAGTCCTCCTGTCCTGCCTGATCTGGACTTGTTGGGGCCTGAGGAGAGGTCATACACCAAGAGTTGTGCACAAGTTCATGTGTCCTGAACAGGGTATTCATACTACAGACCTTATAAGGCATCTACAATGGCACTTACCTAGAGTGGCTGTACCTTATGCTCTTTAAAGTGTTGGAGCAGCCTCCTAGTGTTACAGCAGTAGTAAAGCAAAAGCCTCACAGACAAAGCAAAGGAAAACATGGAATTCCTTCACCACTTCCAATTATCAGGATAGTTGAGCTGTCCCCAGGCTGCATCACATGTAATGATGACTTGGGAAGCCAAATTCCATCAATCTAAACATTACTGTGTGTGGCATGCTCTGAACATTAAACTGGTGGGAGAGATGTATGTATTTTTGACATTATTTGAGTTTAGAAGGGCTTTAGGAAGTTTTAGATTTTTGTTAATTAGCACCCAGAACAGGAGACATACAGCTGTGTGATCTCAAATATAAGCTTGTTGTTTTCCTTAGTAATTGATGGGTACCAGTATTTGAGGTTTAAACTTAGGTCTGTATGATCACTTCCACCACATTTTTTTCCTTTCTCCTCAGAAGGAGAAATTCCTCTTGGGATGACTACCTCTGCTTTTATACAGGAATGTCAGCAGCAGGATGAAAGAGAAGACAGGGATTATTTAATCACCATCAGTTTCAGTCTCCTGAGTCTATGATGGCACAAAAATGTTAGTGTATAGGATCATAGAGGTGTTTGTTCTGGGTAGAGCTTTTACGACTGCTTAGAGAAGAGAACAGGTGGAAAAATTGGACTGCTGAGGGAAACTAGGAGAAATAATGGTCCCACTATTCCCAATCACAGTTTTAATTTTTGCTAATTTCGGGAAAGGTGGTGCTATCTTCAGAGTAATTTGTTTAACTGGGAAGAGAAAGACCTTTCATTTCCAGATAGGTCTCATAAAAGGTTTGCCATCAAGTACTGTTTACAGATAATTTCTAACTGAGAAAAAAAATATCTCTACTTAGGAAATTAATTAAACTCAAGCTTGTGTTTACTACTATTAAGTTCAGTTTACTACTGTCAGTTCAGTGATGTGGCCAAAATCAGCATAGAATCTCCTTGAACAGAGGAAAGTCTCAAAAGATACATTAAAAAAAATGTAATTGTTTGCCAGATATATTAGACTTAGGGTGTCCTGAGTTGCATATTTCCTTTTTTGAGGAGTGTATTTTTTAAGTTACAATTTCACATTTACACAGTATGTTACCAAGATGATTGGGGAGATTGAATTTGTATGAATTCTTAATGTTCCTTGTAGGGTTAAAAAAATTAAATTGAAGCTTTGACCTGACATCTGTGTCCCTGGGATGTCGTTGTATAAGGACAGCTGTACATAGCAGACATTTTTTGTAGAAGATCAGAAATGAAACTGGAGATTAAAAAATATATACATTTAAATTTATCTACCCGTTCATCTGTATAAAGTGATTTGCTAATGTGTGGCTTGTTTTCTCCAGATTGCTACAATTTCTCCAGGGATGGCATCATGTGAAAACACTCTAAATACATTGAGATACGCAAATAGGTATGAAAAATGTTATTTCTTAAAGCTGTACTTGCTGTTGATGACTGACATTTCAAATAGTGTTGTTCCATGATGTATGATTATTCTAGCTACTTGAATAATTCAGTGGTAGTTGTGTTTCTTAATAAAATTAAAACTAAATTAGTGATCCAGGCTCACATTCAATTTAAATTGTCACTTTGTATGACCATTACAAAAGAATCTACTAAAAGTCCATGTATGCCATTATCCAGAGATGGATAATGTGGATTGCAAGGTATGTAGGACATGCTACTATTAGTTTTGCCCTTTGAAAGGAACATCTCTTGCATTAGGGATAGTTGGTGTTGGCTAAATACCTTTCTGTGATGTGATTTCTCTTCCCCATCCCTTTTGTGGAATTATGTGCAATTGCCAGTCTGTATTATATATACATATAAAATTTCATGCATCCCAAATTCAAGCAAATATCTGACAACCCTAAGTAAAGGCTTAAAAAGGCAGAAAGTCCAACAGGTTTTATGATCACTGTAGAGAAATTAGCACCTACAGAGGCAGATGCATCACTTGAGACCTGTACTGCTTTAAGAAAGTGTTCAACTCTCTCCAGTGAGTGTGAAAGGAGCCCTCACCTGTTGCAGTTCTCCTGTTTTTAAAGTCTGTGGAGATGGTGCAATCAGGTCCTGTGTGTCCCTGCAGCCAGACCTGTGACTCAGAGACACCCCATGCTTTGCTGCAAAGGACAAAGGTGGCAGACAGCCTCTGGGCCATCAGAAGCCCTGGCTTTGCCAGAAGAGGCTACCATCTGGGGGTCTGTTTGCCCCAGTGAGAGGTCAGGCAGAACCACAACTGCTTCTGCTTGTCCAGGCACTGCTAGGAATGCTTACTGCCTGCTTCTCTCAGTCTTCAAACACCATTGTGTCTGGGTTAATGGAGCTAGTAGTAAATCTGCCTGGCTTGGACCAGTCTGTCTCATTTCCTCCCTGAAGAGAATGAGGCATCTACTCCTCTGCTTACAGTAACATGATACAGGACCTTGCACATTCAAAACTTGTTGGAACTTCTACGCCTTATACAACTTACGTTACTGAAGTGACTCTGTAAAAAGTCACTACAAAAAAAATAAGCACCTCTTTTTAGTGTACTAAACAGTTGTATTGAAACTGTTTCCTCCTCTTCGTTTTAAAATTGTATGTTGTTATGGAGAATATACCCGTCACTATAATGTTGCTTCCTGTGTTTTGTATAGATTTTTTTTTTCAAAATACATAATTTCATAGTAGTGAGTTTTAGGTGGTGGACACTAGTGTGTGGGCAGGACGTGAAATAGAATTTACGCTTTTATATCTGTAGTGATTTATTTTAAAAGAGTAATTTAGTGGAATATTGAATGTAGACCAAATCATGTTAACTATGCAAACTGAAATCTGGAATTACTCTTCTCAAAACACTGCTGTTACAGTCCCCTGCAAATTAGCAGCACTGGTTTTGTTCAGTTTTGCTAGTGATCTGAACTGTTTGCAGGGAGTTTAAATATGTCGAAACACTTGTGTTATAAAAATTATTTTGTAGTTAAACAATTAAAGAAGTATTCTAAACAAAGAGTTGTCATTTTAACTGTGTTTATGAGAACATTTTCTTTTAATTTGCCACTGTATTTTGCTGCTGCAGAGTAAAGGAATTTGGAATTAGTCCTTCGGACATTCCCTTCTCACAGGGTAGTGGCAGTCGCTCTGATCTCTCTCCTTCCTATGAGTATGACGACTTTTCTCCTTCAAACACCAGGTCTACTTCATTCTATACATGGAACTTTATTTTTAAGTTTTCTTTTTGGCTGTGTAATTTTACAGACCAACCTTTCATTAGTCCCCTTGCCTTGAGTCACACATACTTTGTTTTAATTTCGGTTTAGCAGGTGATGGTTCTGCATGATATGCAATCATCTTCCCAGTATTTTGTTTACCCTCCTTAAACATCCACATTCTGCATCCAGGCTTGCTAGTTTCCTTCATACATTTAAAAAAAAATAGAAATGGTGATGTCACCTTTGTATATTTAATGGACCAGATCTAACAATTCTGTGTTTAGGGTACTTTGAATGTCTCTGAAAGGGAAAATTTTCTTACATATATAAATATATATACGTATGTCGTAAAAGCTTTTCACCACTCTGAAGATAAATGAAAAATATTTTCCATTGTAGTAAATAAGTGCTAGTTGAAAGAACATTTTTCCCATTAAAGAAATAAAGAATATGTTCTAAAACTTTCAGACTTCCATGCATCTTTCATAAACTTGCTTTTAAACAGGCTTTTTTTTGACAGAATCATGGTAAATCTTTAAACTACTTCCATGCTGCGAGAACCTACCATTTTATTAAAATATTTTCACCTTTGAAATTAATGAAAGGATCTATTTATTCTCTGAAATTTTTGGTTGCAAGTTATTATTTTCTTTAGAATTTCTTGGTTCATTTGCTTATAACAGATAGTGCAGAGTTGATTGACTAACTTTTTTAAAGCGCAACTGTATATGCAGAAGGAGAAAGATTGTCAGGTCTGAGGTGCTAAATGTCGTTTTCTTTGAAATATAACCTATTGTCAAAGAGTTAATGTTGAGGGGTTTGAAATTTTTGTCCTAACTGTTAACAAGTAGTAAGATTTCAATCAGAAAATACTTTTTTCCAGATTTACTTTAATCCACATGCAAGTAGTAAAAATGCAAGGGTCCATGTTTTTTAGGAATTGGACTAACATCTTTTTGTCACTGAAAGTACATTAAATTTGTGAAGCTGACATCATCATCTTCCATATTAAATGAATTGATTGTGCATAAACCTGTAGAGCTTTATTTTTGGTTGTGACTCTTTTACACAAGAGGTTACTAATTTTCAAATGAAACATTTTCTGCCCGTAGGGTGAAGGAGCTGACGGTTGATCCTAGTGGTGCAGGAGATATCCGTTCTATCATACACCACGCTCCCAATCAGATGGATGACTTGGAGACACAGTGGGGTGTGGGAAGCTCTCCTCAGAGAGATGATCTCAAACTGCTTTGTGAACAAAATGTGAGTGGTTTACAGAATTGCATGGAAAGAGATGATGACATACAGTGGGCAGAACAAATCCAGATCAGTGGCTTGATAGTAAGATCTCAAATACATACAGCATACCTCTTTACTTTTTCTGTTTATGATATTACGCTCATTTCTGTACAAAGAAAAACCAAATTCAGAAATGTTTCTTGAATGGTTTCTTTATCTTCCTTGCTGCCTAGGGCTTTTAATGTCTAGGCAGGCTGTGATGATTTTTTCCACAATAGCATCACATTTTTTTAGGCAATTGGAAGTTTCCTAAAACTCATCTGTTTTATTTAACCCTTTCTGGTTTTGAGCATTGTTCTCCCTGCATGCAAATCTCATTTCAATTGAGTTTCCCTTTCCCTGCTTGTGGAAATCTGGCTACCCATCATTCCTCCTCCTAGCATCCTGGCTTTCCTAGGTTGAAACCCCAGTACACTTTTTGGGAAGACAGCCACATGGTCTTCCCAGTATGTCTCCTTGGGCTGGAGGAGTAGGAAGCTGAGAGATGTCTTCTAAAGGGCATTCTCCCTCATTGCTGACTATCAGCTTTAGTCCTGGTCCTTAAATTTCAAAAGGGAAAAAAAACCACTATTTGTGAAAATGCCCATGAAAATTAGAAAGGAAAAATTCTTACAATCCTAACATTTTTCACAAGACTCAGTTTTGTCAGTCATCTCTTTGTGGTATATCACACTTTAGTAAATTACTTTTTTCCCAGGACTCTTTTTCATAAGAATATGGTAGTGATTCCTAGAGTTTCCTTCCAACCAGATATCCTATCATATCACTTGTTCATTGCTCATGTTGAATGAATTTAAACCTTACTTAATGTTTAAAAAAATATTTCAGAGGCATTATGTAAGGAATGACACTGGCCAGCCTACAGAACTTTCCTCTGCTATTGTTGACTATTCATTTCTAAAGAAGCCTTCTTTAGAAGGCTTCAGTTTGTAAATCCCTATGTGCATTCTTCTAATTTATCAGTCACTATGTACATTTTAGATTTCTCCCATCACATTTGTTTAACTTTTTTTTTCCCAAAGGTTTAATTTAATTTTGATTTCCTGGAATGTAATTGCTGTTCTCTTTTTTTGAAAGTTTTTTTCCTGTCTGTTGCAGCATGCACAACAAAAACCCCTCACAGAAACCCAAAGCTTTCTGTGGGCATTAAAATCTATTAGACATTATAATTCTTCCCTTGAGACTTCCTATTCCCATTATTTTAATTTGTTATTTTTATGTGGAATATTCTGATTTCTGGTATTTGCTAGGATTAGTCACTGGAAATTTTTGGTGAATATTAATTAAATGTAACTCTGTAAATATTTTTAATTTATTACCCCTTCTATTCATTCCTGGAGATTTTCTTAATACTTCTTAGAAGTACTCTATTCTAGTAAATTCTATTTTTGACAGGTTTTGCCTTCTGCATATTTTTTTCCATGTTCTATGATGAAATGGGTCACATTCAACATTTTTCGGTAGCCACAGTTCTTTCCAGGCTAACAAGGTTAACTGCTGCTTTTAGGAAGAAGAAGTTTCCCCGCAGTTGTTTAGTTTCCATGAAGCTGTGTCACAAATGGTAGAAATGGAAGAGCAAGTAGTAGAAGACCACAGGACTGTCTTCCAGGTAAAAGATGGACCTCCACTTTGTTTTATCCTAATTCAGGAATCCAGGTTTTCCCAATGGAAGTGCAAACTCTTGAAGATGGAGTAGCATGTGATCTATAGTCATTCTGTCTGTCAAAGATTCCTAAACTGATTTATTAGATTAAGCTGATTGTATCAAACAAACAGGAACAGATTCCGTAACACCCATTCTTTTTTCCTATGATTAAAGAGCAGTACATTTCTGTGTCATTACACAAATTCAGTACAATTTTCCTTTGCTGGGCTGTTAACTTATAGTTATCTCTCTGTCACCACCATTTCTATTTGGTCATCTTCCTCCAAGTATTTTGTCTGAATCTGAGTATTCTTTTGTGACATCTCCCTCTGAGATCCAGAAGAGAGATATGTATTTCAAATGCCTATTTGATTCCATGTTACAGGTACATAGAGATTTCACTTGCTGTTAGTCAGGGCCTTTGGAAGCAATACTTCCCTTGTAGGTCAGTGCAATGGAACCTTTTACAGTCACAAAATCATGGCAACAAGTATTACTTGTTTTCAGAAGGAAATGTGGATTGCTTTGGTTCATAACCTTAAAGCCTTTAGGCAAGCTGTCTGTCTGGCACATCTGTTCCTAGAGAACAGCAGGCCATCATTACACATTATCTCCTCAGCCTAGGTATCTAGCTTAGTAGAACATTGATGTGTGTTCACAATAAAGCAAGATGCTAAAACAAACATCTTAACAGCGGATGTAGAGATCTAGTTATTATGAAGCATTAGCCCTGAAGTAAAACATACCGAAGTGTGAAAGTCATGTGCCATATGGTGAGGCTATGTCCTAATGCAGCTTCTGGAGAGAGAGGCTGCATTAGTTTAAGTTGTAATTGCCTCTGTGTGTCCATCTGGCCTTCTGCTGGCGATTATTGCTCCTTCTGGCAGTCTCTGGGAGGAAATGTGTTCAAGCCTAAAGTCCCTTTGTTCACAGCATGGTTTGTTAGTTTATGCTGAGTGTGTAGGTGGGCTGCACTGATACAAAATCCAATAGCAGTACTAGTCATCTTCTGTCAGGGTTCTCCTGAAAGCAGCTGATCCACAACATCCTTTCCTAACAAAAATGGCTAAAATACACCAATGCAACTTACAGCGCTCTCCGTGTTCAGGAGTCTTTGTCTTCAATGTACAAGGTTATGTTAGGTGAGATGAATCTTACCCCAGTGTAAGCTCCATCTCTCCTGAAAGCCAAAAACAGACAATTAGTTTGGACTACATTTTCAGTTTTGCTTGGGCTATGGAGGGAAGGACTTCATCTTAATATGTCAGACCAGGCTTTCTAGTATGCCTAGAACTGTCAGCTGCTTTCTTTTTTTTAAACCAAAGCATTTCCAATGGGGTCAGTTCTTCTGATCACAATTTTGCATGGTTCTGTAACATTAAAACTCCTAGCTGCATTCTTCTTTGCTGCAAGCTTTTTTCCCCCCTCTTATGTTTTGTAATGCTCAGAGTGCAAAGATGAGCTTTTTAAATCAATCTTTATTGTATTACTGTATGTGGATTTAGATCATATCATAGTAAGTTTAAAGTAGGTATCCTTTTATAGAGTTTCTCTCAAAACAGGGCAGAATTATCTTGGTTCCTTGAATGTAATAAGGACCCTGTGACTAGTGATAATCATCCCAAACTTAGAGCCTGACTTCAAAGTTTGACTGTCTAAGGGGAGACAAACATGACAAAGTTCTGTTCCCTAATTTCTCAGCTTTACAACCATCTAATGTTCTGATTTTGAAGAGAACTGGGTAGCTGAGGTTTGCCTGTGACGATGTGACCACTGAAATTAAAAAAAAAAATAATGTAGAAAAAAGCAGTTTTGCTGCATTAGGAATTAGGTTTCATTTTTGGATTGAAATCTGTTTTATTGAGGTGACTAGGCAGTACAATGTCTGATCATTGTGCAAAAAAGTCTTAATCAGCTCTTTGTCTTGATACTTTGCTGATGTATTTTGTTGTATTTTTAAACTTTTGTTTAGGAATCCATTAGATGGCTGGAAGTTGAAAAACTACTTCTTGAGATGACAGAAGAAGTGGACTATGATGTGGATTCATATGCTACCCAACTTGAAGCAATTCTAGAGCAAAAAATTGATATTCTGACTGAACTCAGAGGTAAGTTGCTTTTAATTACTCCTCTGTACACTATTAGCATATGCCATGGAGACTTGCAGTAAAAAGAAGGAGGAAAAAAAAGTGGTTATATTCTAGGGTCTTTTTTCCCACTTATGCTGGCCTTCAGTGGAAGGAGCATTTATTCTGCAGTCTAAGAACAAGCTCACATCTATGATCAGTTCATCCTAATGTAAAGGAGGAGTCTGTGCTTTATCTCCAGGAAGTACAAACTCGGTCTTGAAACTTTTCTTTTTTAACAAAACACTAAAGGAAGGTAAGAAAATCCAGACCAACTGTATGAAAAACAAATAGAAGGCCATGCAATGAGGAAAAAGTAGTAGGAACTCCCATTCCCTGCTGTTGTGTAGTGTAGCAGGGAGCCTGCTGTCATTTTTAAGACTCTGCTTAAGAGTGCCATCAAGCTCTGAGTATTTTAGTTGTTACTTTTTTTTTTCAACAGCCTTTGTTTGAATTTTGTCAGCCTGTGTTTGTTGAAAACTACAGCTAATTCTTAGTGCTAAAATTAACTCTTCCACTTGTCTTCTAAATTCAGCTTGTCAGTTGGTTATATTGCAGAGATTAATTTTTATTTTTTCCTTTTCATTTTTTGTTAAGTGTTTATACTCCAGGAGACATACTGCTATATTGGCAAAAGCTCAAGGGTGGGTTGGGGGGCTAATGGAACAGTTTTTTTGATCTATGTTAAAAGAACTGTAAGTTAAAATCTCACTTTTTACTCAGTCTGAGTATCTGCTTGGAATACAACAAGCAGATCAGATGTGTCCTGCTTGTCTCCTGAGCGTGCTAGTGACACTTTTGCTAGGAGTTGGGAGTTTCCTTTTGTTTTTTATGGATAATGGCTTTCTCTTCAGAAGCTGACAATTTGAGACACCAGCAGTGAAAAAATGCAGTTTAGGTGACTACCTGTTCTTCAAAAACCTAGCAGATACTGTTTTTGAAAAGGCTGCTGGAGGTAAAATGCTAAGAGATCTCATATCTTTACTATAACTGTAGTTTTACAGGAGGAAACGTGTATAAAGTCACAAATGCTGTCTTGGTATTGTCTGCGTTGTGCTCATGTCATGTAATGGTCACTGAATTGTTCAGCCTTTACTTCTGTCACTGTGCAACTGAATTTTTTGCCATCATTTTGGTTTCCTTCTTCCCATTCTTGGGCATATTATTGGGGAATGGAAGGGATAGGAATAGAAAAATAAGGATACTACACTTCCTTCCTTAGGTTTCTCCCATTCTTAGTGAATTACAATGAAACCACTGAATGATGCATTTAACTAATTACAGTGAATAAGTTCCAAAACTATTCACAAATTTTTTTCACATTCATAAGAAAACAGGGGACTAGAACTTACTATACTGGGTTTTAGAATGTACTAGAAATGGCAGACTGTACTCTAAATATGATTTCGTATGTCCCTAAAAGTGGTTTGGAAGGTGCTGGGAAGGAATAGGATATAGGTAGTGTGTATCTCCCTAGACTCTGTAAAATAGGAGGAGAATGGAAGTGTAAACAGTTCACGTGCTGGGAATACAATTGTGCAGTTTACAAACCTATCCTGCCTAGAGACAGGGGTAGTATCCAAGAAGACACTAAGTTGCTAAGCAACTTGTTTGTATGGTTTTGAATGCAAGCTTAGCTCATTCCCCTTGTAGTTTGTAGCATCAGCTATTTTTGTGGAGGAATGTTCTTTGTTGTTTGTTAAGGCTGGGATGTGGAGGATCAGGGCTTAGTTTCAAAATCTGTTGAGCACAGGCACATCAGTTCTCATTCTTGTTTTTTCCTCAAAGACAAAGTGAAATCCTTCCGGGCAGCTCTACAAGAAGAGGAACAGGCCAGTAAACAGATCAACCCGAAAAGACCACGTGCCCTTTGAAAATGGCCTCTGCTGCTAAAAGAATCATGAACCTGTACTGCTGTAGCACACATTTGTTACAAACCTAGTGACCGAGAGAACTCAACTACTTGAAAGTATAAAAATGTTAGAAATGTTTGTGGAAATCTCCTGTTTCTTATTCACCTGAATGACATTTTCAGTTTTATGTGAAATGCTCCTGATGTCTACAACATGCTTCTAGACCAGACAGCACAACCTGCAGGGTTCAGATCTGTGAAGCACTTTGTTTAAATATTTCATTTATTCCAGTAGTGAAATGTTTGGAAATACTTGCCATATTTTTAATAAAGTAAAACTGTGGCCATTAAAAAGTCACATCACTTCCTTCTGACCATGTTCAGTTTTATGACAAAGACCAGCTGTGCAGTTTAAAATTGAGGCATGCATGCACACCTCACTAGTGGTTTTACGTAACTTCTCTTCCACAAACAGCTGTGCTTAACTCTTCCCATTCTGTGCCTTGACGAAGGCTACTTAACCCTAAATATCCTCTTTTGGAAGCACAGCCTTAAAAAATACATTCCTTATTTGTCAATATAAATTACTTTAGTGTGTGTGTGTGTTTCAAGAAGACTTATTTTTTGGTGGATAGTTTCATTTCACAGGATGTGCCATATCATTTTAAGAGAAACTGCAGGCTGTTGAGAATGGTTGAACAGCTGGACATTCCATTTCTCGTGTGAAAATCTGGAATCTTGATTTATTTGAATACCATTAAAAATAGTTATATAATTTTAACATTTGATCTGTAACAATTAAAAAGAAAAAACCAAAAAAACCAACAAATCAACAAAAACCCACAAAAATATAAATTAGTTGATGTATTTTAAAGGGTAATGTTTTAAGTACTGAGGAGAGTTGTATCTTAGGATAATGCAGATAATATGATATGTGGTATGGTGTGATAATGCTATGTATGGATAAGTTAACTATCAAACTTTGGGGATATATATGTCCATACTGGCCTTTCACATACTGTTTTAAAAACTTGGATTTTGATGCATGACAAAGTTACATGTACATTAACCGTAGTTTGCAGGTAGCTTGAGTAGTTCTGTTGCTTTAAGAAGTAGCTAATACCTATTTTTCCCTTTGTACAGTGCCAGCAGCTGAAAAGTGGGGTGAAATTGCATCATTTGACGATTTTGCACAATACCTCTACCTAGCGCTAATAGAAATCCCACAAATACCTGAATTCTCACAAATGGCGCCATGTGTATCAGCACTTTTTAGGTGGTGGCACTCAAGTTATTTTTGCAAGTCAGTATGCAAAAAGGTTGACTTTTCATGTAAGAACTGTAGATCTCTCTAGGAGTTCTCCCTCTTTCCAGGACTTTGTATCGGCAGACTTTCCCTTGGAAATGTTTAAAAACTACTTTCGGATATACAAGCCTGTTTGTTTGTGCCAGGCCTGGAGGGGGGAATAAAGGGAAGGCAATGAAAAGAGAGTTAAATGAGCCAGAACTTCTTGTAGTGTTTAATGTTTGTATCTCCCATAGAAAGGTAGGCTATGGGAAGCTCTTGTCGCATCATGGTTAAAAATAAAAAATCCTCTTGTGTGTAAACATGAAAACTGAAACAATGTAGATTTTACATAATGTGTTTAATAAATTAAGCTATTAAATGAATTACATCTGAGAATTTCTGTTATGCTTTGGGAAGGGTTTCTGTTTGTAAGTACATCAGTTAAATTTTTGAAAAGGCCTCTCCTTTCAAAATAAAGCCAACTCTTATATACAAGTTTGTTATATGGAAGTTCCCCAGACCATTGTCCTGACTTTAATTTTGCAGCAGATCTTAAAAAAAAATCACACCTCTTTCTGAATATTTTTTAAAGATCATCACCCATCACAACTACAAGGAAAAAACCAGTGGAATAAAAGGCAATAACTTCTGTTAGCAGATGATATTACAGCTCATCATATGATATCAGAGGTTTTCTCTAAAGCTGCTCTAGACAATTGTCACTTTCTAAAAAGCTTCTGAAGACTGAGGCATCCCACAGGAGTAACAGTGGCTTCCATACTATGTGTCCATGCAAGCCTAGCACCACAACCAGGCTATGGCCTACTGTGGGTCCCAAAAGGACAGAAAAGACAGCACCTTTTTACAAAGCCCTCTAAATTACATCTGTCCTGTCAAGAAGCACATGCTAGCTGAAACTGTGTCTACTGCCACTCTTTGTGCCTGAGCCTGCTATAAGTTAGATCTACACCTGATACTGAAGCAGTTAGAATAAAGAAAAATTGATAGGGCTGGCTGTGGCACTTGAATTTCTGCAGCCCATTGCCATAACGGTCTGAAATTACTTGAATAGGATTCAAACAGGCTTATACTCTATTCCTCTCCAGTAAAACAAAAGCATTAAGGAAGTGTGACACGTATCTTCTGCAGCTGTTCCTTCTGTATCAGTCCAACCATATTTGTGGCTATCTACCTAACTCATCATTTGGTTCTGCATGAAGTGAATCAGCACTAGAATTACTGAATTATTGTGAAATAAATGTGCAATTCAGGTTTTGAAGTCAATGCTTCAGGATGTCAGTAAATTTGAGTGCCTATTTCTATACGTGCTTCTGAATCAATTACTTTAAAAAAAGCAATGGGATGTCAATGGGGCTGCTAGCTGGACTCAGGACATCTTTTTCAACCTTAATGATTCAATGATGTGTATAGATAAAGTTTTTCTTAGAGGAGGTTTTGCTAAATCGCATGCTCTGAATTTCACTGAAAGCTATGATCTGTGCTAAAACTTTTTCCTGCATTAACAGCGAATGAGTTACCTTAAAAAACAGCTACTTGAATTTAGTTACAAAAAAACCCAACCCTGTGGTCTGTGTTTACGAGCCCTGGCCCATTGGTAGGTTTTTTCCCAGTTTCTACAGTGGAGGAAAGGGTAAAGGCAGTAATATCAATGATATCAAGCCCACAAGGTAAATTCTTTTGTTTTCTCATTGGGGTTCTCTAAGAGAAGCAGACAACTAACAAGCTTGGAGTGCTGGTATTTACCAGACGCATGAGAGAGACAGGCATCTCAAATCAAAAGAAGTGTTTAAATACACTTTAAAACAAACACACCAATGATTGATTAACAAAAAAAAGCAATTACTACAACTTTCCTTTTGTTGTCCAGACCCATTATGGGTTGTACTGTTGAGTATTGTACATGAATATACTGAGATGAAGTCCATCATTGGAGAACATAGATTTCACTTATCATCAATCCATGTTTTGGATATATATATAGGAAAACACAAGTCATGACGCAGTCCAGCACCTTGCTTCAGCTCTGAAAGAATTTACTGCTTACTGAGCAGCAGCTTCTTGCCTACTGTCTGTGATAGAACCATATCTAATATTTTGAGTCCAAGCATACACACTGTATTCTGTTCATTGCTTTTAGGAGGAGCTTGTCCCACTGCACTCACTCTGGCTTGGGTAAAACTTTGGTGAAAAGTACAGCATCTTTCGTTCTTGTAGGAGTATCTATGAAAAATGGATGCCTTCTGAATTGAAGCCATGTAGTAATCTGAAAGATTGAAATATGTGTATTACAATTCTAGCAATTTAAACTTCAGCTTGACGCATTTTTACGATGTGCAAAGAAAATAGCATGAAAGCAGCCATCACTGATCAGCCACAAAGAAAGAATTTTAACAAATCTGAAACCAGAAGTTATTAGCAAATTTGCCATTTCAGAGACGCAGGTTTATTTTCAATGCAGTTACTTATGTTGGACCCTACCAGGTTCACTATGTGTTTTCAGAGAGCATTACCTGTCTTAGTTCTCCAAATGAGAAACAGCTAGGAACTTTTTATCTTCAATTACAAGAGGATTAATAATGCCACCGGAAGTAAGAGTGGATTATAGCAATTAATCATTCACATTTAAAATTATGCTATAGACTATAGCCTAATCCTCAAGGCAGAGAAAGGCCATGTAAGACTCTAGAGAAATTTTAATAAAGAATTTACACTGTGGCCATTTTTAAAGGAGACACAGAGGGTATAATACACAAACACCTGAAACAGGGATCCGTAGCTAGTTGCTCTCAATATTATAAACAGCATTTAAAATAAATAAGTAGGCCTTAAGTATTCAGGACTGGAAGCAAGGAGTGTACTAAGAGGGAAACCCTACTATTCCTGTGCAACCCAATACTAATCAGATGTAGATAGAATTTAAAGAAGCTTAAAAGGAAGGCATAAAGAGAAAAAAAAAAGAATACCGAATGAAATCATCTATATCCATTGAACGGGCTCGTTTTTCAGAGTAACCAGTATCTTTTAGAACTGTCTGTATTTTCTCTGCAATTTTGAAATTTTCAGGGATTTCCTGTCAATGAAAAGTGGGATAGAAATTATTTTCCATTCAAAACACAGAGAAGGCTCATTTAAATAATCTAATTATTTCCTGCTCTTAGAACAAGTTTCAAGTGAAAAAACGTAAGTTATGCTTTTTCTATTATGGATTATTGTATTATTCTGTTGAATCTGAATTTTTGTATCTCAGTTCATTCATTATACATGACTCACAACAATATTGAAAAGCGGACAAGAAATATTAAATTAGTAAAAGACCTTGAGACATACATATATGGACAATATTGTAATAATATACTTGATTTTAAGCTTTTATACTATGATTTAATTATAATTACCCTTTTAGATTTTTCACTAAGAAAAGAGACAAGTTCCTCCCACCTTCAAACTCTTTTGGAAAATCTTTGATACATTAAGCTTTTCAATGTTAATTTTTTACTCTTATAAAAGTCAGAATGTAGGTCACAGTACACAGAAATAGAAGAGATTAAGAAGGAACTTACTGTATTATGTAAGGAACAATGAACTCGGTAATTATGATCCAGCAACTGCTCTACTGCACTTGATCTGAAAGAAATACACGTTTGCATGAAAACTGAACTGTAACTATTGTTCACTCAATTGGTAGTTAATGTCTACTATAAAAAACTGTAACAATTACACAGAAATGGTCTTTTTAAAAAGCTGCCTGGTTTTCTTCTAAAAGAAAAAGGTTGTGACACATTAGTATAAATCTTCCACCATGGTTTATCGCTGACTATGCTATGCATTTGCACAAAAGAAATGGTTAACTGGTTCTCTGATTGAAGTTACTTACTTAAATGCTGCAGAGAGTGTCTTGTTTTTCCTAACAAAGGCTATCCTTACCAGACCATCCCACTCCTGGAATGGAAAATTTCATAATTTTAGAAAGTAACATACAGCTACTACAAACAAGAACAGTCACTGCTGACACCTTCAGAACAATACTGAACACAAAGGAATACCCTTCATGGAAATGTCCTTGTAAACAACACAAAACCAGCTGTATCTTGGGCAAAGCAATACAAATGGAGGAGAAAATATTTCACCCCCAAAACCCTTTGAATTGTACTTTTTCATGCCTAGGTGTTATTATGTGCAGAGAAGGCAGACAATTGAAGAAAATCTGGCTAACCTTGGGCAAGGCTGAAATGGTCTTAAAGCGTTTTAAAAATTAAGAATACTCTTCTATAACATTTGTCTTCTGAGATTACACACACTCATCTGAAGATAAATCTCATATATTCCTTTGATCAAAACCTGCAAAATTATCAGCCAGAAACATCTCTGGGAGACGTAAACTATGATGAAAGGGACATTAGTTCTCAAAGTGACCGTGGTCTTATGAGTGATACTGTACACAAAGCTGCCCCAGCTGATGGTGGCATGTTCTGTTAACACAAGCCTGATCAACAGAGAAATAAGCATTTTGGAAACTCCAATGAGTTTCTAATACAAACTGGTAGTTTGTATTAGAATCAGCACATGGAATTGAGTAGAAAGTGTGAAGAAATACGAAATTATCACTAACATGTTACGTTAAGTATACACTGCTCACCTGGAAGTTGATAGGTGGTGGTGGGTTCTTTGGTTCTATCCTGACAACACTGGATTCAACTTTGGGAGGAGGCCTGAAGTTGTTCTTTCCAACCTGTTAGATAAGAGCAGTCAAAGAGCTGTGTGAATAAGCAACAAACTCTTCACACCCCTTGCAACACTCTTCTTCTGTGTTAGACAGCCGAGCTACCTAAAGGCAGAGTGACGTACCTTCATCAGATGGTCCACTCGAGCCAGTAACTGAGTATTAATAGAGAGCCTGCAGTACAGCTTGCTTCCTGGTTTTGCAACCAAACGAAGGGCAAATTCCCTTTGAAACATAAGGATTGCACACCTGAGAGTAACAGAAATGAGAAAACTGATTCTAAGTATTCAGTTTTTATGTCAGCAGCCAACTAGCACACTTTAGAAAACACACAATTTGCCTCAGCACTTAGAAGAGTAAATGTTCGTAATAAACAACTCTGCCTTGATTGCTGTGTTGAAAAAAAACCCCAAAACCCATCACAGAACTTGGTGAAGCCATCCACGTCTCCTTAAAGCTATTACATAATTTGATTATCCATACTGCTAAATGGATCAGGATCAAAGAGACAGTCTAGTCTGCGAGTTGCCTGACTGTAATAAATCATTTAGAGTAACTCTCTGCTGAGTCCTTCAAATCCAAGCTTTCCAAAAATTGACTGATAACGTTACCAATGTTCCTCTGAGACAAATCAAAAGCTGATGATGTACTGATGTCTGGCACACAGACAGGACAGTTACATTTTTAGATCAGACAAGAAAGTCTGACGTTAGCAAGACTTGGTTGGCACTGATTCTACCCCTTCCAGCCTAAATTAGAGAGGAAGGTATTTGAAATGCTATGATGCCCTGCTTATCCCTGGAATAATACCTAGTTACAATACTAAGGAGATGCAACTCCTGTTTTTATCTCCTGGGCACTCACTGCTGCCAAGTTTAAATTTTCTCCTCATGCTCAATACATCAACATAAACTTAATTTCCAGGCACTGTCAGAGTATGCATTACAGAAGAACGTTAGTGCAGCTCTGATCCATCAAACTTAGGAATCTTAGGAACTAAAAAATACTGGATTTGAAAATACTTTTAAAACTGTTTTTCTTCCTCCCAGGTAATACAGAGCTCTGTTCTTCCACATACCTGAAAAAAGGTCGATGAAGCAGTAACTTGAAAACAAAAGGTGAAGAAATCTGAGAAAAAAAAATGAATAATGTTACTATAATTTCTGGGAAATCAGCCTTTAAAAATAAATTTTTTAATGTTGTTGTATGCTATGTTGTTTGTCCCGTACCTGGTAAGGCAAGTTAGCCACACATGCATCAAAGAATGGTAAATCTGTTTTCAAGACATCTCCAACCTTGATTTCAAGTTTGTTTGCTAGACACCTGGGTGAAAAGATACACTGTGGTTATCCTCAGAGAAGCACTGTTGCCACAATTTGTACCAAAGTAGTTCCGCTGCTTCAAGTGCTCCCTGTTTCCATAATTGATACGTACGTGCCCTGGACTCTCTTCTGAAGCTCACCAACAAGTCTAGGGTCAATTTCACATGCAATAACCTAAAAAAAAAAAGTATATATTTGCAACTCCATGCATCTCCTAACTGGAATTTAATCATAAAAACCCCAACCCTCTATCTGTTGCTGCGGGTTTAAAGAATCCTTTCAAAATCACTATTAGGCTGTGCACCTTCCACCCTCTCCAAATACAAGCAAGCTTTACCATATAAATGGATAACAGCCATGTAGTTTGATAAAACCACACAAAATTTATGTGTTCAGCTAAAAACCCACTGGGATTATTCATATGTTAAGAAAAGTATCAATGGGGTAATTCTACTTATGTTCATCACACCCATGAAGACCCTTCTGTTTGCCATAGTCTGAGCCACAGCACAGTCAGAACCTGGGAAGGGGGTGCATGTGAGAGAATTTGCATTTACTTTTTTCACTTTCTCCAGCATCTTTACTGTCAGGTTTCCAGTTCCCGGGCCCACTTCCAGAATGACATCCGTGCGGCGCAGGGCAGCCTAAGGACAAACAGCATTTGAGTGCTTCCCCAGCACCAATTCCGTGCAACCATTTGACTTTAGAATGAAACTCAGCGCTTTTGACACAGTAAGAAACCGGAACGGGTCCCCAGGCAGCGTGAGACTCGTTTAGAAAGGAAGGAGGGCAAGCGGGGAGCAGGACAGTGTCCTGGCGCCGCTCCATGCCAGCAGCCAGCTCAGGAGCGAAACCAGCACCGGCCCCGGCGCCCAGAGCCCAGCCGCGGGTCCCACCTTCTCGATGATGCTGTTCACCACGAGGGGGTTCTTCAGGATGTGCTGCCCGGCCCCGGTGTTGAAGAGGATGCCTAAGGAAGAGACCGGCGTGTTACCGCGGGCAGCCGCCGGCGCCCCGCCAGCCCCGGCTCGGCTGCGAGCGCCGGCCCGGCCTCCGCTCCGGCATCTTTCCCGCCCGCCCGGTCCGGTCCACACTCACCGCCGGCGCGGCCCTCCCGGCGCTCCGGCCGCTTCCCGGCCCGCGCCTTGGGCATCGCGGCGGCTCCGCTCCGATCGCTCCGGCCGCGCCCGCCCCGCTCCGGCCCCGCTCCGGCCCCGCTCGGCCCCGCTCCGGCCCCGCTCGGCCCCGCTCGGCCCCGCGCTCCACGTGCCGCGCAGCACCGCAGCTGGCGAGCGGCCCCGCGTGCGGCCGGCGGGCGCGGCAGCGCCCCCTGGCGGGCCGGCGGACCGCGGCAGCAGGAAGGGCGCGCGCGTGTGGCGGGCTGCGCGCGCGCTCGATCCCGCCGGGAAGGGCGGGGTCCGTCCCACCCCGCGTGCACGGGAGCAGCCGTGAGACCCAAGGGACCGGGGCCAGCAGGGACGGCGGGAGTCAGCGGGCCCACAGAAGCTTTATTAATAAATGGCACACGGCCTAAGAGTGGGTGTGTTTAGTACCCTGACCTAGCCCGAAGGGAGACGGCAGTGGGTTTGGGATAAGGGGACAAGGTGGAAAGGAGAAGAGAAAATGAGAGATGAATGAAAGAGGGGGAGAGAGAGCAAAGAGGGAAGGGAAGGGAAGGGAAGGGAAGGGAAGGGAAGGGAAGGGAAGGGAAGGGAAGGGAAGGGAAGGGAAGGGAAGGGAATTTTCCAGGGCGACCCTCATCAGTCCCTGCCGATGAGATAGCGATGAGATAGCCGCTCAGGGCCGAGCCTCGGCGCCGGTGCCGTCACTCCCAGCGCTGCCCCGCCAGTGGAGCACGCTCGGCTCTTCAGTCCTCGCTGTGCTTTTTGCTTTACTTTCCGTACCTATCTTTAGCACTGTGTTCTGACAAGAACGTGATGCCCCGCCCGTGCCGCCCAGACCGTGCCGGGAAGGTTTCCGCCAAGCGCGCCGGGATCCCCGGGCCCCGCGCGCCAAACCGCTCTGCGCGCGCGCAGCCGCCGCCTGACGTCAGCGGGCAGCGCGCTCCGGGGGCCCCGCCCCTCCGCCCCAAGCCCCGCCCCCGCCGCCCCAGGCTCCGCCCCCTCCATCCCTGTGTTTGCCGGCGGCGCGGCGCGGGCCGCGCTCGGTTGTCGCGGGGAGGTGACGTCAGGGCCGCGCGCCGGGAGGCGGAGGAGCCGGCGCGGCGCTCGCTGCTCGCGGTTCGTGCGGGGCCGGGAGGGAGCGGGAGAGGGGCAGGGGCGGCAGCTGGCAGCGGGACGGAGCCCGCGGCACGGAGCCCCGGCGCTGTGCCGCTGCGGGCGGCGCTGCTCGCACGCACTCGCTTCGGCTGCTGCTCCGCCGGCTGTGCCCCCCTTAGCGCTGCCCGGGGCGGCGCGGCTCCGGCGTGGAGTGCCCGCCACGGTACCGGCCCCGGGGCACCGCCCCCGGGGTTAAGGCAGCTAGGCCGCCCGTATCTGTCATACCGGCCGCGGCAAAGGGCCTGCTCGGAGCTGGAAGTAAATAATTGTTACCTAATTCCAGGGAACAGTTTCCCGCTTCCTCCTTGAAACAGTTTTTAGTCAGGCTGGAATTAATGGAAGGCATGGGAGGAAGATGAGGCGTTAACTCGAGGGAACTTGTTTTTTGGGGGAAGGGGCGCGTACTCGCCTTTATTCCAGGTGGTTGTTTTCTTCCTGCAGGCTGAAGAACAGCAGTTTTTCTGCAGAGCAGTCTTCCCTTAATCAGAGGCAGGCTCAGTGCAGCAGTGGTGAGTTATTTCTCCAGACTGTTACCGTACAAGACAGCAGTGTGTAAAATACAAGAACAAGGCCCTAAATGCAATGGTGTTGCTGCTTCCCACTTACACTCCCGTGTGCCTTGCTGCCCGTGTCTCATACGTGAAGTCATCTGTAACATATTTGGTATGTCTTTTAAATCAGCTCACACAGCACATCAGCAAAATGCTGCCGAATTCAAATTATATTCATGGCATGTAAGATATACATGAGTTTTTGGAAAATGCACGTTCCTTATGGAGTTTGGTTTCTTCAGACTTCATGGTAACACCAAGTTTGTCACTGCTCTGTTTTTCTTCTCTCTCACTGTACTGTTCTCCTCAAGGACGTTTATTATCATGTGTGTAAATGATAAAAGTGTGTGTTGCCCATGCTTTACATATAACATTTTGAAACTGCATCGGCAGAAGGGGGATTTAACTGTAGTTAAAATGAAAGGGTTTAAACCTGATTCAGAACATGAGGACTGACTGAAACAGGCATTTCCATTTCAGCTGTTTGGCTCTAGTTTTTTCTTAAGCGGTCTGTCAGGTCTTTTTGAAAATCCATTAAATTAGATGAGCTAGGAAGAACTCAAAAGAACGAGACTGACTGTGTAGTATTGGTCATCCTAGAAAGTTACTATTAAACATTACAAATATTCTTACATTGTCTCTATCCGTTTGTCTTTTCCTGTGTCATCAGTGTCGAACCCTGTGACTGTAGTTTTTGAGTTAATCCTTGGAATTGTCTCACTCATTTCTTTACGCCTTGTTTTTCTGTTGGGAATTTTTGGTCACTTTGGTG
Source organism: Passer domesticus (assembly GCF_036417665.1). NCBI lineage: Eukaryota > Metazoa > Chordata > Aves > Passeriformes > Passeridae > Passer > Passer domesticus. The sequence continues at coordinate 21,117,781 of NC_087512.1, forward strand.
GTTACTATTTAATATCAAAGTTCATTCTTCTGCTCAGATTATCTGATTGGTTTTCCTTAACATTGCTGTCAGCCTTGCTTGTTGCTGTCCTATATTACTGTGGTCCTCACTGTTCTTAGTTCTTGTATCATTTGTGTCTTCTGCATGCTTTTTCCAGACCTAGGTTTTAGTTTTAATGTTAGATTTTTGTAAAACTGAAATTTTGGAAATTCTGCTCCTGTGTTTCTCTCACTAGCAGTATGGGAATAAAACACCTCTGACTGTTTCCTGCTCAGACATTTTTGCCTTCTGTACTGTGGCTTAAATTGGGCAAACTTCAGATAGCTTGGTTCACTTACATAAGAAAAATTAATATGTAGGTTCTGAAAAATTTTAGTAATGCTTAACATTAGTCATTGTGTTTTGGTGATTCCTGTAGTTGTTAGTGAGTTTAAGTAGTACCTTCAATAACCAGGACAGTTTTGGTTCTTTTGGGTGCATTCTGCAGTAGGACTGTGAGCTTGTGGCATGATCGATACAGATGCTAGAAAAGAGATTAATGGAGGAGTTTGTAGAAGGCTGGAGAGAAATCAGTGTAACTGCCAACTCTTCCTGGAGGTGACTATCCTTGCTAATGTATCATATCTGCATGACTGAATGCCAGAATTTGTGTTACACATTTCAGGAGTTCTTGTGGCTTTTCAGCATGGAAACTTTGTTTTTCCTGTTTTCCTTGAAATGTGCTGTAAAGGACAGTCCCAGTTTTCTACTTGAACCTTCTGAGCTGCAGGGTGTAGCTTTATAGTTGTTTGTTAGTTGTTTAATCTGCTGATAAGAAGCAGCAAGTCTTCTTTGTAAGCACTCTTCAGGGAATTAGTTTTAGGTGTCTGCAAAGTCTTCCTTAGGTTCCACTGTCTTAAACAACATTAAACATTACCTCCTCGCAGGTAGTTTGCTTTAGACCACAGGCTATCCTAGTAGCTCTGGCCTCCCTGCAGTTTGCTCCTTCTTGAACTGAAGAGAGCGAGAACTGTGAGAACCAAGCTGGAAATGGGGTCCTAGGAGCCATCTCAGACTGGGTAAAGAAGGATAACAACATCCCCAGAGCCACTTGTGCTCTTGAAGTAGCCCAGAATATATTTGCACTATGGTCAGTGAGAGCGCACTGTGTTTTGTTGAATGTGTTTATGGCTTTGTCTTCTTCTGATTTCATAAAATCTTAACTGAGTTTATTCTTGCACCTTCTTACAGTTGGAAAGAATTAATTGCATTCTTAACAAAAGAGAGCAAAAATACACAGAATTAATTGTCTGCATATGAGTGAGTTGTTACACTGCAGTCTCTCGGAAAAAGTGAAGGAGGGAGGTGTTTAGCAATGAAACCCTTGGTTTTGTACCTCTTCAGATGTTTAGCAGTCACTGATTTCTTTTCATTGCTGATGTGATTTTAAAATTAGGATGTATTTTAGTGTGAAGGGAAAAGAACCTAGATACCTTTTTGTCAGTATCAGAAGCCTTGACTGTTAAGAAAAAACATTAAACTGGTGTGGCTAGTATAAAACTAGAACATTTAAGACACTTGAAATAGTATTGAAGAGTAAAATGTTTTTGCAGATACCCCCTTAGAAAAGGAATTAAAGAGTAAAGAATAGAACAGAAGTAAAACTTTGTCACTTAAAGAAAGAAGATGAAGGAGTTTGCAAGTGGAAATGAAGTATAGGACATTATATGATAATGACGAGGAACTGTTGTTGCTATTTGTGGTCTCTGAAGACACTAACTCATTATGCTAAGGGGTGCCATTTGAGTGTTATTTTTATTCTAGGTGTTACTGTGCTTGGCTTTTTTCCTGTCAGCTGAGACTTAAGAACATACAATTGTCAAGTTCAGTATTGTCGTATCCAGTGGGATCTTGGAGAGCATCTTTTTCATGTGGGGTGTGGATAGTCTCTTTTCCCTTTTGCATGACAGAATTCTGGCATGGCAGTAAGAGTCATGCTTGGGTTTGCAGCTGACTGCATTGAAATTTCTAGTGAAAGGGATTTTTTTTCCTTCCTCCGAAAATGTTTGTGTGCAATTTGGTCCATGGACATGGACCACAGAAAAGCAGGAGAAGGCAATGGACATTCCTGATACTGCTCAGTGTTTATTGCGAAGACACAGACTGACGTTAGTAAATAAAAAAGGGAAATGACACCCTTACTCAGTAATCAAACCTGGAAATTCTGGCTGTTGTGACACAAATGCAGACATTGCCTTCCTTCTAAGAATGTGTTGCTTATAAGGTTGACAGACTCTGCCAAAATTTCTATAGGTGCCTCATGTCTCTGAAAGTACCCAAAAGACAATAGCTATTTGGCTCACCTCGAGTTTCATCTCTAGGACAGTGTTGTAGATATAGCTCGGTAGTGAGTAAAGCTATAGAAGTCCTATGCACTAGAACAAGAAAGTCCTTGTCCGTGTGATTTAACCAATGTGATTTAAGCAACATTTTGCCTTTCCCATGCAACAGGTGAAGCGGGAGATGTGAGAGGTGAGGATTGCCTCTATCCCAGACTTTTAGAGCCAGTATTCACAGCCTTTGCAGTTCTGTGGGGTTAAGAGCATCTGTATATGCTCTGTGTAAATTAGGGTCTGAAGAGCCCTGGTTTGTCAATTAAAAAAAAAAAAAATGAGGGCAGTGTGAGGGTGTCACAACAAAGATTGGAGAGATCTGGGTTTAAACTCCCAAGGTGCAGTCTGTCTGCTGCAGGAATACCTTTCACATTTGCATCTGTACTTGGCAGTAATTGTATTTTGAGCAGATCTCACTAAGGTGGGAGCTGGTGCCCTCAATTGTCAGTTGTCTTTACCGGGGGCATGCAGAGAATAAGCTCCCCATAGAAATCCTGTCAGTGAGAGGGGAAGGTAAGGACTTTGTCAGAGTTGAAATTACATGCTAGGACATGCATGTAATGGCATGTGATTACAAGCCTGTAGTGGCTTGACATTGTTTGAAGTCACGTATTTCTCCTTGCTCCTGTAGTGTCCTCCGGTGTTTGTGGAACAGTGTGCTTAGATGGCTTGACTTTTTGGCTTGTTTGGGTTTTTTTGTTGTGTGTGCCCCCGGTATCCCACCTTTTGCCTTTGGGTGGGCAGTTATGGCTCAGTCACAATTTGTAATGTTTACATTTGTAAGTTTACATCACATTTGTAAGTTTACATCACATTTTATCAAGAGCGTGAAATAAAAGCCGCTTGCTGTTCTGTTTGCTTTTTTATGCCTAGCACATTTACCTGTCAGCAATGTGGTGTGAAAATGATAGGAAACTTGATCCAAACCAAAACCTGCATTTTTCCTGCTCCTTCCATCTTTGGGTATTTAAGGGGTTTAGGGAGAAGCAGAGGGTTATACCATTTATTTTGGTGACTGTATCTCTTTGTTTTAGCGTAACTAATTTGTAACTAGCTTAAACTGCGAATTTGAGTTTTGTACAGTAAGGATTGATTAGAAATATTTTGTTGAAATTTTATTTATTTTCTTTCTTTTTTTTAATAGAAATTAATACAAGTAAGACTAGTGACTTACTAGAAGAAAACAGAAACTGTTAGGAGGAATTTTTAAAAAGCAGAAGCAATAGACAGCGTTTGTTGCATCTCTGCCATTTGTATTTGCTACACATTTATTAGACTTTTTTCCAGTTAATTTTTTGCTACCTAAATCATACAGAATATACCACTTCATTAAATATTTTACAGTTATTTATAAACATTTTTTTTAGTTGAGCCATCTTCACGGAGATTATTATTTTTTAATTCAGTTTTGCTGTTTGGCTTGTGATGCCCTCATCCAATGATCTTTACATGGGATCAAAGAGCAACTACGTAAATTCATTGAAGACTATATCTTGAGGGCTGTTAAATTCCCTGCCTCTTAATAGAAAATCCTTGAACCAGAGTTTTCTGGATGATAAGCCAGCCTTATGTAGAAATTTAGACCTGGATATCTGCTGTGGTTTTGACAGAGGAAGAGCATTGGGTTAAATAAATTTTTGTTCTGACCCACTAAGCTTAGTTTGAATTTTCTTGATGTTTTTTTTTCAGCAGTAGCTCAAACAGTAGCTGCTCCAGTTTTTACATGGAAGTACAAACCTTTTCAAGAATGAGAAACATTATTAAAAAAGAAGCAAATATTTCACTTTGATTTTGTTGTTGTTCTTTGTTGTTATCTTTAGAACTGCCAGCTAATTGTTTTGAAATAAGAAGCTGAAAAAAGTCACCTGTTTTTTTGTGCTGGCATTTTACTAACTTAAATAAGTATGTCTTCTAATGAGAAGTGTTCTAGATGGAGTATGTAAATTTCCAGTGGAAGCCAAAGCCTTCAGGTTTCTCCTCCTCCTTCTTAACCATGTTATCCTGGAGGTGGTACCACTGTTGCTGATGGGCTCAGCCTTGGCCCAGTGGCAGGTGTGTTGGGAGCCATCTGGCACTGCCTCTGCCAGACATGTGGGAAGCTTCTTGCAGCTTTTCACAGAAGGCACCCCTCTAGTAATGCCCCCCTTCTGCTCCCTTGTGCACAGCTGGTTAAGGCAGAAAGATTGGGAGGTTTTCACATGGGAAGTATAGAGCAGAGATGGCATTACCTGTTCAATTATTGCTGTAAGGAGAGATGTGATTTTGTGTTTCATGGGTTTAAATATAGACTTCCTTTAACCTTAGGACCTTCAAATTTTAGTCAGCTTTTGTAGAGGATAGTTGGAGATCTGGAGATGAAGAACTTCTTTCTTAGGGGTGTAAATATTTTTTTCAATTGTGCAGTGCTATTACTGGTATAAAAGTTCTCCAGTATTGTGGCTAGTTTTGTTGTTAAGGTGATTTTTCTAAAAAAATCGAAATTTTGAAACCTGTGTGAGAATAAATTTCATATATCCCACTTTCTTACTATTATTATAACAATTTTAATCTTGATATTTTTCCTGAAAGTGGAAAAATAAACCATTTTTCCCATTAAACAAAAACAAATCACAGAGTCATAACAATTGGAAAAAGACCTCCAAGATTGAGTCCAGCCTTTGACGCATCATTACTTTGTCAGCTACACCACTGCACTAAGTGCCACATCCACTCTTTTCTTGACCACTTCCAGGGATGACAACAACTCCACAGCTTCTCTGGGCAGCCCATTCTGATGCTTAACAATCCTTTCCGTGAAGAAATTCCTCCTGATGCCCCACCTGAACCTCCTTCTCTCTCCTCTTGGAAGAGAAGCTGTTCTTTGTTTATTTAGAAAACTTAACTATATGAGTATTCAACTGTGTGTGTGTTACTAAAACTGTCTGTTTTTTTATAAGCAGAAAACAGACTTCATAGTTTCATTCATATATGCCTTTTTCTTTTGTAACATTGTTTCTGTCGTCATTATAAATGTAATTTCTGTCATCTGGAGAGCTGTGTTTTGTTTTGCCTTTGTAGAGTACAAGGGTGCAAAAGGATGTATATACACTGGAAATTTGGCAATATGCATTTGTAGTTCAGCTGGTTAGCATTTGTATGCTAAATAAGAAGGAAACCAAAGATATTGAGGAAAATTCTGTATCATGTAAGACTGTGAGACTTAATGCTTTCTTTTTTAATTAATATGAGTTGTTTGGATGAATCTGAATTATAGAATGTGACTATATGAATGTGTCATTTTCTCTCTTGAAGGAAAAGTAAAATGGAAAAATGTTATTAATCTCATTTTGCCTCTTTCAGACAACCCCATGGTTTGCTCTGCTTACAGCTGAGTAATTACCTCTAGTTGCAGTTTTGCTCTTAGCTGCTGTGCTTCACAAGAGAGGTAACTGTTTTACAATCAAAATATTTCCTGCAGTTTCCTGCAGATCTAGAAAATGTGCTTGTAATGATCTATTTAATGCTTGTTCCTTCTGCTGAGAGATTTCTCAAAGCAAATAGTTCTATCCCTGTACCTCATCTGCCTGTGAGTGGGTGTCATGCTATCTTTACACTGTGTAGTCTAATGAAAAATGAGTGTGGGGTATTTGGATAATAAGAATGGAAAATACCTGTCTGTATTTGCTCTCTTTTTCTCATTAAGTGTATTTTTCTCCCGTTTAAATATTTTCAGATTTTCATGGATCTCAACAGTGCTAGCACTGTTGTTTTGCAAGTCTTGACGCAAGCTACTAGCCAAGATACTGCAGTGTTGAAGCCAGCTGAGGAACAACTGAAGCAGTGGGAGACACAGCCAGGTTTTTATTCAGTCTTGTTGGTAAGATACAGTGGAAAATGCTGCTAAGTAAACTGAATGATTTTGAGTACTGGTCTCTAGAACATGGTAGAGCCATGACCTCTCGCTGAGAGAAGCCCTGAGTTGTCATGGTCCAGGCAGTAGAATCCTTATGCTGAAGAATATGGTAGGCATTGTCAAGACTGTATCTCAAAGTAAGCTCTTTTCCCAGGTGGAAAGTGGAATTCAGAAAGTGGAAATCCAGCCTCTAGCAGTATGAGTGGGCAGTAGTGCTAAATCTTTTATTTGCCTGTTGTGAATTGTGGATAGTAAAAGGCCGAGAGGGCCCTTCTCAAAGGACGGGCCTTTACTACCTCAAGAGGCAGGGGATCTTTCACATACCAAGGCAGTAAGGACCTTTTTTTTTTTTTGTGGAGATGATGCTTTATGAACATTTAAATAGAATTTCCCTCATGCTTTCTATTGCATTGTGTGATACCTCTCTGGTATGGCTTTACTTTTTGTAAGTGGAGGGAGACTCCCAGGGAGATTAACTGACCTGGCTGTTGTAGCTTTAAGGTCCTGGAATGCGGAAGGTGAATACTTCTGAAAGTGCTACAACCATTGGTGAAATGGATGCATTAATATGGTCAAAATGATGACAACACAGTCAAAAAGGAAATGAAACTGTTTCAGCAAAGACACTTGAAAGTTAATACTGTTGTTATTCTCCAATATCTACGCATATGTTTATAGTAGTCTTAAAAACACATGTAAAATGTTTTCTCTACAAACATCTGTCCTCAGTGCATGGATGGAATGACTCAGATTTGTAGGGTGACATGTTCTGTTCTCTGTAGACCCTCTGATTTGTTTGGAAAGTTGAAGGTGAGCCCGAGGATGTAGGGAAAACAATAGAAGAAGATACCTTGAGCTGTCCAATTTAATTTTATGCGCTGCTTTTGCAATAGTGTAGCTGTGGTGGTAAATGATCTTGATAGAAAACAGCAGGAATTGCCACTAGTGTTTTTTTTTCTCTGAATGTTTGCTTTGAGACCTTAAACCTCAGGGTGTAAGCGAGTTGAGCACTCACAGGTAACTGAAACAGATATGAGTTAATTTTAAATTTAAGGGCTAAAAATTCAGGTGTTTAGATGTTTGTCAAAGATGTATGTGCTGGTACATAGTATACAAATGCTGATAATTTTTTTAATGTGGTTAGGTGGATTTGTTGGGGCCACATCAGCCTTTAAGTGTAAGTGTATTGATATAGTGTATTGATTAGTCTTTAAGTGTATTGATATAGTCTTCCAGCCTAAATGAGTGAAGTATCTGCTTCTTTGTTTAACTTGATCAGATGGCCTGTTTGGGAGAGAAAATAGTTGGCATCTTCTTGGTGGAGCAGAAAAGGGTGCAGGGAAACAGGTTAATGTAAATGTAGAGTGGGTAAGACAGCTGATATCTGTGGGTTGTGGCAAGTAATATAATTACTTCCTGTGAGATACACTTGCTTCTGGGACAGTCAGAGTAGAAAACATCATAAAGAAGCATGAGACATGCATCCTTGATCCTGCCATTTTTAGTACCTAGTGGAGTTGCTATCATTACTTTTCTCTGTTTCTCTTTTGAGGGTATTACATATCTTTTGATTCAGAATTGGATGGTTTTGAAAAAAACCTCTGTGCAAGTTATATCAGTTTGTATATTGGCTTCATTCCTGTTCTGTCTATGACAGTATTACTGTGTTATATTAAATACTTCATGTTTTTGGAAGTTCATATGAAGATACAGAGTGTAACGAGAAGTTCTACTTGTTTCTGTGCAGATTCTTTGGTCTTTTTTTTCATTTTTTATCTAGGTCTGGTCTAGTTTAAAGGTTTTTTTTTATCTGTGGAAGCTTTGCTTCTGCTAAATATTTTAGCAAGGAGAGGAATAGTTGTTTGTAAGATGAATGGAAGTTTCAGTATGAGTAGCTTGGGTTTTCCATGTTTCATTTCTTTTGAAATGTTATTTTTTGCTATATGGAAGTGGTGTTTGAAGTTAGTTGTTAGTATTTTAATATGCTTAAATTGCATTTGGGAAAGGTCAAGTCTTTCAGAGATTCAGTCTGTCTTCCTAAATGAGCTTTGGGGAAGGAGAGCATATTACCTACAGATCATTTTCATGTTGTGTTGTATTTTTGGTGGGTTACCACCTTTCGGATATTTTTCTACAATTGCTAGTTTTGAAGTTGATATCATTGTTGGCATGTAAGTCTGTTTACTTAATAGTGATTGTTGGGGATTTTTTTTGGGTTGGCCACTACCTCTAGAAAGATGTTACTATTAATAAAAATAGATTTTGAGAGAAAGTTAGGTCTTGAATTCATAGTGAAAATGAGGTCCGAGGTTTCTACAGTGCTGAGTTATTTGAAAGGTTTGTTTATGCCTGTGTTTGCAGGCATGGTGCCCAAAAGTAGCAGTTACTTTTGACCGGAATCCCTACATTTTTCAGGTCCCTTCATACTGGACTTCTAAAAGCAATGAATAGAAGTGGTGCACTCTTTCTGCAGTGTCCTGTATAGTGAGAACAATGAGTTCACACATGCTTGCTCTCTAAAGGTGGGAGTAATGATGTCTCACCCCTTGAGAACGATCCATCTGAAGCAGTAGAAAACAGGAGGAGAGCTGCTGTTCAGAGTACTACCTGTGTTGAGATTCAATAGCCTAGCTTTATTTTAGTTTCTCTTGATTGGTTAATTTTACACTATTATCATACAAAATAACTCCTCTGTGTTTGTCTGTATGTACATACAGAAAAATAAAAGCATATATATATATAGATACATATATATGTATGTATCTACAGATATGTAACTTTTTATTGGTAGAAACTAATTTCCTAATTTCCTAAGCATAGTCGAATTTGAGAGTTGCAGACCTACCAGGTCACTGTTTTAGAAACAGTATTGGTAGACAGGATGGTTCTTGGCATATTAATAAGTAACATAATGAATAAATAACCTGAAGACTGGGTTTTGATGAGAATAAGGAATTAACCTGTATTCTGCAGTGGCACAAACTTCTGAGAGCTATGTTATCAAAGAATGTAAAAAATGTCTGATTATAGTAGTTACTGCCCTTATATTTCTTTCTCTGCCAGACAAGATTAACAATACATTTGCCTTTTATGTTTTTCTAAATAAATCAAAATTTGGACTAGTGATAAACATTTTTTTTAAACTCTAAAAATTTATGTTTAGTGTTTTCACTTCCCTGTCAAATGATGATTAAGGCTTTTTGTCTATGTACACCCATATCATGGTGGTGTGTATATTTCTACATATTGTATTAACGCATGCCTTGATATTTCTGTGTTGCTTGTGGTATCTTGAGCAGTTTTAAACTTTTTTTTAACAGAATATCTTTACAAATCATAGCCTGGATGTGAATGTAAGATGGTTAGCTGTGCTGTACTTTAAAAATGGAATTGATCGCTACTGGAGACGGGTCGCACCACAGTAAGTTTTGAGTTCTTCTGCTTAACCGTCTTAAAGTTAGCTTTGTTTTGGTTGCCAGGCTGGAAAAACAGCAGATCCTTAGTTGGTAGAAGTTAGTTTAGAATTTATGGTGAAACTGACAACATGCTTCAAACTTCACGACTTGCTGATAAAATATTTTGTCTTTTTTTGCTTCTTATGACTCTGTTCATGATTTACTTTTGAGAACTGAGTTAGAAGGCTGTTTCATAGGTAATAGGTTTTGAAGTGATGCAGTATGTGTTGCAACATTAACACCTGGATTTACAGATAGTGACAGAAGTGAAAGGTAGTCAGTGTCTTGGACAGTGAGAGTGACATTTCATTTTGTTTAAGCTGATTCGTATTGAATGTGTACATGGGAAGGAGGCAGCAGTTATCATGCTAAAAATTTCTGATCTTCCTTTTTCATTGTTTTGATATGTGGGTCCTGGTAATGCATAACAAAGAGTTCTCCAAAGAAGATGAGAAATATAAGCACTTTTCATGAGCACCATGTAATTTACTTAAAATTTACAAAAAGTGCCATTTTAGTATGCAACCTGTAGAATTATATACTTCCCAGTCTTTTGTGTGAAGTGCTTATTTTTCCTTTACAAACACGTGTGGTTTCACGAAGAGTTTCAGTTCCAGAACTTATAAAGGCTTGCAGGTGTTCAGTCTTAAATGCTAGTAACAGTGGAACTGTCACTGTCAGATGTAGGGTATTAGATGGAATTCTAGGTACGCTTTTTCTGGGTCACAAATCTAAGTTAGTATTATGATGCAAACTATGACTTTCTTTGTTCATTGTTTGAGATAGTTCAATTCTTTTGCCTTGCATTGTAAGCCTTTCCAAAGATCTGCTAAAGGAGTGAAAAATTATAAAATTCTGCATCCATAGAACATTTTAAGTAGTGTAGTACTCCTTCATTATGTCATAGAGCACTCGAGTATTTGTATGTGTGAATTAGTGTAGAATTGCAAAACATCTGCAAACATTTAGGTTCTTTTCTATGTAAAAGGAAAATACCACCTTTTTCATGAAAGATGGCATATATCTTTGACATTTCTGGTTAACAGATTCTGCTTCCAATACAGGTACTTTGCAAGAACTGTTGGAAGAAGTTAAACATTGTTTCAATTCCTTAATATTTTCAGCCACTAGTAGCATTTCTGTTAAAAAAGCATAGTTTATTTCTTTCAGAACTAAAGACTAGAATTTTACTGTTTGAGGTAAAAACTAAATAGAAATATTTTAATGTAGTTTTCCTATAGTTTTAAATTAAAAATTAATTTTTTGTTGGCTATTAAAGATTCTGTGAGTTAAATCTATATTAAATTTCCAGTGCAACCCTATTTTCCCCATTTCTAACTTTTCTGCCGCTAATTTAGTGCAATTAAATGATAAATTTAAAAAATTGTTGGTTGCTGTTAAGGATTCAATGGAGTAACGCATAATAAATTTTTATTCTGTGTCCAACTGTTTTTATTTCTTAATTTGTTAGATGTGACATTTTGTCAGCACTCACCTAGATCACATTTCTCTTAGAATATGTTGCAGTAATTTTGAGAAATCCTGATTTAAACTAAATTCTCACTTGATTATTTTGTGAACCAATATATTTTGAATACCATAATTTTTTGAAGGCTTCGTTGTAGATGCTGCATTTTTGTTGTCTTTGCAAAATTCTTGTCTTTTGTCTAGTGTCTCACTTCAGCAGCTGTCTGCTCTCCATCCTTAGTAGTACATCAAAGCATGTTTTGATGTACAGATCAGGCTTAAAACTGCATTTTCCAGTGAGAGTGATTTAGAAGATGAGCCTATGAACTTCCTCCCTCCTGCTTTTTCAGGCAGCGTTTCATATAGCTGTGGTGAAGAGCCTAGAGTTGCCATAGCCTCTTTTTAGGCACAATTTGGCCTCTTCCTTTGAAATCTGTTGTCAGCCTCCTGGTCTCACAGGATGATTTTGTATGTATTTTTTTTCCTTCAGAAATGGTTTGTCTTGATTTCAAGAGTTGAACATGTTTTTGATTTTACAGACAATTACTTTTATGTCCTGTCTCTTGTGGACTTTGTTCTCTTATTTGAGTACTGTGTTAGCAACATAGTAAAATGCTTTAACAATAACTTTTCAAATACATGTTTTCACATGTGTGATGACTTCTTATAAGCCAGAAATCCAAATGTGAAATATCAGGCATTTCTAAAAAAAGCTCCAATATAATTTTTAAAGTATTTGGGTGTACATTTCTCCATACCACAAACACAGAGAAAGATCGAAGTAATTTTGAACTTGCAAATTGTAAAAGACTACAGCATAGTAGATAGTATTTAGAAGTTCATGTGTAGATGAAGTTACTGTAATTTTTGGGCACATATAATTCGATGCTGAAGGGAAGTAACTGGCTGAGTGACATTCTTCCCAACTTCTCACCTGCCTGTAACTTTTATAGATGAAATTGTGGAATTGGCTTTCTTGCGAGGCGTTAAGGGAGGCTGAGGGCAGTGGTGTCTCCTTCAGGGGCTGAGGGTGTGCCTGTTCTCCGGCAGATGTCACTCTCGTGTTGTTTAAATGCTGAATTCCTCCACCCACCGTCCGGCAAGTCCTTAGAAACTCTTGTCACACAGCGCTGCTGTTTGACACTTGCATCGACATTGATTTCTCAGATCTTTTTTCATTACTGTTTTCCAGTTTTGCTTATCACAAGCTGGTGTCTTTAAGGCGTTGATTCTCATGAATCTATTTCTTTTCTTTCCTTTGTTTTGTCTGCAATGGCAAAAGCTTAATTACAGCGTTTTTATTTACAGTAAGTAATGAACTGAATTCTTGCTGCTCTTAGACTGTACATATGATGAGTTTAATATAATTATAATTATGAAAAACTGTTTAAAGCCAGGGATCTTGTGAGCCCAGAAACAAAGTAAATGCAGTAATATAGTAAAATGGGGTATTTTTTTTTTTACAAACCAAGTTTTAGGTGCTTTCTATTGTCTCTGAAAGTGAGGTATTATACAGTCTACATTTAATTGACAATAGATTTTTAAATTTTATTAATAAGAGCTTTTAGGTTTTAGAAACCACTTAGAGGATGCCTGCATGTGTGGAAATTATATACCGCATTTTCACATTATAAAAGAAAAAGCCCTCAAAAATTTATTTTCCTGGAACATCATCTCATGGCTTTAGATAAATAAGTTAAATAGTTACATGCAGAAAAGTTTTTACTGTTCCAGAAATCTCTGTAAATTTTAGCCAAAATATTTTTAGGGATAATTTAAATTTTTTGCGGAAAAAATCTTAAAGCCTATGTCTAGATTTAAAATACAAAAAGTAAAATTGTGGCTCCTGAATGCTGTAATTACCTTGGAAAATAAGACTTAGGGTACAGTTCTGAGTCACCAGGGAAACAATTAATTGCCCCCCTTTTGTACTGTACTTCAAATGGTAAGTCTTTGATCTAGGAAACAGTGAGTACTCCTGTTTTGTGCAGGGGTGAAGAGAAAGTGAAAACTAGAATATTTTTGCAAATGTTTGTTCTTATGGCAATTCCTGCCTCTATTTTTTTATTATTTTGAGATTAATATTTAGTATTTGTCTAGATTAGAGTAAAACCTATGCTGTAGGGAGCTTTAGATATAATTTTAAGCCTCAATATATAAAACTAGTTGGTTAATATCTGTGCCTGAGGTCAGACAAGAGGAAGTGGTTGTGTTGGGTTCTTAATTTCCAGCCCATTAGTCTTCACTGAGATGTCATGTTTGCATGCTTCTAAGTCATTGCAATTTAGGTGAAACTTTGATCTGAACAACTTTGCGTGATAACTTACAAGCGTTTTATGAAAAAGAAACAGCTTTCCTGGTGCTATCAGTAGATTAAAATTTATTGAGGTTTTTAGTTTAGTTTCATTTTGGTTTTCTTTTTCCCCAATAGTATAATCTATAAATACCAACAAAACCTTTTTTAGAGCAGTGTTTTGTTTTTCCTGCCTGGAAATTATAAGAAAATTGCATGAATGGTATAAAATCTGAAGTAATACAGGAGTGATATCATACTGTAACTTGACATCTTAAACTGATAGAGGTCACTTAAAATTAAGATACCATGATGATGCATTTGAATGAAAATTAACTTTTATCGCTTAGCATTTGCCCTGCTGACTGTTTTCCCCTGCACTTTTCCCCCCTCTTTATGGAGAATATATCAACGTACTTTTCACACAAAGCTATAATTTTCAAAGGATCTGTACTTTTAAGTGTAAGTATATTACTTTCTTATAGAAAAGGATTTATAATAGAAAAGACTGCTTTTACAAAAAGATCTGTCATCTGATACAGCGATTGCCTTATTCTGGATATTTTTTGGCCATTGTCCATTAGTATACTTGGGCAAATTCATGTTCAAGTCCTCAATTCTGTCAGTAATAACTATGTAACAGTTGTCTGTGAGCAATCCATTTGTATTTTGTACAGTCTTGCATTTTTTCATTATATATCTGTGTATCTCATTCTGTCGACTCTTTTGCCATTTATCTTTAAAAAGGTCACTTTAGGTCTCAGAATGTGAGACTAAAATGCTTTGTGAGTATTTTTTTGACTGCTCTCTCTCTTTTTAAAGATACTTGAGATAGAGGAAGAACAAAGGATGTTCTTTTATTGGTTTTGATAGTGTTTTTGATAGTTACAAATGAATTGATAGTAGCTTTATAATTGAAAATAAATAATATTTTAATAAATATATCCTGACAGTGCTCTTTCTGAAGAAGAAAAAAGTACATTGCGTGCTGGACTTATCACCAACTTTAATGAGCCAGTGAATCAGGTTAGTGGTAATTGTTTATTACTCTCCCAAGAAATGCTTGTATTGATTGATATCTTAGTCTCTTTCTTTACAAAGTTTTTAATTATAATAATGAAGTTGCAGTTTACATATTGCTTTGCAGACAGATCTTGAAGTGAGGTCTTTTACCATAGATCATAACTCAGTGAATTTTAGAACCACTTTGGCTGGAAACAGCATTTTGTTTCCTTTGCTGTTGCAGTGGCAGTTTGTTGTCTCTTGCTGTTTATGCAGCCATTTGGTGAAATGGTTCAGGGAATGGATGCAGCTGAAAAATAACCTTTCCCTGAGTAGTTTTAGTTTTTTTCAGCTGTGTCTGTTCTGTTACCTGACTCACAGTGTGGCCATGCAAGGAAGTGTGGCAGTGGCAGAGCAGGAATGAGCTGTTGAGATTGCTGCTGCATAAACCCACCTAAGCAGTATTGCTGTCACATGTCTAGTTACAGCATTTTAGTGAATTTAAATAAGCTTAATAAAGCTTCAGTGTGATAGTGTCTTTTCTTACATAAAGTGACTAATTATAAGCTGTGATTTTGATTAGAATAAGAATTTATTATTATATTGTGTACAGAACTAATGTTAGGGGCACAGAATATGCCCATACTAGATGAATCAATCTTACTTTTGATAACTTCTTCATCATGTAAGTATAAGATTCTGCAAGGAAGTATTTGCTAATATTTTGAGTCGGATCTTAAAAAACTTTGTCAAGGAAATACAGAAATTACAGGCATAAGGTTAAGATTGAAAAGAAAAGGCATTGTGAATAAACTTCTGTTCCGCAGACAGTTCAGTTTTAACTTCTTGGGATTTCTTGACAGGTTTAATGTAACTTCTAGGATTAGAGCATTTTATCAAAATTAGGGTAATTTATCTTTGTAGAAGCCCATTGTGAAATAACAATTTTGACTAGAGCTAAAAATTTTAATTGCAAAGGCAATTTAATAAAAAAGCATATAAAGTGTTATAAAACTTGTTCTGCAGGTGTAGTTTCAATGTAAACAATATGACAAATATTACTTGTTTCTGTATGTTAACTAAAAAGAACTATGAAGCATGTCAAGCTGAACCATAGTGTGTCATTTATGCTTACTACTAGGTAGAATATAATTTATCAAATATTTAATTTTGAAGTTCGTATGGTTTTTTTCACATATAAATAGGTAAATTAACTATGAAACTCTAATTTTAACTATATTGTTTACAAAACAAAACTTCTTATCAATACTTTTTTTCCGTATATTCATTAGTATTTCATCAGTTTGCCTGCTAAGATGATATCATAGCATTTTTCTTAGTAAAGAATGCTACTGCTGATGAACAGTTCTGGAGTTCTTTGACTATAGTTGCAGTTGAGATTGGAATCTTTTTAACTGACATTTTAAAGACTGGTGGCTTCATGTTCTGATTTGTGTGTCCTTATGATGTTTTTTGGGATGTAATTTTTTTAAGATGTGGAGGTTTTTGTTTGTTTTTATCACAGCAGTCTAAATAATTGCTCAAACTATTATGTGCAATAGAGAAATATATTTATAGAGTTCATATCTCTTTCTTTCCGTTTGCTCCCCAATCTGTCTTGTAGGTATCCTGAGGTGTCCTTTCTGAGGAATCTTTCGTTTAGTTCCAGCCTTCTTGATATGTCTGAGTTTTGATATCCTGTGTTCCTGATAACTGCACTTTTCCAGTCTCAGACAGTTCATAACACAGTTGCTATCTGCCTATGCTTTTTGCATCACTGAAGGCAAAAAAAAATATGACTCTTGTATAGAAAGAAAAACAACATGAAAAAGTGAAAATAGGCGTAGTATGGAGATGTGATGATACAACTTGACTTCCAGGGGAGGTGTAAAACAAAAAGAGAACATACCATCTGCTAAAAGTGTAATTTCCATGCCCTATGAAGATATTTAGCATATGGAGGGAATGTGGAACAAAGTACTTCTTCAAATGTATGACAGCAAATTCTTTTTCTTTCTCCCCATTTAAAATGCCAGTGCTCAAGATAAAAGTATTTTTGGTCTTCCTGGGATGTTGCTTCTTGTATCGCCTAGGGAGAAGAATTTATTTGCTCTGCATTACGTCAGTTGACATAATTTGGTATTGTAATAAGTAGGACTCCCAACTCTCCCTTGTGAACCTTGACATAATTTTCCTGAAACAATTCTTCTCACTAAGCAGCATGGTAGGAATAAATATTGTGGAAAACTTGGTGGGGTCGTCAGACTCCAGATGAAACAGCTCAGGCACCAGTAAAGAAGGGCATTGCTCTATCCTTCTTAGGCCTGTAAATTGCTTGGGTTCCTTCTGGTTGCCTAAGAAGGTTCCAGGCTGGAAGTGTGGTTGTTGTAGTGTGCTGAGGCAGAGAGTACCTGCTTCACTGATCCTGTCAGGACCTTTTCAGTTTGAATGGGATAAGAACAGAAAACAAAAATAAAATTTTTGGATATCTGAGGTAGGGTTTTGAGTAGCTATTGGATTTTACCATATTACTGAATGGGCCTGCCTTGGTCTGTTTGGTCCCAGCTGCTGACCAAACAGCAGCACCTGTGGTGTTTTCTCCCCAGAGCTGCTATTCAGTACCTGTGGTCAAGCTGGGCACGTGGAGACAAGTCCAGGCACGTCCTGAGCTCCAGAGCTTGTGGGCTGGAGCTTGCTACTGAGGGGGTCACTCCTCAGGCCTTCCTGAGCTGGAGAAACCTTTAAGACAATGGTGAAGGAAGAAGTGGGTCCTGATGGAGAGCTTTTAATCCACAGTTTTTATTTAGAGCTGCATGGCCTCTGAATCCTGCAACAACTCTGACAGAACCCCTGACTGTGTGGTGTGCTTGCCCATTTACCAGGGGAGAGGGGCAGGGGAGGGAACACAGAGACCACCAACCAGGCACAGGGGGAGGGGGTCTCAGGTGAGAGGGACACCTGGATGGGCCAATGGCCCCCCAGGGGGTGGAGAGCATCCTTTGAACCTGTCAATTGCTTGAGGCTCCCCCTTGGAATTTCTGTGTTGATAGACAATGCCCAGCAGGGGTCAAGGGTGGGGAAAAGGAGAGGTGGTGATTGACACACCCCCGGTGGAAGGAAACTTCAGGGGAAGAACTGGGGAAACTGAGGCACACCATTACAACACACAAGCAGCCATGCAAAATATGCTAAGGAATGTTTAGGGCAAGGGAGTTGCACAGCAGGCAAGTGTGGAGTAGACAGAAAGAGGGCATAAGAAGGGCCAGTCATGTGTAAACCATGGGTAGTCTGTACCTGTGTCTGAACAAACCCTGTGCCTGATGACCATTGCCTGTCCTGTGTTCTGACTGCATCCCTTACCTGTCTTGCTGGGTAATCTCACTCTGTTCCTTGGACCATACATGCATGATGAACAGGTTCCAGCTGCTGGCAAGACTGGTGCCAGTGGAATTTGGGCCTAGCAACCAAAGTCAGATGGTATAAGTGATGCAGGTGCTCCTGGCCTGTGGTTCTGAAGATCTGGAGCAAGAGAGTGTCTCAGTTCCAGTTACTGGGATGGGGCTTAGGCTTACACATCTGTGTTCCTGGGGCTAGGAATGGGTCTATCTGGAAGTCAGGTAGAGCAGAATTATGGATAGTATGTATTCAGCAGTGTGTGTTCATAGAAAGTGATAGAAATAATCACTCATGTAGAAGTGGTTCCCAGATATTTATTTCTTCATTTTTGTGATTTCTGGACTAAATACATTTACTGGTCTTCATGTAAAATTTAAGCAAGGTATTAAGTTGAGTATTTTATGTAATACTTGCTACAAATAAACTTTTTCTCCACATTTATTTTCATTTGCAAACTTAAAAACAGCTTGAGAAAAAGCACACAAAAATCTATCAATCCATTCCAGTCTTTTTTTTTGTTGTTGTTGTTCAGGTTTTATTTGGCTGTGGATCTCATCATTATTCATTTCCTAAATGCGCTTTGACTTAGTGGTGTCTGTGGTTTTTTTTTTTTGCAGATAGCAACTCAGATCTCTGTACTGATTGCTAAAGTTGCCAGAGTGGACTGCCCAAGGCAATGGCCAGAGCTTATACCCACTCTTGTAGAATCTGTGAAAGTGCAGGATGATCTTCAACAACACAGGGCGCTACTTACGTTCTACCATGTTACCAAGACCCTGGCATCCAAACGGCTTGCTGCGGATAGGAAGCTTTTCTATGATGTGAGTAATGGGATGCAGTATTGTAGAGCATGCAAACTGTGTATTGTACATGCTAGCTTCTTCCTGAGTCTAGCTGGCTGGATGTTAATAGCATATCTGTGGACTTAAGTATCTGCCCTTGGAACAGAAGTGCTCTTATGTTGTGGTATCTGTGCACTGTGGAATAACTGGAAGTCAGTTTGAGATCTTTATTAATTTTGCATACAGCTTGACCATTATCTTAATTTGTGTAAAGATGCTGAGCTTCATCTATAGAACGGTATCTGCATATCGGCCTTATGATGTACAAGATCTTACTTCTCTGGGAACTTATTGAGTTTTTTTGGAAGTGTGTTCTAAATTTTTAAGTCAATATAGTCTTTAAGAAATATTGGTGTTTAGACTTTTATGCTACCACGTTTTAGTTTTTATCATCACCAGGAAGGTGTTTGAGATTTTTCCAGGCTGTCTCTTCAGGTTAATTATAAGGCAAGATGTGAATGCAAATGCCAAATCTTGTCTCATTCATTGCATTCTCCGTTGTAAAGATCCAGTGATTAGAACACAGATGTAATTTTGGCTGTAGGCCATGCATCTCCAAACCCATCTGGAGATGGGTAACGATGAAGTACACTTAACTGAATTTAGTAATTTTTCCCAAACATCTTACTCTGGAATTTTTGAAATTTTAGTTAATTCCTTCATTTTAAAGGAAAGAGCGAGCACTGAAAATGAAGATTTATGGATGTTTACCTACTTATCTATGTAGAAATTTCTGTCTGTGTAATCAATAAGATGAAATTTTAACCATCAGGAGCATGAGACATTGCAGACTGATGTGTAAATAGGACCTTTACTAATCTTTACTCAGTCAAAGGAACTAAATAAACAGGTCATGTGCTTTTGACTCCATTGATATAAGGTGTATCAGACTAAATGCAGATTTATGTAATTATGAAGCCATCCATTGCTACCATAACTGAGTGAGAAAACCTTCATCTTCTGCTTGCAATTCAGAAATCTTTATCAGTTAAGCACTGTGTGTGAACTGTAATGTGAATTAAGTTTGAGATTTGTTCAATTCTACCTGATTAGAAACTATTTGTCATTCTGTGTTTTAAAAAAAAAGGAGGGAAAAAGTCAGTATGTGCAGTAAAGTTAGTTTTGGAGTAGGTATTGTTCAATACCATTGCACCTGTAACTGCTAAGTGTGTCCCAGAAGTAAGCTGATTCAGACATTAATTTAACTGTAATATGGACAGCTTGTCTTTGCGGGAGAAGAGGTGATGAGGAAAGCTGATAATTTTTTGAAGTGTCATACCATATTATGCACCAGCAACTGTATTTACTGAAAATCAGGTAAGAAAGGAGCCCTAAATAGTTTTTTTTTTTCTTAAGGTGTGAGTCATAGACCCAAGTAGTCAGGGATACTAGTGAGACTATCATAACATCTTCAAATAAAGGCAAAGTATTTTTCTAGAAAAGTCTTAAGATTAGTACAGCTCATTAAAAAGAAGCAAATTAAACACGGTGGTCCGTGATACATACAAGAAGCTGGATTAAATATTTTAATAGTCTAAACCAGCCTTTAAAATTTGGGTATTTATTATGGTATAGCAAAAATCAGGAAAAAAGTATATTCTTCGTATTCCTTTTGCAGCTTACATCAAGTATTTATAGCTTTGCATGTTCCTTGTGGAATCACCATACAGATACATTCCTACAACAGATTTGTACAGGGGATGAAGGTGCAGCTGCAAATTCACTAGAAAGGACCTTGTTGTCGTTGAAAGGTAATAATATAGAATGATGTTAAGTGTAAGGAATCAAATAACTTTCTTCTCGGGGAATGTGTAGAAATTCTTTGGTAAATAGTTCCCATTCTCTAACAAAGCCATTCCCGTTGGGAATAACTGTATTTTTGGTTTGTTTTACCTTTAGCAAGGCAGAAGGATGATTGCTCATGCAGAAGGGGGAGAGAGTGGTCTTGTTTCTCGGTATGTGAGAAACTGCACTCCACTGTTCATGTTGTAAGAACTCAATGTCTAGGAGGTTGGAAGGTGGGTGGCATAACAGGATGATTTCTTATATGTGTTGAAATTTAGGCTTGCATGTCTTTAGTATTTAATTGAGGAAGCTGAGCTACAAGTTTAATTCCATTACGTTCACTCTGTGTCCAATGAAAAGCTGGGCTGAGCAGTTAGTTTGTCTTAGGTTGATGCTCGAAGGCTTATGAGTGGAGTAAATTCATATTCTGACTACTT
Source organism: Passer domesticus (assembly GCF_036417665.1). Classification (NCBI taxonomy): domain Eukaryota; kingdom Metazoa; phylum Chordata; class Aves; order Passeriformes; family Passeridae; genus Passer; species Passer domesticus. Next base: position 21,138,722 of record NC_087512.1, read on the forward strand.
TGCTGCTTTTAACAACTGAGATTTTTGTATGCAATTCTTGCAATGTAAATAATACCTGTCCTGATTTGTTTCCAAAGATACAACATGCAGCTTTTGCTGGGTTACAGTCAGTGATAAACCTGAGAATTTAGAAGTGGCTTATGAGCCTTACCTGACTGTACTTGGCCCTTTTCCTACTACTGCAGGATCTTTCAGGAGTTGAATACTTAAGAGTTTTTCAGAATTCTTCCTGATGGAGTAATTCTTAAAAGTTCTCTTCATTATTTCACACAAGATATATTTTAAAGTACTTTCAGCAAGGTGAATGTTAGGTATGGATGAGGCATCTGGAACCTAAAATTATGTGTACTTTTTAAAGTGTTGAGTTGAAAGAAGGACACGGCAAGTGGAACTGTAATTGTGTTCTGAAATTTGTTGAAACAAGAGCTAATAAATAGCTAATTTTTTAGCTATTTTATGAGTAATTTCTTTTTCTAGTGCTTCGGAAACTAACGGTCCATGGCTTTGTAGAACCTCATTGGAATGCAGAGGTGATGGTAAGTGTGTTTCTAGTTCTAGATTAGAAAACTTTTCTGATGATTTCAGGTGTCATCAGAGCTGTGTTTGAAAATCACTGAAAGGCACACATTTGTATTACAGAAAGGAAGATCAAGCAACATTCTCTCAAAGTTGTCCTCCTGTCACCCAAGGGTTCTGAAATCCTAGAGAGATTCTAAAATCTGTGACATTAATGGCACCATATTTAAAAAAAGACATATTTTCCAATTTACACACCACATGATGGTCACACTTGTTGCTTACTGAAACATGTCTTACATGTGCTCTCCTCTCCCCAGTTAAAGCCATTTCGTTAAGTGATGAGTTTGATGCCATGCTTGTCCTATCCCATTTGTTTGATTGAGGTAAAAGCCTGTGGTCTGCAGCCCATGGAGAGTGTAGGGTCACACAAAGAAACCCAAGCACATTCCTTAATCTCCAGTGCTGCCTGTTTGGTGGAGGAATTGAGTGCCTACTGCCTACTGTAGGAGGTTGAGAACAGGGTAGACCTAGATAAGCATCTTTTAAAGGACAAGGTAGCTACTATCCTTCTGTTCTAGAGTTTCTGTGCTGTTGAGTGTTACTGATAAGGTCCGTTTGTATCATCTGTGCAGTCTGCTTGCTGTGTGATTGTCTAATTGTTAATTTCTTGAAGAAATTGTTTGTTCAAAATAATCAAAGAGTTCAGTTCAAAGTTATGAGGTCATGTCTGAGCTGGTAACACATATGAACTAAGTTTAGTCTGACATACCTTTGTTCTCATAATACGGTGCAGAATAAGCTTCATCTTTCAGAGACATGTTTGTTTTTCAGGGTTTTCTACATGCTGTATTTGAACGGCTGAAACAGTTTCTGGAGTGTAGTAAGTATCTGAGTATTTTTCTTTATATTCATTGTTAAACGTTAGAAGCTGAATGAAAATATACAGGCTAATGCATAATCAGTGATCATTTAGGTGCAAGGTATTTTTGTGTAAGTTGACACTGTTTCTTTAAATGCTGCTGAAACTATTGAAGAATTCAGTAAAAGTGTCTTTCTGTATCAAAGGACTAAAATCACATCAAAATTGTATTTGGTATCATATTTCAACAACACTTTTTATGGAAATAGATGTCCACATTGAATAGGAAGAATTTTTTAAAATAAGTTGTATGTAATTTTGATATTTTGGTGAAGTTCCTGGGTTCAGGAGCTTGTACTTTGGTAAGAGGGCTGACTGGGGCTTTGAGCCTCATTTTTAGAAGAGATGGAAACTGCCTCCAGTTGCCACTATACTATAGTCAGGCTCCTTCTGGTTCTTCTTTCATTTTTGACATGAAAGGTGTAGAGTTTGAGTAGAAGGAATTGAAGGCCATCCCATACTGAAGTTGGATGTTTATTGTAGTACCCTAGAATATGAGGCCTTTAGGGTTTCTATGTCCTAAGACAAGAACTGAGCTGAACCTTCCCATTTCCACTTTTCTAATCAGTAGATTGTTTTGCAAAAGCAGGTACAACTACCTTATAGGATTAGTGTTTATTTTTGTTATATTGTGTTTCTGCCTGTACGCTTTCTGGTGTATGGCCCTTTCTGATGTGCCTTTTTTTAATAAAAGTTTTGTCTTTTTTCTCCAATTCAGAATGTTTTCTAATGTCCATAATAAATTATTCTTTAAGGTGGAGCTTCTAGAAAAGCACATAATAGTTTGCAGTTTTATTAAAAGGGCATCTTTATATTTTCAATGCATAATTATTTTTTGTCTATACTAGCATTTGCTTGCCTTATTTTAACTGCCTTTTATCATTGAATTTTCTGTAATGATTTCACAATTTTATAACCTGATCAAGTGATATGAATCCCACTACAGTTGAGAGGAACAGTTTAAGATTTTCCATGCCCAGTCATTATGTGAATTTGATTTGGAATTTATTTTGCCCTAGAACTTTTTTCAGGCTTAACTTAATCTCTTAACTACAGTAAAAGTAAGTTCTTCTCCAGTGTTAATTATTTAAAACTTAGCTATCAAGAAAGAAAATGAAAGTCTAAAAAATTATAGTCGTGAAATGTCTGATTTACCAGGTAGAAGTATAAGAGCAGAAAGCATATGCAGAGATCGTCTAGAAAAGACCATAATTCTGTTCACTAAAGTGGTAAGTGAAATCTCCTTTCAGTTACTGCATAGTTTATACTTCGGGAGGAGCAGTCCCCAACCAGACACTTATGTGCGTTAAAGTGAATATGTTTCAGACCTTTCAAAGAAGTGGAAGACACTGTAACTTAACACTTATTTGTTATGAGATGTATTTTTGAAGAAAAGGATGTCTGTTTGCTCATGCTGTTGTAATCTGCAGCAGTGAAGAGTACATTTTCTTAGCTCAAACAAAATTAAGTGCATTCCGTAAGTAAATTATGTAGCTAGGATTTGTTTAAATAAGAGTTCAGGAGGCATTGGTTAAACAATGGTACTGGTATTAAGGAATAAAGAAGAGATATGCTTTTCATCTTACCTTTTATAGGTAGTTAGATCACTGTTTCTGTGTCTTTGTTAGTTCTGTGGAATTTTACTGGCCACACTAATTAATCAAAAGAAAATGAACAACATACTCTCTTGCCCTCTGAGGCTTGTATTGTCCAATACACTTGGAATTGTCAGCTGATTCTGTGTGTTAAATGCATATTGTGTTGAAGGTAATGTTAACATACACACTTGGTCTGGTTTTTTGGTTTTGTTCTTTTTTTTTTAAGTTACAAAACCTACAGAGTTCCCATTGTTTTCAGATTCTGTCTAGAGGCCATGGGTGTATTTGAAATATTCAGCCTAGTTATCAGAAGTGAAAAGCACCTATCAGCTTCACCAAAATTGAGCTGAAAATGCTCTGACACATTATTTTTGGTTTTTGTCATAGTACTTTGATTGCAAATGTGAATCTTTTTTCACAGACCTGAAGAGAAAGTAAATTTGATTAATCTATCACCTATAGAAATTCACATGCAAGAATATAGGTTTAGGCAATTTTGCAGTACCAAAGGAGATTAAAGGAATCCACCAGTGTATTTTAGATCACTAATTGGAAAAGCTAAGTTGAGGAAGAAAGTGCTTGTACTGCATTGGTAGTGTTGGGGGGGCAGTTATATAGCCCTCATACTTCTTTTGCTTACATTGATTCCAATAAGGATGAATTATCTGCTGAAATATGGCTGATATAAGCTGGTCCATTTGAAAATTGGTATTCTCCCTCATACTTAAAAAAGCAATTTTGAACCAAAATCAAGAATTTTGCTGTTAAATTAATGCTTCATTAACAATTCATAGTGATCTCTTCCTAATTTCCTGTCCATGTTCAGTTTTCTATAATTTTATGTAAATTGGCACCTGTTTTTGATGACTAGTTTACTAAAACATTTAATAAGACTTCACTAAAAGCGTTTTGATTTTTCTGTTTCTACTTTTTTTTTTTAAGCTTTTGGACTTCCTGGATCAACATCCTTTCTCATTCACTGCTTTGATTCAGAGATCCCTGGAGTTCTCTGTAAGCTATGTTTTCACAGAAGCTGGTGAAGGAGTTGTATTTGAGCAGTTTATTGTACAATGCATGAATCTCATTAAGATGATTGTAAAAAATTATGCATACAAACCATCCAAAAATATTGAAGGTACTGTCATTATTTACTAAAATAATTTTTTATGTCTTGAAAAACATTTTACTAGTTATTTTCAACAGTTAAACTCCTTTATTAATATTCTAATAATTATTGAAATATGTGAGGTTCTACCTCTATATTGATAATTGTTATTGTAACTTTTAAAGTACTCATGTGTATAGATAATGATATTCCAATGGAATTTTAAATGCAGAAGGAGCATGAATATCTTTTCTTCTTTGATTGTTCTTTTTCCCATTGAACGAATTTTAAAAAGTACTGAGGTACAGAGTTTTGTTTATTTTCATCAACCAGTTTGTGGCATGTTTCCCATGAGATATGTTTGATAAAATGATACATTTTCTGTAATTAACTAATACCAATGCAGTGAAATACAGAAACACAGTGGCTTGGAGACGCAGTTGAATATAAAGCAGTTCTTATGTTTTGGTTTGTATGACTGTTTCATTTTGAAACTTCATACATTGCTGTATGTGTGACTTAAAAAAAAATACCTCAACCTTTCACATTAGTTTTACATGGCAGTGACTAGATAACAATTAGCATTCTCTGTGAATTTGAGAAAAGTTTTATATATATATTGGTATGTGTCAGAATTGATTACTTGCTTAAAAACCTGTCTTACTAGCTGAAAGTCAGTTAATGTCTGCCATGAAAATATGTTTTTTCTGTTTTTCTCAGAGGATAAGAATTTTTTATTGATTGACTTTTCTAATTTTATGAGAGTAGTCTTTGATCTTTAAGCCACTTAATTGTAATCTGAAATCTTGTGTTTTATTTCAGATAGCAGTCCTGAAACTCTTGAAGCACATAAGATCAAGACAGCTTTTTTCACATACCCAACACTAATGGAAATATGTCGGAGATTAGTCACTCATTATTTCCTGCTGACAAAGGAAGAATTGACTATGTGGGAAGAGGATCCAGAAAGCTTCAGTAAGAAACATGCTATATAGTTGGTAGTAGTGTAATTAGATATTTGTATAAGTGCTTCATATCCACATTGTCTCTACAAATTGCCTACTGCAATATTGGCCATTTTATTTCCTGCAGACTTGTTGGACAAATATTTGTTCTAGACATTCTTTTTATAATAAAAGATTTCACAGTAGTCTATGATACCCTCTTAACCTAACACTAAACTTTATTTGAACCATACTTGAAATAATGCTTTTTTTTCCTTTTCTTCGTGGAATAATAGCTGTAGAAGAGACTGGAGGAGATTCTTGGAAGTACAGTCTCAGAGTAAGTGTTCAATTTGAAAGAAACTCATTAAAAATTCCTGAATGCAATTCTTGATAGTTTTGTAACCAAGACAGATAATATTTTTTTAAAAAATCCTTAAGTTTCTTCAGATTTAGTAAAATTTTATTTTGTTCTTTTTTCAGTGCTCAGACTTGCTGAAATAGATGGGAATCTATGTACTTCATATTTCAGGAGGGAGGGAAAAGGAGTTTGCTTCAGTATTTGAATTATGTGGCATCTGGTTAAAACCAGCAGAAGTTGTCTCTTTTTTAAACTGATAACTAATGTAATCACTTATGACTTTGTTAGTAGACATGATGAGTGAAGGAAGTTGCAGATGCATCTTTATTAGTTAGTGATATTCATTAATTAATTATAATATTAGTTAATTTAGTGTTCAGATCAGAAATACGCTGTTGTAGTATATCTCCCAATTGTAACTACTGTGGTTTGCATTGCAGAGAGATCTCAACATTTATTTGCTGGATGGTTACTTTTATTTTAAAACTAAAAAACCCAGCATGGTGCATACAGTATGTTATGGTTGTAAAATGGTGTTCAGTCCGAGTCCCTGACCTAGAGCCACTAAGCCAATACACAAACAACCTGTGACGTACCTGCAGTGTGGTCACTGGTGGCGCAGCACCAGCTATTTCCCTCCACAGATTCATTGTTCTTCTGCCACAGAACTGGTTGATACAGATGCAGTCATCAAACTCTTGCTAGAGTTAAGCACAATGTATAGTAGAAAGAGTGGTATTTCTTGCAATATTAATTTTGCTACTATATATTGTGTTCTAAATTGTGACTTTCAGTGCGAAGTATTCAGCACTTAATATTTTAGCATAAAATGTATTTTACTTGCCTTTATTTAGATAGATTCTAACCAGATCTTTTAATTTTTCAGCCATGCACAGAAGTCCTTTTTATTGATATTTTTCATGAGTATAATCAGACCCTTACCCCAGTGCTTTTAGAAATGGTTCACAGTCTACAAGGTAAGTTATTGAAAGAAATAAGGGAAGTATAAAATGTAGAATTGTTTACATTCATAACATATTCTTATCAACTATTAAACAGTTTGACCTTGTAACATCTAATTTTATATAGCGTGTTCTCTGTGTATTTTTGAAAGGACATGTTAGTATTCTAAATTTCTGAACCTACCATAATGGAATGCATTGTGTATCTAGGAGGAGAAAGTCCCAAAGGGTCTTTGGATTTTATTGTAGCTATTCTAGATGATTGACAAATGTTATGGCATTGATTGACAAATGTTGTGGCATTTTATGAGGCAGTGATCCACTCCCAAGCATAATGAATTCTTCTGGCTGTTTTTAGTTGGGAACTTCCCGTTCAAATGTTGCAAGGCAGTTCATGCTGTGTCTCTGCCAAAATCTTGGGGGCCAAAAAATTTTAAAGGAAAAAGTTATGCTGTCGCTTTGTAGAGTCGAGATGACTTAATGAATCTGAATAATCTGCTTTAAAATTTTACGAGTTTTCTGTATGAAGACTGAATTATTCATAGGTTGAGGAGTGATTAATACTTTCTTTCTTTTACCTTATGATTCTTTGCCCTCAAACTAAGTTTTATAATGGCCAGGAAAGATGATAAATGGGAGTGGCTTTTTTTTCCCCTGTCAGTTCAGATCAGTTTATTTCCCCTGCCTGTCTTGGTTGAGTTACAATATTTTGTATTTGAGCTTATCAGAAAGGATCATTACATTCTATTAAAATAAAATAAATACTCATTTTCGAAGAGTGGTTTCTGACTTCACAAAATCTGTTCATAAACTTTGTGTTCATAACTTTGTGTACGTAGGTTTTGGGATGACTTCAGAAAATATTCACTTTTAGGCACACTTATATAAAAAATAGGGAACTAGGTCTAGGACCCTTTTGGATGTAGTACTATGTAGTTAACAGTTGTCTGCAATTTGCAGGTTTTGAGTATTTTCATTCAAAATACTTGCTTCTGACTTATGTATACATTATTATTAAAAATGTTCATCTCCAAAGAAGTAAGTCAGAAATAGGGTGTGGAAGCAGAGGTTTGATTTTGATATAGTTACTGAACAAAGTATCAAAACTGAAATGACTGAACTTGTAAATTGAGTAAAAGCAGTGAAAGCAGTCTTAATGCATGTCTTCCTTTCTTAAAGCATTTAAGTGCAAAGTTGCTTGCATTCCTTGTTTTAGTGATGCTTTTTTTAATCTGTTTTAACTTCGGCTTGTAGGATCTACCAACGTGGAAAACACCAATGCTATACTGATTAAAGATGCTGGTAAATTAAGCTTTACTTTATCTTTGAAATAACCGAGCCATTTTGTGTATGTGTTTTACTTCTTAAAAATTGCATGAAGAATTTGTAAGATTTTTTAAAGTCGTTTGGAAAGTGGAACCTAAATCCTAATTCTCCTTTCATTGATGTTGGCCTTCGCTTTTGAAAATGTTTATGTAAAACTACTGCTTTTTGGCTTTTTTTCTGCAACAAGCAATCTCCTTTACTGTCCCGTTCTTTTTGCCGTGCCAAGTAAATGACCTTCAGTGTTTTCATGGAGATATTCTGACAATTTTACAAGTGAGGAGATTTTATGGCAAAAGAAAAGAATTGTTTCTTATGAAACCATCCTTGAGGATAGAATAAGTTCCGTATTGTTGTTTTGGCTTCTAGCTTTTTTTTTAAGAATGTAACCTTCTATAGTGTCTTTCTTTTACTAATAATTTGCACCAGAGCTCCTTTCACTATGATATGATAAAACTTTCTAAAGAGATGTTTTAGTTTTGTTTTCTTTATTATGTTCAGATTACCAAAAAGTGGTTTGAATATTAAATTAATCTGATTATTTAATATTAGAAAGTTAGCATTGAAGTAAATGATAAGCATAACTATTGTTTTTCCCCAGTGTATAATGCGGTTGGACTGGCTGCCTATGAACTGTTTGATAGTGTGGATTTTGATCAATGGTTTAAAAATCAGCTATTAGCAGAACTACAGGTTTCTCATGACAGGTAAACACTTCGATTTCTTATGCCTTCATAATTTAAATACAAACTGTTTATACAAATCTGATAAGATATAATGCTTAATAATTGCTGAGGTGAAAAATACTTAACCTTAAATCATATCTGCTAAATGAGGAGAGGTATGAAATGCTTACAGATAACTGACAGCAGTCACAGAAGTGACAGTGTTCTTGACAGTTCATGTTTAAATTACTATGAGGTGAATACTTCAGGGTTGTGTAGGTGTACATTGTCTGTCTCCTTGCATACGTTAGAGTTGACTAAACCTTCTCAGGATAACCAGCATTACTCATTTAAAAAAAGATATTTAGGCCTCCAGAGACCCTGGAGTCCTCTAGGTAGCAAAGTCCAACTGAAGTCTGTAGAAGTCATCCTTATAAAATGGTAGTTTAGCCAAGGTAGTGATTTGGTCCTCTCTTTATGTTTAAATACAAGCACTCTGTAATTCTGTTCAGTTAATTTTGCTGCAATAAAGAGGGGAAATAAGGGTTTGGGTTGTGTTGTAAAGTGTGGATGATCGCACCTTCTTCTACATGAAGAGTTTTATACAGTCCGTCTGCTGTGGTGTTTCCTCCTCACGAAGGTCACCCTCACTTGGATGGCCTTCACACGAGTACCTCCTATTGTTCAGTGGGTATCATGGGGTATTTTGAAAGACTGTTTTTGGCATCTCAGTACAGACTGAGCTGTTGTTCTTTGTAACTATCTGGAAGACATTGTTCCTCCCTTTCCCTCAAGCTGATTCCCAGGGGAAGGACAGTGACCACTATTGTGCATGCTAATCCTTATCAGACAAGTTCAAATCAGCCATTGACGCTAAATAAGTATGTCCTATTTTTTCTCAACACAGTCATCAGCAGTGACCCAAATGTCCTTCGAAGACTATGTTTTTCTTCTACATTTGCAATTTATCTTACCAGTGGCAATTTTTTATGTGAAACATAAACTAATTTGTTTCCTTATACCCTTAGGAACTACTGTAAATTGTAAATGATTTTCATAATGGGCTGCTAGTCAGCTCTTTTATTTCCAAATGCTCTACTTACACAGAGAGTTCAATTTCCTGTAGAGTGGAACTTAAAATATTAAAATGCTTTTTTCCACTACAATAAACTTTGAAAAAAATAATTATTTTTGGATGTATAACCTTATGTTATTGTCAAAGAATGATTGCCACAATTCTTTACTTGTTATCTCCTCATTCTTCTCATTAGACTGGGTTCTTTACTAAGATTTTATTTACTATTTGCAAGTTGTCAAGTACTCTAACTATTAGGCTAAATGTTAGAGAGCAGGAAAAAATGGGAGATCTTGTGTAAGATTGTTCATTTGCTGTTGTGCTTCTCCAGCAGGAGTCTCTAAGTAAAGCTGCCATGATCTTAGAAGCCCATGCTGACTATGGCATTTTTATGCTATTCACCCATACAGTATAAGTAAAACTGATAAGTTTTGTATTGTTGATACAGTTGTATTACAGTCAGGAAGATTGATGTACTCATTTGGTTGGCATTGGTAATATCCCAGGATGAAGTTCCTGTGGGGACAGAAGCTTGCAATAGAAGTTGTCTGGAATTTTGAAGCCCTGTTTACTTTAGCTGCTTTTACTGCCTTCATCATAGGAGACCACCATGGCAATAAGGGAAGGCACTGTTAGTGGCTTGAATGGAGTACTGCTTTAACAGCAGCTTTGGGAACACGTATGCAGTTCAGATAAAGTGGGTTGGAGGGTATCCTCTGCTGTCCCACAGAATGTCCTGTGGTTACTAGTATGCTTCTTCAGAACTGGTTGTTGTTTGGAAACACAAACCTATGTTGTCAGCAGCGAGCGTGAAGTTTGCAATGTTTTGTTTTCTATGAGTGTTTCATTACCTCTTGATAGTAAGCCCAGCAACCGTGACCACAGTAATAGAAGAAATATGGAATTAATAAAAAAAGTTCTGAAAGATTTTTAGAAATAGTGCACTGCCAAATTTATCATTTGCCATGATGCTTAGTTTTGTTCTGATTAATGAGAAACTTTTCTATAACATGAAAGTATGTTACTGAATACATTTTTCGTTGTAATTACTCATTTGTAAAGCAACATTTCCTCCTGAGAGAGAAAGTGAAGTACTTTTGACTTGGACAACCTGATGCAGTTCAGTCTGCTTAAAGGTACTGTCCTATGACTAATGCAGCAGAGGTTGCCTTATTTTGGAATATGGTCACTTTTCCTATGTGAGCTTTAGGTCCACCAGGCTTAGTGGTGGATCTGTGCTCAGTCACTGTGTGCTCTTTTTGTAAAAACTAATTTTCTGAAGAAGAGCTAAAAAAAAAGCTAAGCTTTTCCCAGAAATAGTGAATGTAGAAAAAATAGGACCTTAAAAATGAGCACCTGTGAGAAACTTAGTATTAAAAACCAAACCCACAAAAACCACCAAAAAAACCCAAACAAAAAAACTCAACCCAAACAAAACCCAAATGCTCACCTACCCCAAAAGAATCTCAAAAACATGCTGTATTATCTCTACCATGGAGAGAGAGAAAGAAATAATATAGAGATGCAGAGGTAGGATATATGTGTTGAACAATAGATACCACCAGACCTGAAAATCTTTGCTGTCAGCACACAGTTATGTACTTACATCCTGTAATTTAAAACTTTTCTTTGTGATAGTGGTTTGGAAACTATGCAGCTCCAAGCTCAATAAAATCACTTAGTTTTTTAAGTACTCTGATGTTTACAAGATTAGTTGTCAGATACAGGTCTTCTAAGTTAAAAAAGTTCTGTCATCACAGCTTCATGAACAAAATGAAGGGTGCATTAATAAGGCAATGTTTTGTGTAGGTCATGCTTCAGCATGTGTTATTTATGCTTCACTGCTACTCAGTAAACATCAAGCAAAACTGGACTATTACTCCTCATTAGATACATGTTCCACTTTAATGAATTGCTTTATATATGCCATTTCCACAGCTTTCATGTTCTCTGAAGATGTTCTTTGTTTATAGTCTTACAGTTATGGGAGTGTTTAATAAAACACTAAATGTACAGAAACCTCAATAACTTCAGTTTAAATGGCTTCTTGATGGCTTACAAGGCAGTAATTCTTCAAATGAAAAACACATTTATGATAATAATATATTAGTTAAAATTCTCTAAATATTGTTCATCTTTCTTAACTTTATACATCTGTAAGTTAAACATGTAAACCCGAGTTATTTGATCAGTGGAGAAAAATAGCAGCTCTGTGAAATGCTTTTCTCAGTCATTGTTCTGGTTTGTTCTTCCCATAAACTCTAAAGCTCTTTGATTTGTGCCCTTGTTGTGGCACTAGTGCAAGATTAGGTGATGTCTGTTCTTAGAATAGTTTTAGACTGATGAAATGAACTACTCTGACAGTTGCTGTAGTGCAGTCCTTAAGTTTGCATTTTTAAATTGGCTGTGACTTAAAATTTTTGAGCATAAACAGAATATCAAGGGAATTGCTGGGAACTATAATGAAAGCAGTAGATACCATGATTGCAGTAATAAGTGTAACATTTATGTTTATTTTTTTAATTGGTGTGCTGCGTGCAGAATGATCTGTGTTCCTAGGGAGACATTCAAGATTCAATCATTTAGGATGAAAATTGTCTTTTTCAGACTAAGCTGGTTTTTCCTGAGCCTTCTTGGGAATTTTAACGGAAAGTTCAGTTTTTGTACTGAAGTTGATCTTGAAAATCTGAAGTGTTTTAATTGTTTCTGGCAATAACATTTTCATCATGATTCCTGGATTTCTTTTTCATCAAAGTATTCTATAACAAGTAGTCTAATGAGTTAATGAGTGCAATTTTTTTTCTCCTACTTTTAAAGGTATAAACCAATACGCCGACGAGTAATATGGCTGATTGGACAATGGGTTTCTGTAAAATTCAAATCAGACCTGAGACCTGTTTTATATGAAGCAATTCGTAACTTGCTTCAAGACCGTGACTTAGTGGTAAGCATAAATTACTAATCTTTTGGACTACACATGTGTTGTAACCACAGATGAAACAGAAATACCTCACTTTGTACACACTTGATTGAGAATTTCATAATGTCATGCCCTAAAGTCTGTTGTGTCTTGCAGAAGGCAAATCATTGGGAAGATGTGGTGATGTTTAATTGTGGAGATACTGAACAGTAATATCAAAGGCATTAAATGAGGCCTGAAGATGTTCAATAAGTGGTGACTTTGGTGGGAAAATGAATTCCAAGAGCAGCAATCTGGTTTTTATAGGAATAAAATTATGAAATGTCTTACAGTGATTTATAAACTAACGGATACTTTGTGTAGATAGAACTGAGCTATTCTGTGACTAGTCCCTTTACTATAGGGCATTAATCTAGTGAGTTTGCAGATCACACCAAGCTGGGTGGGTATTGATCTGCTGGAGGGCAGGGAGGCTCTGCAGAGGGATCTGGGCAGGCTGGATCATGGGCTGAGGCCGATGGTGTGAGGTTCAATAAGGCCAGTGCTGGGTCCTGCCCCTGGGTCACAGCAACCCCAGGCAGTGCCACAGGCTGGGACAGAGAGGCTGGAAAGGACCTGGGGGTGCTGCTGACAGCAGCTGAACATGAGCCAGGGTGGGCCCAGGTGGCCAAGAAGGCCAATGGCATCCTGGCCTGGATCAGCCATGGTGTGGGCAGCAGGGCCAGGGCAGGGATTGTCCCCTGTACTGGGCACTGCTGAGGCCACAGCTCCAGTGCTGTGTCCAGTGCTGGGCCCTCAGTGCAAGAAAGACACTGAGGAGCTGGAGAGAGTGCAGAGAAGGGCAGTGGAGCTGGGGCAGGGTCTGGAGCACCAGTCCTGAGAGGAGCAGCTGAGGGAGCTGGGGGTGTTTATCCTGGAGAAAAGGAGGCTCAGGGATGACCTGATCACTGCCTACAAGTGCTGCCTTCACCTGGCCAGGTGGGGGTCAGTCTCTACTCCCAGGCAGCCAGTGACAGGACAAGAATTGGCCTCAAGCTGCACCAAGTGAGGTTCAGGTTAGACATTAGGAAAAATGTCTTCGCTGATGGAGTTGTCAAGCATTGGAACAGGTGGAATCACCTGGAAATGTTCAATAATATGTGGATATGGCAGCTGGGGAGATGGTTTAGTGATGGTGGTGCTGATTTGGTGGCTGGACTAGATGGTCTTTTACATCCATAATAATGTTGTGATTCTATGGTTATTTAGGCATTAAAGTTACCTTCTTACAGGATATGATAAATGGCATTGGTTGCTAAACTACTTAAGTACAAACCTGTAGTTTTAAGCTACAACTTCAGTTTACCAGCAAGTGAGATGAAGTTGAGATGCTGGTTTTGCTATTTTTGTTAAGTTTTGTTTTTAAACAAACTGGGCTACCAGCCCACAAAAAAACCCAACAACAGCAGCTAAAAAAATCTTTGCTAGTTTGGTAGGTACATATTAATTAGGAATTGCCAGTCATAACAATAATTTCTGTGATTCCAGACAGCTTTAGCAGAGCAGGGTGTATTTCTGTGTCAGCTGTTTTTATTTAATGCTTTCTAAGGCATTTGTAAGCATCCACAGGAAGAACAGCCTAACTTGCTGAGATTATACGATTCTGTGCTTCTTGGTTGACAGCAAGGTGTGAGATAATTCCAAGTAAAAGTCCTCCTCTATTGCAAGAGTTTTTATCACAGTCTAGATACATATCTTCTTGTTTAATTACTTCTTGTCCTTGAAGGTTTTGCCTGAGTAGTTTTTTCAATTTCTACCACTTTAGCAATGACCAATAAAATGTAAAGGATACTAAAATGAAAGTGAATGAAAATGAATTAACTATATTTCTTAAAGGATGATAGAACATAGAGAATGATTCAATTGCCAAAACATCAAGTGATTTGATGTTGTCAGGTACTCTGTAGATAATCCAAATGTTTAATGGATGTATGCATGATGCTTCTTGACTTCTGTCTTTCAGGTGCGTATTGAGACAGCTACGACACTGAAGTTAAATATCCTTACTTGCAAAGCTGTTTGATTGGTTATTAATTGAGTTACTGGAAAACAGTCAATTTTAAACTTACTACCAAATTCTTAATGTTATATTTTTTGAGTATCCATGAAATATTTGCTCATTTGAGTCTTGGTATCTGTCTTCAGTCTGTATTATTTTTCCTTAATGTCTGTTTACCTGTGGATGACTTTGAGTTCAGAACTGACCAGTTCTTACCGGTAAGAGCATTTATATGTTCTGAAGAGTAGATAAATACACAGAGAAAAGCAGGAAAAAATATTTTCCAATTTCATTTTGAACTGCATTGTTTAGTAATTGATGTGTGTATTGAATGCTCAGTCTTCACAGACCCAAATATATACTCATACTGCTGCTGTTAATGTGTAGATACATTGTAGTATTATGCTATTACAACTTCATAGCAGTGTGTTTAGTGCTCTTTATACTGGTGTTGCCAGATAGTAAGTTCCTTTATGACAAGAAAATATTAAAACTGGATCTAACAAATGCATCTCCACACCACTGTGGCTCTCCCAAATGCCTGTTTCATGCAGTACTTTCCAATCTGCTGCTTCTTAAAAATATTAAATATAAGTGTGTGGTTAGAGTAGTGCCTTAAAAAGGCGCTGCTTTCTGGTTCTCCTGAATTTTTTTCTTTACCATAGTCATTACTGTTGTCATTTAGTAAACAGCGAAAAAAGATAAGTATGACAAAGTTTTATTTTGGTTACTCAAATTTAGCAGATGTGTTTCCTCATTTAATTTTGACTTCCATGTTAATTTCAACTCTCTTGAGAACAAACAAACCAAAATGCAGAGTGCATCTAGACTGTAAACACTAGAATTTTCTCAGATGTCTTTTTCCATTCAATATTTAACTTTTATCTACTGGCCCAAAAGCTGGAAGACTGCTTTTGGTTTAACTCTAACAAAGTGCTCCTTCTGGAGAGACAGCCTATTTTACCTGTGAAATCACATTTACACTTAATTAAAATGTGAAAATGGTATATGTTCAAACTGATGATGTTTGAACTCATATGTAGGGGTAGATTTGAATTTTTTTACCTTGCTTAGTCAGTGATTGGGTAATGTGCTTTTTTTGCAACTGAAAGAGTAACATTTTGCACACTTTATAAGTGTTTTCAAAGTTTATGGATGTCTTAGAGTTTTAAGCGTATGGGAAAATCACCAGTGCATGTGACCAGTTGTATTTTTGATGGTCTAATCTGTGGTTTTTTATTTTAGTACCTGGAGTCCATGTTTACACTGCTCTTTCAGCTACTTCAGGAAGTAACACAATGTGACACCAAAATGCATGTTCTTCATGTTTTGTCCTGTGTGATTGAAAGAGTCAATATGCAGGTATTTTTTAATATATATTTCAGTTTTAGCTTTGTCCTAAGAACATGGAGGAGGATTTGTTGTGGAAGGAAAATGTCATCAATTAATAGACTGGTTGTTGTTGTCAGAGATGCCTGCGCTGTTGGCATTACTTGGTCCTCTTTTCAATTCTCATTTATCTTTTGTGTAAAATGTTAACTAACTTGTTATGTCAGTAGTATATTTTTTGTATTGAATCGGCTTTTAGGGTATTAAAGGATTCTTACATCTTGTGGCATTTTTTGCAATTTTATTATTTTATTTGTGATTTATTCTAATTGTCTCATATCTGAACAAATATTTTAATCTATCTTACGTATTAGAAAAGGCATTCTTGAGAAGAAAATGCTTTGCACTCATAGGGATTGTGCAGTTAAATTTGTAATTTCTTGTTGATACTAATATGGGTCAGAGTTGTCTCTACAGCACTTTCCTTAACTGCATGACACATTTAAAATTCGCATTATGAATTCTCAGTACTTTAGTGTTAAAGGATGTGCTTCAGCTTTTACATTAAGAATTTTAAGATGGTTTTGCAGAATTAAACAATGAACAGTTGGCTCCTTTTGTCTCAGGTTTTGTTGTGGTGGGTTTGGTTTTTTGTTTTGTTTTTTTTTTTTCAGTATTACTGTATTAAGGACAGAGATAATGCATGTTTTTGAGTTTATCTCGTCTTTCTATAAGTAATCCTGTCTGAAACCTGGCTGAAGCTTTCATAATTGTCTCTTGTAGGAAAAGTCAACATGACAGCAGATTTCCCTGCAGTTTAGAGAAGCAGCATTAAAAACAAGTTGAGAAAGAACCCTTGAATATGTTTAGGTTAATTCCTAATTAAATACTTTTAAAGACAAATAGATTAACCTTTCAGTATTGAAGACCATAATAGAAAATAATACAGGCTAGGACAAATCTCTGAAAGTTACACAGTCTAACTCCTGCTCAAAGGCTCATTGACTCCAGAGATTGTTCAGTTATTTGTTTGCATTTTTTGTTGTTTGGTTCTTTTGGGGTTTTTTTTGTGGTGTTTTTTTTTTTGGTTTTTTTTTGCTGGGACTGTTTCTGGTTTTAAAAGTGTCTGAGTGAAGAATTTACTAATATGAAAATACCTCTGTGTATCAAGCTTTAAATATTTTTTGTGTCCTATTTACTATATAGTATTATGTTGGTTTCAAACTACTCTGCAGTCAGAAGTTACTTAAGCCACAGTGTTTTAGAAAGATTTAAGCAAACTCTGTGTTTTTACGGAGACAAAAACAACTATATTTTTCAGAAACTATGCTTGGTATAAACTATTAGTCTTGTTTCACATATTAAGAAACCAGTTTGTGTTCTGAACTTCAGATACGACCATATGTGGGATGTTTGGTTCAGTATTTACCACTCCTTTGGAAGCAGAGTGAGGAGCACAATATGCTGCGATGTGCCATTCTAACCACCCTAATCCATCTCGTCCAGGTAAGGAATCTGAGTCACATAAACATTGTCAGTACTTCCTACAGTTTTTTCTTGATGATAAAACAGCATGTGGTTATATTGCCTGCAGAATCTGTGGTATTAGCTATTTCGTTAATGCAGACTATATGCCACTACTACTTTCTCCAACCCCTGCCTCATCTCAAAGAAAATGTGGTAGGACTAGCAGAGACCAAGAGAAGTGCTCCTATGACAGTGTCTGTACAGACACAGACCTAAATATATAGTCTTGAATTTGTGGAAATGCCTGACTTAAAAGGATGGCATTGTAGGGGTTAACAGTGGAAAGAAAGTGAAATGGAAATAACAAATATTTTTATGAAAAGAGAAATAAAGGTTCTTTCCAAAGTGGTGTGACTTTAAATGAAGAGGAAATAGATTTTTACCACAAACAAATTGTGAAAATTCTTATTTCTGTCCCCTGTGGAGACTAAAATACTCATATTTTTTTTACAAAAGGTGTATGTCTTGGTGTACGTAGACACAAAAAGATGAGACAGATACGTAGAAAAATATTTTTAAGGCATGTTTAAGTAAGTAGATAAATGCACAAAGAAGCTGTGACTTAGAAATATCAAATAATTTTAGATTTTCCATTATCAAAATGCAGGAAGTATGCGAGCTCAGTGTTCCACTAGCCTCAGTTCTCTTAAGCAGTAATATTATACAATTTTGTAATGCTGTTCAGTAATTGGCAGTTGTTCCCAATATACTCTTCATTGTTCAAAAGTCTCACGGAGCATTTAAAAAGTGAATCACTGTCATCAGTCTGTGAATCTTTGGGTAGCTATAAAAGCAAACCTTTCTCCTGAATATTAGAATATGTCAAATGAAAAGAACCAAAGAGTAATTTATTTCTTGGCCTGTAAAACATTCAACTTTTAGTCATTTGGTATTTGTTAAACTTGTGACTTCTCCAAGAAAAAGAATGACCAGTGAATGTTTTTAGGAATGTATGTTCTTCATAATTTTTTCTTGGAGACTATTGATTACTGGATTGTTCTCAAAAAAATAAACCTTCTCAAGACATGTTGAGAAACATGAAGCTTAGGAATATCAGGCTATTTTATTGTTGTATGAAATGGAAGCTTTGATTTCTTGAATGCATGTTTACATGTGAATGTAACAGCAGTGTAGATCTTTTCCATACTATTTTTGAAATGCTTGGTTTAAGGCTTTTGATGTATTTTACATTTCTTTCTTTGTAGGGACTGGGAGCAGACAGCAAAAATCTCTACCCTTTTCTACTTCCAGTTATCCAGCTAAGTACAGATGTTTCTCAGCCTCCACATGTCTATCTTCTGGAAGATGGTTTAGAGCTGTGGTAAGAATGTTTATTTTTGTATTCCCAGAAGAAAAAAAGTTGTCAAAAGCTTTGAATATTAAATTTGATATGTTCTAGTTACCTTACCTTGACACCACCTATATGATACCTTTTCTCAGAAGACAGGAGGTTAGGAAATTTATATACTAACCTATTTTTAGTTGTGTTTCATCTATTATTCATTTTCAGGTAGTTGATACTGAAGATACCACTCTGTAGCAGGACTAAAAATCTAGACTCACTATAACGTGTGTGCTAGTTTAACAATTTGGTGTGCTTGACTTGGGGAGAACAGTGAGCCAGTGGGTTAGAGCTGGTTGCAGGAAGAGATGTCATAATTACAAGGATAAAATGTAGTTCTGTACCTCAGACTGTCTGGTGACTGAACATAAAACAAGAAGTGACACTGTGCTCAGTTTGCCATGAGCCTGATTTATTTGTTTCTGGTGCAGCTGATGCTGTAAGAGGGGAGACTATAAAAGGGGACCAAATTCTGAAGAACAGGAATACATAGGGTTTGTCTTGAAATAGTGAGCGATTCCTTTGATGTAAATTATAAATGAGCATTTCAATTACAAATACTTAATCTACAAATGCTCTGTTCTATATATGCATAAAAACTGAGCTTTATAATGCTGGTGGCACCAAGTAAAAGTGCAAGAGTGTCTCAAAATATAGAACTGGGGCCTTTTCCCTGTATCAGTTCAAAACTTTTATATCTTCTTAATGATACTGATCTTGAGGTTGCTCTTCTGATGCTTGTGCAGAAGAATGATATTCTAAGATGCCTTAGAGCATCAGAGAAATCCGGAGAGCTGGCAGGGACAGTTAGGATTCTGAGGGCTTCTTCAACCAAGAGCAGGAAAACTAAGATATTTCACATAACCAGACATGTTATTTAAATGTGGTAATCTAATGCCTAAGGTCTAGGAGAAAATGGACTTTGCTGCTGGAGCTTTAAATGCAAGGTTAATTTAGAACTACTGTTTTCAAATCTCAGTAATTTTAAATTGTTATAAACAATGTAAGATAATGCCTCATTTCGGACTTAAAAAAATGTAAACATGTAAGCTGGTCCATCACACGTCATGTCTCCTTTGAGGTTTAGAACACAACAGGTGTTGTCCTTGCATTGTAAATACCTCTCTCTACCCACCTTCTACAAGTTCCCTGACTGGCTACTTAGACATTCTCACTGTTGCATTTCAGTGCTTATGTTGTCTTTATAAAAAGACAGTGTCATGTTTTTCTTTGTTTTCCTACCTTGGCAAGACCTGTGCCTATACAGATGAGGACTATTGCTCTGCTTGAAGTATGCTTCAGAGTAATTGCTACACATTGTTAATAATATAGATGGATACACAAAGTTAAAATATTTACATCTGTCAAAATGATTGCTCAATGTTACTCATACATCATCTGAAATATTTTGCTTGATCTGTTCTTAGGTTAGTGACATTGGAGAATAGTCCATGTCTTACACCAGAACTCCTGAGAATATTTCAGAATATGTCTGCCCTTCTTGGTAAGTCTTTCACTAATAAAATTTCAGGATTTCTTTCCTGCTTCTTGTTGTTCATGCACTAAGCAATGCTCATGTGGTTGCTAAAGGAGTTTGTAGAATTGCAACAGAAATTTAGGAATAGGTTTTTATTGTCTTTGTCCTATTTTTTAATATTTATGATCTACTTACCCTTTTAATAAATTAGAGCTGCTGTACATGAAAGATAAGAAAATTTCAGAGAAAGTTTATAATTTCAGAGGTTATTTTATGAAGTTTCTGAAGTTGAACACCAAATGTGCCAAGCGTTATTGATATTGATTATATGGAATACTTGGCTGTTCCGCTTACAAGAATAAAGTTATTAGCTTTTCCCTTATCCAGTTAATAACAACGTAGGATGTTTTCAAGCTACCTAAATATGTCTATAAACATTTGCATCAAGCATTGAAATGAAAAACAACAGTTTGTTGGCAAAAAAAACCAAATGTAGTAATGAGAAATAGGATTCAATGCTTAGGAAATACTGATATTTCAAGTACTTTTGCTTCATAATTAAAGGGAGTATTAAAGTTCTGTGGTTTAATTTTATGTTAGTATGTTTGTGTTTAGATCTTTAGTTGTGTTTTTTGAGGCTTCAACACTAATACAGCAAATGGGTAAATTTTTTTAGAGAAACATGTTCACAGAATTACAGAAGTTAGCTTTTTAATTGATAATTGTTTTCAGGACTTAATATTTTATTCTATTTCTAATGGTCGGTAGAAAGTTGTGTCATGGTAGGTGGGTGGATACTGATGTCTTCTGTTATTTCCCTTTGTATACAGGATCTCGAATGATATAACTGCTCTGTTTAGTAGTAGTGGCTTTATGGTCAAGTACTCCACAGCTACTGCTAAAATTCGTGGGTGCTGAGTTCTGATGACTGTTGTGATCATTCATAACTACACACCTCACCTTCTGCCTTCTTGTTCTGTGTCAGTCAGAGGTGGTATCTGCTGCAGGAAGCCTGCCCTGCATGAATGGCTATGATTTTCATGATTTGTCACACTGCTAATCCATTTGACTTAAATTCAGAAGTACTCAGTATTTGTGGCTTATTTGCTTGCTGCTGATATTTTCCCCCCTGATACTTTTCAGAGTAGAGATGAATAGAAATGGAAACCCTAGCATACTCTTAGAAAAGGTGGAGGTAATCTAGAATATTCTACACTTGTAAGGATTTCCTTGTTTTATGAATGAATCCTGGAGAACAGTGATGCTCTCCTTTGGGACACAAATGCATTCTCAAGAGAAATTTTTTATTCTGAAAAATGAAAGCTGCATGATGCTGGTAGAGTAAGTAGTAAAGTTAAGCTGGGTAGAGTTTCCTTAGGATGAGCCTTCAATCGTGCTTATGTCAAACTTTTTTTTTTTTATCAAGGCTGGGCGTGAAACACCGTAGCTGATGTGTAATCACAGAGTGATTTTGTCCTAGAGGCTTCTGTACTACTTCACTTCCTGAGTATTTTTCTGAAAAACTGTTTTTCTGAGTGTCATGTTTGTCAAAAATTGATTGCTGCAAAATTATGCACATTTTTCCAGGAAGTGGAAGCCTTTCTGCTATGCTCTTTTGCTTACAAATTCTGTTTACATCAGAAGAATCTGACTTAACAGCCTCCACATGACACAGCCATAGTATTATGTTGCTTAAATAGAGCTGGAATTTTGGTTTAGTGCTAGCCTTATTTTAAAACATGGTAGTTAGAAAACCAGTACAAGACTGCTATCTGCTACCCATCAGGGAGCTACTTCATTCAGGACACTTGAAAAAGAGATTCTTCACTTAAATAAAGTGCAACAGTACATTTTAACGTGCAGCATCTTGCAAAAGAAAACATACTGATCACTGATGATCCACAGTGCTAGTTAATTAAATAACTGTTCAGAGTTAAACTTATAGCAGTTTTTCTAGTGCACCAGCATCAGTATTCAGCTGAAACTTCCAGCACTTAAAGTCAGATCTTCTGTCCTTCTTTGCATGGTGATGTAGTTGTCAGAGCAAGGTTTTAAATAAGAAGTCAAAATTGCAAAGTTTTATGTGCCTTAAGTGTCTGAGATAAGGGAAGAAAATATAATCTCTCCAAGACTGGTTTTCAATTCAGTCTGAAGTCATCCAGGTAAAAGTTAAAGGACAGATGAGGTGAAGGAAAGTTCTGAATAGGTAACTGCCACACTTATGTCTTTTGGAGTAGGATGGAGAACTAGCAACAAGATGCTCCAGAAAATACAGTGTAAAGAATATTAACCTCCTGGCCTTTGTTTTCTGAATTTATTTTTACTGAATGGAATTACTGTAATATACGGGTAATGTAACTACTTTACTGGTCTGTTTAGCTTCTATATAAGCGTGTAAGTCATTCAGAAAGTGTATCAGAGGTCAATATCAATGAAGTAGAAGAGCTGGAGGACAGGGAAAGAAGAATTCATATCTGAGATTTTTTAACTTGAAGAGGAAAGGTATTTATATATGTGGATTTTATTTTCCTTTTTTAACTGATCAGAAAATAATATGTAGTTGTTCACTTCCAGATACAATTATCATTATGAAAAGATCTTTTTGTACCCATTTCAGGATACTGCTGTTGTTGGAAGTGGATGTCAGAGGAGTTAGACAAGTCAATTAGATTTGCCTTCAGGAGCAGAATGTTGCATTTGATATGAAGGCTTGATTTCACTTGCATAAGTGACCGACCTTCAAAGATTATGGTGCTGTCACTGATGTACAATAATTATGCACAGCATAATTGTCATGTTTGGTTTTCAGTTCAGCACTGCTCCTACTGTTTAAGCTCTATTGAAATGTAATTGCCCTGTAGAGGGATTGCACAGTCTCTTTAATACATCTTTTGCAATGTATTGAATAATGTGGAATGGAGAAATACATTAATTGTCTGAGGATGGAAGTTTCTGCACTGAGGCTGCTTAAAATGGCAGTTGAATCTGATACAGTTTCAGGTTGGGAATATGGTCATAATCTAGACACACCTGTTCTGAGAAGCATCAAGTTTAATGTGCATGTGCTGTGTTTATAAAGGTACTGGCAAAAACCAGGTTACTGGAATTGGACTAACTCCTCTGATCCAAACAAAACTCAAAGGAGCACATTAATGAACTCAGAAAAATATATTTGATTCAGGAAATCCTGGCAAGAGAATTTATGTATAATGAGCTTCTAAATGTAGTTTGTTCAACATGAGATCTTCTTAGAAAATTTTGCTAAACTTTGAGCTGCAGATGAGTGATGGAGGTTCTGTCATATCCATTGCATCTGTCATACCTCTTTTCATTTTGACCTGAAGTGCAATTTTTGCTACACATCTTTTATTACCTTTATTGGTTATCACAGAATCACAGATTGGAAAGTTATGGAAAAGTTAGTAGTACTTCCTGTTTATATGACCATTTATTTAGAATTTGTCTGTTTGCTTAAGTGTCTGAAATGTTAAATATTATTCTATCCAGTAAACAGAAAAACACAAATGCAGACCTCTAACGAGAATGCAATGTGTAACTCTAGTAATATGCTACTAAAGCTAAACTCATAGGTATCTTGGAATCATTTGATGAGCATATAGGATTGATAGGTGATCTCTTTTCAAGTCAAGAGATGAAAATAATAAATGATTACAAGATATGACCTGTCTGAGCACTGACATATGAGCATACTCATGAATGCAAAGCTGTCTTATGGCCATATCAAATGGAAGAACATTAATGTTCTACCTAATGGGTGGAGTAAAAAAGAAAATCTGCTGAACCTCCCCAGAACTATACAGATGTTATAATGGAAAAGCCGCCATGGTCATGGTGATAACTAGTTTTGGTAGAAGTTTTTATATATAAATGTCACCAGGTGTAAGCCACACTTTCATATGACTGCTTTCATCTAAGTCATGGGAGACACATGAAGTCTTAGCCAGGTGCTTGTTCCATCTGGTAAAGGATTTTTATTTAAAATCCATGTAAAAATATTTTCCTGTTGGTTCTCCATGATGGTTTTATTAAATATTTTAAAGGTGATGGAACTGAGGTCCAATTCTTTTACCAAGAATAGTTTGTCTCCCAAACTGGTTTTAAGGAAATGTATCTCTTTGAGGTTTTTTGGTCTTTTGCCTTGTTTTTGTGCAATGTGGACTTTCTGCACTAGTGTCAACATCCATATGAAACTTTGAAACTTTTCATTTTGCTTTGAGTTCTGCTTATACATGTTTCAGAGTGATTTTTTTTTCCTTAAACAGTCTTACAGGTAGTGCCTGAGGATGTATGTTTTTTTTCTCTCTTCAAGCTACTGCTGTATATCATCCTCTGTGTGTATCTATCTCTTAGGCGGGTATGCTGTCTTTACTGAAGTAGTCAAGCTGTGCCCTACAGCTCAGTGTGTCAGCTCAATGCCATTTGATATGGTATCTGGGTCAGAAGAGCAGAACTGCAATCTTTATTTCATTCTCTCTGCTCAGCATTTACTGACTCTGTGGGAGAGACCATTTATCTGTAATTGCAAGTCTCTAAAGTACATGTTTCGTATATTCTGTCTTTAATATCTTCTTAATCCAGTATTACATCCAAAATCTGACTTTTGTTTGTTTGTTTTTAGTTAGCACTGGCTTTTGAGGTCGTAGGATTTCTTGTGCTTCCATTTGAGCACAAGAGCTGTCATCCCACATCTATAATTCTCTCTGCAGAGAGGGAGAGCCTGATTGGCACTAGATCTAAGATCTTTTTTCTGTTTGTTGGCATCTGGCAGTACAAGCTGTGAGAGGAAAAGACTTTTAGAAGAAAATCATCTTGGTTGTACTTCAGTTTGGTGATTAGGTTCTGAATTGTGATTTGTTTTTTCCAGAGCTGAGTTCAGAAAATCTCAAAAATTGCTTTAAGATCATCAATGCTTATATTTTCTTGTCTTCATCTGAATTTTTGCAGGTATGTTACCATTATATAAGGATCCATATTACCGCCTCAGTTCCTTACTGGCAAACTGTTTTTTCTCTCATCTCGAAGCATACCATACACACAAACATTTATACTCTTATTCATATGTGTGTATACAAACATACTGTTCTGATGTTAGTTCTTTATGGTGCACAGTTGACACTCAGATTTGAGAAATATTATTATTTAGAATTAATGCTCTGCGGATTGATTTAGTAGTTTGCTATCTGAATGGTCCTGTGTTGGGTAATAATACTGTTATTATCCTGCCAGATTAAAATTACAAATATACATGCTAGCAGGAGTAGAACAAGATATTATATGTTGTTGTTACACCTTCTTCATTAGAAAATTCTTCGAGATTGATTGTTTAAATGTTCTGCAATGTTAGAAATGCAAGAAAATGCTTAGATTAGATTTTAATTCGTTTGGAATGATAAACATTTTAGCAGATACAATCTTTGAAGAGAAACTGGGTCTTTAGGCATATGTAAACCCTAAGGAATTGAGTTTTGAAATACATACAAATATATAAATTGCATTGCATAATACCTTATTTTATTTCAGATGTATGCTGCTGACTTATGTCGGTCATTTTGTGAGCTTTTGAAGGACATAACTATTGAAGGTCAAGTTCAAGTTTTAAAGGTAGAGTATAATATCCAGAGGCTCAGCACTGTACATGTAATGTTTTCAAGTAGAATTTAGAACATGTAGAAGAAAGCAGTGTATTTAGCAGAATTTGACATTGGAGTTAAACCCTGAGTGGTGGTTTAACTACTTACTTGAGTATACAGCAAACCTAGTGAGTATAGAGCAAACTTCTCCTGTCTTTATTGAATGTTGTATGTATGTGGTCTCCATGAAATTCCTTTGTGTACCATACTTCCATTTCTACCAGACAAAGAGTTCAAACAGTCTTTGTTTGCCTTTGGCATAAGTTGCTGTTGTAATGGCCATAACTGCTTAAAGAAAGTTACTGAAGATTTTTCAAAGCACCAGAAATTTATATTCCACACAGCTTTCAAATGCTGCTGTGGAATTCATAAGCTTTTGAAATATTAGTAACAGTAATTTGAATGTGTCTTTTGAAGAATTTCAGGAAATAAAGTTGGAATATAGATTGAAAGATAGCTGAGTAGTAGCTGTAGTAGCTGTAGTGTACTACTACTAACATAGTGCGTGGTTGCACTAATGGGTGGCTCTGTGTTGTTTATGAGAACTTGGACTTGAATTAAATTAATTATAAATGTCACGGGGGATATAAATTGGATCCCACCTGTCTCTTTGGTGGATTGCACAGCTGGTTCCAAGATACAGGACAGAAAACAATTGGTGAAGTTCATATTCTCCCCTGTTTGTAGTTACTTATGTGAGGAGCTTAAGGCCTCTAGTTCTGAAATTTAAAATGTCAATTCCAGTCTATTCAGTGATATTATTTAAAGTCTGTAGTTTGGCAAATGTTTTATGCAGCAGCTTTTAATCAGATTTCTAAAATGGAATTATACTGCTAGGGTCCCAGTGTGGCCTTGCTGCAAGATGTGTCTAGTATACTTTGAACACTTTCTGAGTAATGCCCTTTTGATTCCAGGAGGATGACTGAGCTATCATCCTTGTAAATATTTTTAGAAAGAGCAAAAGTTTTGTCAGGGTTCGCTATGCTGACTTGTTAAACAAAAAACCACCAAAATCTAGATAAGCACTGGGAACAGAAACACCCAGGGGTGTTTTCTAAAATAGCTTCATACAAACAGATTTGGCTGGATTGTAAATAGACATTAGAACAGTAATTAAATTAATAAGGTTGAAAAATGCTAATTTGGACTGATAAGACAATTTGTTGCAAGATTGCTGAGGCTTGATGTGACTTGATTTTCTAATTATCTTGACACAGACAATAAAAGGCTTAAAAAGACTGGGCAAGGAACAAAGGATATGGCCAAAACTTCCCGTACCCAGAAAGATGAGTGGGGGGAAAGTTATGTTTACCTCTGTATATAATAAGCCTCTTTTATACCTCTGCATATTAAAGGTCTACAAAAATGAGAGGCATTGAGAAAGGTAAACTGCTTAACACTTCTCAATGCAAAAACCAGAGTATTAAATGAAACTATTGGGAACAAGGTTCAAAACTGAAGAAAAAATACTTAGGAGAAATTGGTCAAGAGCACAGAAGAGTTGGTCCTTGTTGAAATTCCTCTGAGGTGGAAGTAAATTGAGACCAAAAGTGTTCAGGTGTGGTACCTTTATGATACCTTTATGTGCTTTATAAACACATCAGCATGTTCATGTGTGTGGCATCACTTTCTTTACCTGGAAGGAGGAGTGAGGAGCCCTCAGCCCATTATTCTCACAGCCTCTTCTCAGCTCTCTTGGTACAGGGGTAGAGCACAAACATCTGGGCTAAAGAAAAATGGAAAAAGGCAGGAAAACAACTTACTTCAGGGAACGGCACATTGTGGGGGGTGAGGGTGAAAAGGAGCTGAAAAAAGAAGGTAAAGAGTTTAGATCTTGGGAACCAGAGCAAGGTACCCAGAACAGCACCTCTGAGAGCACACCTGCGAAGAGCTGGTAGGTCCTAATCAGCAGTTTCTCAAAAACATGACATGACAAAGCTATGGAAATATACCCTGAACTGCTGCTACTTCACCCTACCAACCACCTCAATCTACTGCTTTTCCTGGAGCCATAACAAGGTCCCTTTTCCCAAACCACCTCATCAACTTTGCCTGGGACAAGGGGAGGCTTGTGAGGTGCTTGGCTAGGTGGGTTTCATTGGCCTGTCAGCTTTCACCAGGTGCATTTATGCACATCAGGTTTGCAGAATATTTTACTAGGATATAGTTTCAGCAATATGGGGTTTGCTGGTGTTTAATGGTAAGCATCGTGACTTTATATGTGTACATTAGCACACATGGCTTTAAAGCTGTGGTTAAGATTTATGAATGTGCTTTTCTAATAGACTAATTTGCTTTTGTTTTTAAGGTCGTAGAAAATGTCCTAAAAGTCAACCCTGTGTTGGGTCCTCAAATGTTTCAACCCCTTCTGCCATCAGTATTCAGGGGGATTATAGATGGGGAGGTAAGAGTTTCTTTAACTACTCTCTACTTTTCCTTTGGAAAATGAAAGTACCTTCCATTATCTCAATTTTTTTTCATATTAATGTTGTATTTTCTCTTGTTTTAAGAGCATCTGATAGACTTTTCACATCTAGTTTGAAAATCTTTAAAGGTAGCACAGTAGCACAAGAAAAACAACCTATCCACCACTTGTTTTGTCTTGTAGTGTTTGTTTTAATAAAATGGCACAAATTTTTTTCTGCTGTTCCACTGTTCCTTCACTATTAACATTTCTACGAGCTATAACATTAGGCCTAATTTAATCCTTAGTCGATGGAGTTTTTTGTTGTTTTTTTTTTAATGACACATACTATTCCTTTTTAATTGTACTTGGATGAGAGAAAAACAAACTGAACCAGGAGAAGATCAACTTGACCTTCTTTTCCTAATTGCCATATTTAATATGAAGAAAGGGTGTGAGAATGGTTTGTGTGAGATAGTCTTTAAGATTTTTCTGGCTTGCATGTCATAACTTCTCCATTTTCTCTCTCTGTATTCAACAAACTTCTATGTTGGATGAAAATGAGTAAAATCAAATATGCTTTAACTGTGTTGAACCTTTCAGTTTCTAGCAGGAATCAGTGGGTGGAATTCTTCAAGTTTTTTGACTTCTTTGATCAACACGTTTGCTTTTTTCTCAGTTGAAGACTTTCAAATATCAATAAGTAGCTCCAGTTTCTGAGTTGAATAAGATTTCCAAATTCAAGCCAAGTAATACTATAGCAATGTTCTTTTTGCTGTTCAAAGCACAAAGATAGAGAGTGGATTTTTAAAATGTCTTCTGATTTAAGGCCAATAAATTTATTATACCCTATTCACAATGTATTACTCTGGGTTAGAATTTTCACGTAAATATTGGCATTTTGTTTTTCAAATAGGCTGTTTTACAAAATATAGTTATATTGTTATATGCTGAATTCAATATGAAAAAATCTACAGCTTCTTTTAAAAGTAATAACCAAGGATAGTAAACTAGTGAACTCATTACTGTATCCAGTTAATTTTGAGACACCTGCATATTCGTTTTTGGCAAATGTATTATGGCTTCTATTTGAAAAAAGTAACAACTTCAGAAATACTAAGTGTATTTAAATTTAAATTAAGTGTACTTAATTTTACTGAAATTGTAAGCAATAACTTGGACCCATAATCAACTTCAAAAGTAATATTTTAACAGTACAATAAACTGTTAGTTCCTTAAGATACAGGTTTTAAAATTTAAAGTAAAATCACCTTGCAAGTTGTTTTGGTTGTTTGGATGAAATTGACATTGAAATTGCCATAGTTTTCATATTGTAAGAACTGAGAACTCTGGTAAAGGTTGCTCACTCAGTCTTCTCTTCCTAGAGGCTCTTAAATTGCAATTTATAATTTAAAATTCAGTGAAAGACATAAGGGTTGCATACAAGTATTTTCCAAGTATTGCTGCTATGTGTGTCAAATATTTTTCTTTTACTTAAACTAAGCACCTTTTGTTTTGGTTTATTTTCATTTCAGAGATACCCAGTGGTGATGTCTACTTATCTGGGGATCATGGGTAGAGTTCTACTACAAAATGCAAGGTTTTTTTCATTACTTTTGAGCCAGATGGCATGTGAATTGGGTCAGGAGGTATGGTTTATTGTCCTTTTTTGTCCTTTTGAGTTTTTTGTGTCTTGGTATTTCAGCTGTATTACTTAGGGAAATCTTGCTTTCTTTTGACCTGAATAAATTTTTCCCTCTATTATCCATGCTTGTTCCTGCCCAGTCTTGAAAAGAAGCTCTTCTCCCTCCTTCTCTCTGTTCCCTGAACACCCTGTAGCAACTTCTACATGTTCCTATAATTAGTTAAAACATTCCATTCAAATTTTTATATAGTCCCTAAATTCTCTTCCTGCATCCCACAATTAGCCATGTAAATGGCCTTAGTTCACATTCAATTGTAGGATGAGAATTTCTTTCCCTGTACCATCTCAATGGGTCTTGCAGCCTGGAGAATGGTCTAATCATTCTCCCCTGAATTTCTAGAGTATCAAATACAGTGTGCTTCAGTTTCACTGGTGAAGATACTGGGAGTCTTTTTCTATAAGTATTCTGTCTTTCAGTGAAATTTGCTTTTCTGGGGTATAATACAGTTTTCAAACAGATAATAACTAGTCTTTTTAAATTTGTCACTGTGTAGATAAAACAGAATAAGTCCATGTGCTTTGTTTCTGTGAGACTGTTAGGGAAAAACTGAATAATTTGCTGTCCTGAATTAGTTCCCTGTCCATAAATTAAATGAATCTCAAGCATCTAGGTTACAGCTGATGGTATGGAGGGTTCAGGGCCTAGAAACATTGTCATAGAAAATTTAAAAAGTACCTGTTGCTTATTACTTCTGTCAGGCATACAGCTGTATAGTGTCTTTCCAAGACTAAATAATGTATTTATTTGTTAGAAAAATTAAAATAAGTTATTTTCTAAACACACTGATGTACTTATAACTGAAAAAGAACATTGTGTTTCCCAATGCAGTTGGACCAAATTCTTGGTAACATGATTGAAATGTGGGTTGATCGGATGGATAACATCACTCAGCCAGAAAGAAGAAAACTTTCTGCTTTGGCATTGCTTTCTCTTCTGCCATCATTGAACAGGTAAGAAAACATACGTTACCAAAGGCCCTTGGAATTGTTTTTAAAGCATTTCACAATTCTGCAGCTAAATATTCCAATACAAATAGTTTTATTTGCTTGTTTTTCTCCCCCAAGAGAGATCTTAAAAAGATGGAACTTCTGTGCTACATTATATTAACTTTTTATTTGACTTCATAAGCATTACAGTAACCTTTCTTCCATTTCATAGGCAATGTCATTTAGTTAAAGTGAGGAACCAGCATTGCAGATTTTATTATTGATTCTCATATTAACTTAGAACTATCTGCTTCTCTCATCTGTGATTAAGTAGTTGCTTTAGTTGACATGTTACTATTTCGGTGTCCCTTCCAGGAAACAATGTTCAGTTTTCTTTCCTGTTGTAGGTGATCTGAACTTTCATCCTGGTTTTCTCCTTTATGACATTAAATGGAAGAAAGAGTTGCTATGGAAGACTGTGTTGTTGCTGTGAAACAGTTTTTCCACTGTAGGTTTTACAGCAAGGCGATTTTACTATTATCTGTTCAGTAGCCATCATCATTGCTGGATATACATAGAAAATGAAAGTTTTAAATGAAAATGCTGAATACAAGGTTGTCAATACTAGAAGTCATGTATAATCCGTTTAGGTGAGAGTTCAGTCTGTGGTTACCTTCAGATTATTTTTATCTGTTTGACATTCAGGAAGACAAGACTGCATGAGTTTACATTTAGTCTGCTGGGTTTCCTGAACAGTCTTGTCTTTTATTGTGTGTTGAGAATTTAGATGTTGCTCCCAAATCCTAAAAGCTATGTTAGTATCTGTAGACTACGTAGTATTTGTCCAAGCTGTAGTCTATGTAGTCACTATCTAAAAAAAAATAAAAAATCAGGGAACACTTATGTGTAATTTAGAGGCTTCACTGTTTTTTATATACACAGAAATTTTCCCTTTTTTTGGTCAAATGGATAGTCAGGATGACCATCTAGCTAAAGGTGAACCAAGCAGCTGTTTTAAAAGGTTTTCCCCAGTAAATGTAACAGTATTATATTGTTTATAAGTATATTTGAAATGTTTTTAAGGAGGTGTTAGCTAAAATTTAAGGTGCTGAACTACATCTGTCTTCCTGTGAAGTTTCTGTTAAAGAGAGGAAGGAAAAAAGTAAATTCCTTTAGATAACCATGTTATTTTGAACTATGTTCAGCTGCTCCAGATTTCCTGCTGTAAAAGCCAATTATTTCTGGCAGTCCTTAACTTAATAAAACCTTCTGCAAATGACAGTTTTATTTTTTAGTTACCCATATCATTTAAGAAAGCCGCTTCTTAAATAAAAAGTCTCTCTTTAGTGGACATATTCGTGTCAAAGCTATGAAAATTTCACTTATACAATAATACTGCCAAACTTAGCTGTAGACGGAGTGTGTGAAATGGATTCTGTCAATTGATTGTTCGTTTTACTAGAACAATGTGAGCCACTTTGGTTTTGCTGTATCTCAGGGATTACACTACATGTGATTGCTGCATCCTGTATCTGCAGGTTTCTTGTGCAAGTAATTTGCACAGTTGAAACAAAAAAAAGTTTTAAATGAAACACAGTATGTAAACAAAATGTTTGGGTTTATGTGTTTTCAAGAAAAGCTAAAGTAATTTTTCCTGTTGGAATGCCTTGCTAACCAGTTTCCTGATTAGATTTTACTTTGGATATCCAAGGTAAGTTCAGGATTTCTCAACTGCAGAGGCAGAACAGAATTTTGTCCTATGTGGATGGCTGATGGGCTGTCTTGGGAAGGGCAAGGTGAGGGTGAGATTCTTCCCTCAGCTTGCTGCTCTGTGGCGGTCAGGATTGGTGCCAGTAGCAAGCTCAGATTTTCAAGGTTCTGCTGAAAGGAAAGCGGGCATCTGTGCTGTGTCTAACACTTTCTGAGAATTTTTTTCCTTTTGCCAGTTGCTTTCTCTAGCCTATAGCTGAAGTACTGTTTTATTTTAGAGAGCAAAGAGAGGTAGTAGACAAAAATAGTGGGGGAAAAAATGAAGCTAACATGTATTCTCATTCTTCCCTCTGAGTTGTTTTATGGATAAAATGATGGGGAAAGTTTTAAACAGTGATCATTTTTATTCTCTGTGTAAACTCTATAGTATTATTTCATTGATTGTAATTGTTTCTCTAGTTAGTGATCAGGTTTATAATTACAAATATGTGGAACTCTGGACTTTATGCATTTTAGGGGAAGGTAAAACGTTCTATCATTATTAATTTAAAACCAGTTTGGACACAAATAATTTTATGTTTCAAGTACAGCACCTTTGACAGTGTCAAGAGTGAAGGACTTTAGAGCAGGTAAGACAGGGTTCACTACAGAGCAGTTGTTCACAGTGGCTCTTGGGGTGACTAGTTTGACCAAGCAGGTTATGAAGTGACAAATTGTTAGCCACTCTGATTTTCTCATCTAGGCAGTACCATCCAGAGATAGATGTAATGGCATGCTTTTGGTATCAGCAGTAGTGCTGTGTATTAATAATATATGCATGTCCTTCAGTCTAGCATCCTGTTTATCTTTCCACAGCTGCACATTGTGTTAGTGGTTAGAAATTCATATTAAAAAAGAACAATAACTGCTGCTTTCCTGATTAGTGTGTTGCAGCACCTTTTCACGGAACAGTAATTTCCTGGTATTACTTAGGGGTTTGCCCAAATTAAATGCTATATAATTGTCTGCTTCTGCTATCCAAGCGCAGTCAGTTAATGTTAGCATGTTTTTTGGTGTTTGACAGATACATGCATTGGCAATATTATCTGTATTTTGTATTCTTACTGTCTGTTTCTCACTCATCCATCCACATGCATTTTCATTAATTTATTAAAAAACTATGTCATAAAATAGGTTGAAGACGTCTGTCTTTAAACTGTTGTATATAACAGCGTGGACCAGTAACACTTGAGGCTGTAAGGATGTTAGGCACTTGTAGAGTGGGTGCCTCCATGTTCAGTACATGAGGAAAATGTGCACAGACACACAGTAGCCTTAACAGGAATGGCTTTTTGAAGAACATGCAAGGACTTGAAGTTTTTTTGGAGGAAAATTGTATTTGAGTTAGAGTGTGAGACATGAGGTGTGACAGCAGCCTGGATGAGTAAATTCACAAATGCTGTGATTTTCTTACTGTTGTATTCAGTCATATTTGTGCTTGTCTACAACCTTAATGACTTGTTTGTGAGCATACAGCTACTCTTCAAGGCTGAGTTGAGTTTTATTCGATGTGCCCTTGGTCCCTAAAGTAGTGCCTAGTGAATATGGTCAGTAGCAGCATTCTTCCTCTTATTTGTTGTGGAAAATGTATGGGCCTCCACCACTATCTAGGGTTCTGCATTTTGAGCTCTTCAGTATCCTTTGTAGTTCCTGATGCCAGAGTGGCTGAAACAGTACTGTGGCCCCTTCTCCTACTCATATCTATCTATCTATCTATCTATCTATGTGGAAATAATTAGCTTGCTTATTGCAGTATAATAACAGTATTACAGTGTTTTGGAATGTCCTTCTTTGGTGATATTGAAAGCTTTTAATGATTTATTTAGCAAAGTAGATATCTTTTTTATTCCTACACTTGTGTGTATTTTAGTGGAGCACAGACAACACTGAAAGATGCTAAAGAGTGAGTGATAGGAACATTTATTCTCTAATAAGGAAATGGAAACAGATTTTGGAAGGATTATAGTGTCTGATCAGCCTTGTTTGGGGTGTACCCACACATAGCATTTGACACCATGTTGAAAGCTAAGTGCTCCCCTTCTGCAGGTGAATGTTATTCCGCTATGTCTGTCACTCTTGAATGGGAGACTGCTATGTTTACTCTTACTGAAAGTCAGTGCTTTCCAAAACAGGCCACAAAATGTGGCCCTTGAGGATAGGCTAATTTTGGTGGAACTACCTGTGCAGAGTGGTACCATTCTAAAGTAGAGGAGACTTTACTGAGCTTAAATTTAATTTATCTTTCTTCATTTTAGTTTCTGGTACATGAGTAATTTTCATTTTACCCCTTTGAGTTAAGTGTGTTTATGTATAGTGGGGAAGGGGTTAAGAGCTTCCCCAGGTTTGTAATCATTATGTAAATAAATGTCAGCTTATCCTCACTGTGTATCAAGTCTGATATGTCAGCCAGTATGAGTTCTGCTAGTTAGATAATTGGCATTTTGTGAGTGTAAGCACTTACAGTATGCAATTATAATTTTCATTAGATTATTAGAGCTTTGCCTCTGTCATTTATTAAAATTATTTAGTTAGAAATTTTAATTTTCCTCTCAAAAAGTTGTCTACATGTAGTGTTAGTTAAATGGCAAGAAAGTGCCTAATAAAATATCACGTTCTCCTCAGGATAGTTATGTCCTCATTTATAAAGTCAGAATTTCTTGCATAATTACTTGTACATCCTCCTTTCTTTATAGGGATGATACTCTGAAGCTATTTTATCTTCCCCTCCATTTTTTAATCCCTCTAGTTAAAGGAACGCTTACCCATGCCTCTAATAGACTATTAGCATTTAAAGGATCTCTTTAAATTATGATTTTGCAGTTGTCATCAGTGTTTGGCCTTGGGTTTATTTAGCTTGCCTGACAGGTAACTGTGCAATTTTAATGAGAAGTGTGAAAAATGTGGCTTTGGTCTTAGTCTGACTATCAGAGTCTGCATAATTCAGAAGGTTACACAGAGCACTACCAACTTCTTTAATTGTGTGTCACATTATGGCATTGCCAAACGGATGCACTCATTAAACTTTCCTTTTCACAGTCTTCATCAATTTTTCTCCTACACTTGATAGGTAGTGGACTGGTCAGGAGCATATTACCTGTTTCCCTAAGAACCTTAAGTCTTGATTTCAAGGAAAAATGTACCAAGTGATAGCAAGAAATCATGTCACTAATTGCAGCTAAACTGCAGCAAAAAAATAAACAGCAGTCAGAAGGGTTTGGTTGCTGCTGCTATTTTGTTTTTGTTTATGGCCTATATAAAATATTTCAGAAGTCTTTGCTAAAACTGTTCTAATTATGATTTACCCTGAACTGTCAGATTTTAATTATATAAAAGCAAAAGGTAACAGACTAACTAGCTTCCTTCAAACTTTGCAATGTATGGTTTACATGTTTGCAAATTAGATACTGAATAAGTAGTGACTGAAATATAGCATAGTACTAAAAATGTGTAAATATCAGAAGATTGTAACAAAAGTAAAAGAAAATCCCAAACCCAAACCACAGATTTACAGCTGGTTTTGCACCTGTGTTTTTTTCAGCTGTTTGGTACATCTGCTTATCTCTCTGTGCTGTACTCTGTGAAATTTGAGACTGCCAGAGAGTAGCTGAGATTTTTCAGTGGCTTTCTTTAACAGTGCCAGACTATTATGATAAGATACCAGGAGTGATAAACACCACAACCCATGTCACTACAAGACCTTCTGCAAATAAGTACTGTCTTCAAAAAGAATGTTTCATATTCAAACAATTTAATGACAAAGTGAGTTTGAAACAAAACATCAGGTTTTGATATTAAAAAAATGCCCAAGTATAAAGAAAGCATATATTTTTAAGAAATAGCTTTTGTATTTTGTGTGTGGGCATTCTCTGTAGTAGTTGTTAGGAACTGTTGAGGTTTCCTCTGTTGAATATTTGGAGCTATCAGTTGTTAATGCCAAATGTATGCCCATCCTGTCTCCTAAACTAGCAGGCAGAGTGTGGTTTTGGAATTGCGTTTAGTTTAGATTAAATTTCTAGAAGTTGAAATTTGGGAAATTGAGTTCTTTGGACCTTTTGGTTTGAATTGCATTCATATTGAGTACATTGATGCTTTTATAGTTAGAACAGAATTGCTAAGTATTGCAGTGAAAATAAAGGGTAAAGCTACAGTGTTACTATCAGTATACCACATCTGCATGTTACATTCATGGCCAACCTTTTTTATATTACTGTTTTGTTCACAAACTTGTGGTTGCTCCATAGAAGACTTAGATTTCTGAGTAAAGAGAAGAAACTAATGTCTCAAAATGAGATTTTGGTTTCACAAGAGCTTTCTGTCATATTATTTTACTAGAGTCTAAGGTCAAATTAGGTTTATGGAATGGAAACTTATTTTCATATCCTCAATAGGAAAAATAATTTTGTCATTTTCACGCTGTGGAAGAGAGAAATTTTTGGTAAATGAAGCAGCAAGTCAGGAGTCTTACTGAAACAGAAATATTAAATACTAGAAGGAATCTGCAATATTTGAGACAATCAGAAATGTTTAGGTAAACTAGATAATGAGAAAAACAGAAGTGTTTTGGGATCTGTTAAGTTAGTAAGGTGTCAGCAGTTCACCTGCCTACTGGATGTTAATTAAATGTTGATGTCTGTGCTACCTAAGCAGTAGTTTAGTTTCTGAATTGCTTTGATTTGGGGTCATATCTAGAGATGATGTGGGCAGAAGGAAGTACGGATTTGAAAAAATAAAGTTTTACAATAGTTTACTTTTGGAGAATAAAAGTAGAAGGAAGGAAGCCCTGCTAGAGCAGATGGTTGCTAAATACATAATTGGAGGGCAATAAATAGTTTCACTCTTAAAAGCTTAAAAGAATAATTTCAGTTCTAAAAATTGTTTGTCCTCATTTGTGAGCTTTAACAGAATTTTGTAGTAATTATGAGAATGAAATCCCTTTTCAAAAATTGATTTTAGACCCTGTTTTTGAAATTCTTGCATGTTTTCTGCTGTACATAAGTGGGATTTGGATGACTAGTTCGTGCCACCTAATATT
Source organism: Passer domesticus (assembly GCF_036417665.1). Classification (NCBI taxonomy): domain Eukaryota; kingdom Metazoa; phylum Chordata; class Aves; order Passeriformes; family Passeridae; genus Passer; species Passer domesticus. Next base: position 21,176,294 of record NC_087512.1, read on the forward strand.
CGTTATATTGTCTTTAATGTAACAAGGGTGAAGTTCTTGTATGTTCTTTCAATTACTTTGACCTGTCATTTTATGCACAATTTGACAAATTGCTGTTACTCAGGCTTCATGCTTGTATTTACAAAGAGTCATAGCTGAACTAGATTTTAATGTTAAAAAGCCAATAGCATTAGTAACTTCAGTATTAGTATATTAAGATAGAATTCACTTGTGGGTTCAAAAATAATTTTCTCTATTACCATGTGAAGCTGTATTCAGGTAAAAACCTAGAAGTTCTCTGTCTGCAGATGAAAATTTAAAGTGAATGAAATATGAGAGCAGCCTAAGCTTGTTAGTGTTTCCTGGGTTTTTTCATACAGTTTTAAAAAAATAATTGATTTTATTGTTTAAGCATGAGCTGCTTCAAGAAATGCTGATCCAAGTTACACATGTATCCCACCCAGTTTTTTTTATGGTTTTCCCTGAAATTGTGTCAGTCATGTGACATAATTTTGCACTTTGTTCTTAACAGATACTTCTTTCAGATACATGTAGTATTAATGAAATAATAACTCTAAATTACATTGCAATCAGATCTGCAGGCCTTTGGGTGCAGTATTGACAAAGTGTAAAGCATGACTTCTCTAGATTTCCTAGTGCAGAATAGAAGGAGCCATGATGTGTATCAAGATTTTTATTCCCGTTTTCAGCATGGGATTCAACTATGAGAAGAGTCCTCAGTGTGGTCAGAATCACAGTGGAGCTAGGGTTGAAGCAAAAATTTTGTGAATATTCATAAGGTACTTTCAGTACAAGACCACAGAGATATTTAGCCAGTTACTGGTCATCAGTTTTCTTTTATCTGGTCACTGGTTCCTCTAAATTTTCATGCTGATATACCATAGAGCTTCATTAATTCCTTTAGTTTTTCAAAATGTGTTGCTTATTACATTTTGCCGAAAGAGAACTCTATGAACATTTGCCTTTTGAAACTTTTTTTCTTTTAAATTTGAGTTACTTCTTGTAGCTATAAAGGGTTGTTTCATGCAGCATACCTTGGAAGAATATATTTTTTTTTTGTTTGGGGTTTTTTTATACATATAGGTTTCCATATAAAGATATTATAGGCAGTGAAGTCTAGGTAGAGGATAATTTCCTGTTTGAAATCACTTTAGATTTTTTGGCAGTCTCTGATTTTCCCCTCATCTGACTCCGTTGATAATCTTTTTCCGTTACTCTTACTGTTCTGTCCCCCATCCAGGATACTTCACCAATCCTCCTGTGGACTATACAGTGTTTTCCCTTTAAGTAAATGACATGAGATTTTATTTTACTTGATGTCAACAATTATGTTAAATACTGTGAAAAAATATAAGTGTGAAAATAAATATGCAAATCTGAAGAAGAATTAGTTTTGCTATTGATCTATTGGTCTCAGAAAAAAAGAAACAAATGCAGTTCTAATTCTGGGTTGTAAGTGATACAGACTTTGTCTAAAATGGCCCACAGATCAATTTTACTTACTTATTTCTTATTTTAGACTAGGATTTGGAAGTAAGCTTCTTCAAAAGCGTGCAGTTGTCTATTCTGCTTCCCTTTCTCATGTGTGTCCTGCATTTCAGATTGTATTATATAGACAAAGACATTTGGGTTACATTTCACCCCTTACGTGAGCTCACGCTTCCTGTGTGAGATCACTGTAGCTGAAGGGACTTGATTCTCCTGCTGTTACGCCTCTTTTTTGGCCCTGGCTACTGATGGGCTTTGTCATCTTTCTTTTGCTGAGCAGAAGGTCTCATTGCAGTAAAATAATGGGGTTTTAGTTACATTGCTATTTGTAGTCTTAATCTCCCCTTTCCTCCTTTGATGATGTGACTGAGCTTTGCATGTATATCGCTGTGATGGGTAAACTGAGGGTGTACTCTCCAGTCCTTAAGCAAGAGGGATATTTATAGCCCATGTAGTCTTTTTCTGCACAGGGGACACTGCGGGAAATGAAAGCTGTGCATGAAAGGTGTGGCTCTCAGAGCCGGAAACCATCTCATAGTCCTCTGTGGATAAATTTGGTTTAAAAAGGGTGCCTAAAGTGAGACTTAACAAAGTGCTTGGGTCAGGTCAGAAATACAAGTACATTGCAGCTTAGTGCTGCATCATGTGGGGCTCATGTCCTAAGACTTCACAGGTTTCTCTGGGATTGCTGGCAGGTTGTGCCTTGTCAGAGGGCAGGAAACGCTGAGCTCTTCCCTCCTGAGTGTGTTTCTTTTCCCTCTCAGCCAGACCACTGGAAGTTGTATGCATGTGGCAGCAGGTTGGCTCTGTAGACAGTGAACAGTGTTAAGTGTTGCTACCAATTTGATAAAGCATTTCAGATTCTGGCTGAAAGATAAGGGAGTTACAGGTAATGCAATAGTGCTGTTACAAGTAGTTGTGCTTTATTCTGAAAGTTAGACCTTAGATAAAATTCTTTTAAGCTCTCCTAGTTAAATCAGTGGATTAAAAAAAAAATCAAAACAGAAAAAGAACAAAAAAAAACCCCAAACCACAAAACCCAGCAGTTACAGACTAAGATAGTTCTTGGTTTTCTAGAAACAAATCATTGAGATTTCCTTTCTAACAATACTTCTGAAGCACAGATAAAATGGCTTCCTGTCCCAGGGTTTCCTGTATCCATGGCAACCTGACTTCAGGCACTTCTTTCTTAGTTTCCTGAGCAAACTGTTGCAAACCCTGGGGCAAAAATGTGAGTGCTGTAGTACACAGCAATACTGCCTTTACAAAGGTTTCACAGAGGAATGTAGTTGCTCAGCTTATAACAGAGTCTAGTGGACTGCAAACAGCAAAATAACGGAAATAATGAACTTCAGATTTGGGGTAAGGAAATGCTTCTATTTATTTTAAATGTAACTCAGCTTTATAAAAGTAAAATGCAAATTGTAAGTGATCTGCCAGTAAAATGTAACTTGTTTACAGTTGGCATTTCTACTTGAATGCTTTTGAAACATTTCTTAGTGATGGTTAACTATTCTTATATATAAGAATATATAGTATTTTTAAATTAGTAGAAGCTGTTATTTTGGCAGCTTAGATACTTTTATTCTACAGCCAGTTAAATATTTTCTGGCTATGTTAGTGGTATATTTATGTAATTGTCCATTTACTTAGAAAAATATTTTGCAGTGAAGTCCAGTTAGTAAGTTGGAGCTCTAAACTGCTTCTTTGGCATGAAAGAATAATATATAAAATACCAATTTTGAGAGTAATGCTAATATTTTCAAGACTGTACACATAGATTCAAATAATTATTAATAATTAAAATATGTAATAAATATATTTGAATTAATAATATTTATATACTTCTTTTTATCTCTACTAGTGAAGTCAGAGAGGAGTAAGAAGGCCAAAGACAGGGATATGTGTGTTCTGCAAAGTTCTTCACCCTGCCCGGGAGCATTCCTGTATATATTTAATTGTTTTCTTTTGTTGCTGCTCCCGAAGGAGGCTTTTGGCTGTCCATCTGCTTGTCAGCTCTGCACAGGGAGACAAGTTAGCTGTCGTAATGCAGGGCTTTCGAGCATCCCTTGGAACCTTCCTAAAACAACAATTGTTGTTTACCTCAGTGGGAATAATATATCACATGTCACTCCGAATGATCTAAGAGGCTTTCTGAAGCTTGCTGCACTCTACATGGATAATTCCAGTATTTCGTATGTACACCCAAAAGCTTTTGTGGAGCTCCCCAAACTCTGCTACTTGCATCTAAATAGCAATCATATTAAACGCCTGGATCCAGGAATCTTTGAAGGCCTTTCCAATCTTCATTGTTTATACCTTCAGAACAATCAAATAGCTTTTCTTCCCAGAGGATTATTTAGTGATCTTCTTTCTGTTAGATATTTAACACTTCAAAGAAATCGTCTCAGTGTCCTTGGAAGTGGGACTTTCTGGGGAATGATAAGTCTCCAAACACTAAACCTAGCAAATAATAAGATTTCACGGATATCAGATGCAGCATTTCATCATCTTGAAAATCTTGCATATTTATTTCTTGAAGGTAACAACTTACCACTTGTGCCATCAAATGCTATTGGAAGGCTCAAAAATCTTGAAAGACTTTCTTTGTCTCACAATCCCATTGGATCAATTCAGCCTTTTGCATTTAAGGGACTTAATAAGCTTAAATATCTGTCTTTGAAAAATGTCAAACTAAAATGTGTTGCTGTAAATGGATTTTTTGGATTAAACAACCTTAGCCAGCTAATCTTAAGTTATAATGATTTAGAAAATATAAATTCCAGTACTTTTATCTTATTGAACAATTTAATGTATCTACAGCTAGACAGAAATAATATAGCTAGTATTGGCAATGGTACCTTTGAAAAAATGGGGAAGTCACTCAAAGTACTCAATTTAGCATTTAATAATATCACAGAGTTACAACCTGAAGTGCTCAAGCCCTTAGTGTCTTTAACTCATCTGCAGGTACATTCTAATCCTTGGAACTGCAGCTGCAAAATGCTTGCGTTACTTAATTGGCTAGCATCATCTTCTGTTTCTGCAAAAATACACTGTCAGCATCCTCAGAGTATGCGTGGTAGACCTTTGCATTATATGAAATGGGCTTGGTTTTCAAACTGCATTGGTCCAACTGCCAGCCCAGGCTCTGCCCCAGGTCTGGGATCTGTCAGGGTGCATCACAGCACTACCACTCTGCTGATGGCCTGGCATAAAGGGAACAGGCACAACACGTTGCAACAGTTTGCCACTGCAGAAACTAAGTATATTGCTTTCTGGGAGGGAGCTACAGCTACATCTTCTACCCCATTGACTGACCAGGAATATGCGGTTGAAGTGCCATCACAGGCAGCTGCAGTGTTATCAACATCACCAGTTCAAATACCAGCAGAAATTATACCTACTAATAGAAATATAGAAGAAGAATGGTTGTTTACAACTGACCCTGCTCCTGTATCATTAAAAACAAGCCTGATTTGTACACAACAGGTTGAAAAGCTGAATCAAGCTTTTGATATTTTACTAGCCTTTTTCATTCTGGCTTGTGCTGTTATCCTGTTCTTAACCTGTAAAATTATTCAGTTTAGACAAAAACTAAAGGTGTTGGAAAACTCAGGGGAAAAGAGTATAGAATATTATGGCTTTTATCAGCCTGGCAGATACAACATAACTGACTCAGTTCAGTCTCTAACTCGGAAATCAGTGGAACATTCAGAACTGGACCAAATAAGGCTGCTCAAGCGAACAGTATCAGAAAGTCAGGCACAGGTCATCTTGTTCGAACATTCATCATTGTAATTTATTTCGTTTGATTTGGTGTTAACAGGGTTATGAAAGGTCAAGAAATCAAGAACTTGATTCTGTAAAAAACCTCCACCAATTAAAATCAACTGCTTAATAGGACTGTGGAAAATGGCACAATTTGGGTTCTGCATCAACATTTGCTTACTGAATGTTTTGAAATTTGTTGATCATTTCATTATGTCATTTCAATCTAACATGGGTAAGCTTATTAATCTCAGTCCCTATTTGTAGTAATCATTCACCTATGCTCAAGTATACATGCAGTATAAAGTGCACTTTAATTTATTTTGCCATACTTAATGATGTAATGATGGGATCACAAAGCCAAGAACTATTGGGGAATCGGAAGAGAGTGTTTCATGTGATTAATGTAATAGAGTTTTTACTCTTCCTCTATTAAATAAAGCACAAGGAAAAAAGCACATTTACTGTTAGCATGTTCAAACTCTTGAGTAAAAGAGTAAAAAGTAAAAAAAAGTAAAGAGAAAAATTTCAAACTATACAAATTCTATTCATACCTGTAGCATATTGTAATATACAAAGTTGCGTGTGCAGTCTGTATAATGAAAATATTAAAGTGACTTTTTTATTAGTGTGTATCGGTATTGTTTTATGAAATACCCCAAATTGGAGTTAAGAAAAGCAAAATTGCTGTTTCAATTTACCAAGTGTAATGACCAGATTTATTCTGTCTAAGGTAATAGAGCTGGTTAATTATTGTCAATAAAAGATCATCATTTATGTTATCTATGTAGTAATATTTTTAGGGACTTTAGCTAGATAAGAGGTGCAAATTGAAGAAATATACTACACTGTAAATACATACTGCTGAATTAATGGCTGAAGGCATTTATATATGTGGTTTATATTTGGAGGTGTCTGGTCAAGATATGTGTTCTTAGTTAAAGCTTCATCTTCAAACTAGGGATATTTTCTTTTTTAGTTTGCATATAACTTTTTATTTCTATTTCAAATGTTGGTGTTCTGTTGTTGTCAGATATGCTGTAGCTTTATTTTTAGCCTGAATTTCTGGGATTTTTGTTTTTCTGTTACTTTAATAATTCAAACTTTATTCTGGAATTAAATGTCATAAAACTACGTGCCAAATAGTCCAATGTTGTAAAATTTTCAACCAATGGGACTTTGATACTGTTTTTCTTGTACAGGCCTGTGCCCTAGAGATTTCAGCCATGTTTATAAGTTACACAGCTAGACCATTTTCCTGAAGGAAAAGTGGGGAACAATGCTTTGATAGACTTTCCTCCATGGTGTTGATTTAAATTATGTAGACGTATGTTGCTGTTCCAGGCTTCAGCCCGGAGTCTGTTGCATTCTGCAGCTGAGCCAGAGCTGCTCTCGGCATTCTTGTTCTCTCCCCTCTCTTTCCTGGTGCGTGTATCCGGGCTGTGCAGGTCTCCATCATCCTGTTTGTCCATCTGCAGTTCTTTTCCAGCAGGGAAAAATCTATTATCTGCTACCAGAACATATATAAATCTTGACTGCACTGAATGGGTGTGAAAGTGCAAGTATGACTTCATTGTTTGTTATTAGTGTAATGAAATAATACTGTATTTGACTATAATTCATTGTATCATAGATCAAATACTTCTAGGAAACACACAATTCAGCTTCTTGGACAAAAGCTTAAACTGTTCAGTATTGCTTGAGTAGAAACTATGTTTTAAAATTATTTTCTAACTTAAGATCAGATGTTAAATATAATGGGCAAATACTTTTAAGAAGGGAAAACGCTGACTGTAAGTTATGCACTTTTTTCCAGAGGCTAATCCACTGCAACCTCTTCCTTTTTAACCCGTTTTTGTTACCTTCTGTCTCTCCATAATTCGTTGTGATAAATATTTTACAGAGGAGTTTTGGTAGTACACAAAGGTTAAAAACTGAATAAACCTAATTCTCAATTCTCAAAGAAATCTGGCAGGGAACAGCTCTGTTATTTTAGGCTCTGGTTTCCACAGCTGCTCTTTACAGAAAGGCATGAGAGCTTCTCTCTGTAGGTTCATCTTTTTCACTGACAAGCTGCTGGGGGAGTTGTTTGCCAGGTCTGCATCTCACCATCTGTAGTGGTGGAACATGAAAGGAAACTGGTGTCACAGCTGTTTGTGCAGCAGAGAGTTGGAGCCATTGAAAGCCATCCTTTGGAGTGGAGACATCCTCATATAACCAGCTTGCCAACACAGGGATTAGACTAACAAGGCACTGGGAGATTTATTATGCAGTTGTGAGGGAAATGCCTTTCTTTAGCAGTCAGTATCTTTTGTATTTAAATGTTCACATGGGGAAACCAACCCTTTCATGTACACATGTAGTTCATATGTCAATTAAAGTCATTAGGGAATAATTAGAAGCCTTAGTGAAGCCTGCCTGCCCTTGTGAAGCAAAGTGGTGCTTCATGAAGATCTGGTTTATGGTCACTCATAGGACTCCCTGGAAATACTGTCTTAGCTGCTACTTCACTGCTTTAGGAGCTCCTTAGAACTGTGCAGGTCCTAAGGGGTGGGGGGTGTGTAACAATCACTTACATCACTTACAGTATGTGCAGAGTAATATCTGCTTGTCCCACTCCACCTCTTTCCTTGGCTAATGAGATAAGAAAAAAGAATTAATTAAGCTTTCTCAATATGTAAACTAGTAAAGATATTAAATCAAACTCTTCTTGGTGTTTGCATCATTCTGGCAAATGCAGAAAAGCAGAAAATGTTTTATCTTTTTTATCTCTGAAAAAGTATTTTTTCTTATACAGGTTTTTTTCTCCTTCTCTGAGGGATATGCAAAGTAGATATGGGGTGCATGATGATAGAGCTTTGTCTACACTAGTTGGCTATACAAGTGAAATAAAAATTATGAATTTTCACATGAAACCTCGGGATAAGTTATATAGATAGCTGTGTGCATTAGAAATTATAGACAGAATGAAAAAAAACCAAACTGTCTTTTATTTTCAGAACAGATGGAGTCTGTTCTGTGCTTTGCAAAGCTTTTATTCTTTTATCTAAAAACTTATGCAACTTTGAAATAGAAGTTTTGAGATTATTCTTATGGAAGCTGCCCTGAATGCTAAATTTTGTTTTGTATTGCTAAGGTGAATTTTATTAACGGGCAACATAAAATATCATTTCTGTAATAAAAAAAAAAAGTAGTCATTATATCTTTGAAACTGGATTATGAAGTGTTTTAGGTCCCAGTTGTGGGTCTTTTGCTACATACCAAAACAGTTTTTGTCCCAATAATTGAAGAAGACTTGGTAGACGTAAAAACAGTTTTAGCCTGATGCTTTTGTTTGTTTCATTGCTAATCTGGATTGTATGCAATTCAGTGGGGGAACTGCTTAAATGGTGCCTTCCCCCAGGTTTAAGATTTTAGTATGAAGTATATTAACTGTTCTGGTCTGAAAATTCATCTGAATGCACCATTTGTCTTCTTTGAATCTGTTTATATAACTTCTCTAATTATTTCGTGAAATAAGCAGGCTAATTTGAGTCTCTTTGAAAAGGTATTACTTTGAGTGGCATGGCATTCTTTCTTATCTATTAAAATAAGTCCAATGCATTTTATATTGACACTGAACTTTGAAGTTTCTTTTTTCAAAGCGTGACTCTGTGGTATCTTTATTTTTCACCAGCATTTGTCTTGTTTTCTAGAAACAGTTGCACTGTTTAATAGCTCCATACTTGGTAAACATTTCAGTGGGTCTTTGGTAGAAAGAAACTGTATGTCCCATTTAAAGGGGAGAAAAAAGGAGAGAAAAGAAAAGGTATTATATTTACTGAAAGCTGCAGGCAGATTACATTTTGAAAGGTGTTCTGCATTCTTTTTTTCTCCTTAACAAAACCCCCAAAACGCCTTTATGAATCTTCCACTAAAGAAGTGAAATACTATTTCTCATTTATGTCATAAAGTAGGAATATTCTTTCCAAGAAATTAATGATTTCCCTATGAGCTTTTATAGTAACTATCAAGAGCAATATTTTTGCTGCTCTGTGCTGATGAGACCCTAACTGGAGTGTGCTGCATCCTGCTCTGGGGCCCTCAATATAAGAAGGACCTGATACTCCAGGAGCAAGTCTAGAGGCCACAAGGTTCATAAGAGGAGTGGAGCACTTCCCCTATGAAGACAGGCTGAGAAAGCTGTGGCTGTTCAGCCTAGAGAAGAGAATGTTGTGTGGAGACCTGCTTTCAACCTTCCAGTCTCCAAAGGGGTCTGCAGGGAAGCCAGAGAGGGACTGTTCATCAGAAACTGTAGTGATAGAGGACGAGGGGGAATGGCTTAAAACTGAGAGTAGGTTTTGATTAGATTTTGGGAAGAAATTCCTTACTGCGGGTGATGAGGCACTGGGTTGCTCAGAGAAGCTGTGGATGCTCCATCCCTGAAAGTGTTTGAGGCCAGGGTGGATGGGGCTATGAGCAGCCTGGTCCATTGGAAGGTGACCTGCTTATGGCAGCAGGGTCAGAACCAGGTGATCTTTGTAGTCGCTTTCAGCCCAAACCATTCTGGGATTCATGCAACTTAGAAGGAAGAAATAATACAGGTATTGGATGGCATCCTGTATTATTAATTAAATAGTGTGTAGGAACAGGGCATAGTTTACTTTCTCCAGGGCTCAAAGTGTTCACATTTGTTATCCGGTGAATGCTCCCTGTTTACTATTAACATGAATCTGAGGGCAGCTTGTTGGAAAATTAACTGTGTTAATGGCATTTCCCTAGAGATGTGTTTCAAAAATAAGAGGCAAAAGAGTCTTAATGGAGGTGTGCTAGGCAGGACCTTTGGCTTGGTGAAGAGACCTGCTCTGTCTCGGAGGGCTCATTGTGCAGGTGACTGAGGCACTGTTGACTCTCAGCTGTGCTGTGAGGTCAGTAGGTTGTTTGCTTGCTGTCTGCAGAACCTCACAGAGATTCAGTCTCACAGCATGTAATGTTTTGCTCTTCTGAATGTGATGGGAAAGCCTTTTGGCAAAGGAATAAGTGTCTTTTGAAATGCATAGCTGGCAATCAGGTAGTTAAAATCATGTCAGTTTTGATTTTGTGGAATTCAAGAGTTTCAAGACTGATGATACAAAATACACCTCAGATTCTGCTATACAACAGTAGCTGAATTTTAAAAAGAGAACAAAAGCTAATCCCTATGAAAGAAAGTTTTATCAAAACAAACATAAAAGAAATATTTTCTATGCTTAGTACTCTACTTTGATAAGCATTTTTTCCAAGGTATCTATTGCTATTTAACTATTCATCATATGTGTAAAATTTTATTGTGTGTCTGATAAGAAGTTTTTCAAAAGCAGTTGCTATTGTGTAAGGGGCTACAGTTCATCCATGTCTTCAGTTTTCACCCCAAATAAGAAAAGGAAATGAAAGAATATTAGGGAATAGATTTGTCTGTGTTAAAACAATGATCAACTACAATCAAAGTACAATATATGAAGTTCATGTTCAGTGCCTGTAAATAAGTGGAATGTGTCTGCTTCTGCGTCTGCCTCGTAGGGAGCAGCATCAGCAGCATCTTAAGCCTGAAATTCCAAACAGGGAGCAATCAGGTGTTTCAGTGAGTGGCAGTCCCAGGAAAAGAGTTGTAGTTCATGATCACCATTTAGGTCCTTTCTCTTTCTTTGCTCTGTGTAGCTAGAGGTATTCCTGAGATTAACATCTTTTCACTTGCAGTTTGTCTTCATGCTTCTGCAGTTCATGGAGTAGGAGTCCAAGAACCCGTGTTCTACAATAGCATGTCTCTGCCATTAGATCCACGGTGGCAGCAGGAAATGGAGCAGAAGCAGCAGCTGGCTGCTTGCTCTCTGTTAACTAGGAGCTGGTGTCCGCTACTTTATCCATCATGGGAAGATTGTTTCTCTGCCCTTACCCTACAGGCATATCTTTCTCAAGGCAGGGGCAAATGTAAATGTGTTCAGTGTAATTTTGAGCATTTTGGGCCTATCTAATCAAGCCCTCAGGTCATGCTGAGTAAAGGTACTTGTGCCTTTTAACTACAAAGTGGTATCTACCAGCCCTTTGCATTAGTCTTAAATAGCCTTATTTGTCAAAAGACAGAAGGTGTCTGTGTTTAAACAGATAAATCCTGTCATAGTCTCTCCTGACAGTCAGGAAAGTCACATTCTTGCAGAACTGGTTGCAGGGTTTTTCCATCCACTCTGGGGAGCTGGCTACCTAGGAGGGTGAAGAAATACAGGTAAGTAGGGGAGTGTACCTTCTTTACAAGCAGCCATTGCTCAGGGGGTTGTGTAGGTTGATGCATTGAATCACGATGGTAGAAAAGGTGTAAATGTGTCGGGAATAGAAGCTACTACTCTCTTCCCTGGCTGGCAGGAGCATGCCCTTCACTCCTAAAGTTCTTGACTCCTAATGTCAAGGACATTACTAATATATATTACTTTCTGTTCATCTGCAACAACTTTTAGGTTTTCAGTGGCATACTAAGTTCTGTTATATTTAAAAATAATGTTTCTTGTATATTTGGAAGCCTTTTTCTAATAAAAAAATACTGAATTAGTTGCTTGATAGCATGTTCAGCTAAGCAGTAAGCAAGGAAAATACCTCTCAGTAAATGTACTCTACAATTGAGCAAATTTCCTGTGCAGTTCCTTTAGCTAAGTCACTTTCCTGTTCTTTTCCAATGTTATCCAAAATAAATTTTTTTCTTTTACAGTGTTATCCAAGATAAATTTTGTGGTATCATCAACATTTCAGTTGAAGGACTGAATGATGTTATGACTGAAGATTCTGAAACAGGAACATACAAAGAGTAAGTGGAAAATCTAATTTAAACTGGGTTTAACAGTAGCAGTATTGTTTTATATGAAGTATTTTTATTTTAAAAGTATGTAGGCAGTTAATACGTGCTTGTTAGAGATCTGTTTTCTCAAGAGTGAGTGTTTTAGCAAGACACAGAACTTTGGTCTTAAAAGAAAATCTTTGCAATGGGGAAAGAGGTCTTAAAATGACAGTGTCATTTTATATTGTTCATTAAGTTACCTACTAAATGATGTCTTAAAGCATTCATATGCTTAGATTTGCTTTTTGCTAAATTGGCAGTTATATCTAAAATTTCATTATAACAAGCTTGTGTATTGATAGGGACCACCCTTGCTCAGAGGTAGTTCAGAGTTTCTTTTGAGTGTGACTGAACCTCATGTGAGTTTACCTAGTGTACAGCCTGCAGAACTTAAAAGTATATCCCACAAGAGTCCTCCAGTTGTTCCAGGTATCACATGTACTGCTACAGGATATATCCCAAAAGACAGTTTCCTGAGCTAGGAGCTTGAGCTTGCTTGTGGCAGGAATGTGGATGTTGGAAGTGTCCAGAGTGCACTGCCATCCAGCACCACACTCATTCATCTCCTGATGGCTCCCTGGTTACTGGCTGTAGTCCATCAAAGCTGGGAAAGAAAAATCAACCCAATGAATAGTAAGATACTTTTTGAATGGACATCTTAATGCCATTTTTATCTCTGTAATGATTACTTACTTTTAGAATGGAGAGTTGTAAGACATTAAAAACAGGTGCTCTGCAGGATATTCTTACAGACCATGCTAATAGAAGAATTTACTGATGCTCTGAATCAGGCATTTTCTTTCAGATCATTACATGGTGATTGAACAGACTCTATCTGAATTAACTAATTTACTGCTTAAGGGGATGTTTGCTGCCATTGAAACTAGGTGGCACAGAACAGCCAAATGCAGTCTGTTAAGTTTTTCTCCACTTAAAACAAGTAGTATGCACACAACTGTGTGTTCAGAACAGTCAGCACTCACACTGAGCCTGAACTATGCCTAAGAATTTCTTGCCAAAGTACTTCCACCAAACTCTTAGTAAAGAAGATGCAAGTCTCCAAAGTCTGGGAATAGGCACAATGTCTGGCACTGTGTTTTGTTTACTGTTAGAGAAAACATTGCAGAGCCCTTCTATTTCTAAACATGTTGCTTTGCCAGCTCTTGTTGAAAATAGTTTTCACCAAGAAATAAATAAACTTTATCCTAGTTCATTTCATATTGTAAGCCTGAAGGCTTGTAGAACTTGCCACTATTTTTCCAAAGTCTGGGCATTGTTTTTATTTCATAAAATATAGTCACACTGAACCAAAGACATATTTTTGTTGGCAGGTTCTGAAAGAGCTGTTTGAAAGATTTTGACTTTTGCATAATATATTTTGACATCATTTGGAAAAAAAGTGAGAGCAGTCATCCGAAATCATGTGCACTGTTGCTTCTCTTCAGACTAAAGAAGAATGGCTTAGGCCCGAACTGGTTCGGAAGAAAGATAATGTGATGTCCAGTGATTATCATATTAGCTAATGATTGTAGTGCAGGAAATAAAATTGTGTGTGTTTAATACAGGAAGATCAAAGCTGAAACACTATAGAACTTTAGCCAATGAAGGATGAAGAGTGGATAAATGTGTACAGGGAAGATTATAAAGGTTAAGCAATGGCATTGGCTTAAGTAGCTTAACCAGTTTAAGTGAACACATTTAAGCGGGAATTTTAAGGAAACTGTTGTAGTTAGAGCAGTGAGATTTTGGAAGCAGTAAAAGCCTTGTCATTTTTTAGATTAATATTGGATTTTAATCAGGTTATGGAAATGTTTACACTGTCTTACAATACAAAGGGATAGTCAGGTTTCTTCGAGTTCATATTTCACACTGTAGGGATAATTATGAGAGAGCTTTACAAACCTCAAATTTTCTGGGAAGGGAAACATTCCCTTGCTCTAACTTTTTTCAGTAATACTCAGATTTTTCCCAATTTTATCACCATCTCATCTTTTATTTTCTCCTCTCCTTATGTTTGGAATTTTGTGGTACCTAAAGTTTATGATGGTTTGAAAAAGTTAATTCAGTCTTCTATGTTGACATTGACAGTTTTGTCTCCTTTTCCTTTAATAAACTCAGATGCAAGCAGCCATTTGTGAGCAGAGGAGACATGCAGTTTGCTGTATTATTTAAAAATAACTAATCCCTTTATTAAAAATGGCTTCTGTGTTAGTATTTACCCTGCTTGCTGTGCTGTTTAGTAAGTGTTTCATACAGCTCTAAACACATGTTAATAGAAAACTAAATATGTAAACAGAATAAGTCTGAACATTTTCATATAAAGTCATATAAAAACACATAAAATCACAACTTTTTTTTCATTTCAGTAACATTAAAATGGATTCTTCATCTTAGTTGATGGAGCATTTCACATGCTAGTGGATGCACAGTTAATGCAGGACTGAAAATGAGCAATAATCTGCATCTGTCTTGATGCTTTGTAATATGTGAATTATGTGTCCTTCATGTCTTAAATCACAGGTGATACATGGTGGCGAGTTGTCATCACCTGAGTGTTTTTTAAGTAGTTTTGTTTTTTAAGGCAAGAATTCCGGGAAAATATTTGATAAAGGGGTGAATATTTGTCTATTGGTTCAGCCTAGAGCATGTAAAGTGAATGAAAGGCATGTTTTCTGTAGGATAGCTTTCATCAATGTCTTTATAAAGTCCATTCAAACCATTTCAGCAGGTAGGAAAATCTCTGACTTTTAAACTGGATTTTTTTCATATTTTCTGGTTTTATACTTCAAAAATAAAAGTTAAAATATGGCTGTTATTTTCACATATGGGTACCTGCCAGTTGAGGCAGGTATAAAATGAGTTTAATACTTTTGTTCAGTGTCTTGCAGATTTTATTGCAGAATAGCACTGTCCTTAATAGTTTTCAGGTTCTTTTGTCAAAGATCTCACAGAAAAACATGAATGCCATGAGACATCTTTGCAATCTTTGTATCTGTTTAGCCACTTTGACTTTGTATAGAGTGCTTGTGTGACATTTTCTTGAAAAAGAGTGGAAATCTTTTGTAAGGAACAGTAGGTTTTTCTGTATTTTTTAAAGCCATGTAGTCTGTTTTCTATGTGCACACATGTATTTTAACCCGCAGCTTAAGCTATAACATGAAGCATAACTGAGATTGTTACATCGGTAAAGGTGACAGAGAACATGCATTCAGCCTTCATTAGATTCAGTGTTCTCAAGAAAAAATTACTTGTGATTAGATTGCCTGACTTTAAGCAAACTCTTATGTCTGTTCTGTGTTTTCAAAAGTGTTTTAAAATATTTTTTAATGATAATGTATGTTAAAATTGTTCTTGTTCCCATTTTTAGCTGCATGTTAATGTCTCATTTTGAAGAGCCCAAAGCTACAGAAGATGAGGAACCCCCCACAGAACAAGACAAAAGGAAAAAAATGGTAACTTTTAGATCTGTTATTCAGTCATACACCTGATTATGTGCTTCACTTCTGCCACAGTAAATTCTTTTTAGGTTTGGTTGATCTGTTGTTCTTGGAAAATTTGTTTTGAATCAAAAAAAGGAAATTTAATGCCAAACCTTGCAACCACAACACTTGCATCTTGGGAACTGTTATCAAAATCAACATCATATGTCCACAAAATCTGGGTATTACAATACTAACACAATATAGAAGGAATTCACTGAAAAAAGCAGAGAGCTAAACTTCATTGAATGTCATAGCAGGCCAAATTTCTCATATTTAGAAAAATTAATGTGCCTGCATAGAATTTTTTTCTAGTGTGAAAAAGAAGCCAGTGTATACTTGTGTAGCTTTTCTTTTACATTTAAAAGCAATACGTCTTTTTTTTTAAATGTAAACCTTTCCATATTCTTCTGCTATTAGAAATGCCTTAGAGAAATTCCTAGTGTCTTGTATTTTCAGATTTAACCAAAATGCAGAAATATAATTTTCTGTGGTCCTTAAAAATGTATTACACAGTTCTATAATTGTTACTCTTAAAAGCATCTCTAGACTCTGTTAGATTTCCTTCTTGCTTGTGAGCTTAAAGTCTAGCTGTTTGTTGCAGAGTGATATTTATTTGTAGTGGTTTTGTATAATCTCTCAATATAGATATATATTTGTATATCATTATTGTTATCAGTAGGGATCAATATGCCTATAGATCAACAGAGAAAGAAACATGTTTGTTAATCAGATTTAAAAAGCAAAAGTTAATTTTAACCTACAATGCTTTTATGTTCTTGAGTATACTCAGACTACATTGCATCTGGCTAAAATTTTAATAGCATTGTGTCAGAACTAAATTTTTCTGTTGCAGGTTAACTTCAATAGTTTGGGTATGTGTTGAGGAATTTAGACTTGTTAGATTTGTAATGGACTACCTTCAGTGTGGCTATGTCAGGCAAAATGAAAAGCAGGGCACATTGAATTTTGCTATATCATTAAATTACACATCATACCAATATGCTGCGAATGTACACAGTTACAGTGAGGGAGCCGTTCTGGGGTCACATGCAATACAACATCAGTGGTCATTTGAATAATGATAAATGTGCTTGCATAAGGAGGAGCTTCACTGAACTACTAGGACCAAATGAAAGGTCTTGATTTACTTCCCTTGCATCTATCTTCCCTTACATATATGTTCCTTTGCATATCACTTTCCTTTTTTCCCTAAGGAGTTGCTTGCTCTTTGTTCCTCGTCTTCTCTTTAACATTAAGCTTAAACACATCTTCAGCCTTTGTTTTCTTGCAAAGTTTACAGAGAATAATTTATCATACATGAATGTCAAAGCTTCATTTTCGTTTTGAATCTCACAGTCTGAATTGAACTATTTCCATGGTTGCTGTGTTTTTTAGATTCATAAGCATTATGGAAATCCTTTGTTTTTCTCCTTTCAAGCCTTCTTTGTAAGAATAGCTGCCTATTTTTTCATCTTCTCATTCTTATATTTAGTTAATTTTTCCTGATGTATTTCTGACTTAAGCCTTATACGCTGTCATTTTTTCAGCTAACTTCAGTATACACTGTGTTCTTACCCTTTTTAATGTAATTTCTTGCAGCTGTGAAAGCAAGTGCACTCTAGTTTTTATGAATGTTTGCTATAAATTCATTCTGAATCCCATCTGAAATAGCTTGATATATAGCTTTGCAGATGGTGCAGAAATTGAGACATGACACTTGGCTATTTACTTCAAAATTGTACAGGTCCTTTGGGCAGGTCACTAGTAGCAGAAATGTCAGATAATAATCTGAATTGTTAATCATGTCTTCGAAAGCACAGCTAGCATTTGATTTTAGAAACTGGATTAAAAACAAAACATTGGCTGGGCCCATTCCTACCTACGTGTGATGGAAGTTTCTTCCTCTCTGTAGGAGCACCAGTGCACACACACACATGAAACTTAGAAAACTGTAGTACCTAGTACCACTGGTAAAGTAAAAGAGGGAATAAATATACAATGTGATAAGTAAATCAAGAACAACCTGAAGGGAGTCAGCAAAACCTCTGAACTGTTTGTCTGCTTCAAGCCCGTGTTTACAGCCAGTGGGGTGGAAGATTGCTTTCTTCAGTCCAGCCAGTTTCAAGATCAATTTGCAAAGTAACAACTTTGAAAAAGTAGTCAAATCCATGTTTTCACTGAGCATCATGAAGCACATTTCAATAATCAATTACTTGCCAAATTTTTGTTTCCTGTCTGTAGCTATTTTGACTAGACTGTTGGAATTTACTAGTGTTTAACTGGAAAATAGATTTGTTTTGTCTTATCAGAATTGGGCACATTTCAATAAAACAGCTATGGCCATACACCAAGGAACTCAGCATACATACTTAATCTGTAGTGCTTTGCCACCTATGCTTACTATGAGTCCAAACTTACAATTTTGTTTGCTTAGTCAGTGAAGACTGCAGCTGTCTGTGAAATATTGACAAGCTCATTATATCAAACTATTTCATTTGTTTTGTTAGTTCTGAATACAAGTTACAAAAAAGTAGAGCAAAAGAAATTCAACACAAATTCTTGTTGCAGGAACTCTTTTATTTACTTGAAATACTTTTGACGTGACTATCTGAATGAAAACAAGTTACTGTATTAACTTCTTAGTTAAGTCTGAAGACTCTTAAGTTGCATTTGACTTAACAGATGGCAGATGATGCTTCTAGCAGCAAGCATTAATCACACTACAGAAGTCTATTCTGGCTTCAAGTGCTGCTTTGAATAGTGCGGCGGCCAGGGAGCAGTGAGATATGTGAGAGGAACAAATCTGCAGACACTGAGGTCAGTGGGAGAGGAAGGGGGGAAGGTGCTTCAGGCACCAGAGCTGAGGTTCTCCTGCAGCCCCTGGTGCAGACCATGGTGAGGCAGCTTGCCCCAGCAGCCCATGGAGGTCCCTGGGAATGCAGAGATCCACCTGCAGCCCATGTTGGAGCAGGTGGATGCCTGAAGGAGTCTGACCCTAAGGGAAGCCAACACTGGAGTTGGCTCCTGTCATCTGTGGCCATTTGGAGAGAGGAGCCCTCACTGGAACAGCCTGTTCCTGAAGGACTGCACCAAATGGAAAAAAAAGGATCTGCACTGGAAGAGTTAGTGAAGGACTGCAGCCCATGGAAGTACTCATGGGAGAAGTTCATGGAGTACTGTCTCCTGTGGGTGGGACCCCATGATGGAGCAGGGTGAGAGTGTGAGGAGGAAGTAGCACCACAGACAACATGCACTAAAATGACTGCAGTCCCCATTTCCTTGTCCCTCAAGCTGCTCCAGAGGAGGTAGAGAATTTAGGGTTAAAATTGAGCCCAGGAAGAAGGAAAGTGTTTCAAGATTGTTTCATTTCTCATTACTCTACCCTGATCTGGTTGGTGTAAAATAATTTCTCGGAGTCAAATCTGTTTTGCTCATGAGAGAAACTGGTGAGTGATGTTACCTCAGCCCATAAGCCTTTCATCATATTTTCTCTCCTGTCTGGTTGTGGAGAGAATGGCTTTGGTCAGGGTCACAAGGATGAGAACACTTCTATATAAATACCTGTTTCTCTGTGCAAACTTCCCTAGAGTAATTTTGTACATGACTGTTCAGAGCTATGAACTTAGAGAAACTAACTATAAATGCATTATATGTCCCAAATTACAGTTTTAAGTGAACAAATGCAAATCATTCAGAAACTGGTAAATCCTTTGCTTGGCAAGGCAGGAAAAAAAATGCTACTAACTTTGGCAAGTATTGATTAGAGTAGTTGTGATTTAGAAATTTTGTTGGAAAAGTCTTATATTCTACAGATTCAAGTTACATTTACTGAAAAAAACCTCCTACAGGGTACCAAACTGTTACTGCAATTACTTCCCCTTTCTTAAGAGTGTTATGGTAATAAAATTATCAAGTCTTACCTTGACAATAGTTTTTATAGTTTACCTTCCAGCATAAACAGTAGTGTTGTTTGGGTTTGACACTAAGATGAACAGATGACAGGTCTGCATTAATTGCCATTGATTTCAACATCCTACTTCCTTATGATACAGCAAGTACCACCTGTCCTGATCTCCCATCTCCTTCTGTCCAGCCTGGTCAACTGAGGGATAAATGTGGCATAACTGTCAATGCCCTGAGCCTGCCCGTGTGTCTGCTTTCACTAAAATTAGCAATACATCCCCTGTCAATATAGCCTCATCTTTTACCTATTTCTGCTATTAAAAGGCAGCTCATGTGGGAAAATAGTGACAAATATCCTGTCCTTCCCTGCCCAAAAGAAAAATGTATAATCCAGCTGGATTTATGAGGTCTTTAGGTATCATTACTGAAGTGTGGCTCTTCTTTATACTTATGGGCAGTTTGTTTGTTATATAGTCTAAACAAGTTTGACTTTTTTTGGTGTTTCATTTTCTTACTAATAAAATAAAACTGACCATCGTGCATGCCATCACTAAAGTCCTTGGTAAGATCTGATGTTATTTTTAGGAGTTACAGGAACCTCATTCAGCAGTAACTAATAAAGTAGGTTTGAAATTATTTTATCTTGTAGAAGCATTAAACCTTAGAGCAAAGTGTAAGACTCATGATTTGACACTGTTTCAAATAGTTTAAAACTGATATCTGCCTTGATAGTTATTAATTTGATCTTTGTTTTGACCAAGTGTTTCCTCTTGTTTCCCAAGCAAGTACAAAGAAAATAAAAGTAGATTCCTTTCTTGAGCAGAGGTTATAATCAAAATGCGTAAGTCATGCAGTAGTTTTTTGCATTGTTACATATTTTTATTTTGCATGTTTTCCACAGCTTGCACTGAAGGACCCAGTGCACACTGTGTCACTGCAGCAGTTCATCTATGAGAAGTTAAAGGCACAGCAGGAATTACTGGGAGAACAAGGTTTTCACGCCCTTATGGAAACCGTGGATACAGAAATAGTTGCCCAGCTACAAGAATTTTTACAAGGCTTCTAAATAAGCAGAAAAAAGATTTTCTATGGCAAATTTTTATTTCAAAAATATGAAGGAACTCTAGCCTTCAGTTCTTATATGGATGAGTCTGATGAAAGGTGAAAATAACTTGTGACAAAATAATAAAAAAAGTTTTCTGCTGTTACTCCTAAACTATGCTTGTTTTGGGGGGATTTTTTAATGATAAAAGGTTAATTAAAGTTTCTGTCATTAAGCTGACATTTCCATGATTCCTAACATGGCATGTGCTGCCCTAGGTAGTACCATTTTTTGATACCCTTAACTGTGCTTTTGGTTCACAAAGGTATGTCATAAAGTCATCAATCTGAAGGAACTTACTAATGTGTATTAAAGGGAAGCATCTGTTAATTCAGCACTATAATTCAGTATCAGGAGCTGCTTCTTTAATACTGTTGATCTGTAACTTTCTCCCTTCCTATTTCTCTTTTTAGACTGTATGTTCAACCTTACAAACAGAAGGATTTAGGAAAGTTGTAAGACTGTAAACAGAAATATTCCTTCACAAGAGAAAAATAATTCCCATTTGAATTGTCTCAGAGAAAAAGAAACTTTGATTGTAACACTTAAATTGTATTTGAATTCTTGGAGAACATCAGTATAGATTTCTGTCTGAAGATGTGAGTTTTCATTTTTATCACCATTATTTTATTTCTGTTACCAAAAATTTAATTTGTGTTCCTTCTATTTCACTTTTAGCTGTCATAACACAGAGAAACTCACCAGAGGTAGATGAGCAATTAATTGTAGTCAATTTGTGGCCGTACCTGGACTACTTAAGATTACCATGTACAGTATCTCAATTCTTTGTGTTTTTTTTCATCAAAGGCATGTCATGAGGATACTTCAGAATTGTTGCTAAAATGTTTAAGCCAAAATGGTCACAGCAATTATTTACAAACAAGGGGGGCTCACTTTCCTTATTTATTAGCTACCTGCTGGGTAAAGCTCCTCCTTTCTATGTGCCTTTGTCTTTTGTACCTTGCAGGTGGAAGCAGGAAGAAAATGCTGATTTCCCTTTTGAGATTTTTCCTTTTAAGTAGTGATCTTCCATTTTCAAAGTTGAGATTAACTTTTCCTCACTAAGGGGTGATTCAGCTATTAAATCAGATAATTTTTTTCCAGAGGGGATTAGCTGTTTAAAGACACCTACAAGCTTTTGATAATCTTACTAGATTACCAGATGCTTTTAAAAATATGAGCCTTTTTTATTGATGTTTTGGGGATTAATCTCTTTTAAAACCTTCCCTGTGTTTGTAGAGGAAGGCTCATCTTTCTCTCCTTTTTTGGCATTAGTGTCAGAGACTGTTTGGGCTCTCACAGTTCTAAATGCAAAACCTCCCCTGTCCCCTGCTGTCAACATCTATCAGGAGTAGTTGTGTGAGAACTCAGCTCATTGTTTTCTGCATTTTACCTTGGTATAGGGAGGATTGCCAGGAGAATTGCTACTCTTTGTTTGTATGTTATGTGTATGTCATTCCCTCAATCATCCACCGCCCCAATCTCATAATAAAGATGTTTATCTGATTACATTTGGTACTTGCAAGGGCAGAGACTCAGTGTGCTGATGGTCCCATTCAGTTTTTGAACCACAATTACCTGAACCTGGTGGCTTTTGACTAAGTTTGGATTTGTTGCACAGTTAATCTACAAACACCCTAAACTTCTAGCTCGGTAAAAATCTGTGCAGATCTGGTCACCTTTGCTAGGTTTGACCCTACCTGGCATGATGGCCTGGTGTACAGAAACACATCCTGGCAGCAAGCAGTACTGCCCTTCCCCCGTTGTGCAGAACCCCTTGTGCAGTGCCAAAGGGTGCTCCCTGAAGTTTCAGAGGGAGGCAAGTCCTTCCTGCTGTAGTCCAGCCCTGCCTAAAGGCTGCTCTCTGCTGTGTGGCCAGGCCACCCAGCTCCCCGTGCAGCGTCTCACAGGTCAGGTCTGTCATCGTGGCTGAGGTGGACCTGCCTGCATCATTCTCAGAGCAGCTCCACCCCCACTGCCTCATGTGGGGGGTGTGAACTGCAGTTCATGTTAATGCACGATGGTGGCTGAGACCTTGTCAAGAATGATGGACGTACTTTCAGCTAATCACAAGCAATTGTGATTAACGTTCTGGGTAACATCTCTGTATAACTGCATGTGTTCATTTTCATATGCATTAGGGAACAAGTTAAATTTGTTACTAGGTGTTTGGCTTGTGATCTTGGAAGATTCTTCTGAGGCTTGGACTATAATTGAAACCAATGATAACTGTTTATATGACAACCGTTGTCAATGAGCACAATGCCAAACAACTTATTAGCTGCCCATCTGCAGACAGCAACAATCTAGTACTCAAAGTGCAGAAATTTCAGCTTGAAATAGCAGTAAAACTATTACATACTCTTGTCATATATTAAACCCGTACACATAGGATTAAATTTTCACTGGAAGAATATGGATTAGGAATGCAGCAAGCTATAGCCCTTTTTCAATTTGATGGTGAAATTTTTAACTTTAATCTCTAGGGAAAAAACAGAATATAGCAATTTGCCTGATGCCAAAGCAATAAAATACAGTTGCTAAAATTCTTGTGAAGAAGGATCTTGGGTTCTCTTGTTTTCTACAGTTTGATTTTCAAGACAAAATTTATATTAGGGTTTTTTTTTTCCTGTGGCACAATGAATACTTAAGAATGCTATGAATTTACTTTTCAGAAAAGGCAATGATTAAGGTGAAGACAAACTTTCTGCTTCTGGTAAGAGTTAAATGAGAGGATTAATTCTGCTGCTTCCATCTTCAAAACGTTAGCTTTGGTGTATTGATGATGACCATTTTTAGGCCTCTGACCTAACTGAATTGTTAGTAACACGTGCTGTCTTTGCAATCTGTTAAATCTTTTTCATCTTTAGAAACTAAGTCTATCCAAGCTGTAACTTATTTATATTTAATAGCTGAGGTGCTTGAAAAATACAACTGGAATAACTTCAAAGGTTGTTTTCAGGTTAAATAACCTGTGAACGTGGTCTTGTGTTCTTGCAGTGCTCTTTGCCTTGCCAGCAGCGAGACCATGGCCCCCCACCCTCCCTGCAGTGAAGTGGTGGAGGATTTTGCATCATTTGTGAGCAAGTGCTGGGATCAGGCTGTGTGCTTGAGACCTCAGCCGTGGTTGTGTCCCAGGAGGTGCTGAGGCAGTGCCTGTCCCAGCCGCCCTCGTGGGCAGGGCTGCTGGAGAGAGCTCGCTCCTTGCCAGGCAAGTGACTGCTTGTGGGCATGGCTGGCGGATGTTCTGCCCACTGAGAATTCCAGAGAAGAACATGCCATGCAGATAATTCGTGTCTACTTCTTACTCCTCAGGATCTTTGCATACACAAATAACTTATTAGCTTTTTCCAGTGTATTTTCCCTAAATTAATGAGACTAATTCAGATGGGACTCTGAGCACCCTGGTCTAGTGGAAGGTGTCATCCCATGGCAGAGGGATTTGATCTAGATGGTTTTAAGGTCCCTTCCAACCCAAAACATTGTATGATTTGATGATTCTAAGCCTTAGAGGATTTGCAGGAGGGAAAGTCAGGTGTTCAGACATGTTCTGCCACAGTATCTGGAGTGGAGGCCAAAATCCTAAGCAGAATCACAGCTCATAGCTACAAATTGTAACAACTGTAGTCTTTTCTCTGATGATTCAGCAATGATAAAATCTCTTCTTTACATCATATTAACACAGATACCAGTTTGCAGTTAATATTCAATACTGTTTAGAATTCTTGACTTTTATTCCTTATTTTTTAT
Organism: Passer domesticus; assembly: GCF_036417665.1. Lineage (NCBI taxonomy): Eukaryota > Metazoa > Chordata > Aves > Passeriformes > Passeridae > Passer > Passer domesticus. Next base: position 21,200,631 of record NC_087512.1, read on the forward strand.
TCAATTCCTTATTTTTTATTCAACTCTAGTAATGCTCCTAAATTGCAACTCGCAGTGTTAGAACACTGAACGTGCCACATCCTCAATTAGCAGAAGCAGCACCTTAATAACTAAGATGTACATTTTGAAGGCTCTTCAGACTCATTTACTTGTCTTGCTTCAATGCTGCCACTTCAAAAAATAAATGAATACTAACACAGTTTCCATCTTACTGCTAACTAATGATTAATAATCTGACTAATCACCAGGTAGTCAGATTTGACTGCTGCTGTAAAAACATTTCATAATGTTCAATAGCTTGTTCATAACATATTTTGCTGGCATTTGGGAAAATGAAATCAAATTGAGTGGAGACAACCCCCTTAAAAATATAACTGGGTATTCATAAGGAGTGCTTACAAATGTTGCATCCTCTGCTCCTCATAGTGGCCATGCCCGGCTGTTTGTTAGGCTGTGTGTACTACTGCACTAACTTGTAAAAAGTGCAGTAGTACACACAGCCTAACATGGCATGCTTGAAAATACTGATTATAAAGGAGTTTTAGTATTTTAAATTTACACAGAATGGGTGGTCAGTTTTGGTCTAAAATGGATTGAAAAGGATTAAAATGATTTGCTGCAAACCAGCAAATTCGACCAGCAAATCATAAATGTAACTAGGACTTGCCTCTTATAAGTTGATTATAGGGAATAAAATCACAACCCACATAAAGCATGTGTCATTTCTGAAGTCAGCAGTGGATGTTGGCAGGTGGCAAAGAAGTTTACCTTGGCTGGAGTTGTGCAAGCAGTTGATTTTTCATTCCCTTTCTGAAGAAGGAAAAATGTTCAACAGAAGTGTATTACTTGACCTAAGGCTTAATGCTGTATTTCTCCCTTTTTAAAGACTTCTTAACCTGCTTTTAATAAAATATAAGCCAATTTTGAAGTCAAGCTGTCACTTCTAAACCCGTGAAAAGCCCAAAACATTCACAATAAATATTCATAGATAAAACAATTTGCTGAATGTGCATATTTGTTCAGATAGTATGAAAGTTTTCAGTTGTTAGATTAATCTCTCAAAAACATATCCAATTCTATAATGGAGTGTAGTGCTAATAAAGAGATAATGTTTTAAACTATGACAAAAAATTAGTCATGTTTACTGTGACTGCAGGTTGTTAACCCCTCCTGCTGGAATTTTAACCAGCAAAAGTGATTATTAAAGCAGCATGTAGAAACAGATGGAAAATGTTTAGGTGACATGGATATTTGACCCAGAAGATACATTTGTTTTTCTAATATTTGCACCAGCACAATATTTGGTGTTAATCAGGGAAAGCAGCAGAACATTGTGGGGCCTGTCTGATAGATGGTAGTTGTGGTTTAAACTTAGAATGTTTCATTAGTTATTCAGGAAACAGTTGAATCAGTCATACAATATAGACAAATGCCCAATAACTTACCACCTTGAAAAAATGGCAATTGCTGGTAGGTAAATTCTGAGCAGCGAAAATATACACCCTGTTATTTTGTTGAATGGCGGTGTTTTGAAAATACATCATGAGAAATTTCAGAAGTATTTTAAACCAAGTAGTTTTTCTTTTAATGCAAAATAATCTATTTATTAATTGTTACAATTTGACTTTTTAAAACTAAAATAACAAAGATATCTTACAGATTTTTTAACAGGATACTGAGAAAAACTAGTAATTCTCATACATCTGGATTGTGAGAATGACTGCTGACTAACTAACTGAGCTTTCAAGGGAATAGAGACTTAAAAACTGTACCTTCACCAGCCCAATGTTAAACATTAGGCAGGTATGCAAGGAAGCTTACAGGCATAAACTACATGCACAAACAGTTTTTCACCTTAGTCAGCTGTTGAAATGGTCTGCCCTGTATTTTTACTCTGATGAGGAATAAAAGATGCAGATTGGTTTGTCTAACAGCTGTGGGTGAAGGAAGTGCTGAGTCCCATACTCTCCTATCTGGCTTTAAAGCTATTTAATAATTTTATTTAAGGATACTGTAATGCCTCATGTGTGGGTAGACCCCAGATCCCAAGAGTCCTCATCTAGGTTTTTGCTGCTAGCTGTACTCATTTGTTGAAGCATTTTTATGTATTATTGTCTCTCTCCTGAGAAATTGATCCGAGAGCCCTGCAAGCAGAATTGTTCTGCTCCACAGAAGTTCCTTTTCATCCTCCACTTCCTGAAGTACTTGTGAAGAAATCAACAAATTTACCTCAGCCTCTTTGCTGAAGTTCTGCAAGCGCAGTGTCAAACACACGGCTGAATGAGAGGAGTTGTTCTTTCGGAAGGCTGCAGCACAGAGGCTCCTGGGGCGGCTGGCTGGTGGTGCAGTCAGATGTGAAATGCAAACATCCAAGTAACAGGCAGTAATGAAGAGAGTGAACAAGCCATTTTCAGCCTGGCTGAAGAAAGATTCCACAAAGTTTCTGTATTAGGATTGAGTTTTATCAAACTTTATGGATGGTTTAGGAGTATTGATGAAAAAAATTACCAGACTGCCACAGCTGGGCAAAGGAGAGAAAAATTTAACAAAGGCTTCATGAGTTGAGATAAGGACTGCAGAAAACGCTCCACAGGGAAAACAGGCTCAACTCAGGGGTACAAACTGAGTTTATTACTAACAAAATCAGAGGAAGATAATGAGAAATAAAATAAGCCCTTAAAACCACTTTTCCTTCCCCCAGCCCCTCCCTCCTGCACTGACAGTGCAGAGAAACAAGGCATGGGAGTTCGGTCAGTTCCTCACCAGGGTTTGTTTTTTCTACTGCTCAGGGAGAGGAGTCCTTCCCCTGCTGCACCATGGGGTCCCTCCCACAGGACACAGCTCTCCATGAATTTCTCCAGTATGGTTCCAACCTCACAAGCAGCACCCCTGTCAAAACTGCTCTAACAAGAGTCCCTCCCATGGGCAGTCTTCCCAAAACTGCTGTGGCATGTCACTCTTCCACGGGGTGCCGTTCTCCAAGGACAGGCTGCTCCAGCCTGGAAGCAGGGCCCCCTCTTTCCATAGAGTCTCCCACTGGACCACAGCCTCCTCCAGGCATCCACCCACTCCAGCATGGGCAGCTCCCCCATGGGCTGTGGGTGGATCTCTGCATCCCCATGGATCCCCATGGGCTGCAGGGGCACAGCTGCTTCACCCTGGTCTCACCACGGCCTGCAGAGGAATCTCGGCCCCAGTGCCTGGAGAGGAATTCAGCTCCCTTTTCTTCATCTCTCTTTTTGGGTATCTATACATACTGTTAAGATCTCAAAATTTGACAGTCTCTTTCTGTGGGTTTGGGAGACAGATTCTCTCAATGAAGATGAAACTTGGAAGATGAAAATGGTGAAACTTAGGTATCCTAATGTTACTGGGTGTAGGAAAGAAACAGGATTGTTCATGGTCTAGAGCAGAGTAGTGGTCAATGTTTGGGTTGGAGAATGGATGGACACATAATAAGAAGAGGATATGAATTTCCATAGACTGGAAGGGTCTGACAGGTACTCCTTCATGAGGAAGGAGAAATATCTGAACCTTCACAATGAGGGTATGTCAGGAACAAGACCAGAAGGAGGTGAGGACCACTTCAGGAGAGATGAGGTCGTGTTTTATTTTGATTTCTTGTAAAGGGAGGACTAATTTGAGAAAAGGCAGAATTTGAAAAGACTTTCTGCCTTGACACCTACCACTCACAAATTAATTGTGGAAGGAGTGATCCAGTCTTGTAATGTCTAAGGTTGGATTTGCTCACAAAATCTGCCCTGAGATTGAAGAATGAAGAACAGAATAATTTTGTCCCATTTCTTAAGATGAACTTGCACAACTGGAGACAGAATAACCCTGAATTAGTTGCAGACTTCACATATGCCCAGCCATGAGCATATTGCATCTCAACAAAATCCAGCAATGTTGGCTTGGCCCATTTGTAAAACAGCAAGGAAGATATCTACCTTAATTTGAGATGGGGATGTTTACTGTTTTCCATGACAGCATGATCTCTGGAGTTCAAGGCTCTTATTTTAATGTATAAGCATATAAATGGGAGTTAAGCACCAAAGATATAATGAAGCCTTTAATGCCTTATTGCCCACAGGCATTGAGTGGAATTATTTTTATTTGCACTTTATGCAAATTCAGTTTGTAAATAGAAAAATAATGACAGAAACCGGCTTTAGAAACTTATTGGTTTTAGTGGGTTGAGTCAGTTCCTCACTATTTTGAAATAACATTGTAGTAGTACAGAACACTTAGGCCTAGCAGACCATATCAGAACTGTTCTATTTCTATTTCTATACTTTATTTTTAAGCTCTTTTTATTGTGAAGGATTCCAGGATGCTGCTGCTAATTGACCACCATGTTAGGCATTTTCCTATTCTATTTACCAGTTTCAAAAGCTTTTTTTTTTCCTTAAACAGAGTTATCTTCAATGTGTATTTCTTAGGCCATTGTTAATATGTTGCATTACCTTTACAGACATATAGAATATGCAAGTTAGTCACAGGGTTCCATTAAACAAAACTCAGTGGCGTTAGAGATTTATGCTGGCACTAAATCTTGGAGGACTGAACCACTAGGTAGAAATTGAGGTTTTCTCAGGCTTTCAGAAATATTCTGTGTTTCCTTCAACTGGCATTTGAAGAAGCTAGTGATGGAAGTCAGTTGACTAGAAAAAGAGAAGCATGGTACCAATCTTTGGAAAGGATAGAAAGGAACACTCTGGGACCTGCCAACCTGTCAGCCTCGCTTCTGTGCCTGGGAAGATGATGGAACAGATCATCCTGGAAGCTGTGCTAAGGCACATGGAGGACAGAGAGGTGATTCAGGACATCCAGCTTAGCTTCACCAAGGGCAAGTCCTCCCTGACCAGCCCAATGCCCTTCTATGATGGAGTGACTTTTCCACATCAGTGGAAAAGGGGAAGGCTGTGGATGTTATTTATCTGGACTTCTGTGAAGCCTTTGACATAGTCCCTCAAAACATCCTTCTAAGCTGGAGAGAAGAATTCAATAGGAGGGGTGTTTGATGGATAAGGAATTGGTTGGATCCAGTGGGTAATGGTCAGCTGCTCAGTCCCAATGGACATCAGTGACAAGTGGTGACCATGAGAGATTTGTACTGGGAGCAGAGTTATTTAATATCTTCTTTAATGGTATAGAGGAGTCAAGTGCACCCTCAGCAGATTTGCAGATGACCCCAAGCTGAGAGGTGCTGTTCATACACCTGAAGGGTGGGATGTCATCCAGAGGAACCTGGACAAGCTGGAGAAGTGGCTCATGAGAACCTCACAAGACCGAGTGCTGATGCTGCACCTGGGTCAGGGCAAATCCCTGTATCAGTCCAGGCTGGGGATCACAGCAGCCCTGGGGAGAAGGACTTGGGGGTGCTGGTGGCTGAGAGGCTGGACATGACCCAGCCATGGGCACTCCCAGCCCAGAGAGCCACACGTGTCCTGGGCTGCATCCAGAGCAGGGTGGGCAGCAGGGCAGGGAGGGGATTCTGCCCCTCTGCTCTGCTCTGCTCAGACCCCACCTGCAGGGCTGCAGCAGCTCTGGGGCCCCAGCACAGGAAGGACATGGACCTGCTGGAGGGAGTCCAGAGGAGGCCACAAAGTTGATTAGAGGAATAGAGAACCTCTCCTATGAGGAAAGGATGGGGATTGTTCAGCCAGGAAAAGTGAAGTCTTCAGGATGACCTAACCAGGGATTTCCAGTGCCTAAAGGAAGCCTGTAGGAGATATGAAGAGAAACATGGGCATGTAGTCAAAGGACAAGGGAAAATATGTTTAAACTAAAATAAGGGATGTTCAGATTAGATGTTAGGAGAAAATTCTTTGCTATGGGGATGGTGAAAAAGAGATGGTGGATACTCCATCCATGAAAGTGTTCAAGACCTGTGTGAATGGAGCTTTGAGTAACCAGGTCTAGAGGAAGATGTCTATGTCCATGGAAGGGGGTTGGAACTAGGTAATTTTTAATGTCCATTCCAACCCAAGCCATTCTATGAATCTATGGTTCTAAGACTACAGGTGTACCTCTGTATTCACTGTGTTTTTAAACTAATTCTCCTTGGCCTGGAGATTGGGATGATAGCATGGTCCTCACAGATGCAGATTAATTTTGTTTTTTGACCACAAGCAGTGGTCAAACTTATATTGTCTGCTGTGGGATTTCTCTTCATAGCTTTGTGGTAGGACAATTTTAACTGTCTGCTTACAGAAAACAGGTGATTATAAGATTTCCTCAGTAGGAGCTGAAGAGAAATGGACTGCCTTAGGGAGGAAGAGGATATGAAAAGTGTGTTTATGAGAAAAAATGTAGTGGAAAAGAAAAGGAAAGAGGAAGGTGGTGAGAATTGACATGGGAATAGACATAAGAAGTGGATAATACTAAATTATGAAAATTATTAACACAAAAGGATGGAAAACAAGAAAACCACAGCTAACAGTGTCAGGGTAGTAATGTTCTATTCAGTGTGCATGCACTGAGCTGTGTTTCTGTCACCAGGATTATTTTATTTCTCAGAACTTGCCTAGTGAAATAGGCCCTTGAAGCTTGTACCTGGGGCATTCAAGTTTAGCAGAACTTCTCCTGTTCTGGAGCAGGAAGCTGTTTGTTGATTGCAGCCACATTTTAGAGTAGCAATAGAAATCATGGCAGAGTTGGTATGCTGTTGGTGTAAGATGTCCTCCTGTTTTGAATGAGAAACACAATGCATTTGCCTAAAACAGCATGAGCTCCTACCGAAGATGTGTAGGACTGAAGCTTTGGACCTTAACAGCAGCAGATCAGTGATAAGTCACCAAGTGGCAGCAGCACAATTGCTCCTGGTCATTTTTGCACACCCCAAATATGGATGCAAAGCCTTACTGTAGGCATTAGCAATGAAAAATGTGACTTTGATGTTATGATTAAGAGAAGACAAACAAACAAACCCCAGAAGTACATTTGCCTCCCCTTCAGAGAGTGGAGATTTTTCTGTAATCTTATCTCTGGAGTTGTCAGTCTACCAAATACTAAATTTGCGCAGAGTTATTACTTTAACACTTCTTTCAGTGGAAATTATATTAAAATCTATATTATTTCCCTTTGCCCACAGTTATGTTTGCTCTTCAAAGTCAATAAAATCTTACAGCAATAAAATCCTAAGCAATCTTAAGTTCAGGCAAGTACAAGGGACTTTGTGTGCAGTTTCAGGTTAAATTGAAGTTCTAACTCAACTTCATTTTGCAGTAAATTTGGATAAAGTAACTAATATAAGCTTTAGTGCCCATAAATACAGTACATTTCAGCAGAGGCACTAGAGACAAAATTTAAAGTGAAAAGGCTGTGATATTAATAAACTAAGATACACTCTTACTATAAGAGATTTTTAAGTACTGCATTAGAGGCAAATTATACCTAACCCAGGGCATCCATTCCTCTCCAGTCTTTCATGACATGAAATTACAAAGCAGAGGAACAGAAAAAACTGTGTGTTCTTGTGTAAGAGATGGAAGGATTTGTTTTTTTCCCCACTGAGTTGTTTATGGGCCCCGTGCAGCAGCATAATTGTAGTTTACTGCTTGGATAATGTTACTATTAGAGAAAGTAGTGAGAAATGGTTAGAGATGTTGTTATACCACATGGAGCTTTAGCAGGGTGTTAAGTCTCCAAGTCAAAGCTGGCTGTTCTTTCTTCTGTGGAGCTGGTTAGCGTGCTGTCCTTCTAGGGCTGGATTTCTGGAGTTCTGCTGTCGCTGTGTCTATGTTGGACACAGTCTCCACTGCTTTGTGTTTTCCCAGAACCTGGCTCATATGAACAGACTCTGCAAGAATTAGCTCTAGCTGAGCCAAACTGATGGTATTTGTTGAACCAGAGCTGGCTTTGTCACAAATGCCCCTGTGCTGTTGCATTCAGTGTTCTCAAGCGAAGAAAGGTGACCGGAAACACCATGTTTGGGTCTGCTTGCACAGGCTGAGACAGGTGCTTTTAGTTCTGGCTCCTCATTGCACTGATGCAGCTGCCACACTTATCTGTCTAAATTGGCCTATAATTTATAAATTATTCTCAGATTAGTCCATGTTTGAGCCAATAAACCTTGGCCAATCCAAGTTCAGCCAACAGCATGGCAATTAGGGGTTTCTACACCTGCTGCCTTCTTAACATGCAGCCTGAATGTCTCAGTGGAGTCTCAACAACACTAAAGCCCAGTTAAAAACACCTTGAGGGGTCTAATTTGTCCACAACTGACCTGCACTTGTAAGGCATAGGGGTTCAGATTATGTAGTGCAGTCCTTTCATCTGTAGTCTGCCCAACTGCCCAATTCTGTTTGGGATCTATTTTTTCTTTTCCCCAGAAAGCACACTGAAATTTAGAAGACCAGGAGATTTTTTTTGTTTTCTGAGTATTTTACTCACTACTGCTGCTCTCAGGAAAGGCATGTGCCTCTGCTGACTGAGGTTAGGTAGCTGCAGAGCCTTGACGTAATGCACCATGTGGTTCATCCTCACTGTGGTGACAGAGGTGGTGGTTAAGGCACAGCAGAGAGAAATGCTGCTCTCCTCATCTTTAAATTTGGCTTCAAATTTTTCTTAGACCTCATAACTGTTCTTGGGAATAATATGCTGTGTTCTTCTGTGTGTCTTACTTAAAGCCTAACTAAAACTATGAGACTCATTTGATGATGCTTCTTGCTGTCATAGAATCATAGAATCCTTAAGGTTGGAAAATGCCTCTAAGATCATCAAATCCAACCATATCACATTTGCGTCACCACCAAACCATGTCCCCATGTGCCACATCCACATGTTTTTTGAACACTTCCAGGGACAGTGACACCACCACTTCCCTGGGTAATGCTCGACAGCCCTTTCTGTGAAGATATTTTTCCAAATATCCAATCTAAACTTCCCCCAGTATAACTTGAGACTATTTCCTTTTAGCCTGCCTCTTGTTACCTGGCAGCAGAGCTCCACCTGGCTACACCCTCCTTTCAGGCAGTTATAGTGGGCAATAATGTCCTTCCTGAGTCTTCTATTCTACAAGAAGGGTAAGCAACATCAGATTACTCGGTTGCTTCTCATCAGATATTTGCTTATTATCACATTAAACTGACAAGCAAAAATGAACTGGAGTGCATTAACTTGAGCTATTAAATGATGTGGCACTAATTATGTCTGCCAAAACCCCAGAAGTACTAAGGCAAATTCCACTTTTTGTTGAATTGCTATAATTTGGAGTAGACTGTAAATTATAGTGTTTGATTTAGGGGATGACATATGCATTTGTTCTGGATTTACCGAGATGTTTTACAATTTGCTGAAATCATATGTTTGCCTACTGACACTGTGCATAAGCAGAGAACAACCTCTCTTTTGGCAGGAGAGCCTCACCTGAGCAAAGCTTTCTACCAAGGGACCTGAAGAAGAATATTTAAAAAAGCAGTATAAATGGGATAATATTAGTTTTCAATGGTAGTACACAGGACGAGAAGGTATAATCCTGTATTGAATATAATTATCATAACGGATGAAAGCACACCCTAGCAGCACAATATGGTTTTCTGTCTATGTAACTGAAAAATGCTCTTTTTTGGGTGGAATATTTCCAAATACAAAATAACAATTTTATCTGGGAGGTTATTGCTTTGGTGGTCAGGAAGGAGGAAAGGGGATAAATCTCATGGATTTGCTTACCTTAGCAGGCTTTACCAGGCCTCGTTATTCAACTCTGCAGCTGAACATGGTCAATTCCATTAACCTCAAGTATCACTGATCCATCATATCCTGTGTTCCACTGCACTACTGCTGTGGTGCTTCTGCAGTAATACAGAAACTGTTGGCAGAGCTGAAGTTCTGCTAATTAAACAAACACACCACCAGCCCCTGAAAATCAACAATATTGGATACCTATACATACTTTCCTCTATCTTATATTTTGTGTCATAAATTAGTAATTTTTTCACATATGGGAAAAGTACATGATGAAAAGTTGTCTCATGAAGATTTCAGAGGTAGGGGTTTGGTTTGGCTCTGTAAGTATCAAAACAACTGTTTTTTCTGGACTTACTATCTGAAAAAGGCAAGTATTATGCAAATTGTATTGCAGAATATGTGTACTTGGTTTAGGGGTTTTTTTAGAAGGTCAGATATATTGGCAGATATAATTTCAACTGTTCAAGTGTTTCAGCTGGGTCTTTTGTTGTTCCTTTTATTTCTGTAGTGATGTAATAAACTTAGGAATTGATATTTTGGGACAAAAAGTGTTTCACATTAGTATCGTAGTTGGGGTTTTTAATTTCTAACAAATAGCATGACACTCAATTTTAAAATTGTTTCTCTTCCAAGACTGAATTGTGTGAGTTCCACATATATTCTTGGACTGGAGTTATATGCATTACAAGTATCTGCTGTGAGCAATGAGAGGAGGATTGCAGAGATACAGCTATACATACATAGCATATATATGTTTGCAACACCATTTTATTAGCTAAGGGAGGATGAGTCGTGTAATCAGAGAAAAAAGAAAGGCTCTGGGGGGACTTCTAGCAATCTTTCTGTACCTAAGGTGGCCTACAAAAAAAGCTGGAAAGAGGTTTTTAGTATGGGCAGGCCGTGACAGGACTAGGCACAATGGCTTTCAACTAAAAAAGATAGGCCTATTAGGTATTAGGGAGAAATTTTTTACTGTGAGGGTGGTGAGGCCCTGGCACAGGCTGCCCAGGGAAGCTGTGGATGCCCCATCCCTGGCAGTGCTCAAGGCCAGGCTGGATGGGGTTCTGAGCAACCTGGGATAATGGAAGGTGTCCCTGCCCATGGAAAGGGGGTTGGAAATAGATGAGCTTTCAAGCCTATTCCAACCCAGAACATTCTATTATTAAATGAAATTCAACTTAAATTTCGAAGTTTAACATTGCCCTTGCTCCAGGTCTCCTCTAGAGTTGAAGTTACTGCAGGGTCATTGTTTATCCCAGAATTTTGGACAGAATATACAAAGAACATGCAGTTGTTCTTGGTAATAACTGTTAAAATCCTTGGTGTATTTAGAAATCTCATTTTTAATCTTTAATTTCTGTCACAAAGGATTTCCCATCTCAATAAGTTGCACAGCCCATTTGCACACAGTGTGTAAAAACAAACAAAAGTGTGTAAAAACCATGTTAAAAAGACTGAGCTGTTTTCTGTAATAGTAGAAGATGCTTCTACACACAATGAGAATACATCTCTGAGTTTTTCAAAAGAAAATTTCAGCACTTTGCTCAGGCTGTTTGGAAATGTCAGTCCTCTGAGCATTAATGAGGCAATAACTAGGTTGAGAACAAAGCTTCTGGTAATTCTGATGGTACATTTGAGGTAAATATAAGGGGCTGTCTTGGATGGAAGTAGGAGATATGTTTCTCTGGGGAAAATGTTTATGTCAGAGAAAATATTAGGAAATGCGAACTAAGCTTTTTACCACCTGCATGTTCTTTTGAAAAATGTGCTCAAAAACAATAACCTGAAAGTAGAAGGTAGCATCCCACAGAGTACAGGGGACATTCAGGAGTCTCTGCACTACTCAGGAGGAATTTATTTTGTGCAGCCTTGTTGATAAACCCTGGATGAAGGCTGGATACCTGTTAAGTCTACAGCTGTCACAGGTCAAAGTGATGGTGTTTATTAGGCAAAGCACTTTTGACCAAGATGTCAGGTGTTTTGTTCTCCTGTCACTCAGTGCACTCAGGAGTTCATGACAACTGGGGAGAACAAAAGGTTGTTGCAAAGGACAGTGAGTTAATTTTCATTTTTAGAGACTCACGACTCAGAATCCTGGGACTACATGTGTGTATATGTACAGCTTTAGTGCCAAAACATGGCATGTCAGAAAAGAGTTCTACTTTGCACAGTATTTTTTCATCATAAGTTTAACAGTATTAAAACAAGAACTGTCTTAGTTTACTTGATTTTTACTATGACTTATCTGGCCAGCATTTTCAAATGTGTGAATAGTTTCCATGTATGCAATTACCTGTGAAGTTGCAACATTCTTATGAGAGGCACAAAGAGAGAGATGAGCCTTGTGAGCCTGTAGAGTAGATGTGCATACATCAGAATTGGTCATTTTAGGTCCCTAGAAAGGGACAGTTTGAAATAATTCAAATAAATCTGATGCAAAGGTGATAGTTTCTCTTCATTAGCGCAAATGTGTTTTGAGCTGACCTAAGGTTCTTTTATGCAGAAACTGAAATTTTCTGGGGCCAGCATCCCTGAAACCTGTGAAAACCTTAAGGCATTCACCTCACACTGAGAAAATGTATTTGACTGCTGAGCCAAACATGAGGCTTAACCCCCAGCCCCGGCCCAGTGCCTGTTAGCACAGAGAGATCTCTGGAAAAACTTTACTATACCTTGGCTGCTTCACATTTTTTTTCTCTTCTCTTTCCTTTGCTTTGAATGCTCTTCTTTGCAAGGCATTGTACTGTAAAAATGAGAAAAGTAATCTGTATGCTGATGGCAGATCTAATGGCATGAAGGGTTTCAGAGGTTTCAGAAAGGGTTTTAAACTTCTTCAGTGAACAAAAGCTGATCTTCATGTGTAGTAACTGGGAAGTTTTTTTGTAGTCTTTTGGTGAGAATATGATAGCCTTATGGCTCTAGCTTCTAGCCTCTTCTGACTTTGTAATGATGACAAAGCTGAATACAAAGTATTCATGAGGACACAAAGATGATGAGGTGTTTTGTCCAGGGAACGCTGGAGTTTAAATGTGCTTATGAACAAAGACAAGACAGAAATAAAATATGCTTTGTAAAGGTAAAAAAAATAGCTATCACTGGAAAATTGCACTAAAGATTGTGGAATTTGCCAGCAGTTATTTATTTGGGCCAGTATATTAATATAAATCTTAAAAAATTATGAAAAAGACAGGTTTTTGAGATTTGGAAGTTCAGCTCTTGCGGTGCTCTAGTACCTGTTCATAGGATGATCCTTCTGAAGGGTCAATTCTTTAAAAAAACTTTGTAAACACTTTGGTCTTCTTACCACTTGCAGCTTTTCTATAATAATTACAGTGTCTTTTTGTGCATATGTTGAGTGGGAGGTTCATAGCTGTTCCTCAATTACCTATTATGAATACTCCTATTTTTATAGCATTGCATTTATTTACTGGAGGTAGTTCTGAAAGATTCTAAACCATTTTCTGTGCCTTTGCTTTGTTCTGAATATTTTAATGTTATGCAGGTAAGAATAGAAGGCATAGAGCCTTAATAAATTGGGTCTTTGTCCTGTTTTGGTCATCAAATCTCAGGAAAGTCCTATTCATCATCTGCAGTGTCTAGGAAGTGGCATTAATGACTGCACAGTTTAAATCATGTTCTGAGATTAATTTAGTTACTGCTGATGGTGCTGTTTTAAAACAGCCTCCTTTTGACTAAAGGATTTCAGGGATCACTAAATTTCAAAAGGCAATACAAGGTCTGAAGGAACCAGAATCATCTTTGTTGTTGTTGAACTTTATATTCACATTGAGCAAAAATTGAACTGGGCTGATAAAACAGTAAAAGATAAATAGAGGTAAAAGAAGTTATGATGCAGTTCTGTATTTCATCTGTAGGGCAGGGTTTCTGAAGGGAGAAAGAGGATATTAAAATGGAGATAAAAATTATATAAATCCTACTGGTCTAGTTAACATGCAATAGGAGAAAGTAGAAATTTTTAAGTTGTGTCTGAGTAAAGACAGGGAAAAAAAGAATTTTTGTTATAGCAATTTGTATTGGGATTTGGGTCCTGTTTTTCCAGACAGTATGATTGTGTCAAATTTTAAGTAATCATCCAAACTTTTTGTTCTGTGTCTGGGTTCATTTCCTAAATTACTTAAAACTCACTGAGTAAAACCTTGTGCTTTTTTGAAATATGGAAGCTGAGTCATGAACATTTATCTCTGTGACAGACCAGTTTAGGTCAGCAGGACTCAGGATTTAGCACCAAAAGTTTCCAAGGAAGCCACAAAGTATGCACAAGTGTGTGATTTCTCCTCATTTTTTTCTAAAATAGAAGTTACTCTGACAGCCTCTTAGGATGTGGGGTAACTTTCATTCATGGTTACTTCTTCACTATGTAATGCTTTTGCCTGGATAAAATTTGATTTTCTGAAAATGCCGTGACATACCAAATAATGCCTTGAAGGTTAAAGCTGAAGAAATTGTTTTCATGCTCCCTAGAGCCAGAATAAGAAGCATTTTAGTTCATTGAGTTACATATAGAGAAACATATATGCATTTCTCTCTCTCTCAAATTGTCTTGAGTTTAAAAACAATGTTCTATGTGTCAAAGGTATATAAAAAAGTAATTACAGAGATCAAATGCTTTTCTACTATCTAGTTTATTTGATGACACAACATGATATGGGAGGAATGTTAGGAACAAGAATTGTACAAGCCAGCAGTGAGTTAACTGTTTTCTGCTGTATTCATTTGTGCTGCTGAGATCTATTTGTATTTTGTCTAATCCACTTAGTTTGCAGCTGGCAAGGAATGGGTAGGTGTGAGACTGCCAAACTAAATGTAGATGTTGCAGAAACTAGCACTGCAGATGGTACACCTCCTTACGAACACTTTGGCTCCCTTTTGTTGAAGAGGGAGTTGTGCACGGAGGTGTGAAGGTGACAATGCAGTTGTCTAGGAAACAGACTGTAAAGCTGGAAAGCAGGGAAAAACTGTTTAGGCTGGTCCTGTCATACTGTCTGAGCCTCCATACTGCCACCCTGGTTCAGCTGAAAGCTCATTTAATTTGTCTGTGTTTTGCTGGGGTTTGTTTGTTTGTTATTGGGGGTTTTGTGGTTTTTTGTTTTTTTTTTTATTTTTTTGGGGTTTTTTTGGGTTTTTTTGTGGGCTCATTGGGCCTGTGTTTCGACTCATGGAGTGGTGGTTCTTCATTGCACCCCCGGGTACCTGTTCTAACTCTCGCTCAGAAGTGAGGCATCTGAATTCTTTAAAGCATTTCAAGCATTATGTTGACTTTACAGAAGACTCTTTTGAAATGCAAAATTAGGCTTAGAATTTTGTCTTTTGTTTTTTCTGAGAATTGAATTTTGTCCCTATGAGGGTTGACTCAGATCAAAGCTAGAAACTTCCCATCAGGGAATTCTTAATACTGTGATACCTGCCTTAACATCCTGTACATTCAGTTTAGTTTTCTACAATTTCAATGTATCTGCATTGTCTGAATAACAGATTTGTTGGGTATTTTAGGTTGCTAGGCTCCTTAATTTTGAAGGTACATTTTGTCTGACGTAACTGATCATCTTCTTTTTTCTATCATTTATATGCAGGGTCAGTTATTTATAAATGAAAACAAAATTAAATAGACAAACCACAGATCTGAACAACTTACAGAAGGAAGTGTCTGGAGATAACACCTTATCTTTTTTTTCAAATTACTCATTTAAAGGTCAGAAAGCATCACTACGGAGCAAGTCAAGTTCACTCAAGAGAACTTTGAATTTTTTTATGTTCAGCTCAAAATGTAAACTATAGTAATAATTTTAAAAAATGAAAATGTTCTGAGTCAATCATCTGCGCTTTCCTTACCTTTTTTTCTGATAAACTGAGATTATGATTATAAGGAAAAGCAGATAGTTCTTCACAGATAAAGTACAAATAGTTTTCACTGTCCCAAGTAATTTCTCCTCAGTGTGCTTCTGACCTCAAAAGTGAAGACAATACCTGAAAAATGAAAGTAGTGAGAGGTAATGGTGCAAAGTGTTAGCAAGGATATTGAGTTTTCAGGGGAATTAGCTGGAATGAGTGAATGGGACATTATAGCTCTAATCTCTGTGGTCATGGACTTTTGGCTGCTGTTGCTTTGCTATCAGACTCTGAATGAGATATTTAATTCAGAGGTCTGGCATTTCTTGAGCCTTCTCTGCTCACAAACATGTTCTTCACTCATCTGTCACAGCAGGATTATTAAGTGTGTATTAAATTGTCAGCTACAAGCATTGTTGTTAGATTACCCATTAGTGGTAACTCTGGGCTGTGCTTGGAAAACCGGTATGACTGAAAGGTATGTCTGCAGTAATATTTGTTTTTTATCCACCTATGAGCATCAAATCTTAAATTTACATACCCATTTTTCAGATATGCTCATGAGTATTCATTGTGCTTTGTGATGATCGGTTTTTAGTTGTGAGAACTAGGCTAAATGAATTTTATATACAGTTAAACATGATTTAATCACATCAATATCTAACTTCTTGCAAGTGCTAACTGGAATCAATTTATCACTTGACCATATTTTACTGGCAAGATATATATTTACAATGTTGTTTGTGTACATGTATGCACATATAGGTTTCTCAGATTTCTCTGAATTTTTTCACTTTTAGAAAAGGTTGATTTCACACTGATGATCCAAACTGGGGAGTGGCTGATACACCTGAAGGCTCTGCTGCCTTTGGGCTGGACCTTGGTGGGCTGGAGAGTTGGACAGAGACCCTAATGAGGCTCAACAAGGGCGAGTGCAGGGTCCTGCAGCTGGGGAGGAATAACCCCAAGTACCAGCACAGCCTGGAGCTGCCCCACTAAAAAGCAGCTCTGCGGAGAAGGACCTGGGAGTCTTGGTGGATCACAAGGTGACAATGAGCCAGCAGTGAGCCCTTGTGGCCAGGAGGCCCAGTGGGATCCTGGGCTGCACTGGGAAGAGCGTGGCCAGCAGGTCAAGGGAGCTGATCCTCCCCCTCTTCTGGGCCCTGCTGAGGCCACATCTGGAGTGCTGTGTCCAGTTCTGGGCTCCTCAGAGAGACAAGGAGCTCCTGGAGAGTGTCCAGCAAAGGGGCACAAAGATGATGAGGGGTCTGGAGCATCTCTCTTATGAGGAGAGACTGAGAGAGCTGGGCCTCTTTAGTCTAGAGAAGAGAAGACTGAGAGGGGATCTCATCAACACATATAAATATCTGAAAGGTGGGTGCCGAGAGCATGGGGCCAGACTTTTCAGTGGTGCCCAGATACTGGATAAGGAGCAATGGTCATAAACAAAACCACAAGAAGTTCCACCTCCACACAGGGAAGAACCTCACTATGTTGAAAGTGGCAGAGTGCTGGAACAGACTGTTGAGGGACTTTGTGGGGTCGGTCTCTCTGGAGACATTAAAAATCCAGCTGGACATGTTCCTGTATCACCTGCTGTAGGTGACTCTGCCTTGGCAGTGGTTTGGATGAGATCCCTTTCAACCCCAAATATTCTCTGATTCATCCTGGCTGAAGGGAATGACTGCATGGATTTCAAAGGGCGACTTGGGCTTGGTTTGGAGAGAAAGAATTGTTCACAAGTTTCAAAAGATGAGGTTTTGTTTCATGTTGCCCTCTACAAAAGTGTCATAACTCTACTTCCTTGACATGATGCCTTTCTCTTCATTAATGAACTTGAAGTGTAAAAGGCTGACTGCTTAGTCTGTGCATTTAATCGTGTTTCTTAAATTTGTTCTCCACCCTTCACATTGCTGAGCAGGTTTACAAGGGACCTTGCCTTATTATAAGAAACACCTTTTCCCAGGCCATTCTTCTGTGTGTTGTGGGTGTAAATACTGAGATATGTCACTAGGCAACCCTTACTAGCATAATTTCATTTCCATTAGCAGGATTGACTGATGGTTTAACACTGCAAAACACAAATACAAATGAGACTTGATGCAAGTGAACTAAAGTAATTAATTAGGCTGAGTGGATGTTAGGGTAAAATATTAGTTAAACATAGTTTAGAGATTTTTTGTTTGGGTTTGTGTTTTTTTTGGTTGGTGGGTGGTTTTTTGATTTTGCGTTTGTTCTTTGTTTGTTGGGTTTTTGGGGGGTTTTTTGGTGTTGTTTTTGTTGTTTGTCTGGGGATTTTTTTGTCCTTTTTTTGGTAGGTTTTATTTCTATTTGTAATTATACAATCAATTTTGCTCAGATGGGAAAAGTTTGTAACTCAAGAAAATAGATAAGATACCTGAGAGATAGTCCATATTGTATATATAAGGAAATAAATCTGTCTTGACAACCATCAGCAGTTCTTCAGATGTGGTGAAAACAAAGTTGTTTAAAAGTTCTCTCCACATTTACTAAAACTGTTGCTGGATATTCCTGTCCTAATGCTGGGATTTTACTGGTAAAACTTCATTATGATCCAGTTGTACTTGGAGAGTTTTGTCCAAGGATTGGTCCAACACTGTTAGTTTCCCTCTTTAAGGCAGGACCCAGCTTGGACTTTGCTCTGTTGGGAAAGAGGAATGAAAAAAGGGAGGAGATATTGGTTGGGAAAAGGTGGCATTGGGAACTCAGCCGCTGTCTTGACAGAGAAGGTAGGGAGAGATGTAAGGATGGAGAGCCTGTAGCCAGAGAGGATGGTGTTACCTCCACTCTGGCTGCTGCTGTTCTTGAATCATAGAATAGAATCATTTGGAAAAGATTTCTGACATCAGCAAGTCCCATCTCTAATGCAGCATCACCATATTGCCCTCTAAACTATGTGCCCTAAGTGACACATCTACATATCTTTTAAAAACCCCCAGGGAAAACAAGCTTTTTAGACCTTCCCCTAAAATCTATCTCCAATTAATAATAGCATATTCTACACTGTACACTTATATCCTTGGTATTACCAAAATATAAATGTTTTCCTTTGAGATTTTTTATCCAAAGGATACCTATCTATGACATCTGTGAATTGAACAAGCTTACAGGAGGAAGACAGAAAAAACCAAATATCTAATATGACACAACCAGGAGTTACTCAGCTGCAAGACATTAACTCCATTTTTGACACCATTCTTTATACATACATAGAACAAGCTCTGGAGGTATATAAACTGGAAAACAGTATTAGCTTCTTAGATTTTGAAACCCTTATTTTTTCATCTTTTGCAAACACTTTTTCGTCTGCTGTCACTATTGTTACAGAAAGTCAGCTATCTTTTCTTATTCAGCTGATATCAAACCTACCAAAGCCTTTCTTCCTACTTATAGCCTTTTTAAACTTAAAGATGTAGAGGTAATGCTTGGAAATATCAGTGTTTCAACATCTAGAGCAGAAAATTATCTCATTTAAAGTAGATGGGAAGATCATAAATTTTTTCAGTCAATTCTATGGTGAATAAACATTTCTCTGGCCTTTAAGATTTATTAGAAATACCCCAAATTTCAGAACAGGACAAAATTATTTGTGCAGAAAAGAGAAGTGAAAATAATACTATCACCATGGGTATCACATGCTGCCCTGGTAGTTTGACAGGGATTCTGGTGGTAAAATACTGAAGTACCCAAAGGAAATTTGGCCAAACAGTCTTCTGATTTTCAAACTGCCAGATTTCATCTTCCAGTTTTCTTCTACAGCCATTGAGGGAACTGCAGATCTACTGTTGCTCCGATAAACCTACTTGCTCATACACCTTTTTGTTGTGCAACACCTACATATTATGTTCCTCTGTTAATGACCCCTTGCCAGCAGTAGATCACAAAGGTGGTGCTGAGAAGGGCTGGTCAAGACTGAGCTTGACATCTCCCTAAGTATGGCCAGCCCAGGTCTTCCTCTCCTCTGTCCAGCAGCTGCCAGAGCCATGAGTGGCCATCTGCAAAGCAGATTTTGTGAGGCACAGCAGCTGAAGTCTGTCCTTGCACGGTAACCTGCCTGGGGGGGTCAAAGGGATTGTGCTTCTAGTGACTGTGCTTTTGTAGGATAAACACTAAAGAGTTTTGTACATCCATTTGTCTTGATCTACTCTGTACAGGTGTCTTCATTGCATGTTCTTCTAATACAGACCACACTTCAAAATTGTGCTGCATGGACTGGTTAAAAATGCCATTGCTTCATATATTTGATTAGATGTTCTTTTGAATCACATTGGGCCTTCATTACATAGGGAGTTTTTGAAGTGCAGTACTTCTCTTCACTTTTGGGAATCTCCCATCAAACACACAATCTCTGGTTTAAGTAGGTTTATTAGCACTGGCTGAGATTTCACCTTTAAAAGAGATAAAAATTATCAGTAGTAATCAGAAATTAATTTTCATTACTTCTATGCTTGATTTATTAATAGTAAGACCCATTGGCTGGGAAGAGTTTGCAAAACCATCTGTCTATTTGTGAATATCTTCAGCAAAATGCTTTTCTGTGCTACGAAATCAGGCTTTGTGAACTGATCCAGCTCTGCCAATATGTACTATAAATTTTGTTTGAATGCTGACTAGGGTGTCAGTTGTGGCTAGAGGTGATGTTCACCTACAGTTAGGCAATGACTGGTTGAGAAGAAGGGGTGACATTTAACCTGTCCTTAGAAATCATTCACTGGCTGTGTGCTTGCTTTGTCTCTGGCCAGCTTGACCCTTCTGAATAGTGGTTCAAAGGCTGGAGCTCTAAACAGTTAGAATGAAAAAATGATTTCCCTAACTCATTTTGGTTTCATTTTGGGTGTATCTTTTAACTATTGCCATTTTTTCTTTGAAAAGTAGGTTTTAAAGAGCATGTACCTACATGTAGATTTATGACATAACAAATCCCAGTTACTGACTTGACTGATCGTATCAACAAATTGTTGTAGAACTATTCTGAAAAGTTCAGTGTAATAATTACAGGTAGAACACTTACTTTGAAGAAGAATCAGTGCTACAAGTAATTCAAGAAGCAGTAACTTTGATGGTCTTGATCACTTCACGTAATATTCTGAGTTGGAAGGGACCCACCTGACTCATTGAGTCCAACTCTGGATCTCCTCAGAATGCCATAAAAATCACACCGTGTGTCCAGGAGTGTTGTCCAAATGCTTCTTGAGCTCTACCAGGTTCGTGCTGTCACCACTGCCCTGTTCCAGTGCTCAACCACTCTATGGGTGAAGAACTTTCTCTTAACGTGCTTCAAAGCAGTTCAAAGGAGAGAGCTATTTTTCTTGTGTTTATGTGCACCAGTTGAAGATTAAAGATCAGAATGGAAAATGCTACCAAAATGCTAGTATTTTCTAATTAAACTTTAAGAATTAGAAACTACAGGTGCTATAAAATTCTCAAAAAATAAAATTTCTAGACCTATATAGGAGGAGATCATCTTAGGGAACATTAGCTTCTCTAAAAAGAGTCCTATGCTGTTTTAAAGTCAGGTGTTTTAAGAGATTAGTACATCAGAAATCATCTTTAAAATGGGAACTTTTCTTGTAGCACAGGTATGTATTGCTGTACATATTCCTCAGTCTTTCCTGAGGAAGAGCAAATGTTTGCAAGTCTTTTTTAGCTTGGCTACTTGTGGGTTAACTTTTTGTAATTTTAAACTGTTCCAGCTTGGTATTTTGTTTGTTTTTGAGAGCTGGACCTCTTCTATAATGTACAAGAGACTCACTTTTTAGTTTTGAAAAATATATTTGTGTAGGGAAAGCCGCATCTTGGAGTTTTGTTCCATGTTTAAGACCTTTCTTACTAGAAGTTGTTATGATAATAAATTTATATGAAATAATTCTTCTTCATGTGTTACTGTATTCAGTAGTATTTTAGAACTTACAACCCTCTAGTTGCTGCACAGCAATGGTATAAACAGGAGTAATCCCCAGAGGTTTGTATTTTCAGAATATGCTGTCTTTTGTAATAAAGTTTGCATTTGAGATGTCAGAAGTTACTAATGGTTTTTCAGAAATCCTCTGACTGTTTCTTTCAAGAAACATTGTCAAGTTTTCTTTTTGTACACCTCACAGCTTTGCAATTTCTCCTAGATTCTGGTGAAAGGTTGTTGCTGGAGGTGAGTGCTCTGGGCTCACTTTGCACCTGGTTATTCCAGCACCCTGTGAGTGAGTGGCAGGCAGCTGGAGGGACAGCTGCAAAGTGTAGCTGGCTGAGGGACAACAAAGGCAGCTTTCAGCAGGAGGAGCCCCGAATTTGACCTGCCCCACTGAAATACTGAGATGAAGTGTTTTACAAAGGGAAAGATTCAAGGGAAAACTGACAAGTAGAGAATTTTTATTCAAATTGTTGCTGTGAATTTCACAGAGTGAGTTAGATTGTTTAAAAAATCCAAAGCAAAAGAAAACCATATCAAGGGAAAACTCAACAACTACTAATAATACCAAAAAAATCACCATCACATAACCAAGCTAAACCAACCAACCAACCCAACAACCCAAAAAACAAATAAAACCACAACCCAAACCAACAACAATAAAAAAAACAACCAACCAACCAAAACAAAACAAAACAAAAAATCCCCCAAAGCGACAAAAAATAAACAAACAAAGAAAAACAAGAGGTAGAGCCATGACCTAGGATAAATTGTCTTTCACCAATGGGTTACTTTCTTAATTTAGACAGAGATATTTTTGACTTTGGAGATTTTAAATGTGCAGCTGTTAAAAACTGAACAGCAAAAAGGAGGTGTGTTTTCAGTGGGAGAGTTGCTATTGAATTAAAAAAATCCCACGTGTATAATTTTAAATACAAGATCATTATTTTCCAAGGCTCCTTTCCTGATTTCCCTTTGTTTTAGCATTACTAGTATCCTGGATGATCACACCTGCTGCTCCCTCCAATTCTGTTTTGGTTTCTATATTATGGAAGTTTGCTTTCTTATTCCCAGTTTCCTCAGTCCTAAAGACTTGCATATTATAGGCAATTATATTTTCCTTATGTAAAACTTATGTAAGACAAGCAAGGGATTATATGCAATTTATAGTCTTGTTGGAACTTGGAAAGTTATAGGGGAAATAAGCTGTTAACTGGGTGTTTGATGCAGTACTTTAGTCTACAACACTGGATAATACAGAGGGATTATGGTTGCTTATTCTTGAGGCTAAATATATCTTTTTTTCTTTGATGCTAATGCAAAGACAAAGTCCCTGGGCTCAAAGGCTACCATCAGAAAGAAGCATGCAGATTTGACATGTAATTTCCATTTGCTATTGCCCCAATGAACTCCTGTCCGAAGACATTCTTCACATTCCCATGACAGGAATGAATCACACCCATTTGATTTTTTATACTGGCTACTAAATAATTTATTCCCACTTAGCCATTCATTCCCAGCATCATGCTATCCATTCCAGGCATTGTAGTGGGGCATATTATTTTTATAACTGATGTCTATACCATATGTCCAGGGAGTTAGCTGAAGGTGGTTGGATTTTTATTGGAAATGAAATAAAATTACACAGCTACACTATTTATAAAGGCTCCTAAAAGTTTGGTCTCAGCAGAGGCTGTTCAGAAGAAGTATAGACCTACAGAGATGTTTAAATAGTAATCAGAGATTGATGGTTGTTGAGACTGTGAACAAAGAAAAAGCTTTATTGCTTCTGGTTTTGTGTTTTGCCAGAAATAGAGATGCCTTCTCACAGAGATATTTCTCTAGATATTTGACCTCTCTGAATTTAAAGAAAAAACCAGAGAAAGTAAGAAAACTTACAGTCCTGAAGAACTGAAGTAAACACTTGAAATTGGAAAAGAACATTAAGTAATGTCAGCACTCAGGATTAGTAAATTATGCTAATGTTATGGTACTCCATTAAAGCTGAACTGCTTTCATCATTGCTTAAATACCAAATTATAAATGCTCTAAATTAGCAAATGGAAGTTCACACCAAAGTAGGTCCCATCTTGATTCTTGTTCTTCCAATTTTTTCTGGTCAGTCAGGTCATTTTGATTCCTGCTCTGGCCTTTTTTATTGGAAAAAGTAAAAGGTTTTGTGCCGTCATATTCACTTCAACTGCATCAGCTTATGAAATGTACAGTACTTGTTTGTGATGCCATTTTCAAAGATCTTTTTTAGTAATTTAGAATAGCTGTTTTATTCCACTTTTGAATTAATTTCTTTATTACAACAACAACAACAAATCAACAAATCATTAGTTACTTGAAAGAAAAAAAATGTGGGTGAAAAATAAAGAAACGTTTTTCTGGTTTTTTTTTGTTTTTTTTTTCCTGTGGGAATATTGTTTTGTTCAGAAACTTACATTACCATTTCAGTTGAGAAACCTTATTTGTAGAAACAGGCTGCTGATGTTTAGCTGGATAGCTAAACCAATGGATTATCATTGAGAAGATTAAATTTTCTGAGATGTTTGGCTCTTCAATAATGGCTACTGATTGCTCTGACAATGAATGTGTCTTACTTAAATTACTAAACAGCATGTTTTAATAAGGAATCAGTGTTTGATAATGGGTAATAAAGCTTATTGTGGTGTCCTGTGACTGGAGCATTTAGCAAATACCAGCTTTCCTGTATATATGCTTTCATAGAAACATGACAAGATGACTTCCTTGAGTAAGTAGGTCTGTCAATATGAGCATAACTCATGCTATATTCTCAAGTATCTGTGTACCTTGGCAGTTCTTTGCTAAAAATGTTAGCAAAAGACTGGGGTTTGTATCATTGCTTGAGTTGTGTGAGAGGGAACTTCTAACATTGCAACTTGCCACAGCATCTGACTGCAGTTCTTGGTCCCTGACAACATCACTGAGGCTGTTTGAGGTAAGTGAGGTTCTTCCTTCCAGCAGCACCATAAGACACTTACTCATGTCTAGAGGAGCAAACCAGTGCCTGTATGTTGTCTAAATCCCATTTCAGTCTTGCAGAATGGATGTATAAGTAACAATGTTATATATGGAATTATACTCTTAATTTTCTTGCTGCCTGACTTTGTATCAGGCTAAAAAAAATTGACTTTATCTGAGTGCATAATTACATTGAATAGTGGTATCTAAGCTAGCCTGGGACTGAGCCAGGTGGCAAAACTACTGCAGAGGCTGTAATCCAGACTGCTCTTCTCCCATTTATGTAAATTGTGTAAAGAGTTGGTGTGTTTAAGAGATGAAAGCCATTTATCCCAAAGGGAAACAAAGAAAATGTTAATATTTACTTTGAGCATCAAGCCTTCCAAGGTAGATTATAGTATTTTGTGCATAAAGTGTACTCAGGTAAAGGTCCACAGCAAGCTTTGAGACATTTTATAGTGAGTGATACTGCCATGCTGACACATACTGTGCTAGGCAGTGCCCATATCTTTCTGAATATTCTTTTGTGTACAGGAAGTGGCTACTGAAAAAAAAACACCACTAAGAAACATGTCACAAGTTTGAAATCGTGTTTTTTTCTCCATAGCTCCTCTTCAGCAGCTTTTCTGTTGCATGATCCTCTGGCTTCCTTTTGAATAAAATGTGAAGTCTTCCTGCCACATTCCCCAACATGTGCCTGGTCTAAATTGATGTAGGCAACATGCATTCAGTAGAACACTTTTTTTTTGTTCATATGCTCCCCATGCTGGGATACGAAAATCTTTATACTATTGCTTAATGTAAATGAAAGGAATTAACTTGTATGAAGGGTTTGTTTAAAAAGCTAAGTATGAATTATACTGTGACTGACTAAATAATCCATCCATATTTATTATTAATAGATTTCTATTAAATGCATAATGACCACAGTTCTGGGCTCTATTATGCTTTGAAGAATGACAAAAATACATACAGCAAAAATCCCCTTCAAGCTGTTTTAAAACACTTGCTTTTGTACAGCAGGTATAGAATTCCAAATATCTTTCACATGGGTTTTTTGATGGAGTCAAAGTTGTGTCTCCTCTGTAGATGTAGCCAGTAATAATATTTTTAAAAACCCATAAAATTATATATTTTGGTTTTCATTTGTATAGGAGATTAAAAAAAATTAGTTCCCAAGAAACTTGTTACCCTATTTTATAGAAAGAGGACGGAGTGGGTAACTTTAATCCCCCTCACCAAGGATTTTCAGAAGAAACTCCTACAAGAATGTAATCTGCTCCCCAGTAGAATCCACATAAATTTCAGCCAGAGAGGTTTCTTTCCCAGAAAGTACTATGGTTGAGTGATTCCTTCAGTTTCCATGAGAGGGTAAAAGCTCTGCACTGGTCTCTCTGGGTTTCTGTCTTTGATCACAGAAACAAGGAATGAACGCTTATCATACAACTCCTATGAAAAAAATAGATCTTCTGTGTCTGGGGCTTGTTTCATGTTCCTGGAAAAATGTTTCCTTACTTTTTTTCTGTACGACGTCTTTATATAGCTTGCTTTTCATCTGTGTATCACACTATAGGAGAATATTTTGAATTGTATTCTCATCAGTGCGCAAGTCTCAAGTTTTGTGGCTAGTTAGTTCAAAATTGGCAATGTAATAGTATTCCAGAGGTTAGGAAACCTCAAGTGATTTTCAGTTGTGAACAACTACTTACGTTGTGTATCTCTTTTTACAAACTAAGCATCTCTAAGTTAGGGAGCAAGTTTGCATCCTAAGGAACTAAGATGCTCCTTGGGACTTGCAGTCAAATACCAAATAGTTCAGTTATTGCCAAATTGATCCTATGGTAATTAAAATAATCAATATGAACCTTCCCAGTAAGAGTGTCTGATAAATAACTTGCAGAATATGCAACACTGTACCAAAAAAAGTACACAACACTGCATCTTAAAAATAAATCTGAAAGATGTAGTGACTCTGAAAATTACAGTTAATACATATAGACATGTATATACAATATAGATAAGACATGAAGTAAATCTCCAAACTGTCTAACAGTGAGTGTATTTCTTTGTTATTGAAACCTTTTTTTGCATAAAAAAGAATCTTCCATATCCAATTCATCTATGAGCATCAATGTTTTTACATCATTACTGTTGCACTACAAAAACTGTTAGGAGGAAGCAGATGAGTATGGAAATGGATCAGCTGAGAATTCTCATTGCTTTTAAAGACAATATGTAAAACTTATAAAGTGAAATAATTTTATTTATAGTTTTATTTATTTTCTTGCTTTACTTGAATCATGCTCTATTCTTCTTTATTTCAAGGATGACCTGCAAGGAAAAAGATAATTGATGTGACATAATTTTCAGCTCCTTTTTGTTTTTTGTAGGAAAAACAAATATTTTTAATAATACAGTTTTTGAGCTATTACCTGTTTGGACTGATATTCAGATTCTCCCTGGCTGGAAGATGCACATCTTGAGAAATGCTTGAAATTATGACAATAATGAAACAAAACTTAAACAATTTCTAGAGTAAAGGCCTAATTAAACTATTCTGTTCTCCTTGCTAAAATGTCAGGAAGTCAGAAGGATTCAATGAACAGAAAATAAAAAGAGAGACATACCATTATTTTATAAAACCTTCATTTAAAGCTAATGGAAATGACATTCTGGCAAGTCTTCTAAGATTTGGAGATATTTTTTGAAATCAATGGGGCCAGATGCAAGTGCAAGATAGGAGATGTAGGCAGAAATGAAAAATTCCTTTCAGATCACTTGAATACCTGAATGTTTAGTTGTGAAAAAAAGACATACATAACAAGTCCTTTCCAGAAGTAAAAACAAGAAAAAAAATTATTTTATTAATATACAATTATTATTTGTGGTACAGAATCTTTAGAAAATTATGTGTAATAATTTTAAATATTTTGGGGCTAGCTTCCGACCTCACATTCACAAATGTACCTCTCAAGAAAGGGCAAATGACCTCCATCCTTCCAAATCAGGGGTTTGATCCCAAGTGCAAAGGACATTTCAGCTGGCTCATTGACTTTGAGTGGGATTGTTTGCATACATAAATATAATACGTTGTTTAATCATGCCAAATTGAGCACAAGCCAAAAGCACTCACAGAACCGAACTTCAAAGGACATGCTTCATCAAAGCAAGAACATACGAAGGAGAGTTTCCAGAATTTTTTGGTGTCAATATTCATGTCACTGAGAAAAATGAGAAGATGTCAGTGTCCTTCATACAAGATAATGAAAAGATTATTCCAGTGTATATAGAGCATTGTTTGACTGTATTATTAAAGACCTAGGCTTGCTTGAAAAATGATCTCTGATGTTTCATTTTCTTATGATCTATGCACCGAATAGAAATCTCTTCATGGACTAGTACTCTTAATGAAGGTCCTAAATATATGGTAGCTGAAAACATTGAAGAAGATTAACGTAATAATGGGGCATGAAAAAGGAACAAGAACTTTTTAAAACCTGAATTGGAACATGGCCTCTTGGTGGAAAAAGCACTGTTAGGTAAGTGATCTGCCACCACTGCAGTATGCTAAAGGAAAATAAAAGGAGTAAAGCTTCAGTATCTCTTCATCCTGGAAATCTGTGTGATTAAGTCCTCAAAGACCTGATCCTCTGTGACCTCACTTTTTTAGTGAAAATTGAGTCAGTTCTCTTTTCCTTAACAGAGTTCCTCTGCACTGGATAAAGTAAAGAATTTGAAGCCTGCAGATGTTTATGCTGATGTCACTAAACCCAACCAAAAAACCCTCAAAATCCAACACAAACAACAACAAAACCTAAAAAAAAAAAAAAAAAAAAAAAAAAAAAAAAAAAAAAAAAAAAAAAAAAAAAAAGAACCTGGTATAGTAACATAGTAACATCCTAGCTGGGTACTTTCCCAGAACTTTGTATGGGCTCAGAGTGACTCAGAGTTTAGTTCTCCCCACTTCTGAATACCACGACTGCCATGTGACGTGTGACCAGATTTATAGAGGAAAATTTATTTTTTGCCAAATCTTTATTGTATTTGAGTGGAAAGGAAATACTTTCTGTTTACAAGTAGAAATATTCTTACAGCTGTTTTTTCATGTTCATCAACTTGCCAGGAACTCTTATTTCATCAGCTTGTAGGGTAAATTAATACTTTTCTTGCTTTCTGGCTTTCATGCACTTGCAGCCCAGCAGTGCTGTGCAATCAGTGGATTGCCAGCACTCTGATGGAACCATGCTTGGAGGAAGAGGTTTAAGCTCCCTCCCCCAGCTGTTGTCATCCCACAAGAAAAGTTTTTAAAATTTAGTTTTGTGGTGGCTAAGTGAGCAGCTTTGGTCTGTAAAACCATTATGCTGGAAAGTAGTTATTAAAGAATAAAAATCATGACACAGGATTAAATTAATGCTCTGATTTCTGTAATTTACTGCAAATTAGGTGTAATCATATCCCTCCAGGGTTCACTTGTAAAGAAGATTAAATCTTACCTGACTGTTGGGTACAGCCAGGCTGAGATAAGAGAGAAAATTTTAAGAAATGGCATTGTCATTTTCTTTCTAGTTTTGCAATTTTCTTTATACTTGATTTAATCACTTATTTTAATTTGAAATTGATTGCTTAATCAGACATTTTCTGCAGAAGATAATATGGTACAAACCAAAGTATCATGTCTCTTTTGTAGAGCAGACAGAGCAGTGCAGTCTCTGGTCTGTCCAGAAAGGTAAATTGAGAGGGCTACTTATACATGCTTAACTTCATGCAGTAGCTGCACACACAGTCTGTAATATTAAACCTGAGGCACTGAGCAGTGTGCTAGGATGAGATGCTGCTCAGTGGAGCTCACCTCTGGGCCGCTAGTTTGGGGTGTGCCTAACTCAGTCATTGATTTTTGAGGATTTTAAAAACCCTTACTATTAATTTTAAAGGATTTATCTTCCAAAGGAGGTTTTCTGACTCCATTTCTCAAGGATAGAATTTCTTCAACTCCATTTTGCAATTAGGTACCTGAGAAATCTGGGTAAGGAGAGGGGATGAACTCTGTGCTGAGCAAATAAGGGAGTTGTTTCCATGGTGAAGACCAGGCACTGCTATCTAAAAGGCTGCTGAGATCAGCAGACAGCTGAAGTGGTCAGCACTCCAGAAGATGATTTGCACTACAGAAAATAATTGGGCTTTCTTAATTTTTCTGAAGAAGCTAAGGAGCCTAATTATAATATCTTAAGTGATGAAAATACATAGAATTGTAAGAAAAACTCTCTACATTTCCATGGATCTCTATGTGTTTGCTTTTAAAATAAATTACTACTGTACCTTTCAGTGAATATCTTCAGGAGAAAAGAAATTACATTCCAAAATTTTTATGGAAGTTCATGTATAAATTTTAAAAAAAGGTAATTTCCTTGAAACTTCACTTGTAAGTGCTGAATATGGTCTAGTTGCTCCTATCATCATGACACTCAATGAAGTCTTCAAGGAATAGAAAACATGTCTTTGGCAGAAAGACTCTGTAAAAATCTCAGAATGCAAGTGTTCCTGAAAAGAACATGGTCAAAAAGTCAGTATACAGAAAAAAGCTGCATTTAATGACAAGAAAAATCTCATTTTGGGTGCAATTTGATGACATTTCACAGTGATGCCATTGCTTAGTGCAGACACTACTCTTTGTATTCAGAAGTGCTTAGCTGTTCTCTTATTTTTCTAACTTTTATATTTTCTTCATTCCTCTAGGACCTCATTGCAGCTCACCATGTACCAGGCTGCTAGATTATGAACTTTGTTTTGGAGACTATGTGCCATTGTACATGGTATTTAACACACTAGGAGTTAAGCCCACATACCTTCATTGAGAGCTGAAAATTTTTAACATGATTTCAGCAGTACAAATATGTAATAAACTTGGCTTTGTTTTCAAGAATTCAGAATCACTGTGCATAAACATGTACAAATTTTTCATGTACACTTCACATGGTTCTATTTGCGCTATGGTTTGGAAAGAGTCTGATTGATCCGAAACAGCTTATAAGGGCAGGTAGTTGTCCATACCTAATGAAGGTATACATGTCTATAGACTGCAACTTCTGAATTAGGTAACATCAATTTCTCATGGTTACAGTTTGTACAAAGTGTTTCTTCTAAATTTTGTGTCAAATTTCCCTTAAAATTCTCACTGACTGAATTTAAATTTAGGGAAACTGACCTTTAAATTCAGGGAAATGCTAATGGAGAGTTATTATGATCATTAGCTATTAGTGTGGGTGTTGCCATACTTATATTGATGCCAAGATTTCATTAAATCCCCCATGCTCAGGCTTTACAATGCTGCAATAGTTGATGCTGCAATAGTTGATGCTAAATCTCTCAGTTGTCAGCAACAGTCCTGGCTAACCAAGAAGAGCACCTGGAATGATGGTTAATACCTTGAAAGGGCACATTGTGTGAATAGTAAAAAACCCACTTTAAAAAACACTCCTGATCTTGTGACGAGTCATGCTGGAGGTTCTGATGTTCTCTAAACTGTTGTCTTGGTACAGGATCATTATTCCTTTTGTCTGGTACAGCATGAGCAGTGAGTATATGGTATATATTTGTAAATACAGCACAGAAGAAGGAGGTGCAATCTCTACTTCACCATCCAGTCCTATGGCTCATTTATTTTCAGGACATTAAAATAGTAGCTGTTAAGGGTACATCACAAAGCCTGGGGGTTTTTTGCAAAAAAAAGCTGGGGATAAGGTATCACTGAAGTTG
This sequence comes from Passer domesticus, assembly GCF_036417665.1. NCBI lineage: Eukaryota > Metazoa > Chordata > Aves > Passeriformes > Passeridae > Passer > Passer domesticus. Next base: position 21,231,835 of record NC_087512.1, read on the forward strand.
CTCTTGTTGTATACTTGTAGTTTTTCAAGGCTTTTTCTGATAGTCAATCTGTCTTGTGATATCTGTTCTACCTCTGTTTTTTTAAGAAGGAGAGGAGGCTATCAGAAATGCTGTAGCTCATCACTATTCTGGCCTCCTTGTCTTCCAAATTGAATTAAAAATTATTATTAATTATCATGTATTATAAATTGTTCTGCTGCATAACCTGCTAAATTGAGATATCTAGACTTGATCCAGCTAGTGCTCAGCTAATGTATGCCAGAGAAAACAACTTACATGTTTCTGTGTTAACCATAAATATGGTTTTGGATTTTAAAATAAGAATAAAGATTTGAGAGAAAGCTTTAGGGAGCTGCTGGGAATTAAGATCATTATTTCATCTGTGTTCTCCTTTTAATGGGGGAAATTATAGGGCACTTAAAAAAAAACAGCTAACAGTAGATGACTTAAATGTGCCACCTTAGAGTACTTCTCAATTTATTGCCTTGTTTTCTTCACAAATCTCTTCCTGTATATATATATATAACAAAATTTTTATTGATTTGAAGTTTTTGGGCATTTTTGCACTGTTGCCAGAAAAGTAGCCTGCTGGGAAAAAAGCTTTGATGCTTGTGCTGTATCTGTCCATGCAGACCTGAAGCAGGTAAAATGAAGAGGCTGGAAAAAAGCAATCACAGTGAAGGAAAGGCTTTGGCACACTTGAATCTCATTGCTGCTGGAGTTTTGCCTTTACTTCTTAGTAGAGATCCCAGGGCAATGGAAAATGATGGAGAGAGCCTGAAGGACAGTGTTCTGATGGTCAGGAGTCCTGGGCTCTTCCTGCTCCTCCTCTTTGTACTGCCTCCAGCTGAAATCCAGTCTCTCTCACTGTGATCCCTGGGCACTCTGGTGCTGTTTGCCTTCCCAAGCTGGCAGCTGTTATCTCCTGGGAAAGGGGCAGTTCTATTAATAGAAAACATTTTACATGCTTGGCTTTCCAGATGTATGTGTAGATGTATGCACAGAATCTTTCTTGATCAGATCCTAATGTCTCATTAATTTTGTTTCACTCCAAAACATGGCCAGTATTTGCTTTGTGCTGATCACCAGGAAATGAGTTTAAATAGGAGTCCTAATGAAAGCAACAGTCATTAATTTAAGTGAACTTTTGTGTTTAATTTATAAACACCAGTGAAAGTCAGATAATGAAGCGATCAATCATTTTCAAATAAAAATATTGTCTTGTAAAAATGTCTAATCAGTGAAATCAGAGCACTTGGGATTCCTTTTTCCATTAAAACCTAAAGCCCAAAAAACTATGGCAGCCTTACTGATGGTAAAAATGCACCACAACCACCCAAAATCCATTTAGTTACTCCTTTGATATTAAATTTGTCATTAGAATTCTTGATTACTAAGGCAAGAAATAGCCATAAACAATTCCTGAATTGAGTAACAATAATTTTATATATATTTATAAATGTTTACTAAGGCTTTTGTTCTTGTTTTGTAAGCCTTGGAATTTGTCTTTTTATTGGGGGAAAAATGGAAAAGGAAAATATTATGAATAGATTTTTAATATCTACATATATAAAACTTTTTAGAATTAAACAAAGGAACTGAAAGAGGAGGAATGGCATGTGGCAAATTGAAAGCTGATTAACCCACTGCTAACAGTGACCTCAAGTGAGTAACACACGATCTTTCCAGGACTGATGTTACTTAAATAATATGGGAAACACTTGCTATGAAATACTGATGTATATTTAAAAAAAAACCCACCCAAACAAACAGAAAGTCTATTCTGAATCTTTGTTGAACCACAGAATGAAATAGTTACATAATTTTGTAGGAATGATGTGGTGTAATCACAGATGTTATGGAGGAGGGAAAGATAGGAAAGAAAATTTGCAGGTTTTTCAACTGAGACCATAGGCACAGGCAGTTGTGTCTGGGTGGAAAGCTGCCTCTTGAATTTCTTCATTTGTGACAATGCCTACATAGAGCTGTGTTTATCATTGTAGGAGTTTCACAGTTCAGATGCAGATATTTTAACAGGCTGCTGTACATACTACTTTAGTAGTGATGATTTAGTGATGATTTTCCAGATCAGTATGCAGGTAAAAGGAAACAAGAATATTAATATCATAAATATTATAATAAAACTTTAGGTGAAGTGTTTTGTAGAATACCATACCATCCTCCACAAATTGTTTTTTCCTGCTCTGTTGATATTCTCTTCTGTTTATTACTGTAGGATGGTTTTCAAGAGTTAAGCTGTCCTTAGAACTTTGTTTTGATGAAAGTGTGTGCAAAGAATTCTCAGGTCTGTGCTGAAGTGTTTACACAGAGTGACAAAGCTCCTACTGATACCTGTGAGAGTTTTATCTGACTTAACATTTTAGGCTTTAGTTCAAGAAAACGAAGCAAAGACTGAAAATAGACAAAAGGATATATTCAACAACAGAGAACTAGATTGGACCTAGCTTCCCACAAACAAGACAGAAAAAACAAAGGCCAAGACCATCTGATCTCATCATCCCCATCCAAAGTTTGCGCAAGAGTGTTTCAGAAGGGGTCATGATGAAAAAGCTGAGCTCTCTGAGATATGCCAGTTCATCCTTTCATATAATGTTTTATTACAATTATAGGAGTAGTATTGCTACAGTGTGTCATATCTTCTGGAAATTTTTTTAAATTCTGTATGTTATATATTTTTTTCCCAGATGAAAAACCTTAAAATTGAAATATCTTGAACTTCTGTTTTTCGTGATTATATACAAATTGCATATGTGTATCATACTGTATATGTGAATCTTTCAGGAAAGAATCACTGCTGTCCAGCCCAGCAGCAGCAGCAGCACAGGTGGACAAAGCAGCCAATGTGTCCCTCTGCAGAGACAGCATTATGTTTCAGGACTCCCATCTCAGTGGGTCTGGCAGTGTATGGCAAGGAGGGAAATGCTGGGAAGTGGCATTTTTGGGATTATGTATTGTCTGTGTTGTGTGGATCCTGGAACCATCCTCTACCCTGTGGAGAACAGATGTGCAGGCACATTAGGGATGTACAGGCAAGTCTTCTGACCTGAAAATGGGGCTAGGTAGACTACAGTTATGTGGAACATACCTCCATTAAAAATTTTAAAGTAGACTTCATCTTACAGAAGTTAGGTAACTATAGAGTATCTTCTGTGTAAAATTAACAGGGGTGAAGAAATCTCAAATAGATTTGGATTGCATATGCCCTTTTCCTTGTATTGGAGAATTTAGCAATCTATTTGAATGAAGAGGTGAATACAGGAGCTGGAATGTTATGACTGGTGGAAAACTTTTCTTGCAATATTATCTGAAGACGCATGGAGTTTTAAATTAACTTCAATGATAATCTATTGTTTAATCCATATATTAATCTCTTTCCTGAGAATATTTTCTTGCTCATTTGTCAAAATAAAGAAATCTAGAAACGTACTTATGTGGTTTGATTTTCCATATTGACAGTATATAGATATTTGCAAAAGTTCCTATTTAATCTGGAATATCTTCAGAAAACTGGTAATGAAAGATTTTGTTGCTGACAGTTTTCACTTTGGCAGGTTCTTTGTAATCTCCATCAGCTGAAATGAAGATGATTTTGCTTATTTCAAATGTAATGAGATTTATCAGTGATTTTATCATTATTGTCCTCTCAGACTGCAGATGCTGCAGTGTTTCACAGAGTAAAAATGGACTTTCTGATGTTGCTTGGATTTCATCAATTAATGTCAGTGGAAACAAGGGTTAAAAGCTTGTAATGTCATCAGAATGTCCCTGGGGAGCAACAAGACCTCAAGCATGTTGGACCCGCAGGAAGTTGGAACATGGGAATTCAGACAGCTGCATTCAGTTCCAGATGTTACTACTTCATCATCCTCATGCTCAGCCTCAGGTGTGTGGAGGGTCACAGCACCCCACGGTGGAGATGGAAATGCATAGACTCCATCTAAAAGGGGGAGGACAAAACCACAGAAATCATGAAAACAAAGTAAGCCCCAAGTATTTGGACACTTATACTACTGCTCCCAGTGTTTGGAAAAATCCAGCAGGTCTTCAGGGTTTTGCACAATGCTGATGGGTAGGGTACCTGTAATCAGCAAATGTAGAAACAATACAATGACCAGGTCTTCCATAACCAGCAGCTTCAGCAGCTGCTCACAAGCCTGATCTTTCCCAGGGCGTTACAGTTATAGCTGAACAAAAGAAACCGATATGAGAATCATCATCTGGAAAGAAAAAACAACCACAACCACTGTTACTGCCAGAGACCTTATGCCAGTATTTAAAATAATAAGTGGATAGCACTGGTTCCAGCTGGGACCCAAGACAGCAAATCCTTCCACCTACAGCCACCCACTGGGTCTTTTCTATTCTGGACAACTGTCAGTCAGGTGAGGATGTGTCACTCTTCATTGACCCTGAAACATGGTGATCCTCAGCCTTGCTTAGCTGCCACATTAGCTTTTTTTTAAGTTTCATATTGTTTCTTTTATTATGTTTATTATGTTTATATTGCATTTTGCTATTTACTCTATGAGAGACTGCCTTACAGTCTATCTTTTTTGGGTTTTTTTAATGTTTCATATATTACCTGGACTTAGCTTTATTATATTCTGTCACAGCTCAATAATTGTTTTTTAAATAAAGCTAAGCCAAGGATGAACATCTGTGCCATAGTGGTCAGAGTAGCTGGATCTCAGACTAGGGGTTACAGTGGCATGACAATGGAATTAATAGTGTCTTGTACTCTTTTTGTAAGTACCTTAGGTAAGGCTTCTAAAACCTGAGAAAATTTGTAACAAGGAACCTTTCCACAGCAGTTTAGTTGTATGACACATGCATGGTAATGCACATGAAGTAACGTGTTAAAAACACCTGGATCTTAAAATGAACAGATCACAAGAAAATATGATAGCTATCAAAATTTAATTAATGATTTAGAAAAAGAGATAAACCCTATCCTCTGCGATTTCTTTGCAGTTTTATTTTGCTTTATTGATGTGTGCGTTTGGAAGGATTCCACAGTTCACTACTTAGGTGAAAAATATGACATTAGTACTTGGGAACAGCATTTTTGAAAATTAGGATTTCAAATTTCAAACCAGAAAAATCAACATTACAATGGGAAAGGTAGAGTTCAAAGGTAGAGTTCTCAACTCTCTTTGTACTTGGTATGATCTCTTGAGGTTTTAGGGGTTTAGAAATGCACAGAGTAAAATTCTGTCTAGAATAATGAAACCGAGTTTCCATTAGTAATTTTTTCATATTTGCATAATTAATTCCAGAGGTTTTCACTGTCCTTGTAGTCCTTGTAGTATGTGTGAGCTTTTTTGTGTATCAAGAATATTTATAGATAGAAAAGATCAGAATAAATTTTACTGCAGACAGTGGAAATTATTTTAAGCATGCCAATTTAAATTATGAAGTAATTGTCCCATGACCTTTATATCACATGGTATTGGTAGAATATATAGATCACATGATAGAATAATGATCATATTATATAAAAATATGTTATGATTTAAAAAAAAAAAGTTTGCTGATAACAGTTTCCATCTGTCATACATTTCCAAAAAAAGAAGGTAAGGCCTCTGTCTTCAAAAGCAGTTTGGGAAGTGTCCACCTTCAGCTAAATGTATGATTCTGTGAAATGAGTGTACATGTTTGTCAGAGATATTGGTTGTCCTTAGTATGTGATGCATGTCATAAAGATGTAGCCAAGGGAAGGAAATCTGCATATTATCTTGAGTCTGACGAGCAGCACAATTGAAGACAGTGTGGGTACATGTCTCTGGAGAAAAAAATTGTGACTAATTCTGCAATTTGCTGAGTTCCAAAACCAGTGCAGCCACTAAAATTTTCAGTAAAGTGAAAAATTGAGTGAAATTCAGAATTACTTAATTACTTCAGCTGGGCAAATGTTTAAATCATTTCTGATTTTTGCCTCAACTATAACCTGTTCAAAGCAGGTTATAGTTCAAAAGCACATTATGTTTCCTGGTTTTGCAGATGAGTGGAATGCACCTCACTCAAAAAAGAGAGAAACAATGTGTTTTGTGAAGGTAAAATAATAATTTTATAGAATTCAATAAATTTAATGGAATTTATGAAATTTTACCAGTGGTTTGAAAAGATTTAATAAGCTTGATGGCAAGATTCATCTTATTAGTTACTGTATGGAAGAAACACGGAAAAACTCAGTTAGAATCAAGTTCGTTGAATTAGTAATATTTTAGTATTAATTCAGTATGCTATCAGTCACTGATTGAGGATCTTTCCACCTTGAGCAAAGGTATTTTAGTCTCAGATAAGTAATCTTAACCTTGAGAGATATTCTTGCTCAAAGCGTGAGTCGCTTGATGTGCCATCCAGCTGCAACTCAGGGAGAGCTCAAACTGGGCCTGTCCTGATGGTAATATTTACAGAGTTGAGACAAGATAGTTATCCTCATGTTAGCTCTGGTATTTTGTTCTGTACTTTGGTTATCTTGCACTTTTGGGTTTCAAAGCCACCTTTCAAAATACGTTTCAAGACGCTTTTTTTCCCCTGCACATGGTCCAGGCTCTTTCCAACTTGTCAGGTCACCCCTGTTGCTCCTTACCCAGCCCAAGCCAAAGTACCTGGGTAGAAACTTGTGATCAACAGCAGGTGTGCACTAATCATTGCCAAGGAAAAAGGATGGAAATAAAGTAAGATGGTGCACAATATGGAATTTAACAGAAAGTTAGCTTTAGCACTCCTTTTCCAGAAAGATAGTGTGGAAATGTGCTGTGGTAGTGCAAATGAATACTTTTATGGTGTTCTCAGTCCAGCTCAAACATACCTTAATATTCTGTCACTTAAAAATATGCTTGAATTCAAGGGCACCTTGTGTGATAAAACTCAAGATGTCCAACTAAATATTTGCCTACAGTTATCTCTGCACTTTGTTCACAAGGCCAATTATTATATTGACTCACAATGTACTGATTAGCTCTGAGATGATACACACGAGCAAGATATGAGATGGGAAATGGGGTTCTTTAGCAGAAGCTGATTTTAGCAAAACCCCACAGGAGGAGAGAGAATACAATTCTGAAAAGTGAGATGGAGTTGAATGGTAATTGAAACCATCTGTGCTTTCTTCATAGTATGATAACATAATCTGATAATATGTAATCTGATGGGCTTTATCAGCCTTGAAAGAAGACTGATAATGATTTAAAGTAAAAGATCTTGCCATTAACTTCATAGAAATGTTCCTGAAATAAGGCAGGTATTTGTTTGATCAAATTGCAGTAAATTTTATTGTAGGAAATTGTGTTCTTGTTCTATTGAAGTTAATTGCTTGGTAATTGTTACATCTCATGGTATTAATGCTTAACATTTGAAGAGATTCAGCTTTAAAATAGAATTCCCAAGTTCCAGAGTTTAATAGTACAGTATCAGAAATAATTATGATATTAATGAAGATTTAAAATTGACTCTGTAAGAAACAGATATTGCCTGAATTTTGTCCAAATCTGCCTGACTTCCCAGGAAGATCTAAGTTATTTTAGTATAATCTGGATGTGGAAGTTTTAATGCCTAGAGCTCCAGAAAAATGGAAGCCTCACTTAATATTTTAGGTCTCATATCTTTGAACTTTCTCAAAATTAGTGTTTATTCTTCTATTACTTTTATGTTGTTTCCCTCATCACTTTTTTTTTTGTCTGGGGGAGATGTTCTTATTGAGATTCTCAATTCAATAAATGTTAGATATTCAACATTTTGGCATATCAGTAGAGAGGTTTGGGAAAAAGTCAGGTTCTTGTGGTTTTCATCAGATTGGTCTACAGTAAACTTTATATAACTCTATTACTAATATAATTCATACTCCCGTTTTTACTGATGAAGGAAACTGTGCATCGGTTTTCCATGTGCAATTACATTTAATTCAGTTAAACTAAGCCTAATTTGCAGTTGTGTTGAAAAACACTGCCAGACAATATCTGTTATTCTCAAAAATAGAATCAGCTTTGCAGAAAACATATGATTAGACTATTCTTTTTCAAAAACTCTTTAGAGGTATTTTTGAATTTTGTGATGTATTCCCTGTTGATTCTTGGTAAACTACAGCTCTATTCTACATAAAACTCAGCCTGAATTGATCTTGGGAAAAAAAGTCCTGGCATAGTTTCTGTGATTAGACCAAAAGTTATGGTTTAAATTTGCCATGGATTTATGTGGGATACAGGGTGTGGGTACAGCGGGTAACAGCTGTGTAAGCAGGATAAAAAAAAATAGCAACAAAAAATTCTGTGCCAGCTAGGCAGAATTTAATGCCTTGGTTGGCAGATGTCACAGCCCATAATGTTCAAAACACAAGCAGGCTTGATCAGTGAGGATGTTCTGATATTTTAGCACACAACATTCTATTGTTGATGTTATTTAACGAAAACCAAGACAAAGAAAAGTATAAAAAACCCCAAAACCAACCAACTAACCAACTAAAAAAACCCAAAGAAAACCAAAAATACCCCCCTCAAAATACTACAAGAAGAACAAAAAAAAAAAAACAAAACAACAACAACAAAAAAACCAACCAAAAAACCAAGCCAATCCAAAAATTAATTCAGCAGGGATAATAAAATTTCTTCAAGGAAAATGAGCAGATGTATTTATGCAGTTTCACAGACACTTGCTGCTCCTTGCACATCACAGTGAAAATGTAGCACTGTCCTCTCTGAGCTGGCTGGGTGTGGGACAGGTAACAGAGACCTGTATGTGCTTTGTGCTCCACAAGAAAAACAGAATTTGCAAGGAACATAATCCTCTCTCTGCCTGCAAGCCATGATTTCCAAAAGTAAGGAAAAGAAGTGTTTTTGCTTTCCAGGATTTTGTACTATACATAAGTTCAAGATATTTAACTGCTTTGGCTTGTTCATGGGCACTGTGTGCTTACTTGAATTAACATACAGGTAGTGCTGATAGGAAACACTTGTCAAGCTCAATAAAAGCAATCAACTACCTATAAGGCAACACCATTTTGTACACTCAGTTTCAGCTAAAATTTCAGTTTCACAAACTCTGAAAAATCTATAGCCAATAAAATATTCATGTATTTATTATGCTTGAGTTATAGTGTATTTGTCTTTGTTTTTGGACTCAGCTTAATCTCTCGGGCTGTGGGATAGCACTCAAGAAAATCAATGAGAATGTAAACAAATCAGAATATGCCAAACATCTTTCATGGTCATAGGGTGTAATTCTAGATGGAATTGTTTTCATAGTTAATTATTGCAGTTCTTAAAGTAAAAAAAAATAATAAAAATTAGGATGTCTTAACTAGAATAACAGCATAGTTTCATTTTCTAATGAAAAGCAAAAGGACCAGCAGAGAATTAAAAAAAAAATGAAACAATAAACTATAAACAAGGAAAGGGAATTATGCTGAAATGAAGCATTGTTGTGTTTATTTATTCTGTGACTACTTAAAAATGGTAACAATAGGCTGCATCCTTGTACACATTAATAATAATGTAAACACCCATTGCCCAGTATTGATTTGCAAGGGAAAACTGATAGAATGATCTAATGAAGGAATTATTCTTACAAGTCAGCTGGATTGAATACAAGTGAATCTTTGAAGAAAAAAAAACAACTTTATTTTACTAAATTGCCACTACAAAAAGGTGGTGTGCATGAGAAGCATGTAATTTTATTTACCCAAAGTAAATTCAACACTGAAGCTTTAAAATATGTTCTATTCCTATCTCACATCAAGTGTGATGCTGTTCTTTTTCAGCTAACATTTCTGAAGGAACTGGAAAGAAGGACCTAGGATGTACCAAGTAGGATTTTGTGTAGAATAACTTGTTTTTCCAGATGTGTGGATGTTGCTGGTGCTGTGTAGTGATGTGTCTGACTAGTCAGCTGCTTTGGAAATTTATGGTCACTGTCCAGTGATTTCTCAAACAGTAATGTGGACTGCCAGCTGCTAGAGAAAGCTGTAACACCCACCACTCTGATATTAAGAGGAATTGGGAAAGTGCTTCAGTTTCACAATTAACAGTTTCCCTGGCATGCATGTGTTCCTTTTTAATCTGATGTACTGGCTCTGAGATTTATGAGCTCTACTGCACACAGCAGCTGCAGACACAGAGTTGCTCTGAGTGGCTGTGCCAGAGTATATCAAGAAACAGGAGAGGAAATTGAAATGGCAAGACTTTGAAGGTGGTTGATAAGGCTGGCTGATAACTCCCACTCTGGAGAGAACCATACGGTATGCTTCTGCAGTTGGGGAAAAACAGGCAAGCAATTTGGAGAGAATAACGGCAAATATATGTTCTTGCCATTTATTAATATGCATTCTGAATGTTTGTAATGGTGACTGTTAGGCCATTTCAAGGAAATGCTAAAGAACCCCTTCTTTTGTAACCAAGGAAACATATCTGAAGTTTAGGGCATACAGGCCTCTGAGAGAAATCCAGCTCTCCTTTCAGCTACCTATCCACATGCACTGCAGCAAGGCTGCCTAGGAGGGATGAGGGATGAGCTCTGTAGGTGAGAGGCCTGTTTTGCAAAACCCTTGTTTCTCCAAATGAACTCTGCAAGACATGGAGCCAAGGATCCACGAGGCATCAGTTTGCTTCTGGGAAGTAGCTGCAGCTTTCAGGGAGAAGAAGGAGAACCTTCCTTCAGCCCTGTGGTCTGACTCCTCAAGTGACAGGCAAGACCAGCATCATTGGACACCTGCCTCTGAGAGCTCAGTTGCCATCCCTCTGAGGTCCTGCTTAGGTGGCTTTTCTGCCAGAAAATAGGACAAACATTTAATTTTTTCCCCCAAAAGATCTGAGTCCAGAATACACTGCTTCTCAGAAACTTATACTCACAGGTTCTGGGACAAGACTTTTGAAATATGTAGAGGGAAGAAGAATGTAAGGAATCAAGTGGAGGATGGGAGGATTTGGGGAAGTGATTCTGGTGGAGCAGGCTGGCTGTGTGAGTCACCAACAGCAGGGCTGCAAGGCAGCAGGGTGTGCTGTGCCCATGTGTTTTGAGGTAGAGCATTTCTCCTTTCTGCACTTTTGTTTGATGAAACGATCCCCTTCAGATAGCGATGCTTTCCTCTCTTGCTGCTAATGTGAAGGCCCAGCTGAACCTCTGTGAAAGACGGGACCAAAATGCAAACAAGTGAAGTGCTTGTTTTTTAACAGGATCCTTCCCTTATCATGGTTTCATGCAGTGTGCTATAGTTCAATTTAATTCCAGTATAATTTTTTTTAATTTGAAAGTCTTTTCAGACTTTTTTCTTTTGCTAGAAGATGAAAATAACAGAATGAAGTCATCAACAGGAAACTTCTCCTTTTGATTTATGATAAAAACATTTTGGGAAATCTATTTTTATCATTAATTTGGAATGGCTAGGATTATTTTACAGCTTTGCATATTAAATACATCCGTTTACTGGATAAATGTAGTGTCAAGGTGTCATTAGAGACATAAGTGAGAAGCTGGAACTGGGCAGGTGTTTAACCATCCATTTTAAGCAAAATTTTTCTGATCTAAGGAAAAACATAAATTTTCACATGTGAAATTGAAATAGAAGTTTATAGGTAAGTGTAGCTGAACTGTCAGTCTAAAAAACTATCTTACTATTACCTAAATGTTAATGTAAAAAAACAAAACCTAGGAAAAAAATAGAGTTTCTCTGAGTGTTTTTCTCAGAAGAACATGTCTTCTCTCATGCCAACTAAAAAAATAGTCCACTTACCATAATAATATAAAATACAAATATAGGGAGAAGATTAGATGAACTGTCATCAGTACAATGATCTGGCAAAAAATACATACAAGAATCCAGTCTTGTCACCAATGAGGTTGCAATGTGCACTAACAAAAGCAGAGTTTTAAACTTAATATAAAAGTAAGTGATATAGCTAATTAAGCATGATTTTCCCTTGCAATAAGAATAGTAAGGGGAAAGGTGGATTTGTGGTATCAGGATGAATAGAAGGAAGCTATGACAGAGGAAACCAGAGTCTGGCAGACTTAGTCAAGAAGTGAAACGGAAAGATAGCTCCAATTAGTACAAGATACCTGGTTTCTTGTGCCCTCTCATAAATCATTCTGGTACATCCTGTCACTTGAAGACAAGTCCTACTGTTACTTATACAGTTCACACCTGTAATTTCCACTCTCTTAAGCCCATCTGAAACTGGGTTGCAAATATAAACCCTATTTTCAGCTTTTACAGTCAGAGGAATGAAGGAATATATTTAAGAGATATAGATAAGCCAGTATATCTGGAATAGTGCCCCTTTCAGTGTTGTCTATTCCATCTCATTAGAGGTGAGAACTACTTGCATATGTATCTGCTTCTTTTCTTGCCAGATAGGACTAATGTTGTTTAAAACTTTAGATGCATTTTCTAAGCTGGAAATGCTTCTGATAGATAATTTTGCAATAAATTAAACTTTTTCTCTTCCCCTTTCTCCTGGACATCTTAGGATTAATATTTTACGGAAAGAAATAATGTAAGCTTTTCTCTCTAATGTCTTTGCTTTACATGCTTTTCAAATAGAGAGTAAAAACCTGAAGAAATATACATGTTCTTTGATGATCTTAGGTTAATTGGAAAGGTGGTAACAGGGTGGTTGATTTTGGGCAAGTGTGTTATTTGGTTTAAACTCCACCATTTGAAGTGTAGTGCTTTGTGAATTTCTGGAAATTCACAAGAACTTCCAAGTAAAAACATTTTGAAATATAAGAAGAAATGTTGGAGTTTTCTCATTTTCTATTTTGTGTAAAGTGTTAATTTTTATTATTGTAAGGATCTTAAGCCTATAAAAGTCTTCTTTCATGCTATCACTGTGCTGACATTCAGTCATCACGTGCTCTTATTTCAGTCTTGTAAATGTTACCTAGATCTGCTCCTACCTGTTAATGATATACTTTTTTCATTTAGATCTTCATTACTCTTTTGTTTGCTGTAGTGTCTCAAAATTTTATAGAAATTAACTTTAAAATTAAAAACAGAAAGCAAACTTTCACCAAAAAAAAAAGTTTCTAAACATTATGTCATAACCAGGTAGGCAAAAAAATTATGAAAACTAGTAAAAATAGAAATTCTTTAAATTTTAAATTTAATTTTAATTTAGTTTTAATTTTAATTTCAAACTGGGCAATACAGATCTATAATTGCAACAAACATTTCAAAACTTTCAAACAAATCTTTTTCAAATGAATACAGATAATTTTATTTCATCAGAGATGTTGAACATTTGTTTTGCATTTCATCCAAAGAGGTTATTTTACATTGAAATTGCTAAGACTGTCAGTGAAAAATTGGTATAGGAACAGTTTAAAGGGTCAGACTTTCCTAAAACTTAATTTTACAAGGTTTGTAGAAACCTACCCTGGGATGCCTGGCTGTTCTGCTCTAGTAGATTTGCTCGAGCTGAAGCAGGTGAAATACCAGGGATTGTGGTTTTGCATCTAGAATGACAATTTTTCAAGTTGCGAGCCTTGTCCTTCAGTACTAGGAGCAAAATAAGAACACACTTTTCAGCGAATCTTACAATTTTCATTTTTTTGTCCTCCAAATCCCCCAAACAAGTCCTGCTTCCTCATGGAATACTGGCTTTGTCTCTGAGCAAGTAGATAGCACTGGAAAAAAGTGATGAAGCTTTTCTATTTGATCTCAGATTGCTTATACTGTCCAGTTAGCACTGCTCTCTTCTTATGCAGGAATTGGGTTGTTTTATTCTGAGATGCTCTGCCATATTCTTCATTCTTCATCTGCAAACTATCTTGCAACATCCCATGTTTCTTCTGCATTGCCTGACAACTGTTTGGCTGGCTTACTTTGCTCCTTGCAGTATGAACGCAAACCTTACAGCCTCATAATTAATTTTCTTCTTTTATTTCCTCCCTCTTTTTCAGTAAATGAAACTGCTGCTCTAAAAGATATTGGTAAAAATTTAATATAGATTTAGGTTCTGATATTGCTAGGCAGTGCTGTCATTTATTCAAACCAGTAAGGGAGAACTGCCTGCTTGTTTAATTTGGGCTGATCTCTTCCTTGCATTATACAGAGTGAGGGTTCAGCAGACACCAGGAGGAGTCTGCTGTAGATAACACTGTGGATGATGCTTTGTCATAGCAGCTTTCTCTGGAAAGGTACCTGACAAATACAGAAGCACATAGTGCCAGAGCTCTGCTGAGAAGTGAATCAAGTTTTCTGTCGGTTCTTTATTGGTCCCACATGACATTTGCTAGCTTTGACTTACTCCTAATGCATGGGTTAATAGTTTATATCCCTCTGGCACATCTTGGCACCTTTGTACATACTCAGTGTGTCTCCAGGCTGTTTCATTCTCACTTCCTAATGTCCCCCCTAGTTTTGCTCATTCCCCAGAGCCTCAATATGGGCTTGCTGCTCATCTCCAGGAGAGCTTTCAAAAATGTAAAACTGAACTTTTGGATCGGTTTTTAATCTCTGGGAGAAGGATGCATTGAGCAGGGAAGGGGGTTGGGTAGATGTTTAAAATGGGCTGCCTGGGAGTTTGCCAAAGCAGGTGCATGCAGGGAGCCAAGCTGTGAGCTGAGTGTACAGGAATGAGATGAGAAAGATCAGGCCTGCTTTTTCTTTGTCTTGAATTGGATAGCTCAGCTGCTGCTGCTAGAGGGCACAATGCCTGAACACATCCTCTGAACAGGCATATTTATTCATTGCCATGGGACTGAGATGCTATTACCCCATAATCTCTGAGTACTCGGGTACCTTGTGACATGCATAGCTTTGACAAAGCTCTTTGTAATTGAGGGATTGGTTGCTATGGGCTGCTTTAGACCTCTTCTGACATGAGGGAATACAACATTGTTTAGCTAAAGCTGCACAAAAACTTTCAGAATCCTTTGTATATTGAACTTTCAAATTTTATATTTCAGATTTTAAATCCCTTTAATGAAGGAAGGATAAAGTTTAAAAAATACTTCAGTTGTAAAATGCCTTAAATCTGCTGCATAATTCATAAGTATTTAGCTCTCATAGATGACTGTAGCTTTGAGGTTAGCATGCACTGTAAAAATGCACTCATTCTTTGAAATGTGCTCCTCATGACCTGATTCCTCAGTGTCTTACTGTGATTCACCTCTCATTAGCGTATATCCTGGGTGTAATCAGAATTGTTGGTGACCTGTACCTGAAGGGCTAAAAATGAGGGCCAGGCCAGCCTGGGCAAAGTAAAAAGCTTCTTTAGAAGATAAACAATCCCATTTGCCACATTTGTGCAATTTGAGGCAAGCATGCAGTTTCCAGAAGTGTCACATCTGGCCTGCAGCTTGCTACAAAACTTGTCTTCCTTTCTCCCAAAAGGACAAAAGGTCTCAGAACAGATTGCTGTGATTCACTTGCCCTGAGGCTGACTGCAGATGTGGAGAATATGTTCCAGGTGGCACAGACACAATGAATGGGTCAAACTTCAGCTTGATATAAAAAAAATAAATTAGGATGCAAGCTACTGTCACAGGTCAAAAAAGTGATCAGATCATAGTGCCTTGGGGTTAGTGTAGGAAATTTGTTGGATGTCTGAGGGGTTTTTCCAATGAAATACAGGGAACGGAATTTTCACTTTTAGGGGGATGTTTCTAAGCTTTCAGTTTGGGTTAACACAAGCAAACAACTAATACCACATTCTGTTCAAGAAATCCAGCTATTTAATATGGCAATTGGTCTAGCTTAAGAGCATTTTAGTATCAAATAATGTTAGTTATATTAAGGAATTATGCAATGCAGCACATTTCTACATATGTACAACAAATACTGAGCCCTGTGTAAATTATATTTTAATTTACAAATAGTCCCTTTATGGAACCTGCTACTCTCTGTGTTCAGTGAAAACAGCAGAATAATCTGTTCTGTAGCAGGAACCAGCACTGGCCTTCCAGAAAAATCAGGCATACACATCAACCAATACTAACTCTTCTGGTTTCTTACTTGCCTATAAGAAAAGGGCGGCAAAGCTTATTGCTGGTCATTCATGCATATACACTCCTGAAATGCTGTATAACTTCAGGCAGAATACCAGCTTTTGGCAAAACCAGGTTCTTTCAATATCTGCAGAACTGGTGCTACAGAATAGTAGGGTGTTTTTTCTTAGTCTGTACGGCAGTTTGTGAGATTGCAGCTCTAGAAATGTTTTAATCATTTTTGCAGTTAACACGTTTTTCATTATAAAATGCTAGAAGAAAATAATTGCTGTCCAGTTTCAAAAGCTCAACATGTAAAACTACAGAAGCAGAAATAGCAATGTAAAATGCTCATCAGTATCTTGCACAATTTAACTTTGTACGAAAGACAAAAAAGGCACATCTGCTCCTTTTTCTCTCCATCTGTATTGGCTCAGGATGGGAAGATTTTCTTTTCATCTTTTAAAAGGCTTAGGATGTCTTTTAGTCAAGGATGTGAATTTCCCTCTTCTTTCTGCAGCTACTTTGCATGGTTTTCTCTTAATTTTGTATAGCTTGCATTTTTTATCTGTTCCTTAGAGAGACTATTATATCCTTTCTTCCTTGTGGCCTGCAGATTTTTTGTTATAATTTTGCAAATTCTGTAAAGTTTTAACTGTTTTGCATGTGTGCTTTTGTTCCTGTAGTTCTTTCTTTGCTTTACAAATAATTTTTCTTAATCTTTCTTGTTCAAGATGTTTTTACACAGTCATGTAAGATCTCTGATAATTAGTGGCAGCTCATTATCAATTTTCATTATGCCCCTGTATGAATTTTGTGGTTAAAGCTAGGGAAACAAGAAAGTCTCTCACCTTACAAACTTTACAAAGTGTCTGGTGATTGATAAATTTTTTTATTAATGACCCCCAATGAGGAGGAGTTTGCTCTGTAGTGCAGTCAGAAAACCAACGTGGCTAACAGGTGGAGATATTTGGGATAATAGCCCTGGAAACGTGTCCTATTTCTTGGTAAAAGCCTTTGTCTATGCTTAACCTAATGCTGCACAAGTCAACAGAGTGACCTGGCCTCATGCTGGGGACTGATGGTGAAACTGTGCATTTCCATTGTGGTCTGATATATCTGTGTTGAAATAACAGTTGTGTGAAGGGTGTTACCTTTGCATCAAGCCTAGAACAGAACCTTTTGCATTGTGTTAGTATATTTTCGTTTATAACTTTGCAGTATACGTGTGACTCTCAATATAAAAATAGCCAATGGAAAAGTACTACTGAGCCACAAGGCTTCCCTTACATTGTATTGTAGCTTGATGTAACTGTCTCTGTTGCACGGTTTATATTGGACTCTAACTCAGTAAAATAAGGAATAATTATCACTTCCATACTATGAAGCACAAAGACTTAGTATGCATTTCAGTTTTTACCCCTACAACAGTGCAGATTTTCTGGCTTCCTGTGATCTTTCTTTCAAGCAAAAAAAAAAAAGTAAATCCTGGGATTTTCCTTGGGAAAGCAAAGCCAACAGCAGTTCAATATGCAGCCATGAGTTCTGGGTGGAACTGGGTGGAACATTCTTAGATGGAAACTTGAGCAAGGGCTCATTTTCATTAACTGCTTTCCGTATAAGTAATTTTCATTGACTTATACGGAAAGCAGTTAAAATTTATAAATGAGAAAATGCTTTTGATCTTTAAATGTGGATAAGGGATCTTTGCAACCATCTCTTCTGTCTTATTTCTCTACTATAAATCATCTCTACTATATGAAAGCCTTCAACATGTCCTGAAGGCATGTGTGTGTAAATTCTCCCTAAATATGTCCTTTATACCAAGGAAAACAGGAAATCATGTCTGGGGTGCCCCTGCATTTTTATTACACATGCAATATTACGAAAACTGTATATGTTAAAGATGTCATTTTCAGGCAGAGAGTCACCTCAGTATTATTCATGTTAGATCCTGCTTGGTTTAGCTTCCAAGAAAATAGGCTCTAACTAAAGCATAATTTCCAGTGTGTTACGTAAGACCAAATGAGGCTCCATAGAGGGTTTGAGTGCGTCCTTGATTGTACGAGATGAGCATATTTACTTCTGTATTTGTAAGTTGTTGAGTGAGTGTTGTATTCTGGGCTAGAGCACGCAGTAGCTCTGCTCAGGCAGTGCTCAGAGATGAATAGGTTATAGGCATGTTTCTTCTCCCCAGTTCTTTGGAATGGCTGTTACGGAGGTTTCACTTTCTGGAGAAATGCAGCATGCCTTTATAGGAGTAAATTAGATATGGATTTTGGTTAGTAAATGCAGAGAAATCTATAAAAAGGCCAAAAAATTCTGAAAGGGTCAAGAGCAGCAGTAGTGTTTGCATAGACAGGCTACAAAGTATGCAGTGAGCAGCAGATGTGTCCAATGGCCAGCTTGACCAAGGAACAGAAAATGTGGCTGCAGCGTGGTTAAACTTTCTATTGCAGTAATATTTTAATCTTATGTCTTTTAAATTTCTTTTAAAATTTTTGCATTTTTGTACTTAAACTAGTAGTCTTGCAGCAATGTTGTGATAAAAGTATGAGAAAAGCAGGACTTTGAGACAGGGAGTATCCTTTGGAGATTGATGATAGTGTTGGAAAAAAATGGCTTATCTGTTTTCCCTACAGGGCCCCTTCAGATCTGAAACGAGCAAATTTCAAATGGCTCTGATGGAAGAGTACAAAAAATGTGTGGGCTTTTCTACAGACTAAACATCATCACACTGCAAATATTTGTCTTTGAAAATCCGAGTTATTCTATTAGCTCTTTCTGACAAAGACAATATTTTATTCAGGACTTGTGCATACATACCTATGTTTGGTTCTAGCAAACACTCTTTCAGATAATTAAACTTCACAGAACTGCATTCCATGATAAAAGTCAGCTGAAAAATTAGAGAATTAAAAAAATATTTAGATGTCTACTAGAAGACGAGAAACTGGCCATGAGCCACTTCATATTGTGGCATAGATGAGTGATTTATGGGTTTAACAAACATAAATTGCCGTACTATATCTTAAAAGGGCAGGCTGGCATTTTCAGGTCTGATTAAGCAAGAGCATTTTGAAGAGGGTTTTAAAATAAGAGAGGATAGAAGATGGCAGGTGGGATTTCTAAAACAGGGAATTACTTTGTTTAAGGTCTGGAAGAGGTACTCGAGGGAAAAAAATGTAAATTGGTCGGCTAAATTTATAGAATAGCCTTCTATAATAATGTTATGACAGATGGCATGTACAGATTAGTTATTTAAGAAGCCCAATAAGAGCTCAATATTATCTTTAGTTTGTCTTATACAAAAAAATATATTTATGATATGAAAACCAGACAGAGAGGAAAGAGACTTCATAAGCTCCTGGACCTCACCACCCTCACAGGAAAAAGTTCCTTCCCTACGGCTAATCTAAGGTTACCTTCCTTCAGCTTAAGGCCATTCCACCTGGTCTTACCACTTGCCCCCATGCTCTTGAGAACCCTTCTTGTAAGTGCCCATTAGGCATTGGAAGGTGCTATAATCTCTGTACAAAGCCTTTTCTAATGAACAACCCTAGCTGTCTTGACTTGTTCTCACAGGAGAGGTGTTTCAGTCCTTAGATAATTTTTGTGGCCTTCTCTAGATGTGTTCCAGCAGTTCTATTCCCTTCCTGTGCTGTGACCCCAGAGCTGCTGCAGCCCTGCAGGTGGGCTCTCAGCAGAGCAGAGCAGAGCAGAGCAGAGGGGCAGAATCCCCTCCCTGCCCTGCTGCCCACACTGCTCTGGATGCAGCCCAGGACACGTGTGGCTCTCTGGGCTGCAAGGGTACATTGCTGCTTCAGATGCATATTTTCAGCCATGAGAACCTCCAAGTCTTTCTCAGTGAATTATTCTACAGTCCTGTACTCATGTCTGCTGGGATTGCCCTGTTCCAAGTGCAGTCCCTTGGCCTTATGAAACTTCATGAGATTTCCACAGGCCCACTTCTTAAGTTTATGCAGGTGCGCCTGGATGGCATCCCTTCTTTCTGCAGTGTCACCTGTGCTGCTCAGCTTCCTGTCACTGCAAATGTACTGAGGGTGCACGTGGTCCCAGTGCCTCTGACACTGATGAAGATACTGAAGAGCCTGAGTCTCAAGACAGCCCTGAGGGACACGACTCATCACTGGGCCCCATCTGGACATAGAGCCATTGACTGCAGCTCTCTGGCTGCATCCAGCCAGCCAATTCCTTATCCAATGAACAATCCATCCTTCAAATCCACATCTATCCAATTTGGAGATAGGCATGTCATGTGGGACAGTTTCAAAGACTTTACAGAAATCTAGACATCGACCATGGTATGGTCGATGCTTTGTGTGAGGAGACATGAATCTTGACTCCATGTTTCAGAAGGCTGATTTATTATATTATGATATATATTATATTAAAATGATACATTAAAACTATACTAAAGGAATAGAGAGAAAAGGATTTATCAGAAGGCTAGAAAGAACAGGAATGAAATGATAACAAAGGCTTGTGACTCCCAGAGAGTCCGAGCCAGCTGATTGTGATTGGCCATTAATTAGAAACAACTAACATGCACCAATCACAGATGCACCTGTTAGTAAACAATGTCCAGACCACATTCCACAGCCATCATGTAGTTAATTGTTTACATTTCTTTTCTGAGGCTTCTCAGCTAGAATAGGAGAAAAATCCTAGCAAAGGATTTTTCATAAAATATCATGGCTACACACATGGACTGTTCCAGTCACTCCATCATAAAATGCCACTAGATTGGTCAAGAATGATCTGCTCATAGTAAGGCTATGCTGGCTGTCTCAGATCACCTCCTCATCTTGCATGTGCCATTGATGCATTTTTTTCCTAAAATGCACTTAATTGCAATAAGAATAAAAATTAATGTTACAAAAGCAATGTAATTAAAACAGCGTAATTTAACATTTCTCTTTTAAGCTCAAAAATAGTAGCATTATCTCTTTAAGTAAGGAATTAAGAAGATCTGTAAAAGTTTGCTGCTAATCAGCTATGCAGTAGCAGTGGATAAATATTTGAGAAGTACTCTTATTCTTTAAAGAAGTAAGATTTTCCTCTGGTTAATCCAGGATATAAATGTTTTATTTATTCCTCTGCTGAATACTCATGGTTTGAAATTTATTATACAACAGTCCTTTAGTTCCCTTTGGCTTTGTTTAAAAACCAAGGCAAGCAACCAAGAAATCAACCAAGCAAGAATCAAATCCTTTGTAATTACTAGTGAGAGGATGCCTGTGTATGCATTATACCAATTTTGTGATAGGATTCTTAATTCAGCAGGCATTTGCATTGGTTTGGCATTGTCTGGTTTTGGTAGCGATGAGGCCACAGAGGCGTCTGTGAGAAGCTGCTGGAAGATTCCACCACATCTGGCAGAGTCAGTCCCTGATGGTTCTGAAGATGAACATGCTGCTAGAGGCTGGGCCGATTAGAGATGATGGTAACGCCTCTGTGATAACAGATTTAAGAAGAAAATCAAAACAAAGTGGGGACACAGCTTTTCCTAGCCAGAAAAGAGGAGGAGGTGAGAACATGTGATGGAAATAACATGGAGACACCAAGGTCAGAGGAGAAGGAGAGGACGAGGTGCTCCAGGTGCTGGAGCTGAGATTCCCCTGCAGGCTGTGGTGAGACCAGGGTGAGGCAGCTCTGCCCCTGCAGCCCATGGGGATCCACGGGGGATGCAGAGATCCACCCTCAGCCCGTGGGGATCCATGAGGGATGCAGAGCTCCACCAAGAGCCCATAGGGGAGGTGCCCACACCAGAGCAGGTGGATGCCTGGAGGAGGCTGTGATCCAGTGGGAGACTATGGAGAGAGGGAGCCCTTTCTTCCATGCTGGAGCAGCCTGTCCTTGGAGGACTGCACCCTGTAGAAGAGTGACACGCCACAGCATTTTGGGAGGATTGCTACTCATGAAATTGGAACCATGATGAAGAAGTTCATGGAAGGCTATGTCCCGTGGGAGGGACCCTATGGTGCAGCAGGGGAAGGACTCCTCTCCCTGAGCAGCAGAAGAAATCCTTGGGTGATGAGCTGACCAAAACTCCCATGCTCTGCTTCCCTGCACTGTCAGTGGGAAGGAAGGAGGAGTTGGGGGAAAAAGGTGGTTTTAAGAGCTTATTTTACTTCTCATTATCCTCCTCTGATTTTGATTTAATAAACTCACTTTGTACCTCTGAGTTGAGCCTGTTTTGCCCTTGGAGGGTTTTCTTCCAGTTTAATTTTAATTTTTTTTTTTTCTTCCTCTGCCCAGGTGTAGCAGATGAGGGCAAGTGAGAGACTTAGGTAGTTGCCTGGTGTTTGACTATTGTCAAACCAAAATAGCATTAAACACTTACATGATTTTGCCATAGAATAGAATGTGGAGCAATACTCACAATAAGTATTGCATTGCAGAAGTGCTCAGACACAATGAGAGCGAGTTACTTAGAAGAGCAAAAGTGAAAATGCACAGTGTGTGCAGAACGTTTCTTCCCATAGCATTGTACACACACAGGTAATACCCTAGTACAAGCACCGGGGGAAGAGTATAAACATCAGACATACTCTGCACTTTATGAGAGAACATTTTATGCTATTTTATGGCAGCTGTAGAGATGTGGAGTTCTGATTGTGTTGGTTTAGAACAACCTCAACTGAGTACAGCAGTACAGCTGGCATTGCTCCCAAAGTAATCTTCTGAGCAGACGTAGATTATGTCAGACAGCAAGTAAAGCAGGGAAGAATACAGCTCCCTGCTACTTATTCAAACAACAGGATTAAAATCCTCTTCGGGGGTGCTGGTGAACAGACCAGTGTCCATGGTGGTAGTTTTTAACACCAGCTCAAAGAAACCACCCTTTTACCACAGCTGCTGATGGAGTCCAGTACCAGCGCTGTCTGGCTGAAGTGTCTCCACCACCTGCTTTCTCTGTGCATTGCATAGGGCAGTTGCCTTGCAATTAACATTTTTATGCTGAAGCACTGAATGTTTTAAGATCTGAGGTCAGCAGAGCAATCTGTTATTGTCATGTTTTACACTTCTGTCACTTTATGAGCCACATTTACATCCTGCCACTTGCCACATGCAACTCTCAAGAAACAAAGAAATCTCTTTCAGTACCCATATGCCAATTTATCCACTCTATCCCATGGATCTCTGTATGGAGCAGAAATTGTGGGTGGATAATACATTCCAGATTGTGTACATTAAAGGGGAACCAGAAAGAAGTTCAGTGGTTTTAGAAGCTTTTGTTTTTCTGACTTCTCCAGGATTTAGGAGGCTGAAAAGCTGTGGATTTCTGGCTGTATTAATGATCACAGACATACCAACCCATTTGGTACCTTGCAACAGCATTGGCCTGGATGCTGCTCCTGGCAATGCCACTGACCACTGTGAGCTATTTACTAGTGTAGGCTGCAAGTGGTTTTAAAGAGCTCTCATGAAGTGAAGTTGCATAGTAGGGATGGTCATTCTCCAGGAGCTGAGGGATAAATAAGTGTTACTGGCTTAGAAAGTGAGTTTCTTCTTTTGATTTTGAACTGACAGAGAGGTTTTTGTAAGAAATGGAGATGCTCAGTAACATGAAAATGCAGCTTTAAGCAGAGGGTGGTTTTGGTCATTTCAAGAACTTTTATATATTGCTGAATTATTTTTATTTTTATTTCTTAGAATTTAATTCTGTGTGGTGAGTCAAAACTATGAAGTTATCCAATGAGTAGTGCTATAGATGATATCACGCTATATATGTTAGAAATTATTTGAAAACCACATTGCATTAGTATTGTGTTTCTGCAAAAGTGGAGGCTGGGGAAAAGAACACATAAAATGAATGCTAGTCTGTGCTCTAAACTGCTCTTGTTCCTGTATTGAGGTGTGTATTTTTATGGGTTGAAACAGTGCACTAAAGAAGACATGTTTAGGTTTTACTGCTGCTGAGAAGTTCTTTGTCTTGGTACCCTGCTGTAATAGAAATATGAATCTTCAATATTTCCTATAAAGAAACTGAAGATATAGAACCTAAGAATAAGGTAATTTTGCTCCTAAAGATGAAACTATCTTTTTAGTTCTACAGCAGAAAAAAGCTTCATGACCTGAGCTAATCAACAGACAGAGTCTGGAAGACATTATTCTCTTTTATGAAACAGCATCCTTCTCTAGAGACGGTTGTAGAAGTGCCCTGCCTCCTACTGAAGCACCTGACATAAGTAACTCCAGCAGAAAAAAGTATTATTGGAAGTCTTAGGTGCCCTCTTCTATAAGAAAGCCTGTCATATGAAATGCTTGGAAATTATTTTCTATTGACAAAAATGTAATTTCAGCTTTAAAGCATAAGTCTTTGACATTCTTGAGGATAATCTTGTAATTTTACAACAGTACATTCAGAGAAAAAGTTTTACTGACAGTACTGAAGATCAATCCTGATGGGACATTAAAGGCTCTATTATGTTTTCATCAAGGAGTATAAAATTTTATTTAATTTCCATAAGAAAAAACTAGATGTTTATTGCTTTTACTCTGACCGTTACAGAACTTATTAGCTGTGTGTTTTTGCTCTTCAAATATGTGCCAAACTCTCTACTTCAATTATATCAATATTCAAATACTTACATAATCCAATGCTTATAAAATAATTAGTGTGTTTAAGTTGCATTTTAGAGTTGAGATTACTTAATTATTTGCCAACACTCTTTTAAATTTTCTAAGTCAAAATATTTCTAGGAAGGCATCCTTTATGTACTCTTCTGGTTTTACTGTCTAGTTACAAAATGGAGGGGGTAATGAGTTGCCAACCTGAGGCATATATGTTTTCAGCCTTAAACAAGTCTTTCTTTTGTATGCAGAGATGACTTATCAACTAACACTTCGTCAGAACCAAGGTTCCCTATCAGTCTTTCTGATCTGAAAACTTATGACTGTCAAGCTCCTTGTAGGTATTATGCTGTTTGTCTCATTAATGAAATAACACATTATCCAAACTCAGAGACCTCCTAATGGAACAGAAGGGAATGAACAGAAGGGAATGCACCTTCTATCTTGTCTTTTGTATTGAAGTAACTGGTGGAGAAATCTAATCTTCAGGAGGAAATGTGCAGTAAAAGTTAAAAAGTTTACTTCCCTTTTTAACATGGACTTATTGGGCCACTTGAGCAAACACTGTCTAACATTTACTTGCGGAGGTAATTTCCAAGTCTATTAATAATATATTAGGTGCTCATATAAAAGCATTTCTTGCATGTTACTCATAAAGAATGTTAGCAGGCTATTTTGCTAAGGTTTGTCTTATTAAAAAATGCTTTTGCCTGCTGCATGGGAGAGTTACTCTAGGCCCTGCAACTTGTTGCTGCATGGAGAAATGATAGTGAGAATCTGTGTCCCTACCATGCACTGCATTTATTTTGTGTATTACACTGAAGAAAGTACATGAGGTCTGTGCTGAAGGACTCTCCAGTTTCTTAACCATCTTCATAGCTGGCAATAGAAGGATTCTCAAGTCACTTCAATGTCATGATGAACTGAGTATGTGTATATTTCTACAGAGTATTAGTATGGAAAGAGCCCTAAAATGTTGTGCTGTTTTTGTGGTGGTCTGTAAGTCTTCAGACAGAAAGCATTAAGAAAAGTATTTTTCCTCCACTGTGACCTGAATGCTATATTTTTTTTTTTACTTTGATATAAAGGAATGGGATGAGATCTCCATTTTCATTGACCCACCACTATTTTCATTTTCATATAAGATGGGAACAGACCCACACTGAAAACAGCAGTGGGTCAGTGCAGGAGACATCATCCTGTAGCTGCAGGATTTGAACCCCAACCTAGAAAAAAACACAGCTCTTCACTCTAAAAGATATATGTTCCATGGCAGGAAGACACTGTGTGATGGAAAAAAAAAATGAAACCTATATAAAAATATCTGAAAGTCTGAACAGAAAAATGTGTTCCTGCAATTGGAAACTGTGAAGCGTGACCACCTTCTGAGGTCACGCAGCCAAGGACAAATTGTTTGAAATAGCTAACAAGCAAGAAAAGCCAATAGTAACAATGTGCAGTTTGTTTCCTCTTCCTGGGTTGAGATGAATCTTCATTTTCTACTTATTGAGAAACTTTTATGGATTGCAGTCACTTGGGTGCTCTTGGATGCCCAAGCTGTATATGTAATATTTCAGAAATATTTGCTACCTA
Organism: Passer domesticus; assembly: GCF_036417665.1. Taxonomy (NCBI): domain Eukaryota; kingdom Metazoa; phylum Chordata; class Aves; order Passeriformes; family Passeridae; genus Passer; species Passer domesticus. The sequence continues at coordinate 21,257,974 of NC_087512.1, forward strand.
TTTTTCCTTTTATCTCCCATAACTCTGTTGCAAAAAATGATAAAAATGGTCACCTTGTTCATTCACCGCAGAGCTTTTAAAACCTGCTAGAGTTTCTTCACACAAGGAATGAGCAGTCAAGACTAACAGTGAGGAAAATAACCCTGGCTGCAAAATTGTAAGCAATAGATGGCTAATATGCTTATCAGAAACACGTTTTTCTTAAAACAGATTACAAATATTTCTCTGCTGTCCTATACTCAAAAGCTTTTTCTGAAGATTTCTATTCACACAGAGGGTACTTAAATCTGATATCCTTAAGTGGAGCTGTGTTTTGTTTAATTTCCTTCTTTTTATTGAGGAGAAGGTTTCTCTGGGATCTGTGAGCTGAGTGATACAGCAGCATTGCCAAGCTCTGCATGGGCTGGCTGGCACTGTGGGGTGTGTTCCCATCTGTGGGTTGCTCTCCCTCTGCTCCTACCGTGGCAGCTCTAGCAGTGCCTGCTGCACCGCCAGCCCCTGTGGACACACTGCACTCAGACACACCAGCCCAGGCTGCTGTGCTGCTGTTTCATCATGCTGCTTTCTGCTTTCTGACCAGCCCATGATTTTCCACCACAGGACATAGGTGTGTGTGTAATTTTCTTGTACTCTTCCAGAAGCCTGCATTTGCTTCTTAACCCCGGTTTCACGGGGGTAATTTCATTCGTTGCTTGTGTGGCTCTGGCAACATGCCATTCTGACTGTAGGGCAGGGATTTGCTGCTATAAGAGAAATACTTGTGAGAGGCAGAAAAAAAAACCACATGAGATTTCAAGTTTGATTTAAACCTTTCTTTGTAAAAGAGTGGCCTGAAGATACTGGTCCTGATCTGTGAGAGTACTTCTAACTCACACACTCATTTGTCTTTTATTCCATGATAGGAGTAATATAGTTTCATAATTTGTTTTCTCATGTAAATTAGGCTGTATGTAGCACAATAACCCATAGGCTGGCTATAGGTACAGAGACCTCTGCTACAGGTAGAACCAGTTGTACTTCAGAATCAGTAACACTGCTACTCATAGGCTAAGTATTGCTTGAAAGGACTTCCAGGCTCACTGAATGACAGAACAAGAAAAAATTCTTAAGAGAGAATTTTAATTTTAATCTAAATTTTAATCTAAATTTATTTTATATATATATGTATCTATTGTATATGATATACATATGTATTTTACCTTCTTTAAGGGAAGCAAGACAGAGAAAACCACGTCTGTTTTTTTCAGATTTATTGCAGACAACACTTGCCTGCTCTAAAGAGCTGCTATTGCCCTGTTTATAAGCTTGAAGTGTTCCTATCCTGTTCTTATGTTATGCTGTAACTTAAAAATGCACAATATTACTTTTTTGAGATTAACAATGAACATGTTCTCACTGGTAACTTAATAAGCCAGTGTACTGCTCTAATGTATTTCTCTGCCAATACTCGTGATGTATGAAAAGCAGAATCTAGCTTTATTTAAAATTTCCTGAGCTTTTTTCTCCCCTGTAGTCAGTCTTTCTTTTGTAGTGTGGCCTGCCTTTTTCCCTATTGGTGATTATTTTGTTTTGTAATGATTATTCTTTTATTAAATTGAAGATTATTATTTTTTTTTACTGAGATTTGAGCAAATCAAGTAGGCTTTAGTCTCTGGCTTTTATGCCTAATTAAAGAACTTTATTTTGAAAGACTTTAGATTGCCATGCATGACTGCATCCCATTCTCTCCCTAATAATCCCTTTATAATGCTCAGTAAGGTTCATTTCAGCTCATGGTCTTCATCACTGCTTTAGACTTGCAGTTAAAAGCATGCATTTATCTGAAGAATAAGAAATTCAATGCAGCGCGTAAGAAGCAGTATCCTGTTAAAGTGCCCCTGCAGCTGTGACCCATTTTGCACAGCAGTTGCAATCCCAAGATAATTCATGGGGAATGAGTTTGAGACTCCAGCAGAAAGATAAGGTGAGAGAGAGGACACAGTGGTTTAGATTCTCCATCTACTGCTTCTACTGCCACTGGGTGTGCTGAACACAGAATGTCCAGCATAATGCTGCCTGTGCATTTTGTATGGTCTGCCCTGTGTCCTGCAGAAGAAGCACCAGACTAAATAATCTGGCACAAAGAACCCCAGAATGAACACTTCCTAATGAGTAGGAGCAAGAACAATTTTCAGTATAGATTTCAGAAGATGGGCAAACCTGACTATATGCCAGAAAACAGAGAGGCTAAAGATGTCTCAGAAATGCTGCTGAACTAGTCTGCATAGCTTTCTCTATTTGGAATCCTGAACTGCATTGTGTTTGCTGCTTTCTGGTTTTCAGAGGATAAAGATTACTAGTATTACAAATAATAGAAATATATTGTGCATCTATTGTATATCCACTTGTACCACACTGCTGCTGAAGAAGCACAAGTACCTCTGAATAAAATGCTTTTTCCTTAATAAGTGCTTTCCCCCCACATTCAGGATCCAACAATGCAAAAAATTACTAGAGGTGCCTATATGATTTACACCTTTTATCCACCTGTGTGAAATGATGATGCTTCATACTGAGCTGTTATTCTGTATATGTGATGGAGTTTTCTCACAACAGAGGAGCAACATTGTACTTTATTGATATAAAACAGTGAATTTACAAAGTTCAGTGGCATATGTGACAGTGGATTAACAAGATTTGATGGCCAGGTATGCTTGACTATTTACTGCATATGGGACAAGGTCTGACAAAGCAGTCAGGGAGATTCTGCCATAAGGTCAAGACATTTAGACAAGACTCTCTTGTGTCTTAAATGTCTTCTCAGGGAGGAGTTTAGGTGAGGCTGGCTCCAGAGTTAGTCTTAGACTTGGTCAGCAGTTCCTGTCTAAAGGATTGTGTGTGCGCAATCATTCCTTGCCATTGTTTTCCTGACACTTCAAAGTTTAGCATGCAGTGAATCACTTACTGACAATGTGGTGCTGCAAGGAATCATTTGACCTCAAGGAGTAGCCCTGAGAGGTGTCCCCTCTCAAGGGGAGACCCTGGCATGCAGCTCTTTGCATGCAGGAGAGCCCAGTGGAAATAAAAACACAAATGAAAAAAAATGTGTAGGAGCTACTCTCAAATTTCCTTGATCTGACAGCTGTCTTCTCTGGCATGCAATGCTGGTGAGTGACCTAGTTCTCCAAGCAGGCCTCCATCTCTCTACTGAGGTACTGCTGCTGTAAGTGTGTGTTCCTCTGTGTAGTGTCCAAGATGTCACACTATAGCCTGGTGTGCTCTGCAGGAGAAATACCTCCTGTCACAGAAAGTTCTGTGCATGCCTGTGTGGAGGTCTTGGGACAGCACGCTGAATGTTAAACTCTTGCTAGGGCACTAGCACTACTGCTCTGAATCTTTCACAATCTCTCTGCCAGAGAGATTTTAATTTATAATTTATGCTGTGAAATGTCACTGCATACCAAGTTCAACTAATTCCAGTTGTGCATTTTCAGTGAACACCATTTGCATGTTCCTGTGGAGGAGCATCTCTCCCAGGGATGGTCTTTGAAGAAATCCAGAGGAGACATGTCAAGGTCAATCCTCCCTTTTCTGTAAGACTCACTCACATTTATACAGTTCCTACATTCCAGTTGTTGAAACTTCTAATTTTCCTCAGTTGAATTGATTCTCTTTATTGCATTGTGCAAAGTGCCATAGTTGAGTCCTTGGATATATAAACAGAAAATTATGGTAATGCAAACCTGTTCTATTGCTAATAGAATTGAGAAGGATTCTTCAGTGAATCCCACAGGCATGCAGATATTATACATAATTTTCACACTCTCACTCTGAATTTTTATTTTCCTGTATAAAGTGACAACAAATAACCTATTTGGCATTTTTTAATACCTGAACAGGTCATTCTCAGTCAAATGGTAAGTCCAGGTGATTTTTTTTAAATGTAAATAAATAATTTAGTGAAACAAGTTTAATTTTCCGGTTATAATGTATCTATATTTTTTTATATTGAAAAGGGAATGGAATAATGTAATAATATGGAATATTATTACATAATATAATATGGATAATATTAATACATAATATTATAATATGAAACATTAATGCATAATATAATATGGAATAAGTTCCATATTATATGGAACTCTGAGACTTCATTGTGAGAGCACAATCCTTTTTTTTAGTGAATGCAGAGTATTATACCCTGCAAATAAAATGTATTTCTAATAAACAATACATGTACCCCCTGATACAACCTTGTGATAGTTAAATTCATCTGTGCAAGGTATTCCTAGTTTCTTGAACAAAAATTGTGTGCAATTTCATTACAGAGAAGGAATTTTTATGAGCACTCAATGGTCACTGAAGTTAATGTTTTGACATTAATTCAAATTCTGTTCTCACACGAAAATTTTCAGAGGGTTTAATCGCAGTGGTGAGATGGAGCAGTCTGTTACTCTGGGTCTTTATGAAATTGTTCCTCTCCTCCTCCAAGGCTGTGGGAGCTCTAAATTTTTGGGTTTAAAATTGTCTGGATAGTTCACAGAGCAGTTTATTTGCCAGTATTTGTTTAGATTCTGGATAAAGTTGCAAAGCTCACTTCTGGCTCATGGTGATGCTCAGTTCTAGTTTCCTGTAATGTACTGAATCTGCAAAGACAGGTTTATTTTAAGCATGGTTTTTAACTTCCACGTATTGCTGTATGGTCCAACTAAAGGATACTATTTCAGGCAGCAGAGAAGGGACCTCCAGTGGAGAGATCATGTTGACTTTTATGAAGCTTGTATTTTAAACACAAGCTTTTCTTCAGTGAGAGCAGCATGAAAGTCACACCTTTACGAAATTATAGAAAAGTGCTTTTCTTTCAAACAGTAAATAATTTCCTTTAAATTGTTTTGTGTATCATATGTTTGTATTTGAACTTACGTAAAAGATACTGAGAGAAAGTAGAGTTTGAGAGAAAGTAGAGTTTGCAGGAAACTTGCTTTGTAACAGGGTTTTGCCCCTCAGCTTTCACTCTGCTAGCAACATTGGCTCTCTAACTAGTAAAGAATTATTAAGTTTAATTATTGAGTTTAATTGTTGAGTTTACTGTAAATTATTCCACATTGATCAAGGTTCACAATGCTATTTATTTTCTATCTGTTGCCTAAATATTTCCTGGAACAATATCACAATATACCAATAAGCTAGTCCATGGGATGATCAAGCCCCTATTTAGGTTGTTGAAAGTTCATCTTGGTATGGCAAACTAGACAGGAAAGTAGTCTGACCATTTTGAAAGGGTGTCAATTTAATCTTAATTAAATTGGGAAAAGGGAAAACCCTTTTGATGACAATAATTCAGCAGACATAATTTTTCTTTCTTCTCCCCCATTTCTTTCTCAGTTGTGACTTTCATCTGGGAGATTGCATGCTAACATTAATTCTTTAATAAGTCTTACAAAAAGCCCCTGGAACCCCTAACATACTAGTGCAAGTGAGGAATTCTTGTTTTATGATGTTCCCATGTGAAACATCATCCCCGTGTATCTTTGAAAAAGCAGAACCTGAAAGGACTCTTCTGATGATATGGCTGCATAATAAGATATTTCCCTGGGTAGGAATAGTCTTCAAGATTGTTCCACATTTTCCAGATCCTCTTCCCATGTAAACATAAATTTATGGATGCTGTTGTTCATGACATCACTCACCCATTGTTTTAAATATCATATGTTGTTAATTCCAGGCTTTGTTTATCCAAACCAAGAGGTCCTTGTGGAGACTCTTGAGGGTTTAGCACTGACAGTCACAGGTTCAGACCTCTGAGTCCAGTGCAGATAGGATAAGTTCTAGTACCTGGAAGCCCACCCTGTCCCTCTCTGCTTCAGCTCTTCACAGTGGTGGTGTTTGTGACACTGTTGGACTATCACAAGCTTTCTGTGGGGGAAAATAACCTTTTCTCTCTCACGTCTCATTTTGCAAAAGCAAATAATTTAAAGTAAGGGGAAAAAATAACCTTTATTAGTCTGGTTCATTCTCTGTTCTTTTTTCAGTAGAAAGAAAGGCATTTACCAGGACCTGCTTGCACACTGCTCTTGGAAGTGAAGAAGTAGTTTATCTGTCTGCCACGTACCTCATTCCTGCTTATTTAAAACAGGTCACAAGAGAAAGCTAAGAGAAGACAGAGTTCAGGCTGATTACCTGTGAATGAAGCAAGCAGCAGAAAGAGTGTAACTTTTTCTTATCAGCATTCATGCTGCAAGGGTGAGCATGGTAAATGGGTACATATTATTTGAATAAATAAGTGCAGAAGTTGCACACTGAATATGTTTATGTCACAGAAAAAAAGATCAATTTTTATTTAAAATTAAAAATAATTGCATGCAGAGAGGATAACTTAAGATAAATAGACTTAATACTTATGCAAATACACTTCAAATACTGTTGGTGATATGTGATAAATATCTTTAATGCAAAAAGACTTTTTTTGTTTTGTAGCTACTCTAAGGAAAAAGGAAAAAAAAAACACCTTTCACAATATTTTATGTTTGTTCTAGGATTATAAAAGGATGACTACGTTAAACACTAATAAGCAAAGAGCAAACAAAAGTAAATGTTTGCCAAAACCCATATTATGGAGAATATTGTGTACTGCAGCCAAATTCTACTCACCTTCACTCTTGATCTTATTTTTTTGCCTCAGTTCATACCTGTGGTTTCTAGAGTAACCTGAGTGTGTGCCTGTGGCTTCTAGAGAAACCTGTATTTATTTCTGCTGGGTGGTCAGGTTATTTTTAATTTTTCTTTTCTTTTATACCTTTAAATTTTTTTCTTTTTCTTTTTTTTTTTCTTCTTCTGTCTTTGTTCCTTCTTATCTTGCCTTGCCTTGCCTTGCCTTGCCTTGCCTTGCCTTGCCTTGCCTTGCCTTGCCTTGCCTTCCCATAACTTCCAGAGGTCAGGAGGAAAGCAGAAGAATAAATAATAAAACTGACACAAAACTCATTTGTGGGTTAAAGAAAAAAGGAGAAATTCAAGCTAGAATAGCTGGCCAGAGCTAAAAATATGAAACATTTGTAAAAGAGCAAGGTAGAGGACTAAAAGCAAGGATAAACATGTTGGGTGTGTATTGAGTGGGGTGTCCCAAGAGAGGGATTTTCAGACTGCTCCCACCTCACCAATCTGGGGGAAGAAGATGACTGTTTCTTACGTTAATTCTAGATGTGTTACACCAGTGAGTGGTACCCTTAATGAAGGTATGGGTCCTGAAAGGAAATTCTCAGTTGTATCCACTCAGAAAAATAAAAGAGATGACTGCCTTTCTAGGTGCTGTTTCTCAGTTCCTCTTTTTATAGCACAGATAAACTCAAGATGCAAATAAGATCATCGGTAGTGAAAATTACATATTTCTTGTGACTATACAGATGAAGTAATGACAAAATCTGCAAGAAAGAGGAAGAGGAGAAGATAATGGCAGTGGAAAAGAGGGAGAAATAATGTTCTTGAAACCTAGGTACTTGCACACAGGTGCAAATAAGCTAGTGACACATGCTACCTACATGATCTTTGCTTTTCATACATGTACTTATGATGGGGCAAAAATGTATATTTGGTTAAGTCTGCATTTTTATGAGCTCCTTCTTTTGAGAAATGTTGATGAAGCCCAGTCGACTGTAATTTTTTGCTATTATGTTATTTTCCTATTGTTAAAGTAATACATACTCGTGTTGTGGAAGTACAGCCTCCAGAATGATGAAACTTTTCCATTACATCTATTTTTGTAAAGGATAAACACAAGCTAGTTTTAGTTCACTTTATACTAAAATATAGGCTACCTACTCTAGCTCTGTAACTGTTTAATTTTGTTTTTTAATAAGTTCTGTTATGATTGAATGTGAGTACATTGCCACAAAGCTGCTTTGCTGCTCATGATCGAGAACTTTCTCTTGTCATTATTTTTCCCTGTTGGTGCCACTAAAAGAGCAGAGACTTCTGGAAAATTGCAGTGTGCAGCAGAGATATGTTGGCTTGAGGAAGCTGTTTGTCCTTTAGGAAGATTTTAGCATATGGAAGGTTGAAATTATGGTCCCATTAAAAAAAAAAATTATAAAAAATGCTTATAGAATTCTAGGAAAAAACACAGCTATCTGTTGGTCTGTGTGAATTTACTGAATGTACTCAACTGGACATGTGATACTAATAGTTACTAAAACCTTTTCTTGGTGAACTTCATGCCATGTATTACAAGGGGAGAAACATTCAGAAAGATTTTCTGGGCCAGATAAAAGAATTGCTGAACTGCAAAGCTGTTGACTGTGCAGAGCTTCCTGAGTGTGCAGCAAGAGGAAGGTCTTCTCTGTTGAGCACAGAAATGTGTCCTGAAGAGAGCTGTCCTCTTACTCCGAGCTGAGATTACCAGTGCTTTGGTGAAATCACAGAATCCGCTGAGGTGGAAGAGACCCATGAGGGTCATTGAGTCCATCTTTTCAGTGAATGGCCTACACAGGGATCAAAGGCATGGCCTTCCAGTTATTAGCACCATCTCTAATCAGCTGAGCCAATCTCAGTGGCATCACCTCTGTATCATCACACATATGCAATATGCTCAATATGCAATATGCTCAATATGCTCCAGTTTACCTGTAGAATTTCCTCTCTTCTATGGCAGAGGGATTTAAATGGCAGTATGGAGATCCTTAGTCATTATGTCAACACTGTAGAAAGGTCTAATAATGCTTAACAAATACACTGACCCTCTTGCAGAAAAATATTAGATTTTGCTCTTTTTTTTTTTTTAAGTCTAGTCCAGCAGCCTGTGCAATCTTTGACAGAACCACTGATCAGGAGTAGGAAAACATGGTAGCTCTCTTGGAGATGCAACCTACTCAAAATACATTTCCTCTTCTGGAACTCTGGTATTTTTTATATACTTATGCCCTTTCAATTTTTGCATGCTCTGCTTGTATATTTTTAGATGTTCTTCAAATGAGTGTATGTATCTTTGAAAAATTATGAGAAAAAGTTTTCTTTTGACACTAAGTGTAAAAGGGTGATGAATAAACACATTTAAAAGCTACTTCTGGACATCAGTTCTCCACTCAGGGTCACAAAGGTGAATGTTTTCCCTTTAGTTGTTATGAAATTTTGCCCAAGTTTACATTGAACAGAAAGTGAGCAATTGCATTCACAAAATATGTAAAAACTCTTTGGGTCTTAAACAACACAAAAAAAGTCTTTATTTACTGCAATCAACGCATATTTTCTCTGAGGTTAACATAAGTGCAGCCTAAGTCAAAATGCAGCATCATAAGAGCAGAGATGTGTGTTGAAATGTGCAAGTACCTTGGGCACTAATGCTGTAGCTCTGCTTCTGCTCTGCATACCAGCTGTTTCCTTCTTCTCTTTAAAGTGCATCTGCACAACCTCCAGTCATCAGTACATTAATCCAAAGCTAATTATTCAAAAAACCCAATACAAAGTAAAGATTTTACAAGAGATCAAGCTCTGCAATCTATCTGTGCTTCAACAAGGAAGGTTCCCATACCAGCTAGAGAAGACTTCCAGAGTAAATTATGTAATTACAATTAATGTATACAACAATCCCACATCCAAATTTTCATCTGTTTTTAAATTGTATGAAAAGATTGAGATTATTACTTGAGAAAGGATGAAGAGATGCTCCTTTTGGTCTTCTTTGGTGCTTCTCTTAAGGAATTTACAAATGAAAAAACAATGTTCCTTATCTCTAAAGGTCTTCATTTATGCGATACTTACAGTCCATACCATTATTTGCCTTGGAAATATTTGTAGAAGCAATTCTAATTATAAGGTAGAAAGAAAATCTTAACATATTCAGCTTGCTGATCTTGTGGCTTCATTGTGTCCACAACCCTTTCTGGAATTGGAACAGATGCTAACAAGTTTGGTATGGGAAAAGGCACAGAGTGCCCTCTTTTGCAGGGTGAGGTTGCAGCCATCCCAGCCTGTGCTTTTGCCTTCACTTTTGATTGTGATTAATGATTCACACAGTAAATGTATGAGATTACAGTATATACAAAAAATGTTTGACCTGTATATTTATGGAGAAAGCATATTAATAGAAGAAAAAGATTGTTCTATAACAAAATCATACCAGTTTGGAAATTGACAGTAGTGAATAGCACTTAGAGGAGGAAAGAAATTAACAAGCCATGATGTAATGTTGATTCAACATTAGTCAAATCCTAATGTTGAATCACATCCAAAGGAATACTGTGTTGTAAATTAGAAAAAGATTTTTAAATTTTTTTTTTACTTATATGGATGGACCCTAGAGTATTCAATGAATTGTGAAAACTTCAAAGTGCACTAAGAGAAAATGTGACAGCAGCATGTCAGGAACTCCAATCCTTTCTGCTGAGCAGAGCAGCTCAGGTAGCTGTGGTGCATGCTGACTGAAGATGTAGCATGTGGCTGTGAGCAGGAGGTGCAGCGATATATGATGTGGAATTGGCATATGCAATGGTAAGAAGATGAAATAATCAGCTGTAATAAACATGAGGGTCCATTGGATGTCTCCGTTGTTCTGTTTCAATGAAACAGATTTTCTGCCTTGCAGATTCAGCACAGTAACTCCGGGATTTGGTTTTAGGCTTTTTAGAGTTCAGCAGAAAATAACTTATTTTATGGGACAATAGCAGTGAACACTATACTGAAGATTGCCCGAATGGATGCTATAGGATTTCCCATTTTGGTCAGTGAGGTGTTAGGATTCTGGGTTCCTATCAGACCTCAATGATTCTGTGATAATAAGTATAATAAAAATGTTGGAATTTAATTAAAAGTAAAGGTTGGCAATTTTCTAAACAAATGCCATTTTATAATGAAAAAAAAATCAATAAAGGAAGGTCTCAGCTGTTTAAAAATTTAAAATGTTTGTGGTTCTCAGGAGTCTGGATTTCAGTGAATAAGCTGTTAACTGAAGAAAATCAAAATGTTTGGGCAACTCCACAAATAGAGAAATCCACAGATATCTTACAGTGCACTTTAGTTTCTATAACTGTTTAGGGAAAAATTAGAGACAGAATCATAAATTCAGCAGCATAGCATTTAACTGCTGTTTCTTCCAGAAGTACTATATTATAATTATTTCTTTTACCTTAGTGTTATGAATAGGAAAAAACCTTTGATAACACAGTAGTGATGTGGAAAGCTCCAGCTGAGGAAAGGGCAGGCATAGGTATCTGCATCTTAGCTGCAAAAAAAGGAGAGAGGAAAAGGGAGTAGAGATTAATTTTTGTTTATCTCCAAATTATTTAGGTTAGAAGTTCAATCTTCAGTTTCTAATTCTATGTCCGTGCTTAGTGTTATAATTTCACCGCTTTTTTTTTTTTTCTTTTTATTCTATGTGCTGTATGTGGTTGTCTCTGTTTCTGTATGTTTTGGAAGGAAGCACCAGGACTGTTTCAAATAGGAACTTGCTGTAAAAACCTCTGGAATTATTTCCTAATGACTCTTTTCCTGTGTAAGGTAGGAACAGTCAGAAATTGGAAGTCACTCATCTAGAAGTGCAGCTGTGCCTTTGGGATGTGCTTTAGCCCTTGCTTTTATTTATCCTCCTCCTAGATTTATTTTTGATCCTCAAGACACATTGAAATGCTACAGGTACTAACAAGCATTTGAGAATCAGAAAAGATGAGAGAAAGAGAAGAATTTTCATAATGTGTGTGTGTGAGGCAGGCATAGGTTGGGTTGCAGTTTATATTATGGATGACCATTGTATTTTTAATGAAGTTTAAATGACCTAGAGCTTAAAAGAGGTGCCTGATCTATTACAGTGAAAAATCAGTAATCCTTTTGGAAGACTTCCATCTTTCATTGCTTTTTCTTGTTTGTTTAAGACAAACTACTTTGGGGTTTTTTAAACAAAAGCTTTTTTTTTCTACTTTGGGGGGATTAAAAAGTTAAAGAGAGAACAAAGCAATTCTGAACTTGAGTTGTCCATTTGTTCTCATTATAGAGAGGAAACCAGGTTTGTATCTTCTAAAAGGTACACAGGAGTGCTACAATTGATGCAAATGATGTGCTTGGAGCCTGAAATCATTAGCCTGGCCTGGATAAGCAACACTGTAGTCAACAGATATATTTGAACAACACTGAATTACAGAAATATCAACAACAAAACAATTAAAAGCCTGTGGGTGGTAATTTATTTAAGCAACTGTTACCGTCATTTCTGTAGCAGAAAAAAATATGAGGAATATTTTTGAAGAACTTCTATTACTCTCATATTCATGACAGTCTGTTTAAAGAGAGTTGGGGGATTTGAATATTCAAATCCTATTGACACGAAAAAGAAATTGTCGGTTAAAGAGTCTAATTGGAAATCTCTACACTCTTTAATGGATACCACAATCCAGAAGGAAATTGTTAGTGAGAAAAAGCTTCCCTTTTTTTTGAGAAAGAAGAGTATTTTTAGGAGCCATTGCGCTAAATAATTAATCTGTCTCTCCTGCTTGCCTGCAGTTTCTTCCATAGGAAATGTCAACTTTGTCAACTAAGTGGGAGTACTTTCTCAGTAGATGATAGTTAAAAGATATGAAAAGAATTTATAACAATGTTCAGCATGTCTGCTCTTTTGTCCCAAAGGACAAAATTTGTTTAGGCAGTGGCTTTGTTTAACCACCAGAAAGAGCTGTAAATTCTTCTGAAATTCCTGAACTTCTAATTACAAAAATGTCTCTGTACAGGCTGGGTGCTTATTTATTAATTGTAATAACTTAAAAAACCCAACCAAACTTTAAAAAAACCATCAAAACCAGACCATAAAGAAACCACAGATTGCAAATACATAAATGTATTAAGATGGCTAGGTTCCTGAAACCATATACTACATGGTTTTTATAGAGAAATGAAAGGTAAGTTATCTTTTATTTGTGAGTCATTCATTGCTCTTTCAAAAACTTGAAAGGGTAAGGCTCTACAATAAAGAAATTCTGGGAAGAAATGTAAGTGTAAACCACTATGTACGTTCAAGAATCTGAGTCAAATGCGTCCAGAACCTTTCTAGAAATGAGCAGTTTCATTGCACTGTGTCCCTCCATGTTGCCCCACAAACTTTCTGCCAGGAAGGTTCTTGTGTCTGGATTTACTCCAGTAGAAACCAGAGAAAGCTAATGCTTTTCCCCTGCTGCAGTAACCTCTGTTGACAGCCTTTGTGCAGCTCAGAGCAGGGGAAGGTACCTGGAGGAACCAAAATGACAGAGAAGTCAAGCTCTCATTTTAACCCTTAAGATGATGTATCACTGGCCACTCCTATTACCTTCATAATCAGTCAAGCAGTTTTTTGTGTATTTTCCTTTTACCTTGTATTCTGCCTGTTTTTGACCAATTTGTAATTGGTCAAAATTTTGATCAATTTTGACCAATTACCAATTTAGTAAACTAATTACTCCAAGTCCTGATTGCAGTATTTTAAAGTGTTTCCAACACTTAACATACATTTTGTGGGATTTGAGATAATTCCCTGTACTTAAAATTGTTAACTCTAACATAACCTAGAAAAAGCTTTGTAAGAACCTTTTAAGAGCCCTGGATATACAGGCACCTGTTTGTCTCTGGATATCTCTAATAACAACTAAATAAATTCCTATAACTCTCTGGGAAAAAGAAGCTGTTTTTATTGGACTTCTGAGGGCAAATAGAGATAAAACAAGATCCACTTTCCTTGTCTTCTCTGGATATAAGTCTTTAGCAAGATAGGACAGATTGGTTTTGCACTTCCTATTATTTCTGTGGATGAAGCTAGCCATTTGTCTCTTGTCTATAATGTATTATGCAGTATTATTCTTTCCCATAGCAGGAAAGAATGAATTATAAAAATAATATACATTTCAAAGGAAGTAAGGATTACAGCCAGTTGCCTTAACAAGGGAGAAAGAAAATCCTCTAATGCTGAAAAAACACTGCTGATTCAATACTGAATAAAGAAGAGATGAATAGGAAATTTGCATATGAACTCTATTTGAGAAGGCAGATGAACAAATTTCTACTTTACATTGCAAATCATTTTTAATAAAGTAAAGAAATAGAGGATTTCATAAATGAATGTGAACTCTGCCAAAACATCATTGTAGCATGGTGAACTAAAAGAATGACAGAGAGAAAGAAGATGAAAGAGAAATATTACCATAACCTATTGCCTAAATGATGGGTTTTAATCCTCCCCTTCAATGCCACCAAGACTGAAGCCACTTCTCATAAGGATCTGAAGGTCATGTTGTCTCCATTTCCAAGCTGCCATCAAATCTTGGTGTCTTTCTCCCAAATATTTAACATTAAAAAAAGAAATTTCTTCTTTCTAGCCTTTTGTTGCTGTTGTTTTTAGTTGGTTGTTATTTTTTAATCTGAGCAGCTTTTGAAATCAATCAGTTTGCTTAGTCTAAGAAGCTTCACTGATGGCAAACCAAGCCAAAGCCTCTGCCTTTGCTCCCAAGTACAAACCTCATCCTGCTTGGCAATGGTGGAAATATTGTGATGCAACATCTCCCTTCCTTTTTGTCGTATGTTTCTGGAGTGAGAGCTCAGAGAAAGAAAATTACATTGAGTAGTTGGATATTATTGGTTAACTATCTTAAATAGTGGGAGGTTTATTCTGCCCGAGTTTTTTCAAGAGAAACAACTAATTTCTCAGTGAGTTAAGAGTTTTTCAGCTTGAAAATCAAAACTGTGATCTGTTACCATACCACCTGTAGTCTTACAGCAGTAAGAAATGATACGTTCAGAGATGTCAGTGGGTTATATCACAGCAGTCTGTCTGGATCACTGAACAGTCTTAAGCTTTATCTAGTTTCTGGAGGTGTTGTGAGGCTGTGGAGGGTACCATGCTGTAGCTAGACTAGTTTTCAGGCACTCATCCATCATTCTGCTCAGAGGTTAGGTGGAACAATGCTTCCTTGTACACACAATCCACTATACACTGCATTATATATATTTGTATCTTTTTATCTCCAACATAAACAATAGTACTTCACAGTTGAATAGACTGATTTAACGTGACAGCACATGCTGTCCATAGTGGACCCTGTAAGGATATTTGATCATTTAAAGTTTGGACAGACGTGATATCTCTGGAATAATCTGCCTGGATTCATTTCTCTGGTGTCAAAATGAAGTTTTTCCTTTGGTCTTTCTCTCGTTCTTTCCCAGTCTCTGTCTTGTAGTCTTTATTTATAGTGTTCATTTACTTGTTTTTATATTAATTCTCCCTCAGTCTGTGTTACGGATTTTCTGTTGAACCTGACTGATGAATGAGAGGAAGTTGCATGGGTTTGCCCTTTTATTCCTTTTTCTGACAGCAGCACATCTCTTTTGCCTGTGGCCAGAATCAGACAGCCATTCCTGATACACCAGCTAAGTTGTTGGTTGAATTTTAGTGGTGTGGTTTGGACTGTCTAATTTTCTTTCCCAGCTGCTTTGAGACATGCCAAATGACAAGGCACTGGAGTCTGAAGACGCTGTAGCTGAGGAAAATAATTTTGTAATTAAGTATACATTTTCATTATTCTGGAGAAAAAAGATACTTGGGAATGAAGGACGACACTCCTCCACCAGGTAAGATTGAACCACCTATGCCTGTTAAACTGAGGTAAGTAGGAAGGGTGAAGGAAAACCCTTCTCCCTTCAGAGAAGGTGGGTTTTGGTGCTTTGGCTATGCTAGTTTGAAGGATAGTTTTTTCATTGATGTGAATTATGCCACTATCTGGAGTGCTTGGAAATACAATTGACCATGACAGTGATGCTTTCTGAAATTATGTAAGGCAAATGGGAGAAGAGTTGCAGCTTTCTGTAGATTAAAAACCTCAGAGCTATTATTACTATGATTCAGTTGAACTTTTGATCACAACTTGCTTTTGTAGTCAAAATCACGTCTGCACTGCATGAATACAATCTAAAATACTTAAACTCCAAACAAAAGTCAATCAAAATTGTACAAAGTTCTGAATGAAACCTTTTTGCTGTGCTGGACAGCACCATATAGCAATAAAAAAATCTGTGCATTTCGTTCAACCATACATGATAGTTACTTGGGAAAGCAAACTGTTATTCTTCCCCCCCAGATTTTTATGCTGAGAATGGAGAACTAAAAGAATGACATCACATGGGATGGGACATCATGATGCCACATGGAATGGGATATCCCTGTGATCAGCTAGGTTCAACTCCCAGCTCCTTGTGCCCCCCCAGCTCCTCACTCATGGGATGAGGAGCAGAAAAGGCCTTGACCTTGCAGAGCTCTGCTCTGCAAAAGCTAAAACATCCCTGTGTTATCGACACTGTTTCCACTGCAAATCTGCAACACAGCACCATGAAAATGGCTATGAAGAAAAATAACTCCATTCCAGGAAAAATCAGTTCAGCCAGATAAGCCAGAGTCTCTGATTTCAGATGCTCAGAACTAAAACTGTAAACATCTACACAACTAACTGATTTAGACCTTAATGGGAGTGCTATTACAAAGCAAATTTAAAGCTAATGGAATTGAAGCACCAAGGAGCAGAAAATCATTAAATTAACAAGAACTCTAAAAAGCCTGAACTTTTTTACAGCACATGAAAAAAAAGAAAAATTGAGAAAAACCCCACAGTTCTTCAATGACCCAGATCTCATTATTTCTGCAAGAAAAGTGCATCACATCTTTATAGAAAAATGTCCTTTTGAAAAACTCAAAAATATGTCCTATATAAACTTTATAATAAAAACATAAATGCACATAAATTTATATTGTTCCATTTGATATTCTAAGATGCATTTTTATACATTTCTAGATTAAATAATCTTGATAGTATCAAGCAAATGTTTAAAATACTTTGAATGGGTCTATCTATTAAAAAAGAATAAAAATATTAAGAAGGAGAAAAAATACTCTATGGCATAGACTTGCAGGTTCCTGACAACTTGACCTTCTTGGAAATAAAGAAATTATTCCCCAGATGTCTCAAAATAAAGGACGGTGAAGAAATTGTTGAAATACACAGTTGCATGTTAAAAGCATCTACTGTTTATGTTTTCCTCTGTTCTTGGATCTGATTTTTAGAATTATTGAATACCTCCAGTGAAAGTCCGTAGGTCCAGTTCATTTTACTTGAACTTGGTGATGATCTGAGAATTCAGAACTGCAGAGTACAGTTGCTTCTGTTGATTATGATTTAAAAAAACGAGAGAGAATGCCTCAAAGTTCTACAAAGTGATATAGTTTTGCGGTAGAAATAAAAGAGCAAAAAAGACCTGTGAAACGATTTAGTAGATACCAGCATTACCCAGGGATATTTACTTTTAAATCTTTAGGTACATGTTATTTTTTTCAATTCCAGATTTTGGTATTAGCTAAACTAGATTTTCAGGAATTAAATATTAGTTCTATAATTTCAGTTGTAAAAAGGCACATTGATTTTTACAAACTCAGTTTTGCATTCTGATTTTTGTTTAAAGGATAAGAATTATCAAGAATATTGGTGTGATTTCTTTGCTTCCTTGCTGATTTTTACAAACTCAGTTTTGAGTTCTGATTTTTGTTTAAAGGATAAGAATTACCAAGAATATTGGTGTGATTTCTTTGCTTCCTTGCAAAGCTGTGGAGTGATAAAAAGTAATGTATTTCAACTAAATTATTAATGAAGTCAATATCTCTCTTCAACACAGCAACTTACTGACAAGGGGCTTGTTGCCACTAAAGAACTACTGACAAAAAAACGGCAAAATCAAGACTTCTGGTAAGAAAAGATTTCTGTTACATTATCCGATGTTTATTTTATGTACTTCGACAAAACTACAGCATCTGAAGTGCTGGTCTTTTAATTTGCACCTGGTGTACCTCCCTTGTTTGATGCTAATATCTGTGACCATGGCACAGTTTTTCTTTCATT
Organism: Passer domesticus; assembly: GCF_036417665.1. Taxonomy (NCBI): domain Eukaryota; kingdom Metazoa; phylum Chordata; class Aves; order Passeriformes; family Passeridae; genus Passer; species Passer domesticus. The sequence continues at coordinate 21,275,835 of NC_087512.1, forward strand.
CTTAAGGAATTTTTTGACCTATCATATAACAAGGTAATAGCAGTCAAGAAATTTTATTGTAATCAAAGGCTACTTTACCTCTTTTAAGGCTTTTCTAGGATTTTTAAATTACTTTACGGCTAGGCATCTAGAATTTAACTATGGCTTGGATTGGGGCTTTAATTCAGCATATGCCATTGTTATAATCTCTGAAAACCTGTGGTTCTTCTAATTTCAGTTTTTTTCATAACTGGAGAGTGATTTCTTATGTCCCAGGCAAAGCCTGCCCCACATTTCTGTGCTAACTAATGTGTAATTCATTAACTGCCTCTGCTCATGAACAAAACTTGTCATCACTTGAAATACCAAGTACCATTAAGTGAGGATGGAACCTTTTGGAGGAGCTTCTGAAACTTTTTGAGTGTATTTTGCTGTATTTCTATCCATTTCTACATTTTTAGACACTGGTAAGTTAACAATTCTTGGTGTCCTTATACTTGAGAAGTTATGACTTGGCCTTGTATCCTGTACTCCATTTCCTTTCTCTGAAGCATGCTCAAGATCCTGTCCCCAATATCTTAAATGCCTTATATGTATTACATGTCTTATACAAAATCCTCTTGAAACCAGTAGCTTTTACATGGTACTCTTAAATGAAGCCATTTAGAAGTCCAAGTCATGCTTCAAAAGAGTTTAAGGACTGTGTTCTTGAAAGTGATTGAAATCAATCAGGTGCACATATCAGCACGTTGCCACAATTAAGCTCCCGCATCCAAGGACACTGAAGTACCCTTTATGTCTAAATGCAATTTCAGCCCATATATCACTTAGGTCCTTTTGATAATGGTGACCATCATGTTTCCCTGATGCCTTTACGGTTTTGCTGTCAGCTGGCCAGAAAAGTGAATAGGAAATTATTTGAGAATGCATCTTTATTTTTCCACTCTAGAGTAATATTTTTGTACCTGATTCTTCACACATTATTCATACATAGCCTAATGTCTTGTTTCTTCCTTCAGTTGTCATGAACATTTCCACCTCATTAGGGATCTCATAACTGCATTAGGCAGGGGTATGTGAAGAAAACAAAAATGAAGCAGAATATAAATTTCTTCTGTGACTGGCACAAAGAGGGATGTGAAGAGCCTGGCCTGGAAAAGTGGTGAATTTGAAGCAGCAACAGATTAAAAAAAACTTACTTATTACCCTTATTACCCTTATTAAAAAGGGAAGCATATCTATGCTGAGGCAAATTTTAGGGAGCGGCTCATCTCTGTAATACAGTTGGTAAAACACTGGATTTAAACAACCCGGAAATGTGACTCCAGATTCCATACTTCCGTACTCTCTACCTAAACTATTTTTTTGAAAATTCAGTAAAGGCTACAACCCCACGTTTCCTACTCACTTGTATTTATGGTCATTTTAATTTTGCAGTTGTTTCATTTCTCTCTGACATCCATAATATATGAAACAATTTTTCAGAATGCCAGTTCTTTCCTTTCAAAGGAGGAGACAAAAAAACTCCATAAAATTTCCTGATAGCTTCTTTATCTAGTCATTCAGTTTCTAGTGTGTCTTAAATTTTGAAGTGCAGTTACTAGTCATGTTTGCAACTCAGATCATGAAAGCATGTGCTTCTGAATATTTTTCATTTGGTTAGAATATTTTTTTGGGTTTTTATTCCTTCTCTGCACAAGGGGAACAAAACCCGTTTGCACTGCATTTCTTCAGACACATTTCTGCACTTGACAAATGTTTATTTCAGGAATTAGCATGCCTTGTTGACTCCAAAAAAATAATTTTTAATTACTTCTTGTTTTTCTACTTTCATGTTTCTTCATGTTACCATTTTAATCTTTCTGACATTAGAGATTTTTTAGGCCTTTAAATTTAATGACAAAAATAAAAACCTCTTGAAATTGTACATTTCCCAATACTTTTCTGTTAAAATGGGTCAAATTAAAGTTATGTAACAGAGTAACTGCTAGGTTGCTCATTTGGAAAATGTTTGGGTTAAGATACAAATGTAATTGTTGACTTATAGTTTTAGTTAATTTCTGTTCAAAACAAAACCATTAAAAATCTCCTAATTAAGCAGTTAATGCATGTCAAGATAGAGAAGATTAAGACTGGGCATTCATTATGAATTTTTTTACTTTTACTTTTAATTTTATTTGGCATACACCAAATACCTATTATTAAATCAGTTGCACATACTGGAAAAATCTGGTGAATGTAGTCCCATGAGCTTTACATTTTCTTTTGTCTGTATTTTAATGCTGATTAAACTTACACAGTGCTCTATACCAGGTGAAAACATGCTGAACACATTAGCAATACTTACATAAATTAGTTTTGCTTTCTTGTCACCTTGAGTAATTCATTGCTGCTGCCCACATGTATAGCAGCAGCTGGTCTGAAATATTTGTTTCTTGACCCAAGAGAAAATGCAACCAGTCATTTAATTGATAAATCTGGCCCTTAGTGCTCACTTGAGATCACGCACGGCTCTGTGAAGGATTGGTTGTGCTCTTCTGCTGCAGAGGCAGAAGTGTGTGTATTTGTCTCACTGCAGACTCCACAGACGTGATGCTGAAGAGTGTGCTAGATCACCTGGCAAATCCTATCACAAATCATGATGACAGAGCTCCGCTCCAAAAAATGCTAAAATTAACAGCCCTTTCATTTCTTCAGGGCACAGATAAAGTATTAGGCAGACTGTCAATAACCAATATGCATACTTTCATATGACTTTCAGAAGGCCTTCAATTAAATCTTTACTAGAAATACATGTTTGTGTGGAATATACAGAAGTCTTGTCTAAAGCTCTATAATTACATATTGAGAAACAAGAAAAAGAGGAGAAAATTGACTTTTAATTACAGTAGGACTGGAGCCCTGATAAACACATCTTTGGCCCCAGCTTAGCTAGGAGGCTAGGAAAGAGAGGCTGTTTGATTTGGTAGACGGTGAAAAATAACTTCAGTCTCAAAAGATTGTTTACTTGTATGTTTGAAAGGGAAGAGTACAAAGAAAACGAAAAAAATTAGGTCCTTGGTGTCTGATTCTGTGGCATTAGAAAGCTGACCATTGTCCTTAGTTTTGGTAAAATAAGTAACTTAAAGGAGAAAATACAGGTGCTTGCAGTAAATACAAACCATACCTTAGTATATACATCCATGCTGAGTTGACCTTGATCGGAAGACGGTCCAGCAGACCTGGTCTATCACTGCTCTCCTCAACTGGACAAGGGAGAGAAGAATGCAAGAAAAAGTTTGTGGATTAAGAGAGAGATCATTCAGCAACTGCCATCATGGGCAAGACAGATTAGAACCAGGTAGATAAATTTATTACCAATCAAACCAGAGTAAGATAATGAAAAAAAAAATTAAAACCAAATCTTAACACATCTCCCCTCTATCCCTCCTTTCTTCATGGGCACAACTTCACTTCCAATTTGTCTACCTGCTCCCTCACAGTGGTACAAGGAGATGGGCAATGGAGGCTGTGGTCAGTTCATCCCATGTTTACTTGGCTCCTCCTTCCTCCTCACTCTTTCCCTGCTCCAATATGGGGTCCTTCAAATGGGAGACATTATTCCATGAACTTTCCCAATATGAGTAGTTTTCATAGGCTTTTGTTCTTCATGAACTGCTCTAGCACCGATTCCCCATGGGGTCACAAGTCCTGTTAGCAAACCTGCTCCAGCATGGGCTCCTCTCTCCACAGGACTATGGGTTTTACCAGCATCCTTCTCCACAACAGACTTCCCACAGGGTGACAGTCTTCTTCAGGCATACACCTGCTCCAGGATGGGTTCCTGTATAGGCTGCCCTGTGGTTCTGTATTGGCTGCATGAGGACAACCTTCTTTGCCATAGTCATCACCATGGGCTGCAGGAGAAACTCCATTTCAGTGCCTAGAGCAGTTCCTCCCCCTCCTTCTTCATTGGTTTTGGTGACTGCAGACTTGTTGCTCTCACATATTCTCACTCATCTCTCCTGCTGCAGTTGCAGTTTTTCCCCTTCCCTTTCTTAAATAAGTTATTCTAGAGGGGGTGTTTTTGTCACTGGGGGTCAGCTTGGCCAGCTGCAGGAACCAGTCAGAACTTGCTCCATACAACTTGGGATTCTTGCCACACAACCCCTGTACAATATGTTTCCTCCCTCTGATTTAGTGCTCTAGAAATCTAGTGTTTCTGTGGTGCATTTATTTAACTGTTGTATGAAACAGTCACTGCCATATCTAATGCTGAAGGGCTGAAGCTGCATCCTATAGCTTGGTATTCAGGCTATGCAGTTGTAACAAGGAATTACAGATGAAGTACAGAGATGCAAAGGGATGGCATTTAAGAATGAAGTAATTGAATTCAATAGAAGGTTTCACAGGAGTGAAACATACTACTTGGGCTTTGGTTGAAATGAAGCTGAAGGCATTGAGCTGTAGATGAACTAAGGATAATGAGAGACTTGAAATGCTTTGGAAATTACTCTTTAAATTATGTTTTGATTTGTAGATGAAAGTTAAATTATAATTGAAATATTCATAGCATAATCATGATGGTGGAGTGTGATCTGGTTGCACATGTTTTCTGACAGCACTCTAAGGGACAGCGGCATTAAAGCCTGGTGCCTCTCTTCCTATTCACCATCACTTCTTGCACATGTATCAGTATAGCTTATTCTACACATACACAAATCAGAAGGGAATACTGAAATAAAATAATATATTTAGGATACTTTTCAGTCAGATTCAGTGTAAAGCCATTAACGAAAAAAAACCCAGCGGAAACAAATAGATATAACTGTCACAATTAAGAAGAAGAGATTTCCTGATTTAGTCTCAATTTTATCTTGTTTCTAAAGCAACTGGAGAGTAGTTAGTGGAATGGGAGACAGTTTCAGTCCCATGAAGTCTGCTTTTCAACAATAATAAAAGCAGGCAATGTGTTGGGCATTTTTCGTACCTTTTCTGTTTTGTGATTATATTTATGTATTTTTACTTCTAATCCTAAAAACTTGCATTTGTGAGTTGGCTGCAGTGTCGTGCTTTGTGCTTTGTATTACATAAGATATTTCCTGCCGTCAGGAATTTTGTATTTATCTCAACAGCTCTTACTGAAACATAGTTATACTAAAATAAAACCCATTAGATAATAATAAAGTACAATATGCTGTATTATCACAAAATATACCAATATAATATGAAGTCTATGTTGATATAAGCTTAAAACCTTTTTCTTGTAATTTTAATAACAGAGATTGTCTGAAAACCTCTGAATCCTGTGCATTGCAACTTAATATCCTATGCCTTTTGTTCAGTTATTGAGGATGAGGGCAGACTATTTTTCACATTAAGTTCTTAATTGATGAAATATTTGAAAAATCAAACAAATAAACAAATTTAATTTATTATCATTACAATTTCAACTGTTGTTTCACCATCTCACCCAATCTTGAAGGAGAACCTCTGAGTTTACAAGAATACTTTTCAGAAAAGCATCTTACCACTATAAGTAGCTCTGCTATCAAAAGAAGCTGGCATTGATGCACTAAATAAAATTATTAAGACTCTGGGGAATTTCAGAGAAATGACTAGAGATAAAATACCCTTATGAACAGTCATCAGCAATACAGAGAGATAAATAAAGTTAGCATTCATCATGATTGATGTGTTGTGCCCCCATGTGGGTTGAAATAAAATATCCTAATGTGGCAGCAGCATGTTTGTTGAATAACATGGAATGTGCTGGTGCTGCTCAGTACTCCTTGGTATTACATCAGTGAAATGTTTCATATTCTTTTGTCTCCTGCTGCAGATGTACTGTAAATTAATTTGTGTGTGTGCCTGGGGATTATTGTGTTGATCCTATAAAGTTACAAAATGAGAGCATGGGTTAATAATGTGGTGGAGATTTGATAGAAATCCATCCCCTGTTTCTTAGAATACTTCTTTGGAATACTTATTTTAAATTACTAGTTTCACCTGTGATTTAAACATAATTACTGTTGGAGAATAGTCTTCACTGGATGATTTCAGAAAGAGCAAGAAATTTTAGCAGTAGATAGTCTAAGCTCTAAACTTTGTTTTGTACAGACATATGACCAGTGAAGTAGCCTTTATGTTATGAGAAATACTGCTCTTGAATTCTGTACTTAGTTTCTTTCAGTTTCTCTTTAGTGGCTATGTGCCTGGTTTAGTAATCCACTCAGGACTCTCCCCACAGTGTCCTTATCAGGGAAATTAAGGCGCAAATATGTAGAGACATCCTGCTGCAAACTGTATAGATGTGGACCACATTTGTTGGCTTTACATTTCTGAACTCAGCTTGCTCCAGTCATTTCTCTTCTAGTTCTTTAATTTCTGAAGTAAGTCTAAAAAAATAAATACAGACCAGAAAAATACATATAAATTTAAAGATATTTTATGTATACCCTTTTGCATAAACACATTTTTTCCCATTTTTCTGACAATGCATTTATCCTTTTATAATAATTGGAATAATTAGTCTAGTGTGTGTGTCTGTGAAGAAAAAGATAAATTTTCTCATTAAATGTATTATCATTAAAAGAGGGCTTTTGTCCAATACATTTCAAAAGTGGATCACAGGTGTAAACATCATGTTATATTGAGAAGAGCAATTTAGTTTTACAAATGGACATAGTTTAATAAAACTCACACCACACAATAGTTTCATCAAAATTAATCAACATATTTGAAAATATTATTCTTATTTTTTCCTTCTTGTGTAGAGACACATACAGAAGTGAATACTTGCAGCATTTTTTTCCAAGCTATCCAGCTGTGTTATTTTATTAGAGTCTGGTGGAGGTGCACAAGAGACTTTTAATGTTTATTGATGGTAAATGGACTCCTGCTGCTCACTCTAGAAATTTTGCCTTTCACTACTGGTCTGCAAAAGTTCAAGGCACAGTCTGTGAATGTCCCAGAGAAAATCCACTCCAGGGAAAAAATTAAATGTCCCTCTATTTGATATTTGTTTCCTTAATAAATATGAAAGAGCCTTCAACCTTTAAAACATATTGGGTTTGTATATGTTTTTTGGGGTTTTTTCAACAATGCAACAAAGTTGTAGAAACAAACTTAGCATCTTTCTCTTTTCTTAGGTAGAAATATTTGGTTGAAAAAAATATTGAAAGGAAGCCAAACTTCTCGACTCAGAAGTTCAGCAAAAAAAGTCGGTCGAATGGGGGATGTGGCTCTTTGTCTTATTCTAAGATTTTACTCTGACAGTTATAATATTGTTAAAGAAACTATATTAACATCATGAACTTGAGAGTTATATCAGAAGCTGCACAAAATGTATCTAAAGAAATATAATCCTGAATTATTTGTTTTCTCTTTCCAATCATAACATCATTGGCAGCAGAGACACTAATAACGGACTTACAAACAAAAATATACCAAGTCAGGCCTAAATGTTCTGACCTTCATATGGGCTCATATTTTACAGTCTACTCAACTGTATTTGAAGAGATGAACAAACATGACAATATATTAATTTATTCTTCTAAAGCGCTTGAGCAGCCTGATCTAGTGGAAGGTGGCCATGCCCAGGGCAAGGAGAGGATTGGAACTAGATGATCTTTAAGAACCCTTCCAACCCGAAGTATTTATGATTTTATGATCCTGAAAAATATTATTGAGAAGTTTAAACAAGCACTGCTCCTCAAGTCACATCCTTGGCACTGGTCTCTAACCTCTAATAGTAGAGTTTCTTTTCCCCCTCTGTTTCAAAACTTTCTGCTCTTCTAGAGTCCCTTTTGTCGTGAAGCTCTTTGGCCCATCCTTTGATGATCCAGTAGTCCAGACTTCATCAGGATTTCTTCTGTTCCCATGATTTAAGGTTAGCTGAATGGACAAGGGGTTACAAAATAAGTGTTTTGTCTTTCTCTCTTCCTACTCTATTTGGGGAATCTGAGGAATGAGCAGGTCAATAATATGGGAAAAGGTCCTGTATGACATTTGAATTCCCATTATATTTAGGCACTGAGAAAACAGAATTAAGTGGCAATCCCACAAGAATTTTTTAATGGATGAGACAAAGTTATTATGAGTGTTTGTATATCAAGTACGGCATTAAAAGGGTACCTGTTTAAACACAGTAATTAAAAACATATACAACATGTACTCTCACAGCCTGTATGTGAGAAGGGGGAGGTTTTTGGGTGAAGATAGTTTCATTGAACTCTTGACCCTTTCCCAGATTAAGGGGCAATTGAAAGTTATAGAATGTATTAAGCAAATACCAGGGAAACAGGAGTGAGTGTATGCACATGTCTGCATGTTGGTGTGTGCTTGGAAAGAGCAAGTGTGCCTGTGAGAATGAAAGACAGTGAGTGAGATTGTCTGAGTTGGCCATACACATGATAATAGTCTCACTCCTTTTTTCATTTTCTGATCAGGACCTCTCCAATATGGTGGCACATTTTTATGGCTGGGCAGATCATCTGACATTGTCCAGTATCCTGAGGTCCCACATGGCATAACAAAAATGTGACAGTTTGTTTGCAGGAAGTTTTCCCAAGAGCTGGGGCAGTCTCTCCAGATGTAACATCTCTTACCACAGCCCAGCAGAGCACAGAAGGCTCAAAAGACAGTCAAAAATACTGCATGGTGCTCTTCAATTGTAAAGAAGGGTTCCTGAGGTGTGTTTCAGATTGAGCTTATTTACAGGTAGTGGGAAACTGGTCAATTTGATAACCTAGTTGTTAGTGCCAAGGCTGAGCAATGGGAATGCCAAGGGTGTTTCCAGTAGAGCCATTACAGCTCACCTTAACAGGTTCCTTTTGTTTTACTTAGACCATGGGAATAAGAAGTACCAGAGAAGATGATTTCAGTGGCAATAGGAAGATACTGTGACACTGTCTTTAGAGTTGCCCAAGGCATAGGGGCTCCCTTTGTGCAAGCCAGGTGGAAGATGCCTACAGAGCAGGTTACAGCAGGACCTTGACAGCTGACACCTGTCAAGGGGAAGGATAAAGGAAAAATGAAATATCACTGACATCAATAGCCAAGGAGCTATTAAATAAAGTTCAGAGAACAGCTTGTGGGAGCTGCTGTCTCCTTGTCCCCCAGGTGAATTTTTGGTCATTTCTCTGCAGGTTCACTGATGGGTCTCAGACTGTGATGTGGATCAAGGGCTGTCTGCATGCAGACAATGACAGCTACCCTTAGAATTTGTGGGCACAGGACTGAATCACTGGGAACGGACAGCTCCTCTGGGGCTGGCGGTACTGCTCCAGAGAAGAGGGAGTCCTGCCATGTACTGCCCAAAAACACAAGGTCCCAGGAGCTCTTAAACAAATGGACCAAAAAGAGATCACTGCAGAGAAGCAAGGGACGAAGGCCAGAGATGGTGCCAGCATGAATAACATCAAGGAGAGAACTGTCTAGTGCCAGGGGAACTTCTGTCTGCCCTGTTGATGTACGAGGGAAGCTGCCAGACTATTTGACAGAGTCATCTTTCTGACAGGGATCCTGTTCAAGTATAACAAGAACGATCAAAAAATGCTGATGGCTTTTGCCGTGTGCATTGCACCCACTGGTGACCAAGGATGAAAGCCCTGTCTATCTTCCCAAGCTCCTAGAGTAATCAACTGGCATGTCCCAATGGACACACCATCCTACTGATGAGGAGGACACAGATATTCTCTGTTGTGTCTTTGTTCTTCCCCACCTGTCAAAGGAAGGCCTTCAAACACATAGTTCCAGCATCTAGAAAATCACGTAAGGCTGTGTTTGGCATCTTCTGTTTTACTGCATCTCTTGCAATTTGTCCAAAAGTTAAAAGGTTTTATGAAATTGTCACACAGATTGTGCTTGATTTAATTTGCAATGGCATAAGGGTTTTTTTGCCCTATAATTTACTGTTTATGTGAATGTGGTCCTTAATGTTCTCATTTAGCATATGAAAATACAGATACACAGGAGCTGATTTATGATCAAAGGTCATATATATATATATATGGAATATATTTTAATTTACAGAGGGAAAATAATGTCATAAATACTAATCATGTTTACAGGATTTTCAGGCAGTGTCATGTTGGAAAGAACTCCTTAGCTAAATTTTCTAAACTGGTCAGAGAGCAAGCAGAGACTTGTGGGATGAGCAATTCCAGATCTGGGTAGGAATTTCCAGAGGGAAGAGAGAAATATAACTTCAGAAAAAGAATGCATAATAAATGCTTCTACACCAATGCATGCAGTAAGGATAACAAAGAGGAGAAGCTGGAAGCCCAGTTTTGAGGCCAGTCTTGTTTAACATTTTTATTGATGACTTAGATGTGGGAATTGAGTGCACCCTCAGTAAATTTGCAGATGAGACCAATTTGGGTGGGAGTATTGATCAGCTCAAGGGTCAGAAAGCTCTGCAGTGAGACCTAGACAGACTCCATCAGGCTGAGGAGGTTCAACAAGGTCCAGTGCAGGGTCCTGCACTTGAGTCACAGCAAGCAGCACCACAGCCTCTGGGAGGAGTGGTTTGAGAGCTGTTTGACAGTTAAGGGACTTGGGGATGTTGGTTGACAGTGGCTGAGCATGAGCCAAGGTGTGCCCAGCCAACAGCATCTTGGTCTGTAGTATGGGCTGCAGGACTAGGGAAGTGATAATCTTGGCACTGTACTTGGCACTGGTGAGGCTGCACCTCAATTCCTGTGTCCAGTTCTGGGTCCCCCCACAACAGGAAAGTCATTGAGTTCCTGCAGAGTGTCCAGTAAAGGGTAATAAGGCTTGTGAAGGGTTTAGAAAATGTGTCTCATAAAGAACAGCTGAGACAACTGGGACTGTTTATCCTGGAGAAGAGGAGATTCAGGGGAGACCTCACTGCTCTGTAGAACACCCTGAAGGGAAGGTATAGCCAGGTGAGGTCTGATCTCTCCTACACTGCCTGCAGTGAGATGTCTAGAAGAAATGGCTGAGACAGGGGAGATTCAGATTAGATACTAGAAAACAATTTTTAATTGTTAGGGGGTCAGGCATTGGAATAGGTTTCCCATGGAGAGGGTGGAGTCATCATCCTGGAGGTGTTCAAGAGGCATCTGGATCCAGTGCTGGGTAATGGTTTAGTGGTTTAGGGGTTACAGTGATGGTGCTGGGTGGATGGTTTAACTTAGTGATCTTGTAGTTATCTTCCAATATTTATGATTCTATGATTCCATGAGATTAAGACTAGAAGGGATTTGGAAAAACAGTGTTCATAAAAATTTAATGAAAGATATAGTTTTTTGAGATATTTCATGACAGAAAAAGATTTCTTTTGTTGAATATTTGACTGCTAGAACTGCATTGCCATAGCAGAGATCCACATACTCACTGCCTGTACCTAGCTTTCATACCAAAATCTCTCTTCCTCTAGGAGATTCAGCAGCTCACATCAGCAAGCAGTTGGCTGTCACAGTGCCTCTCTTGGCTCTTCAGGAGTGTGTGTCACCCACTAAGCTGCTCTAGAGAAAGCAGCCCCAGCTACAGGGAAGAACAAGGATCATTTGCAAGGTCATGTCAGGTGATAGGTCTTGGCAGGCTATGTTATGGCAGAGTGCATGCTTTGTATGGTAACACTGACGCTTACAGCCCTCCAAAAATCCATATGAGGAAGCAGGAAATTATAAACATATTTAAGAAATTATTTTGAAGAGACCTACTCAAAGCCATGTTCCAAGGTGGGCAAAATCCAGCCTTATAGCAGGTAGATCAGGGCAGTGGTGGCTCAATCTCCTGAAGCATAGGAGCCTCCTGAATAGACAGGAGGGAACCATAAATTTTGTGAAAACAAAACAGTAACATTAGCCTAAAATGGGGTTCTATCAGTTGATGTTTTCCACTGTGTTGCTGGTGTCCAGTAGATTGTAGCAGTGTTTTCTATGCCTAAATAGCAGATAAACAGTTGGATTTTCTCCTTCAAATCTAGATATAGACAATAAACATTGCAGATAGCCCAGTGTCTTCAGGTGTGCAGATATGACCAGGGCAGAGCATTACAATATTGATAAGAAAAGAAAATAAAATGAGAAAGTCTTAATATTTCCGACAAAACTGATTGAAATCCTCTTAATCTTTCAAGGATAAATCTCCAACAAAAAGATATTTTTAACAGAGATAGAATCATATTCAAAACAACAAGATCAAATATGCTCTGTTATCAGATGGAAAAAAATAAATTACATTTCAGATATTGAAAGCTTTGATGTTTCAATGATGTTTTTATTTGAAAATTACTTCTCTCATCTTCTGTAGAATGCAATTTTCATCACAATAGTATGTTAAATTGCTGAAAAATTATCATTTTCCCTTTTAAGTTGTCACTTTTCCCAAAACAGTTTAATTAGTTATTTGATCCAGTAATTAATTCTCACCTCTACTGTGTCTATTTAAATTCTTAACCTATCTTTACATTGGCTATATGCTCTGGGAAATAACAAATACTCCTCAACAGATCCAGTTGTTTTGACAGGGCAGGCAAAGCCTTAGTCCTTGAATTTCCTAGAGAATGAGAAACTTCATGTGTGATAAGCAAGAAGAATGTTTTGAGTGGTCTCATAATGCACTATTCTGATCATTTTTTATTGGGTAACCAGTTGTGGAGATTTTTTCCTAGCTTCGCACAGATGAGTGTTTAATAACATTTATCTAGTGCAACTAAGTCTAAGAAAAAACAAAGTGGTTTGGTGGGATGTCTCTCTATGCTGTTTATTAAAACCTACTTAGAAACCGCAGATTCGAGAACTGACTGCATCCCTAGGGAGGGGAAGGGAGAATGAACCTTTCGGGTGCTGAATGCACTCAGCTTCCAGGGATGATCTGATAGCAGAGCTGATTTAGATCTCCTCAGCCTCCTCTGGAACAATGTGAGATTCTTCAGGAATTATGCAGGTGTATGGGAACCTGTCTGCTCATCTTGTATGTACTCTAATGTACATGTATATACTCTTCCAAACCTATGGAGAAAAACGGTGATCAGTTCAGGTTCTTGTCTGTTTCTCATGTTCTGTACCCACTTTTCCAGGCCTGTGTTTTGTACGATGTTTTTCCTTGTGTTTTCAGTGGCTTTAGATTCCAGCAGGTTACAGAAGGGCTTGCATGCTGAGCCCCTCACTGGGTCCATCCATAGGGTTTACAGTTTCATAGGCAGCACAGTTAGAATCCCTGCAGCCTGCCTTACTGCAGGTCCTTATTATGGTCCTTGGAAATCCCTGCTCATCTGGAAGATCTGCTGAAGTTCAGCTATTGCTTTGGAGATAAAGGGAAGGGGAAAAATTCTTTTGAGATTGACTTAACAGCAGGAGGTGGCTCTGCCTTAGTTCCTGCTTTTGCTCGCTGAGCACTCTCCAGCTTTCATCAGGGACGGTGAGACAGGGAGTAAGATTTGTCGAACAGGATCTGAAAGATGCCTCTCAATGCTTCCCTCCTAAGTTGAAAGTCTGCTATCTCTGTGTGTGGCTTTACCACAGAATTTGTCCTGCAGCCTTTCATCAGGGCTGAGGTTCACTGCAGTGTCAGAGCTCAGATTTGCTTTTTTAACTTTCTTCTTGCAGATGTCAGTAGCGCTTGGTTCCAAGTGTGAAGTCTGTTGACCCCTGCAGCTAGTACCATTTGCACTTCTTAAACTGTCATTGAGTAGTTACTATGGTGCTGTACAGATTAAAAATTTCAGTAGAAGATAAACAGGCAGACTGCAAACGGGCTGTAAGGGATTTTTCTAGGAAGAGGCACCACCTTCTCCAGGTGCCACATGTCCAGCATGGCCTCTAGTAAAGAGACTTCCAAACCAAGAAAAGACTGTGAAAATCTTATATGACTTCACTTTTAGACTAACATACATGCTGTTATCTTGCTGCTGTGTGTGCACTATTTAAAAGGGAGAGTCATCTCTTTAAAGGAAATGGAGTTGTACAAATATATTCACATATATATATACATAACACACACACACACACACACACACACACACACACACACACACACACATACATTCACATATATAAATACTCTGCACTCATGACTGTGGATTAACCACATATACATGATGCAAATAGTTGTATGTTTTCCTCCTGCTTCTTCCCAATTATGGAATATATATATATAAAATATAAAATACTATATAATATATATAATAAATATCATATAATATCACATCATTCTATAATATCAATAATTAAAAATCATTATTTAGAACAATACATTAATAACATATCTTAATAATTATTAATGAACTGACAATTATTCCTTTATTAATTATCAATATAACAATACTATAGTAATATTATATTATATTATATTATATTATACTATATTATATTATATTATATTATATTATATTATATTATATTATATTATATTATATTATATTATATTATATTATATTATATTATATTATATTATATTATATTATATTACATTATATTATATTATTATAATATTATAATATTATAATATAATATTATAATATAATATAATATTATATTATATTATATTATATTATATTATATTATATTATATTATATTATATTATATTATATTATATTATATTATATTATATTATATTATATTATATTATATTATATTATATTATATTATATTATATTATATTATATTATATTATATTATATTATATTATATTATATTATATTATATTATATTATATTATTTTTTTTAATCTATGTTCCATTAACTTGTACAGATGGCTGTTCTGCCATCTTCCAGCTCTTTGTACACATACTAATTTACTTTTACTTAATGCTACCCATGGAAAGCCATGGAACTTCCTGTGTTTGCTCAGCTAGGAGGAGTCCTGTATTAGCTGCTTCTGTTGCCTTATTCCTCTCTTCCACCTTGCTAGTCTTTTTCTCATGAAGCAAGATTCTTCATAAATGAACTGATTTGGTTCATCTATGACCCTGAATGTCTGGGCACAACCTTAGTACAAATACTCTGTCATAATGCTGAATTGTTTTTTGCTCTAAAAGTGCTCCTCTGATGAGCTTGAAGATACCGGAGAGACTTCTGGTACTGTGGGGCAACTGCAGACTGAATGCGACATGGTGTAAATCACCATCTCTTCAAATGAAAATGTAACATTTTAATCAGCTGACAGATAGCTAGTACCACTGAACTTGTCTGAACAATTTTTAAAAACAATAGGAAATTGATATTTCTGTTCACCATAATTCAGCTAACCCACAGTTTAAGTGTTCACTCTGCATTCAGTGAGGAGGACAATGTCTGACTCTTTATCTAAAATCAAACATGTCTGTGTGTCAAACACAACAGAACTGAAGGCCGTCAGACAAGGTTTGATTTGACGTACATCCTTAACTGAGAGCCTGAATAGAGTGAGCTGCTAGATAGATGTCATCACATTATTGTAGAAAATCGGAAGAAATGGCGCTGATATTTCTTTCAAAAGAGATAAAAGGCTGAATGCTCTATATGACACAAACCCCCACGAACTTGGTATGTTACCTTTGTTCAGAACATTTAATTGCCATTAATATTTTTTAAAGTATGGGTTAACTTTGCAGCTTGGACTTTGTAGAGCCCAGACAGTGTCACTGGTGTTGAGCAACTGTGGGCACTCTTCTCTACAGATACTTCAGATGCTTCTTCATTTTTCAGAATGAAATTCAGAATCTTCTGATTCTTCTCTGGTTTGTTTTTGGATTCTTTTCCTTAACATTGTTTTTTGGTTCAGTATTCATCATCCTCCATTTTTCTGAATCTCCTTTTTCTAACGAAACCACTAATTCCTAATGATTTTTACTCTGCTTGAAGGAAATTTCTTTCCATCAAATTCTGTATGTTTCCCCTGAAAGCTTCATTGGCTGTAATGATTCACAGATATTAGGATCTTTTCTGGAAAATGATTTTTGTTTGTTCTGTAGCTTCTTTCCAGCAGACATATTGTGTGTGTTATTGTATTACTGGTTTAGGCATAGAATTAATAAACTCAAATCTGACTCATGGTTTGTGAACAGCACCTTCAAACGGTCACATCACGGAGTAATATAATGCAATTTTTTGCTATGTATCTATCAGGTGTTAGATAGTCCATTTTTCTCCACGTGAGGAAGGCCTTGGGATACTAATTTTTTATTTTGAAAAATTGGAGGAAAAATGAATAGAAATGTCTTTGAGGTTGTGTAAGTTCAAGGAATGAAGAAATGTTAAAGATTATCATCAACAGAAAGATGACAGTCACAGAATCACATAATCTCAGAATGACTAGGTTGGAAGAGACCTTCAAAATCATTGAGTCCAACCCATGCCCTAACACCTCAACTAAACCATGGACTAAGTGCTACATCCAGTCTTTTTTAAACACATCTGGGGTTTATGACTCCACCGCCTCCCCAGACAGACGATTCCAGTACTTTATCAATTTTTCAGTGAAAAACCTTTTCTTAACATCCAACCTATATTTCCTTTGAGACTGTGTCTTCTTGTTTTGTCAGCTGCTGCCTGATGAAAGATACCAACCCCACCTGACCAGAGCCACCTTTCAGGAACTTGTACAGAGTGATAAGGTCACCCCTGAATCTCCTTTTCTCCAGGATAAACACCCCCAGCTCCCTCAGTCATTCCTCACAGGCTTTGGGTTCCCAGCCCCTCTCCAGCCTTGTTGCCTCCTCTGGACGTGCTCCAGCATCTCAAGGTCCTTCCCAAACTGAGGGGCCAGAGCTGGACACAGCACTCAAGGTGCTGCCTCACCAGTGCCGAGGACAGGGGAAGGGTGACCTCCCTGCTCCTGCTGGCCACACTGTTCCTGACACAGCCCAGGATGCCTTTGACCTTCTTGGCCACCAGGGCACACTGCTGGCTCATGTTCAGCCGCTGTCAGCAGCACCCCCAGGTCCCTTTCTGCCTGGCCACTGTCCAGCCACACCATCCCCAGCCTGTAGCACTGCAGGGGGTTATTGTGGCCAAAATGCAGGACTCAGCACTTGGACTTGTTAAACATTATCCTGTTAGATTCCACCCACCCATCCAACTGTTCCAGGTCTCTCTGCAGAGCCCTCCTACCTTCCAACAGATTGACACATGATCCCAGCTCAGGGTTGCCGGCAAATTTAATAATGAAAGACTCAATCCCCTCATCCATGTCATCAATAAAGATATTAAACAGAACTGGCCCCAGCACAGACCCCTGCAGGGACACCACTGGTGAGCAGCCACCAGCTGGATGCAGCACCATTCACCACCACCCTCTGGGCCGGCCATCCAGCCAGCTCCTAACCCAGCACAGAGTGCTCCTGTCCAAGCCGTGGGCTGCCAGCTTCTCCAGGAGTGTGCTGTGGGACACAGTGCCAGAGGCCTTGCTGAAGTCCAGGTACACAACATCCACAGCCTTTCCTGCATCCACCAGGCAGATCACTTGGTCATAAAAGGAGACCAGGTTGGTCAAACATGACCCACCCCTCCTAAACCCCTGCTGGCTGGGTGTGATACCCTGGCCATCCTGTGAGTGCTGTGTGATGACACTCAATATAAACTGTTCCATAACCTTGCCTGGCACTGAGGTCAGGCCAACCAGCCTATAATCACCAAGATACTCTTTCCCACCCTTTTTATGAATGAGTGTCACATGGGCCAGCTTCCAGTCCTCTAGAACCTCACCAGTGATCCAGGACTGTTGGTAAATGATGGAGAGCGGCTTCACAAGCTCATCTGCTAGCTCCCTCACCACCCTGGAATGGATCCCATCTGGCCCCATGGATTTATGAACATCCAAGCAGCTCAGCAGTTCTCTCACTGCCTCCTCTTGGATAACGGGGGGACCAGTCTGCTCCCTGATACCATCAATCAACCCAGGAAGACAGCTGTCCTGAGGACAAGTCGTCTTCTCACTAAAACTGAGGCAAAGAAGGTGTTAAGCACCTCTTCCTTCTCCTCATCAGTCAATCTGCCTGCTTTCACTATGCGGTATAATATTTGTTCCAGTACTTTTCAGTAATTTCAAAAGAACTTCAGTGCCAATAAATTAAAGATGGAAGCTAGCAGAGATTGTTCAAGAATAACATACATGCCCACCTGTACTACGGTATTAGATGGCAGAAATAAGCACCAGAGAGGTTCTGCCTACTGTCCCATGTGACATTGTAACAAAGAGGCACTTGAAAAATAGGTGCAAAAGGTCATTTAGGATGAGCAACTTCACAAGTGAAAAGGAAAAATACGTAAAGAAAGCTGTCTGCAGGAGAGTTCAAATGAACACCACAGGTTATCTGTTCTGGTTTATCTCCAGAGATTGACTTTCAAGGTGACAACAAAATGAGAGTCTTTCTGAAGAACAGGGAACAGGGCTACATGACATATAAGATTCACAAACTGGAGAGATGACATGAGGAAGATAAAATTTAGAGAGGAGAACTCAAAGTGTGGAAATGAAAGATAAAAAATTAACTTTACAGGTATAGAAGTGGGAATAACTGGATTTATTGGCAGGAGTTCAGCAGGAAATTATGCATGGAGCACCTCACATAACATCATCTTGGAAATAGAGACCACTTATTTCAAAAACTTTCCTGAAATTTGAAGGGTACACTCAAAGAAAAATGTGGGAAAATAGAAACAATCTGAGAAAAAACAACATGTGGTAGGAAAATCTGTCTCTGGAGAAAAGCTGAATGAACATACCTATAAGATCTTGGGTTTTTTTCTGATTTATCAAAGTTTATTATAGAAGAAAAGAATGACTAATTCTGGAGGGATAGTATAAGACAAAGCTGAGCTTATCTGGGAAATATAAGAATTGTTAAGAAAAAGATTCCTGCTACCAGGAAACAGTGCATTAGAACAAGCCATGAAGAGAAATCACAGAAAAGAATCATTTCTCTGAGGTGGCTTTGTTGCAATTTACTCTTACAGAAGGATGGACAGGATAAGACTTAAAGTCCCTTCTGGCTCTGCATTTTTATTATTTTTCTGACTTCCTGTTTCAAAATGTGACTTATCTGAGACAAGTTAGAAACCAGAGGTCTGCCAAGCTTGTTTGGTGAAAAACTGTTGAAAAGAGGCATGAAAAAAACAACACATGAACACCAGTAATAGGAAACACTTTCCTCTGAAATACAGGAGGGTTTGGAAACCTGTTCTGCCTGCCTGTTGAGCTCCTTATGCCCTGCTCCCTCAGCTTCTAGACTCACACCTAAAAAGAAGAAGAATCTGCCAATAGAAGTCCCATGACTGCTGTCTCAACAGGAAATGTCACAAAAAGGTAGGTAGGGGACAGTTTGTCATTGCTTAGAGTGACAAAACATTTCTCAGCGTCAGCTTCTGGGAGTGCACAGCTCTGCCACCATCGTGTCCCTGAGCAGCTTCCAAGTCCCTCGGCTGGACACTGTGGAAAAGATCTGGACCTGCCTCTTTTGCTCCGGAGGAGACCACTTTATTTTCTTGGCACTATTTCTTTTGTGTTCTGATGTGTTGAGCTTTGCTAGGGTTTGGGTCAGGGCAGCAGTGTCAGAGGTGTTCAGTCTTGTGCACACAACGGGTGATGAGAGTAAGGACAAGCGTGTTGTGGCAGCATCAGGGGTGAAGTTGAATAAAACACACACACAGTTCGCGAGTAGAGAGAAACTATCAATCCAAACTCCATTTCTTATTTTCTGCTAAGACCAAAAGTCATTGCAGCTTGTGATATACTTGGTTGTAAAGTCAGTAACAGAGTCTGATATGCTTCTCAATATCAACATGGATGGCTTGAACACATTTATTTGTGGAATCTCTGAAGCAAGCAAATGACAAATAAAATGAAAAAAATGGTTTCCTTTCTTTCTATTGAAAATACTTAGCACCGTGCTCTTTGCTGTGATCTTTAGCTCAAATATACCTAGGAACGTCCAAATAATCATTAATTTTTAGATTATATAAGTGAAACATTTCTAAAGTTAAATATCTATTTCTCCTCAATTGTTTTCTCTGAGATCACTTCAACACAATTTTTAAAATAGAAGGAAAGGAGTCACCTTTTGTCCTGTTCACACAGGGTATGATAATTCCAGGTTCTCCTTCAGTAAAATAATTCCAATTGTTTAGGACTCTCTGACCACTCTCAGAATTTTTAAATTTCACTTTAATCTTCAGAAATGTTTTCAAGCAGCACTCTGATCTTGATCTCAAAGTAACAGTAGCCTCAGGAAAGTTAACATGGTGTCTCTAACTGGCTACTTATCTCAGGAGAAAGGTTGGCTGAAAAACAAGAACACCATTTTATGGCACATCATCAGACTGTAAATGGCAGCTTTCTTCTGTACAGAAAGAGCCAACTTACCTGCAATCCTACACTGCTGAATGATTAGCTCTTCTGGCATTACTTCCCTCTCAGTCTAAAAACATCGTCATGTGACGCATCCTTGAGAAATCTCAGCTTTTCAAAAATAACCCCACTCCTTTTGTGATCCAGTGATTTTACTTTTCAGCTTCATTGCTTAATTGATAATACCTATTGGGTTTTTTGCTTGAGAAACTATGATCTCTGCAGTTTTTGGTGAACAACTGTTGAATCTGCTTTATTTACAACAGATGTACCCTCGGGATCATAAACTTGTTTGCTCTGGATAAGGTGAAAAAAAGTTATATTCCATTCATGTTACAATTTAAAACATCTTTTAAGCAACAAAGTAAGCTTTTGTTTTGGGTTTTGGATTTTGTTTTGTTGTTGTTTGTGTTTGTTTGTTTGTTTGTTCATTTCTAAGTGGCTACCAATGGCCTGCTGACTGTTTAACATACTTTAAAATACTTCAGCTTTACCTTGCCCTGTATTCCTTATGATTTTGCCACCTAATATCTCTCTATTTTGTACTGATTTTGACAGGTCCTTTTTTCCAAAATAAAAAAAAAAATCACTGCAGAAGGAATGGGAAGAAAAGGCTATAGGATTCTCTCAGCGTAAATGAACAAGCATGGAGGATTGCAGAGTTGAGGACAAAAGAATTGCCTGTCTGTAGACAGGTTCATGGAAAAATCTGAGTTTCAGTGTCAAACCAACTATTGATAAAGAGGAGATAGGAGTGGAATCTGAAAGATGCAACAAAGTGTTTTTAAATATTATTTATACTGCTGTTGGCTTACAACTTTGAGTGTGGGAGGGAGTGCAGGATTTTTTTCTGAATTTCCTGTAAATATAATTTTTTATTGTTTTGCTTTTTTACTTCTGCTGTGAGTGACAACATAATTATTCCACTTGTGAAATTTTTTCCACTCTGCATTAGTCTACATTACTCTCCAGGAAATGAAAAGCTGGGTTTTATGTCATCTTACTAATTGCTTTTCTTGCAGCAGTCAGGTCCCAGTCTCTCGGCAAGGGCACAAGCACAAATTCAGGCAGTCTCAATGGGTTAAATTAAAGGCTGTGCACACTGAGGTGGGTGGTTTAAGATGTTTGATTACTGTTACATTTATCTAACCAAGGTGTTCTGCAGGAATTCCAGTTTATTACTGTTCTCTTAATGAGGGAATACTTTTCACTGGCTACTTTGTTTTTAAAAGTCATGTAAACCCTCCTTGGATACAGTCATGTAGAATTATACTGGAAAAGGTCTGACATGCCTAGCCCTTCATTACAGCAGCCCCTATACCACAGATGTGGATAAAGCCGAAACCTTTAGCTGGGTTAAGTTTTGGGTTGTGCTGTGCCCCCCTCATGTCCTCTCTGGTGTCCTTTTCCCACTGGGTCTGATGATCTCTGCCATCCTCTCCACCAGCCTGTGGGCAATCATCTCTCCCTTTGCTTGCTTAGCAGCCAAGTCCCTCCTTGGACCTGAGTCTGACCAGGCTTGTACCAAAGGTCACCTATTGTCCTCCTTGATTCCTTCCTGTGAGCCCCCTTCTTGATTGTGCCTCTTCTTCTAGGATTTCAGCAGGTTACTCTGGAGGCAAGGCAGCTGCTTTTGTACAGTACTTTAAATGGTGACTCTTGATCCAGAAGATTTCCTCGGCCACATATCTAAGCTCAAAGTACATAATAATGATTTTTACCCTCCTGAAGTTATTCTTACCTCATTGTTGAGGAATAATTTACATATTTTTAAATTGGTTAGAATTTTATAGGACATTATGAAAAGAAGCAAGGAGCTAGGGCTGAAATAATTTGACAAACTGAGCAAAATATACCTCAGATTTGTGAACCAGGTATCCAGCATGTTTAAATTCCCTGTCACAATGCTATTCTCCCTTTCAGTTCTGACATCATTGAAGTGTGGCAATGAAAGCCACGAGATTTCCCTACAGTTAATATCAATCTCTATTATATATCAATCTCTATAAAATGCAAAACTGTAGAGAAAATTATGGGCTGGGCAAAGTGATTTTTTTTTTGGGTTAACATAATTATCATAACATTCATAACACTGAGAAAACACATTAGCACTTTGGAGTTATTGTTTTTAGTTCTGTATTGTCAGAAATACAGAACACTGAAATTCTACTTCTTTTTCTAGCTACCAGAATCATAAGAACTGTGTTTCTGTGGCCCTATAGTCAGGGAGGTGTGTCTTTGATAGGCATTCAGACACCAAAAATATTCCTTGCACTGTTGTAGTAGCCCACCTATAGTCCATAAATTAGTCTTTGGAGCTGGAGAAAGCCTAAGTGAATGATACTGTCTTAGCACTTGTAATTTTACCTTCTACAAAATCACAGTCTCTTAAGGGATGTTGGATAAAGTTGGAAACACCATCTCTCTATAGTTATTTGTATTAGTATTTGTATTTGCCATTAGTTCTGGGAAAAACAGCCAGTGGTTTTGGCTGGGGACCTGTCCCTTTTTGTGCCTTTATGTGAAGCATCAAACATTGTTGTTACCAGAAGAAATCAGCAATATCATGTTTGCCTCCAGTGACAGCAGATGCTGAAGGACTAATATTCAGTAGGGTTGACAAAAGGCTGTGATTTGGCACTGTACATTCAGATGACTCAGTGGGGGAATAAAAAAATAATTGTTTATTTTTGCTTACTTTCAAAGCATTTCCCTGACAAGGGAAAAGGGTAGCATGCTAAGGAAATGAGAAAGGTTGTTACT
Source organism: Passer domesticus (assembly GCF_036417665.1). Classification (NCBI taxonomy): domain Eukaryota; kingdom Metazoa; phylum Chordata; class Aves; order Passeriformes; family Passeridae; genus Passer; species Passer domesticus. Next base: position 21,298,855 of record NC_087512.1, read on the forward strand.
GAAGCTGAAACAACTGAGAATCTCAAAGCTGGGCTTTGAAGCTAAAAAAACATGTAGAAAATACCAAAAATGTTATTATTTTCTAGGAAGAAATACATATCATTGTCCAATATAACAGCATGTTGGTATTTCCTCAAAACAAATGAAAAATAACTAAACAAATAAGAAAGAACAATAGCTAAAATGCCTTTTTCAAACTCTGAATTCAGTGTCTTCAGGTAAAAGGCAGGCTGTAGAAATGTTCCAGGAGAACTGTGCTGGGATATGCAGTTTGCAACACAGAACATGTTTGCATATGTCTGCATGTGGATGTGACAGCCTGGTCAGAGAGCAAGAAAATGGGACTAGTTTTCTCATAGTGGACTTGTAAGTTTTTTTAGAGATTTGGAGAGAAATGTTGATAACTTGTTAGTATAAACAACCTGCAGGTAGTGTTTTCCTACTCTGTTTTTCTGTTCTTCTCAAGGACTGTTTGTGAGAGAGATGTTTTTGTTAATTAGCCAACCAAGTAGAATCTGTCAGACCTGTCTATAAAAGAAAAGAGTACTTCGTGTCAAAGCTGCTGCTGTGCAAACCAGCCTTCTAGTGAATTTGGATAATTTCTTGATGAACAGTATCAGCTGCATATTCCATATAATTCCCTTTTTCAAATATCAGATACCAAATGGACTGTGGTAACTTTTCCAACATTGATAGTACCACCATTTTCCACTATAGCCTCCTTTTCCCCATCAGCACCCAAAACCTCATTCAAATAGCAACTCCTTTACCCCTGCTTTGGGGGTACAGTGATTAGTATAATGAACAGCTTTTATGTTGTTTCTGAGAAAGGCTGGAGACTGATAACATGATATAAAACTATATTAAATAATGATTAATTATAATATGTTAAGCAGCTAAAATGTTTAGTTTTTCTGCATTCTTCTTCAATATCCCCTTATTATCTTTTTCTATGAAGGTTATTTGCATGCAATAGAGGGGGGCTGGAGTAGTTCTCTAAGTGTAAATATAATTAGTTTTGCCTCTTCTGGAAGCTGGTGTTCAGAAATGCTATTTTGTTCTTCCAGACAACAGTCTCTGCTGGAAAAAGGGCTCTGCGTCTCATGCCTTGCCCATCAGGGCATTTGAAGGATTTAGAAATCAAAAGACTCAATGAAATGCAACGTAGTACTCCAAAGAAGTAAGTGCTATTGGATCTGAATCTTATACTTTGGTAAGGGGGTGCAAAGTGAGATTACTGATACTGCAACATGAGAGTGCATAGTTTCCTGCTACTCAAAGGGGGGAGTGTAGAGGCCTCTGACTTGTTGATTTTGCTTGCTGAAGAACACTGCTGTTAAAATGCATGCAGTGAACAGCCTGGTCTAAATGCTGTGACAACTTCAGTGAACATTTTTCAAATTCCTATTTCAGCTTTACAACAGCAATTCTTCTGCTTCAGAAAATTACGGTCGTGATAGCTGTAGTGCAAGCATGTTATTGACTAATTCACAGAAAGCAGGGTATTGATGGGCCTGCATGCACTGCACCCTTCTCAGATCTATATGCAATTCCATCACAAATGATAAAAAAATGGGCGTGAAAATGTTTTCAAATTTGAAGCAATTAATTGTCAAAATACCCTTGGGAAATGGGAGAAGTAAGTCAGATAAGTGATTCCAGTAGTGACGCAGGATAGATGGGTCAATGGCACATGAAACTATCTGTATCGTGATAGCCAGCTTGTGCTCAGGTAAGAGAACACCTCTGAAGAAACAGCATTTCAGGGTGAATAAAAACTAATAAAGCCATACAGCACATGTGACAGAAGAGCAAACATACAGAAGTTAGGAATGTCTGCCATTAGAAGCAAAAGTTGTTTCATGTATCTTCACTGCCATCAGTGCCTGTGCTTACTGAAGCCAGGCGCTGCTGCAGCCTTACCTGCCTTTTGCTATGTGCACAAATCCTCACAAAGGACCATACCATCATGATTTTTATATTTTAAAACTTTTGTGTGGGCTCTTGCTGTTAATATCCTTGCCATTGCTGAAGAATTTTTTTTTCCCAACCTGTTACAACTTCAGCTGGGCAATTGGTTCAAACATTTTATGTACATTTATGTATTTTTTTGTGGAAATGCTGGGATACTGCAATTGTTTTCAAATTTGTGTAAAAAACTGGTACGAGGTTTTACATACAGACACAAAAAAAAAAAAAAAGGCGAAAGAGAGGAAAAAATTAACCATTTTGATTATAAAACCTGAAACAGGTAACAAAATATTTAATTTAAAATCAATGAAGCAAAGGTTTGGTCAAGCCCAGAAGGAGTTGTCTTTTATTTGTCATGAAAGTGCCAAGTGTTTTTCTGTCACTCGGACATTATCAAGGGCTGCAAAACTACTGTCAGGAGGGTGATTTGTCTATTCCTGCACGGCTCCAGGTTCTGATTGCTCCAGAGGATGCGTTCTGCTGGGGTGCCCAGCAGGCAGGCATCGAAACCTGGGCCATGTGCATGCTCTGGAGCACCTGCAGTGGTATCTTCCTCCTCTGAAATCCAGTGCACCCTGCCCATGCCCAAGTGCTTCTCTCAAGATTTCCTTTGGGCTTTGCACAACTGCAAACCAACAGGTTTGCTGCAGCTCCTGCTTCCCTCTTCCCAATGCATGGCAGACACTGGAGCCTCCCTGGAATGGAAACTGCTCTTTGGTGTTAGTGGGGCAGGAGTTCACATGTCACTGAGCTGAGTGGGGAAATCTCCGTGGATCTGGTCCTCAGGGTTTCTGAAAGACTTCAGTCAAGACACTGACTCTAATGTGAGCACATCTAGTGATATAGATTTCATGGGAGTTTTGTAATCAAATTTTTACCACATTAAGAATAATGTAACGTTTTAGGCAGATTGCCTAAGAAAAGCCTGTCTCTTTAAAAAAACCCCAAAAAACAAAAAACCAAAACAAAACAAAAACCAAAAAAAAAAAAAAAAAAAAAAGGAGCAAAATCAAACATGCAAGTAACTCCCCTGTGACATATTTTTTGCTTTAGAGCATTAGAGCAGTATTTCCACTCTTGGGGAGTGTAAATTATGCAAGTACACATATATATATATATAAACAAATTTTCTTGATTCAGGCATGCTATGCAGCTACAGCTGTCATTAACACATTCAAAATTCATAATTATCATATGCCAGGAAATTATCAACTGAATATACATAAATGGTGATTTTATATATATATATACATATTTGCTCTCTAAACTCTGGAAAAGAGTTAAGATGCTGATAAGTTGAAGTTGTTAGAAAACAAGACAGTAATTAAGGTTTCCTCTGCACACGTACACTGTTTCTTACAGAGAAGTTATACAACCACCAGAAATGCTATGGCATTTTGCAGACATGATCTCTGTGGCTGGATTCCTAAAGGGCTTGTTTTGGTTAGGGTAGGTTCTTGTTTCTTGTTGGGAAGTTTTGGAGAAGAGGAAGATGTCAAGCCACATCTAAGGCTAAGACAAGCAAGAAAGGCTGCAGCAAACTATGTGAAAAATCAATGCCTTTTTTGCAAAGAAAAAATAAATTTGTATCTGGTGAGGAACAGGCTACTTCTCATATTCAAGTGGGAACAGCTGTCATTGAACTGCCCAAATACATCCTTCAGGGTGACATTTGGCAAGCAGTACAGCTACAACTGTGGTACATTTCTGTACCAGGGACTAAGGGACTCCAAGAGCAATGATGCTCCACTGCAAGTCCCTTTAGTGTAATCTGGCAGATATGGCCTTGTCTCTTTGGTGTGGATGAAAATGTTGGAGACACCTGGGTTTCGATTGCTTATGAGACTCTGTTATAATTCCCAGTAATGTGACAGGATAATCCTTCCTCAGTATGGAGGAATTCAGAAGAGAAATAAGCCCTTTACTGAGAACACATGGTCCATTAAGATCACTTTGAAAGACAGTGATGGAAATAACTGTAAAGCCAATTGCTGCTCCTAAGTGCCTTCTGGAGAGATGACTGAGCACCGAAAATCAGCACCAAATGCTTCATCTTGCAAAAAGACTCAGAGGGAGTTACACAAGTGATTGCTGTGTAACACTGCCAAAAGGATTTTGTCAGTCTTTGACTGATTTACATCAGCAACATCAATTTCAATCTTGCTTTGCATTTTGTCATTTAAGTGTTTGCTTACAAAACTTGATTGATAGCTATAAGGATGTATTGATTTCAAGTTAAACACTGCCTTTATAGTAACCACAGTAATTTCTGGTAACCATAATTTCATACAGAATAATTTTACTCTTTGTAATAACTGCAGTAATTTTTGGTAAGCATAAGGTTATTCATTATATTTAATCATTATAAATTTACTTCAGTACATATTTATGAATACTTTAATATTTCACAATTTAATTATGTTTAAAATTATAAGCTGACTGTTTATTTTTTAGATTATTAGTAGTTTATTTATTAATATATTTATGAATATTTGTCTGCTTACATTTGGGTTTTTGTTGGAGATCCATTAAAATGCATTAAAAATTGTTAAAATTACTGCAAGAACTTCAGGAAAAATATCTGAAATATGATATAGACAGAAAAATGTAAATTTATGAAAAGGAACATAGCATATAAAACAGGCACATTAAATTATAAAAATAAATTAATTAAAACATATTAATGACTGTGGTCACCATGCTTTTTAGGTATGTTTTTTGAGTGATGACTATTTTGTTTTCTACATTTGCAGTCAAAAGTACAATGAGACAGTAGCTTTCTGATATTCTCATTCTCTCATAAGCTAGAAGAAACAAAACAACATTCCCATATTTAAAACTTTTAAAATCACTGCAAGAACTTCAGGAAAAGCATTTTAAGCAGTATGCATATAGATAAAGGCAAAAACTTTGCTTGGAGAGGGTGTGTTCTCATCCTTGCTCAATAGGTACAGGAAGTACAATTTGCAGAACACATGAGCCCCACATCCAGCTTGGTGCAGAATTACTCTCTTTCCACCAAAAGTCCATTTCTGTTTGTGTAAACTTCTTGATCAGTGTGGGATCAATTCCTGTGATGATGTTACTCCTTCCTCATGTAGGTCAGTGCTGTCCCCACCTCTGCCATTGCGCAAAAATCTTGCTTTAGACTGGACTCAAGAGGGTTGTGGGCACAATTCTGAGATTCCTAAGGGAGTGTCAAGTTCTTGTGAGATATTTAGAAGGAAACCTACTGTTCTCTCCGTAGCTTGATCTGGAGGCTCTGTAGGACAGATGACCTATAAAGTAATCTCAGCTCTCCCACTCCTCCTTCCACAAGGAAAGCAGAAACTGTCTTCTCGAGTCCTCAAGGAAGAGGAATACAAAGTGAAGATTTGGCCCCAGCCTGTGTACCAGGAGACAGAGGGATATTAATGCTAGCACAAGAGGTCTCTCTGGATAAGCATATATTCTGTCTCATGCGTAAAAGGATATCACACCCTGAGCATCCAGTGGCTCGACAACACATCTTTAAAACTTTTCTACATCTCTATGCTCTTGTCAGGTCAAGTTGAGCACTTCAAAAATCTATCATTTGAAATTTTCACTTACAATTCAGGAAACTGGTTTAGTTTAGGTTTGAAGAGTAAATATACCACATCTTCTGAATAGTTCTCCTTGGTCTGTGGAATTTTGTTATGATTGACGTGACTACAGGATGATACTTAACTATTCCTGCCTCAGTACTCTGTAGCCCTTCAGCACTTGCCCTTGTACAATTTGTCATTGTGTGGAGAATAGCAAACTGAAAATAAGGCAAAGTGTTTATTACTCCTACATCTTTATTGCCTACAATTTTACTTTCTAGTCAAATATTTATATATACTGTTCCTTGAGTTATTATTTTTATTTTTAAAATTCTGCATCACAGCAACAGCCTTGTAATTTTTTCTAATCTGTGAAATTTATTTCAGTGTGTATCAGAGATTTTGTGTTTTTTCCAGAGCACAATACAATTTAAACTGTGGAGCTGAACATTAATTAGTTTCATAAATCCATTCTAACTGATCTACACACCCTCTCCACCCTGAACAAACTTCAGTATTATATTCATGAATCTTGTCTTTAAACTTGACGTAAATGCTTTAGATCCTACTCTTTTATAGTGAGGAGGGAAAGTTCCTGTACTGCAGAATTTCATATGTAAAGAGAAGACCTATTCAGGGGAATCCACTGAGATTTCCTAGAATGGGATTCTGTGCCTGGATCTTATTTCGGAGAAATTTTGCTCAAAAATATTCACAGTTGTATATGCATAGAAATATACTTTATAGCACATATGCACAGAGACAGAATTATTTCTCCTTCTGTAGTTAAAAAAAATTACTGTACTTTCTATCTGTAGAACAATACACTCTAAGATTTGTGTGTACTTTGGAATGATATGATACATTATGTCCTTTCTACACTGCAATATACAGTCTATTAAGTATCCCTGCACAAATTCAATAACTTGTGCAGTGTTATATTGCTTTAATTGTGTGAGGCTTAACTTGAATTCTTATTGACATGCAGTGAATAAAAATAAAGCTTTATTTAAAAACTAATTACCAGAGTCTCATCTCTCTCTCAAGAAGGACAGGTTTGAGCAAGCTCAGCTACCTCTATTTGTAACATAGAAATGGATTTACTGACATCTTGATATTCATTAATTGATATTTTAATATTGGAGAATGCTGATTCACTTTGTGCCCAGTTTAGTGTTCTTCTTTTTCTGAGGATTGTCTGATGAGATTCTTCTTTTTTTTTTTTTTTTTTTTTTTTTTTAACAAAAATCTGTATCTCTTCAAGAACATAAGCACATCTCTGTTGCTAAGGGTCAGCCTCTGGAGTGTTTGCTACCTCATGCAATCTTGCTAAAATTACAAGTCCTGTAAAGTCATGCTATTTTTCTTTTGAATGCTGACATTTTCCTCTTGTGATATAAATAATTATTATCAGATCAAAGTCACGATATAATTGTTGCTGTATATATTGTTTAAAGCTGATAATTTCAGATTATAGCTAGTGTTGCAATTCTGAAATATTTGTTTGCTCTCACATTGTAAACTAAAGCTAAATTGCCCACTTGTGTGGCAAAAGCTGTGGAAGGCATATCAGAAGAGATAATCAACAGAGTGTTTTTCAGGACCCATATGAGATTTCTGCTATGTCCAGGAAAACAAAAATGTAGATTCATAGAATGGCTTGGGTTGGAAAAGACCTTAAAGACCATCTCCTTCCAACCCTCCTGCCATGGGCAGGGACACCTTTCACCAGACCAGATCACTCAGAGCCTCATCCAACCTAGCCTTGAACACTTCAAGGGAAGGGGCATCCACAGCTTCTCTGGGCAACATTTTCCAGTGCCTCAGCACTGTCACAGTAATATTTTTTTCCTAAAACCTATTTTAAACCTACTCTCTTTCAGTTTAAACTGATTCCCTGTTGTTCTGTCACTACATGCTCTTTTAAATAGTCTCTCTCTCTCTCTTGATTGTAGGTTCTATTCAGTTTCTGGAAGGCTACTGTAGGAGTGTGCCCCCTAATGACAAGAGTGGCAAAGCTAGCCTTTGTCCCCCAAAAGAGGAAAGAAGCCCAGAAATTTCTCTCAACGATTAGGTGAAAAGCCACCTCATAGGACCTCAGAGACTTCACCAAAAACTTGAGGTCATCTAATTGGATAGAAGCCAAAAAGTCCCACCTGGCCCATCAGGTAGAACAGAAGAGAACACAAGAACTAAAATGCTTTTGTGAGGTGTTTATACCAGGAGCAGACCTCTGGATCTGGCTTGAGTTTTTCTGTTTGTTATTTTACTTTTCATTAAACCTTTTTTGTTTTTAACGCTACAGCAGAAGTCATCCTGCTTATTATATGCCCCAAAAGGTAATAGCTAAGCTATCCTTGTGTGTGTTAGGTTCCCTTTTAAGGGGTTTATAAGACCTGGCCCGAGAAAAAGTAACCTAACAGGCCACAATTAGCTCACTCCAAATTTGGTCACTTCTCTTTTCGAGGCTGAGCAATCCCAATTCTTTCAGCCTTTCCTCACAGGAGAGATGTTCCATCCCTCTGATTATTCTTCTGTCCCTCCTCTCAACCCACTCAACCTTGTCCTTCCTGTGCTGGGGCCCCAGAGCTGCTGCAGCCCTGCAGGTGGGGTCTCAGCAGAGCAGAGCAGAGGGGCAGAATTCCCCTCCCTGGCCCTGCTGCCCACCCTGCTCTGGATGCAGCCCAGGACACGTGTGGCTCTCTGGGCTGGGAGTGCCCATGGCTGGGTCATGTCCAGCCTCTCAGCCACCAGCACCCCCAAGTCCTTCTCCCCAGGGCTGCTGTGATCCCCAGCCTGGACTGATACAGGGGTTTGCCCTGACCCAGGTACATCACCAGCACTTGGTCTTGTTATACCCTGTGAGGTTCTCATGAGCCACTTCTCCAGCTTGTCCAGGTTCCTCTGGATGACATCCCACCCTTCAGGTGTATGAATAGCACCTCTCAGCTTGGGGTCACCTTCAAATCTGCTGAGGGTGCACTCAATCCCTTTGTCTATGTCATTGTTGAAGACATTAAATAACTCTGCTACCTGTATGGACCCCCAAGGGACACCGCTTACCACTAATGTCCAGCCTGAGTCATTGACCACAACCCTCTGGTTGTGACCATCCACTTTCTTATTCACCTAACAGCCCACACAATTAATCTATCTCTCCAATTTGGAGAGAAGGATGTTTTGAGGCACTGTGTCAAAGGATTTACAGCGTCTGGTTAGATGACATCTGCAATCCTTCCCTTGTCCACTGATGACTCCCTCAAACACAGAAGGCCACTGGTCTGGTCAGACAAGACTTGTCCTTGATGCTGGCTGTTGCTGCTCTGTCCTCCTTGTGTCTTAGCACTGCTTCTAGGAGGATCTGTTCCATCATCTGCCAAAGCACAGACGGGAGGATGACAGATTGGTAGCTCACAGTATCTTCTTTTCTTCCCTTTTTAAGATGAGTGTAATGTTCCCCTTTATCCAGTCACCTGTGAGTTCTCCTAACTGCCATGAATTTTCGAATACTATGGAGAGTGGCTTAGGATCTATATCATCCAATTCCCCAAGGACACTTGGATGTATTACATCAGGTTCCATAGACTCATGTATACTCAAGTTCCTCAGATAGTCATGAACCTGATCTTTACTTGGAGTACAAAAGACTTGGTTCTCCAGTCCCCATCCTCCTGTCCATTCATTCATGAGTTATGGGAAGACTGAGGCAAAAAAAATTATTAAGTACCTCAGTCTTCTTCTTCTTTTACCAATTTAACAGCATTTTTTATCAGGTGGCATGTTTTCTTTCACCTTCCTTTTCTGATTAACACACCTGTGGAAGTCCCTTCTGTGATACTTTGCATCCCTTGCCAGGTTCAGTGCCAGCTTCAATAGTAGAATTGACCTTGCCTAGTTTTATTAATCTACACACTGGACATAGATCTAACTGCATCTAGAACAAAGTCCTTAAGAAATGTGCAGAACACAACATTGGCTTTACCTTTTTCTTAATAATATGCTAAAATGTTATGCAAAATGAAGTTTTGAACTACCCTTACAGGAGTCTGTGCTTTTAAAAAAATGCATTTCAGTTGCAAAGGTATTCTGTTATGAGCAACTGTAGGATGCAGTGCTTATTAGAGAGCAGAGTCATTGGAGATTAATTGCAATCATAACTCCAGTCCAAGTAACTATTGTTTTGCTTTATTGTAATGTGACTTCTAATTAAATTCTCCTGGTCAACCACCTAAATAAATTTAATCTTGGTATTACCCTTGAAAATTTAACAGGGTTATTCCCATTTAAAGGAAGAGAACACAATAGCACAAATAAACTTGTCTTTTAGCATTCTTTCTGCACGACAGGGACCCTTGCATCATCAGACCCAGACACTAGGGTTGGAATGAATAATTTTAATGGTGTCTGATTTCTTGTTCTGAGGAGAATTTACTGAGATCTACCTTAAATCCAGTATGAATGTGAGAAGGTGATTCTCCAGGTATAAGAACTGCAACAAGAGGTATAACTAATATTCAGAAACATCTCTCTTTGAAGACAAAGACTATTAAAAATTCAATTGTTGGTTGTCCTTGGAGTGTAAAATTATATTGTTCAACGATTGCAGTTGAGCATACAGTGAATAGAGAGCTAAGAAAAAATGAGAACAACTTTATTTGGTCAGTTTTCAGCATCTAGGCTTTACACACAGGTGCTGGAGCTGCAGTAGAAAATAATCCACTGCTGTCATGGACTATGGAGAAAGAGAGAATTCCTGACTCTGAGATTCACCTTTGCTGTCAAGTAAGTTGGTTGCACTGGCTCAATATCTGCATCAGGGGAAAAGAAGGTAGTACAAAGCTGGGGTAGCCCTGTAAATGTGTAGATAGTGTTAACCATTGCCTAAAGCAGGCTTAGTCAAAAGCAGCGCTTTTACACTCAAAATAATTTGGAACACTATTTTTGGTCTGGCATAGCCACTGAAAATTGTCCATCATGGTCATGCTTTAATGGTGCATCTCAATTATTTTTTTCACATTACTACTGGCTAGTGTGAAGATGTATGTTATTGTAACAGTCACCAAACTCATAAACCACCTTGGCAGGAAATGTTCCTTATAGCTGATGCAGAGTGATCTAGGCCAGGGTTTAAAGACGCTCACTTTGAAGCACATTAGAGGTCATTAAAGAAATGTTGAATGGTCATAAAAGCCTGAAACATTCAATCAGTAATTTTTACTTTAAATTGCCCTAGTAATAAAGTTTTAGAGGCAGCTTACACCACTCTGAGTTATATGCCACTCAGTTACGCAATTTTTCATGCTTAGATTATATTTGCAGCTAAGACACTGCTATATATGTGTTTATTATAGCAGGATATTGAGTTGAGAAACTTGAACTCTGCAAAAATAAAGTTGGAAATCTGTTAAGATGTTCTGCAAATCCAAGGGATAGAGTTAAGGTGCTCTAAATCAGGCCCAGGAAATTTAATCTTTACCTAAGTACATCTTTGTATATTACTCTGTACCTATTTTGCAGTCCACTGATCTGCCTCACATTTTGTACTGAAGGTTTACCTACTCAAATGGGAATTGTTGAGGTTTACAGTGGAAAAGGAGAACATTTTGGATGAGTTATGCAGAATCCAGACTACCTTTTCCAAAGTAGGTTGCACAGTTTTAGTAAAAAAAAAAGGAATACACATTATTTGAATCTAAATGCTTGTAACTTCTATTTGTGTTTTCTTTATAGATTATAGTGGAATAAAATTTAAATGCCAAAACATTGTCCACTGTATTTATAGGTTTGGAAAGATACTAATATGGAAAAATAAAACTTGATACTTAAATTTTAATAACATCCATTGGTATTTTACAAAACAAAATGTTAACTGGCTTTGTTTTTCACTGTCATGTCCTTATTTTGTTAACATGTCTTCTTCTCTGCTATATACTTCTGTGCTACAGACCCTAAAAGCTTCTCCTGGTTGCCACCTTCCAGAAATACACCTGTAGATCAGAGATTATTGCTGAACCTTTTCCAAGATAGGCATTCAAAGGGAAGACAAATCTAAGTGATCTTTAACTTTTAAAAAGTATACTTATCCTCTGTATTGTTCTGTCAATCTGTGAAAAAGGCTTTCAAATCTTGGAGATTTTAAGCTTTCATTTGCTTGCAATTCTGCATATTTATGAGAGTCATATGCCCCTTTCAGCTTTTAAAGTGCTTTAGAGCAATGTGTAATTAAGGGAAAAGATCATATCTAAGACTTCAAATACATACACTCTTGCAGTGAAAAATGAGATTGAAGATACTATTTTGATCTCTAATCTTACCTCTTCATTTCCAAGCCAAAATGGTATTAACTTCTTTATGTGTAGCTGACTCACCAAAGCAGCAGCACTTCCATGCCCATATATTAAATAATCAGCAGTCTATTTTTATTAATTTGTCAAAAAATAAAGATGTGGGAAAAAATCTGAGAGACATTTCAAATAACAGCAAAGAGTTTTCCTTTAAATAATTAATACCTTGCTATGACTCATAGCTGGGACAAACAGTCAGAGCAACTGAGTTTTCTTTTCTTTTTCCTTTTTATTATTCACAGATTAATTAATTAAAACCCCCAAAATGTTGCTATCACATAAATAGATACCAGCAGTAACCAAGGGGTCAAATGCCAGTCAGATGCTGGGTATTGCTTCTTGTCTGGCTGCTGAAGATGTGACAGTGCTCCCCTTCTCCAGCCATGGTCTGAGCTGGATGCGCTGTAGGACCAAGCTCCCTGCTGGTAGCCAGTGACCAACTAAACAACGTCACCTGAGCTTTCCTTCTAGGATACAGGTGTAATCTGTGTGGTGGCCTTCAAGACATTTCAGAGGGTGAAAATGATCCTAAAATTTTCATTTTCAGGAAAGAATGATTTTCCGAGAAGTCTAATCTGTGCTTCTTTTCATGGAGTTCAGGGTGGCAAGGACTTATTTTTTCAGTTTAAAGCATTCTTTCAGTGTTACGTGATGTTTCTGTCTTTCTGGGTGCTTAACATATTTCCATAATAAACACAGAATGATCACACAGTTTGAGTAGATGATTGTTGTAGGTCTTTTCCAACTGAAATAATCTATTAGAAATTAAATTAAGCTTTTACTGAGCAAGTAAAATCTGGCCCTGTGGAGTCAGCAGCTGCTCTTAATTTTATATATTTTTCTGTTTTTTTAAATTGCCACAGAAGAGCATCAATAAAGTGAACTAATGCTGGTCTAAAACATACACATGTATTTTACATGGTTAAATTTTAGAACATGATCTGACCATGTTTTTTGTTTAATCTCTGAATGTATTTTCTGCTAGAAAAGCACTGCAGATAATTGCTTTAAAATGTCTATTACAGATGGATTCACTGCACAGGTTATGGTGTCCTCCTTGAGAATCAGTAGGAATACTGTACTGAAAGTGCTGAAAATATCTATCATTTGTAGATACCAAATATTAACTCTGATTAAATAATTACCTCACTTTTCTGAAATTTCTATCAAAAAATCAACAGTTGTGACTATAAGGTCAACATACTACAAAATTATAAGATCCTAATTCTTATTACCATCTATGCCAAATTTTTAATACAACCATGAATTCCTTCTGTAATCTTTGCTATACTTACCCAATTATCTCGTATCCAGCATAAACTCTGGTTTTCAGATATTACCTGCAGTACGTGAAAGCACAAAAAGGCAGGATTGATATTTCCACACACTGTGAGAAAAAACAAACCAAAAGAGATGTTGCATAAAATATTAAGGCTGAGGAAATGGTGGAAGACGTATTTCATTTAGTTAATGAGGACCAATTAACATACCCTCACATTAATCTGCATGCAGTTTGTGATATGGGACAAATTTGTGCATGTAAGAAAAATGAGACTTCTGCCTAAAAGGGTAAACTGTTTCAACATCTGTTTTCAACATGAGCACTGCTCTAGAAAGAGAATACTTTAACCTCCATGATAGCTCTCCATCAGCTGGTGTAAATTCCTTTTCTTTTTATGCTGAGACATGCCTTGACATCTGCTAAGGATTAGAGTAGCTTACAGAACTCCCTACAGAACTAAATTGAGTTGTAGTCAGACAGAAGCTCCTCATTTCATATGAACAAGGCTGAGCAGAAGACTTCAAGGCCACTTGCCAGCATAGTTTTTCAGTTGCCAATGGCCTGCATGTACCTTAAACTACTTTTCTCATTTTCTTATTTTCACCCTCGTCTATTTGGAATTTAAAGTTCCCACTATTGCTATTGTGCCAGAAAATAAAAGAACAACTCTTTTTCAGCCAGTGTCAGATGGAGAGGTAATAATGTGGATTTGGTGGTGAGAGTTGCAAAGTTCTTTTCTCAAGAAGCTAACTAAGGCCTTGTCATCTTGGGTCTCTGTCTCACCATTTTTCCCTCATCCTCTCTGCTTTTTGTGACCCTATACTGCTTGGTGGATCAGATGAGTAAGCAATGAAGTTAAAATATGCGGACCTGGAAAGGGTGAAACTAAATGCCTCACATGCTGAAATTGTCACACTCACTTATCCCTTTTTCATTTTACTGTGTCGTTAGGTTGATCAGCACTAGGTTAGAACCAAATGAAGAATAGTGACATTTTGGAAAACTCAGGGAGAGTTTCCAATGTGATCACTTTGGCCTCAGAGCCAGTCTTGGAGGATCTTTCTGGTAATCACAAGGAGAAGTAAAGTAAGTAAAGTTGACAGAAAATCAATTATGGAGTATGCAGAATGAAGACCAAAAGGAATCATAGACTCATTTGGTGAGTACCAAAAAGTAAATAAATGTGGAACCAGATGTAAGGTGCGCAAAGGGAAAATGCAAGGCAAGATGGATCATGAAAGAGAGTATTAACTTCTAATCTCTTTCTAACACCTTACTCAGTGCAACAGTTTTAACAGAAGTTAGGAAAACATTTTTCTTAATTTTCATTGCTTCACATTTTTTTTTTAGTCATAGGTTGTGCCACTTCATATCTTTGTTTCATTCACTCATCTCATTTTCTGTCTCATTTTATTTTCTTTAGGTCATGTTTTGACAGGCACTAAACATAAACAACTTGCATCAGTCTCATTGCATTTGTCTAGTACTCAACAAGGAGCTGATCTGAAGTTCCCTGACATTACCATCAAGGCAGGCAAGGGACTGAATCCTACACAGTGCTCAGCAGCGTTCAGAGACTATGATCCACTGTTTTAATAAAGTGCTGTGTTAGTAGCTGGGCACAGGAAGCCTTGCCTATTTCCATGTCTTATTTAAACATTATCAAAAATACCTTTTTCTTATAGCTCTCCATGCATCTTTCACACACGTGGTGCCGTGCAATTTGCTGGACCATTGATTGGTACATCTAATAATCTAAGAGCCTCCTGAAGCATTAATGAAGGTAGCTTCCATAGAAGTCATGACTGCTAATACACAGTCTATGTAAGAATTTCTACTGGTGTTGGGGGAATGCTATAAGATATAAAATCCTGTGGAAATCAAGTAAGGAATTTAAATTTAATTAATATAGGCTGCTCTTATGGGCTTTGATAGGGGTGGGATATGGACATCTGTTTTAGCAAGTGTATGTGTAAAAGGGAAATCAAACTTGATATTAATTCTGTATGCACCAAAGTGACATGGATTATGGACCAAGACTCCTCATGGGCATTCATCTGTTAACACTTTGTTGAAAGAAAGGTGCAGCAGCCTGTCTTGCAGTACAGGCTATCACGAAAGTGAACTTGTAGTCATGATTCATGAGAAGACCACACGGCTGGAAATTCTGGAGACCAGATATGACATCTCTGAGGTATTTGGGGTCACAATGCAAAAGTATTTGCTGGCTGAGGATGGCAGCAGCAACTGCAATAGATTTGTAAGTTACCTTGCTATAAATGTGTAAGAATTTTCTGAGAGCCAAAAAAGACTAGAAAAATGCTGCTGAAAATACCAGACATTGCAAATTTGGTTCTTCACATTGTTTTTGCAACAGTTTTCCCTCAAAAGGATGAGGGATCAGGGAAGACAATATTAAATGCCTGCAAACAGTTTTACTTCAACATAGTGTACTTTGTCTCAAATGAGCAATTAAGTTCACACTGCTGCTGTGAGGGTGGTTGGTGAGTCCAGTCCTGGTTTCTTTTAACAGATCAGAAGTTGATGGTTTCTGTTATCCTGCTCCCCAGATCTCAGCAACTCTTCAAACTAACACTTTCTTCAACCTTAATATGGATTTCCAGGCCAGGTGTTAGGTTAATCACCCTCTGGCAATGGAGGAAAGTCAAATATGGAAAGAAAAATCAGCAAAACCTGGGCCACCCACTAGGAGACAAAGGGTTAGGAGGAAAGTTCATGTATGGATAAAAATAATAAGTTTATGGTATGATAGGCTGTGTGCAGACCTGTGTATGTTCAGCTTTCCAGTGGCTCTAATGTTGTGCTTAAAGATCCCCTCCTGATGCCTCTATCCATTCATAATGTTGACAGCTCATGATGGGATCTTGGACAGAAGGGAAATCTGGTCAGGCCGGATGCAGTCACCCAAGATCAGCACCACAGCTGGCTGAGCCAGCCCACAGGCAGGGCTCAGCTAGAACAAAAATGAAAATATCAGGTTTCACACGTGGCAAGATGGATGGGCATTGGAAGAATTTACTTGGAGACCTTGCTTGTCCCCTTCACAGATGAGTTTTAGCAGTGTTTCTTACTCTTCTATTTTCTATCCATAACCACTTAAATGTCTGAATGTCTTCAGCCCATTCATTTCTCAGAAGGGTATAGATAGTCTAATAAATCAATTGCTCTCCCAGTTTTTGTCATATCTCACTTCATTTTCTTTCACAAAATGAAAGAGAATTTTTAATGGGAAAACACTTTCCGGGGTGTTGCCAGTTGGATCACAAGTTTTGGAAAAACAGAAAAAGTCTGGAGGTTTTTAGTTTCGTGGGGGTTGTTGGAAATACATTTGGTTAGAACCCAATGAGACAATTTTGCAAAATACCTCTCATCTTAAACTTTATGTGGATTTATAAACACTAGAGCAATATTTTTGTACTACTTCCATTTCAAATATCTACCACATGCACCAAGAAACTTGAATGGACTAAATGTTTCTGTAACATCAAATGAGTTGTGTATCTGATTTGCACAGGGAAAAGTGATAGAAGGAACCTAAATATTTATTATAAAAGTATTGAAAAGAAATTACCTGTGCTTCCTGTATAGTTTTCAATAAGGATTCCAACATCAAAGGCACAAAAATCTGTCTCATGCATATATGCACATAGTAACTTTAAAAATAGAATACTAATTTTTTAAACAAAACAAAAATTATTTTATAAATTAAAATATATTCAAAATATAGTAACGTGTAAAATTTTAGTGATGTCTACAAATAAATGTAATTAAACAACCACCATCATATCTGATAACCCTGTGCATAATCCATTAATGAAATTCACCACTTCTATGAGCATGGATTTAACAAGCTGATTTTATTAGCTGTCCTAAATTGCCATTTTAAGTAGTTGAGGATCAGACAAACCATGGACAAATGTTGTTCCCTATTGCTTTGTGTGATACTGTGTTTATGACTATATAAGGCTCTATCTATGATCACAAATCCTGCACTCTTGCCTAATTTGACCATGTGATTGCTTTGCACAGGAATGCCTTCACAGTGTTTCATCAACTGACAATTACAGTGGGAAGAGAATTCAATTTTTATTGAATTTTATTGTCCTCAAGATCAGCTAGAATGTCCACATTCATGACATCATCAGTCTGATGTTAATTTCCCCATTAGGCTTGACCAGTTGCAGTACTGCTGATATTCCAGTGTAATTAAAAGTCTGAGCTATGTTGTAATTTCAAAGTGAGTGAAAGGCTTATGGTGTCTCTAATAATGAAATTTACATTAAAAGAATAATTAAATCCTTAAATTAATAAGCCCTCAGTGATATTTAACATGAAGCCTCTAGGTACCAAAAATGATGGGAACATAAATTTGCTTTAAGTGGGGGCCCTGGATCTTCTCTCAGTGTTTATAGCAAAGATGGGAAGGGTTGTAAGCAAAACGTTAATCAGTTAGCTGAAAATATGCCATCAAGAGATGCATTAGAATTTAAAATCAATTGAGACAACTGCATTAGTAAAGATTAACTTTTCCATGGAAATGAACTGCTGTCAATCAAGTTGACCTGCAACTATAACTGGCATGTAGGGCACCCCCTCTACCACAGGACTTGGATCTTTTATTATTCAAAATCTATATTAAGTAATGTTTCAATACAATCCTTTAACCTCCCTCTTTTAAATGTTCTACTTTATGTGCTAAAGAGACATTGATTACATGTTCATTAACCAAATGGAAAAATAGAAATGCAAATGGAAAGAGAAGATAACATACTATGCTCACAGGTCTGCTAAAAACAGATAAAGGTTTAAGAGCTTCCTGACCTATTCTATGGATATTCCATAGCTTTTATTCTATCTTTGCTGTTTATTCTGTATTTGTGATGGTTTGGTTACTTCTGAGAATGGATATTTCATATCACTTTAATCCATCCCCGAAGAATAAGAATTATAAATAACAGACACAATGTCACAAAAACACTAAAGCAAGCTGGCTGTGAGAGCACACTCAGCAGAGCAACTGCATTCACCTCAGCCACCACATAAATACCTTACAGTACAGTGGAAGCAGGGTAGTGGCCACCAGGCCCCCACCACATCTGTAAGATGGCCCATGGGTTTTGTGTAAGCACATGTAATGGTTTTGCACATTTAAGAAAAAATAAATTAAAATCAGCTGACAGAAAAGCTGTTCTGCAGTCATTATGATCATCCTCTCCTGCAGTCTCAGTTCAGTTTAAATGCAGACTTATCTCCCCAGCTCCTTTCATCAGACTCAGGGAGTCAAACTTCCTGGCTTTTCCTTTCTTGCCCAGTCTTTCTATTCGCAAACATAAACCCCTGCTAAATATTAGATAAGGAGAGAGAAGTTGGAGGAGAATAGTGGAAGGAAAACCTTGGCTCTCATCAACCCTTGCCCACACTCCTGCAGACCAGTGGAGAGGTATCAAAGTGGAGGTGGTGGGCAGAGGGAATGCTGTTCTCTTGTGAAGGAGCAGCAAAGGTAAGTTCAACATTTCTGGGGAATAGGGAGGATCAGACATGAGGAAGAATTGTTAGTACTTCTCTGGCCACCTCTGAGCCCAGCTTTGGCTGTTCCCAATCTCCTGTGAGCCCTGCAGCCTCTCAGGTAACTTGTGGTTCCTTAGCACTCTTCCCTGGCTCTCCTGCAGAGCCTGCTCAGAGCCTGCATCTCACCTTCAGCCCTGGAGCTGCCTCTGACAACCTGTGGTGTGTGGAGGTTGAAGCAATGTGAGAGAGAAGGCAATAGGCACAAAAACAACTAAAGGGCAAACAAAATATCTGTCTTCATAATAACTGAGAAAACAGATTTAAAGGGATGCATTTGGGTTTAGCGAGCTATGCTTTAAAGCCTTGCTGTCACACCAGGAATGAAATGTTGAAAGTGAGCATGTACTTGATCATTTCCTGATATAACACTATGCTGAAAAAACATGTACCAAAGAATATTGTCTGACTTGCAGTGTATGGACAGTTATTATTTTTTCTTTAAGCGTGAATGAAGGAAAGACCAGGTGTGTAGTTAGCTGCAGAAGCTGGAAATAGTAGCAATTTTGTGAATGTCCTGTAAGGTTGTGTGCACTATAAATACGGGCAGATGGATGAATGTCCTTTATTAGTTTGATTTTCTCAGATATCTGGTCCAGATATTTTTTTTTTTAAGCTTTAAACAAGATATTTTGTAAGAAGCATGTATCAAGAAACCTTACTGTATGGCAGGAAAGCTCTTAATGTTTCTAAATATTTTTTCTTCTGTGAGAAGTGTTGCATCAAAACCACAGTACTCACAATGGGAGCAGGCTACAAACTGGGTTGAAATTACTACAAATATTGTATCTCTCTTGAACTATACTAGAGATTCCCAGCATGATTATTTGCAAGAAAGATACTTTTATCAATGCTGGAAGCCAAGCCCTTCAATTAATTTAAGGGTACCATAGAATAAATTTTGGGATTCGAAGAAAATAATGGAGAAAAAAATCAGATTAATTCAAGAAATGGTGCTTCCAAATGTTTCAAAATCATGTGGATTTCTTTATTGTCTTATTTGAAGACTCCTGGCCCTCTCAGCCAGGAGAAGTGTCTGCCTACCATTGACACGAAGGAAGGCTGAGGGCCAGCCCATCTCTCAGCCTGAGGCTTCTTTGGGAAGCAGTATCCAAAGACCCCACACAGATTCATGTAGAACCTATCCTGCAAGTAGGATAGGTTCCTTTTTTGTGCTATTAGATCTGTGGGGCAGAGTATGGTACTAGTGGGCAAAAGCTTCAATGCAGTTAAAGATTTGGCTTTTGTGTTCTTTACCTATGTTGTTAATGTTCAGTAAATAATTGATATCTTCATGCAAATGGATGAGTTTTCTTCATCCACAAGTCAGTGAAACTGTAAGGATCAGGTGCTGTAGGTCTTTCTGTTGCTATAGTGATTCAGGCTACAGAGGTTTTCAAATCAGTAGGGAGATTATCCAAGCTGTCAAAGTGAACACAATCTTTAAGATAGCTGAAGAGGTCAAGATAAGATCTGAATAGTGGCAGGGGACCAGCTGAATGCAAGCTGTTCAGTTTCTGGACAAGTAGAAATACTGCTAGGATATAAATAGGAAGAAGAGCCCTGGGGTGCTGTGTAGAGGCAGAACACCTGAACTGTTAAAGTTCACTTGTGGGCTGATGAGTCCAATGACACAAGACTGTGATTTTGCAGGGTCACCTGAAAATACACCCAGGAATTCTGCTAGTCCCAGCTACATTCCAGCTCTGGATATAATAAATATATATTTGCTGTTCCTCTCTGCCCTTGTTCAAATAGGAAAGAAACATGGTTATGTAAGTCTAGAGAAAGCCACAACATTTTCAGAGGAAACCAACATCTCTGTTGGTGACTTGGATAGTGGGATCAAGGGCACCCTCAGCAAGGTCACTGACAGCACGGGGCTGTGTGGGGCAGTGGACATGCTGGAAGAAAGGGATGGCATCCAGAGGGACCTGGACAGGCTTGAGAGCTGGGCCAGTGCAAATCTCATGGGGGTCAACAAAGCAAAGTGCAAGGTCCTACAGCTGGGTCATGGCAATCCCAGATACACCAACAGCTTGGGCAAAGTGACTGAGAGCAGCCCTGTGGTGAAAGATTTGGGGTGAGGGTAGATGAAAAACTCAACCAATTCAGAAAGCCTAGGAAATCCTGGGCTGCATCAAAAGGAGCATGGCCAGCAGGCAAGGGAGGTGATTCTGCCCCTCTGCTCTGGTGAGACCCCAGCTGGAGTGCTGCATTCAGCTCTGGTGGCTCCAAAACAAGGACAAGGAGCTGCTGAAGCAAGTCCAGAGGAGACCAGGAAGCTGATAAGAGGACTGGAACACCTTCCATGTGAAGACAGGCTGAGAAAGTTGTAGTTGTTGAGCTTGGAGAAGAGAATGTTGTGTGCGGACCTCATAGCAACTTTCCAGTTTCTGAAGGAGGCTGCATGGAAGCCTAAGGGGCTCTTCATCAGGAATTGCAGTGTTAGAACAAGGACTAATGAGTACAAACTACAAGAGGGGAAATTTAGGTTACATATTAGGAAAAAATTCATTACTGCAAGGGTGGTGAGACACTGAAACAGGTTGCCCAGGGAGGCTGTGAATGTCCCAACCCTCGCAGTGTTTGCAGCCAGGCTGGATGGGACCTTGAGCAGCTTGGTACAGCAGGAGGCGTTTCTGCCCATGGTAGAGACAGGTGGGATTAAATTATCTTTAAGGTCCATTCTAACTCCTTAACATTCTATAATTCCACAATTCTACAACTCTGTATTCCATAGTTCTGTAATTCTATGAATAACCCAGCTCTGAGTAGTGGGGACACCAGGGCTGTGAGGTGCCCCAGGACAGCAAAACCAGAGACAGCATAGGTGGAGTGATATGCTACACCAAAGGAAGTTGAGAACTATGCTTAATAAAAATGACTCTTGAACATGCGGTGATGTCATTAATTAGACTACCCATATAAAAATAAGCAGATCTTTAACTTCACAGCAGTTAATGCCAACTCACTCATTGCAGTTTTTAAATAGATATAATTTTATAGTTCTCTTCTCTTCTCTCCCTTCTGCTTTAATCTGCTTCCTCTTTGCTACGGAGGTAAGTGGGAGTGGCTTAGTGCTGGCTAGCATGCACTGGCAGGTTTCCTTCAAAGGCAGCCTTTGCCAATTGTCAGAATAACTGCATGGCTGTGTAATTTAGTGGAAGGGGAAAAAGAAACAGGGAAGCATAACTAACAGCTTGAGAGCAAACTCAGTATGATCTGGAGACAGTATGATCTCCAGACTGGAACTGGTTCAAAACTGTGCTTGTACCACCACTTCCCTAGTGCAAAACTACATATTGCTTTAAATTAACTTCAAACCACATTTATTTAGAAGACCTAAAGATTCTAGACATGTTTTAAGTTAACTAGCATGAAGTTGTGATAAAAATTTTGCATCAGCATTTTGACTATTTTGTGTCAGTTTTGCAGACTCTGCATTCAAATATTAATTAGAGACTGGTTTAGTATAAAGTCATCCACCATCCACCAGGACTATTTTAATAACTTCTGTTGTCATGCAGCAAGTGCAAAACCTATATTTTTCTCTAAAACTGGTTTCACTTTTTCACATCGCTGCTTAGTTAGCAGATGATATTTAGGGAGCTCAGTGTCTTGTTTCTCCTGCCATAAGCTGCCACTGATGGTTTGGTAAAATACTGAAAACAAAGGATAAAAAATTGACATAACCTGAATGTATACTCGTTTAATTTGATGGGAAAAGTGATTTCTGTCATAACATTAGTACAGTTTATTCCTTTCCTGGCCTGTGGAAAACTCCTTGGCTGCCCTCATCCCATTAAGAGGAGCAGTTACTGCCTGTTCCAGAGCTAGCAGCATCCTGAGGGGAGAATTGCCAACATCAGCAACCTTCTAGTCTTGCTGCTTTCTGATTTTCCCCTTGGGACCCACAGTGAAATATCCTGTGTACACGCTGTGATATCCGATACCTCACATCACTGCTCAATGTGGTGAGGGTGTTGGGTTCAGCCTCAGTCTGGCAAATACACTGGAAGAATGTGCAAAAACTGTCCACGTCTGACAAACATACCAGTGGGATTATGAGCACAAATATCCCCCATTTTGGTCCTTTTAGCAATCCCAATCTATTTTAATTGCCTGATGTTGTTGTCCATTACTAAAAATTCAAAGCAATGCTGTTTGATCACAATCTGAGTTAATGAAGAGATCCTAGTGCATCAAAGTCCACTTTAAATTCTGCAGCTGTTAGGGTTTTATTAGGACTGCTTCCAGACTTGTAGTAAATTAGCTGGAATTATATTGTTTTGTGCTGTAATAGGAAAATGAGAATACTGCCATCTAGTCTAAGACTTTGGGCATTTTGGTTTTTGAGACTTTAGAGCAACCATTGAAGGATGATGCTGCTCCTAACTATGGAATGTGTGAGAAAAAAAACTACGAACAAGAAAATATGGTCAGAAAGATTAAAACTTTTGCTTTGCTGAATTGATTCCAAATATTGATTAAATAAAGAGAAGTCCAGTACAAGTAGACTGTGGGCTATTCCCAGAGCAAGGCACAGAATGAGACATTGCTTAATCTCAGGAGGGTAACATACAAACTTGCACTTGTGTTACCACAGGATAACATACAGACCTGTGTTCCTTCAGGAACCATCTGTGGATGAGCAAAAAGTGTTTTGTGAACAAAAGTGCTTATTGTGGTTTCATCAGAAACACTGGGGCCATGCATACCATGAGAACTTACACAGCATGCAAGATAATAACTACTGTGAGAAGCAAAGTAAATTAATTTGGGATTAAGGTAATGCTCATATGGTTATTGAACTTCCAAATGACTTCAAGGGCAGACTTCTGCTACAAAAGACAACAGATATAGCTCATGTTGCTAGCATCTACCCATGCTGCATGTCTAACTCTTTCCATGCCCATGAGTCTGCCTCTGTCATTCTTAGCTTTTATGTCTCTTTGAAAAATGTCTCTCTTCAAACTTCAGTTTTGACAAGTAAACAAAAACATAACATATTAAATGAAGTTGCACTATGGTAACATTCTTTCAATTTAACTGAAATGTGATATAAAATATTGTGGAGAGAAGTAGCTGCATCTCTGCAAATAATGAATAATGTATTTTTTTTACTTTTTCTTTTGGTTACAGAAGTATTTTTGTCAGTTATTTCTTCATGAAAGATAAGGAAACTTGTACCGACTTCAACTGCCACTGTAGGTCCTAGCTAGCTGGAGAGACTTGGAACAAAATAAATATGGTTTCTCAAAGACAAAGCAATAGTTAACTGTAGAAGAGACAAATCCACACATCCTTCAAAGTCTGCATTTTCTTCTTATGTGGGTTTTTTCTGCTGATATAAGCTGAAAAAATTTGTGATTTTAGTTTCACAACTACAAATGGAACTGCAGATAGCCAGAATTTTGGAACAGTTGTTCAAATGATATGTAGTCTGAGAGCTTATGTATGGAGATTTTGCCTAAAAAAAAAAAAGCAGCCGTTCTCAAAACAGGAATCCCATAGCCAAAGAAATGACATCAAAGCACGCAAGGGAAGTCCTCCCCACACAGGCAGTTTCTCAATGGCTCCCTGCACGGTGGGCAGTCGTGCTCCAGGAGGATCTCTCTGTGCTCCCCACTCACGCAGCCAGGGCAGCCCTGCCCTGTGGCCCAGGCACGCAGCCCCTGCCAGCAGCTGCACTGACCCCTTGGGCTGGCAAGGGACCCAGGGGCTCCCCGGGCGAGGAACAGAGATTGCAGAAGTAATGAGTTAGTAGTCCTGGCATGACTTTTCTTTTGCTAGCAGAATGTCGGTCAATACATGCATTTGTCACACTGTGTTTGGCATCAGGTGTTTGTGTACACACAAACACAAAAAATACCTGTGTGTATATAGGTACACAGGGAGATATGTAATGGCATCTGTCTTTCAGATTTTTCATACCTATTTTGTCTGTGTATTTTTCATACCTATTTTACTCCCCTTTTTGCACAGATTTTCAGATTTCCTGCTGATAAGTGATTTGATGCTAATGTAAAAATTTAAATGGTGTTGCACCTGAATTAGACCTGCAATCATGCTGGTATACCAGTAATCAGTAAGGTTAATTTCTTTTTGTGAAATGAAAATTGTGAAATGTAATTTCTTCACTAGGTCTCTAGAAGCACTTTTTTGGGTGCCTGTTGCTTATCTGTGTCTGTTTTCAGTCATAAGTATTCTCAGCCAAAGTTTCTACATAGTCAGTGTGAATCTGAAAGTGCTTCAAATCGAAGCACCTTCTTCATTCTGATTTATGATGGTATTTCCAGTCTTCTGCATATCTGTTTAATTTCAAGCAGCAGATATTTACATTGGCACATGTCCAAACACTGACAAAACAAGAAAATCTATATAGAAATACAGACAGGAGTTTTCCAATAAGCTTTTCTTACTATAAACACCACCAGATGTACTAGAAGAAGCTGTAGAACATTAAATATAAATAGTCATGTAATATCTTGCTTATCGGAAAAGTTTCTTTCCAAACTGAAGCAGCTCTGTCAGATTTTTTTCTTTCTTTTTTTTTGCTTTACTAGCTGTAGCTGCATATATTATTAGTCATACTGGAACATATTTTGTGTCTAATCCTACTGTTTCATTTGCATTGATGATACATGAAGGCTGTGTGGTGCCCAGATTAATGTTTTGAATCTCAATTCAGGAAAACATCCATACACCTGCTACTCATGCTATGCTTGCAAACTCACAAGATTAAGCTTTTGACACACAGGTCCATCTCTTTCCTGTTCATTTGCTCAGGACAAAAGCATGTGCTCAGATGCTTTTTTAAAATCAGAAATACAGTTACATAGTCATGGTTGTCTGAAACTTATGCTCCTACTGGCCACAGCAGATGCAGATAGATCAAAACTCTTCTAAAGAACTGGTTGTGTATAACTTTCTTTCCTGCATATCTCAGCTTAGAAGCTATAATATTAGCAAGATTTGCACATCATTAGTGCTGCTAATTTGAAAATTTCACCTCCTCCTGTAGCTATTTCATTTCACACACACAGGCTGCATGCCAGTGATCAAGCTGTGACTTCAGTGACCCGTTAGAGCACTGATTTATGTGCTCACATGGTTCTTTTATTATCTTGTTTTGATTTTGATCTGTTCCAAATTATTCCTGAGGCTCTCTCAGATACCAGCTGACCCAGGAACAGAGAGCTGACTCTTTCTTGTCCCTCCTGCTGGCTCAGACACAAAAGGTGGAAGGAGCCATGCAGGACTGAAGCACATAGATTAGCTTATTGTATAAATATCTGAATAGGTAAAATGATGCAAGAATCATTAACATGTAAAAATTCAAGAATCAAAGGAGGAAATCAAAACAGAAGGTATAAAATGAACAGAAAAGGGGCTAAATGTTTTAAGTTCCAACACTGAAGCAGGTTCATACAAGACTGAGAAATTCAGAGAACTGGAATTCAAAACAATTTCAAACCAGACAGAAACTAGGATGAGGAAATCTGACAATCATAGTGTGAAGATCATAACGAAGATCAGTGACCATCCTGCTGCCTGGAAGGACAGATTAATCTCTCTGTAGCATTGTGGACCCCCAATCTGTGCTAAAGCCGTTGTTAAGAAATGAGGTTCAGCACTGAAGACAAGCTGCTTGGTTGTCTTCAATAATACAGTGCTGCAAAAAGACAGAAAAGAGATGCAAAAAGGCAAAGTAAATCAGATTTAAAATGTTAATGACTTCAGTACAAGACGTGGTCAGGATTTTATGTTTCTCCTTTTCCTTGCTTATTTACCTTAATGTATGCCAGAAATATGTGATGTGCTCTGAAAGGGGCTGCTTCAAAGAGAAACTCTTTTCTTGTTCCAGTTTTTGTAGTTTTAGTATTCTGTCAGATCTCTGCCTTTACAGAGATCCATCCAGCATCTATAAGCATCCTTCACTTTGAAAGAATAGACAAACTTTTTGTATTAACATAGAAAGTAAACTGAGAGAAGGTTTTGACTGGACATCAGGAAAAAATTCCTTACTGTGAGAGTGGTAAGGCACTGGAATAGGTTACTCAGGGAAGCTGAGGATGTTCTGTTCCTGGTAGAGTTTAAGGCCAGGCTGGATGGGGCTTTGAGAAACCTGGACTAGTGAAAGGTGTCCCTGTCCATGGCAGGGAAATTTGAACTAGATGTTCTAAGCCAAACCATTCTATGACTCTGTGAGTCTCTGGTCCTGTGAGTCTATGCCTTTACACAGGGTTTGTTTTCAAACAGTATAACAGTCATTCACCAGATTTTTTTAAAATTAGTTAATTGCTAATAATTTCTAGTTAGTTAATTGCTAATATACTAGCATCCAGTAAACTAAAAGTCCTACAGAAAAAAGGAGACATTGTTCTATTGTTTACCTCTTCAGGTAAGCACCATGGCAGAACCCCTGGGAGACCCAGAAACTGCAAATACATCCATCCAAAATCAAATGACCAAGGTCTTCCATGACTTTCCTTTCATTAAAAAAGATTTTCTGAAATCCTGAACAATGTGGAGCAAAGGCATTCTTATTATTCTAAAATTTTGCAATGCTTTTTTTCCTGATGTGGCACATTCAAGTTTTATTACTTCCTAGCTATGAAAAAATGAGAATGTAATAATGTAAGCACGCAGAAACCCCAAAGGATACAAATGTCATTTTTCTCCTAGCTTTCTAGATTGGAAGAACTATTTACTTTTTGCTTATTATTCAGGAAAATATGTCTGCCCCAACTCTGCCCCAGCACAATTTGTACTTGCAAATAATTTCAGCTTTGTATTTCTCCCCAAGATTGCCACTTATGAGAAATATACTCACCAAAATTATTATTTTCAAATATTTTTTTATAATTTTGGTCTATGGCAAAGCTATTTTTCTGAGGTAGTGTGACATCCTGTCATGAGACAGGGCACATCCCATGGGCTATATATTCTAAGACAATTTTAAAAAGTGGACACTCTAAAATTAGTTACCTCCTCTTAGTTTCAACCAGTTGCTTTCCATCAGTAAGTGACAAATTTGAGTAGATATACATGAAAAAATAGGAGTTTACTAACAACAGAAGCAGCGACAGGAAAAAAACCAAACCAGTAAATAGTCACTAGATACAAAACTGCAAAATGCCAGGGGAACAAAGATATACCAAAAATTGCAAGGTACTGCCCACTTCAGAGATGGCCCCCTGGCTGTGTGTAGGGAAAGGAAAAATGGCACCAGACACTTTCCCAGATGGAGTCCACCATGAGCTACTGCGTGGCTTGAAAGCCAAAGGGAAAATGTGTCAGCTCTCCACCCCACCATGGCACTCCCTGGTTGACCACACGGCCTGGGAGGTGAAGGGTATGAAAAAAGAGGTGGCAGAAATAAAGAACCTTCCAGGAAAGCAGGAGCTTACCGAGCAGTTCCAGGGACAAAGATTTGCCAGGACAACAAGCGGTGCCTGTCCCTTCCTCCTGCCACCCGCGGGACTCTGCTGGTGTTGGTGCTGATGTCGGGGGCAGGGGACACCAGGGCGGGGTGACATGAGCCCAGGCACTGGCTCAATCTTCGCTGCCGATAGAGTTTGCAAATTTACTCGGAAAACAGTTTCTAGTTAATTGTGAAATGAAGTTTTTCTGAGTTGCTATGGTTGCAGATGCAGAAAGCTTCCCACAAATGCTGCCAGGCAAAAGGGGGAAGGGGCTGGCATGCCCCAACATTATAAAGGGACTGGCACCTCCTGTCTGCCCCACAATTCCAGCTCCAACTGCTCTGGCTCATAAAGAGACAGTAACAACTTTGGGACACAGATAGATATGAAATACTGTGACATTTTGGGTTACCCACACCAGCTATTCTGTCACAATATTTGAGTATTAGGATGATAGGAAGGAAGTGTCATGACTGATCTGATGCCTAAAGATTTTCAGATTTTTTATGTATTTGTAGCTTTTGAGCTTTTTAATACATATAGCTGTAGAGTTTCTAGCACCTTCTCATGCTTGAGAACAGTAGTTACCCTTTCTCATATTATGCTATATTCTTAAAATTTATCTCGTTTTTAAGGACAGGAATTTCTAACAAGGACATCCTGTTTTGCACCAATACCGGGGGAAATAATAAGATCCTGCAAAGACATAATGAGTTATAGGGCTAAGAACCTTAGAGGGACTCCAATAGGTACATCCAAGAGTGGGTTACCAGGGCAACTGTTCTCCTATTGAACGTACTGGCTAGATATGCTAATTAGTTAAACTTCTAAATATTGTGAAATTTTGATGCTGGGTGTGCACATATGTGCATATGGAAGCTTTCATTAAAAGACTGCTCTTTGTGTTATCAATCTTAATATTGTTTGGAAAGCTTTTTTTTTTTCCAGTTTTAGACAACGGATCTACAAAGAGCAGAGAGAGCACTGAGTATCCACTGAGTCTGAAGCAATGTGTCTCTGCACAGAAGAGTGCCATCAACCAAGCTCCAGGCAGCTGCTCCCTCACTGCCCCATCAGTGAGATCAGGAAGAGAATCAGAAGGGTAAAAACCTTGTGGGTTGAGGTACACACAGTTTAATAGGGAAAACAAAAGTCCCACAAAAAAGCAAGGTGAATTAAGCAATGAATTTGCTGCTTGCCATGGGCTGGCTGGTGTTCAGCATGTCCAGGAGAGCAGAGCCCCATCACACATAATGGTGACTTGGGAATACAAACTCCATCTCTCCAAATACCTCCTCCCCTCCTCCTTCTTCCCCACACTTTACATTGTGAGCATGATGACACATGATCTAGAATAACCCTTTCCTCAGCTGGGGTCACCTGTCCTGGCTGTGTCTCCTCCCAGCCTCCCAGGCACTCCCATTTCTGCTGCCATTGTGGCAATACAAAAAGCAGGAAAGGCCTTGGCTCTGTGCAAGCCTGCTCAGTAATAAAAAAAAAAAATCTCTATAGTATGAACTCAGTGTTCAGCACAAATCCAAAACACAGCCTCACACCAGCCACTGCAAATAAAATTAATTCTACCCCAGTGGAAATCAGCACAGAGAGAAAGGGTTCTAACTTGTGATGTGATGACCCATGACATGGAGATGGTGAAGTGCTTCATACTTTGAAAGTTAGTCTTTTAATCTCCATTATGAAAAACTATTTTAAAAGTGCATAATTTCCGTGTTAATGAAAGAATTGAAGGAGGGGAGGCCAAATGTATGTATTATTTATATGAATTGTAAGTCTAGGACTTGAATTGTATGAACCATGTGTTTTTAACCACACCGAATAAAGAAGTAGGTTCCCTGAGGCTGTGCAATCTTCATTTCTCAGTGAAGTGTGTATATTTTGACCTCCACTGTGCCCTGAGTGTTGAACCTCCCCATCTTTATAGGAGTGTGCTGTCTGTTACTCTGAGCCAAGATGTAAATCTACATTCATAACATCCAACTGTTAGCAACTATTCATTACTGAGACTTTGGGGTTGCTCCTCTTCACTCTTAAATGGTAGGGTTGAAAGAAATATCAGTGGTTTCTGATAGTCCCCCAACCTGCACACTCTTGAAGGCTGATCCAGTTCACAGCTAAGCCCCAATTAATTATATGCTATGGCATTACAATGACTTCTGCTTCAAATAAATATAATTTTAATGTGAATTTTATAACTGTGGGAAGGAATGGAATTAAATTATGTGCTAGGAGTCACTCAGGGACTTCATCTTGCACCCAGGAAATTCCCTGAGTGGGACTTTTGTTCGCTCTAGTATTGCAAGATCAAGTAGGCAGGAACCACAAACACAGAGGAGAGACCTGGAGCACCTGTATCCTTTCTCTGTGCTCAGATCATTCCAGCCTCTTTGGAATCATGCAGCATTGTCATCATCTGGGGAAATGGACATTAAGTACTTATTTCTGAGAGTCATGCAGGAGGAAACAGATGACAGTTATGAGAACAATCCTTAATGTGATTAATATGAGCTTACTTAATATGATTAATAAGCCTTGTATCTTCTCTTTGCATTTTTATTTTTAAATTCTGAATAACTTAAAGTCAACTGCTTGGAATAGCATAACAAATCTCTGTTCTGACTTTGTTCTTATTTCATATTTGCCTTTATCTTATAAACTACATATAAGAAGAAAAAATAGTTTCATCCTGGAACTTCTAAAATGTATGTCAACTTTTTTGATTTGTTTTAGATCTTTGTAAAAGAAAATTTTATATTTAACCCAAGCAATGTTCATGAATATGCAAGGATAACTGAAAAAAACCCAGACATAAGAACTCCTCAAAAAATGGCAGAGACAGTTTACTAATGCACTGATATGTATTTGGTTGATTCAGAGTTCATTGATCAGAAAGTGACTCCACTTCTGTGTTACCTGTGCTTTAACATCTTTAATATGGTAAATAAAACTGTTTTCAGTGAAATTATGGGCAATATTCACATTTCACCATTAAAAAAACCCAATCCAAACACCACCACAGCCACTTTCGCACTTTGAGAAAGTAACAGCACCCCACAACCACCCCCATCCCCAAGATAGTAATTCCTACTGAAACTCAGTAGTAACTTTGTGATGTAATGGTGGTTGTTGGTGTGGTGGTGATGACAAGCACATTATGACATGCCAGTAGTACAAACAGCCAAAGATGTTTTCTACCTTCCTCCAGCCAATTGCTTTTTCTTGTGCTTCTGCATAGTACAATACAGACAGCAAGACCAACATCTCTTGCTTCTTTCTAGCTGCTGCATTGCAGAGCAGCAGTTTGTCCTCTGGGGAAGTCTTTTCCTCTGGCAGAAATTATTGTTTTCATCCCTGTCACTTTACAAATTTTTTAAACTGCCACTGTTGTGATTTGTTTTTTCCTTTTGTCCTCCACATTGGAGTGTCTCTGGATGCCTATTAGTGCTCTGGGCTTAGGAGACATCATGGCCCAAAATGTCAGAAATGAGACATGTGTACAGCATAGGAATATCATTAAGAGTAAAACACAAAAAATATCTCCAGAAGATCTATGTGTGTGCGATAAACACCATCACAACATAATTATTCCTGTACTACATAACTCAAGACATTCAGCATTGTTTCTGTTGCCTGTGTTCCCCTTAGCAGTTAATATGTTTATTTCCTACTGTCTTGCTTATGGATGTTACATTTCTTGATGATTTTTGCATATAGTGATGTTTTACAGCTGTATTGCAACCACCTAAAGTATATCTGTCATTCTTACATATTTCTCCTTTTTATCTCAAAATGTTTCTGTCTTTGGGGATTTTTAAAGTATGTTCAGAGTAGAAAAATAAATGGATGGATCTTAAGTTCTTTCATGTACTATTATTTTCACTATATACTTTTGTTTAAAGATACTGTTATTTACAGAGAGATACAAAATAATTGTTATAAGTGTGTGGAAAACAGTCTGTTTTTCTTAAGAGTTCCAGATTTCATCTTATGTCACCAATGACTTAGGAATGGCAGCAGCAATGATAATTAAACTTAAATAAATACTAAAATTAGCTATTATGACCACTAAGGGAGGTCTCCAATCCATAACTGATGCAGCAAAATCTAACTTGCAAAAATCTGTAAAAGGAAAGCAATGAGATGCCTTATCTGTTGCCATAAGTTTTGGTCAGGAGTACAGAACACTGCTTTGTTAGTTTTTATGGTCACAATGTTTAAGAAATAAAGAGAGGGTATCATACTGAGAAAATCTTGAATATTGGCAGGCTTTTAATAACAGATAAACTGGTTAATGAAGGATGGTTGCTGGCTGTATTTGCTTATAGAACAAAACTTAAACGTATTAAAAATCCCATTAAAATCATCATTCTCTATTTTCGTACAATAATTTCAGTAGAAAAGGATTTCTGAGGTAATTTGGGCCTGCTTCCTGCTCTTAGCAGGGGTAACATTAATGGTCAGGTTGTTCATGGCTTAGCCCACTCAGATGGTGAAAACCCTGGAGGACAGATATTCCATGATCTCCATGTGTGATTTTTTCTCATTATTTATATGATGTCAATCTCCTCTTTTTTGTTTCGAATTGAATCAACCTTTTTGGAAGACAGACTGACACTCGACTTTTTCCTGTCTTTAATGCTGTCTTCTCACTGTACGAGGACAGTGGGGAAGGGCAGCTGCACCCCCAGACCAGCAAAATGTCACATACAGTACAAGAACTTGTGCAATCATGTGTTACAGACTGCAGCCAGAACACTGGTAGGGAAACAGCTGCAGAGGGATGTGTTTCTGTATCTACCTGTGCATAACAATATTGAAAAAGCAGGTTTGATTGCTCTTACTGTAAGGATTTCAGGTACAATGCAGAAGGTTCTACAGATTGTCTTATTTTGAACAAGTTTAAGAATAAAGTTCACCTCTGGTTTTTCTCTGTGTTCCAAAAGACCTCTCTCAGAAAATCTTTTGAGATTGTGTGTATTGCAGAGAGAGATATTTATAAGTTCTGCAAAGATGTTCCATAGATTGGTTCTTTCAACAAGCTGTATTCCTCCAGTCCAGCACATTAATCACTAGCTGCACTTTATCAGAATTTGGATCTCCAGAGTAATTCTTGCAGAGGTAGAATTACTACTGAGCTACCATGTGAAGGTGGTTGCTTATAGGTGAAAGACACAGTTTTTAACTAACTTCAAGTCTTCAACATAAAAAAAACCCCCAAGTCCAAACATATATGCTGGCTGATGTTCATTCTGATTTCATTGTAAAAACAGTGCAATTTCCAGGAGCTACATATCCTTTGTAATAGGTTTGCAATTTTAAGCCAAATTTTCTCTATATTTTCACTTGAAAAAAATATGAATGTCATTTGTATTGCATGAATCCAGTGAGGATGATAAAAGGGATAGTAAGAACTGCATGGTATTTAAAAGAGTTATCCCTTGTGGGTTAGGGGGGTGAATAAACATAAGAACTGAGAAATGGAAAAGTCCAAGACCTCAGCTGATGTAAATTGGTGCTGATACCAGAAGAAACTGTGCCATTTGACACCATCTAGATTCCAGTGTTACAGAAGAGTATGAAATAAAAGGCATAAGTAATTGCTTTTGAAAAGTAATTTGTATGCTCAAATCATGGAGATAGGTAAAGTGAAGTTCTGTGTTAAAAAGGTGACATATTTCTGGTAATGTTTCTTCTTTGTGGGGATTTACAGAGAATATACAGAAACTAAACATAGCCTTTTAAAAAAGGAATAGTAGAAAAATACAGAATTTAAACTAGTTACTCTGAACTCAGCTTCTGGGAATATTAAGAAAAGATTATGCAAGCCAGTCAGTCGTGGCTAATTTTCTCTGACAGATCTAGTGGATTGTATTGGATGATAAATCAGAAAAGACAAAAGAATAAAAGGGAAAATCATGGTGATAGATCACAAGTTTCCAGAAGTGGAACAGCCTATAATGGAGAAAAGCTCTGTTATAATGTTGATTCCACCTAGCAAATATTCTCCTCTATCACATCCACACCCTCTTTTTGTCTTTCTTTTCTCTGTTTCTTCTCTCTCTGTGCTGGAAATTGCTACCTCCCAGGTCACAGTATTTTCATTTATTGATAGAATTTTCCTAAAATAATTTTTAAGTGTTCTTATTTAGGAGTGATACCATTACTAATGGGGGTTAGATCAGATTTGCCTGATCTTTCTTTTTCTTTGAAATGTTTTTCTCATAGACTAATATTAAAAAGGGAAATCCTTTATTTTCAAGAATATAATTAAAATCTAATCTTAAAAATATGCCTTTGCATCTTCAGATAAGCTAGTAAGTGAACATGCACGTTGTCAGAAGAATTACCAATTTTTCATAGCAATAATAAGAAAGAAGGACATACTTTTTGTTACTGATTCATATATCATACTTGCTATCTATTTTATCAGTGTTAACAATGACATTGTTTTATTGCATTTTTGAACACTACCAGATTAAATTCACATAAGGACAATGTGTAGATCTTTTTTTCCAAGTTAAAGATGATAAGATTGATAGAAAAGTGACCTCAGGATTATACTGACTATGTATTCAGGAAAATTTGTTAAGGATGATTAGTGTAGACAACTTTTTATTACACTCAGCTGGTAGCTACTGTGTAGATAGAGCACTAGGCTGACCAACCATGTCTGTGTATTTCAAAAAACTCTTCTCCTTATGAGTCAAGTAAGTTTTAACATTTTTATCAGTGGAAGACAAGTTAGAACTGAATCTGATTTAAGATCTCCAAAATTGATAAGCTGAAGCAAAAAGGAGGGCAGATGGGCTACTGAAATTTTTCCTGCCTTGAAATCAATGTAAGAAATCAATTTAAAAGGCTTGAATTAAAAAAAAATAGTTTAGACAGCATATTTTAAAAAATCTGTCTTCATACTAATTTCAACTAGCTAGCATTCTCTCCTTCTACATTTGCTACTGTTTTCCTTTTCCATTGATGTTAGAGATTGGTGCTACCTAAAACTCTGAGTCGGCATGGAGATAAGAAAGTAAAAAGGTGATAATATACAAAATCTTTATTTAGTAATCAGTGGCAAGCAGTGCCATGGTATTTTTGGGATTCAACTTCTGCTAGTGTCTTTTTGATGACCTTGCTGCACAACTCCTAGGCTTTCCAGGGTGCTGAAATCAGAGCAGTGTAAAGGCACACTTAAGTGTGATGTGAAATATTAAGATAGTGCTGTTTCCCATTTGAAATTCAAGGTGTTCCTGATGGCACTGCTTGTCTCAGCTCCAAGGAAGGAAAATGAGGATGGTGAGTTTGGAAAAGATGAACTGCATAAAATACAGTAAAAGTCAGCGTCAGTCTGTGCTGCGCTGGGCATCTGTGTGATCTGCTGTTTAAAGCACTGCAGGTTCCTGCTCCCAAGCACTGAATGCTGGTGTCCATAACTGCAGTGCATTCCTCCCAAGGCCAAGTTTTCAAAATCAGCCAACTATTACCACTTTGCAGTAGATGATAATCTGTCCTAGAGCCTCTAGTGGCTTAAACTGCTTCAGTTGTTTGATTTTGTGGCTAGTGATTAATCAGAAAGGCAGAATGATGTGAGTGTTGGTACCACATGCTTTGTTCGTCACCCATACATAGTGTAATTGTTTGATAAACTGCTCTTGAGACTGTCCAAGGTGCAGACTGGAGAAACAAATGTCATCTCCTCCTGTTGAGGAAATGGGATCTGGTACCACTGAGGGCCATGAGTAAGTAAACACTGCAAGAAAAGTTCTTACATAAATTTGTTGAGTGTCTCTGATGAACTGTAAGTACAAGTTAAGTGTTTGATGGCTTCAAAGATTCTATTTTTTATTTTAAGTTCCACAGCTCAGCATGTATTATTGATTTCCTACTTTTCTGTACAGTTATAGTAATAACTTCTGACTCAACTATTAATAAAATGAAAAAATTGAAGTTACGATAGTTGATTTTGGATAATTAAGAGATCCTTGCTGGG
Source organism: Passer domesticus (assembly GCF_036417665.1). Lineage (NCBI taxonomy): Eukaryota > Metazoa > Chordata > Aves > Passeriformes > Passeridae > Passer > Passer domesticus. Next base: position 21,335,040 of record NC_087512.1, read on the forward strand.
CTGTTCCCATTGTTTGAAAAACTATTGTGCAGACCTGACACACACATACAGGGAGAGTTTATCAGTACTTTTCAAAGCAAGTTCATCCTGGGATTTGGTGCTTGAGCCTTGAACTTGGTAATCTGCTCTGTGGATTTTTCACCATGAAAAATTGTCTAAATTCCTTATACAGTGTGGGCTTAGTCCTCAGGGTGTAAAACAACTGTGACTCCTCAGCACAGTAAAAGCACAAAAAAAATGGAGCATGTTACAAGCAGCAGCTCTCTGCCACCCAGACACCCATGTTCATTAGCCCTACCTCCACATTAATCTTAAACTGGCTCACACAGGGACTCCCTCTGCATGAGGACCATGTTCCCAAGCACTGGGACACCAGCAGGATCACATCAAATCTGCTGGAGAAACTGTTTACCTTAAAGCACTTGAGTAGCTCTGTGCTTCCAGTTAGTGATTTGGAATCAGAAAGTTGCAGAACCAAAATAAAGCTTCAAATCCTTCCACAGCCAGGCTACTTAGGCATGTATCTTGTAGGTGCCTGAGCACTCCAATCCCAAAAGAGACAACTGTCTAGGTAACATACAAGAGTTGTGTGTCCCCTGCACCTCACTGGATGTGAAGGCAGTACTTTGCTGCTGTTGCAATTGACCTGAGAGGAGGGCAGGGAGGGTGAGGGTTTGCATTGTCTCGTATGCAATGATGCCGGGTAAGTGTCCTAAAAATTATCTGTCTCTTTTGCATTTGCAGCTTGGGGGTCATATAGGGATTTGATTCAAACCCTTTTCTCTGAAATTTCTTTCATTCATATGATGAGAAATACTGTTGGGTTTCTTTTAATGTTGCTAAGAGGAATTAGGGATTATGCTTAAATTTAATCTAAAATACATTTATAGCAAAGCACATGAAAGCGAGTGTAGAGTATTTTATGGGTTTGACGTATGTGATATTATCTTTTAATATTTTCTGATGAAGAAGGAAATAAAAATTTATAACTTAAGAGACATGATTATGCTTAAGGTGGTTTTAAAGGCCAATTGGTAACTTTTAAATAACTGCTAACTTCTAAACCAATTTTTATTTAAAGTAGCTGTGTCCTGCAGCTGTCTTTCTTGATAAAGCTTGGAACAGGAGGTATTTGTGATAAAAGCTTAATGTTCACAGTTGTATCAAAAAAATATTAAAAATTGGAGTTTGCATAGTTTACTTTCAAGAGGTTTCATTTTAAAAAATTGTATTACATATGGACTCTTTATTTCTTTCTCAATTATACTATAAGTGCAGAGACAATTTAAGACTCTAAATAAACAAAGTACTACAAGCATTGGAGGACTTCTTGATTTCACTGAGGTGTTGCTATTTAGAAGACAATAGCTGGAATATTAATAGGGTTGTGTTTGTCCTGCTCCTCCGTGTATCTGTGAAGACACAAAACTTAGAAAAATTTTAAAATCACCATGACAAAATTCTTATTAATGTCGTAACAACATCAGTTTTCTGGAGGTCAGGTGATTTCAATTAACTTTTCCAGTTACGTATGTCAGGCTTGGTACAGAAAAAGTAAAAGCTTAATGTTGAAGTTGTTAGACTTCAAGTGAAGTCCTGTATTTGAAGCCAGCAGCTCAGAAATGTCCCAGAAATCTGTTTTGAAATGCATCCAGACACCTTCCATTAGACCTAGCAAAAACCCACATATTCACAGGAATATTTTAATAAACAGACATTTTAGGAAATATCTATTTATTGACACCTTAGAAACAAGTTGATAAAGATTCAGTATTTTCACTTCACATTAATTCTGGAAATAAAAAAGGGCAAAACTGAGAATCTTCCCTCAAAGTGCCTTGTGTGTATGCCCCTGTTGCAGCCTGTTGGATGCCCAGAGATGCCCACCTGCCTTTGGCAGTGAGCACAGTTGGCTTTTGGCCAGGGAAAGGAGCACATAGTGGTAGCATGATGGTGTGTGCATTCCTCCAGTAAGTCTGCTTTTTCCTAGTGTGACATCAGTGTATGAGCTTCTGAATTTCACTCCTCTATCTTCTGTCTGGAAGGATGGGTTTTAGTCTCCATGCTGACATCTTGCATACTGCTCATTATCATGCTTTGCATTTATTAGTAATAAATTCAATTCATATGTCTAATTTGAGTCTGTTTTGCTCCTGACACTATTTGGTGTGTGATCTCTTCTGGTCTTATCTCAACCCATGAGCCCTTTTTTATATTTTCTTTTCCTGTCCATTTGTGGAGGGGAGTGATCGAGAGGCTTTGGTGGGTGCCTGGCAGCCAGCCAGGGTCAACCCACTACAGGGGAAGAAGCACAATGTGAGGTTAGGCAGGAAATCCACTGATGATTGAAATTTGCCTTTGATCCCAAAGGCATGAACATCCTGAGATTGCAGGAACCAATATATTTCCTTTCCTGTTTTTCTATGTTTCTGATAGCCTTTAATCAGTTCTGTTCACAGCTGTAACTAAACAGAGTACTCTTTCATCTGTTAAATTGGGGGTTCAGTCTTCTATAGTTCATACACTTCAGTGTGTTTACAGTTAGTTTTGTCCACAAATTTATGGACATGTATGACATGTATGTCAAAAACACAGAAGAAAAGATAAAAATTCATTACCTTTTAATTATCTGGAATAAAAAGATGGAAAGAATTTTTCACTGAAAACTCTAATGAAACTTGAAAAAGTCCCATTTTGTCTCCACTGCTGTTTCTTTAAGTACATAAAGTGAAGTATGTACAATGCATATTGAGAGAATGTAATTATTTTTAAAAACATAATAATACATATTAAGCCTTGAGAAATACAGGGGAGAAATAAAAACAATAAAATTATTTCCTGGTATAGAATGATGTTTCCCCTAAGATATAGTAGAACTAGAGAAGACTATATGTTTACTCAGTCAGTGAGAAATGACCAGTCTTATTTTTCACAATTAGCCACTTCAATATTCAATGTCAATTAAAACAGTGGCAATTTGACAGAGTTGGAATACAGAATCTGACAGAGCCTGAAGGGAACATGTTTTTTGATATATTCTCCATAACAGATATCATAACACACTCATTAGTGTTGGGGGTCATACTGATTAATGTATAAGTAATGAGGCACATACTGATTATTCTGTCACAGCACAGAGGTGTTACAATAGGGAGGGGGACACAGTACACTGGATGACTGGATTAAAATATCTTTGCCCTGATTTCATCAAGTTAGTAAAATTTCACTGGAGGTTAATGGAAAAAAAATGCACGAAAAAATCTCTGCATAGATGATATTTTTAAAAATTTTCTCAAATTATCCCAGGATTTACACAGGCATTCACTGATCATTTCTGCACCATAGTCTGCCACTGATTTATTCAGTCATACATTGAGTCTAAATCATGTTAGTGTTTCAGAAGAATACCAGAATGCCATTATGCAGACTACAAAAATATAGAATATCTTTACTTAATTAAAATAAATAGATGGGAGCATATCTGTAGTGCAAGATTCTCCAGGAAGCTCTCCTGGTCCTTTTCCACCTGCCAGGATCCCTCAGGGCTATTGGCTGTGAATGTTCAAACATGCAGATTTGTCCAGCTGTTTTAAGCACTTCAACTTCATTACTCACTTTATCCCACTGACTATTGTCCTGTGCTGGCAAAATTTCCAGGGCAGATGGAGGCAGCTGAAGGACAAGAAAAGAATATGACTCTTTCTGTGCAGTAAAGCACAGAGACATTGTGCAATAAAAAATTAATATACACTAAACAGTCTTGGTAAGTTTCCAGAGTGGAAAAGACTCTCTCCCTCAGAGGGAATGTAGCCAAGTAGATGACTGGCATCTGTGTCTTCCTCAGCTTGAGGCAGTGTGTATGCTAGCAGTACAAATTTATTTCCCCAAAGACTTAAATCAAGTGAAGACACATTGCCTATCAGAGTCAATGAATATCACTGCAGGCTCACTTGAAAAAAAAAAAATAGTATGATGGAAAGCAGGGAAGGGTATCCAGAGGGAGGGCTGCACTCCCATGATCATGCAGCAGTGTCTGCTGTAGGACTTGGTTTAGCTTTGGCCTCTCTATTAAAGAAACTCAACAAAATCTGTACCTTTCGCTTGAAGGAAAGTATGAAGTAACTAACAAATTTTAGAGAAGCAATAGGAAGACCCATCAGTGAGGTCAGTGCAGACCTGCTGAACTGAGGAGAAATAATTAAAAGTTCTGGAGGAGTCTGGTGACTAATATTATTTTGACTGTTGCAAACTGCTGCCTTGGCAAAGTGAGAGCCAGTCCATATAGACCCAGAACAAGATAAAGGATTCAACACAGTTTCTTTGTCTTCAAAAATTTGTGTTGGTTATGTTAGGCAAGGCTTCATGAAGGGAAGGCCTTGTAACATGGCTCCAGCCTCTACAAGGGAGCTGTGGGGGAGTGACTTAGCTGGACTAGAGAGACATGAGAGACAGGCTGCATGACTGCCACATGTCCATGCCATGGAGTGTGGTGGCTGGTTGACTTGGGTTTGTTTTGCATTAAAACTATGTAAACTGATAACCAGCTAACTGCTTAAAAAGGCCAGGATTTTGGCAATAAAGAGCACTCCTTTGCACCTGCCTGGGGTCCCTGCATTTCTCATTACCACAATGGGTTTGACTCCTAGGAGAACAGAAACAGACTGTCTGGCAAAGGTTCTTCTCTTTACCTCATGATATAGAGATGGAGAAGAACTCAATACTCTCAACCTGACCAGAGCCAGATCCCACCATGAACCATGATAGGCCTGGAGCTGAAGCAGAACATATCTCTCTTCTCCAGTCTTAATGGTACTCATCCAAATGCAGTCAAGTGCCAATGACATGCAGAATTTGTGCCCATTTAGATATGCAGGTGAACTTTTAAAGAATTACAACATAAGTATGTAAAAATTACTAGAATGCATCCTGGATTTTTTGCAGTTGAAAACTCATGCTGGTTTTGACAGATCTTGTTTTAAACTTTAAAAAAACAATGAAAAAGTCATTGGAGGGACTGAAAAGTGAAGATAACTAAAATTATGTCTCTTTGAGAAAGAAAGGAAAGAACCACTTTGTAAAATAGATTTTTCACAAGGCCACATTTTATGGCAGTGAAACTTTATCCCTACTTTCATGAGCCAGCTGAGGAGTTAGCTGATAGAAAGCTTTAAAGTGCATTGGTATCTCTATCTCTTGCTCATACAACTTACACTTGATTGCTGTGTTGGGAGATTCTAAAGATGTCTTCCTTGTCTCACCACAGCCTACTACCTGCAGTCTGCAATGATCTTTTCCAAGTTTCTGAATAGCTTAATCTAGATTCAGTGATGTCAGTGAGCAGACCTCTGAGTACCTTACATGCTTTTGGTTTCTCTTAGCATACCAAACCCATTTACAAATGAGCAAAGTATTTGCCTTTGCATTGTGCTTTCTGTGCTTGAAAGGAAGTGCCTTTGGATCTTCTCTCTTCAGACATCTTGCCTCAATGCTTTTTTTTATTTTTTACTGCAATATGAGTCAGAATCATTATAACAGTTTTCTGTCATGAAGAAATTTTATGAGCAATTATAATCTCTAATTCCTACTTTATTACAAATATGTTATTATTCACTGTACAACCAACCTGATAAATTGTTCCCTATTTTTCACAGATTATATATCTTGCTAATACACAGTCTGACATGTTTGCTTCTCAGATGTCTTGATCTACTAATATTATGCTATAAATATCTTCCATTATGACATCTTCTAATATAAAAACATTTATTTTCTATGAAAGAATACAAAATCTGTTTATTTTTTTATTTGCTTACCATTATTTTGTGTTTTTCTTTCTGTCTGGGTAGCTCTTAAAACAACCATCAAGTTTCCAAACTTAGGTACCATTACTTGCTAACGAGGCAGAATTTCTCTCACAGGTCTCCATTCTCATGCACCCATCATAGAAAGACAGTCAAAAAGAGCACTATATACCATAGTGGTATATCATTTTGGCATTGAAATCAGAAAAAATAAAGCAAGGAAACCAAACCAAACCAAACCAAACCAAACCAAACCAAACCAAACCAAACCAAACCAAACCAAACTAATAGATTAAACATGATGTTTTAAAATTATATATGATTCCCTTTTTATTATGCTTGTATATTGACTTCCACACTACTTTGTAGGTATGCAAAAAAATTACTTATAGTAATTTTTTAGAATTACCGACTCTGATTGTCACCAACTGCTGTCACCAGAAATTTCCTTGTGGTGCTTTCAATTACATTGTCCAAAAAAAATTTCCAAATTTCAGTATTTTACATTTTCTGTTTAAAATCCATTGTCATGATATTCCAAACACAGTTCTATGGACTCCTGAGCCCCAATTAACACTCAATCTTCTGGGTACTCAGTAAAACTGAAGAGCAAATTTTAGTCCTTTGATGTTGATTTGTAACTTCTCCACAAGAAACATCATCACAAATGGCATTATTGGCCTGTTGTTGAAAGACACTCCAGAGGCAAATGATTTAATATGCTTTGACCCTCAGCTGCATTTCTCTCAGAAGTGACACACAGTTCCACGCAGGCTGAACATATCACTTACCCAGGCTTCCCTTTCCTAGGCTTTGTAGGATGCATTTATACTGACCAAAGAACTGCAATGATTCTATCAGTCTAATCCTGACTTAGACCTCCAGTGCTCACCATTTGTTTTCCTTTGATCTATAATTGTCAGTGTAGAAATATTTTCCTTGCTTGTTTGGTGGCTGACAGCAGGATGAGATTCAATCTGTTCTACCTGAATTGGGATGTGCATTTAAACCTGATCTTTTTACCTTCCAGGTGTACAGCAGATGGCTACAATGATTATAAGAGATGCTGATCTAAGCAAGCCCGCAGTGTCAGGGACCAGAGTAGAACCAAGCTGACATATATGTTTTTAAGACACCGTCTCCTTTCGTTGTGTGCTGTCACAGAAAGGTTGCTCTCTCTCGTATGCTCAGTTACTTAGATTTGAAGGACTACTACTACTTCCATTGTGTTAGAGCTGACCTGGTATACTACTTCATATTTCACAATTATTATTATTATTTTCAATTAAATTTAGTACTTGGATCAATTTTACATGAACAGTAATGAAACAGAACATTTCCACTTATGCCATAAGTTCTGGCAACTTTCTGTCACCTTTCTTTTCCATATTTGATGAATTTATATTAACAAAATGGTTAGCTTTCCTTGGATCATTTTCATTTTCAGTAATTCCACTTTGAAGAAAATGGCAACAATTCTGTCCTTTTGTCTCCTTCAGCCTTAGCCTGGACAATCATTTTTAGCTTTGCTAATGTGAGATCTTGTTGAATGACCTCTTGAAGCCCTTGGTGTCTTCATTGTCGTGAGGACAGTACTTTCATGATTCTTTCTGGATGATGTTTTTTTCTCTCACAGATTTTCAGGTTTTAAGATTAATTACATCTGCAGTACATGTTTTCTTTCTCTGCTGAAAATGGTAGCCAGGAATATAATTACAACAGGAAAAGGTAAATGCTGTTTACACATTTACTGAAGTAATTATCAAGGTAATAGCATAGCAGTGGTCAAATGGAGTACAGTAAAACATCCTTGCCTATTCCTTTTAGGCTTTTCTCTTCTACCGTAAACTTGTGTGAAAAGTCCGTTTAAACACTGTGGTTCTGATCCCTAGTGTGGGCTTTTCTCTTTTGTTCTTTCAAACCTCAATATGTGCCCCAACTGAGCTCTTTAACTTAGGTGTGATTGTAGAGAAGGGAAAAGGGTTTTTCTGTAAACCCTTCTGGTAGGTGCCCAGGCTGGAGTGTTCCACCAATCCCTCTTGGTCTCTTGTACCCAGATGTCAGGCCCAGGGTCTTCAGAGCACAGGGAACAAAACACATCAGCTTACCAGTTTCTCTCATGTCTCTGGTGTTAATTCCTAGGTTGAGGGCCATGTGCAGGCTTTGGATTGCATTTTTGCATTGTGTTAGTGCAAAATTTTTGCTTGTTTCCAGTACATACTTTTAAGATACAACAGAATATATCTTGATATGTAAGTGAATACATCCTGAGATATATTTAAATTGCTGGTAAACCACCCTACCATCCTGCAGAACCTGATACTTAAACTTGTGATTCTGCTACTGTGATTATTTTTTCCCAACAGGAAGATGTTGGGAAGACATGGCCCTGCTGTTTAGTCTCTGCTGAGAGATCACATATTAACAAAACCATTTAGGTTGGAAAATACCTCAAATGTTATTGAGTCCATTGCTTTGACCAGTCATCACCATGTCAACTAGACCATAGGGCTAAGTGCCATGTCCAGTCTTTCTTTAAATACCTACAGGTGTTAATAAATTAATCACCTGCCTGGGGTGATCCAGGCCTGGACAAACCTTTCTATGAAGAAATTTTTTTCTCATGTCCAACCTGAACCTCACCAGGCACAACCTGAGGTCCTGTCTCTGGCTGCCTGGGAGAAGAGACTGACCCCCACTTGGCTACAGCCTCTTTGAGGCAGTTGTAGGGATTGATAAGGTCATCCCTGAACCTTCTTTTCTCCAGCTCCTTCAGCTGCTCCTCACAAGACTTGTGCTATAGACTCTTCCCCCAGTCCATTGCTCTTCTCAGGACTGACTCCAGCATCTCAGTTTCTTTTTTGTAGTGGTGAGGGACCCAGAACTGGACACAGGATTTGAGATGAGGCCTCAGCAGTGCCCAGCCCAGGGGGACGGGCACTGCCCTGATCCTGCTGGCCACACCACTGCTGATCCAGGCCTGGATGCCCTTGGCTGTCTTGGCTATATAGGCACACCCTGGCTGATGATCAGTCACCATCACCACCAGCACTCTGGGCAGCTTTCCAGCCACTCTGTCCCAGCCTGTGGAGCTGCCTGGGGTTGTTGTGACCAAAGAGCAGGGTCCAACTTTTGTTCTTGTTGAACCTCACACCGCTGGCTTTGGCGCATGCTCCAGCCTGTCCAGATCCTCCTGCAGAGTGCTCCTATCCTAAATCTTGCCTCTGGATACCAGGTGACAAATGAGGCCAGACATCACACATTTCAAGAAATAAAGGCATCAGTCTTCACGATCAAGGACAAGCAGCTCACTTCCAATGTGGGACAAGAATTGTGCTGTCATGACCCACTTCGGCAGATCTTCAGATATGAGGCAACCGCCTCCTCTTTGTTTCAGTTTCTGTCTTCAGAATCCTTAGATTGATCTCTTTGTACTAGGTGCCACATCACATTAGATTTTAATTTATAATATTACAAATTATAAAGAGTAATACATTATTTATGAATAATATATGAAGTCAGATTCATATATTCAGGCAACCTCATACCAAGATTGAAGTCGCCTATGAAACTGAGATCAATAGATGACAAATATTTTTCAAATATGTATCACAAAAATTGCTGAGTAACTCTAACCTGAAACAAGTGGAGTTGTCCTACCCCATACAATATCAGCACCTTTAACAACACACTGAATTGAATCTAAGAAGTGATTGAGACTATTTAAATGTCCTCAAAACAGCTTCTGCTATTTCAAGACTATCAGAATATCATTGTTATGATATTCCATGAAACAACACTAGCCTATCTGCAGTGTTTGTGCCCAACAAACTTTAGTAGTATCCTGCCTAAGGTACAAAATCCATGTGTTTTCAGGCTGAAAGGTAACAATCAGTCAGCCCTACTTTTCCAACATTCCACCTCCTTTTTATGCATTTGAAAAATAATTTACACCCATATTTAATTAGGATATAAAGTTTTCTGATGTGCTAAATATGGGTGGGAGCTTCTGGGGCTGAAGGGCTGAAGCCCCTCCATAAACAAGAGTTAGTGCAAGTACAGGGTATCACATCATGTGCTGCTGCCCTGACAGTCTAACTGCAAAGGTCCTTTTAGGAAGTGCTGATTTTACTTTGATAGTATAAATAGATAACTGTAAAGAGATACATAACTGAGGTAGTTTTTTAAGTTCAAAACCAAATATCACCAACCTCTTCTATTCAGCTCTTTCAGCCCTATGATACCAAGCTTTCCCTGAACCTTGAAATATTTCCATGGATGGAAGATATATTTTCTTAATGGCTGATTGCTGCTGGCAACACCATATGTAGCATAGTTTTAAAGATTTTAGAGGTCTAAAGTATTTTTACTGGGTCTTTGGGATAAATAAAATAAGAATTTTCCTCCAAATGAGGCTGTTAAGTTTTACAAACTCCCTTGTGTTTGAAAATATATTAACAAGAATGATATGTTTTGGTGATCAGAAAATCACTGAGATGTATGGAGAAGAGTTAACACACACAGAGAGACAAAAAACATATTTCCTTAAATAATACATCACAATTTTTGGTTCACTGGTGAATGACGAATTCTTCACAGTATTTTCTTTTAAGGTACACCAAGTGAACAAATTATATAAAAACACCATAGTCATAAGAGAAACTCTAAAAAATACCAAAGGAAAAAGTATGTTCCTTATTCTTATTATCATTTTATTGATGTGTTAGTGATGTAAATGTAAATGTAAGTTATTGTACTTTTTTTCATAGACAGCAGTTCTTACTGGGCTTTAATCATTCTTTGATGTTTGTGTCAACAAGCTGAAATTGTTGGGGCTATGGTGCTTCATCCTTCTGGCTGTTTTCCCTGTTACTAAACTCTCTAAATAAAAAAGCTTTGGCTGTATTATCTCTAGACTTTCTTGTCATCAAAACAAAAAGAAAACCAAATAATTGTCTAAACTTCTATGCAAGATATCATTATGATCACTAGAAAAAAATTTGCATCAAATTATTTTCTTTTATATTCTTCCTCAGACTGAGCAGATGAGAGCCTCTTGCACCCACTTGTGCAAACTTTGTTTGAATGACTAGTTTCATGATAAACACTTGACTGTTTTGACAGTACAACAATGACAAACAAACAGAAGTACAGAAGAACAAAGAAGGCCCAAGAAAGACCTTTGTGAAATTTGTATCTTGCAAGACCCTGTAAATAGACTATAAACATAATTCCAGGGATGAGCTTACCATGTTTAATTTGTTACAAAGTCTTTTGATGTTTTCATAAATATGTTGTCAACTTGTCTAAGCTTAAATTTTTTTTAATTTTGATTTAAAGAATAATCCTATGAAATTTGAGGCAATGTTAATTAGATTATACTGATAGGATGTCATAGCATGCAGAATACACAAACATAATTATTGATCAGTTCCTCTGAGTGTGAGAGCAGGTCATGTTGGAGGAATTTATCCCTAATTTCAAGTCTTCTTTTGCTTGTATATTACAGACTTAGTATTACATAGTAACTGCTCTATTGTTTAAAACAGTTTGGCTGTAACAAGTCAGGCCAAGGACCATTCAGAATCAATTAATATAATGTTAAGTTTCATCACAGAACAAGAACCCAGACATGTGTCTCTGGTGGCTGCAGGAAAATGCTTTTTTAACTCACTTTCACATCTCTGGGACAGAGTTTGGGGTTCCCCCACTGTTTTTCTTTGGATTTTATTTACAGAACAACGTCCAATATTTTCATGAATAGTTGAACACTAAATAGTTGAATACAGAGTCCAGAGCCCTATTTTTTATTAATTAACAAACTATGGGCTACTGATACTGTTCTACATCAGCAAACTAGTTTTTTATTGAGTCTAACACTGCTTAAAAGGATTTTTTAATATCTTTGCTCTATTCATGTATTAATACATTAGCCAGCACAGTGGTGCAATTCTTAACAGAATGCCTTGTAAGCAAGTGTTGTTGTTAATGTTATACACCGAGTTAGTCTGAGATAGCTCTTTGGGGCTTTACAAGTGTTACTGATTTTTCCATTCATGATCCATCCATGATCACAGAGGAGGCCTAAATTCCATATGTGAGTAATAAAAGGATAAAGAATGTTTTTATCTCTCTGCTTTTCATATACAAACAGAATTCCCTTTATTTCCATTGTACATAAGATATAGCCAAGTATGTTTGTACTCAAAAGTCTTCTTACGAGGCTGAGATAAACAGACACCTTAAAATAATTTAGGAAAATGACACCAGAAGTGAGTCACATTTCCAGTGAACACAATACATCTAACCTGACATACACCAGAGGACAGTCTGAGCACTGCTTTTATCAAAAACTCTTCTGAGATAATAAGGGTTGTCCCAGATAAAAAATAATATTTTATCTTGATATTATTCATCTTGTTCTGAATGAGAAGGAATCATCTTTTCTTTTCTGGGTCTGTTTACCATTCAGTGATGTGGTTACCTTAAGGTGAATATATTAACATATTGGTCTTTGGTTGTGGTGCACTGAACTAGTTCAGAGTGTTCACAGTGTTCAATAGATTCAATATTCACAAATTCTGTTGGAAATATGATCGATACTTGTTGTGGTGCACTTTTATTTGTAATTCGTTTGATCCATTCCCCCCTTTGTTTAAAATGGTTCAGCCTGGAATTCCCCTTCTTCCCTGGTCTGCCCCTCCCCAGCATTAGGGACCTGACAGTCTTTTGTCTCCTCCCTTGTTACCCCGGTAACCCCCTGTCAACCCCTCCCTGAGTTCCTGTCCATCACTCACTGGCCTCTCCTCTTTTTCCAGAAAGTTCTCCCCTTGCCAGTGGGTGATTGGATCAGGAACAAGGGTCCCTCCTCCTTACCACCCCCATTCGCCCAACATTGTATCCATCATAAGTTTGTTCCCTCCCTGAGTTGCTCCCATTGGCCTCTGTATTCACCTCCCCCAAGTGTTCCACCCCCTTTATATACAATGTTCCCACCTTCCTCCTGGTCTCTTCCCGGAGGATTCCCTGGAGACAATAAAGGCTCTGGACTGTGCCCCCGAGAAGAGTCCCTCTTTTCTTCTTATTTGCTTCGTCTACCTGCTTGTCGCCGCTACCTCCTGCCGAGGCGGTTCCCGGACGCCCCTGGCGCATCTGGGAGGCGCCCCACCGCTGTCAGCTGCTGTGCCACAGCTCAGCCGGTGCGATCTCCTCCCCAGCTCGGGGGAGTAAAGAGAGAGAGGAGTTCAAGGACAGCAGCGCGACAGATACTAAAAGAGATTCATTTTGTTGAAGTTTTTTTCACATAGCCCAATCAGGATTGTCTGTTAGCACAAAATCATTTGAAGGTATCTTCACTAATACTTAAGTTTTTCCATTCCGCGATTTTTTTTCTGATACAAAGGAAGACATACTGTTGTATGGTGTCACTTCCATTGCCCTGGAATGAATACAAGTAATTAATTTTCTTCAGGTGAAACAATTAGAAAAATTATCTTATTTCTTCATTATTATTTCCTCTCAGCTGTTATCAGTAATACTTGCTATCATTGAGGAAAGCAGAGGATGCAACACTGGCCTTATTGATGAACATCACTGCAGAATAGCAGGCAGCAATTTTAGAGGTTCACAGAAGAGTAATTGCATATAAATAAATTAAAAATTGTAAGACTGCTTTCAGTTAGTCAAATAAGGTAAAAACAGGAAAGACCTGCAAATTACCCACACTGATATGGTTACTTATAGAACATTGCTCATTTAAAAGTTAAATTAGCTCACTTCTGCCTAACCTGCACTTTGCCACTCTTAGGAAGAGGACTAGGAATGTTGCAAAGATGACTTAAGTAAGTCATACCTTTGTTCAGTTAATGGTTGCCTTCTTACACTTCTCCCCCCCCCCCCCATATATGGTGTCATCTCAGTCTTTCCCATAGCCCCTTAACTCCAGCTCCAGCCACTCAATCTACCCATTCAATCAAATGTAAAATTCCTTCATAAGTCACTTCAACTTAGCAAAACCTCAGAAAACTAACCCAATTTCCTTCTAGCTTACTCAGTATTTCAGGGTTGAACAGCTGCCAGGGCTGGCACAAGATCCATGCCAAGAGTGTATAGCCACAGGAAAGAGATGGTCTTTCCTTAATTTGGCACCTCTGAAGTATTAATTTACTTTAATGCATCTCCCCAAACCAAGCCACCTAGATTTTCTGGGAAATGGTGTGAGGGGAAAAAAGAACTGGCAGTTCCTCCAGTGACCAGCAAGGAGTCATGCATGCTGACTTCCCAGCTGAAATGGGAAAAATGGGTTGACACAGTTAAATCCTGCACTTTTCATTGACCTCAAACCCAAGGGAAATCTACAATGGGACATAACGAAGATTTCTGGATGTTTAAAAAATATAAAGATGAAATTGTAGAAGCTAAATCAGAAAGACTGTGAAGATATAAAACTTGCAAGGAATGCTGTGTAGGAAAAAGCATCTCTAAGGGATGCTGCCAATAAAAGGCAGTGCAAGCAAAGAATTATTCTGCTGTCTATCAAATTCAGTGGGATTTTGACAGATAAGACAGAGAAGGGTAAAATTTTCAAAAACCTCTTGCATGTGACTTCTGTTAAAAGGTTAGCTGCAGCGCAGCAGACACTGATAACCAGTGAATGAGGTAAAAGCTCCCCCTCTGTTAATGAACCATTCACTCATTGGCTGGGCTTGATGAAATACTGAGATGCTTAAAGAACTAATCAATGTAGTCTCAGCCTTTTTGTGCTTATCTTTGAGAACTTACAGAGTACAGGCAGCATAGTGCATCACTAGAAAAGACAATAGCAGTCCTTTCCCTGGAGTGAAAATATCAGGATCTGAGAGATAATGAATGGTAAGTTTAGCTTCAGCTCCTGAAAAAGTACTAGAGCAAACATACTGCTTATTTGCAGGTAGCTAAAATTTATTAAGAAAATTAACAACAAACATCTTCCATGAGGTAACTTTTTCTAGAACAAACTGTATCAAACCAATCTAATTTCTTACTTTGACAAACTATAAATCTTTAATGTCAGATAGGAATTAACAAATATCAGTTATTTTAATTTTAACATCTTTAGTGCTTCTCTTATTCTCATACTAAACTCCCATTCTGTGGGTCTTTAAGAAAGGATTGAATGGTTCACTGTCAGAGATGTTTAAAGTACAGCTGATCCTGCCCCCTGGCCAAAGGTTAATGGAAAGCAGCTGGTGAAATCCAGTCCAGCTTGTCTGCATCTCTGATAAGTTAAAAGAGAGATTCAAATACACTTTTGCTATTCACAGCAATATAGGAAATAGTATCAACAATTAGGACTTAAATGAAGGTCAGCTTGGAACATTTGAAGTGGTTAAAAGGTACATGTGCTTTTCAAATACACAGCACTGTGAGCAGTATTTCCTATCAATACAAGTGTAATGAATTAGTGTTAACTAGGACCATACTATAATGGAGCTATTAATTATAATGAGATTTGTCTTGTTTTACTGCCCAAGTCTAGGGCTGTACCAGCTTCAGTCCAAACAACAGTACCCAGATGAGTTGCAAAAGCTTTTCCCCTTTGTTCAAGTAGACAAAAGAAATATAAATGTAAGAACTCCCTTCATATGTTCATGTGATAGCAGCTCTTCTGAATGCTTAGGAAATGTAAAATTATATAGATAAAGCAGCTTCATCACAGAGAGGACATGTCTTGAAACCTGACTCTTCTGACAGGGCTGCTTTGTCAAGACAGGGAAGAGGACAAACAAATAACCCTTGCATGAAGAAGATACTATTGTGCTAGTAGTGGTGGCAAATTGCTGACCAAGAGCAGCCTGGAGCCTAGAACTAGCTGTTGCCAAGTTAGAGGCACAGAGGTAAACCACTTTGTATATAAACTTCTCTCACATTAAATTTCTCTTCTGCATGCTGTAAATTCTGGAAAAAAAAAACCCCACCACACTCTGTTTTAATTTAATTACAATCCACTTTGTAATCATTGCTCTGTACTCTCTATAGGCTGCTCAGGAAGCAGTTTACAGACATCAAGGAGCAAAGGTTGGAGATTATGGGGAAAGTAATTTTCAATCTCCTCACGAATAATGATTGTATCAAGAGACATATTTTCTCTAAGAAATGAAGACTTGTTTGCTTTGTGAGAGGGTCACACTCAAACTAAACATTCACTTTGAGAAACACATGACCCAAAGTGCACTCTGCGCACCTACCAGCCCTGTGTGGGTAGCTCACGTAGCAGCTCATTCCAGCCCCCTGTTCTTGAGCACAGATCTTTCCCAGGAGACAAACCTAGATGAACAGGGGATTGAAGTGCTGCTATGTCTCCTTCTGGGATGGACTACAGGGATCAGGAATACTGGGGTCGCTTCTGGTGCAACAGACCAGGAAAATCCTGAAGGTGCAGTTTAGCAAAGCTTTGCAATGGCCACCCTGAGTGTCTCTGCAGATCCTGAAAGGTCTCTGTCCTACCTACAGTCCTGAAGTGCTGAAGTTATAATGAAGCATTTCAAGCACCTTGCTGTCTGTCTATCAGCCTGAACAAGCTCAAAAGAGTCCTTTTACCATTTGTTTTTCCCCTTTTAGGACACTACGACTTTTCATCTTAGTTGTTTCCAAAATTTATAATGGATAAAGACTATGATGATTATTGATGATTAAAACTCTTCTAAAACCTATATGAGCCTCCAGCTCTCCAACGAATGCTTTGTCTCCCAAGAGTAACTATAATGTGGTCAGTGGCCTGGCCCATTTGTCTCTGATGAAATTAATATCTTTATGTAAAATAAGTAAATCTTACTATGACAAGAGCAAGAATGATAAGGCTTCTAGAACTCTATAAGAGCATTGTTTAGTATGATATTGATTGACATATAATTCCTGAAGAATCATGAAAGGCATTTAATAAAACTCTTAAAGATGTCTGCAGGTTCTGAGGACTTTATGCCACTGGTATAAGCAAATTAAGGTAATGATGTGTCAATCACTGTTTTAATCTTCAGCATGCTTATAATTTTGAATCTTAGTTCATGTAGTATGGATAAAAAAATCAGTCAATACAAACAAAATGAGCAATATAATGAGCTCCTCCAGACAAGATCTGGTGAAAATCAACTACAGTGCCAAACATGAACTGTCCTTACTGAGAAAAAATTACATCATCTGTTACCTGTGTTAAAGATTTTCTCTATGCCTAAGGTATCCTTTCCATCCAATTTGGCTTCACCCTTTCAAGATGCCTAGGATGTTTATAGCTGCAAACATACATGATTTCTGAGACCAACCTTTACTTCTCAATGTTGCTCAGCATAAAAGTCTCATTTGGTAACAATGAACTGTTTCATTTGATAGGACTTTAAGAACAACTTACACTTAATTTAAAGGGAAGGAAATGGCTTGACAGAGACATGAAAATGTCAGGAAGGACTACAGAAGTTTGATTAAATTCTAGAAGCAATTTGAGCAGGAGTCTCATGACAGGAACATTCTTAATTACATCAGAAGATGGGAATATAGACACTTAGTAAAGCAGTGCATGGCTTGGAAGTCTAGAGCACCATGAAGTCTACCTTCATCTCCAGAGTAATGCAAATTACTAGGATACAAAGAATGAGAAAATGGAACAAGTGTTCTTACAAATGACAGCTTGCTGCTGAGCTGTCTTTTGCCACTTAGCTCTCAAAAATGTAAAATGTTCAAAGGCATCAGTTCCCTTTCAGGATACATAACTCATCAGGCATCAGCATTTCCACTTCCAAAGCTGAGGATAATTTTTTCAAAATCTACCCTGTACATTTAGAAATATTCATATTTTTACTTTTGTCTACATTAAGTATCTAGCATGTGTGACACAGCAAAAATATTTAGGACTCTGTGTTCCTTATATCTGGAGAGAGATAGGCACTTCATTTTGTCTCATTTCTTGGGCAGAGAGTGCACAAGGATACCACTTTTATCAGATGGGACTGTATTGACACTACCGGTTTAGCAGTGACACTTTCCCTGCTATATAAAAATTTCTAAAATCTGTTGTTGGCACATGATTAGTGTTGCTGAGTAGCACACACAGCAAGCTTGTTTGGGGTAAACATTTTTTGAGACCCTTATTAAACAGTGACAGTGAAAGCTCTCAGCATACAGCTGTGGGTCCAAGGACGATTCCGGATGTCTGCCCTGGGATTTCTGATGGCATTTCAGATGAGGAAGGATACATCAGGAAATCTCTGCAGTCTTGAAATCACGTGCAGAATATCATTCCAAGTAAGTCTTGATGGGAGGAAGGGTGAATGGAGGAAGCCAAGGGAGAGGGTGGAGGGTGTAGCATCAATGTGTGCATCACTGCCAGCAGCATTTCACATGGCAGCAGTGAGATCAGTGACACTGGCTATGCATCAGAGCATGAAAAACATGACTTTTTTCCCCTGCCTCTCATGTTCCTGCTTCTTCAGTTCATGGGAAGAGAACCAGCACCTCAGATAGGGCAGATGCAGGTTGACCTCTGGTCTGAGACTGCTTGTCTGACATTTGGTCATGCTGTATATCAGCATAATTCTCACACTGTAATTTTATTGATTTTATTAAGCTAAACAGATATATTTATGAACTTAAAGAAGTGAAAGCTATGTCTGCTGTTCCTTTCTGGGTAAGAATTGCACCTCTTGTTGTACAGAAGGACAAAAACCTTCCAAAATATTGGCATGCTGTTAACAGGGGAGTTGAGCTCATGATTCAAAAGGTAGAGATTATCAACATGTTCTTCATGTGTCTTTACCAGCACTGCTGGTCCCCAGTGCTGGTAGGTGTCAGGAACAAAAACCCAGGCTGATGTGAACACAGATCTGCTGTCAGTGAAGGCAGAATTGATATGTGAGCTGTTGCTGGAGCTAGGGGCTCTGATGATATCCCCCCAAGGGGTCAAGACAGCTGGATCGTGTCATTGTGAGGCCACTCTCCATAATCTTTGGGAAGTTGTGTAGATCAGGGAATGTTGCAGAAGACTGGAAGAAGGCTCATTCACCTCCACCTACAAGAAGAGCTTAAAGAAAGGATCCAGGAAAATATGGAGACATCCATTTACTTCAGCCCCTGGGAAGGTTAAGGAATGAATCCTCCTGGGAGCTATCACATGTCAGTGAAGCACATGACTCAGAGGAGCCAGCATGGATTCCCCAAGGGCAAATTGTGCTTGGCAAACTTATCTGAAGATGCAATCAAGTGTACCCTTATAATGTTCAATGACATTAGCAAACTGTATGAGGAAGCAGACACTTGGGAAGAGAGAGCTACCTGCAGAAAGACCTGGATAAGATGGAATTGTGGGCTGATGAGAACATTGTGAAGGTCAGTGAGGACAAGTGTAAGGTTTTGCACCTGGAAAAGCAGAACCCCAGTCCAGGAGTGCAGCACAGGCTGGGTTCTACCCAGCTGGGGAGCAGCTCTGTGGGAAGGAGCTGCTGGCACTCCTGTGGACTCAGCTCCTTCCGAGTGCCCAGAGTGCTCCTGCAGCACAGAAAGGGAGCAGATCCTGGGTGGCTCCAACGAGGGCCACACCAGAAGAGATAAAGTACTTATCCCACCCCACACAGTGCTTGTCAGGCCACACCTGCAATTCTGTGTCCAGTTTTGGCCCCTGGTGCACAACACGGATGTGGACAGGCTGAGAGGTCCAAAGGAGAGGCACAAAGGCAATCACAGGGCTGGGAAGCCTGGCACGTGAGGAGTGGCTGAGGGAACTGGGTTTGTTCAGCCTTGAGAAGGGAAGGCTTGGGGAAGGTCTTATCCCCATGTTACAGTATTTGAAGGGTGGCTATCCTTAAATACTGTAACATGAGGATAAGGCCTTCCACAAGAGAAGACGGAGAGTCACATTTTACAAGGAGGCACATGGAGAAGAGAAGGGGTAATGGGTACAAGTTACTTCTGCAGAGATTCCAATTGGACAAAAGAGAAAAAAGTTTGCAAGGAGAACTGGCCATTGAAACAATCTTCCCAGGGAAATGGTGGGAAGTTGGTAATTTCACTAGGTCTGAGATTAACTATGTAGAATTGTATAAAAAATGGAAGCAACAAACAGTGAAACATGTACAATTGTGTATGTGAAGAACAATAGTGGCGAGCCAGGAAGGGTGGGGAGGAGACAGAGGAAGAGAGAAAGGACTTTGTGGTGTGATTATTCCTAATAGTTTGTGCATTTAATGGAAAGGACATTCAATGAAATAATCCAAGAAATTTCCTGCCTGATTTCAAAACCTCTGAAATGGAGCTGCATACTTATTTTTCAGAGATCAAGGCCAGAATTCTTGCTTAGGTTACACTAAGTCCATTAGTAAAGATAGAAGGCAGTCCTTTTTAATCCTGCCTCCTCCTATAGGAACTATGTACAGGGAAAATATATGAGGTTACTATAGCGTGAAAGCAGAACATAATCAATGTTTTAGTTGAGATTTTGTTTCCTGAAAGAGAATGCTGTTTTGAATCGCTTGGGGTTTGGGTTTTTTGGGAGGGGTTGTTTATTTGTTTGTTTGGGTTTTCTCTTTTATTTTTATGTTGTTGGGGTTTTTTTTTGGTTTTGTTTTTTTGTTTCTTGACAACTGATAATGAGGTGAGAAAAGCATCAAGCAATGTCAGGAATTCAAAATAATAGAAAACATCCAGCATGTTTTTTCTGTTTCTATTCTCCTCTCCCTAGAGCATGCCATTTCTTTTCACTTTCAATGAATAATTAGAAAATAAAAGACAACTCAAGCACTGTCTTTGGAAAGCAAGTGGAACAGGAACCACACTTATTTATCATTATCAAGGTTTGAAATGACACTGTTGTCTATGTAGTTTAAAAAACCCCAAAACAGTGCAACATTTTACTTTCTTGTTAAAAACAATGCAGAAGATTTACATGTTTATTGTGAAATATGTCCTCTTATGACTAGCTGCAGATCAACTGGAAAAACATTGATTTATATGAATGGCAAAGAGAGTTAAAGGAATGTCTATTACTGGAAAAAAATATACTGTGAAAATATGGCAGTAAGTAGTAGCTGCATGCAAGTTTCAAGGCTGTTTAAGCATTCACATAATTTTAAACACAGATAAGAGACAGTGTCAATGTACACACTGGGACTGTGCTTTGCTGTTGGAAGATGAGCACAATATTTTACTCTTGCTTTTTATGAAAAAAAAAAATTATAAAGATTTTTATAAAGACTTTTGAGACTTTATAAACCCATCTTCTAAAGTTGAATTTAATGATGAAAATATTAGGAAATAGGAATATGCATAATGTTGTTTGGGCAAAAGGAAAAGCAAAGTACACATGACCAGAGGAAATATTTCATTTGCTGAATACCAGCAATAAAGGTCCTAAAAGAGAAAGCCCTATATAGCAATCTAACATGCTGATTTTGAAAATTTCAAATTTTTACTCACAATGCTCACAAATACTCATAATACTCAATACTCACAAAACTGCTTCTCTGTATTACTTACAGGAGGAGAAGTATTATATCTATTCTTGTTTTGGCATTTCAAGCCAAAAGAAACACAGAAATACTTATGTCTGATTTTCCCATGGATATATACTATACCCATGAAATAATTAATCCCACAGATACTGGGTTTAAGACAGTACAAAATACACTGTGCAGAATTTTCTGTATGTATTTTATTCAGTGTTTTTTCTTATCTTTTCTGATTGCCTGATCTTTCTGAATAATTTTTCATCCTCTGTGATTTTACTAGGCTTTGAAGATGAGGATTGTGGTAGAGTGACAGTCTGTACTTTCCTTAGTAAGCAAAATCAAAACTATGATTTCAGTGTATGAAAGAACTCATAAATGAAAGCTGACTTGGCTTTGCATTGCAAAGAAATGTATTTCACCCTCTTACCATTTTTTTCCTTCATTTATTCAATGAATAGAACAGGAACAAGAGCAGTGGCCTTTTTCACTACTTTAAATTTGCCCAGACAGTGCCCCCAAAATACAGAAACAATAACCTGTTTGTTGTTTCAGCTTGCTGTGTCAGGAGAGGTCAGCTGGGCCTCCACCTTCCCAGGAGAATTCTCTTGGTCCTTGGTACTTTAGAAACATTCAAAAAGTGAAGTTTGATTTCACTACATGGAGAGATGCCATAGGAAAAATTAACATGGTCGAAGGCACATCAAAATTTCAACATATGTTCTGGTAGCCAGACTCCCTCTGGGCTGACATAGCAGTACATGGTTGTTTAACGGTTCCTTAATTGAGCAGAAAATAAGCACAGTCGTATCTATTAGCTGGAGGCTGAAGGCAAAGAAATTCACACTGGGAAAAAGCTAACATTTGTAAAGGAATACATAGCTAAATATTGAAATGCTTCACTGAGGGATATGATGAACTCAGTATACTAGCCCCTTTACATCAAGACCATGTGATGCTGAGATTCTGGTACAATGCTGATCATAATGTTTTACTTTAAGCTCTGTGAGTCTACAGAATTAAGTTCATGGTAATTGTTAATTACATATAAGCAAACACATTTAGAAAATTAACAGATTTATTTTTTATATTCTCCAAAGCACTTGAAAGAACTATAATTTGTTAGACTTTTATGGATAAGAATTTTCAGTTTCTAAGTTAACTATAAGTTCTTAACCAGATATTTGAGAATTTATTTATATTTTGTCTTGCCATGAAAATATATCAATGCTTCTCTTTACTATTACATTAGCAGTGTTTGCAGTTGAGCTTATTGAATTGTCACACTCCTCCTTTGTGAGCACCTTTCTGTTGATAAAATACCAAAAAACTTCATGCTTTCACGGCAGAAGTGTCTGTGAGGCCTGGCCTGACTGCCTGAGGAAAAAAAAGGAAATAAAACTTAAAAAACTTTCCTGGCCGATGTTATGCTGAGTGAAGTCCACAAAAAGAGTTCCTCTGATTTCAACAGGCTTCAAAGAACACAAGATCTGTCTTCTTCACCTGAAACTTTCAGGAAAACCTGAGCACTAAAGCTAACAGCACAAAGTCAAAACACTTGATCCTGCTCCTCCACTGCTGCTCTTAACTTAAAACAACTTAAAGCTTTTAGTACGAGGACTACCAAAATGGATGCTTTGGGGCAGATGAGACTGTGCCATGGAAACAGCTGAAAAAATGTAAAAAATGAGAAAAATGCTTTTTCTCTGTGAGTGGAGTCATTATCCATAACAGTTCCTTCAGGTAATTACTGAGTGTAGCTGCTTGTACTCGCTTACCTGATGCCTTCTCAGCAGATGTCTTTTCAACATTAGGAGACCAGAGACCCTCCCTGCTTTTCCAGCCTGGGCTGGAAACACAGCAACTGTCATTTACATATAGGTAACACCTACCAAAATATCCAAGCACCTCTCAGAATGTTGGCTGAGTCTTGAGCAACACCAGTGCTGGCCCTTTTTGAAAATGAAACAAGACACATGCTCTTCTGATTACATGAATATGGTATAAGCTGTGTTATGAAATAATTAGCTGAAGTTTCCTAGACTTCACAGGGGCAGAGTGGAGAAGAAAAAAGCTGTGGTTAGCTTAAGTTTACAAATATCTGCAAGACATTCCTTTTTCACTGGAAATTTCTGTCAAGATAGGATCTGGTGAGTTTCTGGTTCAAAAAATATTATCAAAAGTATTTTCAGCTCATTAAAAGGAAATTGATGATAGGAATGGTACTGCGTAAACTATAGCTCTACTCAAATGAAGAAAGCAATTATTCCTAATAAGGAAATAATGTATTAGAGCTAGGAAAATAGAGAAAACTATGACAAAAGAGCTCTATTGTGCTTGTATATTGAGTTTATATACTTCAGAGGAAGATAAGACTTAGACAGGAAAAGTTAATATTATACAGATAAAGTGAGATTTTAAAAGTAGAAATAACATAGAAGGCACTAAAGCAATGAACAAAATTATCAACAGAAATCAGAATAGTCTGCTTCATGCTCTTGATGATCTGCCCTAATATTTCACTTACTAATTAATATTAATGAAGATGTTTATTTTTAGTCATTTGCAGTTTTTTGTTTCGTTGGGTGTTCTGTTATTTTGGTTTGGGTTGGGCTGTTTTGTGGGGGTTTTTTGTACAAGCATCACCTTTAAAGCCATTAGTGATTTTTTGTCTGTCTGGAGAATAAGGCTAGATCACGGAACCTGTCACTAAGTAAGAAAGGATGTAAGTAAGGATTCAAAGAGCAAGTGATGAACTTAAATGGGAAGAGAAAGGGTAGCATGACATTGTGCTTTCAGAAACATAATTTCAGAGGAAGGATTACACAGCTTTTGTGACAAAGGTTAACAGATTTTGGTTCAGTTAATTTCCAGATAATTTGGTGCATAATAATTAAACATTTACCAATGAAGAAATGTAGATTTTTGTGGTGTTGCATTTTAGTAGGTTTTATCTGAATAATTATTTTAAATGTTTAAGCTTTCTTCTTTCAGGCAGAGAGATTTTAGTAATTCTGCTGATTTCTCATCACAAAATGTCTCCAATATTGTGCTTTTCTACACTGTGATATTATCATGAGGGCTGAGCTTCTGACAGGACAAGGAAAACTAAGACCCCTGGAAATTACCCAGAACTTTCTGAATGTTTTTTTGTTTGTGTGGATCCAATAGTTGGCATAACTTCTAACTTGAATAAATGCAAGGGAAAAAAGAAAGCTGGTACTGAAATAAAGAAATTCAGGGTTTTAAAATAGATCAAATAGATTTTTTTTTTTCCTTTTGGAGACACTATATATTAGCCTTTGTCACTAACTTATTTTGGAGAAGGAGCAGATGGTTAGGAACCACTTATAATGAGCGTCTCCCCAGATGCGCTCAAGAAGGCAGAGCACTTTCCTTGTGTATGGATGAGAAGGTCCATACCTGCTTTCCTCTGCTGGTAATGAGGTGTGTTTTTTGCTGGTTTTTGCTCTTGTTGGGATGCATTAGCTTCCACATGTAGTTCTTCATGACAAGTGCTGCAGCAACCTCTTTCTGTATTGCCAGAGGTACTATTCCACTCCAGAGTATCTCTGATACAGATTCAAGCATATAATTTGGATTTTCTAGTATGACCACATTTATATGTGCTATTATTTTAAAATTTATCTCTTTTTAGAACAAACTATCTGAATTACAACATTACTTTAACAACCAAGAAATGAAGGTATTTTTTGACCAGGTGTAGTGTATTTTTGAAGTTCTCTGCAAAGTTACAGTCAGTTCCATTTCTTCAACATAGACATCACATCTTTTTTAAAAGGGGTGTCACTGGCATCTGATAATGAAAATATTTGCATTTGGACACTCAGAGAATTGTTCTTCAACTAGAAATTGTTGGTAATTAGCTCCTTTTTATGTTACAAAATGTACAGCTTTCTTGGCTTCTAGATGTTTAACACATTGCTTATCAAACATGTGAGAATTATAGCTACAGTAAAAATTCCCTTCTCCTCTGTTACCTCTTACTTTACTTAAATAAACTTATTTATTATTTTAAAACATGTGTAACATTCACAAAAATCATTATGTGCATCTCACTCTCAGCACATCATTTATACCTACTTACCTAAGCTGCCACATCACCAGAAGGTGGATTGTATCCAGCACTACTCAGGTAACAGCTGGGCACACCTTGACCCATCTGACCTTGGGCAGCTCTCTCCCCATCCCTTACTAGAGTAATCTGCTGGCTCAATATGCATTTCTTGTTTGGCATCACAAAACAGAGATTTTCTCAGCATTGTGGCATTAAAAACAAACAAAAAAGCTCCCATTTAAGCAACTAGACAAATTTTGTGTAAATATCAATGGAAATATTGAAGCCCTAGTATTGTATGTTTCTTTTTCACCCACATATTTTATGCACACATTTATTTTCTCTTTGATTTACTGGAGCTGGGGAAGGGAAGAATGACTTGAAGCCCAAAATCTAGGAAATAAGACCTAGATTTTAAATTTCCTTTGTACCAATATATATCTCATAACATGTAATATGTATTTCTAATTAGCTAAAAATGTCTCATTGGATAAAATGAATCTGAAACCGTTTTAGAGTACCTATCATAAGGTATTTTCAATAGAAGTTGTGAACTTACATTGTTAAGTCAACCAGCTACCATATGAAATGTTTAGTACTTACATATATACACTCGGAAAGAAGAACCCTGTTTAAGAAAGTGACGATGATTGGAGGAGACATCAGTTCCTTCATGAAATATATTAGAAAAGAAGGACTCAAACAAACTGTTTATTTGCTTTGGGAGAAGAATAAGTTTTTACATTAATAATATTGAAAAGAAAAAAATATTCAGAGTGGAATATTTATACTAAATATTGATGTTCCACCCCCGTGAAGGTCACACTTAGTGCACTGTGATATTAAATGATGTATGAAACAGCAAGAGAGAATATCTTAGTAAAGTTATACAACAGCTGTATTTTGAGGATGTGAATGTAGAAAAAATAGAGATTGTTAAGCCTTGATTTTGCTACACAGTGTGTATAAAGAATACCAGTCATAGACATGAATTTTAGGATCATTTGCCCATAAGAATCTGACTGGAACAATTAATATGAAAAGGATTCATATTAATTGTTCCAGTCAGATTCTTATGGGAACAAAGATATTGCACACAAATGGGCAAAACTTTGAAAAAGCTGTAACTGACTGAATTAAATTATTAGATCAACAAATTTCCTGAAAGTGGACTCAGAGGAAAGAAAACTGAAAGGAGGCACTGTCTGTATTTATTGCTGTCTGTAGTTCTGGTTGACCTGGTTCTTCCATTTACAGCCCAAATATCTCAAGGTCTATTATCCATGTTTTATACTACAGCAACTTGAAAGTGAATATATTGATGTTAGTGAAACAGGTTGTGTAAAGTTAATCCTTTCTGAAATTACAGAACAGAAGTACACAGAAAGTGTAAGGTGGTTTCAGACAACATGGAAATGAGATCCCCTTCTTTTTAACTTCAGATGAAAACATGTAATTACATACATATCTTTTTGTAACAAGAAATGGATATTTTATTGTCTTAAAATGAAGAATGGAATATTACTGTGGTTTTGCCTGGGTGTAAAAAACTTTGCCAAGGCAAACTCTTCCTGAAAGACCTTTGTCATAATCATGAAATTCATTATGAATTTAATACAGCTTATTTTTTTAATACAGCTTATATTTACTAAGAGTAAACAATTCAATAAGGATGTGGGTACTCTGACATATACAGAGACATGCTAAAATAAATCCTTGTTTCCAATCAACATTAGTATTTTACACTAAATAAAGTGGGGGAGAAGTAGGTATAGATTTTCTTAAAATCTTAAATGCATACTCTAACTATATTTCTCTAAAGAAATTTGGACCAGTGGTATGTATTTGTTACAAGTCAGTAGGGAATCTTTCCTGCATTAGGACTAAAATTATTGAAAGGTATTGTTGGAATAGCAGCCATAATGCATTCAGCCATAATTTCTGTTTCTGCCTTCATGGTACCCTAATCAGTAGTTGTCTGTGTTGGTTTCCTTGGGCAGGGAGAGCTCTGTCCTCATGACCCAGAAGGGCATGTGAAGGTGGAGAAGCAAAGGCTGGTGCCATGAGAACTATGTTTGAGAAGAGGAGAAGCTCTTGTGTGTCTAGGTGATGGGAGAGCCCTCCACACCCACAAGGCTCTGGCTTTGAGTCCCCTCAGCAATGGAGCTTGTAGCCATAAAGCATAATGCTCCTTCTTAAACACCTCAGTGGGTTTCTCATTTTACATATCAGGAGAAGAAAAAAAATAAATCTGTTTTACAGTGGCTAGTTGTGCCTCTGCTGATATTGGCTTGGTGTTGAAAAAGCTGCCAAGGGAGATGAAGCACTCTGCCTACTCCTTATTAATACTTTCAATTGCTGGATATGGCATAAAGTTGCTGAGGCAGAGAGCTCAGGGAAAATGCAGTGTGCTAACACAAGCTCCAGAACAGAAAGTCTGCTGGAACAATTCTTCAGCACAGACATCAAGGAGCAGTACATGCATTGTACAGGGAACAACTTATTTTAGGATATATTGGCCTAGAACTTATAAACTCAGAGGAGCAGAGAGAACTTGCAGGAGTCAATGTACATCATGCCAGAGTTAAAGAATTTTTCCCTAAATGAAGAGCAAATGCAACTTCCTCATTAAACTCACTTTCTGAGCAATAGTGCAAAAAAAATTTAGACTCACTTCTGTGACTCTTGCGTGTCACTTGTGTCTGCTTTGTTGGAGGAACATATCTCTGTTCTCCCTATCCCCTTATTGGAGCAGCCATGCATCTCTGTATCCCCAGAGACATGAGGCTATGAATTTCTAAAATCTCTCCTCAGTCCCTTTGGAAGAGCCAGTGATATTTCTTGCATTTTGAGGAAGTTACAGAGCCACCCCAGAGAACTGGTTCTTCCCTCCCTCCTTCCCTGCCCTGCTCAGGCTTCACAGGGTGGGTTTATCTTCCTGCTCCTTTCCTATCCTTTAACCTCCTCATGCTGCCATGAGACACAATCTTGAGGGCTGTGCATAGAAGGACTGATGGGGAGAGTAGTTAAATAGCCCTAGAAATGTGGGTTCTGGATACCCATTCCTGGTCCTGTGGGAGGGCAGATACAGGGAGAGAAGGGCTGAAACACCCCATCCCAAAGCAGTTCTGCTGGAGTCTGCTCTTCCTGACCCCAGGCCAGATGAAGCCAGGGCTGCTGTGATGGCCTTGGCAAGTCCTTGGAGCAATAACTTCCAAACTAGGGAGTCATATCTCTCTTTCTTTTCCACAGAAGGCCTCTAGAATGTTCTCTGCCTCCTTGCAGGATCCTGGCAGCTGCTTTAAGCCTGGAGCAGGGAGCCAATGGCATACAACAATACTGAGTTCATAGATGTGGGATTTGAAATTCCTGCTGCAGCCTCCAGGAGGATAAAAGTTATTGTATCTCCCATGACATACCTCAGAGCACCCTTTCTCAGCCTTTGCAGGAACTGCATTCCCAAGACCAGACCATCGTCCTGTGGCAGGTCTGGGAGGGAGCTGCCAGGGCTGTGCTGATAGAGGGCACTGTGCAAGGTGCAGTGGGACACTGTGGGGCACCAGGGCCAAAAACCGGGAGAGCTGGTGGGGAAACAGCAGCAGCAGAGAGGCAGAGGAGGGCAGGAAAAGCCTGCTGTTGGTGCTGTGGTTTAACTACCTACTCAGGGGGTATTATGAAATGCCACAGACTTGTGAGATGCCATGGTCAGGAATGTTAGCTGCTCCCAAAATAGCCAGTAGAATGATGAAGAAAAGGCTTCTGCGCCACAAAGAGAGGGACAAAAGTGATGGCTGGGGAGCAGGGGCACATTCCTCATAGTGAGAGGACCCTGCAAGAAGTGGCAGATCCTGGAGCTCCCAGCCACAGAGTATGTACTTTACACAGATGTTCAGAAGATGGCATGTGGGATGCCAAGAAAAGGCAGCCTGTTACAGACAGCCTGCTTGACACGTGTCTGGAAAGGACATAAGGGTCTCTCAGGAAGAGAGAGAGCTTGGATCCCTGCCAAGGCCTTTGTTTCCATGTCTCTCCCTCAAGTGGCAATTTACTACCTAGCTGCAAATTCAATCCAGTCCTTCCAGTCCCTGACCATTATGAAACACGCAGGTTCTGCATCTTGATATCTTGATTCCTACTTGGTTGATTTGTTTCCCAAAGCTTTCAAAAGCAGTGGAAAGGTTTTGAACTATATTGTGAACAGACAGGCAGGATGTGAACAGGAATGGTTCATTCATACCTTTGCTATATGTCTTTAATGTATGCAAGCCAAGAGTCCTGCTGTGGGCTTATTGCTTTGTAAATATTGGAATTTCTGCAGAATCTGTATTTGTTTTTCACAGAACTAGCTGAAGTATTTGGTCTAGTTCACAAGTCCTGTTAAAAGAAGGCTTTTTCCTTTCCCATGTGTCTTATCCTTTATGATCATAGGGTGTTAAAATGTGTTCAGGTCCCTGCCTCAAGAAGCTGTGCCTCTGGAGCCTGCTAGATGGAAGAAGCAGCCCAGAGGCCATTCTAATGATTTGGGTTGCATAAGTGCTACATGCATCTTCCTGACATTCTAGATTTGCAGTGGTAGATCAACCGCAGTATGTGTGATTTAAGAAAAGAAAAGTTTTACTTCAGTTAAAATATGACATGAATAAATAGATACTCAGATTTTGAGGGGTACTTCAAAGAAAACTGCCATTCTTAATCAGAGAACTGTACATCTTGAGTTTCAACTTCAGGAAAAATAAATGTTTTTTCTTCTTCTAATTCTGCTTCTCAGCTTTATACAAATCATATTGTGGGGAGTATTAATCAGAGCGTGTCTATGTATAAACAAACATCTCTTGTCTGGAGGTCGTGGGAGTGAGTTTATTAATTGGAAGATTTCTCAGAGTTTTGGCCCAGACTGGCTGTGCTATGCTGATTACAGGTACACCACAAAGTTTATTTTTTTTCCTTTCCACTGCACAGGTCCAGGTGGTGCAAAGTCCTGAAAAGCTGATACAGCTCAGAATACTGGGTGGTATCCAAGTTTGAAAGCACTACTCTTATCTGTTAATGTACATTCTTAAGTTAACACATCTGTGGCTGAAATTATTTATATTTGTCAGAATAGGATATTCTGGAAATAGGAACATTATCTGTCTGACAAAAGTTTACCTGCTGGTTGACTGAAGTGGGCATCATTGTTATAGAAGTTTTTTTCATGCTACACAAAAGTGTCTTTCATAAGGAAATGAGGCAAGTGAAGCTCAAAGAAAAGGAGAAAGTTGTGATAAAGGGTAAAAAGTATCAGGCTTTTAGAAAAGAATAATTGGAAGTAGCAAAAAGGAGTGAGGAAGTGGGAAATAAAGACTTTTAAAAAAACCCAACAAAATACAAATGTGAACAGATGTCTGACATCTGCTTGATTGTGGCAGTCACAAATGCAGAAAATGCTGTCTCTGTCTGATGTACATGACGTGCAGCACACGCTCTGTCTGTGACAATGAAATGTAATGGTGCAGAGTTTATAAGAAATCACCAGGTAGGTTCTGAGACAGTCTCCCTGAGAGACACTGCCTAAGTATCTGTGCATGTATTTGACACTCACTGAAAATGCAACTTGTTCAGCATGAGCCCCTGTGAATATCTGTAACAGGCACTGGAGAGCTGTTCCCAGTGTCTGTGGTCTGTGCCTAACTGCATCCTACTCTGCAGCAGAGTGGCAACAGCAGGGAAGAAAAGAAATAAGGCTGTGAGTTGGCATCTGTGTGCTCCCAGCTCCTGCGGTTTGTGACTGCCTCCAGAGCTGCAGTGAGTGCTCTGCAGTGACCACAAGCTTATGCTGGGGAGATCAGAGGGAAGCATAAGGAGCTAGATGGGAAGAAGAGTTTAGTCCTTTTCACCCTCTGTCTTGGTGATGGCTGCACTGAGTATTGCAGGCCACATGCAGAAATAAGTACATGTTTTTAGTTATGCTGGTTGCTTTTGGGCTGGTGTTAGTTTGCTCAGATGCAGCTGTACAAACTCAGAGCAGCCTGGGACTTCCTCATCAGTAGATTCCTGAAAACTGTCAGCCTTCCTGTGCAGAAAACAGCCTTTCCTTATCTAGTATGGTTATACAACTCCTGTTTGTGACAGCTAGCCGGGCCACAGCACAGGCAGGCTGAACTCATGTTGTGCATAAAAATCATTTGTCGAGGGATTAGAAAAACCCAAAGCTTAATTGTAGCCCCATGGTCCCTCTGATGGCACAAATGGGTCTATACTGCTGACGTTGCTGTGATGGAACACATGTTTTGCTGAGTCCTGCAAGAAGTCAATCCAGAGTGGTATTGGCAAGAGGCTGTACCAGACTGCTTTCAGGGTTGATTAAGATTGATGAGATCGGTGGTTAGGATGGCAGGCTTTAACTTGTTTTTCAAATGGATGTAAAAACACTACTGAAATGTTAGTTAATAACGTCATGCTGAAGAGAATATGACTGTGTGAAATTAGAACCTCAGGAATTATTGAACAGCACTGAACTTCAGACAGTGTTGAAATCTGTCCATAGAATCAAAGAACAGCTTGGGTCAGGATGGATCTTTAAAAATCATCTTGTTCCAAGCTGCCTGTCAGAGGCAAGGACACCTTCTGAACCTTGTATCTAAAAGCTCCATCCAATCTGGACCACAACAATTTCAGAGATAGGTCATCCATAACATCTGGGCAACATGTACAGTGCATCGTCACACACAGTAAAGAATTTCTAATATCAGATCCAAACCTGACCTTTTTCAGCTTGAAGCTGTTACTCCTGGTTCTGTTGCTACATGCCTTCTCCATCTTCTGGTACTGGAAGGTGCTATGAGGTCACCCCAAAGTCTTTTATACAGATTGAAAAGTTCCCACTCCTTCTACCTGCGTAATGGGTCCACCTGAGATTGTGTTCATTCATGGGAGGGGTGTTCCACCCCTCTGATCATCTTGAGACTGTCCATGTATTTTCTGTGGTGAGGACTGCAGAGCTGGATGCAGCACTGCAGGTGGGTTTTCACCAGAGCAGAGGGACAGAATGCTCTTCTTTGCCCTTCTGGCCATGGTACTTTTGATGCAGTGCAGGATAAAATTAGCTTTCTGAAGTGTGTGCACAAGTTGATAGGCCATATCCAGCTTTTCATCCATGAGCACCCCCAAGTCCTTCTCCTCAGGGCTGCTTTCAATCCATTCTCTCCTCAACTTGTATCCATGTTTGGGATGGCCCTAACCCAGGTGCAGGGCCTTACACTTTGCTTTGTTGACCCCCATGAGGTTTGCACTGGCCAGCGCTTAAGCCTGTCCAGGTCCCTCTGGTTGCCATCCCTTCCCTCCAGAGTGTCAGCTGCCCCACACAGCTTGGTGCTGTCAGTGACCTGAGGTGTGCTCAATCCCACTGCCCATGTCACCAACAGAGAAGTTAACATGTGCTGGTCCCAGTATCAACTCCTGAGGAATGCCACTTGTACTGGTATCCACTTACATAGAATGGTTGACCACAACCCTTTGAGTGCAACCATTCTGCTAATTCCTGAATCGCTGAGTGGTTTATCCATCAAATCCTTGTCTTTCTGCTTTAGAGACAAGGATGCCATGTGAAGCATTGTCAAATGGTTTGCACAAACCCAGGTAGGTGACATCAGCTGCTCTTCCCTTGTCAAAACTGTAATTTGATTATAGAAGGGCAGAAAAATTGTCAAGCGAAATCTTGTCCTGTGATGCTACAGCACTCCCTTCTAGTATTCAGTCCTTCCTGAAGAGTCTGCATTTTTCTGTTTCAAAGCTCCAGTCATAGGAGCCATCCCACCACATATTCCCAATTCCAGATCTGACAGTGAGTTGCATTTCTACTAAAAATGTAGAAATGTTTCTTTGATTTATACAGTGATCTCACTTTTTAATTAAAATTTTAGGCAGTAATGAAAACTCAAAAAAGAAATTCCTAATGATTTTTTTTTTTAATTGAAAATATCAAGGCTGCTGGTGATGTATTCCAGTATCAGAATAAAAAAATGAAAGTGTTCCTTGCAATTGAATCAAATTAGGATTATGGGTGCTTCACTAACAATTTTGATAGAAAAAATCCAGACTGAGCTCTATAAGCACTACTAGAATCTGCTTGCTAAGCATACTGTTGATGAGGTGACTGCTCATTGAAACTATCCACAAAGCTGTCATACAGCACTGCCCAGTCCTATTCTGGCCTTCACACATACATGTGTGGAGGGGGGTGAGCCTGCCTTCATTCCCTCATCCCTTCTGATCTGGAGGCAGCTCCTTTAGCAGGCAGAGGTGCTCAGATGCTCTTTGTCTCCAGAAGGAAAGGCAGGAGCTTGGGGCTATCTACCATGTTAAGGAGCCAAGGAGCACCAGCAGTAGACATGTTACAGGCTGATGACTCAGAACATCCTCCAACAAATGTTCATGAAGTTCTTGCATTATTCTATAACCAGTTATATTTTTGACATAACTTCTGCACTCAATAAAATTTTGCTATGGTGCATTAACTCCAAAGGATAATAAATTATTTAAAAATTAATATGAAAAGTAGATAAACATGCCTCTTGTATCTTGTCCTGGGGGAAGAGTTGTTTAAATTATTCCCTAGTAATCCACACAATCCTCTTTTGCTGTGGCCTATGGAAGTAAACAAATTACTTTGGCTTTCCTGGTAAAGAAGGTAAGCTCTGCCTCTTGATTACTGCATGGCAAAACTTATAACTTTCTCTAGTATTTGAGTATTTAAAAATGAGATACGTCCCTAGCAGGGAAAAATGGGCACCATTTAACTTCAGTAAAATTTAAAAATTTATACTTGAATGATTTAATTAGGTCTTTCCCTCTCTTTGTTCTAAATCACACAATGCAGATTTTGGACTGCATTTTTTGCTTCCCATTTCTGTCCTTGCAGCTGACCATTTCTGATGTGTGTCCTGGCACACATTTATAATACGCTTCAAATTTGGTGGTACTCCCTGCATTTACATCTAGCACTGCCGCTAAGATTTTCAAATTCATGTGATCTGGATCATGCTAAACACAGATGGGATCTTACTCTAAAATTCTGTTGTGATTTCATGCCTGTTACTAGATAGGAGGACTGATTATATTTACCCATTATGGGTTGAAAGAAATCAGAATAAACTAGGAAGGAGCCTCTATCTGACTGGCTGTTGTTGCTAAATTGTCCCTCTGATCACTGCCTCTGATTGTCACCCCATTAGGAGAGACTCTGCTGTTGCAATGTCAATAGTCAGACAGAGTTACTCTGGGTAGTTACAACTACCCAGAGTTAGTTTGGGTTTACATTTCCTACTGCCAGCCTGAATGCTCTGTTCCTGCTGCTCTTCCTTCTTTGGTGCTCTTTCCCACCAAAGCCAGTGGCATGGCCAGGTCTGATGCTTTCTGGACCACAATCAGGGCAAGCTTGATCATTAAGGACCTTTCCAGACAGGTGTTTAAGTACATTTTTCAACAAAATCACAGTTCAGAGACCACTCTAAAACCATTCCATGGACACAGAGTTAAGATTCTCTCTGGTATTCATTGCACAGCTTTCAAGGGCTTAATCCCACAGCAGGCACTTCTCTCACTGGGTTTAACTTCATGAGGTAGCAGAAACAGTAGTGGGCAACTGTAGTGTAAAAGGACCTTAAGTTAGGAACAGGGAGCTGCAGACCTATTGCTGGATTTTCCATGGTCAAGAACTTTTGTGGGTGAGGTCTAGGTGCATTACAGAAGCATGCAAGTGCATTGCAGGCAAGGACAGAACACCCTGCCACCTAAAAAACAAAGATCTCCTCAAACATGTTTGATTAGTCTGTCAGAGACCCTGGATAGCCAAGAGCTTTGTGCCTACCAGTCTGCCAGTGTCCCATTATGGGTACTCTTCAACAAACAGTCCTGCTGGATCAGAGTTCAACTGACTTGTTCAGGGACACACACCAACTGCAGAAGAGAGACCCCTCAGTGGGGTTTTCTACTTTATTCAGGTATATTACCCACTGCCGGTGAGTGCCAGTGTCCATGCAGGACTCACTCTAACTATGGAATAACATTCTTTATTAATAAGAGAAAATTGTGACAGGTTAAGGATAAAGACCACCAGAGTGATGGTTTCTGACTGCAAAAGCACATTCAGACCAATATACAGACAAGATTTAATCCCCAGGAAAAGTTAGTTCAAGATAACCATTCAGGAAAAGTTAGCTCAAGATAATAATTGAGAATGGAAAGCATAAGGCATTTTTCCACTCTAAACCTCTATGGGGGAAAAGGTAGGTTCAGCCCAGTGACTAACCCTAGTTAAGTTGGAGTCTTACCTAACTTGTGCCCATTCTTCATTTAATTCTATACTACTTCTTTATATTTAGGTGGAGCTTGAATGATTCTAGTCATTCCTTTGTTACTGATTGGCATGAAATTCTGTTGCTTCACTCTTAAAGATACAGGCAATAAAATTCATAGCACATGCTTGGTGAGGCATGATCTTACCTTGGAGGTGGGTAAGTTTGGGATGGAGGGGGATTAGTATAGCAATAGATTATAAAGAACAAGGAAAGTTATTATTTATCAAGGAAAGTTATTTTGCCACAGTTGCTGGTTCAACAGTGAGACATCTGCTATCCTTCATGGCTGACAGGTGCTATGCAGTTTATCAGCCACATGGTACCATTGATTCCTTACATGGATTTCAACAGCGCTTTGCTCTGTTCCATCCTCCTTAGCAGGTGCTCAAGGCCACAGGCTGTGTGTATGGAGTATCATCATGGAATAAGTTTCAGTCATGCTCACCACACCCCATAGGGAAAGAACTAACAGCATTTTGTCCTCTAATTTCTATACTGTTATAGCTTCTGTTAGGATGTGGATATGACTTTCCAGTTTCCTTTCATTTTATGCCATCCACCTTTCTACAGACCCAAAAGGGTACAGCTGCTCTGAACTGGCAAGGGAAACAACTTGTGATAATTTATAGAAGAAGCGGTTAAAGCCTAAAAGCCTAAACTCACCTAACAAGACACATATATAGAATTTTATTTTATATCAGCAATTCATATTATTTAGTTATATCTGTTTATAAAAAGAAGGAATGATAGGGAAGGATGATAGATTATGGAGTTAAACTATTTTTCCTATTTTAAACTATTTAAACTATTTAGAGACTGTTAAATGAAGATTATTTTGATTATAATGTCTTGGGTACTAATATTTTACATTGCATTACTGTGTTTTTTAGAGAATACTAACACATACTTCAGTCGAGTCCTGAGTATGTGTGCTTTCTTGGCAAGCGGGAACTTGGAATATTTTATGGTTTCTGAGAGACTGCTAAGCAAGGAGTATTGACTTTTCTATACAGGGAGGTGGAGCTGGTTTCAGTGTGATCAAGGCCCACAGGAAAGCTCACATTACTGTTTTCTGAATAGCAAAATTGTGTGTTTCTCCTATTGAGAGGAACCATATCTTCTAATTGCAGCTTTCTTCTTTCATATAAAGTGAGGAGCAAGAGATGGAGCTACTCAGGTGTAATGGAATGACTGGTAGGACCTCAGTAGGACTGCGGCAGGTTTTGTTCCTCAAATATAAAAATTCAAGCATCAAACAAGGAAAGCAAAGTACTGTTTGTTTTGCTGAATGTGACTCACTGTGTATGCTATTTTTTCCACCAAGTCAAATGTTCTCGGAATCTGTACTCATTAACTGGAAAGAGATGGAATTATTTATGCTCCTACTTGCCTCAGACCTGCAAACATGACCATGTGAAATTTTGCAACACACATTGTAGTTATCCCTGACTATGAAAACACTTTCCCAGCATTCCATTTTGATTTACTAAAATAATAAAAAAATCCATAAAATGTCTTCCTAACAGATAATTCTGAAAAGAACAAACCTATAAAGTTTTCTCCTGCCTTCTTGTTTTATTTAATCTGGTATTGTAAGGTGGGGTCATAGAGCTTCATTGTCCAGCTGAATAATTTTTCTCAGCATACTGAAATTTCTAGGTAAGGAATGGTTTGCTTTATAGAGTCTGCCTGTTGAGGATAAGAGTCTTAAGACTTTCTGTCCCAGAAAGTGCTGTCATAAATTTAAGTGTAGCAGGTTGGATAGCTACATATAGAACAGCAATATTCACTCCCATAAAACTCCTGTGCTTGTGTAATTTCAAGCAAGATGGACTTAGAAAAAGTGCTGCCCAATCCTTCATGAAAATAAGAGCCAAAGTGATTGCCCAGTTAAGTACACAATATTGGAGGTTAGGTCTGTTATGAACTAACAGTATCATAACATGCAATAAATGAAATAAAAAAGTAATGTAAAATTTTGTATATGCAGCAGACATATGTCACTTGAGTCCCCCAGATATAACTAATCTGACCAGATCTTCCTGGGTAGGGGCAGCCTTCCTGGTACAATAATGCAGTAAAGGAACAGCCAGAAACATTAAGGGTAGGCCTTCTCCCAAACTGTATGTATCTCTTGTATTTATATGGAGCTATTAGGTTTTTTCTATCAGAAGCAACTTTAATACTGTGTTAATGACTTCAAATCTTTGACTCTCTCTTCTAATCTAAGAGGATTTTACCTGATAATTTATAAACAATGTCGGGTTTTGTGTATGTTGTATGTATGTATTTTGTATATATACACACATTTATAAAAAAGTATAATACAGTTTCCTAAAAGTACAGGAATAGAGCTTAAAAATAACTTTGTCATTTCTCAGACAGTAAATGTTTTTTCTCAAGATTGCAAAGAACTGAAATACTACAACTCCACTGGATCTGAGCCGCAGTTTTCTGAAAGGAATGGCTTCTCCTCATTTTCTTCTTCCCAGGCAATGAAGTGAACAGCTCCCCCTTCACACACCAGCTGTGATGAGCTGTTCACCACAGTCTCACAGAAACTTGGTCTGTGCTGTGGCACACTTGCTGCAGTCTGTGACTAACTCCTTGGACAAACACTGTACAAAATGTGCAGTTCTTTGACCGTATCTTCTAACAAATAAACAAAATTAGTCCTGGAAAATGAGTGGCAAAGACTTCCAGTCAGCTTCCTTCTGGCTAGAATATTAATCAGTATATGTGTTGTTACAATGAGATTGTTCCAGAGATATTTGAGTGTAATTTGTTTTCAGATTGTTTCTCCTATGTGCATGTGTGCCTAGATACAGTGATTAGATACTTAAGGGGAAAAAAACCTTTATAGGTAGATTTCATTTTCACACAGTACTTGAATTTTTCATCTTATAACAATTCAAAAAGCTGTATTTTCACAAGCTTTTATTACTGTTTTCTTGTCTGAATCTGTGTATGAAGCTACTTGATCTAGTGAGTAATTTATTTCATCACTAGACATCACAAGAATGACTGACAATAAAATAGCTGCTCATAAGGAAAAGGAAATTTTCTTTATTTTTCTTTTAACTGCAAATTATATCTGTTTTAAAGCAGTCGCAAATTTCTTTAGCTGAATTACAATTCAAGGTGTTTTTTTCATCTAGAGAGTTTGATAGATTCTTACAAAGACAATTTTAAAGAATTCCGAACTTAAGTTCCCATATTTTAATGCCATTTTTGAGAAACAGTTGTTTAGGTAACAAAACTTGGTAATTTCCTTTATGAAAGAAATGAAAGAAGAAAAAGATCTCTGACCAAAAACCCACCATCAATTGTAAAAACTTTTCATTTTGGTATGTTTAAGTCCAAAGACTTTGGACATAATTTTTTTTTTGATGGAAGCATCTTTTCCAGCATTTATTTTGTGAATGAAATTCTTAAAAACACA
This sequence comes from Passer domesticus, assembly GCF_036417665.1. NCBI lineage: Eukaryota > Metazoa > Chordata > Aves > Passeriformes > Passeridae > Passer > Passer domesticus. The sequence continues at coordinate 21,374,162 of NC_087512.1, forward strand.
GACAATACAAAAGCCATTGAAAATAAGTTATGGAATGAGATTTAGCTCTGCACCAGAAAGATGGACAATGAGGGTTCTATGGGAAATCTGCAAGTACTTTTACCTACTATATCATAATATCATCTTATGTTTTTTGCAAAAGTTTCTCAAAGGTATTATATTTGTCAACTTGGTCTTTTAATACTGGTATTGCATTTATCCACTTCCTAGCAGAAATGTGAAGAAGCTGGTAATTTTTGTCTGATTTGGTCTTATCGAGTGATGCTCACTGGCAAGTAGCTTTTATAGATAAAACTCAGGGATTTTATGATTATAAAAGCTAGTGAGAGTTCCACACACCAAGCAGCGGCTTTTCACCTTTCTGAGCCCAAAATACCATTTCATTGCCATCTCTCCAGAGGGAGAATATTTTCTAGAGTGATTGTTGAGATGAGGAGAGGGAAGGCTTCTCTGGCCAGACACAAGCACACCTGGGCTTGTTAAACCAGGGATGCATGGTAGTATAGTTACACATTATTTGGTACAGGCCTGCTGAGGCAGAGGTGTCAATCTGCACAAAATATCAAGAATAGCGTCGTGTAGGAACCATTCTTGTGGCTAATGGTGGTCTCAACCATTCTTGTGGTCTCTGTGTGGCTAATGAAATAAGAATAATAGACTGTTGAACTTAATAAAAGGATAGTTTGACTATGACCTCTAAGACCAGAGTGGCATTGTTGAATGGTTGAGGAAACAGTCCATGGATAATGCACTGCTGATGAAGCATGGGTATAACTGGACACTTAAGGAAAGACATTTCTTCCTATTTCTATCTAAACCAAAACAGAAGCAGGTTGTGACACTGAAATATCAACTAGAGAGCTATTTGCATTGGAGACTATGGAATGATTAAACAGGAAAGAAGAGCAAAAAGTTTGGTATGACACTTTCTGTAGGAAGAAAAATAAAAGTGTTCTGAATTGTTCAAAAATGTAGAACAGATCTTAAAACAAAATAGTTGGAAGGTTGTGAAGAGTTGTTTCTACAAGTCCTCTTCTACCACATATCAAAAAATAAGCATCAACCTTAAAAGTAAATATAAAAGTTCTGTGACAATATTAGGAACCTAAGAAGATGGTTAACAATGTTTAGTTTTTAATGGGCTACTGATGGAATCATTACTTGAGGAATCAAAAAATAAAATCAGATTAATGGGAATGAGAGAGAATATTAACCATGGAACAACACTTCTTGTATCACTTTCTGACATATTCTGGATCAGAAGGGTTTAGAGCCAATGAAGGCAAATTGTTAAAAATATGAACAAGAATTACAAAATATATATAAAAAGCTCCACCATTTTTAAATGGAAGAGTAGTAATGGTCTACTAGAAATATTGGCCCACGTGTTGATGTACATGCTGAAAGAGAGCCAAAAATGTAACAGGATGGAGATTTTGGTCTTCATAAACTTGGTTGCTTTTATGGCAAGAAAAATATTCTGTGCTTTGACAGTAGAAGTTTTTACTTTTTGGAAACCCATCTACTTAGAAAGACTGATTTTACATAAGAAAAAAAAAATTAATCCTCATCAATAAACAGAATCTGGACCAGGATGTAATTATAAAGAAAACCACTCAGCCATAGTGGCCAGGATGTACAACAGACTGACAGAAACAGGAAATACAGAAATTCTCTAATATTAGAAGCAGTGTAATACATTTGATTCTGAAAAAAAGCTAACAGTATAGAGTATGGATAGACTTTGAGGTAAAATTTAATCAGAGAGTGAGACTCAGATCAAGTCTGAAAGCGTCATTCAGTTAAATGTGTGAAAAGGAAAAGCAGTAGCAGAAAATAAAATAAATTATTTATGTTAGTGTCACTGTGGAAGGACACTGGGCAAGTTCTGTATCTGAACCACTCTCTATGAGTGAGAGTCTGAAACACATTCTTCAAACCATTTTTTTAATCATTTATCATTACTTACTCATAAAACATGTAGTTATCACTAGCAGGACTGAAGAACCATTTAGTCACTCAGGAGGTGTTGTAATGTGATTGCACTAAGATATTGAATGACAGCTCAACTATTTCATAGCAGAGGAATGGAAAGGGGCAAATTTGAAAAGAATTTTTAGAAATAGCTTTAGCGAAGTTTTAAAAACTGTAGAAAACTACTTGTCTGGTCAAGTCCTAGACACTTTAATAAATAGAATCAGCAGATACAGAGCTAAGTCCTATGTAATGGGAAGAATCAACGTAACTACTGAAGTGCTTTATAGGTGAAATTGGATATGCAGGTATGATTGATAGAGTTGGCATGTAGTATTTGTCTCTCCAGAAGAATTTTAAATGGAATAGTATAAAATCTTCAAAAAGAAACTAACCCTAAAGGTACAATAACGAAAATCTGTCTCATTATCAATATAACATCGTATTTCTAAACCAGATAAGTCTTGCAAGGTTGGTTTCTTGAATAGGCCAGAGAACAGCAGAAACACCATGAATTGTCTAACAGGTGCCAGCCAAAATTGAAGTTATTTTTTTTTAAGATTTTCTAAAAGAAAATCTTCTTTTTGGTGGGATCAATTTCTCTTAACACTAGGTGTCACCATGTTAGACAAGTATTAAAATCACATCATGGTTGATGGGAATTTTGTCTAAACATTCAGTACAGTATAACGTATCATTTTTCTCATCATTTTGCAAACATCTTCATATAGCCAGATACATCATCTCCCAGACTCTATTGACAATGGAAAGATCATAAATACCTAAGAAGATATAAGTACCCCAAAATTATGAGAAATTAGCCTCATCCTGGGAGTGATTTACTTTTTCTTTTAAGCACAGATTTCATATTTTGGGGGTTAAAAAAGTGGGATTTCCCTGTATTTCCATCTTAATTCAAATGCCAATGTGAGATGCTGCCAAGTGAAATAAGGTGAATTGAGATATTTAGCAATGGAGGAAATAATAGATCCAATATTGTCAAAAATACACAAATGCACCTTCTTTGGGTTGTCATGTCATATTCAGGACCAGATGATATCTTAGTATAGTATGGAAGGACAGATATAAACTCTTGTGGGGTATATGAATATATTTTCAAAATTTATTCAGATATATTCAGGCAAGTAACAAAATTCTAAGCAGGTTGGTGTTTTCTGATTAAAAATTGGCGAGCATCATACAATTTTGTAAATACTATAGGGAATCTTTGGATACCTTTAGTATTCCTTAGTAAATACTAAAGGAAACCTTTGATACCTAACACTGTTGCAAATCTGGTTCATAGCTCCTAATTGGAGTCATCCATCTGACAACATTTGAAAAAACTCTTAAATATTTGTCTTTGGTTTGAAAAGACAGGTCTCTGCTAAGGAAGGCAGGAGCCTCTCTTGAAATGGAAAATGTAAACCCTCTCCCTGTGAAATATTAAGGGGCTTTCATGTCTGTATAATATGGGAATAGGAATAGCAGTTCTTTATTAGGAAAAATAAAATAAAAATAAAAATAAAATAAAAATAAAAACAAAAACACAGTAATGCTAACCAATAGTGACAGAGTCAGAATACGACCTTACACCCTGTGTAAGGCCCACGCTGTGATCGTGGGAGGAGCAGTGGCACTGGTCACCCACGCGCTCTGAGCTCCTTTCGCTTTCAGCGCGCATGTGCCAGGGATTGCCGTGTTCCAGCTCCACCGTGGGCAAGCAGGAATTGTGGGTCAGCCACTGGTATGGATCCAAACTACCGGCAGCAGCCAAAAAACGTAGACCCTATGCCTAAGATAGAGGTGAAGGAAGAAGCAAGGACTCTATACTGGTTATTTCAGAGTTGCCTTTATTTCTCTCCCATCCAAAAGCGGTGCCACGTGGGATCAGTTATTGTTTCCCTCAGCAGGAGCAGCGCCAAGGCCAGACAGGTGACACAATCTCGCAGGCAGCAGCAGAAGCAGCAGCGGCAGTCCTTCTTGTGAGCAGGAGCTGCTCGGGCTGCTGTTGCCCACGTGGCAAAAGCAGCAGTGCAGGGCAGCAGTGCAGGCGGCAGTGGGGCTTTCCCGTCACTGGAATGAGATGGCAGCTGTTGCTGCACCGAGCAGACGCTCTTCTCTCTCACAGCGGAGAATTTGGTTGAAGTGGCTGGTTTTGGCTGGTGGTGGGTGGGAAGTGGGAGCAGTGGAACTTGAAGGTGGAACAGCGGCAAAAGAGCAGGGAAGCAGAGAAAAGAGTGGCTTTTATGTAGGAGGGAGCAGGAAACTTACTGTAAACATAACCTGGATATAGACCAATGGCAGAGAGGAGAAACCACAACTGATAGGGAACTCTGTAGACAAAGGAGCAGGATTTTTGGGGACAGACAGAGAAAAAGCTGGAATTATTCGAACTGCCACAGCTAGACATGAGGTAAACAACTTCAGACATAGACAAAACTTCTTCAAACTGCCACTGCAACAGGCAGGGAGAGACTAAAGATATTCAAACCCACTGCAACAGGATGGACTAAACATCTTCACCTGTGGCTCAGGGTGTTGGTAGCACTCCCATTAAATGGAGGCTGCAGTCTTCCTGCAGTGACAGGTGTGGTTCTGTTGGAGCAGTGGTCCTGTAGAAGGGTGGAGTTTTCCTCTGAAGGTCCTGGGGTAGTGTAGATGGGCCTGGTTTTCCTCTGGGAATCCAGTGGAGAAGACAGCTGCTCCTCCGGGAATCCAGTGGGAAAAGGCTGCTCTGGTGTTCCAAATCTCAGATTATATCCAGGTAGGAATGCTTGGCTTCTCCCCCTGGGCCGAGCATCTCACAGTGGGATGATGTAATTTTATCAGTCATGCAGTGACACTCAATGGCCCATGAACAGAAGATGTCTCCCCGAGGGAGGGTTGATTGTGGGAGTGATAAAGAAAACTGCCCAATTAGCAGAGGATAACTGCCCCACCTCTAACAGATGGCAATAGACACACCCCCCCCCCCCCCCCATATCTTACATTTGCAAACTAAGACAATATTTCACATCATTAGGTGCCAACAGAATAGTATTTTTAATCTATTAATAGACTAACTGGTAAGTTTACTGTCAACTAAAGTATATTAAATACTCTGAGGACTAAAGAAGCAGATGAAATCCAAATCAATTCTAGAAAATAATAAATAATTACTAATCAGCTGGATGCACATAGCAGTTGAATTAATAAGTAAACACAACTGACAGAGTAAATCCCATAAAGCAAAGTTCCTTGAAAACAACATCCACAGTGGATACAGTATGCTAAAGCTAACATTTCATCAATACATTTTTAATAGTAAAGTAGTTTAAAAATAATAGAGTTGAAATATTATATTATCTTTCCATTATTTATTTTTTTAACTGTGTCAAAAAAACACCCTTTCCTCTTAAGCGAAGCTAAAAACAGAAAAGGTATTCTGGCTTTAATGTCTACATATTAAATTATTCAAGACACATAAATAGTCTTTGAAAAAGAAAATGTAGTTAACCTGAAGCCAGCAGATTAACCAGATAAAACCCAATAGTTCAGAGAATTAAAAAATTATAGTATCTTTCAAACATACCTTTTTCAAAGTAACAATTTGCTTATGGGAGTGAGAGCTGTGTATGTCAGGGTGACCACTAGTTTGGAAAGATTTAAACCATTATTACACCTTAATGTGGAAATGAAAAAGAAGCATATTTATGCAAAAGTGAAAAGACCTGGAGCAGGCCCCAAGCCATCTGCTTGTGATCTGCCATCTGCCATCTGCAGCACATTACATGCAAAGAGTCTGCAGTTAATTCCTAAAGGACTACAAACTCTTCCCCTGAATTTTTGGATTAAACATTATGGATATTAATATATCGGATGCTATAGTGTTCTGCTATTCAGGTGTGGGGATTTCTGTGATTCTACCTTTATGCAACATCACAGACTCAAACGTGAATGCTTTTCTCGAAGCAATGAATTAAGGTTCTGGTTGTCGCCATATCTGATGTCACCATATCAGATATGCTCTGAGAGCTTCACTGTGTTTTCAGAGGTGACTCAGCAAGCTGAGAGAAACAGTCTGTTGCTTTGTACAGGAATAGAGCTGTGAATGATGAATGACAAAACCCTACTTTGTATTGCGCTGCAAAAGCTGTAATGCAGGATCTCCCCAGGAATGGGGACTACTTGAACTGCTGTTTTTCACACCCTCTCATAAAATTCTGACTACTCGGATCCAGTGTATTTCTAGCATGGATAGGAAACCTTTTTTTTTGTCACGGAACTTTACTAATTGGAAGAAGATCAACAAGAAGCCTCATTTGTCACTCTTAGTTTACTCTGACATAAAGTATATTGCCTAGAGATGTCTCCAGTACTGGACTTGTTTATAACTGGATATGCAAGCAGAGACTTGCATATACAGACAAAGGCGAAGGTGATAGTTCAACTGTGAAAGCCAAAGAAAAAATATATTCCCATTCTGGGTAAAAATGGCATCTTTGTAAATGCAAAGGGACTTCTAAGAATAGAGGTTAGTTAGGCACATGCAGAAGAGCCTGGGTGCACATACTCACAGGTATAAGTCCTCCCTAAAAATGTGAGCTCATAGATTTTCTTATAAGGCATCTTTAACTGCTTGTCTAGTGTACACGTGTCATCTGAGCCTTGGAAATTTGAATCTTTTCCCCTCTTCTCTCCACTACAAAGCTAAATCCAGCAGTCTTTTCCTAGTTCTTCAGACATCTCACAGAGAAGTAAAGCTATCTTCTCCTCCTCCTGACAGTTTTATGTGTTATCCATTCCAACGGGCCCAAACTATAGGTTTAAATGACTTTGTTATTTACTTTCCTGCTTATTAATTATCAGTGTTTCTTTCTTAAACAGTGTAGGCAGAACTAACTATTTGCACTAAAGTATTAGGGAAAGACTTTTGAAATCTCTCTCTAACATACAGAAATCTAAAGGACAGGGACAGTAATTTTGTAGGAGGCCATGCCACAGTGAGTCATGTGTAGCTCACACACGCTGCGGTCGCTCGGAGCGAAGGGGTGCCGGCTAGCTGCTCCTTGTGAGGCCGCAGAGGGGCGCTACAAGACTGGCCGCTCCCAGGCTCTCGTCGAGACTGCCCGGGTAGCGGTGACAGCCGCGGCGTGGGTGACGCAGGCTATGGTGAGATACGAGGTCCCGAGATAAAGGAAAGAAGGAAGGGACACTTGTATGGGTTCCAAGGAGACTTTAATCCAAGGAGGGTCCAGGGACAAATGTCAAAGGAGGAGGGCTTTGGCTAGCCCTTATAAAGTGAGGGGGCGTGGGGTGTGGAAACATGAGGGAACCAATGGTCGAGGGTAGAGGTAGGCTGACGCAATACAAAAGATGCAATAAGAAGCATGTGGGGGAGGGAGGAAGCCTCGAGGACAAATCAGGAACTAAGTTACAGATGAGAGACATAGAAGTTTCTCGAAAAAAGGAAGGGGGGTTAACATGACGGACAAGGGTAGGAGGCAGCACCACAGAGATTGACATAACCAAATAGGGACTTAGGGGGAGGAACAGGGGACTTCTCACTTTGACAGGCAGGCCAGTGGCGGGAAGAACGGGGAAAAACAACTCCGGAACAAACCATTACAAGGGGTTACACGGGGGGAAAGGAACAAACCATTGTTCAAACTAACAAAGAATAATTAACAACAACTTCAACTTATAGTTTTTTTAAACACACAACGCCACATCATGAGCCTGAGTAGAGTGCATGCAGGGAAGCTGGAGATACTGTGGAAGTGTCAGAATCCAGGGTTTGGCTCTGCACTGCTTGGCATACACACTCTCTCCCTGGCGAAGTTAAGATATTTTCCATTTATTTAAATAACTTTACTTTATTAAGAAGTAGAGTCCAGGGCATCTGGGCAGTCAGTAGTGCTGTACTCTGCTACTTGTCTTCATCCTTGCCTTGCCCTGTGAGGATTTCAGCATGTGACATGGCTCTGTGGCCCCAGGATGAAGGAGAGCAAGCTGACTGCAGCACTGGGAATGGCAGGAATTTGGCAGCACAAAGATTGAAGGTGCTTTGGCACCAGGTTCCCAGCAAAAGCCTGCCAGCTCATGAGGGACATGACAGGCCCATGGGCACTGGCCAAACTGTAGGACTGTGCACAGAATTAGTCTGGAGTACCTCAGACCCATGCACCCACAGGTTTTTGAAGAAGAAAGGTGCTTAACATTAATAGAAGCATAGGGCAGCTTAGGAGACTGTGTATATAAGGATCATTCAACAAAAAAGGGACAGTATTTAAAACAAGAAATATTTGAGATTGAATCAGAGAAAAAAAAGAACTGCAAGGGAAATGGCATCACGATCTTTCTAACTACAAGGTTAGTTAAGTGCAGAAATTACATGTTTAGGATACTTGAAAGTATTCAGACAAAATAAATGGTTTAGGCAAAGCTGATCCATAGCAGGGTTTCAAGAATGCTGTGCAGTCCATTTCCTAGCTCAGTAAAGGTCTTTGACTCTCCAGGAGTATCTTCAGTGGGAGGGCTATCCCACCAAGGCTCAAATAAAGGCAGACTCCCTTATAAAGATCCCAAGACTGTATCTGAATTCAGAATGGCTTTTATATCCTGCCTTGCTATCCTGAAAATGATGACATTATAAGGCTGCCTGAGGAGGAGGAGGAAAGGAGGCTGTCTCGTGGTCCTGTGAAATAGACAACGAGTATTTTTATTCTGGTTTCACAGAAAATCCGGCTGTTTCATGTGATTGCAGTCAAAGATAATTTGCTCTGGTAGTGTAAAACTTGGCTTGGTCACTGATCCAAGTATCTAAATCTGCTGTAAATACTAGTTTTGTCTATTCATGTTCTTAGTTCTTAACCTGTAAAAACAATTTGTGGATAGAGGAAAAAAATCTACTGCTTTGTATCCACAGGGATCTTGACTTCTTTAAATATATAGCAGCTGGAAAGAGAGAGGAAAAAGAAGAGTGAAAGGAGAACAAAGGGAGAAAAACCCAAATATACCACCTTGGGCACCCCACTCCAGTGCTTAACAACTCTTTCAGTGAAGATATTCTTTCTGATCTTCAACCTGTGCTCCACCTGATGCAGCTTGAGGCCATTTTCTCTCATCTTGTCATGCATTTCCTGGGAGAAGACACTGACCCTCACCTGTCTACAGCCTCCTTTCAGGCAGTGGTAGAGAGTGATGAGGTCATTCTTTAGCCTCCTTTTCTCAAGGATGCACAATGCCAGCTCCCTCAGAAGCTCATCACAGGACTTGTTCTCTAGACCCTTCACGTGCTTTGTTGCTCTTCTAAATCAATAATTATTTATTTTGTTACTGGTAATTTCAGATTGCAGTTAAGTCTAGATCATAAACATAATGATGTTTGAGGTGATTTTAAAAGGTCTGCATGTTTTCCAGTGCTCCCTTACTGCCTAAGGAGAAAAGGTCTTTATGCCTCATCAGTAGTAAAGAGCTATTTCGTACAACCATGTCTGCTTAGTACCACATAAAACTTTCTGAGATCTATCAAAATTAAAGATTGTTGATATGTATTCATGATACAAAAAAAAAAATAAATCACTAGTTTCCCACAACTAGTTCAGACAACTTACTAATTTCAGCTAGAAATGTTCTAGGCTTTCTCCATGTAATTTCCAGTATTGCTTCATCTTCTATGCAAAGGAAGTTTTTTTACCACTGGCATGGAAACAAAAAAACAAGAAAGTAAAAATAGGCCCTCTAAGGAAGATGGAGTTTGCTTATTCAACATAGTATTTTTGCTTGTTTTGCTTATTCACTTCATAGCTTGCTTACTCACTTACTGAGCATAGTTCACTTACTCATGAAGTATTGGAGAGGCCTGCTTTGTGCATGTAATTTCCAAGTACTATACTGAAAATTGATATATTGTTTCTATTTAAATTAAAAGGTATATCAGAAACTCTTTGACTACTTAAAAAATATATGAGTACTTTAATTTGGATACCGAAGAGTGGCATTTTTCCAGAGGTGGTGTAAAAAACTGGTGTGGTGATCAATGCCGAACCACTCAGCAGAGCACTCAGTAAATTTATGTATAAAAATCTGTAATTAGAATTTTCTTAAGGTTAGAAAAGAAAAAAACACTGAAGATAAGGAGAAAAGAAAATATTCATCTTAATTTACTACAGGCCACAAGCAAGTCTTTAGAATGCAGTTTGTGTGAGAGAGATAATGATTTTGTCAATAAAATCAAAACAGTCATAATTTGTAGAGGAAGCCAATGAGACAAGGAATAGAGACACAACAGAAGAAGGAAGCAGACATGTAAGACAAAGGGTGGCTGCCTGAAGAAGACAAAAAGAGCCCCTTGAGTCTGAGAATATTCTCAAGGTCAAAAAAATTTTGGACAGGAAGCCAGTGAACATAGCTGATGAGAGGAGTTAACATTCAAAGATTTAGACAATGAGGATGAAATCCAAAACAGTGATTTATGTGGACTGATGAGGGCAATGACTGAGCTTTGGAGAATCCTTTACTAATCAAGGCAGCATGCATGAGTGCATGAATGAAATGTTTGGCCATAATGATGGAGATTATAAGGATTGTTCTTTGAAGATGTTGAAGACAAAGAAGTGGCAGGTTTTTGGAAATGTATTTGTCATTAGCAAGACTAGTAAGAATGGTGTCAGTGTGAAAACAGAGAAAGTCAGATTGGAAGACATCCAAAGCAGATGAAAGGGAGTAAATTGTTGTATTTTGCAGTATACTGAAGGAGCTTAGAAAGAATGGAAGGGAGAAAAATGGGTAAAAGATAGAAATGGGCAAGAAAAATCAGGGCTGATTTTTTGAGAAACATGGAACTTTGAGATAAGAGTTCAAAAAATATATGGAAAAATTTGAACAGGACCGTAGAAGTAAGAGGAATAAATAGAATGTATCACCTGACACAGAGGTCAATGGTGAGCAACAAAGTAAGACAGAAAGTACAAAAAAGAGAAACTATTTTGTAGACCTCAGAAAAACTCATCAGCAGGAGTGTGAGTCTGCCATAGAACCAGCCCATCCCCTGTATCTGTATCAGAAAAACATAACATATTCTCTTTGGCTGTAACAATATCTGGGAATTAATGTATGTCTGAAACCAATCTCTGGCCCTGGCCATATGCCACAGAAAGCCCATGCCCGCATTTTTTAATCCTCTTTTCTGCTAGAGAGGAATAGTTCTGTGCAAATTCCTGTAGGTCCTCCTAATTCCTAAACTGTGACTTGGGGATTGTTTGGGAAAATGCCATTAGGCACAGGTTAAGTGGGTCAGAGACAATCAAGCTGTGTGATAGCTTGAATAATAGAGTTTTGAAACTTTTAAAGTTTCATTAAGTTTCTCGTATAGATACAGATCCTTCAGGTCACTCCAGAGTTTCTTACTAAAGATGGTTATACATGTCTCTTTGAATAAGGTGCATGACAGCAGAGTGAAAAGGATGGGGTCAAGAGGATGAGAAGATGTGGCAGGGTTTAACATTGGTAATTACATGCTGAATATCTTAATCTTTACCATTCCAGGTTAGCAGTGTATTGGGTTAAACATCTCTCCTTTGGCATACTTTCATCAGATGCATTCTGAGTGTGTCGCTGAATTATTAAACTCACTGTCTTCATGGGGACTGAAGCTGTAAATTTAATGTAAAATTAATCTAGCAGATAAAGAATTTTTGCATGCATACACTCTGGGGAGAAAACGGAGCCTGTCATCAGAGTGGGCTGTAGCAGCTGTGAGTAACCAGCTGTCTCATTCCAGTTACCAAGAACACCGACACAGATCAATAGCTATTGTCCCATGACTTTCTCTTGTAAAAATCAGAACAAATAAAGGGATAAACTGGAAATAAATTGGATGACCTTAATTTCAAATGAAATTCATTACCCATGTTTGTATACTAGAAAAATATTTAGTGGGAAGTCAAACTTGAAACACTTCTGAGCAGAGAAGGGAGATGCTGTGCTGTCTCAGCCAATGGAGTATATTGACTCCTGAGAGCACATGAACAGCACCAGCTTCTGCAGAGGAAGGTGCAAGAGACAGTGTAGGAAGGCAGAGCAGTTTCACAAGGATGTATGATACAGTTTTTATTCCACACAACCTGAAGACTATTTACTGACCAGAAAAACTGTGCATTTTATCTCCAGATACCTTCTTCTCAGTCCTTCTCTTCCCTACTGTTTCTCCTCTTTTCTGCAGCTCAAGATGTTCTTTTTAAATCTCCAAATGTCTTTGTTAGGAATCACCTCTGAGCTGTAACTTGATAATCATAGTCTCAGTGTTGTCGTCATTGTCTCCACTGCGACTAGCTAGGTTGTATAACAAAAATAATTGTTCTGCATTCTGCTAATAAAAGTATCCAATTACTGTGTTCTCTGTTGCAGGGACATTGCAGTTCTGTGAGAGAGTTCAAAGAGCTCTTCTTTTTAAGAAAATATTCATGAATAACATAAAGCATAATTTTAGCAGAAAAAATTTCAGTAAGTAGGAAAATTAAACAGAAAATGTTAGTTCATATACGTTACATACTTTAGGAAAACAGTTGTCCAGTATAGCAGTATAAACAATGCAAACAAAGATTTCTAGACTTTTCATGCTTTCCATGTAATATGGATTATGGTGAAATGATATCTTGACAGACTCTTTCACATTTTATTACGTTTTATTACTCTTTCACATTTATCATTATTTATCTCATTTAGAGCTGTTTTATTTCAGGGTCGGCCCTTGAGTTATTGATTCTCATTGTCAGTCAACAAGCTTTATTAATTAGTACTCAGGACAAAATAAGGGTGAAGATATATAACCAAATAAATTATAAATATACTATAAGTATTTTTACAACCATGATAATGAAAAATAGTTCTGAACAGTTTTCCAAGAATTTCTATCCCTAAAGGAACAAAATTTCTGAAGAACACTTGCCCTAAGTATCACATTTTGACTAAGATTCCCAGTAGAAGGAAGTAGCATGTAACTTTTTGTACATTGGGCCAAAACATCTCTTTTGGGTATGTTCTCATTCTGAGAGACTCTTGGTTTTCCTCTTAGACCAGGTGACGGATCTGGCTTGCAAGATGCAGGGATTCCTAATGAAAAAATTAAAGAGGATCTCTTTACCTGCATTTTAATTTCTTTTGGGAATACTAACTTTAAAGAGTCCTTTCCCCTTTGTAGCCTTTCTACCCTAGCTTTTCCCACCTCCTTGGTTTCCCTCAGTGCATTGTTTCTGCCCATTTGTAGGATTACTGGTTCAGTTGTTCAGTGTCTGTGCTGCATTCCTATACGCACATTCCATAGTTAATATTCCCTCAGTGTATTCCACGTTTCTAGATATTTACCATGGGTTATCCCACCGGGAACACTAATGTCAGAAAACTGTGATCAGTCTTCAAACCACCTGTAACCATAAAATAGCAATCATCCTAAGCAACATTTTCCATTTCTGTAACTCTCATACAAAGAGTAACACTTTGATCAAAATTAAACGTTTGTGACTTGCATCACTGTCCCATCTGTGTAGGGACAATGAGGAGTTCTCATTAGAGCTTCTTTGTCTTGCAGAACTGACCTCGTGTAGATAGTGTGGAAATCCTCCCTAGTATGCAAACTTTTGCTGCTGCTTCTGGATAGCAAATGCCAAGCTTTGAATCTGATTCAAAGCCTACAGAAACTGATGGAAAGGCTCTTATTTCAAGAACTGTGGATTACTCGTGCATTTCATGGACTCCAACAAAAGCACTGAGAGTTCTATTAATCCTGTGAAAGTGAGGTGGAGCCACGTAATGTACTATCAAAGCTAACCCACGTACACAGCAATCAAATCAGCTCAAAGTGGCACCAGCATCAGCAGGTGTATTTTCAAATACTTTTTACCTCTGAAAGCATATAAATATGTCATTAAGAACAAAATAAATCCTCATCAGTGATGGAGTTTAAAAGACAAATTCAAACACCTGCTAAGCTATTTGCATTCATTAACATCCAAGCTTTATTCCACTAGAGGTGGGGCACCTGCAAAAATCACTTTTTAAAAAAGATTTAATTCCTTAGTCAGTTCCTTTCAGGTTTTCCTAATTTTTCTAAGTAGTCTCCATCTTACAATAGTTTTTTTTTCTTTTACATTAAAAATATCTAGAATGGTAATGGTAGGGGGAAACTGGAAACTCCATGAATAATATATATATTATATTCATTAATAAATATGAATAAATAAGAGGTTTGCAACTATTAAAGTCCATTCCCAGCTTTCCTTATATGTGTTTGATAATAGAAAGTCAGAGATCATTTTAAATGATCTCAAAATGAGAAGCAACAACGCCTCTCCAGACATTTCTTTCCTTGTGCAATTAGTATTGAGAAACTCTTTCAACAAGAATACTAACTTTTTGGAAAACACATTTTTCTAAATCAGACCTTACCCAGAAATACAAGAAATTATTTCAAATGTTGCTTTTTAATATGATTTTTTGTACAAGAACTAGTAAACTTCTCTTCTGATTTAATCACAGAATCACAGAATCTTGTGAGTTGGAAGGGATCCATAAGGATCATCAAGTCCAATTCTGAAGTGACTGGCACATCCATGGCTCAAACCCATCACTATGACATTATTACCACCATGCTCTAACCAACTGAGCTATTGCATTTGAAGGGCCCTGTATTATTTGAATAAAAATATATGGCAATACATCATCAAGAGAAATGTACCATAATTAATATAATTAATATTCAACATATCAAGGAGTTCTAAATATGCTAGCACTTTGCCAAATCTCACGGGAATTTGTGCAAAACCCTTCCAGACGTAATGAAATGTACTTGAATGCCATGGTGATTCATACTTCATAAATGTTGAGAAAGATGAAACATTCCTAATTCTTAAATGGATATTTGTATGGCTTAAATTTAATACTTTGTTAATGTTGTCTGAGCTTTATCACAGGACAGATTTCAAGAGCTGTTCCTGCCATTTGTCTGACCAAGAATCATTAAAGAAGACAACTCAGGTTAAGAACAGTTACGGTTATTTCTGAATTGCTGTCGGAACATGACAGGATGTTGGCAGAATCACAACCTGAGCTGTGTTGTTAATGTAGTAGAATAAAATATGTGTTGGAAAATATTAAAATGTCTTGAAATTTTATACAGAAAGAAAAGACCGAAACTTGAAAAGCAAGAGAGATATGCTAGTAAAATATCGTGCTTGTTACATGTTTGTATCATTAAGTCTGAGCCATCTTGAACTCTCTTAACTGCTTGGTGTTATCCTGTGCCTTGTGAAGACTGAACCTCTCACTTTAAACCTCAGGTTCCTCAGTTGTGCTCTTCAACATGAGTCAGCTTTCAGTGGAAAAAGTTTCTAGCTTTCATAGACAAATAAAAGATTGAGCATAGGAGCACTGTTCTTAAAGAGAAAGATAAATGGAAAGATTATGGAATGCATTTTGTCAGACTATTTTAATTTTCTAATTACTCTTTGGTATTTTACTCTTGCTTACTGTGTATACAGATTTGTATCAATATATTTTTTAACTATGACCTTCATCCTACAAAAACCTCTGTACAAATTATAGTTTATGTAATTATTTAAGTATGTAATATGTAGTTTTGGTCTAGCCTGGTTACCTCTGGGTACAGCAATCTATCTCTATACAGAGAGAGCTTCAAGAATCCCATTATTCCTGACACCAGTTGAAGTAGCTGAGTATTGTCAACTTCAGTACTCAGAAAATCTGTCATCAGCCGCATTACTGATTGCTGTTAAAGTTTTTTTTTAACTAACTTTGTAATATCCAGCCTAATACCTGGTAGATATGGGAAAAGATATTTTGTTTGTACAATTATCTCAAGTAAGAAGCCACAGAGATTTTGGTACTGCTGCACTCCCAAATCTGCTTATCACCACAACCACCTCATCTATTCCTCCTTTTCAACAGTCCTGCCCTCTCAGGCCCTCTTCTCTCTCCTGCAGTGCTGAGGCTGTCCTCAGAGCCCCATTCCCATTTCTTCTCTCCATCAAGGTAGATGTAGAGGGGTACCTGCAAACTTGCTCTGAATGCCTTCCCTGCCCAGTGCAGCCACGCAGTGCAGGGAGGAGCTGTCTTACCTGTCACTCCGCTTCAGCTGGCTGTCTGCTTCTGCTCCACCACTTCAGTAGAGGCAAGTGGATAATTTCATGCGGAGTCTGAAATGATCAGACATCTTCCTGGATCCAAGAGTTGCTGTGCTCTACTCTTAACACTTTGCTTGCTGGCCTTGGGGACATGGAGATAAACTCTTTAGCATGCACATGCCAGAGTGAATTTCAGATAGTTGGCCAGCAAAGCAAGTCCACTTCTAACCTTCAGAAACACAGCCAAAACCTGCTTTGGGCTCTGCCACACTGCTGAGTTGCTGTCCGAGGTTTTTTCTCTACTCCCCCGGGCGGGGGAGGAGGCTGCACCGGCCGAGCTGTGGCACAGCAACTGACAGCCGGGGGGGCACTGCCCAGATGCGCCGGGGGCGTCCGGGCAGCGCCTTGGCAGGAGGCAGCAGTGATCAGCAAGAAGGCGAAGTAGAAAAGAGGGACCCGAATCAGGGCAAAGTCCAGAGTGCTTTAATGCCTCCAGGGAACGCCAGCCGAGTCGGGACCACGAGGCAGGGGTACAGCCGATTATAAAGGGACGGAACATAGAACATTTCAACCAATGAGAGAGAACTTGGGAGGGAACAAACTCGTGACAAACATGCCGGCTCGCCAATAGGGAATGCGACAGGGAGGGACCCTTGTTCCCGATCCAGTCACCCACCGAGGAGGGGAGAATTTTCTGGAAATAGGGAAGGGGACAGTGGCTGATGGACAGGAACTCAGGGAGGGATTGACAGAGGGTAACCAGGGGAACAGGGGTGGAGACAAAAAACTGACACTCAAAAGGAGGGGTTGCCAGGGGAGGTGGGGGGGGGGGAACCCTAGGACGGAACCATTATAACTTTAGGGGGAAACGGAAGAAACCAAATGAACCCTGCACCACAACACCACACCATCTGAGACATGAAAGGGAATGAACTAGCTGGATGGTTCAAAGAATAGCTCACATTATAACTAAGGCAGCAAGTTAAAATATTGTCTGGATGGTGACAGTAAGCCACTTATGACATGAATAAAAAGGAAGAAGGTAGTAGTCAGCTAGAAATGGATTTATAAACAAATTTGATTGTGTCTTTTTTTTTTTTACCCCAGAAGAAGTGTTGAATTTTGAGGAGCAAGGGAGACACACCAGTCATTTTTTCCAGAGCACAAATGTCTTAGCTATAATATATACAAATTTCTCCAAAGAGAATCAGCCTATTTAGAAATCAAGTTCAAGCAGAAAACCACTATTTGAAGAGGTTTTCAAGTCAATATCTGATTGAGATACTCTTGCTTAAAGAGAGGATTTTCAAGAGTAGATAGCAATGTTACTTTTAAAAAAGCTAAATTGTCTTCTGATTTACTAAGCGTTTTTTTTATTATGTGTCACCACAAATCTCCAGTTAAAAATATATCATATGGATTCTTACAAATCTCTTTTGCTCTAGTTTTCCAGAGTCTATTGTTTTCATATACCCCTTCTACAGTAGTGAAATTCAGTTCTGTGAAATTTTTCATCTTAATAGAAATCTGGAATGTGTGACCAAAAATAAAAGTATACATTCAATGATTTTTCCCATCTAAAATTCAGGTTTTGCCAGTATTGATAAAACTAAGATTTAAAATTTTCTTTTATTTTGTAATATTTTCAGAACTCTCTTATGTTGGCAGAGTGGGTAAGAGAGGGAAGAGAGACAGAGAAGAGGATAAATTCTTTCCAAATGCACAAAATGGCCTTAAATCTAACTTATAACTGGTTAGCCTTCAGATTTTGTATTCTGCAGCTCTTTCATAAAACATATACATTGTGACTGACAAAGCAGGATTCATGTCTTTCATTGTAACCCATTGCTGTGAATTCTTCAGGAGAACTTTGTGATGATCCAAGTATTCCTGTTAACAGATCACAGTGCAAGGTCAGGACCTAAACCTCTTTGAGTCTTGGCTAACTATATTTGTAGACAGAAGCACATATGAGAGCGAGAATTTTCTTATTGTTTCTATCTCAGGAAATACTTTAATGCTTTAATGGATTGAAGGGAATGTAAATACTCCTTTTAGTAGCAGCTCAAAAATGCCATGCTGGGAGAAGTTATAATTTGGAGATATTTAAATTACTCTTAAAAACATTACAAAATTTTACATACAGGCAGTAAGCTTCCAATATTTATACATAATAAATTGCAGTAGCTGATTGGTATTTCAAACACTTAGTAGGTGTACTGCAGCCTAATAATCAAGTTCTTGGTTCAATTATTATTTTGCTCTCTATATTAATGGGGAGCTTTGAGTAAATCCACACAGACCTTTGGTTTGGCATATTTGTGTTTACCAAGTAATATTCCAAAGTCATTCCATAATTATTAAATCCCATTTAAAGTGTCAATTTAATTTGGCATGGGTATCTGTAACTTATGTCAGAAGATATTATGGATAATTTCTGAGGATATGACAAATAACAGGGAAAAGAAGAGCTTTCACAAAAAAGCTAACATTTTTTGAAGTGAGGTTCTTTTGAATACTTTTTAGTATCACTTAAGTATATGAGAAAAATTAATTTCAGACATGGTTATCAGTCAAAGCCTTTTCTCGCATTTTTGATGAACAGTTGCAATCAGATAGGCCACAAAAATCCTTAAACAAATCAAAGCGGTTAATGACATAAGTTAAAGTGACTACTGATTGTTAAAAACGAGAGCAGGCTCCCGGTACTAAAGTGATTTCAGCATTTATTATAAGAAAAAAGAAAGGCCTGCAGTGCGGGGCCCGTGGACGAGCAGGAGCATTCCGTCTAGGATGCTGCCGTGCGGGCGCTGGGGCTTCTCAGCAGCCATGTCCCCGAGGTCCCAGGTGCAGCGACACAGATTCAGTGGGTCAGAAGCCCCTTTTTATCTTGTTTTTTGTCCCTTTGTATTTGTTTCTTTTTTGGATCCTTCATTTGCACGAAGGTTTAAGGCTTCGTTGGCCCATGACAGTTCTGTCCAGGCTGGCTCATTTCACTGGGGGGTGCTGCACTTTGCTTAGGTGTGTTATGGTACATTGAGTACCCTATTTCTACCCTTCTAACCCCTTTTACAATATAATAACCAAACTAACAGTACATGCTTAACAATCTATCAACTATTTTACAACAGTTTTTAACCTATTTTTAACACCGGTGATAATACTAAAACCATTCTGACACTGGAAAACTTAATGGAAATAATCTGCTGTAAACACCAGATTTTTAATTGTGTTTTCTGCAATTCCTATGGAAAATCTGGAACATTATGCAGATTTTGGGTGAAGTATTTTTATTTCAGAGAAGAAAAAGAATAAAGGAACCAAAAAAGAAGCCCCTCCTTTCTGAATGGGCTGTGAGTTTCTGTGTTTAGAATTGCTTTTCTGTGTAACCTGAATAGGTCCTAAAATATCTTCTTGTTATATTATTGTCCATCTACCTTTTAGACTGTAAATCACCCAACTGAAGAACAAACATGGCCACATTTTCTTTTCTGCACATATCACAGTAAGAATATCTGGCATTTTTTCTGACTTGCTGAAAAGATCTTGGCCTTAATAGTGGTTCAGGTTGATGTCCTAGAAAGTGATCACCTGGTGCTTTGCGAAACAAATAACTGCCATAGATTGTTAGGTAAGGTCAGAACGGACAGATTACTTTATGGGAAAGGAGGATTGCTTCTTCTCTTTATATAATGAGCAGTGATGCAAGCATTCCCAGTTTCCCACTAGCACTCAGAGAGAGGAAGCAGGAACAGCCCTGGAGTCTGCCAGGCACTGGTGTGGCACTGAAATCTCAATACACAGAGCTTTTTCAAAATACTGTGCCTGTCCTATCTATCGTGGCAAACTGGAATAATTTGGGTCTATCAGAAACATAAAAGATAGCAATATGAAGAGTGAGAGTCTGATTGGAAGAAGGTTGGCAGTATGTGATGCACAGAAAAATAAATATCAATGTTGTCAAGATGCCAAAACTATGGAGTATTTGAAGTTGATAAAAATCTTATGGAGAAAGAAACACAGGCAGGACACATCAGGTTGCTGAGGGCAATTTGATCTTCACATTCTGTATAAAGACTTAACTAAGAGAGGGAAACACATTTTGCAGAAGCAATCTGCTGCACAGGTGATGCTGGCTCATTTCTGAGAAGCAAAGGCTAGGAAATTGCTGGTGACTCAGACAGATTCACCAATGTCCTGAGTTTTTACACCTTTTGCACCTAGAGTGCATGAAATGCAGTTCAGAAGAGACTTTAGTGATCACTCTCATCTGATCTAGTGTCACAATGCAGGGCATATATGCACATTTTGACAGAAACCTGCATGCAGATCCTGAGAATCTTGTTGGGTTTCTGAAAACCTTGAGACATTATCACAACTGTACCCTCCTGGTCCAGTGCCACAGAATCCATCAGAGGCACCCTTCTGGACACTTATGCCCAAAGAATGTGAAAATAGTGTATGTTTCACTATTCTTGTAAGCAGTATATGAATTCATAACAATCCTTAGTTTCTGAAGAACATCCAAAAAGAAACAGAGGAATTTGGACTGCTTGTATTTGAGGAACTCCTTCAGCTCCTAACCAAGATTTTGATGTAGGTATGGCTTGAATCATCATTAAAACATATCTAATGGACCTTCAGACCATCAGAGCTCAATATGTTGGTATAGTTACACTATGTTTGGGTATACAAGATGGGAAAAGAAAAAAAAGTCAGTGAGAAGAACACAGCAAAAGAGAAATATAAATGTTGGTCTCCAGCATGAGAAAAGATTCACTCACCTTCCTGCAAATTAAACCATAAGCCCTCTCAGTGTAGCTCGCTCACGCTGCGGTCGCTCAGAGCGAAGGGGTGCCGGCTAGCTGCTCCTGTGAGGCCGCAGAGGGGCGCTACAAGACTGGCCGCTCCCAGGCTCTCGTCAAGACTGCCCGGGTAGCGGTGACAGCCGCGGCGTGGGTGACGCAGGCTATGGTGAGATACGAGGTCCCGAGATAAAGGAAAGAAGGAAGGGACACTTGTATGGGTTCCAAGGAGACTTTAATCCAAGGAGGGTCCAGGGACAAATGTCAAAGGAGGAGGGCTTCGGCTAGCCCTTATAAAGTGAGGGGGCGTGGGGTGTGGAAACATGAGGGAACCAATGGTCGAGGGTAGAGGTAGGCTGACGTAATATAAAAGATCCAATAAGAAGCATGTGGGGGAGGGAGGAAGCCTCGAGGACAAATCAGGAACTAAGTTACAGATGAGAGACATAGAAGTTTCTCGAAAAAAGGAAGGGGGGTTAACATGACGGACAAGGGTAGGAGGCAGCACCACAGAGATTGACATAACCAAATAGGGACTTAGGGGGAGGAACAGGGGACTCCTCACTTTGACAGGCAGGCCAGTGGCGGGAAGAACGGGGAAAAACAACTCCGGAACAAACCATTACAAGGGGTTACACGGGGGGAAAGGAACAAACCATTGTTCAAACTAACAAAGAACAATTAACAACAACTTCAACTTATAGTTTTTTAAACACACAACGCCACATCTCCCCCTTTTTTGTTTTTAAAGAGAATGTGGGTTAAGGGAAAATAAGGTCTTTGGTGTCTTAGGTCTCTGAGTCTTTCGGTGCGGCATCTTCCCACCAATCACCTTCCTGGGTAGTCGCAGCGGCGACTACAATTTTAGATGTTGGGGAAGGTTTGAATAGAGAAGCAGTTATTACTCTTTTCAAGATTCCAAAACACAGCATCACTAAAAAAAGAACAATGACAAAACACCCAATGTCTTTGATAAGGGAAAGCATCCACCCTGAAAGGCCCCAGTTTTTGAACAGGTCCTTGAACCAGTCCTCGTTTTCTTGTTTCACGGTGCCGATAAGGTCTTTCATTTCCTGAATGGATGCGTGGATCGACTTGCTTCTGGATGATAAGTTGAAACAACACAACCCCTCGAACTCCTGGCACCCATGCCCGTGTGCCAGCAGCAGGAAATCAATAGCAGCCCTGTTTTGCAGGGTTGCCTGTCTGGTGATTTCCTCGTCAGCTAGGAGGTCACTCAAGGCTTCAGAAGTTAAATTCGCCTGGCGTGTCACCCAACACTCGAGGTTGCCAAGCTCACTGAGAGACTTGGCCGCCGCCACCCAAGGTAGAAAAACAGAGACGGCAATCCTCTTAGACTTTGCCCAATGGTAAATTTCGCTGTCGCAATGTTCATCAAATTGGTCTGCACCCCTTTTTACAATTTTTGGATTTCTTTTAGCGTGCCGAATTGGAATTTGGGTCATGTTGGATGACACCAGGGACAAACGCCCCAGGGTGCAAGGGCCTCCTAGAAGACGAGAGGGGATTCCCGGGTACGCCCTATCTCCACAAATTAGGAAAATTCCCTTGTCCAGCTTTCTAGGGTACCCATCATCAGTGGATGGGGCGCTTATTTTTTCTACGTGTGTGCACCATGTAGATGCTCTAAACTCTAATTTATGTTGTTTGATGTTTTCATAGAGCTTTGCACGGGACGATGGAGTGAAGTCAAAGTGCACGCAGTAGTCTGCTTTGGCCGAGCCCAATAGTTCGAATTCTTGGGGCTCGGCTTCAGCATAAGGCAGGTCGTACACCCATTTGCGCCACAGTACTAGGGGATTGGCTACTGGTGTTTTTGCGTAGTTCACAACCCCCCAGTACCGAAAGATTTCCACCCACTGATTCGGCGGATTGTTCCCGTTCAACTGGTTCTGGATGTTCCGGATGGAGTCAGGGAACTCCGCCCACTTTGATGGAATCCCCACCAGACAAGTTGACATCGGATTCTCTGCTGCTGGTGTAGAAAGACACAGATGGCTTTGGTTGAGGGCATGGGCCAGAGTCACCCAGACGTTCTTTCGGGGTTGTGGAACGACCCACGCGGCCACCAGGGACTGGTCCAAGGCCTTGAGGTGGAGCTGCCAGAAGATGAGGAGGGCGACAACGATCATGATGGATGCCTGAGGGAAAACAGAACATTATATAAATACATGGAATAACTTAAAATCTCTGAAGGGGACATAAATCAGAGGGATGGTATTAGGTTTCCTCTTCATCTGCGGCGCTTTCGATTTTGCGCAAAAGCGCCATCCTGTGGATCCTCCTGGCCGCAGGGGACGGTAAGTTGTGGTGTGATAGACTTGGACGGTGGCACATACGGTTTCACCCATTTTTTGGGGATCCATCTGACCCCTGAGGGAGTGGACACGCAAGCGTATCCATGCCCCCAGGTGACAAGACGGACTGGACCTTGAATTTCCCCGGAGTCCGGATCCCTGATAAGGACCTCGGGTTCTTCCTTGATCTCTAATCGGGAATGTTGATGGAAATGTCTTAGGACTGGCGGCTCTGGCCTGTCAAAGGAACAGTTAAGGAAGTTGATGGTGAACAACGCTTTGCAGAGCCGGAGGTGTGGGGTTTGAACCTGAACATCTCCCTGCTGGCGGGCGAGGACTCGCTTTAATGTTTGATGCGTTCTTTCTATCACAGCCTGACCGGTGGGGGAGTGTGGTATTCCCGTTCGATGTTGGATTCCCCAACTTTGCAAAAATTCACCAAACGCCCTAGAGGTATAAGCTGGGCCGTTGTCGGTTTTAATTAAAGATGGAATTCCTAAGACTGCGAAGGCATGAATTAGGTGTTTCTGTGCATCTGTTGCCTTCTCCCCTGTGTGGGCCGAGGCGAAGACAGCTCCCGAGAAGGTGTCCACAGAGACGTGGACGTATCTGAACCTCCCAAACTCGGGCATATGAGTGACATCTGTTTGCCACACCTCACAACTGCGGAGACCTCTGGGGTTTACCCCAGAGGTGAGCGATGGCAGAGCCGATTTTTGGCAGTTCGGGCATGTGGCCACAATTGCTCTGGCTTGGTCACGCCGCAGATGGAATTGGCGGACCAAGCCCGGAGCATTTTGATGCAACTGTTGATGGCTCAGCTTGGCCTGCTGAAAGATGTTAGGTTGGCCAGCCAGTTGTAAAGGTGCGGCCAGAGCATCTGCTCTGCGATTGCCTTCTGCGATGAATCCTGGGAGATCGGTGTGCGACTTCACATGCATTACAAAGAAGGGTTGCTCTCGGTGGGAAACCAGGTATATCAGTTGCGAGAGCAAGCCAAACAAAATAGGATTGGAGACCTCTTTGAGCACTGCATGTTCTGCCCGGGACACTACACCTGCCACATAAGCCGAATCTGTAATCAAGTTAAAGGGTTCGGAAAATTTCTCGAAAGCCCTGACGACTGCATCCAACTCAGCAATTTGTGGAGAGCCCTCCACAATCTTCACATCGGCTTCCCACTGTCGAGTTTGAGGATCTTTCCAAGTCACTACTGACTTGTGGGACCCTCCGGATGCGTCTGTAAAAACTGTCAGTGCTTTGAGGGGGTGGCGACTTTGGATATCTTTTGGAACCACATTGAACTCAGTATTAAACAATTTGTGGCCGGGATGATTAACAAGAACTTGCCCGGTGTAGCTGTCCAAGGCAAATTGCAGGCTCTCATTCTCTCTAAGTAGATGTTCCACGGTCTCTTTTGTCATCTTCCCCGTAGATGTCTTGACGGGGAGATGAATGCATGTGAAATCGCACCCCGCTAGCATTCGCAGGCGTGCTCTGGCTCTCATGATCAACTGAGCCATCAACTCTTGTGGCTTGGTTATGCTTTTGGACAGTTGGTGACCAAGGAATACCCACTCTATTATTAAGAGGGGATCCCGTTGGCCAACGTCCCATTGGAATATCAGCCCGTGGAGGTGCGGCAACTTACCCAAGATGATAAATCGGAAAGGGAGGTTCTCTCGGCATCGATGGGCTTGCCGAGCTGTGATGGCAGACTGAACCCTCTCGAGTGCTGTCTTGGCCTCCTGGGTCAGGGCCCTCGGGGAATCCAGCCCCTCTCCCCCCTTTAACAAATTGAAGAGAGGGGACAGATCCCCCGTGGTGAGCCCCAGCCAGGGCCTGATCCAGTTCAAGGACCCACACAACTGATGTAAATCTCTCAGGGTCTTAGGGTTGTCATTTATCAGAATTCTTTGGGGTGAAATGGTTCGATTTGTAATTTCAAGTCCCAGATACCTCCAAGGCGGCAGGTGTTGCACTTTTTCCTTTTGCAACTCAAATCCTGCCACCGATAAGGTTGTGATAGTGTCCTCTAAGGCACGTGCAAGCATATCGCTGTCAGGGGCACATACAAGGACATCGTCCATGTAATGATAAATAATGCAGTCACTCTCCCTTGCGCGCACTGGGGACAGAACATTCGCGACATACCACTGGCAGATGGTAGGGCTGTTCTTCATCCCTTGCGGGAGAACGCGCCAGTGGTAGCGCTTCATGGGAGCTTCTCTGTTGATGGAAGGCACAGAGAAGGCAAACCGTGGCGCATCAGCTGGGTGAAGGGGAATTTGAAAAAAACAATCTTTAATATCTATTACTGCCAATTTCCAATTTTGGGGGAGCATAGATGGGGAAGGCATGCCTGGTTGGAGGGATCCCATGTCCTCAATAACATTATTTATCTTTCTCAGGTCGTGAAGGAGGCGCCACCTGTCTCCCCCCCGCTTACTGATAACAAAAACTGGGGAGTTCCAGGGGCTGTTGGTTTCTACTATGTGACCTTTGGCTAACTCTTCCTCCACGATCTGAGTGAGCGCTCTTAATTTATGTTTATTCAGCGGCCACTGCTCTACCCAGACTGGTGTATCAGTTAGCCAATTGAGCCTGAGGGTAGGGCGCTCTTCAGTGGCCGCACCTAAAAATTCTGAGGGACAGGAAGGTCTAATTTTGCCCCCCACTGGGACATGGCATCTCTCCCCCACAGGGTAAATTTGGAATTCAAAACAAATGGGCGCACAGAGGCCAATTGCCCATTTGGCCCCGTAATTTGAACTATGCTCTTGGATTGTCGTGCTAATTGAGAACCTCCAACACCTAAAACTGAGCTGCTCACGTTTTGCAACTCCCACTGTGGCGGCCATTTGTGTGGGGGAATGACCGTCACGTCTGCCCCTGTGTCCATCATCCCTTGAAGTTGTATAGAATGCCCCTCGCTCTTAAGGCCACACCACATGAGGGGCTTTTCCTCTCCCAATACTTCGGTGTAAAGGACCGAGAGATCCAGATCATCGCACACGAAATAAGGAATGGGAATTGCCTGTGCGACAATCTGGTCTCCCGGAAGGAAGAGGGGGGGATGGACACAGCGCACCCAGAGAGTGAAGTATTCCGGCTTGGGTGTTAAAATTGCAGGAATTACTTCAATCTCAAGGGGAGTGTTTTTGGTGTCCGCGACAACGAGGTACTTGCAGTCTAACGATGACGTGTGCCGATGGGTTTCCGCCTGTTGGATGCGGGAGAGAAGCTCAGGCTCAGGACGAATGATGTGCCAGTCCTGTGAACGAAAAAGAATAGGTTTTGTAAGTCTCATCCGGTATGGTGCACGACAGTCACTGGTGGTAACTCGACTGTCGTGCTTTTTGTCTATCATGTCCCCGCGGTCTGCCCAACTTGTATTGCAGCGCGGGGCAGATCCGCGCTCATCAGTTAGTTTTTTGATGGTAAGGAACAAGAGGCATTCTCCCCCCTCTCTCTGTCTGTTCCCGGTGGAGCTCTGCCTAAAAACGGACATCGGTTAATGAAGTGGTCCTCATGTCCGCAGTGAAAACATCTGTGTCCTGGTGGTAAAGGGGCTCCCACTGGGAAGGTAGGTTTCCGGGGTGTCGCGAAGGCTGCTGCTGCAAGTTGATCGCTAGTCGGGTTTGCTTTGATGATGTCTTCGATGACAATCATCGTTTTCCGGGTGCACTCTTCTATCAACTGGTCCAGGGTTGGAGGCGGAGACGCGGGAAGGGCTAAGATGATTCTTCGACACACTTTGTTGGCATTGGTGGTCACAATTTCTAGAATGAGCTGTTCTTGCAGCAGCTGGTCCTCTACCTTCCTCTCGACTGCTGCTCTGACTTGATCTACAAAATCTAAAAAAGGCTCCGCAGGAGACTGTTTAATAGCAATATATGGAATTGATGGTTCTTTGGAAGGCATGCTATAAAACGCACGCTCTGCCGCATCTTTGATGGAATCTAAAACTTCTTTCGGAATCCCTCCTGCTTGTTTTTGTGCCTTGCTCCAGTCACCCTCACCAAAAAGGTGGTCTAGGGTGATGTCATTACCCTCAATGTCGGTAGCACAAGAGTCGCTCTGCAAAATTTCTGGAAGAAGGTCCCCTGCTAACCTCTTCCATGTTCTTTCCCATAATTTATATTCAGATTGAGGGAGCAGACAACTAAACAAACGCTTTAAATCAGCAGGGACCATTGTGTTAGAAAGTGTTGCCTTTAAAACGCTCTTAAAAAATTCGCTTTTTTGGCCGAATTCCCTTTTTGCTTTGCAAACGTCTCTTATGCTATCGAACGAGAGGGGTTCCCATCTGGGATTCCCTCTCGCATTATAGGTAACAGGAGCAAGGAACAGGGGATTCTCATCATCAACCGGTTCCTGTTTCCCAGGCCCCGTCCCCCGGACTCCCACGTCGTCGTGGGAACCGGAAGGAGGAGCGTGGGAAATCAGAAGGGAGTGGGCGGAGCTTTGGGGTGGAGCAGAGTCAGCTGACGATGTTGTGGTCATGGGAAAGTGGGAGGGGTCACCGGATGTAGGAGGGAGCAAAGGAGGAGGGGCGATCGCGGGAGGAACGGAAGTCATGGCCACAGAGGAAGAGGAGGGGTTCGAGGGAAGGATGGCGGGATTTGGGGAAAGCGCGGGAAGGAAGGGATTCTGGGAAGGAGAAGCGCTCGCCACGAGGCGACCGCCATTTTGGGAGATCGGGGTGGATGTTACAGAATTGCCGCCATGTTGCGGCACTTCTCCGGGGTAAGTAAGGAATGGGTTAGGAGGATTAAAGAAACCTTGGGTGCTATTGGGATCAGCTACGGGATATGAGGGATTGGGAAGAGGGTCTAGGGTAAGGTCCCTGGCAGTGTGGCCAGTACCGCCAGGGTAAGGGTACCGGGGGGTCCGGAGGGAGCCAGGGAGACGGTAGCAACCCTGCGTCTGCTGTGGACGGGTTGCTCCCCCCTGTCCACCCAGTGTAGGGAGTAAGGGATTCGGAGAAGAGGGTAGGGAAAGGGGTTGAGGGAGAACTGGGGATTGGGCCGTTGAACATTTTTTATTTTCCCCTCCACAATCAGAATTATCCTTTTTAACAACTTCCAAAATTAAAAGAAATAATTTCATGAAACCTTCCTTGACTGCGGGATCACCCCTCTTGATACATTCCGACAGCATGCAGCCCACAGCCTTCCAAAAATTCCTGTTTCTGATATCACTAGGTGACGTTTGGGGGAACTTAAAAAACATCCAACGGACGAACCTTTTAACTGTACCCTTAGAAAAAGAACCACCCCACTCCCTCAGGAGTCCCACAACTTGGGTATAGACTTCTTTCTGTGGAGTGGACAGACGGACACCCATCTTGCCCACTCGACTTCCACCCTCCCACTGCCGGAAAGGAATAAAATAAAATTGAAAGAAGGGTCAGCCAACCGACGGTGGGAAACCTGATAGCCCCCAAAATGGGTAAGGTAAGGAGATGGGGAGCTCACCAGACCGTTGGCAGGCTGAAAAGAAGCGGCAGTGGGGGTCCTCGGTCCTGAAGACGTTCTTCCACTCGTCCAGGGAAGGGTTGCGTCTTCGTTCCCTGGGAGCACCACCGGACAAAAGTCGGCGTGCTCACACAGAGGCGTTGGTGCTGCCAGGAACTCTAAATCCAAAGGGCCGATGCCCACAAGGAAAGTCCTCTCCGGGAGGCTTCCTCACGTGCGTCAACGTTCCTCTCAGGCGGCGTCGAGCACGGTGCCAGTGATGGTGGAGACGGCAGGGAAAGCCCCACGTTGGGCGCCAACTGTAGCTCACTCACGCTGCGGTCGCTCGGAGCGAAGGGGTGCCGGCTAGCTGCTCCTGTGAGGCCGCAGAGGGGCGCTACAAGACTGGCCGCTCCCAGGCTCTCGTCAAGACTGCCCGGGTAGCGGTGACAGCCGCGGCGTGGGTGACGCAGGCTATGGTGAGATACGAGGTCCCGAGATAAAGGAAAGAAGGAAGGGACACTTGTATGGGTTCCAAGGAGACTTTAATCCAAGGAGGGTCCAGGGACAAATGTCAAAGGAGGAGGGCTTCGGCTAGCCCTTATAAAGTGAGGGGGCGTGGGGTGTGGAAACATGAGGGAACCAATGGTCGAGGGTAGAGGTAGGCTGACGTAATATAAAAGATCCAATAAGAAGCATGTGGGGGAGGGAGGAAGCCTCGAGGACAAATCAGGAACTAAGTTACAGATGAGAGACATAGAAGTTTCTCGAGAAAAGGAAGGGGGGTTAACATGACGGACAAGGGTAGGAGGCAGCACCACAGAGATTGACATAACCAAATAGGGACTTAGGGGGAGGAACAGGGGACTCCTCACTTTGACAGGCAGGCCAGTGGCGGGAAGAACGGGGAAAAACAACTCCGGAACAAACCATTACAAGGGGTTACACGGGGGGAAAGGAACAAACCATTGTTCAAACTAACAAAGAACAATTAACAACAACTTCAACTTATAGTTTTTTAAACACACAACGCCACACTCAGACCCCCCTTAATGTGTTCAGCTGCTTTCTTTATTTGAGCTCTTCCTGGGATATATATCTGGGTTTAGAAACTAAATCAAAAATTCTACTTTTTAATTAGGTATGAAATCTAAATTTTTACTAGTATCTTTTAGCTTCACTCCTACTAACCAGGTTTCTGTGCTTTCTGTCCTTTAGTAACCTTAGACTCTTATGTTGACATAGTGAAACACTTTGTTTTGTGCCACTAGTTATAAAACAGTATACTCAAATAGAGATTCTGTCAATTCACAGCATTCTGAATAATCACAAATTTTGAGAAAGAAGAATAATTCTTACCATTCCACAGAAAAGCTTTTTAATTTTACGCTTTCAGTATCTGTGCAATAATAGGGCATTCTAAAACATGTAGATTATTCAAGAGGTGAAGGTCTGCATCTTCAAAAGAGCCATCAGTAGAATAACTTTCTGAACTCCTTTAAAGTTGCTTTCAAATATCCGACTTAATTTCGTTTATTCCTGTGAAGTCAGTCTTCTGAGTAAAAATGAATATAAAATAAGGAGGACACACCCTTTCCAATATATGTATGCATGGCCTTAGACAATTTGGAAGGAGTTCAGAGTGTTTTATCATCTCTTTCATCCCAAGGTGCTACTTTTTCTCCATGGGAATTTTAATTGGTCACAGTTTAATGAGAGTTTCCAGCTTCAACATTACAAAAAGAGGTTCAGAAACATCGAGGTGTTGTCAATCAAGACAATCTAAAGGAACACAGGACAGTGCTACAAAGTGTGGGGTGTCTATGCCTCTATTTTTAATGTGTTCATGGTAGAACATAGCTCAGAATGTGGACTTCTGTTAGATAAAGAAAGAAATACAGGCAAGAAAAAGTGTTCAGGAGTTTTCTGTATTTAGATAACACAGTAGGCAACTGAAAAATACTACAAAGTATAAACACCAGAAACTGTGTCCCTCCTTGCTGAGAGAGATTCTTCTACTACAAAAATCCACCCTTGAATTAATGATCCATGAAAATTTTGGGTGCTACCCCTTAGGTATTCTACACTTCAAAATCTCAACTGTTTGGGGTTTTTAAAATTATTTTACATTATCAAGCTGTGTGTTCTATCAGCATATTGAATGCTTTGGAGTATAAAGCATATCCAAAATGGAGATTTTTTCTGAAAAATCAAAAAAACCTCCAGAACCCTTTGATATGTGCAGAAAAACATGGTACATGGTATGTAGCTGTGGATCCAGGCAGTGAACTGGCAATGTTAATTTATTTTGTTGCTTGACTTTTTATTCAAAACAAATATGGGTCTTAGAATCCAACAAAAAATTACTTGAATTCATAGCTTCTAGTGCAATTACAGTTAAACTAGTTACAACAACCAGAAAAAATAAGGTGCTGCTTTCCTTTACATAAGGACAGCTCTTTGTTCAGATACCTTTTAAGCTAATTGAACAGTCAAAATAGATACTTTCTCAAATTCTGAAGCAGCATCAGAAGCTGATTTTACAGTAATCATATAGTACCAAAAAATGTAATTATTTAGATACTTGTCTCTACATGAAAACTGAGGGGAAAAAAAGTTAATTTGAAGTACTTGAGCAAAAGCCAACTCCAAATGCCATTTTGTTGCTTAATGGGAGCAGTCAAGCAGTTTTAATGGGTTTGAACAATAGAACAGGTCAGTTGGGTAAGGACAGGAGGTGAAAGATCTTGTCCTGTATAGAGAATTTGTCTGCCCTTAGCAGTGGCCCATAAAAACCTTTGGAGCAGAAAAAAGGTATTTAATTAAGAAGCACAATGAGCAATTGACTGTGTTTTAGTCTTCCCTCCTTAAAACAGACACAGATTAGAGACACCTTTATGCATCACATTAAGAAAGTGCAGAATACACTTTATTAAAGTAAGTACTCTCTGATGCTACTGAAAAAGTGAAAATACAAGGATCCTGAATGGCCACTATAGTAAAATCTCTCCACATCAAAACAGCATCTCTTTTTCCTGAATATCTGCATCTCACTCTGACTTGTCTTGGTCTTAAACTTCTAGTTTCCCATAGCATTTCTCTCTTCTCACTGCATGTGGAATCCTGTCTTACTGCAACATTGTGAACTTGCTGTTTCACCTGTGAATGGATCTAGACTTAACAACAAATTCCAGATATATTTGTGACACCAAGGAGGCCTTTCTCTCCTCAGGTACCAGATAGCTGAGAGCTGGGGACTGAGTAGCTGCATTATTCATAAATTTCTTAGGCTGATCTGTGTTATAATTTGCTTTCCATTAAAACACACCTCCAAAATATCCATCATCAAAGAAATGCCTCCATTTTCCCCCCTGAATAAAATGCTTAAGAATTTTTTTCTATTTTCCTTTATACATCAAATTATAAGTTTTGACTATGAAGAATATCCTGGATAATGAAATTTAAATCAGATGTTTGCTAATTTACAAAGTGGGCCTTCTTAGGACATCATACATTAGAATAATTGAATTGGGTCATTAGATTATGGGCTTTTGCCTTTCACAATCCCATCTGAAAATGTTGGGAAGAAACTAAAAATATATATCACTTCATCTTTTATTTCATAATATTTTTAAATTGTATTACAAGCATAAGTACTTTCTTTTGTTGTAATTCAGAAAATTTCTTCCAGCTGAATGTCTGCATCCCCCTTTATTACAGCTGAGAGGGAAAAGCAACAATCCTGTGGAATTGGTAAGCAACCTGATCAACTGCTGCCAGTGTGCTGTGAGAACATGCAGCATAGTTATTTACACAGTTTTCCAGCACATTCTTCAGTGCTTTACTTTTGTGTTACCCTGTGCTGTCAAAAAAGGGTGGGCATAGAAAAACTTTCCCTCTTTGACAAACACTTAAATACAGCCAATCCAGTGGCTTGTGGGAAATACTGGACATTAATTCTTTTAGTGGTGGAGAAAAGCAGGAGAAACAGGTATATATATTTCCTT
This sequence comes from Passer domesticus, assembly GCF_036417665.1. Classification (NCBI taxonomy): domain Eukaryota; kingdom Metazoa; phylum Chordata; class Aves; order Passeriformes; family Passeridae; genus Passer; species Passer domesticus. Next base: position 21,406,848 of record NC_087512.1, read on the forward strand.
TATTTTTCCCAGAAAAAAATATAATTTTTCCTTACAATGGCAAATGAAAATTATTTCAACCTTTGCAACGTTCAATAAAAATACTAAGGAACCACATTTTGCTTCAGTGTTTTGTTGGGCTACTCATGAGTGAAAGCTACTGTGTAGAGAAATGTGGAACTGCTGAAAGCTGCAGCATCAGTGTGGCTATGAAGCAGAGACTTTTTGTGCTCATTGCAGAAAGGCCAACACAGAAAAACACACAGACTACTGAGAGCTTGGATTTGCCAAAAATCTAGTAATTTTAGGAAGGTTCTTATCCAGCAACTTGATTAAGTTTGGTCTGACTAGTTAATTTTGCATATTGTTTGTCAATGTTCTGACTCAGTTAGCTACTGTAATTCTCTTAACTGTTACAGGAAAATGATGGAAATTTACTATTTAGTATTTAAATTTAAATTTAGAATTTAGCTTGTGACTTAGTGTATTCAATACAATTAACAGTAATGAATGAGTAAACTGAGTGAAAACTTAAGTACTATTGATGTATTATTAAGCAATATGGCAGAAAAATTGCTTTTCAGCTCAAGTTCAGAAAAACACATTCTTTTGAAGCTAACGTATGTCATGAGAAAGATTCACCTGCTACACTAGGGTATTGAAGAACCTTGATGATCTTTTTGAAGAAATACTTGTTATCCTTGTCCTTGAAATGTAGCCACTCTGGGTGTTTAATGAATGTCTTGTTTTCATTCAACATTCTTTTGCAGAAACAGCCTTTATTAAGAAAAAATTGCTAGATAGAAAGCATGTAGTAAGGACACAAGAACAACAATATAAGGATTTAAACATGACAGTTAATGCTGCCTTTTATGCCACCATCAATTTCAATATACCAAAAGAGAATACCAAGAAGAAATAAGGGACAAAAATGTTTTCTCTGTAGACATAGACAAGTAGACAACCACAGCTCTGCATCTAGACAACCACAACTCTGGTTGTCAAGAAGCTGTGGCAAACAGAAAACTAAACGTAAGATCAATGCTTCCACTTCTCAAACCCGAGAACTGACAGGATTGCTGCAGGCTTCCTTTAGGGAGGTATACATATTCAGTGCTCTTAATCCTATGTTGAAGCTAAAATTCTCTTGAGGATATTTCCTGTGAGATCAGGCAATGTTGTACATGGAAAGACTGAACAGAACAGTGACTGGTTCATAGGAAAGCTTCTATCTTGCTGTCATGAATACCTGTCTTTATCTTTGCTGTCCACAGAGAACATCTAAAAGCAAAATTCCTGCCATTCTCTTTGTCTTACCCCTAACCAAAAGCCATAGTTCTGCAAACCCTTCAGTAGTGATTTCAGTGGAGATGTTTATGGACTTGATTCCAACACAAGCAGAGCAGGAACATCACCACTGCATATCACAGTTTGGACATTTTGATTAATCTCCCTGTTGGACTGAATTTTTTTCCTGTTGAGAAGAATCAACTGTTAGTCCAAGATCACTCTACCAAGCCAATAATTCTGGCCAACAAGTGAGGTGCAGAGAGAAGAAACAAGGATCTTGGATGCAGAAAAAAAAATTAAGGAACTAGCCTTGTTCAAAGTGCTTATGTTTAACTGGAGGATTATTGAAGGAAATATAAGTTACTGCAGAATCATGAGCAATGTAAGGACAACTAAAATGGACATAGAAAGTTTCTTCTGGTTATATTCATGCCTTGTCAAGTCAACCACCAATCACTGCCACCTGGGAATTATATCTTGTAATTCTATCTCAATTTTTTCATACACAGCACATTTTTTTCAGATTTTTTCACACACCTAAATCAACACAATACAACAGCAATACAAGTGCACCACAGCAAAGCTGTGTGGTGCACTTTAAGAGTCTGCTTTGAAAGCCAGGCAACTGTAGCATTCCTATTAATGGCAGTCCCTGAGCGGCATACACAGAGAGCTTCTGGAGTGAAGCGCTTCTACCCCTGTTCCACAGCAGCAATAACCATTAAATTGTACAAACAGAATCTATTAAATTGCCTGCAATTTTGATTTATCCAGTCAAAGAATTTGTCTGATCAGATGCACTGCCCTCAAACTCCTTTGGGTTATCGCGGTCCCGCAATGTGTGTGCTTTAAAAGCTAAGCAGTTCATCTCTTTGAAAAAAGATGCTAAAACATTCTCTGGTACAAATATTAGACTCAGACGCCCTACAGTTTACAGCAGAATCCTTCTCTTTATTGAAACTGGCACAATATTTGCCTTCACTCTAATTCTCTGCTATCATGCAAATACCATATGCTAGTTCTCTGTGCAATTTGTATATCATTCTGGAAGTGTATTCTATGCAGTCATGCTAATTCCTTCTGTGTCAAAAATAAGTGTGTGCTAAAAAGATGTACAATCAAAAAAAAGCATAATTTTTTCTAGACAAACAAGTACAGTGAATTCAGTTACATGTCACAAACTTTTATTTAAAATGTGTTGAAAATAACTCAGTTACCTGAAGTTTGTGTCTCTCTGGCTTACTATGGCTTCTCATGTAGTCCTTGGATAAAATGGATTTTTGTACAGGCTAACCATCTGAGTAAGCATCTTCGTTACATTTGTAGTAATGAACAGGACCTACAATATTGGAAATTTTATTTAAATATTGACTTTGATATAGAGAATAGCATGTTTTGATCTAGCTGAACATTCCAAATGTGTAATATTTCATATTCAGAATAGTGCACAGAATGTGCCTTTCTTTGCAATTCTAACTAAAAGTTGTTACAATATTATTTGAACTGTACCAGTCTATAAATAGTTATTTCATTTGAGACAGGTACTTTATTCAACTGGCACAGAAAATTAAATCAACTTACTAGAATTATTTAAAAATATTTTATTGACTTCTGTTTCAGAATGTGTTTTTAGAGGATAGCAAAGCAGGAAGCTGTGAAACTACACTCTGCATTTGTGGCATCCTTCCTGCAGGAGTGAAACAAGTCATCCTTCTGTCCTGGCGTTGTGTTTTCAAGGAGTCACACCGGAGATGAGGTGACATACAGGATCCAAAGAAGTTGGCTTGAGACATGATTTGCATTTCAATGAGTGACTTTCCACAAAGCACTGTGATTCTGACTGCACTGTGCAGCAGTTCACATAGGGAGCATAGGATGTTGCTGTACTGCAAGTAACTTGTGGTTACAGCAATTATAAATAGGTTATGCGAAATGAGGGCATTGTATTATTTATACCTGTGCTTTTCATCTTGCAATGTAAGAGTAGGAGCAAAACATCACTACTCTAAATGTTTTGTTTCTCAGAGATACTCAAGGAAGAAATGCGTTATTAGACATACAGGTCTGCTCTGTGGTTCTTTAAAGATACACAAATGTTCTGTTGTAGGATTTTATACCACTGAGGTAAGTAAGGTTATACACGTGGTTCAATAGGTACCACATGTCCTAAATGTCTTGTTTGCTTTAGGAAAGCTAAAATTAATGCCTTGAATGCAAAGAGAGGTTTTGGATTTTGCTCAAGTGTTTTAATGGCCTCTGTGATCTCTGTGTTTCACTGATATATCATATCATATCATATATCATATCATATCATAATTTTCACATATGTTTTTCTCCATCTAGCTTCTGTGCCAGTAGAATATAGTCTCTATTTATTATTGTATGTTCTTGGAGCCTGCTAGTGTCAAAACAAGAGCCAGGTCAGAGCTCAAAACCTTATCTAGTTACTTCTCTCCGTCCAAAATGTCACTGCAGACGTGGCATTCAAAGAGAAGGGGCATAGCAAGATCTGGGGCAGATAACAATGAAGTAATCTGCAAGAATCTGCTTATTCCTGAGAGTTTTAGCCCATTTGGAAACTCAGCTGGGGTAAGGTTGCACCTGTGTTCTCAGATACCCACAAGGCAGTACAGAACAGAAAGTGTTAGAGAAATTATTTTTAATTTCTCCAATAATAATTTGGGAATTTCATGAAGCAAGGACCAAATTCATGTGACTTTCTGTAACCTTGGATATATAGGAACTGCAACTCCAAAGTGGGGAAATTTTCAGAAGAGGCATATACAGTGATAATGATATTTCATCTTGTCCCTCTTACAAGAAAGACAGTCATATCATGTGTGAGCTTGTGGAGGACTAATGCTCTCTGCTGATCCAGGTGAGTTGCGGGGTTTGTTAAAACTCTTGTGGAAGGAGGAAGACTAAGACTCAGGATCTTAGCTTGCAATATAAATTAAACTTTAATAGTCCTAAGTCACAGCCCAGATTAAAAGTCAAACTTTTACAGACTTCTCACAGTATAAAGAGAGCCTACAATGATGAAATGCTAGATCATCAATCTTCTTCATTGTCTTAAATCATTCATTTTGCTGCTAAGCTGCCCGGAGAGAAAGGCCAGCATCTTGCAACAGTTTCATTTCACTGCTGCCATAGCTTAACTTTTCTTTTACAATGAAAAGAATTATTATAGCATACTCGTTTCTAGGCACCCAGAAGTAAACCTGAAAGCTGCATTCAGATTTGTATGTAGGCTAAAACCTCATTTCCTTGGGAAAACTTAAATTAGACATACCCAGATACACATAGGCTAGAGTATGACAAAAGTATTGACCAGTACTAACATCTAAGAACTGGTGCCATGCAGTGATTTAGTACAAACACATGTTACAGTGAAGTCACACTGTTTTATGAGCAACTTCAGGATTCAGTTAAAATGATGTAAGAATCAAATTCTAAACTAATTTACTAGTTTACATAGCCCAAGAGTTCACAGCCTTGTAAGCAATAAAATGCCTGTCACCCTCAATACTAACACATTTTTATTAAATGCTAGGAGAATTTTTTACTTTGCCTCTGGTCACAACAATATTAGTCATGACATAAAGCATAAGAAATGAATTTTTCTCTTTTTGAATCTGGTAAAGTCATTGCTTGTCAGATAGCTATGCAGCTTGGAAGTTGATTCAGGCAGACAAACTGATCCAACTTTTGCAATAAGCTGGATTTACTGCCTGTTTATCTTGAAAATTTAAGTATTTCAAACCATTATTTAATAGTGAGTTGGGCTTAAATAAAGTCAAAATACTTATTGAGGAGGTGTGAATCAGGAACATAGCACTTTTTATCTCTCTGTGATGGCCTGTTTATCAAACATTAGGTCATAATGCTTTTTTTATTGTTTCAAAGCTCTTGTTAGCAAACACTCCAACTCCTCCTTCCTTAAATAATGTTAGATAATATTACTCACTTATTTTAAAACATGTTAGTATGATAGACTATTAAGTGACACGGAATATTCTTAGCCAGGACTAACAAGAACATATTATACACATTCATATATAATGTATTTCCTGATACACTTTGCTACTGTAGTAAATCTATTTATTTTCAACATCCCTAAGTATAACATCTCTAGTAAAATGCCTAATGCATTTGACATTGTTGATATGGCTTCATAAGTTTTCTGTAATGTGGTTAAGTAGAAGGCATCTCTGTTGCTCTATGCTGAGAGACTGCAATGAATCCAGAAGAATATTTTAGCGCTGATTTTATTTAGTGAGATATAGCTTCATCTCATGTTGGCAGAAATTCATTTTGTAGATATTTATGTGGTAACCCATAAGTGGAAATAAAAACTGCAATAAAACTCTAAGCTGATTTGCATATCCTAACTAAATAGTTGATTTAATATCACATTCATATACATTTGGGCTATGGTCTGATAATTAGAAATGCCTCTACCAAAATTAAGATGCAACTGAGACCATATGCCAAAGCTAATAGGAAGTATTTTATTTAACAGTAAATGTGAGCGAGAGAAAAAGATAGAAAGAAATAGAATAGAGAGGGGCTGGGGGCTGGGGGAGAGAAAAAGATAGAGACAAATAATTACTTCCCCTGTGGATCCATCAGTGTCCTATAGATCCTCTTCTTCTGGTGATCTCTGTGGCAGGGGTGCCACCAAACAGAGATTTCAGTGGGTTAATATACGTTTGGGTATCTGTGGTACCTCCTCTGGGGGGAAGTTTTACACTGGGTTTGGCAACAGACTCTGGATCTATTGCAGCACTGAATCACAGGCAGTCCTCTGGTGTAGGGCCTCAGGAATGGCTGTGGGGCACTTCTGGGCTCTCTGATGGCTTGTGACACCTTCATGGACATGACAGATGCCTCTCATGCCAGTGTCCCTGTGAACGTAACCTTCCTGGGGGAGGGGTGGGGGGAGTTTTACAGCTGAGCCAGTCTGTGTAAGGGAGGACTCTCGGCAGGGTCTCCTGCTTGTCTGGCTTCTAGCCTCTGGTGGTGGGTGTTCACCCCCTCTCTACCAGAGGTTCACCATCACACGCCCAAAAACTCTCCTCCTACTCATTTTGCAGGGAACGCAAGAGTGTACAAACCTGGCCTCAGTGAATGGGTCTGTGCCTTATGGCATCCCCTGCCCAATGCACGCACACAGAGATGGCTTTCAGGACATCTGCAGGGTTTGGCTTTCTTGTGGATACATTCTTCTGCTGCTGCCTTGTTTACTTCTCCTTAGACTAGAGATAACTGGACAATAACGTAACCTTTTTCTTATATTGTGTTCAGGAGGCATTTTTGAGGGGGCCTTTGGTGTTTGCAGATGAGCTGTTCCTTCTGTTTGCACAGTTTGCTACAGTGAGGAAAGTCTTTTGGTGATTTTTAACAACATTAGAGACAGTAACAATTTCAGGCTCTCAGTAATTATTAGTGTATTCAACAAGAGATTATTATTTATCTATGTTTGCTTTCTTTCTATATAAAAAAGCATTTTCAAGAACATTCACTGGTTTTATTTACTGTTATAATAGTGAGGAATAATGAAATGATGGTGATACTTGTAAAAATTTACACTTTTATTATGGTGCAAACTCAACCAAAGTTTTAAAAGACAACGTGAACACTGGTAGAAATTAATTTCTAATTCTGAATTATTTATAGTACTATGATTAACTCTCAGATGTTGCTCTAATACGTTCTGTTTTAAGTTTGTTCTCGTTATCACAGTGGTGACAGGTACTAGACTAACCTTTTGATCAATTTCTGAGCCTATTTTGAAGGTAAAGTAGAAAATAAGAACTTTATCAACAGAAATATTTGATTGTGCATCACTCTGTCTTACTCTTCATACTCCTGCTTGTACTGGATACTGGCTTTGAAGTCAAAAAGCTCAGAGGATGGGTAAGGAGAGGTGATGGAGTGGCAGATTGTTCAGCACTTTAGCAGCTCTTCTTCTCAGGAACATAGCTTCTGACAACTCATATTATTATCCTTACTCACTGTGGATTTGTCTGCTTTTTTTTTTTTTCTCTGTGCTCTTGTTCCACTAAATCTGGCAACATCAAACATTTGGTTTGCAGCTCACTGTTTTTGTCTTTGTGAATCTTTACTCCATGCTATTTGTTCACCCACTCCTGCTAAAAAATATACAGTCTGAGTGTGGCATGATGCATTTTTAATTAACCCAATGCAGCTCTGTTTTACATGTGAACATGTAAAAATCATGTATTTTTCTAGAGCTCGCATAAAAAATGTCCTAGTCCTAGAAATTTGGCTTTCTTCTTTGAGACAAACTCTTTCTGAGTAATTTGTATACAAATATACTGAAATTATTATTGTATTTGAAATTATTATTACTGTGATTAAATTGTGTGAATGCCTTGCACTAAACTCATGTGGAATTTAATGCAGATATGAATGGGCAAGGTAAAAATTTAAGCTGAAACAAAACAAAACAAGACACGTATTTCCCCTTATTTTGATTAGTAAAACTTAGAAGTTTTGACAAGGTTTGGCATTCAGTAATGCCAGATATTGTTTTTATTCTGGAATATAAATTCATTAATAATTAGTAAAGAGAAACTTCTCAATGGTCTTATGTACTCTGTAGTAGAAGGTAGAGTATTTACAGGCATTGCAGACAAGAGACAATTCAGCACAGGTGTTCTTTGTATTTCTTGACTTTCCAGATTCCTTAATAAGGAAGATAAGGTTCTATAAATTACCTTTATCAAGAGGAAGAAAACATCTGCTTGTAAAGTTGCTCCATTTTGAATGTTGGTGGGATCAGTCTGTGAGTTTTGTTATCAGGTGCATGGGGAGGGTAAAATAATGTGTTTATATAGAAGAGGCATACTAAACTTACGCCAAAATCCTCACTTTTTAAATTTTTCGGATTCTGAGCTTTTGAATTTTCAATACTGTGCTCTCCTTAACAGTGTTTTGTGTGTCACTTCCTGTTTCTTTTTTAAAAAGAAAGCTGAAAAAAATGCTAGAAATTTTATGCAAATTTTATGCTCATATTGAAAGCCATCTGTTATCTGTAGATGCCTGCCAGCTGAGTTACCACCATAACTGAAGTCAGTGGTAGTTGTTCTCTATCACTTAAAAGTGAGCCCTTCTCTCTCAGTTTTCACTGAAGGAACCTGGGATTCCTTTCTTGTGCTGTCCCTACTCTTGTCCTCAGCCTGTTTCTTTTCTATCTTTTTCTGGTCCTTTTAATACCTTGTCCCTTTTTGCACTGCTTACCTCAACTCCTTTCTTTCAGTATTCTACTGCCTTCCCTGCCCTTGGGGACAGCCCTTAGCAAGTCACCCTCCTTGGCTCTTGGGAACACCATTTTGCTGAGGACCTGGCAGTGTTGTGTTCATGGCTGGAGGAGATGGTCTTAAGAGTCTTCTCCTACCTAAATGGTTTGGGGATTCTACTCCATGATTCTTCCCATGTTAGCTCCCAACATTCTGGAGCCTTCTCCAGAATCCCAGCTCCATTTTGCAGTGTCAGTGATCTCTTATTGGCCAACCACTAGTATTTCCACAGAAAAAGGATCTCAGCTTCTCTTCATCAGTGCTTTATGGTGTAGTTTTCCCTGAGTATAAGATACTACTACAGCAGATAAAGTCCTATTTCAGCACAAAAAGGGTTGAGGGTTTTTCCCAGATTATGTACAGTTTAAAGAAGTCTTTAAGAAAGTGTTTTGGTCAGACTTACTAAGCAAAAGTGGTGCTGGGTGGGACATATAGTGGGTTATCTGGACACTGTTACTCCACTGGCATCACATCAGCTACAGATTAGTTTCTCTTTAAGTGAGGCAGTAGTGCCTTTTCTATCCATGCAGCAATATAAAGCTAAGAGCACTGATGGATCTCAGCTCTAAGTTCATCTAGCTATTGGATATAATATTATGTATGTGTTAAGATAATGTCTCTCTTATTAATGACTGACCTATTAGCAAGTTCAGGGTGTTTTGACTGGTTACAGATGCTTTACAAGGACAGTCCTTTTCCCAGAAACTTGTATGCAGTTTCAAATATGAAACACAAAGCAAACTATGGCAAAAGGTCATGTCAATGAACACTTGTAATATAACCTGCCCAACTTTACTGACCAGAAGTTACTCTTCACAATGTTGTATATTTTAGTATACAGCATCTGCTATATCAGCATTTGGACCATATACAGTTTGGTGTACTAAACCATACTTAGTCTTAGTGGGGCTGCTCATATAGTCTTAAAAGATAAACTAATCCTGCTTTTGACTTCCAGGTTTGCTTAGTGACATTTCCAAAACAGGCCACATTGGGAAAAACATCCGATGCTTAGGAGTAACTGGTAGCTTCCCTCAAAAGCCTTTGAATACAGAAAGTAACTCCAAGTAAATGAGTGTGTGTATGCGTGTATGTGTGTACTCATAAACTTATCTATTAGATAAATTTTAAACCCTGGAAATAATTGTAGTTATCAAGATTATGAATCTTTAGATTGCATATTGTAACAGAGTTTTTCATAGTACTTTTAATCTTTAATTAACATAAATGAATTCAGAATAAAATAAAAAAACCCATTTAAATAATCATCCCCCCATTAATTAATCAACTCCTCTGGTGTGTTTATGTTCTGAACTGTATTTTGCCTTTTTTATTCTCGCCCCCATAATTTCTAGTCTCTCTTCCTGTGCAACAGCTGCACATACAAACTTTCATTAACAGCAGCCCTTATGCTGAGAAAACAAAAATATGAGAAAACATGTAATACTTTTGCATAAAGCAGGCCAGTATTTATTGTAATTATCAGGTCATTTCATTACTGCCTGTTGAAGAGAGTGATTACTAGGCATTTGTGTAAATGCTTACTGATCATTAATGTTTTATCTTTTAGCTGCCACCATTATCCTTGCCAATGTTCACTTAAAAATAATGAGCTCACATAATTCAGCATCACAAAGTGCAAATAACAAAAGGATCATGCTTTTTCAAACAACACAAGTGCTAAGGACATTCAGGTCAATAATTGAGAAAATATGTCCATATGATGAATTTCCCTTTCTGTATATATACAGTTGTGTGGGTGTACAAGCAGGGGTGCTTTTTAATTAAAAAAAAAAGACAGCTACATGTCTTTTCAAAATATTTTGTTCAGAAAACGTCTTGGAGAATCAAATACTTTGCTCCTATTAATTGTAGATAAGCTAGGCAAAAATTAAGATTAGTCGTACTGTTGCATTTACGTTTAGCACTGAACTAGAAGTTTTATATATTATTTTTGTTATATAAAACATAAGATATAACTAATAAAGATTAAGTATATCTTCAGTCCTTGCATTTAACGTATCAGCATTCTGGTGTAGTGCTGTGGTGGAGAGCCACCCACCCTGTGCTTCTGTCCTCCAGGATGGCTCCTGGCCAATGTCTGCAGCAGGCTGGGAGCTCTGACCTGCCCTGGGGTCCAGCCACCAAACCCACAGCAGACTCTGGCCAAGGCAAGTGGAACCTGGGACTTCTCTGTGTGGGAAATGGCCAGGTGTTGCTAGGCTTGAACTTCAGTTTATATTAATGGGAAAAAAAAATCTGTTTAAATTTCACCAAAGCTTGGAAACATAGATATTTTTAACGGTGGTTTTAGCAAGCCTATAAGCAAATGTTTCATTAAATCATTTTGATCTATTTTGAGGGTATTTTTCATTATTTGAAGCCACAAAAAATTTACACAACCGGTAAGCAGACTTGTCTCTGCTGACTTCCTTGGATTTTATATCAGAAGATGTTCAGTTAATTCAAAGGGTCAGCTTCTTTTTATTTTAGATGGTCATGCTGCTTTCACTTCCTTCTGAGGGGCAACAAGAGACTGGGAAACTTATTCATTAAAGTTCAAATATTGCCCATTCAGTGCATAGTGCTATAGTGAAAGGGCAGATAGCAAACATGCAACTTGGACTGGAGCTATTTTTGCTTCCTTCTGTATCCCACTGCCTATTCTACAGAGTGCCTCTGTTTCTGTGCTTCATTCAGGTTGACCCAGAAATGAAAAGTTCACCCTCCTGTCTCTTGCAGGTGGCAGTGGCTCCTTCCTGGGGACAAGTCTTAGAGGGCACACAGAATGGTCATTTTGGCAAGTGACAGTCACAATGAAAGGCAGGGTTAAGAAAGCCTGGTTACCTGCTGGGTTACTGTCTTTCTTCCCTCTGCCATTGTCTAACTTCCTCCACACCCCCAAACAGCTTTTTCCTCTTTCTCATCCACAGAGCAGTAATTATGCTGTTGAGTCTACTAATCAGACTAACTGATAATATTGTAATTTAGTAGCAAATTTTTAAATCCTTGGTTGGTGATGACTGAACAACCTGTTACTAAATTCTGATTAAGCAAAAGCAGTGAAAGTCATTAGAATGTTTATTCCTTTAGACATAAGAGTTTATTTTAGATGTACTGTGAAGCAATTTGAAAGCAATATGAAGTGCTTAAAGCTTATTAGATTTAGAGCAGAGTTAAATAGCTTTATTAACACAGAAAGTCAGGATTAAACACTAAATTCCTTACCTGCAACAGTAAAATGTGTAGGAAGAGTTCAGAAGGATTAATTTTTCAAACACATAAGGGTCTAGTTGCAAGTGCTGGGTGTTGAAACATCTTAAAATTTTGTGTTTATGCTTTGTGTCAGATATTGTGAGAACATTTTCAAAGTTAAGCCACAGAAAAATAAGAACAAGTACTCAATACTTGGAATACATGTTAATTCAGTTCATGATCTAGATTCATCAATTTGCTGTTTAAGTTCCTCAAATAAAACTCAGCTATATTTCAGATCACTAACTTCACCCTTTCCCTTTCAATCCTCATTTCTTTCAAATTGCTATATGTCTCATCTCCCTGACCTCCATAAAAAATGTGCTTGTTTTTAATTAGAATGTCTTGAAAAGTCAGGTAAAAATTGTAGATGTTTTCTGAGAATTGTGACTGTTTTACTCTGAGTATGCTGGATACTTCCTGAAGTTTGTACAAGCTTGTCAACTGGAACAAGAATTTATTAGTTTGTATCAACTAGTACTGGTGAGACATCAACCCTAATTTTATGTAGTCTCATACAATGGATGGTCATCAATTTGTGCAGTGGGTGAGGGAGAAATCATGGCTCACTCTTACTCAGGCTGTATCCATGCATGCTTGTCTGTGTGGACAATTTTGTGTACAAGCACTGTTTTAAACATTTGTAAATCTTAAATATTACAGTCTGAGCCTATAAAAGTGATTATCCTCTCTTCACCTACCATATCAATTAAAAATATTTGCCCACAGAGAAAATTGGCAAGAGAATAAACAGACTGCAGAAGATTTAAACTTGACAAAATATGTCAAGGTACAAACATCAGACTTAATACTAGTTTCCTGGAAACCCTAACTTCGTAAATGGTTTGAACCAGCCTAACACTGGTTTCTTTCCAATGTAGAGAGGTGAGATCCTGCTGAAGTAAGATGCACTTCAAGTGGCTAATATTCATTTCTACTTCTTACCCATGATCAAATTCACCAAAACTACTGTATGCCTATGTGTACTTGTACAATTTGCAGGGGATTTACAACTGTGTTGTTAAACTAAACCAAGTTCTCGTTCACGACCTTGCCAGCACCAGCCTTTCATCACATAGAACTCCTAAGATTTTCATGTCAGAAGCACATGGACACAGCTGAATTACTTACAGATGAGGCTCTCCTACTTGCAATTCACAGCTCAGCAGGGTCAAGGTTGAGGGAACATATATGTTCTTCAGTTTTTCTTTCTTTCTTTTCAGATCTTGAACTATGCTTAAATCTATATTCTGGAACGAAGATAGAACTCTCCAGTCTTAATTACAGTTTTCCAGTAAGTTAATCAGATTCTGAAACATCATTTCACTGAAAATCAAACTGGTGACAGTGACAGTTAAATTTAAATAGCATAACAACAAGTGACATTATACAGTCTGGATTATTTATTTTGCTATACAATAACATAAAAATGTATTTTTTTATTTTCAGAATTCTCTCAGGATGCTGAAAAAATCCAGGATATCTTTGTGTTTTTCTATGCTCTGGGGTACAATTTAATTGTTAGAGAGACACATAGTACTTTTCCTACTAATAAAGAATTTAGAGTTATCTAAAGATAAGGGTTAGTTTCAGAGGGTCTTTTACTTACAGAAGAATACCAAAGGAAGTAATTGTGCACTAGGCCTCATATTCCCCACTGTTCACAGTAATACTGAGTGGCTTCTGTCTGGTTTTAATTTAGTGATTACTACTGATTATTTTCATACAAATTTATTAATACTGGGTTATCTAATAGTTCATCTAACACCAAGTTTTTGAATTCTAATACACTGAAAAAATATGTAAATGGCCACACTTCTGCAGGATCAAAACACATTTTCTCTCTAATTTTAAGTGGGCTAAAGAGTATAGCTTTATTTAATTGAAACCTCAGGTTATGACTCTGAAGTATAATTTCTATTTTCACTTCAAAACTGCTTACCATTTATAATGTGCAATTCTGTGTCTCAGCTATGAAATATTTTTGTCTAAATAGATGGCTGGCTACAGAACTTATTTGAAGCTGGTTCCCATAGAAACAATTGAGGGGGACTCATGGTTTTACCACAGAAGTCTTTTATTTTTCTTTAAAAGAAACAATCAACTCTACTGATTGCTGCCTGCAGCTGGATAAATATCAATGTTATTGTCTGGCCTGTCTCCCAGTGTGTCCCCTGCGACACTGCATTCACAGATCACCCCGGCAGAGTGTCCCAGCTTGTGGAATTCTTAACTTCTTTTTGTCGAGGTCGGGATTAAATGCTTGAGACAGTATTTCTTGTTCAGACTCAGATGTTTATTAGTTCTTATCTATAATACATTCTCACAAACTGTGAGTTCTACAGCACCTCACTCTAACAAACTAAAAATGGAGCCATATCTCTCTCTCTACAAGGTCTTTTAAGGATGAACTGTCTAATTAAGAAATGACACCTAAATTATTTTTACTTTTGACATAATAACCAACCACCCATGGCCCGCAATGTGGACTTTTTTATCCAATTACACAATACCACGCAAACCCATGAAGAAGAAGGTGAAGAAGGACCAACCTCCACCCTAAAACCTTTCTTACTTTATATAGAATACCTTGCTTTATATATATTCTAAAACCTTAAACTCTAAGTTTTCCACCATGTGATATTACACATTTCTATTCAAACTACACACCCATAATCCCAGTTCCATCATTCAATTTTGGAATGGCCTCAGGTGAAATGTCCTCAGGTCAAATGCAGTGTTCTCTTGGGGGTCAATGCCTGTCAACACAGAAAGTCTAAAATTCTCAGCAACAGCGTTCCAACACCAGCTCTCGAGGTTTAAGCAAAAGGATTGCAGGTAGGGCTCAGTAGGACTTGGTTGTTGAATAATCTTCATGCTGAGTCCCTGCACATGAAGCCTTGTCATCCTATTAGAATGGGCATCTGAAGATAAAAGGAATGTGCATGTTTTGAAACAGAGAGGTGAACAAAGCAGGGGCTTGGACCAGACCTTCAGATCATCTGCTGGGCCTCAGGTTGGTTGCTTGCCCCACAGACAAACCAGAAGTTCTGCAGCACACCAGCAGCTTGACTTAAAGTCTGACAGCTGTGTTGGGCTTCTTCAGGCATTGTTATGCTCCAGAACATTCACCAGGCTTCTGCTGGAAGTGTGAGAGCAAGGAGGTCATCCTATGCATCTGCACAGACCAGAGAGGAAACCAGGGTATCAACACAGCAAGGCTCCAGCTGTTCAGGTTTTCCATAATTTCTCTCTGTTTTCCTTCCACTTCCTCAGGAGTTTAATCAATTAAAAATATAAGGAGATTCCTTTGTCGCCTGATGTGGCGGGACATTCCCCTCTGCCACAGAATAGCTTATCCATTCTGTCTATCAGATGGTGTGATAGCTCAGGGCATGTTCCCCCTCTAAGTGGTGAGACTACCCAGACAGCTGTCCAGTAGTGAGTTATCTCTGGCACTAGGGAGGTGGCATTTCCAGCTGACAATAAACACCTTGACTTGAGAACAAGACTGAAGAATGATTAGCCTTGAATTTCTGACTGACAGACACTGCACTTTACAAATAATAAAAGCTACACAAAACTCACAAGCAGAAGTCTTCTGCACATTCCCTGGAAATGTGTAGGGCTTGTCCCTGAAGCTGGGATGCAAACTTTGTGGTTACTCTTCTGGAGGATGAATGAAAAGACTCTGTGTGTACCCCATCATCAATTCAGGGGTAGATTACATTGACTCCTAATCTACACTATTTCCTTGCTAGTTATAATATAGATACCTTTATATATGTTGTGCACTGTTTCATGTTAATCTACAAGTAGTTTTTTGTTTTAACGTGTGTTGGAAGTAAACATGTTTAAGGTCTGTTGTCTGTTAGTCTTCTGTCTATTCAATAAATCTCATTTTATAAAAAAACTGAACTTGCTAGAGAGGGAAGTTTAGGTGCACGTCACATGAATTTAA
Organism: Passer domesticus; assembly: GCF_036417665.1. NCBI lineage: Eukaryota > Metazoa > Chordata > Aves > Passeriformes > Passeridae > Passer > Passer domesticus. Next base: position 21,422,658 of record NC_087512.1, read on the forward strand.
ATTGCTGCCAAAAATCTGAAGCTAAGGCAGGGCTTGTCTAATGCTGTCATTCAATCCAGAACAAAAAATAGGAATATAATCAAATAATTTATGTTATTTTCCTACTGTCTGTTGTACATGCAAAGGTGTTTCAAAATTTTACCTATACTGCTAAGGTATGACAGATCCTGCTATAGTTGCTTCTGCAGAGAAAAGTTCTGGTGCAAAAGAACCTTCTGGAGAACAAAGAGCTTCACTGCCTGTTGAGTGGCTGTGCTTAGGTAATGTCTTTGGCAAGTAGCATTCAAGTGACACAGGGTAATTTTAACAATTAAACATTTTAGTTGTTTACGGATTAAACTCCCTGAACTACACTTTCATTTTTTATTCTCACATATTTCTGCAATATTAAATTTTAGAGTTTTTTCTGAAAAAAATCTGAATTTTCAGCTAGAGTACTCTCTCGTCCCCAGCATGTCTGATGTATGTTCTAAGGATAGTAATACTTAGCCTGTTTGGATGAATTGACCTATACCTCAATGTTTTTGTTTTGTGTATAACTCATTCTGAGCTCAAATGCATTTTCATTATTTGTCCCACTATTGATCTTGGTATCTGTAAGTGTCGGAGCACAGGTTATCTTCTCTGAAGCAGCAGAAAACTCCTAACACAGGAAAGGCACAGATTGTAAATGCCTACTGTGAACTGATTCTGCAGGCTGGATCTACAAGCCTGTCTCCAAGAGGAGTCTCAGCAGCACAAAGTCGATACCTGCAGACTTGAGGAGCAGGCCTTTGCATTAGCAACAAGGCTTCCTAGAGTCCTGATCTGTAGAACTACTAGATTAAAGTGGGATGTCCTGTGTCTACAAGAGAAAGAAGACATCTCTACAAGAGAGATGAAGAGGGTTAAACTTTCTAATAAAGAAACTGTCAGTGTTTGTGTTCTGGAGTTCATAATGCCATATGCAGACATCTATTTTCATCATTGGTGAAAACCATCAAGGAAGAACGCATCCTGCTATGGTGAGCTAGGAGTTGCACTGTACTGTTGTAGATGTACAGCAGAATTCTATCTGAATAGTGGTTTTGTCTTTCTATGTGCCTGTTCAAATGCTGTGTTCAAAGAGGGATTTGATACTGCCTCTGTTGATACTAAATCAAAAACTCATTTGTGATCAGCTGCTTCAGATTAAATAAATTTGATTTGGAGTCACTAAATTAATTTGACAAGGCATATGCATTAATAGGAACAAGAGATTCTGAATATGATGCAGAAAGTCTTCCTGTGGGCACAAAGAAAAAGAAGCAGGAAAGAGTTCCAGCACTCCTGCTCAGTGAAGTGGCTCCCGGCTGAGTGTTGCACCAAGCAGCAGCCTCCAGTCAGCTTCTGAATTGTGAGGGGGCTGTGATGATTGCCCAGCACAAAACTTTCATTCTGAGATGTATGCCTTTTCTGAGCTATATGAGTACTTGCATTTAATAGGCTGAGAGGCAGGTTTGGTGTTTGAAATTGAAGTGGCCCTATCATGCAACTCCTTTACTTGCAGTGGCCATAAAGAGATTTTTGTATATCGTTCTGTACGAGATCTGATGAATATGCATATACTGAAAGTACATTTACCTCTATTGCAGACAGACAGACCAACTCTAATTGTTTTTCTAAATGACTGGAATTCATGCAGGCATGGTTGATGCAGGGCAGAGCTCATGTTAATAGGTTCTACTGCTTGAAAAAGGATTACATCAGCACTGAACAGCCAGACCCCAACAGGTTCCCAGAAGCCTGATGCATGTTTAGCATTTACCTTAACTGTGACTTGAGTGAAAGCAATCCAATATTTTGTCCCACTTCTGAATATTTATTTTCTTATCCATGGAAAATGCTGCTGTCTGCTATACCCATGTGTCTATTTTAAAATGCTTTCTTATGAAGTAATACAAGTAAACAAACTTAAAAGCCAAAAGTAGGAATTTTATTGTGGAGATATTTTTTGTGTAGAGGATAAGAAAAGGAACATATTGCATAGAAAATGTCTTTGAAGGCCCTGCATGCTCACTCTGAAAAATTTGGAACGGTTGTAGGAAGAAATTGTCCTTAATACTGACAAGCCTATTTGAGACATCATCTCATCTGCATTGAAAGTGAGTTCTGCAAGGAAAGCAGCCAACTTGCTTCTTACAAAATAAAATTTCACAGCATGCTGACACAAAAGCAACAAGTTTCTCTGTGCAAATTTTAGCATCCAATACATCAATCTGATATTTCAAATCAATGGAATTATTACCTTGACAAATTTTTGGTGGACAAACTGAGAATAGGAGCAGGCAGAGGAATATTTCATTCCTATTACCTTGTTTGTAAACCAGGTGTGAGCTTGGAAAAATCACTGGTTATCCTAGTAATTCCTTTACTTAGACACAATTGTTCTAATGACTTTAGAGAATAGGAACTTGCTTTACAGCAGTTGTTCTCAGGATGCTTTACAATTTCAAGTGCAGCCCAAGATAACAATTTACTTTAGCTAATATGTCTGTATCAGAGCAAGGAGCCATCCCAGACAGGCTTACAGTAGGACAGTTTGTTAAGGGTTATGAAAGCTGTTGGTGTAGCAGTGGACTTCATCAGAGCTGAAAACTGAAGGTTTCCTCACACATACATTGTACAGACTTTCTGCTTTAACTAGAGTAAAAATGTTTTACAAGAAGAAAGATGATACTTTAATATGAACCACTATTCTGTAAAGTTTACTCCTAACACACTATTAGTTACTGTATGTTACAAACAAAGGACTATTTGCATCTTTATGTATTAGGTACTTAATAAAATATATTTGCACAGTAGATGTGTGGGACTCTGGGAAAAGAAAGCATGCAGCTGATGGAAAAAGAATTCTGATGGGTGTGGTATACCAGCATTTTAACAGATGAATGGTTGTTTCTGTATAAGCATTCTAACAGCACTCTAACAGTCTGTTTTGTATCCTAGTGAAATCTGTGTGACTGAGTTCTTCTAAAATACTACTTTGTCCTAGAAGGCATTGGAAACATAAATGTACCAAAAATTATGCCTACTTCAAAGAGTTTATATACAGTATTGGAAAAATAAAGTGGGCTTTTGTTTCCACTGACTTTTGCAGACAGCTGGAAGTATAGTTTCTAACCTATCTAAATTGCTTAAAAATAATTTATTGGGAAAATTGCATTTCTTTGGATAGTATCATTCCATTTTGATGTTGGATGATATGTTCAAAGGGAGGAACCTGAGAAATTAAAAGGGATCTAACAACAAGATATTCTCTTTGAATATCTTGACTTTGCAACCTGGTCCAAAATACTGACATGCATAATTATCCTCATGCTGCAGTTCCAACCACTCTTATATATTCTGTCTCCTACAGAGAGAAAACTGTGGGGCTCCATGAGATTTTTGTGCTTGGAGCTTAAATCTGAACTGTCCTATCAGACCATGACATAATAAGGAGACATGTAAAACAGTTGTTTGACAGCATTTGAAATCATTTTAATAGTTAGAATTGAATTATCGTTATTAGAATTTCCAAAAAGTCATATCTGTTTGATTTAGAATGAAAGATAATATATTAAAAGTAAGATAATTGGCATGTACTGCACAGAGGATTCTTGTTTCATAATTCTAGATAAATTATTTCTCAGCACTCAAAACATGCTTTTAAAAAAAAAAAAATATTGTTAGAGTTTTAAATAGAGAGTAAGAGAAGAATTGAATCTGTGACTGATTTTCTTAGGTTACCTAAGAACATTTGCATCTTCATACCACTGCCCAGCCATTTTAGAAATCCCTGACAGAAAACTTTTTTGGTAAAAGTCCAAGTAGCTGAGATTTTAATGGGAAAAAGTAAATTGCCTTTGACATAAACTTTGCCTTGACAAGTCAAAAAATTATATGTAGTGTATGGGGCAAGACTGATGGTTGAACATTGACAAATTGATACAGAGAACCTATATAAAACACAAAAAGAAAATTTTTCATCTGGAAAGGGGTAGCAGGAGTTACATTGCCATTATTTTTTGGCAATGTTAATTTCTTATCTTTATACTGCTTACTCTTTTTACCTCTGTTCTTCTGTGGGCTCTAAAGATAAAATGGAAATGGAAATCGAAATAAATTTACCATCTGACACATGTGCTTTTTTCATCTGGTGCTTACAATTTTTAATCTTTAAAGCTGACAGAAAACCAAAATTTATAACCTTAACTGTCAGATAACATTTTGAAAACTTGTATGTTTTTTCTGTCATTGAAAGGCATGCTTTTTCCTATCAAGCAAATCCAGTAAAATGAATGCAAATGCACAATCATATTTGAGAAATTTTGTTTTCATTTCAAAATTATGAAATACGGAAAGATTTCTTAATGAATTGGAAGTCATCGATATCAATTCTGTGATACTGTACTGTAGTATTTCACAAGCTGTCTTTTATCTTAAAATTTTTATTATCTTTTATGAAGTAGCTATTTTACTTTCAATTTTAGTACTGTCATTCTACTGTTGATACATTACTCTGCTGCGTAGCATTTCTCTTTTTGTGTCATTGGACCCAGTTCTGTGTCACTTAACATTTCCCTGGGAGATATGATTTGACATTCCATGATAATCACATTTTGTTTGCTTAATCAACCATAAATTTTGGAGTGTACAGAGCAGAAACCCTTGTTTCAGTTCATTATTTCTATATCTTCTGTGAAAGAATTGAGATGCGACAAGAAAAAAACCACTTGTCTTGATTTTCATCATACTTTTCCTATCAATACTTACTATTGAGAGCCATTAATCTGAAGTTAGACATTTAATCCTGTTTTCCTATTGCACTTTCCACCTCCTTGCTAAGCCCTCAGCTGAGCAAGTTCAGCTGCTTGTATTACTGGACCCTGAACCTGGCTGTGGAACCACCATAATCTGAGAACTCCTGTTTTGGCCATCATACATTTACCTACCATCAGTGCTCCAACCTGGTTCTTCCTGCTGCTCAGAAAACACTTACACAATATGCCACTAAAATAAAAGTACTTTAAAGGCATTTAGTTAGATTTTTTTGCTATTTTCAGTGTGCAGCCTTCTCATATCAATCTGTTTGGTAGCACTCTGTCTGGAGCTTCACTTCAACTCTCCTTTGAATGGGTGAGTCGCAGCTCTTTTGGCCTTGGAGAGGCCTTTTTCCTGTGGTGAAAAAAAGAATAAAAGGTAAAGGTAGAACTGGCTGACCATTCATAGAACCATAGAATACAATAGTAGAATAATTAGGATTTGAAGGGACTTTAAAGAAAATCTAGTTCCAACACCTCCACCATGCACAGGGATGCCAGTTGGTAGACCAGATTGCTCATGGTCCCATCTAGCCTGGTCTTACACACTCCCAGGGATGGGGCAACCAAAACCTCTCAGGCTGTTTTATTCAAGTGCTTTGTCACCCTCTGAGCAAAGAAATTCTTCACAGTACCTATTCTAAACCTTCCTTTTTTCAGTTTAAAACCATTTTCCCTTGTTCTGCCACTATAAAATGTCTCATATAAATAGTCCCTCTCCCTAATTTGTATAAATTTCCTTAAAGTACTGAAAAGCTACAATGAGTTTGTCCCTGAAGACTTCTCCTCTCCTTTCTGAACAACCACATCTCTCTCAGCTTAGCTGACTATCTGAGTAATGCTAAAGACTCAGAAATGTGTTTTAAAGGTATTTACTCAGAACCAGCAGCAAGTCACTCAGCTATGTCCTGCTTGGCATTCAAGAAGTATATGCTTCTTCACAGAGTTAAATAAACTGGCAGAGACAGATGTTGGCTTTTCCATATGAAAGTAGTGGGCTTCAAACATATCACTGCAGCCATTGAAAGTTCATCATCAAGACCTGAAAACAAGGCTCTCTTGGACTGCACTTTGGCATTTTCAATCTTTTTTTGAGACTGTGATCTTCTCTCTTTTTTATTTTTTTTTTTAACTGCTTTTTCATTCCTCATTCATTCATTCATTTAGCAGTTGCATTGATCTGTGAAACCCATGTTTATGATTCTTCGGTGTTGTTTCTACTAAAAAAATTTTTGTATATTGAGAAAAATGATATTTGGAAAAGTTTAAAAAAGGAAGCTCACTGGTAAAGAATAATCAAGTGGAAAAGACAGCCAGCTTGTTTTTGTTCCTTGATAGAAATATTAATTTCTCCCAGTTGCATTAGTTTTTTCATTTGTATATAGTTCTCTGACCATTTTTCTTTGCTCATGATTCTCAAATATGAATAAAAGGGAAATTTTATTTGAACGTTCTACAGCTATAATGTTTGTTTTTGAGAGAGTTGGATGTGTTCAGGCAAGGCTCAGAATTATTATCCTCTTGAACTACTGGAATCAAGAGAAAGCAGAAACCTTAAATTTTGAGAGGTGATTCTGAGATTACAGCTCCTGAAAGTTCTATATTTGATTGAATTATTCATGGTTGATTCAACTATTTAGTATGAACCTGGTAGATACAGAATGTACATTTCTAACTGTTCAGTCTGAAAATCAAAGAGCATTTCACAGCTTGTTTTTTCTTCGTCTCAGAGCAAGATCAATGCAGTTTTGTATGTTTAAGTTTCTCCTCTTGGACTGATTGATTTTTCTTGCAGTTTCAAAAGAAACATTTCAGGTCAATCAAAAATATTCAACATTCAAAATAAAGTTGAAAATTATTTTAAGAAGAAAGAAACATGTCGTTTTGCATAACATGATACCCATGTCTTTTAAATTTCATGTTAAATCACATTAGAAAGGGTAAAAATATTTCCTCAGATTAGTAAAATGAACAGCTTCAACTGGAAAATGTTAATACTTTGCAGACTTCAGAATTATTCTTCCTTGCAGTGCTACCTTTTCCCTGAAACAATGCAAAGAACATTTTCTAAGACTTGTGTTGCTTGCCAAACTCTCATTTTAAATGAAAAAGTTTGATCATCATATTTGCTATATATTTCTCTATTTAAAATATTTTATGTATAATAAACATAAAAAAATTTATTAAAAATTTCATATGAATAATTTTTGTAACTTATTTTACATGTGCCACAGAGTTAAAGAATAAAACCTCAACACATTATGATCAGCTTTTATGATCTGGCTTGTATTATAACATTTATCTGAAACTATATTTCCTAATCTTTCTGTAGAGTAATAAACTGTCTACATGGGGTTTTCTCTGTTCCTGCTATGTGGTCAAAGCAAGGTAGTCTGAGATCAGACTATAAAAAAGCAGAATTCAGAGATTCCCCAGGCAACATCAAACCTGGCACTAGAATTTATCTCCTCCAGCTGAACATCTTGTTGCCCCAAACTTGAGTGAGTTTCTGGGTTCAGTGGAGGAAGGTGCCTTTTGACATTTCTACCACTTGTTTGTTGAAGGTGTTTCATGCTAAATTGCTCAAACAAGGAAAGGTTTAGAATCATGACACCATGATTAGACATTAAGATAATTATGAAAAATTTCTTAGCATTGGATGTTTTTCCAACTCCCTTTCATGTCCTGATTTGTGTTTATTTGTCCCCGTGATGATTCTTTATTTGCAAGACACATTTAGGGTAATGATTTTCTATGGTTCTTTATCTTTTCATGATCATTGTATAATGTCTAGATAATAATTTCTCTTCATGCCCTAGAAGATGTTACATAAGAGAGGGTGTTGTATGCATTTTCTTTGGAGTCTACAAAAGAAGATAGACAAAAGGAAGATAAATTTTCACTGCCATCATTTTGAAATATTGGACTCTTTCAGGGCCAAACAAAATAAAAGCCTCTAGAAACAGTTATGGGCTTCAGGTTTTGTGGGCTGTACCCATGACCATGCAGAGAATGGATACAGCAGGACTTCTTGCATTGCATCTCTGACCTCTTCAGAGGAATAGGTTTTTATTCTTTTCAATTACATCATCTTTCTGACTGTCCAGCAAGGCTGATATGCTGGTTATCAGATAACATGAGATACTAAAATGGTAGGCACATGGTAATCAAAACTCATATGTTCCAATTTACATAGCTTTTGCCTGGGATTAACCATCCTTTATGGATAGCTCTTTCACAAGAGTATTTTCAAGCACAAAATGTATAATGTATGATATTGGGAGATGTGGCACTACACAGCACAGAGGTTGAGAGGAAATTTAAAGCTGAAAAGGAAGTGACATTATCTTGCCACTAGAGTCTGGATCAGTACCATTAGCGGATCACTATTTTGTCTTTCAGATTTTTCTCCACCTGACATGGCTTCAGCAGAAAACTAAGGACTGATCATAAAAGGTAAAATGGGAAGCTTTTTTTTTCATATTTGGACAACTGTTTAATGAGCTATCAAAGGAATTGGTCCTTTTATTTCTACAACAAAAATCTGGGATTCAAGATTAAGGTTCATATGTGCCATTCCTTCCCATCTCATCTTCCAGATAAGTTCATACAGATGACTGTTTATTTCATGTCAGCAAAGTCCTTCTTTCCCTAGGTGGTCTTGATCCCAAGTCAGATCTGCTTCTCTGTCCAGACACTTTATGTTTGTAGTAAAAATCTAGCCATCCTTGCTGTGCTACTTGGCCTCCTGCACTAGGGAGATATTTCACTGTCTTGTCTCATACTAGGTCAGAATATTCTTCATAATGGAAAATAACCCAGCATGGCCTCTACTTTTCTTTGAAGGACATTGAAGAGGAAGTAATGGAAATAGAATACATTACAGAGAGAGAGACTGAGAGTAGGAGAAAAGGAAGTTTTTAACAGATTTCAGAAGGCAGGATCCCACCTTCTTCCTGAAACAGCCTTCGGGCTGTTACCAGACTACATTGGGACTACAGACCCTCTACTCTGCCTTTCCTCAAAGCACCTATAAAAAAGTGATTGTTCTCCATTTTTCACTCAAGTGCCTATGACAGGAAGAATATAAACAGGGCTGAGTATTTCATAGTGTCCCAGCTACTGACAAAACTCTGTTTCTTCTGCCACATTTCAAACTACTGCTATCAGTGCTTATAGGAATGTTACCTATTCAAGAAAGACTGCTGGTAGAATGTTTGTTAACTAAAAATCAACTCTGTGCTTTGCAATACTGTTGCCAAAAATTGTACCAATTGCTCAGAACTAAATGTAATTTTCCCTCTAGTTGTAAATTAGATGCACAAGACTCACTAAAACAAGTATATTCCTTAATGAGACATTGAAGGAGTCGGAAACTTTTCAGTGAAGTTTTTTTTTACCATGGGAAAATTCAGGTTGCTCAGTCTAGATCCTTTATTGGAACATATTTGCTTCAACAAAACTCAGATCCAGAATATTTCATCGTTAAGACATTTTTATATATTTTGTTGTTGTTGCCTGACCATTTTTCTAGTTTTCATTCTTTGCACTCTGCATTAGAATTACATGCTAAATGCCAAAGTAATATTTTTGATGAGATTGAAAGCTTGGTCTCTCGCTAGTTTTTATCAAACCTTAAGGCAGTCTTTGAAATTTAATAAATTCAATTTCACTTTGAGAAAGGGAACAGAAATATAAGTACTGCAAGATAGATAAGCTTCTTTTAACTAGAATCTTTCTTTTTATTATGATGATTTTGTATATTTTGGTAGGTACAAAGAATATTAAAAAACATACAGCATCTGATTAAGGATCATTATCTGAACATAGCATTAGAACGAACTACTTCTTACTGAATATTTTACCATTTTTTCTTTTGCTTTGTATTTCCATTTCAAAGGATACTTCCATTTAAATCATATTAACATGTGTTAATAACTTTTTATTCTTTACTGATTCACCTCCTGTACTGAGTGTTCAGCATAACCAACCCAACTCTATCTTATTTCATTCTGTTTCAACAACTTTTTAAATCTCCTCTCACAGACAGTTTATGTTTTTATCGGTGTTTCTCTAATCAGGATTTACTTTAATATAAAATTAACTGCAAAAGAAAATTGCATGCTCCTGCTTCATTTGGAAGATTATTTTTTTAGAATTTTTTTTTATATATGATAATTCAGGGCACAAGTGGAAAAATTCATCCTGATCTAAAGAAAGTAGCTTTTTTCACATAGTTTGAAGGTATGTTCAATCACTTATACAGCCAGATTGTACCCTCTCCAATACCTGTTAATAATCTAGCATCTCTGTTATGGTTTAATACCTGAGATAAATCAAATGACAGCATAATCACCAGAATTAACCAAAAAAAAAAAAAAAAAAAAAAGAAAGATGGCTGTAGTGTTTAAGCTTAAGTGCATTAAATCACATGGCAATATAATAGCATGAAAAACCAAAGTACAGATTTTCTTACTGATTTTCTTACATGCTATTTGTTTTTTCTTACATGCTATTTGTATTTCTAATTTTAATTTTGCTTTTAACACTGTGAACAAATAACCCCTTTTGATGACTCACACTTTTTAAAATGAAGTTTGCTGTTGACGTGTATAACCCATTAGTGTGTTACATGTACTGTCAACATGGAGTCATTCACATGTCACATGTCCTTGATGTGCAACTCATAGAAAGATAGAATAAGTTGAAATCCCAAATATCTCCAGGACTATTGAAATATTGGAGAAAATTCTGGTTCTGTTCACTTCTTGAGCAAGACAAATCCAGAATAAAAACACAGACATAAGACAGCTGGTTTTCCCTAGTTTCTCAGCAGCTTTATTGAAGACTTATTTTCAGATGTAGATATAACAATTGTTTTGCATGAGAGATACTAGTTCCCAGTGTTAACACACTGCTGGAATATATTTTCTTCTTCTATGACATAGAAACTTCACACTGAGATAGGACATTCTTGATATGTGGGGTGACCATCACATTTCTGCAGAGACTACATTTGTAGGGAACATGCATCATAATCGCTATAAAAGTAAAGTTTGATCTTTGAAAAGTTTTTTCACAGTTCCTTATAGAAAATTGTTATAATTTTAAAGTAGGTGTACCAGAAGAGCTGGCAGATGACAGTATACACAATCACATCATTACTACCTAAGAATCAATAACTGAATCCATAAAGTCACGGGATCCTCTTGTATGTTGTGTTTGTGCCCCAGCATGTGCCTAAGTCTCCTATTTTCAGATGCAAATATAATGGTAAAATAGATATCTTCTGTTACTGCCAAAATGTCAGATGTCAGCTCACAGGTGAGAGAAAGGGAATTTGCTCTTTAGCCTGACAGAAATATTACTGTCAAAGAGTGGAGACTAGATGGAAAAGGAACAATTTGCATTTTTGTTAAAACAAAGACTATACTAGAACAAAAAATTAATATCATGTCACTAACACAGACAGACCATGGTTATGCTTTAGGCAGAAGGAAAGTACTTAAAAAAAAAAAAGAAAAATAAGAGAGAGAAAGAACATGCATAATACCTGTTCTATTAACATCCTTTTTCTATTAAGAAAAATGCAGTCATTCAACACCATTATGCCATCCACTATGAGTGCAAAGAAGAAAATAAGTACAAGAAGTCTAGACCTCATTGCTCATTAATCTGATGAAAAACAGTCCATTAATGTTTATATTTCTGCTACATCAACATTGATTAAAGATGGAGATCTTCTGAAAGACTAGGAACAACTCACACAAGCAGAGGAGCAAATAGCTATTAGTTGCCTTGGTTTACCTAATCTGTAGTTCATGTTTAATAGGACTGCTATGTCTGGCCAAAATTCTGCAAAAATAAGATCTAAGGATTTGCAAGCACTCTGCAGAAAAACACAAAACAAACAAAAAAAATAAAACAAAAAAACCAAAACAAAACAAAATACAAAACCACCCAAAAACCACACACAAAAGAAAAAATCTCAGAAAAGAAAACAACAACAACAACACCACCTTTTAATTTCTATTCAGCTTCTCTGTAAAATATTATCTGAGGTCTCTGAGGTCTGAGGGACAAGCTTTAAAGATAATGACCTCTATGGAGGAAAAGGAACCACTGGAATTGTACTTTTTTTTTGCTAAGCAATGCATTAATATGTTTTTCCAGCTGCCAGACTTCTGTATAGTTAACTGCTTTATGTCTTCTAATTTTCTTGATATTGAAACATCATAGATACAGCTGTGACAATTTCAAATTAAGAACTTCATATATTCTGATACAATAAATATATTCTCCTATGATTTGTATTCTTAACACATACTGATTCAAATGGCATTCTGGTCAGTCATTTTTTTAGTACATAATGTAGTTACAGAGGGGTAATCTGAAAAGCTAATTTTATGTTTGTGGTATTCTTGGCCAGAAAACTGAAAGACAAAAAGATATAATAATCACAATTCAGTAAGAGTAATTGAGCTTTTAGTAGTTTATTACTGATTTTCTCCCATGTGTCAGATGTGAAGTTCAGTGTCTATTTTTAAACCTATATTAATGTTTGTTTGGGTATTTTTTTTTTGTTTAGGGAGGAGTCAGATAGCAGTTACAATAGCCCTAAAGGTAAATCTGGGTGGTGTCTGGCATTTAGTTACAGTAATTTAACTATACAGCGTGTTAACAATTCTAAAAGTATTTTAACCCTGCCACCCATTTCTTAGACCAATGATAGAACCCAGGCAGGAAAAGCAGATTCCTTTGCTTGGGGAATGACTTAAACATGAGAACCCTTGGAAGAAAAAGATGAAAGATTAAGGTTTCAAACCCTCCCATTGTACAAAAACCTTTTCAACCCAAGCATAAATCATGCAGTTTTCCATTTCCCTTTCTTATCCCAGGGAGGCCAATTCTTATCAAGGTTGAGTAAAAACTGATCTTCAGGGCAAGAAAAAAAAAGCTGAATGAGTGTGAAGGCTAGCAGAATTCCCATGAGATTTGGTTTGGGCAAAATTGAGCAGGTTCCATAGCAGATAAATATGATCCTTCTGATTCAATCACTATTGATTGTATGGAATGTCTCTAAAACAAGAAATCTGTAATTAAAAGTTTTCTCTTTCAGAAGGAGAGAGAGGATTTGAACTATGATCATCCCATGTCAGGTGCTTTCTCCAAGCAGAATCAGATTAATAAAGTGGAACTGAATGCAGGGAGATTGGGTTTACCCCTAATTCTTTTGAGCTCAGGAACTTTAAGGATCCTATTCAGAAGTACACCCAGTGATGTATAGACAGCAGATTTCAGCCATACTGTAATTAGTTGAGAAGGGTGGATATTGGGTGAGATAATAATGAAGCCATTGGGTAGTTAAAAAGCTGAAGACATTTGGGCCCCTTGGAAGGACTGGGACAGGGGGATGGACAGAAACAGATGTAAGAAAGGGATTTACTCTAGAAGAAAGCAAAAGTTGTGAAGATCTAAATTTTACACAAAAGTACCTGAATACCTGTTCTTTGATTTTAGAGGATTAGCCCATTAGAACCATAGTGATATTTTCCATTTAAACTTGTGGTTCCCATGCAAGGCTTTAATCTCAAAGCTCTTGGGAACTTGTTTCAGGAAGAGGACCAAAAAGTGGGACAGCAGAAATTCTTCATGTTCACACCTGATGTCTAAAGCCAATGGAAGGATCCATGGAATAGGAATAAAACATTGGTAAGAGCTTTTGAAAACTGCACCAAAATTGTTAACAAAAAGGTATAACAGATGGAATCCCATGAACTGCTATGTTTAGTAAATTTCAAATGGAGGCCATTCACAAAAGGAGAGAGAATAGGGTGTTATCTTTTGAGGAGTTTGTTTTGGTTTTTTTTCTTTTAAAGACAAACTTGCTGCAGAAATTCAGATCAGAATAAGCATGCACCATTCAGGAAAAAAAGATAGAGGTGAAGATCATCTGCGGTCTGAAATTAGTTTGAATGATGTTATAGCAGATAGAAAATAACTGCTTCTTTACTTTCTCAAGCATCTCAAGAGATCTTTTCAGGTTAAGTATATTAACCTGCACTGTAACTGACTGTATCATTAAAGTAGATTCCAAATTAATATGAATGAACAAGAAATGGTGAACTCATGTTCAAAACATTTCCCAAGTCATTATCTTTCTTCTTCATGCATGAATCTAGAGAACTATGAACAAAGCATTGACATTATCATTGATTTACCATTGAAACATATATTATCTACTGCTGAGTGCTGATACTGAAAAATCCACTTGCATGAAACCTAGTTTCTATCAGAAACAGCTATATAATGGAAAGGAATTTGGGCAAGTATGTATTTCAGTTTTAAGACACTGACTTTAAAATATCTGTTTGCTTTTTAATAACTATGAACGGGTTTGTGATTTAAATTATTAAAAAAAATAATAAAATTGTATTTTCCAAATATGTGTCAATAATTTTCTGTCCTCCAACAGCAATAAAGGAACTTGAAACAGAGTACTACATTCAGAGGGATGAATTTAAGATAAAACAGCTAGGAAGGGTCAATTGTGCAGTTTCAGCCACAACATAGGATATCCCTAATTTCTCCTCCTACTTCATGTCCAACAGCACTTAGAATCAAAACAAGGAAACAGTCTTTCAATTTTACTGATATTCAGAGAAAGTATATTTTTCAGAGCCTTGGCAAACATTTAAATGATACATTTTTAAATTTAAAATCTTAAATTTAAAATTTTAATTTTATAAAAATATTAAGAGTTTTTCTGATATAACATGCACATTTTTCTGACAACATACATGCCGTAACATTTGCTCAAGTTAAGCTTCTGTTGTTTCCTTAACCTCCTATATGAAATAAAGTGACAGAGTTCCCTGAATTGATCACTATACTGACACAACTACCTGAGGAGGAACAGATTCTATGTGTGGTTAGCTTGTTTCATACACAGAAAACACCATAAAGCTTGTGAAGTTAAATTATCAACACCAATATTAGAAACATCATGATTAAAAATCATCACTGATGTACTTCAAAAACTAAAAGTCAATGTTTCAGCATGCTATAGTCTAGCAGATTAGATTAAAAAATGTAGAAAACAAAGGTAGTCAGGTTTAAACATGGGACCTGGAGGGAAGTCAAGAAGACAGATTCTGCTGTTTGAACTCTGCACTGCAGACCAAGACAAAAATATGACTTTAAAATTTGGGACAGTAGTGAAGACAGGAGGACCAGCATGAGTAAATTTGTACAGATGCAAGCAGGCTACTCCAAGATTTGACTGGGATCATGAGTAAACACAATGTAAGAGTTATTCAACAGAACAGGATCAGGCTTCTAACTGCTGGACTGGAAGCTGCAGGCTATTACCTTGTCACCTTGTTTACACCAGGCTTCAGGTCAGCTCGATTGAGAGATATCATGTTACTCTGGAGATGTGACATGTGCTGCAGCCTCTTGACTTCTACAAGCTGTACCCAAAGTTCAGCATCATCACCCCAGGGTGTAATCTCTGACTTCCCAGAACTTGCAGAGAGTATTCAATAAACTACCCAAGAATAAAGAGATTTAGGATTTAAACTCATGATTTTTTCTTTTCCTGAGGGAAGAGGCAATCTCTTCTCTCTTTGATGAGGGAAATAAATATTAAGTTAAAGCCTATAGCTAGCCTGAAGAAAGGCTATTCTAGGTTTCTAATGCAGTAGAAGGTCTATAATATGAGCTCTGGTTCCAACTAGGGAAAAGAAACCAAATCTGAAAACAAACCAACCCTCCCCCCAGTTGTTTATTCTAGCATTGAAAACCTGTCCCAATGCTGATGGTCAGCTATATGTCCAGATACTAATGCACATCATGCAAAAGATGGGGTTGTATCTTGTATTCATACACTCCATCAAGTCTTCATATCGATAAAGGAAACTTCCTGGAATTGGAATAATGCCAGAATTTATTCTTTTTAAATTAATCTGTTTAAGGATTTACATCATTTAACTGCAAAAAAAATTATTACAAACTATAGTTTACCATCCTTTGCAGCACTAGAATTAGAATTGCAGACAATTTTATAAAGAATGACAGAGATTGTAACCTACCAACATCAGCAAATAAAGTTGATGCTTTACAAATCAGAATCCTGCTTCAAACAGTCCTCAAGTAACTAGATAAGCTGTCTTTATTAATACTGTATGCAGTTCTAGGAGAATTTTCTTTCTCGTGAGGAAATTTTACTAAAATTCAGGGCTGGGGAAGGTGAGGGGAACAGAGAGGAGGGAATTAATATAACCAGCTCACAAAGTGCAAACTATATGCTTTGACTAGACATTTTGGTGTTCAAAAAAAGGCACCATTTGCAAGTACTAAAGTTTCTTTTCTTCTTCTGAGAAAAAATGTAGCATGCTTAACTTTAGGTCCTGCGACACTCTAGAGAAACAGGCTAAATGGGACATCATTATCATGGGAGACTCTGGCAAGCTCTGAGAAAGTAGCTCCCAAGCTGCTTTCTATCAATGCTGTTTTGGATTCCTTTCATTCATTCCACAGTACTCTACTCCTATTTCATATCTATTTTCATCCTGATAACTTACCTTCTGAGCAGCAGAATAGAGAGTGACCACTTTATTCCCAGTATGGTTTCCCGTGATTGCGATTAACTTGTCTACCCAAAAGGCAGCTTTCTCTCTAACCATAGCCAAAACTGCAGTTTGTTTGTCAAAAATCCTTGTTTGTCTAGTACTGATGGTACTAGATTATATTGAACTATACTGAATTGTACCTTGATTATACTGAGTTGTCTCTAAAATTTTAGCTGATTTTTTTTAAAAATTTCATTAATTCTTTTACATGGAGGACAATTTTCTTAGAGTTTAGGTGGTCATCTTGCAACATAATTTTTTGGTGTGAGACAAAAAACTACAAATGTATTAATTTTTTAAGAATTGAATCACCTGTGATTGGTATGCAATATAGGATATCTAATTTGTATTACTATATCTGCAACTGATTATAAGTGTGTCAACAAGGTATGAAGGTATCATGTATCAACAAGGATTTAATATTATCGTTAATTCTCAGAAATCATATCTGCTCTAAACTTCAGTGGTTACATTCAGAAAAGTGCAGATCACCACTTAGTCTGAAGGTGATAAGGAAAACTGAAGCCATGTGCTAAAAAGGTCAGAATTTTTCATATGGTTCCTTAGAAGTAACAGAAGAAATAATCAAGAAATGCAGTAAACACTACCTGAGAAGTAGAAAATAATCTCTTTACATTGCAAGATTGCAACTCTGCTGCAATGGAACTATCTCCTACCAAGACTTAAACCTTTAATCTTTCTGACATCATTCAAGAATAGACTGATTGCAGTACCAGTGACAACTGACACCGTAAATACTTCATTCTGGTTGTCAGTTGATTCAGTCAAAACACTTCTTTCATTGTTCTTGTTTCCAGACATTTTTATTTTTGGAAGTATTTATTTTTAATGATATATAAAGAAAAACTAAGACATACCTAATAAAGGGATCACTCCAAAAGTAATACCTAGCATCTGAACTTTAAGACGAGAGAGAAAGAGAAACATTACCAGTAAACAGAGAAAGATAATCCAGGGTCTGAACACAAGCTCTTTGTTTTGTTTTAAAGGAGGAAATAAAATCACCAAATTAATAAATCCATAGTCTGCATCAGACCAGATGGGGATGGAATTTGATTTAACACCCCTGCAAATGTGGACACATATCTAATCTCATCCTCTTGCTCCCAGCTGTAGCATATAGAAAAACAATTCACAGACTTTTTAGTGCTTTATAAAATAAGCAAGTATTTTTGCTTTTTACAGAGAAGGCAAAAGCAAAGCAAGTAGGTTAAGAAGAGTCGTATGCAATCATAAAAAACAGCTAGACTTCGGGGATTCTGTGGAAGGTCAGACGAGGAGAGAAGAGCAGTTGCTTAAAACTGAACTTAAAAGGATTGGGTTGATACTAGAAGGCATGTGCCAGAAAGCCGTAAAAAGTTAGAACACATGGTATACTCTTGTTTAGTGTGGGATTTAGCCTTTTGTTCCTTCATTTAGATGTTCAGGAATACCTTGGATTCAGAGGATTGGGCAAACAGAATACAAATAGGTATTATAGGAGCATTTCCATTTAAACAGGTCCAGGTGATAACTGTGATTGAATTTTATTAAATAAAAATATCTTTTAAATCTGTGTATGGTTTTGATTTGTTAAAACCCAGACAGTTCAACTGCCCTTTCAGTCTCTGAAAAACATAACACTCTCTCTGATGGCTGAACTGAGATAAAGGACATACACATGACACAGCCGGAGTTCTACATTATTTGAGCACTAGGGTTGCTGTGAGACCTATATGAGACAATATGAGACCTGACAGGCAGGAAGTCTTTATACTGGCCTACTATTATTTAAAGTCCATTGATCCATTGATCTCAACACAGTTACTTCTGATTTATGCTTGTTTGAGTCAGTGAAGAATCAGTCCTCCTAAGTTTGCTGCAAGTGTACATATTTTCAGTAAGTCTCAGTTTCAATAAATCTAAGTTATTGAAGAAAATAGTTGCTGGATCATATAAGTAAGCAAGACGTTGTTACCAATTATAGAGAAAATTGAAATGAACTGTTTTAATTTTTGCATTATTTCTCTGGATGAAGTAATCAAATTATATTAATCTGGATTGATGTATATAATTATCTCTTATTAAGTAGCTCAGTTTTGTCTCAAACACTTGTTGGAAAATGCATCAGACCTTTCATGTGATCTCTACTGAAAAAAATAATTTTTCTGAAGCAAAATTACCAAACAAACATAAGCATAATGCTTGTGATAAAATAAATCCTTTTCAATCTGAAAAGTGTTATGAAGTTAATTCTTTAATGAAAGCTGGTATGTCTTCTCTTTCATTAACATGACCCCTTGTTCCATCATACATTTTACCCTGAATATTTGTCTGTTTAGTAAAACACACATTTGTTTCACCAGTGCTATGCTGGTGAAGAGTTTTACAATTGTTAGTGCAGGTAAGAAAACGGAAACTTTCCAGGACTGAAATACCAGTAATAACTACAGAGCAGACTGTGGAACTGTCTACATGGTGGTTTTGGCAACAGGTTTCTTACAGGTTTGAGTCTGCTCTAAGTGTGTGAACATAGTAAAACATGGTATATTGAGAGTACAAGCTAGGACTACAGCTAAGCAGCAGCTCTTCCTGGGAGGCATTCCACCTCTCCCACTGACATTGCTATTCAGCAACAGAATGCCATCACTTGCCTATGTGCTTGGACCCAACTGAATATTTGATAAGCTAGGAAAATTCCACTTCTTTCTAACAATACCTTGTCATCACCCTTTAAACATGCTCCATTACCACAACCCAGGCTAAAGCAGTGTGCTGGGTTTGGCTGAGATAGTTTTCTTCATAGTAGCTATCATGGGACTATGTTTTGAATTTTTTATGAAAAGTGTTTTAGCCATTGTCAAGCAGGGCTTACACAGCACCAAGGCCTTTTCTGCTCCTCACTCCACCTTCCAGTGAGGAGGGGCACAGGAAGCTGGCAGAAGACACATCCAGGGGCAGATGACCCTGGCTGACCACAGAGAGATCCCTTTCCACACAGCATCGTGCTCCACAATAAAGCTGAGGAAAGAAGGAAGAACCTTTGGAGTGGTGGCATTTGTGTTCACAAGTCACTGTTACATGGGATAGAGCTGTGCTTTTCTGGGGGTGGCTGAACACCTGCATGCTTATGGGAAGTGGTGAACAAATGCCTTGTTCTTTGTTTTGCTTTGCTTGCATTCACAGCTTTCTTTTTTCCTATCAAACTGTCTTCACCTCAACACATGAGTTTTCTACCTCTTGTTCTTCAGATGCTTATCATGTTACCAGGTCTTTTTATGGCTGAGGAAAATCAGTGGTGAAAGAAATAGCTGGAAATGCTATCAAATAAAAATGAGCCTGCATTGTGATCTCTACCTCCTGACTAGGGGCAGATGAAGTACACCATCTCAGTCAACGTATAGACTAGAGGATATCATCACAAGCTACCTGCCTCTCCCACTGAAGATACCTGTGCATGAATATCTGAATCAAAGGAAATTTGGAAAACAAAACAGCTTTCTAGTGTAGGGCCTGTCAGAGCAGACAAACAAAACAGCTGAGTCTGCATTCTTCTCCTTCAGGTATTTTGTTCTGGTCTTTGAATTTTGCTCTTTGGGGAGTGGGAATGAGGGAATGCCCTGATAGCATTTTATAAAGCTCATGGTATTGGAGATTTTTAACAAGTTTTTGGGTAAATAGGCCAAAGTCTGAATACATACTCTGGAAGTGGACATTAAAAGGAAAGTGTCCTCATTTTAGTTTACAGCTCAAATAGAAACATTTATTGCAGCTGCAGGGAATTTTTTCTCAATTTCCTGAAGAATCAAAAAGCAGAATGTATTTGTGGCTTTAACCTTTCTTAATAACACGTCAAACAAGTTTGAATTTGACACATACACTGTCCTGCTACTGTCAATAAGATACATGGAACCTGAGGCACTCTTGGCCCAAAAAAGCAGACAGGGGATTAATAATCTGCTACCAATTTAAACCAGTGCATACTCCTTCCAGTGATGGGACTTGTGCTCCACCCCTCAACAACTCAGTTGCCCTGTTGTGGACGAGCATCAGCTCCTCAGTGTCTTTCTTGCACTGAGGCCCAGCACTGGACACATGTGCTGGACACATTTCTTGCACTGAGGACACAGCACTGGAGCTGTGGCCTCAGCAGTGCCCAGTACAGGGGACAATCCCTGCCCTGGCCCTGCTGCCCACACCATGGCTGATCCAGGCCAGGATGCCATTGGCCTTCTTGGCCACCTGGGCACAGCCTGGCTCATGTTCAGCTGCTGTCAGCAGCGCCCCCAGGTCCTTTTCTGCTGGGCAGCTTTCCAGCTTTTCCACTCTACCCCCCAACCCATGGCAGGTCATCCAGACAGTTTTTAACCCAGTGAATTGTACATCCATCCAAGTCACAAGCAGCTGGTTTCTCCAGGTGAAGGCTGTGGGAAATGCTGTCAAGGTCTACTGATGTCCAGGTAGAACAACATCAACAGCCTCTCCTTTATCCACAAAGTGGGTTACTTTGTTATAGAAAGAGATCAGGCTGGTCAGGCAGGGCCTGCTCAGTGCTGGCTGGCCTGATCACCTGGGTTTCCTGCATGTATCATGCCATCACCCTCAAGATAATCTGTCCCGTAATCTTTCCCAGCACTGAGGTCAGGCTGACAGCCTGCAGTTTCCCAGACTTACCATCCAGCCCTTGTTGCAGATTGGCATCACATTTATGAACCTCCATCCAACTGAGGCCTCCAGTTCTGATAAAATGCACCTTAATGAGCACTTTCATCATCTCCTTCAGTACCCTCAGGTGGATCCCATCCAGGTCCATAAACTTGTCTTTGTGTGAGGTCTAGCAGGTCACTGACCTTTTTACCTTGGATTTTAGGGGTTTTTTTATGCTCCTCTTTCCTGTCTTCCAGCTCAGAGAACTGGATACCTTGAGGACAACTGGTCTTATTATTAAAGATTGAGGCAAAGAAAGCATTAAGTACCTCAACTTTTTCTTCATTCTCTCTCACTATGTTTCCCTTTACATCAGTAAATAATGAAGATTCTCCTTAGGCCTTGATTTGTTGTTTATGTATTTACAGAAACATTTGTTGTTCTTTACAGTAGTAGCCAGTTCTAGCTGGCCTTTGGCCCTTCATCCTCTCCCTGAATAACCTCATGATATCCTTGTAGTCCTTTGGAGTTGTCTACCCTTCTCCTAAAGGTCATAACCTCTATTTCTTTCCCCCTGCCTAGAGTTCCAACCAAGGCTCTCTGTTCAGCCAGGCCAGCCTTCTTCCCCAGTGTTACATCTTTTGGCAGTCATGAGGACAGTCTGCTACTGTGCTTTCAGGATTTCCTTCTTGAAGAATGTCCAAACTTCCTGGACTCACTTGCCCTTCAGCTCTGCCCTCCAAGAGACTCTGTTAACAAGGTTCCTAAACAGGTCAAAGTCTGTCCTCTGGAAGACCAAGGAGGCAGTGACAGTCTTAGAAGAAGCAGTACTGCTGCAGGTAACCTCACATTGTGACATACTGAGACCAACCCCAGGGCCATGCTCACCAGAACCTCTGCTTCTCCAGCCTTCACTCAGATACCACTGACAACCTCTGCTTCTCCAGCCTTCACTCAGCCTTTTGCTGAGAAGATAAAATATGAGAGATGGCTTAAAATTACCTCATTAAAAATGAAAGATTGAAAAGATTAGTCACAAAATTTCAGCTACACAAAATCTTGCAAAGTCCAGAATATTCTAGGAACCTTGAAAGTTATTCTAAAGCTCTGTTATACTGAATTTTCTAAGGCAAGTAAGAGAGACAGAGTTTTTGTCATAACGTTAAGAGTCTGAAGCACCTGGCAGGTCAAATTTTCATCAGAAAGGGTTGAAACCTGAGCACTTCAGGTGATACTAAGGCACAGATAAGAGACACGTGTTTGGTGAGAGTGAGCTTGCTCTGTTCTTTCTGGATGATATCTTACAACAGGCCTGAGAAACTGGTAGTCTTGCCTAGATCAGATGCCGAGAAAATAGACCTGAAACCCTGCAGTGAAGAGGAGAGAAGGCTTCTGGCCTCTGTTGAGATTCAGGTGCTTCGTGGTTTTAGGTGAATGCCTCCACATGGACTACCCAAGGGCCAAGGACTCAAACATTTGCACCGTGCCAAGCAGATGGCTTCTAGAATTCTTTTGGAGCAATTAGCCCCAAATTGTGACATTTCTACAGCACTGCACAGGGGAAAGATGCACAGAAGCCATGAGCCTAACATGCAGGCAGGAAATGGTCCACAGCATCTTAAAGAACTGGGAAAAAAATGTAAGGAGCATTTGGAATAGAAATGTCTTGTATTAGGATATCTCATATCTTCAGTTCATAGAGAATGAAAAACATTTGGTTCTATTGATAATAAGCAGAATATTAAAAAAAAAATCCTAACCTTGCAACAGCATGAAGTTCTACAGCTTTTACTATCAGAGTGTCAGGCAGCTCTGTATTAAGTGCTGGAACAACAAAATGGTTTTTTACAGTTACAAGTGGGCTTCCCTCACAAGACAGGTCAACATAAACAGATTCTATATTCTGGTAAATATTTATATATGCACTAACGCATCTATGCTTTAAACTCAGATTGGGTGGTGTCAAAATACCAGTTTAGAGAGAATTTAGTGTCAAAGAAATTTGGTGTTGCAAAATGAAAATCATGTCTTTTTAATGAAGAGTAGAATGAATAAAATGGAGGTTGAGTTCAGTAGTAGATCATATTTTCATAGTTATTAAGTCCTGTTGCAGAAGATAATAAGTATTAACTCTTGTACAACACTGTTTCCTTGCTTCATCATTTAAAGACAAAATAGATAGAATTGTTTGTAGCATACCCTGCTCACAGAACAGTAATTTAGCTTATTTCATGAGAGATTACATCAACTGTTATCTCCACGTTCAGAAAAGGGATTAAGTACTGCATCAAGTCTGGGTAATAACATTCCCTGTGGTTTGTCCAGCTTGATGTGATGCCTGAAGGCTGAAAGCAGCAGGTTCTGCCTGTCACCCACTGGATGTGAGCTACCAAATGACTGCACTTTAGCATTGGTTCTGTTCTGCCCCTTCAAGGACATCTCTAAATGTTTCTTGTTAAAATGTTCTTTCTGAGGCAATCAATATATTATGAAGGTGTGAAATTTGCTGATTTTGTATATCAAAAGTTTATAAAACACAGTGGTTTAAATCAGAAAAAGGATGAGTTTTGCTTTCTTTTTTTCATTTTAATCAGGTAGGTACCTTAGTGTAATAAAAGTAGAGAATTAAGGCAAGAGTAATGATGGTAAATTGTATTTTTTAACCATGGTTATAGCTTTATTTTTTTACTGGTTTTCCCCTGTGGAATCAATGTCATGTAGGCCAGCAAGGAAATTTTTTGTACACATTGTATTTATTCCCATGTGGAAAAAGCCTTTGAAATTTTTCATTTCTTCCATAAAGCCATTTGAAGATACTTACTAACAAGTCTGTTTCCTGCTTATTTGATGTTCTTCTTATTTAGAAGCTGACCTGTTTCTGGCTGCCCTAAAGGCCTGTACCTCTGTTCTTCCACATAGGCAGTCCTTCTGAAACAGCACCCCAGCTCAACACCCAGGGAATCCTGATGGGATCATAAATGGGGATGCCAAATGTTTTGAAAATCAAAGTGCTGACATTCTGTTGATGATGAATCCTCATTAAGTGAGATTTTCCAGGTGAAATGTTAAGCCTGGTGCTAGGAGTTGGAATAGGAGAAAGATGGTAGTGAAGACTGGATGCACACAGCATAATGAGCATTAAATATCTTCTACTTGACTATGGTCCATTTATGAACTAACCAATCTGAACTTAAGCCATTTCAATTACCTGAAAAAATAACAAAAAAAGCAGTTAGTTAATTTTTATACTTTCATACCAAATTCTATATTTTTTCTTGGTGGATGAGACTCTTTAGGCTCTTCTAACTTTCAGGCTTCAAACTTGAATATCCCAGAAAGAGTCTGTAGCAGAGTAAGGGTTATAATATTTATTTTGTAGTTCTGAGGCCAAATGGCGTGACCAGTCTAGTCTTGGACAGCTGCATGTTCTCCAAAGGACAGCAGCCAAACTGTCTGCTAGAAAGAATCCCTGGCACACATTGTTTTCAGACTGGGCTTAGACAATGTCTGAGAAAGCTGCAGCAGCCTTGGTGACTTCGCTATGGACAAATGATATATAGGTGATTCGGCCTTTGCCTCAGTCCTGTTTTATTTAGTATTATGACATACCTACCTACCTATATATCTATCCGTGTACATATATCTATACACATTGTGTACTGAGTACGTATCAGTCTTTATGCTGAAGTACTAAATGAACACAATCCACTGCACGGCCTTCCCCTCCTGCTTGCAGGAGTCTCTGATTTCATTCAGCATCTTCTAGTTCTGCAACATGAGAGTGAAGTGTTGGTTTCTGGAAGGTAGCAATATACAAATTCACAAAGGAGTACTGAACGCATTAAGCACAGAGCAATGGAGACCTGAACGCATTCAAGTTTGTGAGATCTCCAGGTAAGAGAGTGGCCCTCAAGGCACTGGGAGGTCCTTGCACCTTTGCTCTGACCTGCAGAGAAAGGGTAAGGAAAAAAGTTATATTAAGGCGTAATTAGCCACTGAGGTTGCTATAAGCCCCTCCCCAAATATAATTCCTTTGAAAACATGCTATTGTCACCTCTGGGGAACTATCACAGGAAGGTAATGTTCTGCTCCCTTTGAAAAGATGTCCTAAGTAGCAAAGTGAAAAACAACTTTTTCTTTGGGAGCAGTGGCAAGATTGATGCTATGTCAAATGCAAAGGCTTTTTTTTCCTCTCCTAAACAGTTAACAGAAATTTGCAAACATTACTAGCATATCTCTATTTCAGAAATTACAGAAATACATCTATATCATGTGGGAGCTACTATTATTAGTACTGAATCCTCCTACACAAGAGAAGATTAGAATTTCAAATGGCTACTATGTTTAGCTTCAGCATACATAGCTGTAATATGGATTGTTAAGCTTACAAAAGCTATATAAGAATATTTTGAAACAAACCTAAACTAAAATAACTTCAACTGATGAACATGTCCTGTGTGCCTCATACAACATTTCCTAGCAATAGGAGGGAACCCCCGTGGATGTTCTGCAAATGAGTTGTGAACAAATATCCCATTAAAGCCTGTTTTGGGGGCCTGAGGACTGGGCAGAGTCCTCTGTTTAGAAGGCTTTACTGTTAATGCAGCTGTACACATAAAACACTGCACTGGAAGACACCAATGAGAAAAAGCCAAGGCTGGACTCTTCTATATTTTCTCCCTTCCTATATTTGACCCCAGCAAAGGCAAGAAAATAAAGCATCACCTCAGCGAAAAAGATCACAATAATTGAACTGAAGGGCCAGTTGCTCTGTGTTCCAGATCAGCTTCTGGACGCTGCTCTAACAATTATCAATAAAGACCCAAGGTACTGTCACCTCTGAGATTTCTCTGGAGTGTGTTTCCTTGTGCTCAAAAGAACAAGATTATTTGGAATCTAGAAAGGAACAAAGTGTGAATGCTGTTGCGTGTCTTGGTACAAAAAGGACTCGTCTACACATAGAAAACAGGGAGATAATCTGTTTTCTGATGTTTATTTATATATTTGGTCAAATCACATTTAATCCATGTGAAAAATATGGTCAACTCTAAACAATCCAATGTAAAATGTCTCCAATGAGGTATTTTATCTAAATGAGAATAATGTCACTTCCAGATAGGTTTTTGAAGGAAAGCATGACATAGACTTTGTTTGCAACAACATATAGATGCATCACATCAGGAGGGGATTGAGAGCTCTAAGTATTGAGCAGAAGTAGGTGCTTCCCAGATGAGTAGGGTATCAAAGCTGTGAAAAGGCAGAGTTTTAGATGAAGGCTTGGGTGTTCCATCAGCAACTTTCCTCATCTGTAGCTCTCACTCAGTTCTCCACCCACACACTATAGACCCTAACTGCAAAATTCAGACTGTGGATTTTGTTATGGAAGCCACTGCAAGTCCTAGCAGATATAAATCCTTGCAGGCCAGACTGTATAAGATGGACATCACTTATTGAATAAAAGTCATAAATAGAAGGCAAGAAAGGGAGTAAGAACCCAGTGTGGGCAGCATATCACAGTAATTCATGTGAAGACAGACACGTTTGACAAGTTGATGTCCAAGAATAAAGGGACAGAAGTATAGACACTGAAAGCCTAAACTTGCTGTAGCCTTTACAGCTGCAGAGAATGGGTGTAAAATTAAACCCTGTGTACTTAAGTACAAAGAAAATCCTACTACATGTTATATAGAATTATTACAATATATGATATAGCCACTTTTCAACTACATAAGCAATTTCAATGATGTCAGGTTTGGGAAAAAAACCTGAACAAGTTGAAAAGGATGTGGAAAAAAGAGTGCATAAGGGACATTAGGAAATATTAAGGATTACACACACACAAAAACACACACAAAGTTCATCTGTATCTTACATGGACAATAGTAGAGCTCTTCTTGAACCAAACACAATATATTTATCCATAGCTCTCCTGATATCAGACCTGAATAAAGCTATACTCAAGAAAACCTACAACCAATCTCCAGATTGTGCTGATGGAATCTGCAAGCAACTGCTGGTCAGAAGTATAAAATTTATGGGAAGCTCCTGAGATTGGTAAAAAAAAAACCTAGGGTTTCATCCCTCAGAAAAATAAAGAACAAAGGATCCTTGCTTGGCAAGCCTTTTTTATGCCAAGCTCTCCCAGTTCTGCTGCTCTGCAGCTATTGCATTTTCTGCACAGTTTTTTCTTTATTTAGGGATTAGCTGGACCAATAGTCAGATGCAGCCAAGCCTAAGAAATAGTGCGACATCTTCTGAGTGGCTGCAGATTGCAAAGTGGAAACACTGCCAGCAATCACTTGTCTTAAATGACAAGGCAGGAAAGAGAGCTCAACTTCATTTTAACTAGGAATAAAAGTATGCTTAAACACCTGAGAGTAAAGTATCTTTCCACATTAGGTAAAATGGGATTCAAAAACACATTTTATCAAAAAAACAGAAATCTGAATCCCTCGGTGTGACTAGTGTGTATGCTGAACTTTTAACAGGTAGAAATGGACATCCCCATACTCTATGTACAACATTTATGTGACTGGAAAAATTTTGGCAGATTTTGTAACTACCTGGCACTAATAAAGGTAAGCAGAGAGGGTCATCATCACAGGAAGATGCAGATTGCCCAAAGAAAGTTATATACAAGCTCAGAGTTAGTTACTGTAAACTGACCATATGAGTCACCATACTTGACATTTTAGGTGTTTAGAAAAGCCCTTACTATTCTACTGCTTGTAGGAAAAGAAGAGGGAATACAGTCTAGACATAAGAGAGAAAAAAGGGAGCTGTGCATGTTATACAACTTTTTTTTTTTTTACTGGCTAGATTAAAATTACCCAGAATCTAAGAAGTAGGTCAAATTAATCATATTTCTCAAGAAAACTATTATAGAAAATTGTTCATATGTCATCTCCAAGGTCCTTTTCTATTAAGCCCAATTGTAGGGCATACTTTGGGGTCATTGGAATATTGTGCATTGCCAAACCAGGTTATTAAATTAATTACAGCTAGCAGTGATAAATAGAGACGAGCAGACATTTTCTATTGAGGAGGAAGCATAGACAATGGCTATGGGCCCAAATAAGCCAGGGCTTGTGAAAGGCATGTTTTCTCCTTTCTGTCATTCATCATATTTCTCTGGCTCACCTTCCTGGTCCCTGAAGTAATGCTTAGGAAAACATCAACACCTGATTACAACAGAAAAATATATCAGTGGGTTCAAAAGTAGAAAGGTGTGAAACCAAGGAGTGCTATCTAAACAAATAATGATTTTACTGAATGAAGCTGGAAGTGTTTGGAGAAAAGAATATTTATAAAGACTGTCTTATGTTTCTACTCTCTGGAATTCCAGAAGCATCATGAAGTATTGTGACGGCCTTGGCAGAGGTAGTGCTAATTTTTTCACAGTGAATAACATGAGGATGCTTTTGAGATTTGTGTTGAACGTAGGGTTGATAATGTGAGATAGTTTTGTTATTGCTGAAGACTTGCACAGAGACAAGGCATTTTCTGCTTTTTGTTCTGCCACACTGGCAGGGGAGATGGGAGTGCCTGGGAGGTTGGGAGGAGGCACAGCCAGGACAGGTGACCCCAGATGGCCAAAGGGATATTCCAGACCATGTGGCATCATGCAAAATGAGAGAAGAAAGAGGAAGGGGAGGAATATTTGGGGTGTTTGTTTTCCTAAGTCACCATTATGTGTGATTGGACCCTGCTCTCCTGGAGATGGCTGTGATGCCTTAAGTTTTAGCTTTCATATTTTCCAGATTCTGTACTGCTTTAGTGTGTAACTCTGAACTTCATATAAAGTGTGAGCAAGTTCTCTTCACAGTTTAATTAGACAAAACAATCTTTTTAGCTGAGAACCAAGGACACCATTGCAGCTTCAGGCCCAAAAAGTACAAACAACAGCAAATTGAGGAGAGCAGTCTGGGAGGATGGGACTTCAAACCTGAAGCTGTAATTGGACAATTAACCCCAATATGTAAATGGACCAAAACTTATAAAAGTGTGAAAACTCGTGACCATCGTCCACCTTGGGTCCCTCTGGGGTCCAGCTTGGGCAGAGCCCCAGCCAGGCTCTTGTGCTGCCCAAGGTGTATCATTTAAAGGCCTTCCAATAAATACCTACTTTATTCCTTTAACTCTAACCTCTCTTCCAGGTAGCTGCTCTAGACATCAGCTGCACCTGCCTGCCCATGGGAAGCAGTGAATTAATTCCTTGTTTCATTTTGCTTTTGTGTGGGGCTTTTGCTTTCCTTATTAAACTGTGTGTATCTCAACCTGTGAGTTTTCCGGTTTTTACCTTTCTGATTACCTCCCTGATCCTGCTGGTGGGGCAGTGAGTGAGCAGTTGTGTGGGACTTGGTGTCTGGCTGGGGTTAAACCATGAGAAGTGTGATAGCCTCCAATCGACTAATTTAAGGGATTCAATAACTGAATATTTGCATTTTCCCAGTTCATCAGGATTTGAAGGCTTCTAAATAGAATAAAGCTGATTAAGAGGAAAACCAGAGTATCTCACCTTTTCTCACCACTTTGAGTGTTAATAAGATGCATTTATATGGGCAGCTAAACCAATGGAGAGTAATTTAAGTGAAAAATTCTTTATATTAGGACTTTAATTCCAAAAACATATTGTCTCTGAAGTTACAAATCAGAAAAGGGTTTCAGTGACAATTAAATATGCCACATATTTTGAAATGAGAGCTAGTAACACTTAGCCATAAGATTAAGAGCTTTTGATCAGAGTTTTTTTAAACAGCTTTGCAAAAAAATAAGCAAATATAGTTATAAGGCTGAGCCATGATGTTCCAAGTCAGCTAAAAGGAAATGTGCATGGACAAACCCTAACTTCACAGAGTCTAAAAGGAAGTGCTGACCCAAGTTTAACTATAGTGATGTGAATAATACTACACTAATGTAGCATTACCATATGTATTATAATTCCACAGCCATAGATTTTCTTGAAGAAAACAGCTGCAGTACTGAAGTTTTCATCTTCTCAAAATTACAAGGTAGAAAATTACTCAGGCCTCAGAATCCAAGGATCACAAAAAGAATGGTTATGAAGACTGTCATTATGGCAACTATTTGCTCTTTTGCTAAGAAGATTTTTAATCCTCAAATTTGGTTTGATATCTTCTTGCAATCGGCCATTCGTATATGTTTTTAAGTGTCCATCCATTATTTTCAAAACAACAGCAAATTTTCTAAGGTCTGTGATAAAGAGAGAAGGGTTACGGAAAATACTGTTGCCTGCTCAGTTAACGACAGGTCTGTTCAAAAGGAGGAAAAAATACATGGCATCTGAATGAGATGTCAGAGTAAAATTTTTAAAAAATACATTTCTGATTAATCTTCAAATATGCTGTGGAATGACTGTAGCCAGTAATGTATACCAGGGTCATCTGACTGTTAAAAGGGAGGAATCTGTTAGAAAGATAGTATGGCTTCCTTCTGACTTGGATACCCAAGTTTCTTCTCAAGAAACCAGTTCCAGAGAAATTCCTGTATCTCATGTCATCATAGCACAGGTGTGAGAAGGCACATCCTTGGGTCAAGAAGCCTGGGCATGGTTTCAGACCCACTAGGTTAAACATAGTCTCAGCAAGGAGACTCCAAATGGATCCTATAAGTTTCA
This sequence comes from Passer domesticus, assembly GCF_036417665.1. Taxonomy (NCBI): domain Eukaryota; kingdom Metazoa; phylum Chordata; class Aves; order Passeriformes; family Passeridae; genus Passer; species Passer domesticus. Next base: position 21,453,398 of record NC_087512.1, read on the forward strand.
ATTATCAAAGATATCAACATCTTAATGCATGTGTCTACCACATGCAGTGGTAAAATTTCTGTTGTGATTTGGGATATCATACAGCAGATTTGTCTGGAAAACATAATAGGAAAGGCTCACAGAACAGGAGAAACCTTCCAGCACTGTGCAGTCACCTCATGGAGTTCTGTAAAGAAAACTTACAGAAAGTGTATTTTCATCACCATCCATTTTTGAGCCACCAGGATTTCCTTGAGTAATTTTTTGAGATTTAACCAGTACTTCTCTTCGAACAAGGTCATTTTTCCCTGGGAATAGGCTGTTTTAAGAAAAAATAAATGAGAAACAAATTTGCAAGATTCCCACTACAAGCCTCAAAGCAGACTGAGAGTTTCTTAGCCCAAGAAGACGGTGAAAACTGAATTCATGTGTTTTAACTATCCATGGTAAAGCAGAAGATGACAGTGTACACAGGAATCACGTACGTGCACGAGTTAAGGAAAAAACCAAATTTGCTATATTTAACAAATGCTCACTGATAAAAATGGACACCTCTGCAATAACTTTATTGGAGTAAACCTGAGTCCTACTATTTTTAAGAAATCTCCACAGTGGGGAAACATAACTTCAACAAATATGTTTAAAACTGGAAATAATAATGTAATGCCTTTCCTCTACTCAGCATTGAATGCCTAACTTTTATTATAAAAAACTATATAAATTTGCATGTTTGAAATACTATGGAGCAAAGCCTCATAACTCATATCCACACAAGACCAGGAAGTATTTACTGTTAGGTCCATTCTGTAGTTGGGTTATTTGAAGTGGGAATAAAACTCCTCAGAGAGCTGGGTTTGTTAGAAATGTATTTTCATGGTTCCCATTGCCCATTCTAGCTCCAGTGCCCACTCTGACTCCAAGATAAAGCAGTATAAATAGAATATCAGATAGTCTTAATCTCAGTTGAGGTAAATTGCAGTGCAAAATTTCTAGTGTCAGGAACTCCCATTTCTGGAAACTTAGCTCAAGATTTTTTTGTGTACCACGAACTGTTCAGGAGTTATTTTGCCCTATATTGTTGGCACTTTGTAGGATCCTGTGATGATTTTCTTTGTAGCAGCCTACAGAGGTTTAAAAAAAACAAAAAAGGAAGTGGCTTTGTTCAGTTGTCTCTACCCTTCCAATCATACGGGGCCTATGCCGAGAGATGGATGCAGCACAGGTCATCTGAGACAAGATGCAGAGATTATGAAAACACTTCAGGTCTTGACATACCTACTAAATTCTGTATACAGCCACAGTTCACTGACTAGCTAGTTTGTTGTCAGAACAAAACCATGTGCTAGGAAATTGTATGACAATGAGTTTGTGAGATGGATAGTATTGTAATTTAACCCCTAAGTGGTGGGCATTACTGGAGGGTCTCAGTACCTATTCAAACCAATCCATTTCCTAGCTCTGCTTTTCTCTTTTCTGCTTTTGTCTTCTCTCCTTCATCAATCCCCTTCACTGTAGTAGTCATATAGCCAGAAGGGTGTAAAAGCCTGTGGTTCCTCAGTCATAACTCTTCCTGTCAGACACCCAGTACTCTTCTTGATTTAAGCCAGTAAAGGACAATTCTGCCAAAGGTAGTAGCGTTAAATTAATGAAGAAAACTTGGTATAAAAAAGAAAAGATTAAACCTCTGCAAACTTTTAGTGAATATTCATCAATATAGCCTGTATATTCACTGCTATTTCATTTATGCGACCACTCATAAACTCAGTTTAAATGACAAGTTAGCCAGGTTTATAACTAATCTGTGCTTGAGAAAAGACCAAGGGACACAAGTTAATTCGTCAGTTTACTACTTGAGCTTTATTAGTATATATTTGACATAATCTGGTTTTTGTTTTAGGTACAAATGTAGGAGATATATACAAGGTTTACAACCAGGAGTCTGATGATGGTCTTTTCCTATTTTAAGTGCACCAAACTGACCTAGAGGTAACCTCCCAAACGTGAGGTCAATGATATGTTCAATATGAAACCATATAACTGATGCATCAGGTTTTCAAACGACCATAACTCATTTAAAATATCTCAACCAATAGGAAATCAACCAAAAAAAGTTTTCAAATAACCCATGACTTAAAAGTAACCTTAAAGACTAAGAATCACTGTCAGTGATAATGTTATTTTAAACCATATCAAATCAATAGATTCCATTTTTAGTGGAATATTTTAAAAGTATATTATGACCTTTATATTTCAGTGCAAGCAACAAGTTGTTACAGATGACAGCACTAAAGACTTAATACAGCTAAAGCTCTTTACTTACTGCTATACTAAATGCACATCATTGTTCTATTATTTACCACCTTTTTGTTTATTATATCTTTTCTGTAAAATTTAGCTAATAATGACATTTTTATGCAGAATGTGTGCATTTAAGCTGATTAATTTTTACAATACATATCTTGTTCCTTAAGTCATTTGATGTTGTTTCATGTGGGATTTCATTAAAGTTGGTTGTCAGTAACACATTGTTCAAATTCTAATATTCAGTAGAATTGAGATGGAACCCTGTAAACCTCATTTGAGTAGAAGACACTCTCCTAGTGACCCATGAATCCTGGCTGCTGTCCAAAACAAACATACTCAGCTAATGTGAAAGTGGTCCTAAGAGAGACATAGAACATTGGACTGAATAAGATCTCTCAAGAGAGGCTTCTAAAGTTTTCAAAACTCTCCCAAGTTTCTCTGCACTACTACACAGATCAACTTTCCAAGGGTGTGTGCCCTTGCACTTGATCAGACATGTGTTCAGACACAGCCAGGGCAGTGCTTTAATAGGACAAAGTAATGTATTTAAACTAAAAGCTTTGTAATGAGAAAAAGTCAGATATTGAAAAAAATCCATTACCAAAACTGCTGAGTTTGCAGTGACTAATATACTATATTCTGAAAATGAGCATGTAATGTTGTGATACACAGCCTCTGAAAGGGTATGTGCTCTGCTGTGAAACTTCAGGTGGTATAATCTTTTATGGTTTTTTGAAAGTTCCACAAACTGGAAAAGTCATATCTAACATTTCCTTAATGGATTCTTGCAAGTTCTTTGCCTTAAAATCTCTTTTTAATTTTACTCTTCCTGCAGGGAGAATATTCTCCTCCATTCATACCATAGGTAGAAGCAATCATATCTAGGTGGAGCGACTGACTTGGAAGGTGAGGTACAATGACCATCAGATAGCATTAATCCCAAAGAAGGAGCTGGTCACATTATAGAAGGAGGTTGTGCTTGGTGATTTGTGGTTGATTGTAACAGCGGTAATTACTCACAGGTCAGTTTTAGGTAAATTTAATAGTGTTGGGAAAGTTATTTTGGGTAAGATTTATACCTCCCTTTATGATTGGGGAGAAATGACTAATTTTCATACGTGGCACAAAGAGGCTGCATTCACTCAGGTACAATCTGTTTCTCTTGTAGGCCTTGATTAATGTATTTGTCATTTTTCTTCATGCAGTGTGCTGCTGTTGGAACAATACTCTAACTTTTGGGGAAGCAGCATTTGCCTTTCAGGCATGAGCTAAAGAATGTTAGGGATCACATCTCTTAAAACCTTAGTGCAAGGTCAGGGCCTCCAAAGTTCCTCATTTCAAGTTGGGCTGCAGTCCATAGCTATATGTAAGGTGATTGCTAACAGTTAGTGCATGAAACTGGAGAAATCTATAGTGCTCAATAAACTCCATATTCTGTGACTGGAAGCAATGATGGAAGACATACTTATTTCTGGAGAAACAATACACACGCTCCTGTGCCTCAAAGGCTACCAAGCTTCCCAGCACTTCGTAGCAGTCCAAAGGCTGAAGTGAAATATCAAAAGCCAGAATCATAGCTATGCATCACAGGACTTGCTTTTATTGTAACTCTGCACAACAGCAAATAACTTGGGATTACCCCTACCAGCTATCATAAAGGAAAGCAGAAAACACCAGAGAGCAAAAGGGAAAGCAGTTCTAAAGTTGCCAACATGCCTTCCAGCAAAAATTATTTCTTACTCCATATCTGCTGCCAAGTACAATATAGATGCATGAGGAAAACACCTCTCTCACCTATAAATCAGTTTTGCAGCAAAGGAACCTTCTCCCACTGGACTCTCTATATTAGCTGAGGAAAGCCTCCACTCGTATGTTGTGGCTGCTAAAGATTTCTGTTTGCAGAAGTTCATAACTGAACTGTGATAGCAAAATTCCAGGCTTCATTTCTCAAGACTAGGTTTTCAAATTTTATAGATAGAGCCTAGTTCTCTCCTTAAAGAAGCTTTCTGTTCATGGGATAATGGTGGTGTTACATGCCCTGGCGCAATTAGTCAGTGACCTCTACCTAGTGAGAGTGAGAGGGACTCATGGCTACAAGCTCACACACAAGGAAATGCCATACAGAAGCCAAAGTTAAAGTGAAGTAAGACTTTCTTTGAATTGGAAGCATTAGGAGACCAAGGAAGAGAATAATAATAGACAGAAATGTTTTCTGTCTGCTAAAGAAATCACTGGAAACACTGAGCTCTTAGTGAGCTAGTTTTCAGAAAGGGTCTAAGGAAAAGTTTATTTGTTTAAAACTCAAAAAATCTTGAACTCTAGAAACTGTATTGGGTCTGTTTCTTCTATTATTCCACTACATGCTCAGTCAACATTGATGTTTTGGTCCTGTATTTAATCTGCTCTCAAACTGAAAATAAAGAACCTCTCAATTTTACCTGGCCTTTATAAATTGATTGCCACTAATCTGTACACTAAGTTGCATACAGCAACTACCATAGTCATTTCAGGGGCTAGTCTGCTGTTGTGGTTTATTCCAGAGAGCCACTGGACCCCTCCACAGCCACTCACTCATTCACTCACTGACTTCCTGGTAGGATCAGAAGAGAATGTGGAGAGTAAACATGAGAAAATTTGTGTATTGAGATACAGACAATTTAATAGGTAAATCAAAGCTGCACACAGAAGAAAAATGAAACAAGGAATTCACTCACCACTTCCCATGGGCAGGCAGGTTAGATGTTCATCCATCCCCGGAGAGCAGGGTTCCATCACATGTAATGGCAACTTAGGAAGACAAATTCTGTCACTTGGAATGATCCCCTTCCTCTTTCTCCTTCCAGACTTACATGCTAAACACAAGATCATATAGGATAGGATATTCCTGTACTCAGTTGGGGCCAGCTGCTCTGGCTGTGTCCACTCCCAACTCCTTGTGCCCGCCCAGCCTTCTGGTTGATGGAGTTGGGTAAGGAGCAGAAAAGGCCTTGACGATGTGTAAGCCCTGCTTAAAAACTGCTAAAACATGCCTGTGTTATCAATACTACTGGTTTCAGCACAAATCCAAAACATAGTCCATGATTAATACTATGAAGAAAATTATCTCCACCCCAGCAAAAACCAGCACATGTGCCCATTTTTTTTCTAGTGTTTATATCCTTATGACATAGATGGTTTTTCAATTACAGCAAAATTGTTCTATCAATGCAGTTGAATGTGTTTTTGTAGCTTAATTAATAAGCAATTAGACACCACCAGCTCTTCAGTCTGTGTATCAGCATTTCATACTGCATTCACATCAGCATTTAATCAGTTTATGTAATGTGATGATTCTGAAAGATAGTCACTAGACATGATGACTCAGGAGCTGTTTTTATTTAGCGAGCTGTTTGGTAAAACATCTAATCCATATGCCTGAGTGCCACATGCATATGCCTCTTGAACACTTTCAAAGATGGTGACTCTCCACCTCCCTGCAAACATATTTCAATACCTAACTACTCTTTCAGTGTCTTGGGTTTTTTTTCCTAACATGTAACATGAACCACACCTGGTGCAAATTAAGGCCATTTCCACACTTTCACTTGAGATATGGCAGAAGAGGACAACCCCCACCTATCGTCTCCTTCCAGTTAGTTGTAGAGGAGACATGAGGTCCCCCTGAGCCTCCTCCAAACAACACCTCAGCTCCCTCAGCTGCTCCTCAATATTTGTTTTCACATCAGTCAGCCACAGATTTGTTTTCATTGCACATAAAAATGTTTTCATTGCAGATTTTTAGGATCTTCAGGACATACTGCCTAACCTCTGACTACTTCTCTAGGATGGTGCAAAACTCTCATATATCTGTCATATCTGTGAGCCTGTGAAGAAAACGGAGATATCAATGTACAGTAAAATTAGTATTTCATTAGAGTTACTTTGCATCAGAATGCATGAATGTTTCATGGAAATGAAGATTAGAGGCACTAACTTGTCCCATCATCAGTAAAGCCAGGACTCTGAAGCCATAGGTCAGACTACCTTTTCCCTCGTATTTGTTTAATCCATTATATCTCTGGACTTTTTGGATATGCTGTCTTGTTTTTGTCTCCTGCTTCTGTTGCCTTTTAACAATCTTTCTCAACTGTTGGTCCACCTCATAAATCAAGATGGAGTTAGGTTAGAGAACTGGAGTATGAGTATGTTTTAAAAAAAAAAAAAGTGCAATATATGCCTACGTACTGAATTAACCCCTACAGTAATTTGTCCTCAGACCAACACGGACTGTCCTTACGGACAACAGCAAGTCACCAAGGAGCCAAACTGATTTCCATTCCCTTCCAGAAGCTTCTATTCATAACCAGTTAATTTGAATGAAAGAAGGGTTTATCACCTGGTGAGTTGCATGGAGTGCCACAGTAAAAGTGTGATGGGCAGGCACAAGTGATGCCACAGGAGCCATCAGACAGTAGCAGCTCTGGACCACAAGAGAGAAAAATAATGCATCATGGCAATTGCTAGGAGCTGAGGAAGGGCAACTTCATTTTTCTTAAGGGTAGTACATTGCTGAAGTCCTTATGTGAGTTCCACTAGCCAGATTCTGGAAGTTTCTCACCTAGAAATCCATGAACAACAGGTAAAGGGGCAAAATGTGAAAAGCATGGGTATATGACAAAGTGGAGATCAAATTTTTGAACCTTTTACTACAGTATCTAGATAAGCACCTAAAAAGTCACTTCTTCCTAGCAGGGAAGTGACTGGCTTTGTTCATCCCATAAATTATGTAGTGAAGTTTGCATGTTTGTGCTACACACTCTTCTGTACCCCATTTCAGGATAGTTTTATTTCAGTAGCATTACAATACATATAGTGAATAATAAATAAATTGAAAGTATATAATGGGTTATAACAGTTATTAGAATTTCAAGAGGTGCTTCTGGATACATTTCAAATTAAACAAGATGCAAAGTAGGTTTTTTTGTATTTAAATCAGTGCCTAAAGATTTAAAAAATCACATCTTTTAATTTCCTTGAGATAGTGGAAAGGCTGAACTTCTTACATGTATCTGCTTGGTATGAGTTTCTTTCTGGCTCAGTGCAACAAGACAGCCATCTGTCAACACAGGTCAACTGGGAACCAGCTTCATTGGCAAAGAAAATTACACCATTGCGTGGCCTTCCCCGCCTGTCTGGTGTTTAAAAATGCAGTCCCCAGACCAGAACAGTAAAGCTGAAGCCTCTGGAGAAGACACTTGAAACATGTAAAACACAGAAGCATTCCATCAGGCAGAATAACACTGTCTCTCCAAAGCACTCCACAAAGATTTTGAACCCTGAAACCAAGCTATTCCTATGTTAATAGCCATGGGCATGATGGCAATTCCTAGAAGTGGAAAATCTCTGCCTACCTAAGGAAAAGTGTAATGGATGTTTCAGAACTAAATCCCACTTTCAAAATTATTGCTTGAGATTAATTTGTCCCCATGTTTTCCAGATTCTCGATGGCTATCTTTGCTAATAGCCCTCCCAACTGTTTTTGCATCTTTTAGACTAGATGTGTGAGTCCTTTCATGTCTAGAAGGAGAAGTTAACAGACTCCCCATTCCACCTCTTTACATTCTTTCACAAGTCTAGACACTGTTGAGCTTTGATATGAAAAATACTTGGTCCTAGCAGTGGTGCATCCCACTTACTCTGCCACCTTTGGGACATTTCTTTGGTTTGCATTACCAGGCTGACATGAAGCAAAATGTGTCATTAATTATTAGTAAGCAAAGCCATGAAGCATGCCACAGGTGGTCATGGCTATTTTTGGTCCTCTGGGTGTTCATAATTTTCATGCTCAGAAAGAAAACAAAGCTGCAGTATGCTTATGTGCATTTCTTCAAGATTCACATAATTTACAATTGCTTATATATGCATTATTCCTAAAGATATCAGCTATTTTTAACATCAGAGTCAAGGAATTCCTAGTATATTGTTGCTAATACCAGACATTTTTAGATAGAAAAGTAACTAGAAAAAGATACACAGAGTTCAAGTGGACATTTTTTTCTTCTTTGTAATTAAAGAGTAAAACCACACTAAATAGACATGGCCCTTTTATATTCTCAGTAGATCTGTAAGTAGGCAAGGCTCCTCAGAAATCTGAATGACATATGGAATATGTTTTTCTCCTGTAAAATAGATTTAAATTGTCTCCTCTCAGAAAATCTTCTTTATGTGTAAATAACTAACATTTGCTGTCAGAATATTAGTAATGCAAGCATGATTAAATATGTAGAAGAATCTCATGCTGGTGTGTGTACTATTCCTGTTTATGTTTATAGTGGAACATGTCGTTTTAAGTAGACTAGAGCATTGCTTTGTGAAAGTTCCCTCAGCTGAAACAGTGGTCAGTGTATGCAGCAGAAAACTTTTTGCCACATTCTTCTCCTCTGCATGAAGAAACAAAGTGTTTGCAGATAGAAAATGGATGAAAAAAAGTGGGTCATATGAGAGTTTTCTATTCAATTATTCATTACCTATTAGAGATCTATTTCCACAGGTAAGAGTCTCTGCTCTAAATCAGCAAAAATTACTTATTACATGGGGCACTGTCTAAATCCATAGCATTTGTTAATCTGTAAGCTTAATCCAGTCCAGCACCTTTTACAACTTTGAGCATTTTCAATTTTCTCTTGACATCACAAGACATGGATTAGTCACAAATATACAAAATCAACGTACTTTCCTCCCTAGAAACTCACTTCATATTTGGAAATTTGTTTTAGAGATGGGTCCTTCCTTCTCCTTATTCACCAGGGTGTATTCACTTGCTGGTTGGATGCTTTTAAAAGCTCAATGTGGAGCATCACTAATTAGAACAGGCAGAAAAATCTTACTGTTCCCTATATATGGCTCCATTGTTACAACTTAAAGAGCATGGTTGAAATAGAATTTTAATAGAATTTTAAAGAGAAGGAATGGTATCCTCCCAAGCTGTCCCTGAACTTGTAATAGTTGACTAAATGGTTCACAGAAGGCTGATCAATCTCTTTATTAAGAAACCCATTGCTTTTATAGACAGTTATGGCACAGATAGACCTAATTGGTCCTCCAATCAAAACCCATCATCACTGGCTAATTAGGAAACCACCCTTTGGTAAACAAATCCCCATAACATATTCCACATGTTCATAACAACAGCCGCAGCAAATTAAGATAAGAATTGTTTCTCATTCTTTTCTCTGATCTTCTCACAGCCTTTCTTGGGAGATGCCTGGGAAAGTTGTGTGCTTCTTTCTGTGGCCAGAGAGCTTCTGCCAAAGAGCAGTGCCAGATGTTACAGCACTTTACGTCTGTAAATGTGTATTATCATCAAATAAAAAAGAAGATGAGCCGATTGTGACCTTGCAGCAAGGCCTCTACTGCCTCTAGAACCCAGATCTTTTAAGTAATTTCTAATTATCTTCATATATAGTGTCTACTAACATACAAAATAAAGGCTATAATTAAAATTATTAAGCTGCACTAGGAAAGCCTTGTTTTGACAACCATGAATTCTAAAAAATAAAACACAATATGAAAACCATTAAAAATCGTTCTCTAAAAATAATAGATATGGCAGTGAAAATGAGTTTCTGCAGAATAGACTAGATTTGAGTGGTTAGAGCTCTGTGCTTTCACTAATCTGCAAGTAGTGCTACTTGAGAAGTGCTGGGCAGTGATGCACAGAGACGGCTCTAGGAATTGCTGCTGTGTGAAATAATGGCTTGAGCTGGCTGACAGAGACAGCAGGGCCAGGAAAATGGGAATGATGCCTTCCTCTCTCTGTCATGTCTTTGAGAGAGAGTTGATACTTGGAGGTGCCACAGTGTTGGCCAGGTAGGACTGTGGAGTATAACTCCTACACATTTTCTAAGGTTGGAGTAGAATTCCACTGTAACAATAACTTTTGGAACACATATGACCATAAATAAGAGGAAAACTGTTGAGAAATGTTATAAACAATAAATTCAGGCTCTTTTTTTTTCCAGATTTTTATATTCTCTGTTCTTTCCTTTCCTGAAAAAAATCCTTTTTACTCTTTGCAAACAATAAAACCAATCACTTATTCACTTTCCAAGACACCAAGAATTTTTTAATATTTTTGAATGTTCAAGTTAATGAATAATTCAGCCAAAGCAAGCTGGTTTTCTACAGCTTTTGTAGATGTCATTACATTTATCCCTGATAGAAATAACTGAAATAGAAATAGAAAACATGGATTTTCATTCACAGTGTAAGAAACTGCGTCGTGAAATTAGAATGCCTAGCCTTTAGGTCAAGATACTGGCATAGTAGGAACCTCAGAAACAAGGTGGGGGGAAGGCAGTCAATGTCATGCAACAACATCACAATGTGAAAAATACAGAAAATATTACTCAGGTCATGCTAGAAATCAAGCAATATAGTATGTTAGAAACCTTAGCATCAAAACAAATAAAAGAACTGACCATAATGCAGTGAAACATGGCATCTACATTAAAAACACATGCCTTACATGAAAATTGCAAGCCTAAATGGAAGGCACACAGTACTGAGTCTGTGTCACTGTGTTGGACAGGGTCACAGCACTGCCTGACATGCACTAAGAGAGATCTGGGGAAGCTTTAGGAGCAGGAACACAAATGTATTAAAAGTCTTCAATATTCAAGTATCTAAGGGAAACAAACCTACTATTGCAAACTTCAGAGATATTAAAATATCTGCAAAGAGGTGCACTTGAGAGTTCTAAAGCACTGTATGACCTGAGTACCTCAGGAGCACCCAGCAAGTGCATCCTTGAGGGCACCCAGCAAAAGTGAGACCTCTGCTGAAAAACTGACCAGGTTTTTTTGTTTTTTTTTTGCAGTGGAAGAAATGTGTTTTTTCATGATGGAAAAAATGAGAATATTTCCAAATAAAACCATTTTCTGAAGTGGAACAATAATTATTTTTTTTAATAATAGTTTTTCATGTGTCATTTCAGGAAAAATGAACTTGGGGTTATGATAACTCTAGGAAAACATAATCTCAGTAGCTGAAAGCAGTCATAGAACAAACAAAATGCTATGAATTATAATTAGAAAACATAGGAAACAAAACAGAAGTCAGCATACTGCTGTATAACTTTGAGGCTCATCACTATCTGAAGCAGAGTGGGCATATCTGGAAAATAAATCTGGGAAGAAAAAGTAGGGCAGCAAGAGGCACAGGATAGCTGCCATGCAACACCCAGTTGGATAGGCTGGGAATCCTCATTGTGCAATCAAGACTGGGCAGAAATGTGATTCAGGCTCTCAGATGAAGAGGGAAAAAAAGAATAGCATAGGTAAGTGAGATACTAAACTCAACCAACGGAAATAAACTAAAGCACAGAGGGAAAAACACAACCACTCTCTGCCAAGGAAAGAAATGGTAGCTGTCATACAAAGCTGGACGTGAAACCAGCATGAGGAGATGGCTTTTCAAAGAATAGGTGGCAGATTGATGACTCCCTGCAGCAGGATGTTGAGGATGCCATCTCAGTAGAAATGAGGACAGAGAAAGTACTACAAGACAGAGCTACTAGGATTTAATGAAGAGGCAAAGAAAAATAGGTTAAGAAAATGCATTATATTGAAAATGGAAAGACTGGAAAAATCTAATGGAAAATAACATTGATGCCAGTCACATGGGCATCCCCTCTAATGTTGGAGACAGAAAACTGAGCAAGACAGGCTCTTGTCTTGCTGTGAATAAGGCTCTTGTCTTGATAGGAACTACAGCATAGCTAGGAATTTTAACACTAAAAAAAAATCAAAGGGTTTTGATTATGCATCTGAAAAGAAGAGCTGGCTAATCAGAAAGATTAATTTAGACAGTGGAATTGATGAAAGATCTTTCTGAAAAGATACAGTTGCTCCTAATACTCATCAGAGGTACTTCGACTGGTCAATTGGGAAGAGCATTCAAGAGGACAAAACAACCCCAAAAACCCAGCTAAGTTTAACAAACTTTACTGTTGTATTTTAATGTCAGTCAGAAGAAATATATTTTCATTTTTCCGTAATTTTTGAGGAATTAAAAAGTACTTGTAAATTTCACCATTTCTAAGTTTTCATTAATAAGTATTTTGCATATTATACATTTAAAATATGCTAAACCATACTAAAACCTCTCTTTTACTAAACTTAACTTGACCTAAATCAGGAATTATTGCATGGTTTAAGGGAAAATTTGTTGACCTATGAAATAAAACTCACATTTCAAAGCAAAATATCTTAAATAAGCTTTGATGCCTGCATCACAAAACAGAAACCTCTGAGCCATCTCATTTTCTTTCACCAATTCTTTGTGCTGTAGTCTACAACAAAAAATTAAATTTCCTAGATTGTCTGAGTGAGGTTTCATCTAGATATAAGATATTTTTACAGGAAGAACAATCTTTCATTGGAACAATCTCACTAGGAACATGGTAATTGCTCCTAAGCACGGGTACTTGATGAAATAGCCCAGTTCCAGAAGAACTTGTGAGCATGTGTATCATGTGCTGTACATATTCCAGGGAGACAAAGATTTTTTTTTTAAAAGGGACGCTTTGTAACCTGTATAGAGTCTTACTCATCTCAGTTATTTTAGTTTGACAACAATGTAATTAGATAATATTATCATGGAAAGAATGATATATAGCTATTTACTCTTGCCATTATTACCACATCTGAAGACTATCTATGGCAAACACTAATTTGCCACAGTTGTAGTGTAAATAATTCAGCTTTAACCTAAAGCCACATCTGCTCAGTCTTATATGATAAAATATCACCTACTAATCTTCCACTTGATTTCTGTGACTTTTGTATGAACACATCATGGCAGAGAACACATTGAAACACTCGCAGTCAAGGCAGAGGCAAATTCAGATAAAAAGGTGAAATTCTCATTTAAATATACATCCCTGTGTTCCATAGTAGGCCCAAACTTGTACTTTGTTTATCAGCGTTTGCTTGCTATGCAACACTCCCACTGCTATCATTCAACCAGAAGTCAGTGGGAGTTGCATGTGTCACACACAGCCGAAGACAGCGTTGTGCTTGCCTTTGTAACCCACAGATGGTCACTTGCAGGGCAGCAATACTCTGGCATATCTCACTAGCGTAGTGGGGTGGTTAGTGTAGCTAATGTCCTGGCATGGTGTGCCTGCACAAGACAGAACTTCATATCAAAAGAATGACTGCATGTTGTTCTAGATATAAGGAATAAATCTGTTCATAGTGAGAGTGGTACCCCATTTGAACAGGTTGCCCAGGGAGGTGGTGCGTGGAAACATTTAACATCTGATTAGACAGGGCTCTGAGCAATCTTATCTAATCTAACGTGTCCCTGTTTATTGAAGGTGGGTTGGACTGGGTGGCCTTTAAAGATCTCTTCCAATCCAAACCTTTCTGCGGCTTTGATTCTACGTTGGTGTTACTGCAAGAAAAGGCTAGAGTGAAGGAGTCTGTTGTCACATGATTTAAAGGCTGTGGCTTGATGGTGTAAGAAACTGTTTGGCATATATAGTAGCAGATAAAAGCAATGAGATACCCTCCCCCACACACCCCTATCCTATTCTAAAATTAGCTGGCATTTTGTCATGGGCATTTGACTAGTATTCCAGTTAGAAATATTTACAGACCAGTTGATATCTAGCCATGGACAATTCATTCTCATGTGTTCTTAGCTTATATTTTCATTGAGACTAAATAATTATTTTCCCTATCCACCCTTGCTACCCTGGTGTATTTACCGGTATGCTTCTAGATTTTGCCTCACTAAACCAAATAGGCTGCCATCTTTGGGAACATTTTAGCTAACTGCATCCTGCAGACAAGTGTGTAAATTCAAATTGTGAATTAACTCTGGTACAAGGAACAGCCAAACCAAAGCAGCTTAGAGCCTAATTTAGGATAATTTGCCTTACTTCACAGCAAGACCCTTTTCTAGTTACAGAGTTCTCACCCCTGTTTCCTCTAGTTTGACTAATAATTTCTATGTGATTTCATATCAGAATCTTACTGAAATTCAGAGTGAGGTTGCTTTTCTCTGAAAAATCTTTCATTTCCTTATGAAAAATGAATGTTGACACAGTCTGTCTTTGATAACTCATATGTATTTTATGTTATTTTATGTATCTTTAACCATTATTCTTCTCAGCATATGATAATACTTTACATGTTATTCAGATCAGGCTAAAAGGATAGCAGTTATTTGGATCACTTTTCTTAATATTTTTTCTCTCCTGTAATACAGCCAGGAACATTGCCATTTTGCCATTTTGCAATCAAATATTGCTCCACTCTTGTCATTAGGCTCTTGTAAACACTTTTTTCTGTGCCTGTGATTCAAGCATGAGCCTTTTTGAAATCCAAAACTCTCAAGTGCATCATCTCCTTAGCATTCCTTCTCTAAGCTAAGATAAAATGTAAATTTACATTTACCAGCCTACTTCGTCATCACAAGAGTGTTGCATTTTCTGAAAACTGGTGCAAAATATATACTTGATCTTGGGACCATATATATATTCTTTTTAATGTGTACCCCACCATCCTTGTAGCTACACTCCTCCATATTGTTAGCTTTTTTACCTCAGAGGTCAATACAACCTTTGCTACTTGTTTTCATTTCCTTCTCAGCATCAGCTTCAACTTCCTGTTGGGCCGGTGTCACTTTGCTCCTGCATGTCTTGTTCTTAAAAAATGGCTTCATTTGTTGGCCAGTTGAATTCTGCCATCTACATCCTTGGTTACTTTGTTTTGACCTTGCTATGATTTTTCTTCTTCCCATGAGACCTTTCCACTTTCTGGAAGCTGAATCCAGCATCCCAGATATTCAGAGATTTCATTACCAGCATAAAGACGAGAGGTTAGTTAGTACAACTGGCAAGAATAATTAGAGAATTTAGGGAGGGTACCTGTTGAAAGCCAGGAAGCTGAAATATTTTTTCTTGAAAGATGATCATAATGATGGAGTTCTCTTGTCTGTAAAACTGGCTGGTTATAGAATATAGATAACAGATATTTTATTACTTCTTATAAAACAAGACCATGTTCTCTTAAATCCTTTCTTAAACTGATAACTTTTCAAAAATATATAATATTGTTAGTGGAAAATGTTCCCTTCTGCAATGGATAAACCTTTATTATCAGTAGACTTCTTCAATGCAGCATATCAATCTACAAACAAATTTTTATTGCCAATAATATTTGTGGTTGCTATACCAGCATATTATCATTTCAGAGGAAAAGCTGTAGGACTGTCAGCAATAGATTTGTCAACAACAGCATGCAAATAGATATTTCAATGTTATTCATTCCTGAATTACTTTTAGTATATTCTTTTTTCCCCTAATTGTTGTGTATAGCTATTTAGTTTGACAGCAGTGGCATATTTATTTTAAAGTTTTTCTGTAAAAAAATAAGTTTGTAGTACCTTATGTTTCTCATTAACTTTGGGCTATTTCTCTTTCAACTATTTTATTCCAATTATTTGCCATCTAAATTATCAGATTAGTTCACCCAGCAAAGGTAGTTCAGGAAAGGTGATGCAATCATCAGCTGCCTTGCAGCAGGAGACTTCCCTAGTACTCAGTTAGGCTAAATTTAGATTGAATTCAGTGCAGGTTTATTTCCCTTAATCATTAATGGGTATAGATAGCTCAGCTCAATTTCAGTGTGATTGCAAATGTCTCCTCAGGAGAAACCAGGACAGCAAGACAAAAAGCAGTTACTGCTATTCAAGATTAAGGGTCTGAACAGAAAATTGTACAGGATCTGATTTACAACGGTTTTTTCTCTACATACTGTTGTCAACTCTGTCATGGTAACAAGTATCAACTTTACTTAGCCTAACCTGAAAAACATGAAGAAAATTTTGAATAACACAGTGAAATTTTATATTAAAAAATATGAACATTGGTAAAGATTTAGTTCTTCAACCCCAGAGATTTTCAAAATACTTCTTCACCACTGGAAAAATAAATAGGTGACTGGATCAGAAATATTGCAGCAGAAGCAGCAGACAACATAAAATTAAGTCTTAAAACATTTTTAGGCTGTGCAAAAGATGGATCTACTTGAATGAGTATCTAGAAGATGTGCTGAGAAGGAGCCTTTAGGACATCAATAAACCAATGTCTAAGAAAAGTAATGGTCTTAATAACCCTACATGAAATGTGAGATAGATCCATTCTATAGCTGAAAAATAGCCCCAGTGAGTTACTTGCTAAGGAGAATATGATAAAAGATTAAGAAAAGTGTTCTATGGAAATCTCTATAAATGCTTCATTTATTAAAGAAATAGATAACTTGCACTGTTTTGTAACAGATTTGTGGCCATCTCAGAGGTATTTCAGTAAAGATGGCTTCAGTGGGAAAATGGATTACTGACTTGGGTTTTCTTCACGTAATATGTATCCTCATAAGTAAGCTTTTACACAAATCTGTTATGAGGGCCATAGCATGGAACTGGAAATAGAAAGACTTTCTGAAATTTAAAAAAAAAAAATCAGTAATGTTTTGGTTTTTTTAGAAAAGCCTTCTGGGCTGTCAGGAGGGGCATTCATAGCCCAAGGCAGGATTGCAATAGGCAGTTCACTCTGCATCTCCACTACAGAGTTCACCTGAATGACCAGTTTTGGTGATTCTGGCTCTGGTGCAAGTGTCTGCATTGCTAGAGCACAATGACGTTTGCTCCGTGTAGTGGAGGAGAGCAACAGAACACAGCATTTCAGGAGAGAATATATGAGTGTGGGCATGCGTGTGCATGCATGGCCAGGCAAGGGAGCCATCCTCCAAGCACCACACTATCTTGGCACAGATGATGAATTATCTGGGAAAGCACTGCTGCAGAACATGATTGTTTATTCCAAATACATAAGCGGCAATAGTCTGCCAGTAAAATACCATTAGTTTTTTGGTTCTGTGTTGTTGCTTCTGTTCCAAATTCTAACAGGCTTGGAGAGGATATCAGGACACAAACCTGTTCCAAATCTCATCATTAGTCTTAACCCTATATCAGCAACTGTTGCAAGGACTGTGATATACCTGTGACCACTGTATCTTCTTCTCTATGTCACGGGTGAAAGAGGCAGAAGTGCCATGCAGCACAAAAGGCAATTATATCTCTATTGTTGCATTTAGGAAGATTGATTCAAATAGTTCAGTAGCCATTAGATTAAAGATGAGTTCTTTAGCTATATTTTCTACGTCAATTTAGAATATTGATAGGTAATACAGCTCATATAGTTTATAGTGCCAGAGCTAGTCAAATCTCAGTGTCTTTCAGAATTAACATAATCACAAAATCACCAGGTTTGAAGGATTATCTAAAACCATGAGCCTGAGGAGACACAAAACACTAAATATAACTTCTACTCTGCAGCTTTGTTGAAGTTGTACCGTCAGCCACATAAAATCCAGTTCTTAATTTAAAATGGTTCCTCATACCACTTCTCATGTAATGACAAAGCCCAACCAAAGAACCAACCAAATAATTCCCAAATTAAAGTTGTTCTTTTTTTAATATGGCCTATACCATAATTTATCTTCAGTTTCTAATTGGCCTTTATGTCATTTATGAATGTTGATGGTAAAGGCTGGAAGACATGACTAATGCCCTACAGATTTTTAAAGGGTATAGTTTTCTGTCACAACTATTTCACTGAATTTTGTCCTGAGTGATCCACTCAGGATAAGCAATATTCATGGTCACAGTTTTCTTCTGAATAGGCATTTTTTAAATTGGGCTTCCAGAACTTTCCAGCTAGAGATGTCATTTCCAGTATCTGACAAGACTTGTGGCTTGTCAGCTGGCAGCTCAGGTTCTGCACCTGAATTTTCACCTGAGCTTTGACTTCATTCCCAAAGGATGATGATTTAGACTAGCAGCAAGAGCTTCAGAGCACAAGAGGATTATATCAATCCATTTCAAAACTCATATTTGTAGTACAAAAGGTATCAGACAAAGTTAATAAAAAGCTTTTCTGTAATTTAAATTTTAAATGTCACTTAAAATTCTTGCTTTCCATTCCAATTCATATATCAATTTTCCCATCACAGATAAATATACAGACATCTCAGAATCCCAAATCCCCTTCTGAAATAAATCAATTATGCATTTTTGGCATTCAGTTTGTCTGTTACTTATCTATATTTGGCATTAGAAAATGTTCTGAAAAAATCCTTTGTACTGATTCTGTCTGCAGTTCTCATCAGACATCTGCAGTGGCCCCATTTTTTATTTTAAAGTAATTTGTTATTATTACTTTATTCTGTTTCTTGGATATCACCTCTGCTGTCTGATTCTTGGCCACCTCCCCCCACTTAGACTCAATTCATAATAATGTTCTCTATTGCAAAAATTGGAGTACTTAGGGGAAAATCAGGACTGAAAAAATTGGGCACTATTTCCTCTATCCTACTGTGAGAGACTCACTTTGAAAGCACATAGTGGCAGTTTTTACGTGCTGTATGCCAGCTCGAGAAGTTAACAGGAGATCAAGAATTCAGTAAAACCATCTATATATGATGCCTGTTAATCACTTCTCAGCCTCATTTAACCATTTGCAAGTGTTTAAATGACAACTGATGCTTTTGGAAAGGGTTGTCTTGATATAGGCATCCAGAAAATTTCATTGCAATAGGTGACATTCAGGTTCCACTCCACTTCATACACCAGGGAGGAGTATTTATCTGCTGACTTTCAGCTTACCAAGACAGCTAACTGTACACTCCATACAAGAATGCTACTTTGAACATATTCCATCTGTGAAAAAGTAACATTATTTTCTCACAAGTCCACAAGATGTCTGTTTCTGGGAAGGATAGTTATGAAACAGAAAGACTATTAGGAGTGAGAGTCAAGAGAGAAAACAGAGAACAAATGTATCTTGCCTTTAGAATTCTAGGTGTGAAAGTGCAGGTACTTCCATCATGATGATCTCATTATGAAGTTCATGTCTAAGCACTTCTAGGATTTTTCTGCTTCCCTACTCAGCTCTAATTTTGAGAGGAATAGGCAAGACTTCATACCTTCATATAATCACATGAAGTGTGGCCAAATTTTAAGGACACTGAAGAACTGGAGGGGTGTTAAATTTTCTTTCACAAATTTCTTGAGAGTGAATGAGCTCAAACTTTGTGGGGAAAGAAATGTTTTAGACCTTCAATTATATAGGCAGTTTGTATGTTTTGGTCATTGTTCTCCAAACACAGCTTCAGGAGAAAAGTATTTGGATGTTAAGTTTGACCATGAATAAATCCACCAGTAAAGCCTCTTTGTTGTACAGGGATATTGTATATGTAAAAATACAGCTTGTCTATAAATACAATATATTTTTCCTTTCAATACACACTCAGAGCCTGATATATAAATACATATAGTATATACCTACATTAAAAAAAAAAATCAGAGTGTGTAATTAGTCCTTGTACTCGAAGCCCTGTTGGGAGTTAAAGGTTTTCACAGAATGTAGTCATTTATTGGTAAGACAGAATATTGTCTTTTGAGTCAAAATTACTAGTGATCCACAGCCTGTTTCGGCTTTCCACTATATTTGAGAGCAGTACACAAAATTCTTAATGAAGATTTATCACTATGAAAATTCATTCCTGCTCCACAACTTGTCCAAAAAAACAAGGAGGAAGAGAAGTTCCTTTTTTTTTTTTTGCTATAGTGTGAAGCTTGTTGACTGTACATAAAGAGGACTTCTAAGTTTCTTAGAGTTCGTGTATTGTATTTTTAATTGGTGGAAGCATGCTTAAAGCCCTCATTAGATATCCTTTTACACAAGCTGTTGAAATTGAGACATTCTAGTTATTTACCTGGTTCACAGTGATGAATACAAACCTTTCGTACTTCTGTTTATCTGTTGCAAGGCTCACATTATATATACAACACAATTCTAATTCTAATGCCTAGTTCAAGATTCATACTATATAGTTAACTTGTCCCTTCTTCTTACATGTCTAATCAACCTAAGCCTTGATTTTTTTTCCAAAAATAATTCACCTGCCTTATCCTTTCACATTTTAATGTGGACCTATTAGTTTATGCATTAAATTGAAAGAGTAATTTTTAGCACATTGTGCGAAGATTTAATTGTGCAACTCTCATTAAAGTTAATAGGGAATGTGTTGTTGAATCACGCTGTGCAGAACGTTCCATATTCCCTTAAGTGCCCTTTTGTTGCTGGACTGAGAAGAGGCCTGCAGTGCCAGAGACATGCATATCTATTTCAGTGAGAATCTCTCTAACTGGCTAAATTTCATTTTCAGGTCTGAGTTCAAAGTCCTTGGATAACTGGTCTCATATGTGTAATCAAACTAAACCAGGAGTTTTGAGTTCAGGAGAAGAATTATTTAATTAAATGGCCAGATCTGGTATTTAGCCCAAGAGAAAGGGTACCTGTCCTCTTGCAAACATGGTCCCTTCATTTGTTCTAATAGTCACCTCTGGCAAACCTACTGAGTGAATTTCAAATTGCTAGAGCAGATTAACTATTTGGGTTCACATTTTCCAAGGCTGACTTCATTGTTTCCTCCTATTTTTGTTAGGGCTTTTTTTTGTTTTGTTTTGTTTTATTTTTGTGTGGGGTTTTTTTGTTTTTTTTTTTTAGTTACTTAATAGATTTCAACACAAACTTGGCCCTTAGAACACTGTTTCATTCAATGAAGAATGAGATTAAATGCTAGCTTTGATTATGTCATCTTTGTAGGAAAAAATATTTGACAATGATTTTAAATTAATGCAAACTAATGCTAATCTCTTTCACTGTAGGAAAGAAAACTTTAAATTAACCCACTTTGATCTGTTGTAGTTTTCATTTCAATGACACTAAATATGATTTTCACCTATCAGTTAAAAGGAGTGACATGAAATTTAGATAAACAAATAGATAGATTCAGCTGAGGCACCTTGCTTTGTGCTGAATATTTACTATAAGATTTCACTCTGAAAAGCTGTTATAACCCTGAATAAAATTTTATGCCTAGAATAAGAATTAAATACATAATATCAGAAAGGTAATCATGCTTGTGACTGTACAGTTTTAGCCCAAAACTGTTCTATTGAGGATACCATTTCCACCAGATCCACAAGATTGAAACAAGGTTGAAACAGTAACATGTTTTGGTAATTTCTCATAGGCAGTTCCAGCCTGAGCAGCTGAGGAACTCTTTTGAGATTGACAGGAAGCATGAGGAAGAAGTAGGCGAAAATGCTCTACTTCATAGCAGAAAACAGGAATGTTAATTAGACCTCAAAGTGGTCTGCAAGGGAACGTTTGGACATACCCAGGACCCAGGGACCTCATCTGAGCATAAGAATTCTGCCACGGGTATTTTGTTTTGCGCACATACTAATTAATAATATAAGGACATTATGGGTCAGCATTTGTTACACATAACTTTCCCTTGTTTTTTTTTTTTTTTTTGTGTCAACTATATATCTCAAATATATCCCTGCTATTGAGATACCCCTGCTTGATTTGAGGCTGCTCTTTCCAGCCCAAGATACCACTATAATGCTTCCTCCAAAGGAGGGCAATTTGCCACCTCCCCTGCTGCACCATAAAATATATGGAAGTGTACCATAAATAAGAAAGTCTCATAATTGCCAAAAGACAATTATAAAATAAGAAAAAGGCATTCTGTATTGAGCCTAGAGGGATGAAATCTAGGAATAGACATGATTGCTTGTACTGGTTAGGTAATCTTGGAAAACTGCTCAAGATGCACACTTTCCCCAAGATTAAAGGACCTATTGAAAGGATGCCTCTCCTGTAAGTTTGTTTTCTCCCATTACCTTTTCACAGTACCCACTATCACACTTGCTATACTCTCTCAATTTTCCCTCCTATTGCATGTGATAAGGCTCCTTCTACGATGTCTACCTTTCCCTGGCTCGTCATCCCTTCTTTCCGCTCCCATGGCCCACCTCTCCCACTAGTACCTTGCAGTCCCCTGTACATGCTTTATATACCTTCTTGCTGGCATGAGGACAAAAAGCAGCATCTTAGGTTTAATGAAGATATGCTGACAGGCTTCTGCCAAACACAGTGAAAAGGGGTTAGCATCCTCTGTCCTGCTGTGGTGGCAGGAGCCTCTCACCTCTGCAAGCTGTTTACCTTTTTGCAGGACTCAAAAGTGCCTGCTGTCTCTGACACAGGCTCCTGCCCACCATCATACTTTCCTGAAAGACTCCAGCAATTCAAAACATAAAACCCAGTTGCATAACCACCATCTCTCTGGAAAACATCCTTAAGAGAAAAAAACAAATTATAATGTTACAACAACTTTTGGAAATAAAATAATCAAAAATATATTTTACACTGGGAACTACAAGTGAGTTTGAAATTTTTCAGGTTGTGATTTGAAAGCAGTCTTCTGACACAAGTCACACAGTACAAGAAATATGTTTTTAAGGTACAGCTGATAACATTTCTAAATAGCAAGCTTTGCACATAGTGCAGGCAGAAGATAGACTGTGATATCTCAGATATTCCTTCCAGTTTCACAATCCTGTGCCATGTGCTCTGTGATTTAACATGTTTTTAAGCAGCATCATACAGCACAATTAAATTACAGCTGAAGCAAATGATTATTCTCTCACAAAGTTAAATAATGAAATAGTAATTACCAGGAGCAGATGTACTCAAAACTGATAAATCCATGCATCCAGACCTTCAGCTGGGAATGAGGTAGAAACTCTGCACTTCTTGCTAGGAAGACAAAGATGCAGCAGAACATTCTTTTCAAAGAATATTTTGTAGTTTTGTGTGAAACTTTAATTTTCCCTTGAATCAGACTAGTTTTCAGGATTGTTGCACCCTGTAAGTGGTAGAGGCCTCAGCTGCCACTAACTTCCAACTGCTATTAAACCCCCAACTGAGTTCGGAGATGTACCTTTACTCTTCTTTAATTGCATTGGGCTCATACACCAGTCCTGAGGTCAAAGGAGAGATGAAACAGGAAATAGCAAGGAGAAATCAAAATGATTGAAGGGAAAGTCATAAAAATGACATATTCAAGTGTGCTTGGATATCTTAATAGCAAGCAACTGAAATGAATTTCAATACTATCTAAGATTTCCTCTGCCAGAATTCTCTGTGCCAGAATTAATGGGTTTCTCTAGTTTTCACATTCCCTTATATTGCACCCAGGATGACTTTTAAGATACCTGCTACCTGTAAATATCCAATACTGGTTTTATTTTTTAATTTAAAAAACAATCTCCCATGCACTTTTGTATATTTTTGTGCCCCTGAATAAAAACTTGAACAATTCTGGAAAGGAAATCATTCATAAGGCTTTCTACAAGCCATTTAATCAGCTTTTCTGTAGTTTATGATGTATGCAAAATCAATTAAAACAGTCCCTGATTCATGACTCATTGTTGTCCTCTGTTTTAAATCAACCATTGCAAAGTTTATAGCTTGCTTCTCATCTTTTAAATTCAAGGTCCAACTAGGGGGAATAGCAAATATTTGGCTGAGTTTTGTGCTTTCCCCAGTTTTCAAGATCTGTAGAATAGTACATGTTCACTGTTGAAATGGAAATATCAGTTTTAACCTTCAGACTGCTGAAAAAAACCTTAGTATAACTTGGTGGGTGGCTTTTTTCCTTCTGCACTGATATAAATGAGTGCCCCATCATTGTGCCTCTGAAGGGAAGAGAACAGGTACTGAAGCACTGGAGCTAGTCTTTGACTGAGATGAAGAACTGAGATCGAAAGCTACTTACAGAGTTTAAAATGACCATATTGTAACTGAGAAGGGAGGACACAAAATCTAGTTTATTTAGGTCAAGTACCAACATCACCAAACTGCTGTGGTACACAAGTGACTGATGTCCATGCTGTCCTGGCTTTGCTCACTAGATCCATGCTGCTTAGACCAAATTATCTGAGATTACGCTTTTTCCAGTCATGGAATAAATTTACATAGAAACTCTGTGGCATTTTTATAAGACAAGGAAGAGTTTGCATTTAATATGACTATACCTCATTCATGTAAATGCAAACCATCTTTATAAACTGTCTTCTTTGCTTTTCCCTGTACCCTACCCCCTCATGCTGATATATATTTTTCTTCAGCTGTATTTCAGTACCTCATGAATGGACCCATTTGGATCTCATTCCTGCTCATTCTACTCACGTCTGAGGTATGAAATTCAAAACTTGCAAGCTAAACTACAAAGTTTAACATATAATTACAGCGTCCCTCACTTTGGTGGGATTTTTAAAGAAACTGTTTCTTGGCTAAACACTTGTAAAAATCTCTCATGCAACCTCATTTTGATATCAAAATATAAATAAGAATAAACAGAAACCCCCTGGAGGGAGCAAGCAAGCACATAGCATTCTTAAGCTTTCTTGAGCTTTCAAGTGGGACAGGATTAGACCTACATTTTTTCTCTTCTAAGCTTTTCTAACTTCAAAAAGGTGTTAATTGAGATACGGCTTTCTATTACTATGAATATTTTTCTGACATTAGTCAGAAATAATAGGATAATTAGTCTATATAGACAAATAAACTAACAAAACTAGAAGTTTCATTATTTGCAGCTATTTGCAAAGGAATTTTATTTGCTAAGAACATTATGCTATGGAAAAAGAGGGTACCATACCGGAATACATCTCAAAATGCAGAATTCAGAGATGTGTCATACGAACAAAGAGCAGACTTGTGGGTCTTCTCCCATTCTCCCTGCTGTTAGATTAAATAAAGTCCCAGAATATATGAGCTAATGTTTAGTTTATGCTTTCTGAATTCCCCAAATGAAATCACTCCTCTTGTCTCAGTATTTCCAAAACCCACACTGGAACTGGCATTTATTTGGCAACATATGGTTATCTGAAAAAAATAAAGATTCAGAAGAGGAGAAAAGCAAGGAAATTTCACAAGGAACTCATGGGGAGATAAGAGAATACAGGCCAGCAGGCACCAAAATTTACACATATTATTTTCCTGAGGTGACTTTATGATGCTGAATTGTATCCCCATTCATCTCTTTAGTCCAGAAATAAGTTCTGCAGTTTTAAAACTAGATATGAGAGTGAAGTGAGCGAGGAGGAAAAGCAGTGGAATTTTTTTGTGGCTATACACAAAAACATAGGAATAAGAGCTTTGTCTCTCTGTGTGTGCTGTCTGCAGCATGGACAGCAAGAGAGAGAGATGGGGAGTTTTTTCCTTTGCTTTTTCCCCAGTTTTCCTCATTAGCTATGGTGAGGAAGGTTTTCCCAAGACTGTGGTTTTTTTCCAGGCTCAAGCCTGCTCTGGACTGAAAACCCAGAAAAAACACCAGGAGCTCATGACTGCGGCCCACTGGTGCCCAGACACGGCATTTTCCAGTGCAGGAGGGACAGATAAGAGACTGAGAGAGCCAAGCTACACCCCATGAAATAGACTCTCTCTCTCTCTGAATCTGCCATCCCTTCAGAACAATTAGAGGTTCCATTGTTTAATACTATTAATTTTTTCATACTTGTGAATAATTTCCTTGTTAAATAAACAGGTTTTGTCCACTTTTCTCAAAGGTTTACCTCCTGAACTGGCTGGTGGAGAGATCTTTTGAATTGTTTTCTCAAAACGACCACTTCAGAAGTTTCCTCCAAAAATTTGCACTAAACCAAGACAATTATGCAATTAGAGGATATATCCTGTTACAAGACAAATTACAAAACACTGCACAGACATACTGGCATATCACAATGCTCAAGCACTGACTTCCAAAATTTTAATGACTTTTTTATTTTACAATATTTTAAACCAGATTTTAAAATAATTTACTCACATAGGTACAAACATGCCTATATGCATTGCCAAACATACAAAACCCTTCTTTAAAATACCATTTTGGTTGCACAGCCAAACACTGAAGACTTCTGAGACACATTAAATAAGGCTCCAGGCAGCCTGTTTTGCCCTCATGTGTGACTACACTACACCACAGCTAAATCACAGAAGTTTCTAGGGATAAAGTTCTGGTACGTATACCAACAGCAAATGAAATCCCTGTGAAGAACTTTTCAGCCATAAGGCTTGGGAGCCTTTTTAATGAATTTTGTACAGAAGGAGAAATATGACAGTGCTAGCAATGCTGGAATTATTTCTGGAACCAGCTGCAGTAGAAGTATTATGGGTGCCATGGAATGTTTGTCATCAATTAGCATCAATAATCAAGTGTTTTATTAACTGGGTTGTTACCTAAGACATTGCTTCTTTCCAATTTCACAACTTAGTAATAAGCTAGGGAGATCTTTGAATCATGACATTTAATTTGAAATAATTTTTGTCTTGCTGACAATGTTTTGCCATGCTATGCAAATGCGTGACTTCGGCAAAATATTTATAGTAGTTTCTTGTTTTGTTTTCAAGAGATGACAGAATGAGTTCTAGCTTGAACTCAATGATTCCCTAGAAAAGGACCATACAGAGGTTAAATTATAAAAAATCACAGCCATTTTCCTGTTGTTTTTGGAAACTGAAGGGAAAAGTATTTATGAAACTGTAAAACATAATTAATAGTTTTAAATCACTCAGAATTAGATGGCACCTCTATGGTACATGAAGGTTCAGGCTCATCTCATGAAAAGCAAACTGGGAGAGGCACCACAAATTTTGTCTCTTCCCTATCTGTATTCCCATGGTGTGTACAAACTCCTCAGTCACTCTAGGGGAGAGACATTCCAGACTTGGTAGTAGTCCAAAGTCTTAACCTGGTACCGTGGAAGGCCTGTTTTTTGAGGGGCACAGAGCTTTGGGGAACATGTTCAAATGAAGCACTTGCCTCTTTGTCCAATCTGAGAGCACCTTGCAGAACCTTGCAGATTCAGTTACAGGAGACCTGCATGCAGATGCTTCACCTTGGCACTGAGATCCTCATCCTCCACGTTAAAAAGCAGCCTTGTGTAACAATACTCCCCATTTGAAGGATAGGGTCCAAATGAAGCAAAGGACCAAATGCTGCTCATTGCTGTGCTTTTTAAATTCTGTCAGTGTAAGCATTCTAAGAGACATGGATTTTCCACATGTACATTTACCTGTTTCTAAAATCTTTTTCAGGAAAATACTCATCCCAGACTCATCTTGGTCCTACAGACTGTATCTTTTCAAGTTCAGGGCCATGACCATTTCTGAAATCATAGCATTGCTTCTGAAAACAAAACTGGTTATAGACTCAAACTTCAAGATGTTTATTTTTGGCTTGTTGATTCAGCCATTACACAGGCAATAACCTTAGTTCATTACAAGCCTGATCATTACTAGTACAAAGCTTTCTTATTCAGGCACTGCATGGCCTTCAGGCTCTTCAAAAAGGACTTTGTGATGGTTGCTACTTCTAAGGTGGAGTGCTTTCCCTTCTCTTTTGTGAAGAACTTGACATAACCAGTCTTCAAGGAGCTCTTCATACCATTTGAAGGATTTTGACGTTTCTGAGTCTAATGGCCAAATACGCACAAAACTCAGTCCTGGGCCAGTTTGTTGCAGGCATTCTGGATTTGATTTCTGTCATATATCATGTCCTTAGGACCTCTTAAAAATGCTTGATAAACCTCTGTCTGCAAAAGTCTGAAGAGGTTTCATTCCACTGTATCTTAGATCTTACCTAATCATGCCAGTGGTGGCCATATGCTGCGAAGGACTGGCAATAGACATCTGTCTCCTGGACATTTCTGATTTTCAGCACATCCAAGAGAAATCCCTTTTTATTTCTGAAACTAATGTTGTTTTCTATGTCTTTTGTCAAATATCTTTCATACTTCTGTTTCACATGGACAGCCTCAGGCTCCCTGATTTCCCAAGGAGGCCAACTACAGCATTAATGTGCTGGAAAAACCTGATGTCTGCGAAGCATGTACCAGTAATTTCTCCTGTGCCTTAATGGCCAGCAGTTAAAGAAGTAGTGGCCAGAACCATCCCAACACCTTACATGGAAAACTAAGGAAGTAGAACAACTTATCCAATTTGTTGGGAAGTAGTTCATCTTTAGGACTGTTGTATGCAATATTAAACTCCACTATTAGTGCATAATTCTTTGAGATTTAGAACATGGTGTTCTATCACCAGCTGAGCCTTTTCAGGCAGGAGGCAAGAGATATGAGGTGCTCTCATATGCCAGGCTAAAACCAGCTAAGATCTTCTCCCTCTCCCAAGCTAACCAGAAAAGCCATTCCCATGTGATCTGTCGAGGACATTTTCTGCCTGATACAGCAAATGCAAAACCACTCCTAGTCGTGTGGAATAACGATGCATCTACAGTGTGAACAGCAGTGTGAACAATGCTTCTAAAATATTCCTATTTAGTTAGCCATCTAAAATCACTTTTCAAAAAATACCATTATGTTTCTTTCTGAAAACCTTTTCTTACTATATTTTGTTTATGACTGGCAGTCTTTTTTCTTAATACTGTGGAATTACATCACTAATTTCTGCCCAAAAAATGTATATTCTGGAAAAAAAAAATATTGCAATGTTTACAAAAAAATCTTCATTATATGTTCTAGGTGGTGATTTAATTTTCATGTAAGCTTGTGTATTAATATGCAAAAAAAGAAAGAGACATTTCATCAACTTATGCTAGAATATTATTAAAGATTAATTATTTCTTTTTAAAAGTCTTCATTTTTTAGTTTATTTGTTTTTGTACTATATGCCAGACTTTGTGGCTATATATTTTTGGTAGCATGTCTACTATTCATGTGTAGATCCTCCATATGGCAGGTGAGGAAAAAATACATATTCTCTAAAATGAAAAAATGTTAACAGAGAATTATGGAAACCTACAGTACATTAATTTGACTCTCTCTATGAGCATTTCCTTAAATGAAGCAAAGCAAGATTATTTCTTTCCCTATCTCAATAACAATCTTTTTGTTGTCCTGGCTCTTGCCATGTTAAATTTTCTATAAAAAAACCAACCAACCAAACTAGTAAATAAAAACCCCTGAGAGCTGCAATAATAATAATTCAATGCGCTCAAACATAAAAAATAATTCTTATGTTGGTGTTCCCATTGTTTTGAGAAAGTTTGGATGGAAGCGCAGACATACGCACTCCAAATCCAATGCAAGTCTGAGACTAATATGCTGAATGGAGTGAATTTCACAGGTGACTACCACATGCAATCTGGAGAGATCAGCCTGCACAAAACGAGTGGTCATTTTCACAGGGCTTCCAGCTATGCCGAAAAAATTGTATTAATTCTCAAATTTCATTTTTAATTTCTTGCCCTGATGCTAGGAAATGTCTTTCACCTGCTGTCATAAATCCTAGGCATTTGGTTTCATTTGATTCACAAGTAAAAGAGTACACAAAATACACAATATGGTTCAATAATTTAGATAGAATTTGGGGAACACTATCAGACATCTTAGAAATACAAAGAATTTTGAGATAAATGAATCAGCAAATTTCAGACTTTTTTGTATCTCCAATAGCACCGAATTTGACCCATTTCTATCAATAATGTCAACTAATGATAGTTTTACGCTCTTCATTAAATTCTATCCTTAAAATTAGGTACTGAATTTCAATTAATCCTTCTTACTTCTACTATATCAATCGTCATGAGGAACAATTATTAGTGAATTGTGCGGTTCTTATATACCACAACAATGGAAATTAGAGAGCACCTGGTGTTTGTTTCTGTGTACTAAAATAACATTTGCTCCTTTTATTCTATCCTCTTAAACAATTTGATATAAAATATATTTTAAAATTCAGCAATGAACTTAGTGTTTTCTCAGTTGAGATGCTTTGCATGTGTTTTTGACTGAGCTCAAAATCTGACTTTTTGTCAAAGAGAATTGAAATCCTTAGCAAGAAGATTTTTTAAAACAAATTATACTTCACAGTGAAGAAGTTGGGGGGTTGTTTGTTTGTTTTTCAAAAACTAGATACAATTTCATCACTACTTTTACATTTTGCATATATGACTGGTCTCAGAATGTTTGTTCCTAAATAAGAGAGGTACTTAGTGGAGATTTTAGTACATGTCTGATTTATGTCTTGTCAACACCAGCTGCCTGGATAACACAGGGGAGTCTACCTTTCAAGTGAGTAACAGACAAGAAGAAAGGCTGAGATAAAGCCACCTGACAAATATTGCTTGCTGTCACAGTTTTAGTCTAGGGGTGCAAACTTAATTTGTGACAGCTGCCTGACATCTAGCATTCACTAGGAAAATTTCTTTTAGCTTTCAAAGTGCCTTGGACTCTCCAGTGCACCAGTGTTTGTATATCCTTTATACAGGCTCCAGGACCGAGACTGCGTCTTCTTATAGAACAGAGCACTGTGATTTGCACTTTACTGGCTACTTGAAGAACTGGAAGCACTGTCTGTCTATTCAGGAATGCTAATCATGATTGACTTTATGTGTAATGTCCTAGTTATCCATTATGTCCTTGGTTTAGATCTCCAGTTATTCTCAGTTTGCACTATTGTGACTGCAAAGAGCCTCATTAGCCATATACATTCTGCTTTCCAAACCTTACTGAGCTCACATATTGTGGCAATCAATTCAAGAGGCTAATTTCATGTTATCATTAAAGATATCCTGCAATTAGTCTTACACTTCTTGCCTTTATTTTTTTTTACTAAATGTCATTTTATTCTTTCGCTGTAAGAGTTGGCAAACATACTTTTCTCATCTACTTCCTCTTTTGCATTTATTATATTCAGTAACAGTAATTAATCTCCTCTGCAAGGCAAACAAATCTAATCCTCTCAGTTTCCCAGAGGAGTGCTTTCTGTATCTTTGATTATTTCTTGTCACTTAACTGCACACAGCATTTTATTTGCATTTGGTAAATAACTTGGTTGAGCTATCACATTTATCTCCATGCAGTCCGTCTCAAGGGGTAGCATAGCACTGGTTTTTGTATTCTTCTTTTGTCCTACTATGTCCTCATTAGCTGTATTTTCTTCTCAAGTTTTCTTCCTGAGAGGTCAAAGTTTAGCTTCAAAACCAAACCAATAACCAATTATCAGTAATGCAGATTGCTCTTTCAAGTTTTGTAACCCAGCCTTTTTAGTTCTGTTTCTGATGATTTATATTTATACATTTCCTGCCTGTGAAAGTTATTCAATTATTATATCTAGAGTTATTCAATTTCTCTATCTAGACAGACTATCTGAAGTGAAGATAGTACCTTGAAGGGAATTGCAGTACCCCATTGCCAAGTCTGTCACTATTCATATCCTCTCTTGTGAAGCTCCAGTGTTCTCACTTACCAGACTTCTGCATGGAGCTTCACATACTGCTGTGGACCCAAACACATTGTGATCTCTCTGGTGCCACTCATGGATAAACCTGAGTCTTCCCAGTTCAATCTCACAATTGCTTCCATTACCTGTTCTGGCTTCTTAGCTACTCACTGAAAGTTCATTAAAAACTTGTACAAAGCACTGAGAAAACTGGAGTTTTAGCTCCATCTCAATTTGCAAATGATGAGTTTAAAAGCCATCTTGAAAATTCTGCATCTACCAGCACAAATTCTGTGTCAATACAGGGGAAAGTTTGTCTCATCTTGGGAAGGTAGCACAATAATGCTACCTTCTGACCTTTAATTCTATTAATGTATTATTAACAGCCCTTGCAGGCATTGACAATTCACACACTGACAATTATAGCATTTACTGGTTTATGCATCCCAAAAGGTATTTAAAAATAGACAAATTGAAATCCCCTCTATCCTCTCTAGCAGCCCACCTCTCCTAAATAGGCTTATGAGCTTAAATCTTTACACTCCCACAAACCTGACACAAAGGTCCAGACAATGTAAACAGCTATCAACGCTCCCTTTCTCACATAATACTCTCACCCATTCTCTAATGTGCCAAAAAAAAAAAAAAAGGACTTCTTGTGGCTGTAGAAATTGGCAGATGGTTTGCTGTGGTCTGCTAATCTGCAACCAGGAGAAAGAGTACAACATTTCTGGGATTCATGTACTGTGTTGTGGGAATGATGTCCGCTGTTTGCTTTCCCATATTACACACATATCATCAGAAGTTAATCCTAACTGAAGTCATTACTGTGACTCATTTGGACAGGCTTTCCATTTTGCATGGTTTGAGTCTGGAGCACTGTGTATTTTAGAAATCAAATGGCTTTTTTTTTTTCACATCAAGATTTATGTAAAAAAATTATGTAGATTTATTTAAATGCACTGCATTTAATGCATTCCTTTCTACTGTAACCAAACAACAGACTTTTTGGAAAAACTTCATCATTTCACTAGATAACAATCTATGGCTCCTGGACAGAGGCTGTCAAAATATTGATTTACTGCTTTGGGCCACTATTTGCCATAAATTTAACTTCTGGCTTAACTCTTGTGTACCATTAGGTATCATAGCTGGTGTAATACATGGATAATTTTTTTTATAATCCCTTACTTCTATGCATCATATACTGTATCTTCAACAGTCATTTATATTTCTGGATGTTGTTCATTCTAATGAAGACAATATGAGGAGATGGTAATAAAAGCATATTTTCATGTTGAATAAGCAGAGTTTTTGCCAGGGTAAAGTGTAAGTAAAATATTACCACTTCTCAGTTGTATATCAGTATTTAAATCACATATCTGTATTGAAGTTCACGATCATGAGCTGGCTATAAGCATTAGTGGATAAAAACCCAAGTCCAAAAATATGGCCTCCAAATTTAACCAAGTCATAGGATCACAGAATATGCTGAGTTGGGAGACACCCATCCAGATAAGTCCAATTCCTGGTCCTGTGCAGAACACCCCAAGAGTCACATCATGTGCCTGAGAGTACTGTCCAAATGCTTGAGTTTTGTCAGCTTTGATGCTGTAACCACTTCCCCACATAGCCTGTCCCAGTGCTCAATCACCCTCTGGGAGAAAAACTTTTTCCTGATATCTAATTGAAACATTCTCCAACTTGTTTTCTTGCCATTTCCTTGAGTGTTGTGACTGATCACCTGTCCCTCCATTCCCACTTCCTTTGAGTCCTGATCCTGGATTACAAGTACTAGCCAAAATTCAGACTAAGAGAATGATCTTGCAAGGGTGATGTCAGCTGACCCCAGCTGGATGTCAGGCACCCACAAAAGCCACTCACTCGGTCCCCTCTGCAACTGGAGAGGGGAGAGAAAATTTAACAAAGGGTTCATTGGCTGAGATAAGGACCAGGAGAGATTGCTTACCAAATACTACCAAGGACGAAACAGGTTCAGCTTAAGGAGATGAAGTGAATTTACTACTAACAAAATCAGAGCAGGATAATGTCTCCCATGGGTGGCAGTTCTCCATGAACTTCTCCAATGTGAATCCATCTCATGAGCACAGCTGCCTGTGAACTGCTGCAGTGTAGGTCTGTCCTACAGGCAACAGTCCTCCCCAGACTGCTGCAGCAGGGGTCACTCTTCCATGAGGTGCAGTCCTTCAAGGATAGGCTGCTCCAGCCTGGGAATCTCTCTCCACGAGTCTCCCACAGGCTCACAGCCTCCTCTCAGGCATTACTGGCTCTGGCATGGGACTCCTCCACGGGCTGCAGGTGGATCTCTGCAGATGGAGCTGAGCTCCAGGAGCTGCAGGGGCACAGCTGCTTCACTGTGCCATGGACTGCAGGGGAACCCCAGTGCCTGTGCCTGGAGCTCCTCCTGTCCCTCTTTCTCCACACTTCTTGGTGTCTGCAGAGTTGTTCTTTTCCCGTGTTCTCACCCTGCTCTTTGGCTGGAATTAAAACTACACCACAACCTTTGTTCTGATTTCTTCTTAAACGTGTTATCACAGAGGTTTTACCACCATTTCTAATTGGCCCAGCCTTGGCCAGTGGCACATCCATCCCTGGAGCCATCAGGGACTGTTGGCTCTGCCGGATATGGTGGAAGCTTCCATCACAGAAGCCACCTCTGTGGCCCCACTGCTACCAAAACCAGGCCATGCAAAACCAATACAAGGTTCCAGCTCACAAACCATCTCCTGAGTCTCCAGTAGCCTGTTTCCTTCCAGGGAAACTGGGGAAGGGCGATCTCGTTCTTACCTTCTCCGTGCTTTGCCAGACAACAACCAAGTACAGAAAAAAATCTCAGTGTAAACCTAGTACTTTGAAGCTTGCTTGTGTAATACAACTTTGTCTCTGGAACTGCTATAAGAAAAGCATCAGTATTCTGAACCCTTTGACAGCCACCTTCTGAGGTCTCTGCCAGCTCTTTGCTGAGCTCTCTACTTGGCATTGCAAAGGCTCTTGCAGTGTCTCATCTTTATGTCTCAGCATGCACTGCTCTTAAAAACCACCGGGTAAATCAAGTTTGTCAGTCTCATCTGTGGGGTTTTTCCATATGAAAATTAAACCTGGCTTTATATTGGAAAAGACATGTGGATACTGTTCTCTTTCTTTACAAATATCTGGAAAGTTTATCTCTTTATAGCAAACTCAGCAATAAACATTTTGTTGTCATGTTTTTTGTTTTGTGGCTGAGACCTTTTAAACAACTCTTTGTAATTTATACACCTTTGTATTAAGGCTTTCCTTGCTCAGCTTCTGGTCTTATGCTGAGACTAATTTAGAATTGATTGTTCTTATTAGTGGTGTTTTGTACAACTTCAGATTCTGTTGCTCTGAATATTTAGTAATTTCAAGATTATTTCAGGTTTTACAAAGACTTTCTAAATATTTAGCTTTGCATTTTTCTTGTATATACAGAGAAAGCATTCAAACAAATCCATGCTGCCACTCCCCTGCACTTGTTCCTAATATGTAGATACAAGTTACAAGTGTAACTTCATATTTTTGCACCCAAAAAAATCTTTCATGTCAGCAAATGCCTGCTCTGGCAGCTGAGTATTTTGGCCTTTTCCTGTGTGCTTCTTGATCACACAGGACAAAAGTGGACTTACAAATCTTCCTTACTCTACAGATGCAGCAAGGTTAGAACAGCGGTCTGTGTTGGGGCTCTAATACTCTCCTTCTTGCTTGTGCCCACACAGGCACTGCAGCTTTGTGCTTGTGCATCCATTAGTAGTGTATATCACCATGAAACTTCTCTTAAAACATTACATTACCTTACAGGAGGTATCGCTTTCCAATGCCTTCTCCAGATTCTCCATTCAAAAGTATTTATTAGTACCATCTTGACCCAGAAAATAGCTTTTGTGAATGCTTTGTGGTTACATCCTGCTTATTTGTATTGAATTTTAAAGTCAAAGTAGGGATGTAGCAAAATATTAGGGGAAGAAAATGTTTAATTTCTATCATATAATCAGCATATTTATGTCCATCAATCAAAAGTTAATTTGTTTACTTCCTTTATGGTACATAACTTCAATTGTTTCTTTCCTCTGCCTCTCCTTTACAACAGCTGCCAGTTAAATTAATGTCTTCCAGCAGGTTGAAGATACAATTCATGTTGTGCATAGATAATATTAAGCATCCAATACTGCAGAATTACACACTCCATTTAAAAATAGATGAGAGGAGGAGGAGGGGGTGGAAGAACAAATTATTAGCAGCCTGTTTGTCTGTCACACTGCTGATAAAATCTGGAGAGAAAATAGAAGAGTTGTTGGGAAAGCAGTGGGATCTTATACTGTAGGAGGCTTCCTTGTGATTACTGCTCATGACAGAGATTTTGCCCTTCCTGTCAAAATCCAGTTTGGTAACCACTTGCATACTCCATGTTCAATCTGGAAGAATGGCTAGTATGAAATATTCAGCAGGTGTGCACTTCAAAAGCTTATGCTAGCTACATTCGCTGTGCTATGTTAGTTTACCTGGAAGTACACAATACCTTTAAAGCACAAATTGGCTCTCAAAGGCTACTCATCTGTTTTCCTCTCTGTTTTATGCAGGGACAAGAATGTGCCCTCTGGTGACTGCAGCTGAGGATGAAAGCCATTCTATCAAATGCTGTCTTCTCTGTTTTCAAGCACTCCCTCATCATGTCCAAGCCAATGTCTATTAGGCTCCCAGACTTCTTTCATTATTTATCTTTAGAATCTGAATTTGTAGCCAGTTCTTTCAAGGTTGGGAGTAAGTTTGAAGGTCTCCACTAAAACTGCTCTAAAAAGGGAAAATCAGGATACCACTATCAAAATATAAAGTATCAAATAATATTCAGCTGCAGATCCAGATTCAGCATTGTCACAAAAGTCAAATCCAGGATTCTGGGGTTATTGCTTGTGGTAAGTGAAAACACCGGTACTACTTTCTCTGTTAGTGAATTTAGCCTTCCTTCTGGACTCTGCCTAAAAATATCCTGGAGGAGCATCCTCACTGACAGATGGACTTCATCAATTGATCTTAAAAACCCTGAAATTTGTTGATGAACACTGAATAATTTTTGCATTGCACCTCTGCAAAGTCACAGCACTTGAAGTGTCACCTTTATCTTAAGAAGTAAATGAAGCTTCTTTTCATCAGCATAACAACCTTATTTCCTTTTGGGTGTCATGGATTCAGTTTAAATAATATATTTGCCTAAAATAATTTTCAAAAGGTTTTAGAGAGCTATATGAATATGATGTGATGAGGCAAACCACTGTGCTTCTGGTACAGGCCATCACAGCTGTCTAATCTGTGGCAGCTTGCTGGTGACTTGTATGGTCCATTAAATTCATGGTCTGATTCTTTTCTCCCCATGAAGTCTTGCAAAATGAGCTTTTGAGGAAACCAAGTAGCTACCCAACTATCTAATGCTGCAGTCATGCAGTCATGTAACACAGATAGCTCTTCACTCCTTCACTGACCTCAGGCAGAGAGTAGAGGGCTGGAGCCAACAAGGTTTAGCTGATCTGACCTAACACCTCATCTCTACCTCTACCTAGCCATTGGCAGTTGCTGAGAGAATGTGTAGGAGCCAAAGGACCAGCTCCTGTCCTGACTACTAGAGAAGAAAGAAACTCCAGCCATTGAGGCACCCTCCTCTGATTCTCCTGTTTCCTCGTGGCAATGTGCTTGGGTAGTGTTCTTGCTTCCTCTCCTTTCCCAAAAAAGTCCCAACATGAGAGGGGGCTGATGTGTGGGAAGTGGCATGGCTCCTCTCAGGGGCTAAACATATGTGAGCAGAAGAAGGAAATGTGGACAAAAGACTTCTGAGATTTGTCTTCCCAATTCACTACCTCATGTAAGGGAGCCCTGTTTTCCTGGAGATGGCCAAGTATCTGCATGGCCATTGGAAGTGATGAATGAATACCTTGATTTGTTTGCACCTACAGATTGCAAGCACAGCTTTTACCCATTAAATTAACTTCCACACACAAGTTCTCTCACTTTTTGATTTTTCCCCCATCACATTAGGGTGAGTGAACATCTCTGAAGGGCTTTGTTATCAAATGGGAGTTAAACCACAACAAACCTGAAAATTTACTTATCTCTGCCAGCCTTCCTTACTCATTTTTACCTTCTGTGACTCCCGAGCACTTTTTCCAACCCTGCCTTTAAACACTTTTCCCACCCAAATCTCTTCTGCTGTCACTGTAAAACTGAGTTCTGCCATTGAGCCAACCCTGATTTTTTCTTCACCTGTATTAACTGTACATATATATATTCCTGAGTGTTTGAAAGATTATGGTATGTGAATTTATTAAAATGCTCTTCTGGCAATAATTTCTGCATGAGTAACAGACCATGAATCCTCAAACACAAAACAATATTTTCCTAAATACTGCAATTATAAGGTGTTTACAAGTTGTCCTGGTTACAGGAGTAGTGTGCCAGTTTAGGACTATGTGGGTGTAACCACACTGTGTATTATACACCCCTCCACTTCAGTCCTAATGAAGTGCTAATGATGGGGCTGCCCTGTGCACACCAGACACCTCAGGCTACAGACTGGGTGTTAAATGAGGTAAGTAAAAAGAGGCAACCCTGTAAGGCAGAGTAGTGTTTCTTTATCTTCACACCTATGACTCAGCTATGGTAGCTTCCTCTGGGGAAGCAGCAGCACGGTTACCCCCATTCTCAGAGGTCATGTCTGCCACAATGGACTCAATGACACCAGCAGAATAAGCAGGTGCAAGGACTTGGACCATCAAGGACTTCCAAATATCTCATGACTCACAGTGTTGCATCATTCCATTGTGAAACTCCCTGCCCTGGGGGAGGTACTGAGCATTCCCACCTGAACCTGAGCTATAAATCAGTGGATCTGGGGACTGAGAACACCACCACCAACTGATGGGTGCAGAGGAGGACCAGAACTTCCACAGGACCGCTGCTTTTGACAAGACTGACCATCACTTCACCAGGACTGCAACCAATCCTTGATAGGACTGCGACCATCACTGATCAAGAGTGTGCCTGTTGTACTCTGACTTTGTGGTTTCAAGCCACTTCTCTTGTATCATTGTATTTATTGTAATCTTTCTACTCAATTGTATCTCTGACCTGGAATCTCTCTTAAGGAAAATTAATGGGGTTCATTTCTCCTGACACTTTACTTCCGAACCAGTGCAACATTTCTTCTCCAACTCTCTCAATCAGGCTCTGGTTCTCAAACCACCTTTTTTACTTACATCAGTTACATTGTTTCTATATATTGGTGTTCTATCTTAATAAAGCGTTTCATATTCTGAACAACCGACAACTGAAATGCTATAAAACCCTACACTTTAAAGCTAGAAGAATTCATCCGTAACATGCACAGTTCTTAACTGTGCCAAGCTGAAGTCAAGTTTGAGCTGAAAGTGTTTGGAAATATCCCCAAGTGATATTTCTCTCATCACATTTTCCAAGTAAATTTATCTTTCATTTCTGTTGTGGTTGCTGCTGCTCAGTTTTATTTATAAATCTTCGAAAATAGGAATTTATAATGAACACACAGTCAGTTTCTTAAATTAAAGCACCAAGGCACTAACAAGTAGGCACCACTATAATCAAGCTAATTAAAAGGCCACGTTAAGGATAGGAATCTGCATATGAAAAGGAACATAATTTTCCTGATGGTAGTTTTACTATCCTCTTATATTTGCATGCACCCTGTAGAGTCTCAACATCATTTGAAGCTAAGCTACTTAAAGAAAAATCAGGTTTTACCCCTTAATCTCTTTAAACTAAAGCAATATTTCTGGTTTCGACCAACAGGTCCCGTGTTTTTCAAAGTTCATTCTTTGAAGAATTGAAATACTTTAATTTATCCAGAGCAGCAGATGCACAGCACACTTGGGGACAAATGAGATGAGTGAGCTGTGTACTGAATTTTTAATGATGTTTCCTTGGTAGAGACTTCAGAAAGCACTTTTGAAGACTACAATCTAACTCAATAATGAGCATTTTTCTTTATTTCAAAACTATGTAAAAAGATTACTATGGATTTCCATATTCAGAAGCTACTGCAGGACATTTTGGTTTTAGCTTTTTTTTTTTTTCATTTCCAGAAAGGTATAAAAGTGGGACAGGAAAGACACTAACAAAAACCAACATAAGTTACATACAAAGCTTCTTTCCATCCCCAATAATATTCCTTCTGTGACTAAGTTTTACTTAATATAATCCTTCTTTTGGTGACAACTTTTTCAAGCAGAAAACATCACCCACAGCATTTCCTGCATCCACTAGGCAGATCACCTGGCCATAAAAGGAGACCAGGTTGTTCAAACATGACCTACCCCTCCTAAAGCCCTGCTGGCTGGGTCTGATAGCCTGGCCATCCTGGAGATGCTGCATGATGACACTCAGTATAAATTGCTCCGTTATCTTGCCAGGTACTGAGGTTAGGCTGACTGGTCTATAATTACCAGGATCCTCCTTCCCACCCGTTTTATAAATGGCAGTCACATCAGCCAGCTTCCAGTCCTCTGGAATCTCACCAGTGAGGCAGGATTGTTGGTAAATGATGGAGCGTGGCTTATCTGCCAGCTCCCTCATCACCCTGGGACGGATCCCATCTGGCCCCATGGATTTATGAACATCCAAGCAGCTCAGCAGTTCTCTGCCTCCTCTTGGATAATGGGGGGACTAGTCTGTTCTCTGGCACCATCAGCCAAACCAGGAAGACAGCTGTCCCGGGGACAAACCGTCTTCCCCCTAAAGACTGAG
This sequence comes from Passer domesticus, assembly GCF_036417665.1. NCBI lineage: Eukaryota > Metazoa > Chordata > Aves > Passeriformes > Passeridae > Passer > Passer domesticus. The sequence goes on from NC_087512.1 coordinate 21,493,692, forward strand.
GCAAAGAAGGAGTTAAGCACATCTGCCTTCTCCTCATCTGCAGTTACTATGTTCCCTCCCTCATCCAGTAAAGAACAAAGGCTGGTCTCATCCTTTTACCATTAATATATTTATAAAAATATATATAGATGATAAAAAATATATATAGTAAAAATTCCTTTTATCACAAATATATTTGTAATATATTTTTATTATCCTTTACAGAAGTCATCATTTTAAGTTCAAACTGAGCTTTGGCCTCCCTAAATTTTTCCTACATTTTTTTATATGCATCTGCATTATCCTATAGCAACTTAACGTTACCATACAGCAAGCATAACATCTCATAAAGGAAAATGTGTAGGTTGGCCCCAAGCCTGTAGCGGTGAATTGGGTAATTCCTTCCCAGGTGCAGGACCCTGCACTTGCCTTTGCTTAATTTCAGACAGTACCCCTCTGCCCAGCTCTCCAGCCTGTTGAGGTCCTTCTGAAGGTCTGCACAGCCCTCTAGGGCATAGGCCCCTGCTCCCAGCTTTGTGTCCTCAGCAAATAAGTTAAGCAATACTGGACCTAGCACTGAAACTTGACGGATGCTGTTAGTGACAGGCCCCCAACTAGACCCTGTGCCACTTATGATGAGCCTCTGGGATCTGTCATTCAGACAGCTGTCAATCCATTCCACTGGCCACTCATTCACTCCCTACATCATGTCTATGAGGATGTTTTGACAGACAGTATCCAAAGCCTCACTGAAGTTGAGGCAGACAATACCCACTGCAGTCCCCTCATCCATCCAGGTAGCTGTTTCATTGTAGAAGGCAATCAGGTTGGCCAAACACCTGACTACCTTTAGTGAACTCATGCTGACTACTCCTGATCATCTTCTTGTCTTCCACATGGATAGAGATGATGGAGCACCTCCAGAATGAGGTGCTTCATCACCTTCCCAGGGATCAAGCCAATACTGACTGACCTGTTCCCTGGGTCCTATTTCTCACCCATTTTGAAAACTGGGGTGACATTTCCTTTCTTCCAGTCCGCAGCACCTCTCCTGATATTTGTGACCTTTCAAAGGTGATCACGAACAGGCTCTCTATGGTGTGTACCAGCTGTCTCAGCATTGTGGGCTCAGCACACATCCTTACTGGGCATAGCTGTGACCTATTAAGGGCAAGGCTGTGTCCACTCTTTGGTAATTAGTACAGCTGCAACTCATCAGGGGCAAGATTGCCTGCAGTACTATCTATATTCTCTTACAATCCATTCTCGCAGAGGATTCCCTACAATCCTGCTGTGTTACATCTTTGCTTGTGCTTGATTGAGGTATTTCCTCTTAAGACTCCTTTTGCTACTGGGGTGGTCACAATAGCTCTCCCCTTCCTATACCTCATGTCTTTGAGCTTTGCTATGTCCCTATCCCATCTCAGTTTTGGTTTAAAGGTCTCTCAAAAAGGTCTAACTCCTCAACTAAGATCCATTTTCCCCTTTGAGACAGGTGAACCCCATTTGTTACCAACAGACTTCGTATTATATAGACTGATCAAAAAACCCCATATGACAGTATTTGCTGTAAATAAGTGGTGCAATATTACTAATTAGCTATTACTATTTTAAAAGGAACATTATTATTGAGATGACAATGATAGTGATGATGATGTTACTGGGTGTGAAAATGTTGGAATTGTAGGATGAAATGTGAGAAATGGGAAAGTAGGAAAAGAGCAGACTGAACACCTCATCCTTCATACAACACACCTGTAAAAAGATCAGGGTATACTAGTATAGTACACTACTTATATCATTAAGGAAGAAGTCATGTAGGTATATAGAAATAAAAGAAAAACAACACAAACACTTACTTTAGAAGAACTGGACTGCTCTAAAAAAAAATGTAGATTTCAATTAAGGAAATATTTGAGTACAAAATGTTTTGAATAAAATTTGGACTGGCTGCATATATCAATTATTCGAACAACATAAGTCCAGTAATTTCTTTTGACATTACATTAGTGTTGCTGGCATTAATGAACAGCAGGAAAAGTGAGGTTCATGCAAGTCCTGATAAATGTATTATAGCCAGAACTTCAAAGGTGTTTCCAGAAATATGTCCTGCTTTTCCTCTGCTAACTGCATGGTATCTTCAAAGCAAATCCTATGACTAGATACATATGCATAGAAGGACCAAATTCTACCAAATACTCACATAAAGAATCATGTTGAGCAGTCACAGGCCACATGTAATTTTCAGTTGTGTTGTGTGAACGATGGCAGCAGTAAAAACTCCCATGTTTGCAAAAGAAACCACATAAAATCCACATGATATGAAGTCTTTTAAAGTATTTCAAAATTCCTTCCAGTGTTTGAAAAGGCTTGTCAGTAATCATCCTGTATCAAATCTCTCTTCTGCGGAGAAAGACTAAGAGCATTATAGCTGGGCAATTCTGATTTCATGCTGAAATCCTCGTTTGTCTGTTCCTTTCAATCAAACTATAAGTATGAAGATGATACAGAGGCTGACTTGGCCTTATACACCAACTCATTTTTTACCAACACAGAGTAGCCCAGTGCCCACGTGGATTTCCTTACATTTGTCAGCAGCTTTTTAAATGATTGGGCATGGTTCTTCAGGGTAACTCTCTCTCACAACGAGTGAATGAGACATATGAAGAACGATTGAAAGGATTTTAGTCCAGATGCTTCCGCAGTACAACATTTATTAAAAATGTTGTATTATATATTTATATATATATTTATTATAAAAAGCCACTATCTTTTCCCATCAAATGTTGAGGGTTAGATAAGGTGGAGCTCTCTGAGACATAGCCTCATGAGGAAGGTGATGTCAGCATGGCAAGGTAAGTCAGCAGTGTTCCAAGTGTTCCAGATTTTTGTTGCTTGATCTTAGTGCTCTTGCATGTCACCAAGTACTGTTGATTGTAGGTTTTGCCCATGCTCAATGCATCATTGTATCCCTACTTTATTTTGTGTTTCCCACAACTCCTCAGTTTTATCTTCCATCTATTTAGTGACCTGGGGTACAAAGCTCAAACATTGCTACAAAGTCCATGCAGGGAGATCAGTAAACATATCCATCCTTGGGCATGAAAGAAAGCTCATTTATGCAGGAACAAAAGCATCCCTCTGCACTGGCTAGAGTGGAGCTTTTACCACAAATGTTCTCCATCTTTTATGGCTGCATCTCCAGCCTTATGGGATTACTTTCTTTAGCACATGCACTGTTTTCATGCCTCATGTCCCACCATTTCTTCTCTTGCTGCAGAATGACAGACCATCTGCAAAAAATTATCTCAAAGGGCTCTTTTCTGTAGCTCACCCCAGGAAAAGTGTTGCACACTCTGGCATGCAATGCCAGCAATCTGGAAACCTGATGTTAGAAGAGACAGTTATTGCAAAATGGTCTGGTCAGCACTCTCGTAGACTAAAGCATCAAAGTGTGATGATTATTCTATAAAAATGCAGCAATGCCATCAAAATGAGTGATATTAATCTGTACTTTTGTCTTTGTGAGATATATGGATTGAAGAATTAGTACATATATCTCCTGAACCTTTTTTAAGAGCACTGACTAGTCAGAACACAATAGACTTCATCAAGGAATTACTTTTTTTCCTTCAGTGATTTGGATGTGATGATTGTATTAGGTGGGTTCTACAAAGAGTTTCAGTTTTACATTCACCCTAAATGCTTAAACCTGACATTGCCACAGCTATCCTGAAGAAAATAAAAAATTTTTTTTCCCTTTTTTGGTGGTGAAGAAAAGGATAGAGACTGTACATGGAGGCAGTGACTGCTATAGGTAATGTGTTTTTAGCTACCAAGATATAGTAATGTAATTCTTTGAAATGGTATAGCAGTAGGACATGTTGATCATGAGAAAATTAAGAGCAGATGATTTAGAGTCCACAGGCACATGCAGCTTTATGCCTTTTAATATGTCTTCTAGCACCCTTCCTGCCTTTCCTAGTGTGGCAAAATCTGCTGGCTTCCAGGTGGGTACCTAACAGGTACAGCTATCTTGGCAAGAAGCAAAGGCCGCTAAGAGACTTTGCTTCGTGCTTCCTCGTGGCACTCACACTGCTCAGACCTAGGAGAGCTCTGAGAAACATACTATGAAAGATCCTTCACAGCTCATTCATCAGTGCCCAGCTCACATTCTACAGTAACCTTACTTATAAAGAATCCTTAAATATAAGCTTCTATAATATTATTAATGAAGAAATGTTGTCTGCCAAAATAGTTGAAAATGGAAAATGCAAGAGCACACACAAAGAGCTGATGAGTGCTGGGTCTATGCAGCTGTTGCTCTACAGAAACTGCAATTCACAGTGCTCTGCCCTGAAAAGAAACCTTACATGGGTCATGGAAAAGTAACTTCTCTCATCAAATTTAGGAGTCCTTGATGTTTCTGAAATTGGTACTTCCATTTTCTAGGTTTGTTTCACTTTCTTTTAATTTCTATGCCTTTGAAACTTTTGCATCTTCTATACACACTGTGTTGACACCATTCAGATTTTTTAAAAAGAAATGCTCTCTACATGACAGAAAACTCCTACATTTAGTAGCAAGTTCACCTTAAAATTTAGAAAGTAAATAAAAAATTTAGATGTGAAACAGCAATTCAGAGAGGTGACAAAAAATTCAGGAAAGACTTTTCAGAAGAAGATGATTAGCTTGTTTTTATTTGTGTATAAATCTAGAATTTTATAAGACACATTAAAAATAAGACACGTGTTGTGATAGATTCTATTCTCACTAATGTTAGAAAATGTCATTTTTTTCATTCTTTAATATCTATAAAAAGTAATATGGATTTTATAGAAATATAAACATGGAATGACATGGTGATCTTACCATGTATAGGAGGTCTGTTGGAGAAATTCCAATAGGAGCAGGAGTTCTAGAAACCAGAACAAAAGAAGCAGAGGACCAGGCAGTGTCCCCCCTCCTTCCCTCTCTGCCTCCTCCCCATCACACAGTCCCACGTAAAATGGGCAGGACAGCTGGCTGGTGGCTACAAGAAGTGCTGAGTTTGAAAGTGACATCTGGAACATCAGATACAAAGCCGAAATGGAAGACAGAAATGGTTGCAAAATACATCACTTCTGTTTTCTTGGAAAGCAAGAAGTTTGCAGCCAACACATTTTTCAGATTTTTGTTTTTTAGTTGCACATTCTGGTCAGGTGTGTCTTAAAGAGGAAATTAATTAGTCAGTGGTTAGAAAACATCCAAACGAAACCAGTGAAGTACGTCTGCATACTAATGAGACAGTATCTTAAATCTTTGTAGACAGAGGCAGGATTTAGAAAAGCAATGACAAGAATTTCCAGATGAAAGTCTGCCAGACAGTTGGCCTGGGAGAAGAAGAGTCCAGAGGGAATAATGTAATCTTGTATTTGACTAAGGAAGCACCTGATTCAAAATCCATGAGGAAACATCACTAGCATAGCTTTGTGAAAGAAAGAGCAGCAGTCTGGCAGTGGTAATTGTGTTCTGTACCTCTACTTAAGGAATGTTTGGACAAGGCACAAGCAGGAAAAGATGCTTCCAAATCATATTGGTCAGATCAAAATCAGAATGTAAGAAAGCCTGTGACAATACCAGGAAAAAATATCAATTTGTGTTCTTAGGGGATTTTTCAGATTTTATCAAAAACATTGCTGCTTGTTCTGCGTTTGCCATGGATCAAAGAGAGCTGAACTATGCTTCCTCATTAATGTCACAACATGAGCCTATAGGGATACCCAAAAAAATGCATCAAAACAACTCCTGATCCCCACCAGCCTAAGTGCTAAGGAAATTTGAAAAAAAATATTTCACATAGCATGGAGTGTAATGATTTCTGGCCAGGAAACACATTCATTCTTTAAAGAGCATTAAAACCAAATATTCTAAGGAGTTAGTGCTGAAAGCTTGATATGTAAGCAGGTAGCATCAGTGCTGCACATTAATTTGGATTTAAAAAAAAAAAAAACAACAGCTAGAAATTAAATTATACTCACAAAATCAGGCCAAAATAGTCTTATAAAACTGAATCTGGATGAAGCCCAAGGGCTTCCATGAGCATTACTCTAAGTCTGTGCACAACTTGTGAGGAATAATATTAGCTCTGTAAAGCCCTTCCAAAAAAATATAGCTCAAAAATCTAAGTCAAATATCTTTATATATATATATACACATAGAGATCATACATTTAATTAGCAGTGCTGTGTCACACTACTAAGTTTTGGGGTGAGAATTACTGTAACCAAGGGGCTAGTCTGCTCCTATACAGGCTCCTTTCACCTTTTGATTTTCAAAACACCATCCTGTCTTCCAAGCTTTGCTCATGTGAATATAATGCAAACAAAAATAAGACTAGGTATAATGCAGGATACCAGAAACACATGTTAGAAAATTGGTACCTTCCCTAGTAAATCACACCAATGCATTTCTAACTATTTTAAGCCTTTCCCAACAGCTGATCACTGTGACCAATAATCCTCAACATCATCGAGTTCCTGGAGCACTTTATCACCATTAAGCAGAATCACATGATGCAATTTGAAATGGTGGACCTTGATTGCAAATCAGTGTTGGGTGTTAAGTCTGGACTTTTTTGTCACTTGTCAGGGCACTACCTGAGAAAAGAAGAATGATTTATATTACCAGCTTAAGCATTTAGAAAATTAGAAAAAAGTAGTACAAGACTTACTAGATAGACACAAATCTAATCCCAGATTTCATGCTGCCACAAGAACTAGTTCATTAAAAAGTATTTCTGTATCCTTGGTGTACTTTTTATGACAACAGGGGTTTCTATTCAAGTGAGTGAGCACAGAGGGGAGCACTTGCAGAACTTCTTTTTTCTTCTGATTACTTTGGTTATAAAAAAAGATTTTGTCAAATTAATTCCTACTGAAAAGCTAATGCAAGCCTAATGCAAGCATTCACACACTGGGACTGTCTCTTGCTCTGTACATAGGCAAAACTCCAACTGGTTCATTACTTTAAAAATCTTTGCTTGTGTTCAGCAACTGAATATATTGAGCTTCACTGAAAAACACAGAGACAGTGTGATTCTTTTTTTTCTAATTACTTCTACATGTAACTGAATTTAAATGGAAGAGAAAGCACCAAGACATAATTAATGCTCAGCTATGGATAACATAGAATAATGTCTTCATACCTCGTAAAACATGTGGTAGTATGGCAGTAAAGAACTCAGCCTTAATGTTATTTCATATTAATTCCTGCTATGATCTTAACACTTGCTATGGTTATTTTACTTTGGACTACATTTTATGTAAGAGACAGAATAAACTAACCTATGCTTACAAAGGACTTCAAGAACTGTAATGAAAATTACTCTATAAAATCTTTGTGTTCTTCTGGCTTGGTTTGATAAGTTTTGGTGACTCACTATCTATTCAAAAGCTCAGTGTATCTGTATTGCCATGATTGGCAGAACATCACAAGGGATACTTGAAATAGGAAAAAGTCACCATCTTACAAATAGCGTCTTATCTTCTTTCCACTGAAGTATGGGGGAGTTTTGCCAGTAATTTAAGAGGAGATGTGTCCATTCACGTGGCATGCTTTGAAAACTGCACCCAGAGGAGAAGACAAGAATGATCTAAATACAGAAGGAAGGGCTCTTAGAACAGCATTTGGTGTTGTGGCAGCATCAACACTGGAAACTTGTTTTGTTCTTTCACTGGTAAAGAAATATAATCTCTTAGATTTAACATTACAGTCATACTCATTTCTGTGTGCACTAACATAATCTTACCAAATGTTTCTACCAGGATCCCTCATAGACATATGTGGCATAGATTGCTTGAAATAGCTTTAATCAGCTATTATTTTCCAATATCTGAGCTATATTGTAGAACTAGTTCCCAGAGTTTCATTCACTTTGCTTCCATAAAGCCAGATGCATACTTTGTTCGGCAATTACTGAGTGGGATTCTGGAGAGGTAAACTATGCCCTCACATGTCAGACAGTACTTCAGTACTTTTATTTCTTTTTCCTGATAATATATGCAGGTCATCTCTGTTGTGAAGGAGAGGTAAGGCAGCTAAAAATGGATTTAAAGAAGGTCGCAAAAGCCTTCCGAGGACACCCCTTTTCTGTGTGGATGGCCATGACATTCCTTGTGACAACAGTCACCTGAAACATAGTGCAAAAATGGTGCAGAGAGTCTGAGGCAGCTTTCATTTCTAGTTTATCACGATCTACAGTTACAACAGCAGTAACTTTCCCCTGTGAGCGGGACAGAAAAAGGAGCTGTGATCAAAGGGGTGCCCAAGACATGTGGACATTTAAATTTCAAGATGTTAACCAAAGTACCAAGGTGCTTTTTAAAAACAGAGATCATAAAATTATATGCTCCCACTCTTCTGCTCTTTAAAGAGCAGGAAGAACAAGGGCCTAGGAACAAAGGAAAGACTGACCTATCTTCATGAAGGCAAAGTGCAAACCACTTGTCCTAAATCCACCAATGTTTTAATGCCCTCAAGATATCTCTATTTATGCATGATTTTACTTTTTGGCCAGTAATAAATATGCTTCCTCTTCTAAGAAAGCTGTAGAAAATAGAAAGTATTTAGCACGTCACCTTGCAACCAAGTAAAACCATTAAACAAAACTTAATTTTGCCAGGAATCAAAACAACATGAGTGTTACTGAGAAAAGTCTGTATTGCTTTTAAGGTGTGTCAAAGCTTGGCAGAGTTCAGAACATAAATTTAGTCTGGGTTTGTAATTGTATCAACGCAGGATTTGGATTTCTATCTTCCTTACTGATAAAGAACATCAGAGGTGAAACACATCAAGATGTCACTTCTCTCACAGATGTCTTCATAGTAAATTGATGTGAATTGTTTAAATGCAGTTAATGCGCCATTTCTTTCCAAGCAGAGCACTTGGTTTGCAACCACTGAGAGCTAGGGTGCAGCAATGACACCACATTTTTCCTGGGAGCAAAGCCAGTTCAGGCACCAGGGAGATTATTAGCTGAGGCAAATAGAAACATTCAGCCAGCCCAAAAATATGTGAACCTGAATTTGCCTGAGTGATTCTGTGTAGACATTTTCAGCTCTTGGCCAGGCTCCCTTGTTCCACAAGCACCATTTAACTTGAGCTGGCTTTGCAAACACAACTCACAGTCAACACAGAAATCCCTGTGAAGAAGAAGAAATAGGCCCTGATGGATATTAGTAGACTCTATGGGCATCTGTGTCAGGCTGGCAGCCATAAGAAGGAACAGATCCAAAGAGATCCTATAATTTCCTGATTTTCATATTTTCCAAAGCATTCTGGTCCCACATTTTCTATGGAGCTGAGGTCTGAACTGAACCAATTAATTCATCATTACAACAGATTCAAATTTATTTTCAAAAGCTCAGTGGTTAAGGGGCATAGATCGGAATTTAGCAATCCAGTTGCCCAGGGGTGGGTGGCTGGCTCAGTGCCAATGCAACTGAAGAGGCAGCTTAAACCAACAGGATTAAACGCAAGCTTCAACTTTTTCCTTTGTCTTTGTATACAGGATAAAAAATAGAATGCAAATTTCAGCATTCAAAAATAAAGATAGTCTAAATTCGCCATTTTAGCCAATAATTCTGCGATCTCCAGTTTGAATTCTCAAACTGAAATATGACAATTTATCTTTGAATGGTATTTCACCTGTCATCTAGTTGAAAGCATCATTATAAATGAGCAGACTATTTTCTGTCTTTGATTTAAAGGATGAGAAATTCTGCCCATTTCGATGGTGATCCAGTAGGTGGAAATAAATGCAGTCATAAATTCAATCTTTCAAAACCAAATATAGCCATATACTTCTGTGTAAAAACCTTTTTGCTTCACAATGGCTGTCTTAGCTCAAGCAAATAATGCCACCAGACCATGTGTGAGAGACTGGACTGGCTAATGACTCAAACAATTGACCACTTAACCAATAAGGGAAAAGGATGATTAGAGGCAAATCATAGGAGGTGGGATAGTGTGTTTTTACAATGCCAATACCAATGTCTTCTCTTTACATAATGGCTCAGGTGTCAAAACTCCCATCCAATAAAGTATGGGGATATTCACACATAGTCTGAAGGTATTCACCCCTTCTGATGCACCATAATTGACTAAATTGACCTGACTCTGGCATCTTGAGGGGTGTCCTGAACCATCAGAGACTCCTGAAGTGAGCTCTGATCTACAACATTACAACATTCAGTGTAAAACTTCCCACCAAAGGAGAGATACCTGCCCTTCCCACCTGAACATAAGCATCTATAACCCAGGGAACTTAGGTGCTTTATGGGCTTCCCACATCCCTGATGGATCAAGACAGTGACCAACCAACAGACACTGGAATTGCAATGATGAAGTCTTGCCACAGGATCTAATAGGTGGTGACTACCTTTCTACTCTTAGTCCTTCTCTTTCTTTTCCCTATTTCTTTCTCTCTCTCTCTCTCTCTACATCACATTTACTGTAAACAATAATCTCTACGATTGATCTCAGCACATGATCTTGTTTTCACCTTAATTCAGGCAGAGGCATCTCTCTAGTAATTTTAATAACTGAATCTTAACACTGTGATTTGGAAATAGGGAGAGGTAGTCCAAACAGTGCCACCTGCTGTAAACTGGTGTTTTCAGTAACAAGTGACACTTTTGCAATTTTTTTTAATCAGAAGAAATATTGGGGAAGAAAAGGCTTCAGTTAAACCTTAACAACTTCAGTTTTGGTTATTTTCTTTCAGCTTACATAGTACAACAAGAGACTTCCTTTCTTTTATGGTTTTGGGATCACAGTTTTTATGTGCATACTTTAAGGCACAGCATCACCAAGGAGTAGCATTATGTAGGGTGTGGGAAAATATGCAAACTAGATTACTTCATTTTTTTTTGTAACTGCTGCGTTGATGCACAAATTTTAAAGACATCATATGCCTTGGGTAGCAAAGAAAATAAGAGGCATGGTGCAGCTGGTCACTACAACCATTACTATTATCAGTGTTCTAGCCAGAGGCCTGTGTGCAAATGCATTGCAGTAAGAATATACAGTTAGGTCTGCCATTTTAACACAATAGGGAAATAGGTGTCCAACACCCAGTTCAACCCTTGATTTCTCTAGGAAATCAAGGTAAAAAGCACCTAGAGCACACATTTAAAAACGCTAAATTGTGCAACTTGCTGACAGCTACAGTAAAAATTCAGAAAATAATTATCCATACTGAAATAAAGACTAAGGAAAAATTCAAGATCTAGACAATCATCTTAGTGTTATGGCTACATCAGAAAAAAGTGTCCATCAGACAAATGGTGCACACCTACTGGTTTTATACAAATCAAAGTAGAATAGATTGAATGTAACAAGAGGCATATGATCACTAGAAATTTAGTTTTGAAACCTTTCTTCTATTTTAAATTCTGGTGTCAAACAGTATAAGCTAACTCAGACACAACGAAAGGCCAGCATTCACAGTTATAAAAAATACTGTAGATTCCCAATTAGCATTCCTAATGCTATATGGAAGGAAAAGAACTCATCATTCAAACATCTTACTGACCAGTGACTGGATTTGGTGGTTAATGTAGATATCTTGTGACTTACATAACATATATACTATGGGCACAAGATTCTCACCCCCCACATAGTGGCATTCACAAAAATATCTACCTTGTGAATGAATCAAATAGAACTGGATTATCATATGAGACAAAATCATAACTCTCCAGAGCATGGGCCAACTGCAGAATTCATTAATTGTTCTCAAATTATGAAACAAGCAGCTTCTTGGCATTCTATGAAGCATTTGGCAACTGTCCAGTGACAATTAAATACAAACAGTAGCTGAATGTCTGATGCAGCAGATATGGATATAATATTGAGTGACTTAACTCAAAACTCTTGCTCTTTCTACATCATTCTAGAAAACAAAGGGTAACAACTATTCTGTTATTATGCATGGTTGCATCTTCTGGACATTTGTAGAACTGCTCCAACTCAGCAACTATGCACCTTTCACCTGCATCAGTCTTGGTGTTCACAAAATATGTGGAGACTCATCTACATCTTGAGAGGCAGGCCACTAATTCAAGTTACAACACTTGTGCATACAATGACAACAGAGAGCTCAATAACAAAGAGGAAGCAAACCCATTTGAAAGGCAATGAGAGATCCCAGACAGCCTTTTAAGCAACATGCTAACAGATGGCTTGTGTTCTGGGGTCTCCTGAGGTCAGTACAAACAAAAGGAGGATTTTCATAAGATATAAAACTTTCTGCCTCAAGGAAAAAAAAAAAAACTGGTTGCCATCCTATGCAATGTAGGACTTATCTATATCCACAGTAACACAGTATGAGATGGTTTTCTATATCCACAGTAACACAGTATGAGCTGGTTGTTTTTACAAGCATAGAAATGAAAGCTTTGAATTTTGCTCTACAAAAGAAGCCGAACAGCAGTAGAAACACCAAGTATCTGGAATACGTGATAAACGAAACATCTTGCTGGCTCTGCAGGATATCTTGAAACCCTAGTGTTATGGAATGATCTTCTATCATACACCAGAGTAAACCAGAAATTGGAGCCTTTTAATAGTTCCCCAGACAGAAGAGCCTGCTGCCTTGCACTGTTTCATTAACACCTTCCTCTCCATGCCAAGAAGCAGGCTAGGAGTCCCTGGCTCTCTGCCTGATTTAGGTGAATTTTGCAGTTTTTATATTGTTAACTCCATGAGGAATTCATCATGAATGTCACTGAATCTTCAACGGTACAAAACACTGGGGTTCTGGACAGCACCCAGAAAAGAGCAAAGGTGGTGAAGGGTCTAGAAAGTGAGTCATGGGGAGCAGCTGAGGGAGCTGGACTTGCCTAGACTGGAGAAAGAAGACACAGGGGAGACCTTATCATCCTCTACAACTACTGAAAGAAGATTGCAGAATTTAGATGAGGTTGGTTTCTTCTTCCATGTAAATGTAATAGGACAAGAGGAAAGGAGGAAAGAGCCCCCGGTAGTGTCAGGGGAGGCTTAGACTGAATATTAGGAAAAAATTCTTCATTGAAAGGGTTGTCAAGCACAGGCTTGTAACAGGCTGCCCAGGGAAATGCTACAGTCAACATCCCTGGAGTTATTTAAAAGATATGTAGAGATGGCAGCCAGGGACATGGTTTAGTAGAAGAATTAAGTAGAAGTATTAAGTTTACAGTTTTACTCAATGATCTGATGGGTTTTTTCCTACATAAAAGATTCAGATATTTTTAACTTCTAAATTTTTTCTCACACACAGTTAAAGACTGCACATTTGACACATGAGATATAGAAAGCATCCCATGTTTTATCACTCTATTTATTCTTGTATACATTTCTTGTGTAATTCCTCTTATTTAGTGTGTATATCCCTGTGTATCCCTGTATGGTTCCTAAAGCATCTTCATAAATGAGTCTTGATAATTACAAGGTGACTTTTAACTGGAAAGCATTGCAGGATACTTAACTTTTACCACAGCTTAGCATTTTCTGGTATATTTTCATCCCACTGAGTCATAGAAAGAAAAAGGGATTTGCATTCATTTATAAATTTATCTTCAGACACAGTAGATTTAAGAATGATCATCATAAAACCTTTTTTAAAAGAGCCCTATCAGCAATATTTTTGCATAGAGTAGGGCACTGTGCAGCATTTATAAATCAATGAATGCCAAGAGAATTGTCAAAGACTTGACTGACTTCCCCCAAGGAAAGATAACTAATGTTTCTGTTACCTGTTTTGAGTAACTCTTAAGAGCAAGAAGCAAACACACATGAGGTGGAAGCATTTATCCTGGGAAGAGTATATGGATGCTACCTAGTTTTGTAGGGATGGGGTCAGGAAGTCCAAGGTGTGGCTGCAGATGAAGCTGACAAGGGACACAAAGAATAAGAAGGGCTTCTACAGGTGTGTCACCCAGAAAAGGAAGGTTAAAAAGAATTAATTCCCCCTCATGGGCATAACTGGAAAGCAGATAAAAAAGTGGAGGAGAAGGTTGAGGTAGTCAACAACTTTTTTGCCTCAATCATCTCTGGCAGCTGCTTTCGACACCTTCCACACACACTTTCCACACAGGATAGACCACAAGAAAGAGAATAAGGGCGCAAAGTCCTTCCCACTGTAAGAAATGTTCAGGTTTGAGACCCCCTGAGGAAAATGAATATATGTAAGTCTATGGAAATTGCCAAGACTCATCCCATTGTCCTGAGGGAACTGGCTGATGTAGTTGCCAAGGCACTCTCCATGATATTTGAAAAGACATGACAGTAAGAAGTCCCCGATGTCTAAAAAAGTGGAAACATACGACCATTTTTTAAAGGGATGAAAGGATGACATTGGAAACTACCAATCTGTCAGCCTCAGCTCTGTGCCTGGGAAGATGATGGAAGAGATCCTCCACAGGGGTGTGGTCTGAGACACCATCACAACTTCACCAAGGGCAAGTCCTGCCTGACCAATCTAGTGGGCCTCTGCTATGCAGCAACTCCATGAGTGCACAAAGGAAGACTGACTGAAAACTAGGCATAAGGAAAAGAGTTTTTATGATGAGTGTGGTGAAACACTGGAACAGATTGCCCGGAATGGTGATAAATGCCCATCCCTGAAAACACTCAAGGTGAGGACAGGACTCACAAACCTGATGTAGTTGAAGATGCCCCTGCACATGTCAGGAGGGTTGGGCTAGATGACCTTTAAAGGTCCCTTCTAACCCAATACCATTCTTTGATTCTGCAATTCTGATTCTATTATACTATTCACCTATACGGATAAATGTCATAGAAGAGGTGACAGAGCATGTGACTGACAGCATCTAATTGCATTCACTCTCATATACAAAATTATTAACATATGTTGGATGCTCCAGAGATTATTACCAATCAGCCTTCATAATGAGAAATATGAGGATGACAAGAATAATTAAAATCCAAGTTCCAAAAGTAAAAAAATATAAAAACTCTAGAAAAACTACCCTTAAGATTACATTACCCTATTTCCATAGGTTTAAAGCCATTAAGGCATTTCAACTTCTTAAGTACATATGCATATCTATTGTCTAAAACAAAAGGAACAACCTTGACTCATTCCCCTGTATTCTCTATGTTGTGTATGAATACGCTTTCAAAGAATGAAGGTGGGGGACAGTGATTTAATTTCATAGATGAATAATGCCAGGTTGAATGTTTTGTATTTTATTATAGTTTTGGATTATATGATATGACTACCATGTCTTGTTCAACCTTCACCTATCACACAAATCTATTAACAGAGAGGGTAAAGTTTTACATAGCTTTTTCTAAATGTGGACAAAATTGTTATTGTTATAATGGTGTAAATCTGCATAACCTGCACTGAATTCAACTGTATTATTTCAGAATGACATGTACTTAATCCAAATAAAATTGTTGCTGCACAAAGAAATTGTTTGACAAGTTTTCCAGCAAGACAAAATCTATAGTAAAAGAAGCAGGGCTCAAATAAAGCAAATTGAACACAGTCTGTAGATGACATGGCTACACCAAGAGAGGAGGGTTGTAAAATTAATTTATGGGCTGGATTTTCCAGCACAGTATAACTGTAGTGAATACACAGCCATTCTTCCCCAAAAGGCAGCCCTAAAAACCTCATGCCAAGGAAAAGACCATCTTGGTGGCAGGATGCCAGAAAAGCACTCTCCCATGGTAGCACAGCAGGCAAAAGGTATTGCCAAAATAAGGAGAATGTCTCTGCCCCAGTTCTCTATAAAATACATATGGTTAGCCACTTGAGGATCATACCTACCTTCAGGCTGCCCTAACTCAGTGTAAAAAGAGCTGCTGTGAATAGGCCTCTAGCAGGGCTAGCAAATGAAATGGGGTTATTTGCATGGTATGAAATTGTTTCCTGTTCCTTCAAAAGATTCATCTCTCCTAGGATCCCCTATACCTTTTTTTAAATGATTTCTAGAAATAACACAATGGAAACAACTGCTTGCTTGCTTGTTTGCTTTCTTCTTTTTTTTTTCCCCCGATATTTTCCCAGAAATGTGCCCACCTCTGTTTAATACACCTTGAAGAAATAGGGAATAGGTCCCATGGAAATAATTGCAGGAGGCATTGCAGTTAAAGGTTTTATTGTTAGTCATATAATAGCAGAGGGCAAAATAAGGAATGCAGTTCTGGCATGAAAATATGTTTTCTCTGAACAATGTTGTAGGAGTCTAGTTTAAATTTTAAGAGCAGCTTTTGGTTTTAATGCACTAAGCATTCAGAATAATTTTCTCCTTTTGGTGACAGTCCTTTATGTCAATGACCAAACTACCTTTCCATCTTTATTGGTACTAGTATCATTCATGCTTTTCAAACTCTTCTGCCTTTAATATCAACTCTACTGAACTGGATTGGAGTGTAATAAATGGATCCACCAGGGACTAAATAGTGAGAAGGTGACATTGTCAGAGAGAAAACCCATTTTTGAGAGTGCACATATCTTTTAGTCTGGTAGCTCCTCCCTTCTAAGCTCTTTGCAATCTGTAACATATACACACAGAGATCACAGCAGTTCCTCCTAGCTCAGTAATGTCTCTGGAGATGTGCAAGGGAAATCCAGAACTACTGGAGACTCACACTTGAATTGGAACTACCAGGTAAGGCGGCATTTTCAGATTATTGGAGCTAGGACACCCATCACTTTCTGTCATTCACTTGTTCCCTGAAACAGCAGGTAGCTCTGCCTAAACATGGTATAAACTGCTTTAAGGTAACTCTTTTAGGTAACAAAAGAGTCTCAAATCTGAGTTCTTTCTTCATAAACCCACTAATGCCACAGCAAATGTATTTGGTCCAACATTTTTCCCATGCACACAATTTTCAGTATTTCCAGTCATTCAGAATAAACACCAGTATCCATGTTTCTGTCTGATTAAATACTTTAAATAGAATTTTCATTGTCTGAGAAATCAATGCAGGTGAAACCCTGAAAGGCACAGTTCATGATTAATAAATCTATTATTGTGTTTGGCAAATGAGACAGGGTTTTAGTCTTCCTGATATCCATCCAAGATTTTTATGGTACTCAATATTTGGTTAACGCAATTAGGAGCCTTTAAACAGTTAGTTACCAAAAGCATTTATGTTGTTTGAACTAGTAATTGGATACTGAAGAAAGAGTTGAGGAGAGACAAGGCAATTTGAAGAACAATTAAAAAGTCTGTTGCAGTACATCCACATTTTATACTTGTGGATAAACAAGGAATTATCCCTAGCAATAATGCAGTGTTTGACATTTATAAAAGATTCTGAATGAGATTGCAGAAACATCTTTTTTTCCCCTCAATTAATTGGAGGCAATGGAACTTCTTGCATTAGCTGCCATAGATAATTCAGTGGTTAATATAGACTTTGTATTTTAATTAACTTGAACAGGAAGTTTTTCAATGTATGAAGGCCTGATCTGCCTTGCCTGAGCACTGAATGCACACATCTACCCAATATTGTGAGAGGTTACGATATTAATTAGTTCAGCAACTCCACATGCAGCCAGCAGTTTCATTTTTATCTGTGAACATGAGTGGACTGCTCTGACACAGCCTTATGGATGACGCTTTATAACACACAGGGACTAGATTTGTGAACAGTCATCAGATAGATCTCTTTTTCTTTAATAAACGCAAATTTTACAAATACTGTAGAAAATATTTTGTTCTGACTTATAAAGTGCTTCTGTAAATTCAGTGCTCCCTTATTATTAATTTATGTAATCATTTCAATGTCTGCTATTTGACTGATAGAATTGAATCTACTCATTCTGCCCGTGTAGATTTCTCTCTTTATAGACATGACGCTGATATGTTGTAGGAAGAATGTTAGTTTCCTTTTAGCATGGTTGTGGGAAGTCCAGCTTTAATGCAAGGAGGAATGAAAGATGTGGGGCTCCTCTGACTGGGGAGTGCCCTCTGAGGCCCCATCATTGTCACTGCAGGGAAAGCTGAGGAAGGGACGCAGGATATAAAGAGTTCTCATGTTCAAAGGTCTCCACAAGCACTGGCTGAAGCTCAGTCCTCCCTGGCCTCGGGGATATTAAAAGCCCAGACTTTTGCAGGAGTGCAGGGCTGGTTTTCCTTCACTGATGGGAGTGATCAGCAGAGGCTAGTGCAGATATGCTTTAACATTTTCACTGAGAGGGAACTCAAACACTGGTAGAAACTCCCATGCTGCTAGTGGCTCACATTGGTTAAAAGTTGCACTAATTATATCTCACTAGCATTAATTCCCTAAGTATACAGCTAATATGTTCACAACATAATTCCATAATGTTATAAAGGAACTTAATATATTCACAACATAATTCCATAATGTTATAAAGGAACTATATCTATCTAATCTTGCATCTATGTAGCGCACACCTGAAGACTCTAGTGGACTGATGGTTGAGGTATCTTGTGGCTGATTTTTGAGATGCTTCTAACATTGTTAATACAAAGCCAGATTCCCCTGTTAGACCACTACAGGAGTTTAGGAAATAAACTAAAACCAGTCTGTGACTGATAGGACTGAGCATGCAACACGCAGACCAGTGATTTTTCTATTAATAATTCCAGTTCCGAGATAGGCATTTTACTATAACTAAAATATCTCAATGTGGATTTTTAAATAATAGATGAGGATTTCTTTTTTAGAAAACTATAAACATATTTGCATACCTTTTGCCAAAATTAGTTTCCTTGAAAGGAGAATAAAGATGCACACTTAATATATTGAGACCAGAAGGATGGTCCAGCAATTACACCATCAGATAAAATGGGAGAATTTTTTCTAAGTTCTGCCTCTTTCACATTTAATATGACCCAAGTACAATGTTTCCACTACATTCTCCTTTTGCAGAATGTTGTAACTGGCTTTTCCATTCTGAACACCAGTCCTACACAAAGTAATCTAGAGAGTGCTACCCTGTCTTCATTCTCTCTGTAGTTGCTTTGAAACTCATATTTATGACAGGGACTACCTGAGTGTCTCAGTTTTGAGACTAATTTAGAAGACACTCTTTAATGAGTCATCTCCTCTAAAGGGTTCCAACAATTCCTTTCCACCCACAGGAAATTAATACTAATGGATGAAAGTGAGGAAAAAGCCCCAACAGATTATTACTCAACAGAATAGCCACAAGGGAGGAAAAATAAAAGTAAACAACTGACAGATATGAAACTATCAGACCTTACCCTTCCCTCTGCCCCTCTCCCCCCACTCCCCCACCAGACAAAAACCCAAAATTCCAGGGAAAATATCTTCTCACAACTGATACACAGTACAAGATGGCACCAGCATCTCTCTCAGGTTAAAAAAGCCAAACAAACAGGAGCGTCTCGCAGCAATTCGGGCAGCAGATGTTGATCTGGAGACTCTCTGCCATCAACCTCCCCTCCAGGGCAGAAGAACTGATCTGAACTGATCTGATCTGATCTGATCTGATCTGATCTGATCTGATCTGATCTGGAGCCTCTGGGTGTGCTTTGTCTCACCAGCTCAGCTTCCCGAGGTGTGGGGACAGAACAGAGAGACCCCTTTCCCACAGGCCTCATTTCTCTGGTCTAGGATTAACAAGCCATCCAGCTCATCTCAAAAAGCTGCTGAAAGATTGTTGCTACAACTTCTCCAAGGCCAGAGAAGGGAAGGGAAAAACCTCTTTGCTGGGCCAACAAAACCAAGCTAACCAAGCAAAACCAAACCACACAACACTCCAGACACCTGGAGAGTGAGGCTTTGGAAAAAGCCCACCACAGTGTGCAAATCTTCCCCAGCCACCCACCTTAAAGAGGAATTACCATTTTGGGGTGTAGAGCAGAGGATCAGGGAATAGGCTGTCATTGTAAATCACTCCAAGATACTGAGAGCACATCTTTTTCAGCACCGTTGGAGGTCGGTTCATTCTTTCCGGCTTTTTGCTGTAATAACTCCTCTGTTCCCTGTTCTGCATGAGGTGGTCCTCAAGTGTGTTGAGGTTAAGGCAAGCAGTCCTGAACTCCATGACTCTTCTGTATTAGCTAATTGGACTGAAAATTTATGCAATAAATTTAAAAAGAAAACTAGCCTAGAAGTATAACCCCAGAACAGCAGTGGCTATTCTGATATCCTGACATAATAACTACTTCCATCACACTTTAAAAATTTTTCTGTTTTTTCTTTTTCTTTTTTAATGGGTGTACAATGTATGTATAATGAATTTTAGAATTTTTAATAATTATAGTTCAGTAACATCAGAAAGAAACACACAAAACTGACAGAGCATTCACTTCATTTGCAGTCCTGGATTTCACTACATTCAATTTGATGCCAGAAGCACAACATAATTACATAGGTTTTTCAGATAAATCCTCTTCAGTTTATATGGTTTTGTCAGCACAAATCAATTGATTATACTGCTTTCAGAGCCCTTGAAAACACCAAGGCTCTGGCTGCCAGTTTGTGTGACAAAGGCCAAAAAACTCTGGTCAGGTTTCCTAAGAAGCAAATCTCCAGGAGCACCTTCTCACCAGTTTTAAAAGGAAGACATGACTGCTTTCTCAGTTTTTCCCAGCTAAAAGATGATGCAGTTACTTCCATACCAAGTATAAGACATGAGACTTTATGCAAGGAAGGGTTCCAATTTCCTTAGGGACAAGACAAATAGAATATTAGAGTAATAGAATCATAGAATGTTAAGGTGTTTGAAAGGACTTTAAAGATCATCTATCCCCACCCCTTCCTGCCTTGGGCAGGTGCACCTTCCACTAGATCAGACTGCTCAAAGCCCTGTCTAGCCTGCATTTGAACACTGCCACAGTTTGGGCATCCACAACCTCCCTGGGCAACCAGTGCCAGTGTCTCATTGCCCTCACAGTAAAAAATGTCTTCCTATTACCTATACCAAAATATTCCAATTTGTACCTTACAGTCCCTGATGACCGGTCCCTCTCCAACTTCCCTGCAGGCCACCTTCAGATACTGAAATTTGTTATGAGGTCGCCACACAACCTTTTCTCCCTAGGCTGAACAGTCCCATCTTTCTCAGCCTGTCTTCATACAAAATGTGTTCTAATCCTCTTATCAACTTTGTTTATTTATCCTATTGGCCCTCAGTGGTATGAGAACCGACTGTCTTCTACCCTTTGCCTCAGCTGACTTGGAAGCTCTGTCTGAGGCAGGTAAAAAGAAGTCATATCTGCAGGCATCATATCTGTATGGAAGAGATTTGTCCATTAAATCTCCTCCTATTCCTAGCTACTGTAAGGAACATAAATTAGCAAAAAAAAGCTTTTTGAGACTGCCATGCTTTTAGTGGTTGAATTTTTCTGCTGTCAGCAGAAGAGCACTGGGATGATGTCTGCCAGCAGCACTGTAAGCTGGTGCACTGCCAGGAATTCTGACATACACCTCAGAGAGTTATATTCACCCTTATGTAATAACACTTATCATAAAAGATCCCAAAGTGCTTTGAAACTGCACAAGATATATTCAGGGAGTAATTTATCACTAGGGCTTCTCCAAGGCACTGCCATCCCTATACCTACTGTCAGCTTCTGGGATCTTTAAAAGTGGCGTCTATTTAGCTTTTTAAAACATAGGATGAGTGGTATCTGTGCCCAAATAACTCTTGCCTGTGGGGTTGGTCCTATTTAAAATAGAGAAAACAACAGTAATATTGAACATCATTGTGGCTCAGTTACTTGCAAGTTATTCTTTACAACACAGATATAAATGCTTGCTACTGATTTGAGACCAACCTGGTAAAATCCCCTCAGCTGCCAAAATCTGATGTAACCATCAGAAGTTCTGAGCTGCCAAAATTCTCACGGATCCAAGACAGCTCAAATTACTGCCACTTTCAGAGCATTTTTATGACAATTTGTGATAGCACTGTACATATCTATCTGTGAATGTTACCTTAAGACCTTGTGTAATGTTTAACCCCAGCCACCAAGTCCCACACAGCTGCTCACTGACTGCCCCACCAGCAGGATCTGGAAGAGAATCACAAGAGTGAAAGCTAGAAAACTCACAGATTGAGATACACACAATTTAATAAGGAAAGCAAAAGCCCCACCCACAAACCAAGCAAAACTAGGAATTAATTCACTTCTTCCCATGGGCAGGCAGGTGTTCAGCCATCTCCAGGACAGCAAAGCCCTATCATGTGTAACAGTGACTTGGGAAGACAAACTCCTCATTTCAAATGTCCCCCCCCCCCCCGCCCTCCCTTCTTCCTTTTTTCTCCTCACTTTATATAATGAGCATGATCACTTTCTATATTGAGAATGATGTCACATGGTCTGGAATATCCCTTTGGTCAGCTGGGGTCACCTGTCCTGTCTGTGTCTTCTCTCAGCCTCCCAGGCTCTCCCACTTCCCCTGCCAGAGTGGCAGTACAAAAAAAAAAAAAAAAAACCAAAAAAAAAAACCTTGGCTTTGTGTGAGCTCTGCTCAGCAATATCAAAAACATCTCTATATCATCAACTCTGTATCCAGCACAAATTCAACAAACAGCCCCACACTGGCCAGTGGGAAGAACACCAACTCTACCCCAAGTAAAATCAGCAGATCTTGAGACAACATATAGGAACGCTACCTCAGTCATTCTCTTCTGCTGCAAATGGTTAAACTGTATCAAGTATTTTGGAAATTATTTCCCACTGCTGCTTGGAAGTAGTAATAATACTTATCCTCATTATGGGATGCTTCAGAATAGGAGAAAAGAGAGCATGCAATTGCAAGGTTGGGAAAAGCTTCATTAAACCTAGTATCCATAAATGCTCATTACAGTGAAACAAGATTATAAAATTGCTGGATAATGTTAAGGTTGGGGTTTCTTCACTCAGAACAGAAATTGGATGCTGTAAAAATTACCAAACTAGCAACCTCATGTATTTTAAAATAAAGTCCAGTAAATGTGACTCATGAAGACAACTCAAACATACTAATAGCAATCCAGTAGGACATGCCTCCTAGGACTTGATGATACCTTGGCACAAATAACAAGGCAAAGAGAGTTCCAGTTTCAACACATAATCTAATTTCATTCTAGAAAGAAAGCAGTTGGTTTCAGGTGTATTGACTCTTTCTTATGTGAAGGTAAATTGCAGTTTGTATTTTGTTATTAAATGAATAGAGAAAAATGTATTGGCAATGCTAATAGTGGCATATTATTTTGCTGTTTAGGACGTTAGCTTGTATTGGAGTTTTAATATGTTTGGTACAGCAGCTTTAAATGGTGGAGTTATTTTATTTAAGGTACGATAATTTACACTCTCCTTTTTTCAGATTTGAGTATAGGTTAATGGGACTGTTGAAGGGTGAGTGGGTTTCACTGATTACTTTTTGGTTCTTTGGTTTACAAATTATTTTATGGATGGGAATCACTGTATTTCAAGTTGTTTTGTATTGGTGGTGGTGTACTGTTGGTGTGGAAATTGGTATTTGTTGCTTTTTTTTTAAATAAGTTTTATTGGAGATGGGTATTTTTACAGTTTAGGTAAGGTGATTAATTGTTCAATACTTTTAGTCTTTATAGTCATTATTTTAAATGCTCATTTGAGTTCTTTTAGGTTTTTGAAATATTCACTTCAGAGGAAGTTAATGTTCAAAAGGTATGGGGCTTTTGGGCTAGTTGCAATAGGATTTTTTTTATTAATTTTTACTTAGGTCTATATTAGTTTCTACTAAAGTTAAATTTTGTGATTTTTTGTTATGTTAGCTATAGAAATAGATTTTGCTTTCATATGTTTTGATGGGATTAATATGTACTGTGTACTAGGGTTAAGTAAGGCTTTATATTTTTGTGGTTTTGATGTGCCAGGCTAAAAAATGTACACAGTCTAAAAAACATGGTTTTCTCTGGCCTTTACTTGGCTAGAGACAGGCTCTTTTAAGTTGAGTTATTTTTCTTTTTTTGGGTATATATTTTAGAGGTTTTTTTTAAGGGGATCAGATATGTCATCATTATTATATTTGGCAGTTTGGCTATGGGCAGTTGGAGCTGGAGTTTTTTTTTGATGAAAATTCTATTCTGAGTCATGGTTTCTTTCAATTTATGCACTCATTATGCTAGAGCAGCACTGGGTTTTTTTCATGTTTTTCTCACAATTACATAGGAAGAATTATAGCCTAGTTCATGGGGAGTACTTTGGCTTTTTAATTTGGGAACATTCATATTTGGTATTAGAATTTTTGATCTGTATTGCTGAGATTTGGAGAAGGTCTATTCTTTTTATAATCTTATTTTGTAATTTCTGCAGACTTCTTTTTACAGTTGCGATTCCTGCATGTGTTGGGCTATGCACAGCATTTGCATATATTCACAGCTTCTTCACCATATTAAGTACAGTCTCCCCTCTGTCATTTTGCTTCATTATTGCCAAACCAGAAGCATATTTTGGTGGCTGAAGTCATATAAATTTTTGCTACATTGTGGATGTATATCGTATTAAGTTTGGACTTCTAGTTTTTAAGTTCTTTGAGAAGATAATTTTTGCCACTGTTATTTTTCTCAAGCGTTTAATTCTTTGTTCTGTGGTCTTCTGCTGGGTTTGTTGTGTATGGAGATCATTTGCACACAGATATATTTACTCTACACTTTTAAAGATTTGTGCCCGGAGACTATGAGGGTTAGCTTTCTTTATAATTTTTTGGATGATAATCAGGTTATGTGATAGGGATTTTAAACGCTTTGCTTCAGTACTGTTTAGAATTTAGTTTCGCTTGCAGCGTCTTTAAGACACACTAATCAACTATTTATAGATTTATCAGGTTGCTGCATGTAGGGTATTTTAGGTTATGAAGGTTTTTAGGGAAAAGGACTCAATAGTGATTTCTGATTTTGTGCCAGTTGTTGGAGCTGACTTTGAGGGTCCCTCCCCTGGATTATTATTATCTATTGGTTGATTGGTTTTGGTTTTGCTTTTCTTTCCCACAGTAGTGACTGCCAGTGGCTTAGGCTCACTGTTTGATTTAGCTGTTGGCTTAGGTTTACTGTCTGGTGTAGTTATTGGCTTAGGTTTATTGTCTAGTTTAGTTACAGCTTGAGTAACTGGGGTGTTGGCTGCAGCCTGAGTGACTGGGGTAGTTGTTGATTTACTCCCTGCCAAATTCTTGGTGGTTTCTCCTACAGGTAGCTTAAGAAAAAACTGTACCAGTCCAAGATGATTTGAGACTTATGATTTCATTGTCTTTCAGAATTACATGAGGACAATCACAACCTTAAAAGTGCTCTACCAAGTTATCTCAAAAAAAAAAATTGAAATGTTTGAAGTTTTCTATTTTCAGCAAATTTATGGAAATGACATATGAGTAGTGATGTTTGAATTTCAGAAAAAAGCCAATTAAAAACTAGAACACAAATTCTTTTTGAAGCTTTCTTTCTCAAGGAGTGATATTTATGTACTTGTAATATTTGCTTATCTCTGTAGAAGACAGAAGAGATTCCTGCTATTTTATAAAAGAAAAAAAATTTTAAAGGTATTTTAAGAGAAAATAAAAATTAATCTTTCCTAAACAGATCTTTGCAGAATTAAAAATGTGCAAAACTTCATGCTTTAGAGAAAAACTCAACCTGGTGAACCAGTGCCTTCTGATAAAACTGTTTTGAATTATAAATAAAATCATTTCTGTCTCTGTCTCTGTGAGTGCCTCCCAGTGAACCCCGGCCAGCCCCGGGTCGGCAGACAACGCGGGGCCGCTCCGAAGCGGCCGACAGCAGGGGGACACTCTCTGGTGCCCCGAGGGTTCCGAGGGCAGCCAGGCCAGTCACCTTTGCAGCAGAAGAGACACTGGAGACATCGGTAGAGGATAAAGGTCGACTCTCAGCAGGGGGCCAGTCCAAGGTTTATTCGGAGCTCCGAGGGAGCCCCACACATCAGTGTGAACCTTGCTCAGAGTAAAAAAAAAGGATTCTCAAGGTTACATTTAAAGGGGGGGGGGGGGGGGGGCACCAAAGGTAGACACATTTGCTGACCAATAAAAGACCCTCCAGGGATGCAACCTTAGGGATGG
This sequence comes from Passer domesticus, assembly GCF_036417665.1. Lineage (NCBI taxonomy): Eukaryota > Metazoa > Chordata > Aves > Passeriformes > Passeridae > Passer > Passer domesticus. The sequence goes on from NC_087512.1 coordinate 21,519,708, forward strand.
ACATTTGGGATAGCGTATAAAATAATACTTGGGGGGCTGACCCCTGGCCTCAGACTAATTACTCGACAACTTGGACTGAAAGTTCTAGATAGAGGGGATAGGATGCTGGGTGACTGACAGAGAGCCAGGGTGGGGATTTGGGGATGATCTCAACACAGGAGAATGATTGTGTACCCTAGGTAGAGGCAGGGGGTACAAAAAAGGGTACACCATTTGGGAAAATAAGGGGATACAAAACCAAAACTATTACAAAGTATTACAAAGTATAAAAGCAACTACAACACATTTCCACATGTCACATGCAATCTCAGTGATTTGCTGCAAATTGATACGTTGTAGAATAAAATAAATCTGTTTCAGCTGTTTGTAACTTACACTGAATAGGTTTAGACCCCACTGCCCCAAACCAAGAAATAAAAGATATCTGAAAAAGATGTCATAAACAGAATCACAGAATCATTTAGGCTGGAAAAAACCTCCAAGATAATGAGAAAAAACTTTGACCAACGATCACCTTGTCAATTAGACCATAGCACTATATTCCACATCCAGTGATTTCTTGAACACCTTCACGATGGTGACTCCATACCCTCCCTGGGAAGCCTGTTCCAATGCTCAACAATCCTTTACATAAAGAAATCTTTCCTGATGCCCAGACTAAGCATCTCCTGACACAGCTTTGAGGTCATGTCCTGTCATCCTGGAAGAAGAGACTAACCCCCATCTGGCTACAGCCTCCTTTCAGGAAGTTGTAGGGAGTGATAAGCCCTTATGTGTCTCCTTTTCTCCAGGATAAACATCCTCAGCTCCCTCAGCTGCTCCCCATAGGACTTATGCTCCAGACCCTGCCCCAGCTCCACTGCCCTTCTCTGCACTCGCTCCAGCTCCTCAGTTGTTTGGGTTCGTTTTGGGGGGGGGGGGGGGGGGGGGCACCCCAGGGAGTCCCTGGAGGGCCCCCCAGGCTGTGAGTTCGCTGGCAGCAGCCGGCAGGCAAGGAGACTCCACACGGCTTCTGAGGGTGCTGATTAGATGGGAGTTTATTTGGGGTCCCATCCCTGGGAACAGCATGGTTACTGAGGGAGAAGAGAGAGGGGGAAGGAGGGGGAGCCTAGGGGAGGGAAGGGACAAGAGCATAAGAAGGCTAAGAGGGGGAAAACTGCAAGGGAGACTGGTCTCGCTGGCACGGTTTAAGAGGCAGATTGAAAGTGGGCACGGAATCAGATTTGTGCCAATGGGATTACAGATACAGGATGGTTCAGGGCAGGACCACAGGCTTGGGATATATCATACATTTTGGAGGGGTGAGACAGAGCATACCATTTAAATAAAATGCAATACTACACTCAGTCTTTCTTGCAGTGAGGGCCCAGCCCTGGACACAGCACTGGAGCTGTGGCCTCACCAGTGCCCAGTACAGGGGACAATCCCTGCCCTGGCCCTGCTGGCTGCACCATGGCCGATCCAGGCCAGGATGCCATTGGCCTTCTTGGCCACCTGGGCAGTACTGGTTTTGCATGGCCTGGTTTTGGTAGCAGTGGGGCCACAGAGGTGGCTTCTGTGAGATACTGCTGGAAGCTTCCACCATATCCGGCAGAGCCAACAGTCCCTGATGGCTCCAGGGATGGATGTGCCACTGGCCAAGGCTGGGCCAATTAGAAATGGTGGTAAAACCTCTGTGATAACACGTTTAAGAAGAAATCAGAACAAAGGTTGTGGTGTAGTTTTAATTCCAGCCAAAGAGCAGGGTGAGAACACGGGAGAAGAACAACTCTGCAGACACCAAGAAGTGTGGAGAAAGAGGGACAGGAGGAGCTCCAGGCACAGGCACTGGGATTCCCCTGCAGTCCATGGCACAGTGAAGCAGCTGTGCCCCTGCAGCTCCTGGAGCACAGCTCCATCTGCAGAGATTCACCTGCAGCCCGTGGAGGAGTCCCATGCCAGAGCCAGTAATGCCTGAGAGGAGGCTGTGAGCCTGTGGGAGACTCGTGGAGAGAGATTCCCAGGCTGGAGCAGCCTATCCTTGAAGGACTGCACCTCATGGAAGAGTGACCCCTGCTGCAGCAGTCTGGGGAGGACTGTTGCCTGTAGGACAGACCTACACTGCAGCAGTTCACAGGCAGCTGTGCTCATGAGATGGATTCACATTGGAGAAGTTCATGGAGAACTGCCACCCATGGGAGACATTATCCTGCTCTGATTTTGTTAGTAGTAAATTCACTTCATCTCCTTAAGCTGAACCTGTTTTGTCCTTGGTAGTACTTGGTAAGCAATCTCTCCTGGTCCTTATCTCAGCCAATGAACCCTTTGTTAAATTTTCTCTCCCCTCTCCAGTGGCAGAGGGGACCGAGTGAGTGGCTTTTGTGGGTGCCTGACATCCCACAACAGTGGGAACTCACTGGCTCATGTTTAGCTACTGTCACCGTCACTCCCAGGTAATTTTCTACTAGGCCATTTTCCAATCACTCTTTCCCAAGCCTTTAGCCCTGCCTGAGGCTGCTGTGACCAAAGTACAGAATCCAGCACCAGGCCTTGTTGCACCTAAAATGAAAAAATAATCATAAATATAACAAAACCAATTTAAATATAGACTATATACAGCAGTAAACCACCTTGCAAAATGTATAGTATATGTAAGATTTGAAAAACAAAAAGAGGACACAGAGATTATAAAGTGAGCCTGCATGGTGGCAATGGTAGATTTTAAATAAAATACTCCTTTGGCTAAATGTTTTGTAAAGCCTATACATTATCATTAGCATTCACATATAAAGTTGTCATGGTCTAGGAACAATATCCCCCAATTCAGTGCGCTCTCCAAGACTCTCCAAAACACACGGCCACTCTCTCTCACTCCTCTGATTTTCCCTCTCCCTCCCCACTGCAGCAGGCTGGAGAGGAGGATTGGAGCCACTAAAGAAGGATCATGGATTGAGATAAGAACACTTTACTGGAAACAGTATTTAGGTAAGAAAATAAACAGTTATAGCAAGAATACTAATGACAGAGGGTATAAGAAAAGAGGCAATTCACACAGAAAAAAAACAACCAAAACAACTGACAATACTGGACGGCTTCCTATGTGATGTTTTCTCAACCAGAAGGAACCCCTTCTCCATGTAAGAGTCCCTTTACCCCAACTCCAGCAATGACATGAGGTGGTATAGAATAACATCCCTGTATACATGTCCGCTTCCAGCTACTGCAAAAAATTAACCCTGAACTGGCCAGAAGCAGGAAAATAATAAATGACAACTTGCTGCTCCAATAAAGGGTGCCTAAGCAAACAGTATGGAGAGGGATGGTGTGGGAAAAAGGAGTAACAGTAGGATATATCTGAATATATCCATGTAAGACAGCTTTCCTTTGAATAAGTGAAAATACTATATCCTTATCTTTCATTTTGATTTTGCAAGGCTTTGAGTTTGCTAAGAAATGTGTGATAGTAGCCTAAGGGTCAGATTTCCAAAACAGACACACACACTGGTTTTCTGATTGATGGTGCTCTCAATGACAGATTGAAAAGACTTGAGCAAGCTAGAGACAAAATGTCCCACGCTCCACCAGCGTGAATCAGAGTGCTCTGCTATTGGGACAAGCATTCCCCTGCTCAGAGAGACGGTACATGCCACAAGGTGGCCTGTAGATTTACCTGCATGACCACACAAAGGACATGAGATGTGACAGGCATGTCACTACACTGGTGGACCTTAGCTGCATAATACAATAAAAAATTACAGGAGTTATGTTTTTCTTATGAGGCGAGACAGCACAAAGAGATTCGCAAAAGTGTTACTTTTTCATTCCTGTCTTTGACTCAGCATCAGCTGAAGCTTTGAGTGCAGCAGCTGGCATGTTTACAAGCAATTCAGAGAAGCAATGTGCTTCCTTCCAGATGCATTTGCCAGCTAGGATGTATGTGAAGACATATATTTTTCAGCTGTTACCTGGACAGAATTCTGCCCTAGCTGAGTGTAATTTCAAGTAAGACTACATTTCTTTATTATAGCAGTCTGTTTGTTTAATTCCATTTTTAAAAAAGAGCCTTTTTGATAACACACACAGCCAATACAGCCACTTGCTGCCAGGAGCAGAGTTTTCATGGGATGTCTGATGTTAAAAGAAACAAAAAAGCCACTTTGATTTTGACCTTCTAATTGCTATTCAAGAGGGTATTTCTCAACTGTAAGTGATATGATGGCTAAGTAATCACACCGTTGGCATTTTTCTTGTTAGCAAGAAAAAATCCTTGTGTACAAAAGGCCCCATATGGTTAAGTATGTATTTTTCAAAGAGAAAAATTTTCAAAGAGAAAATAATGAAGCTGTCTCTTCCATTATACATTAATGAGTTCTTTATTATGTGCAGGAAAATAATCAGCCACTAAAGAGAGAATATAGAATGAGACTTGTTTGTCAGTTAGTTGAAGATTTATTTTCAGGGCTTAATATTTGTCTGGAGATGTTCATGTTAACAAATCTGTCTCATAAAATAATACTTTTTAAGGATTTGGCAGTTTGAATTATAACAAGAAATGCAATAAATTTATGACCAGCTGAAAGCAATTCTGAATATAGAGATGTAACATATTGACTCAGCAAGTTTGTTTACAACAGGCTGTGTGGGGCAGTCAACACTCTGGAGGGAAGAGATGGCATCCAGAGGGACCTGCACAGGCTTGAGAGCTGGGCCAGTGCAAATCTCATGGGGGTCAACAAAGCAAAGTGCAAGTCCTACAGCTGGGTCATGGCAATCCCAGACACACCAGCAGCTTGGGCAAAGTGACTGAGAGCAGCCCTGCAGTGAAAGATTTGGGGTGATGGTTCATTCAACATTAGCCAGCAGTGTGTGCTCACAGCCCTGAAAGCCAGTTGTGTCCTGAGCTGCATCCAAAGCAACGCAGCCAGCAGGGTGAAGAAGAGGATTCCTCCCCTCTGCACTGCCCTGATGAGATCCCAGATGGAGATCCCAGGCCTGGAGTCCCCAACAAAGGAAGGACAAGGAACTGTCAGAGTGACACCAGAGGAGGCCATGAAGCTGATGAGAGGAATAAAAGACCTCCCCTATGAAGACAAGTTCAGAAAGTTGTGGCTATTCAGCCTGGAGAAGAAAATGTTTTATGTGGACCTAATAGCAACTTTCCAGTATCCAAAAGGGCCTACAGGAAAGCCTGAGGGGCACTTCATCAGGAACTGTAATGATAGGACATGGAGTAATGGGTGCAAACTGAAAGAAGGAAATTTTGGGTTAGGTATTAGGAAGAAATTCTTTATTGTGAGATTCATGAGACACAGGAAGAGGTTGACCAGGGAGACTGTGAATGCCCCAACCCTGGCAGCATTCACAGCCTTTGGGCTTTGAGCAGCCTGATCTAGTGGGAGGTGCCCCTCTCCATGACAGGGGTGCTGGTACTAAATGATCTTTAAGGTCCATTCCAACTCCTTAACATTCTATGGTTCTGCTACTTCAGATTTTGAACCCAACCCCATCAAAGCTGAAGTAACAGCCTGTACTTACAATCAGAGATATGGTAAAGAGCAGCTTGTTTGATGGCCTTTCAAAATAAACATGTTTGATCTTGAATATTTAGGAGTCTTGTCTTGCTAAGTTAATCACATACTTATATTGTTTACAATGTAGCTATACAAAGCCAGTTCACTGATGTTTTCTAACTCCGAGTAAAACTGACTACACACCTGAAAGTAAATGCTGAAAATTAGAACTTTTTTTCTTATTAGGCAATAGGAATATCTAGCAAACATCAGTGTTTTATTTTTGTCTAAAAGGATACAAAAAGAAAGAGGGTTTCGGAGGACTTGGAGTTCATTAACACTATGAGCCTTATTTTTAATTCAGGTATTATATTCTTTAAATAAATTAAGGATAAAAGTGAGATTTTAACAGATAGCTTGAGATGTAAATCAAAATTTACATCTAATATTTACCCTGCCTAGAAGAAGAAAATCAAATAGAAGTTGATATTTTCCCACAGTAAAAGAATTTCCAATGAAGTGAAAACATTAGCTTTCAGCCTTGCAGCAGGAAGAAATTTAGTATTGCACATGGATTTTACTCTTCCATTAGCTTTAGCTATTTATTAATATCTGCTAAAGGTTTGCTACAATACCATACAATACGATGCCATCTAAACATCAGCTTTAATACATGTTTCTATAACTGGCTATATCAGCATAGTAAAAACATAGCTATAATGCTATTATGAATTATAAAATACTGTAATTTTATTAAAAGCAGTACAATTATACTGGATTTGTCTTATTTCAGTAGCAGATATATGTAGTTCTGGTGATTCTGACTGCTTTAGCTGAAGAATTCTTCCACTGGTAAAAAAAATTTAGAAGCGAATATTGTGCCATCTGAGTAGAGCTCAAGGAGACTGGCAAAACACATACCTCTAATGATCAAAAGTAGATCTATTTCAGCACTCAATGTATTCATATAGATCAAAGAATTATTTCTAAAAGTCTTCAACATTGATAACGCATTTTATAGGTTACAAAATTGTTGCCTATTATTTTCTATTATTATTATTATTGTTATGTATTGTATAACCATAGAAAGTTCTCCTATAAGATCCCTATATCATTCAGGCTTCCCAACAGGCAATACTAGTAAATTTTACTCACTATTATCAATTGTAAAGAGAATCAAGGACCCAATTGTATTAAGAGTAGTAATCACATGTTTTCTAGGATGATTTTTGTATGTCATTTTAGCATTTCATAAAGTACCTGGACTAAGTTATATTGTTTCCTTCATTTTATAGATGGAAAACAGAAAGGGGCATATTAAGGTCAAAACATTTCACTAATTTAAAGTATACTAATTGTGGATATCTGAGACATTTTTTGGAAGAGTTCTACATGATTATGTATGGAAAGCACAGCTCTGAAACTGAATTTTGATTTCAGCTATGTTTAGTGTCATCAGGTGTTCTGCTGATAGGACCCTGCAAGATGAACTGACTATCTGTAAAAGCCTGACAGCTACCAAAGGTTGGGGCTGGGTCAGCTAGTGTAGAAGGGAATAATGAGTCTGTAACAAAGGTAGTGCAGTTCCCATTTCTTCCAAATTACATCCAGCTGCATCAGAAAGGCTGCCATGTTCTGCAAGCTTCTCTCTCACTTAGCAGGTCCCTTCACATGAGAGGAAGTTCTGCCTTCCTTCCCTACTCTTGTGTCATTCTGTATAGCAAGTCTCATGCTCAGTGTCACTGTGACAGAAGGACAAATGAGGAAAAGCCATAACCATGAAATAAAAGCTAAAACAAGTAGCATTTACAAAGTGTTGACATCAGCCATGCTGGAAGTCATAATAGTGAAGTTTTGCAGCCTTTTGCCAAATTGCTCTGCAGTGTCATAATAATATAATATTAAGCTCAGCTTAAAGGGAATATTTTCCTACTTCTATATCTTTAAAAAAGATATACAAGTAGGAAAAAAGTATGTGCTTTCTGCTATCTTCCTAGTTTTTTGGGTTTTTTTAAACCCTTGGAAAATAGCAGAAAGCACACACTGCTAATAAAGCAAATATTTGAGCCTATTTAACTCCTAGTTCTACAATAATCAATTTGCTTCTAGTTTCTATAGTGTACATTCTTAATAGTTTGTTTCCAAATGAAAGCATTATTGAGCTAGTCTTAGCTTATAAATAAATTGTATTAAATTTCTTTATATACATCTTTTGATTGTTCTGTGTTCTCTAATGATGAAGATAAATTAAGTTTTATTACATATATGAGACCATTTGAAATTCAGGTCATACTTGCTAGATGTTTAACTCATCCAGGTTTCTCTCCTCCTTTCTCATATGAATGCTAACTTGCAAGGGGAAAAAATTTGCTTTCCAACAAGATGGTTTTGTATGAATCTGTTGTCATGCATGTCATTTATTCACTTCATATTTTAATGCGTAACTAGCGTGAAATAGGAGGAAGACTGATAAATCAAATTTGCCTAAAGTCTAAATACATATTAATGGAAATACCTTCCCCTACAAACCTCTATTGGTGGCATTTCATTCAGGACACTTTCACTTCAACTCTCCAAGAGCTTCAGACATAGTAATTATTAATAATGAAAGAAAATATACTTCTAAAATACTGTCTGACAGTACAGCATCGGGCTCATGAACTTTCTAGGTAGGCATTGCACACCAAGGCTCAAGTTTTAGAAGTTTTACAAAGCCAATGGACAACTTAAAAGAAACAGTGGGACAGAGTAGTACACATTTATGAGGGCAGTAGATGTCAGAGGACCATCACCACAATAAAGCTCAAATACAACTTAAAACCACCCATCAAGAGGCTATGTGAAATGCTGAAAAGCAGTCACCCATGAAATACTAACATCCAAGTGCACAATGGCCACCAAGTCTTCATTAAAATGCCCCATTCAATCCTGGTAACATCAAAACTTGAAGAGTTGTTGCAATAGTGCCACTGAATTTCATTAAACTGGAGAGATGCATGTCTGTTGCATTGTCTGTCAGAGCAGCTGAATTAGAGTACAGTTGAGGGATGCAAAAAAAATGTCTCCATGACTTGTTATAGTAGAGACAGCTCTTTAGATTTTATTACAGAGTGAGCAGAGCACAAAAGTACAGCAGGAGCTCTGAATTCAGAGTGGCACCCATTCTGAGTTTTGAAACTCCTGTGGCTAAAATTATTCAGGAGCTGAACTGGTAGTATTTCTGGAACCAGGTTGATACTGGTCTTCCCGAACAACAACAAAGTTCCAAATTTACACAGAAAACCAGAGAATGTACATTGCTTCCATTTAAAAACCCTGCAACACTGCATGTATCTTCAGCTGTGTATTATTGCTGCTGTTCTTTAATGCCCTGAATGTAAGACTCAGAGTGAGTGTCAGAGTATGGCTGGTATGCCTACTGCATTGTCCTGGGTTGCACTGCAGCTGTATTAGCAGCCTCATCTCTACATGCAGCAACAGTTCACAGCATTGTACACTTCTTACAGCTCCATCAAAAATACAGATCCTTTCAAAATCAGCCCCAATGCTACTGCAACCTCTCATCACAGAGGCAATCAAAGGCTAAAAGTTGTGTTGGCAATTCTGAAGATCTGAAACTTCTTACCGCGAGCATAACTTTCAAACCTGCCAAAAGTAGAGTGGAATTGTCTGTCTTGTCCTTTCAAATGCTCCCCATGTCATGCCAGCCTCTTTGCATAAGTTAGCTTCTTAGTTTGCAAAGATAGAGGCTCAGTCCAAAATCTGCATCAGTCATGATCATGGTGTACAACTTTGTTTTGCCTCCTACATTTGCTTTTTGAAGAGTCTTTTGTCCCAAGAAACATCCACAGGAACTGTTATTCTGGCGAGTTTTTTCCATTGACTCCTTGGAAGATGAAGAGAAGCCTATAAGGGGAGACTTAATTTTAATTTTACCCTTCCCATATTATTCATCTACAGATAGATTTGCCACAATCAATTCATCTCTAATTACATCTCTATCATTATATCTTTGTCTTCATATGATGCCAGTAGCTTCATTTGAGGCATAACAGAATTGATCTGATTTAGTTATCTTTCATATCAGACATCTGGTATTTGGCTGCTATATCATTTACAATCTATGTCCATGCCCTGTAGCTTTCTGCACCATTGAGATGGACATTTTATAGTGTCAATCAAATGCAGTCTCAGCTCTGCCCTTCAGTCCTTCTCAGAGGGACACTAACAACACCTTTGCTTTGAACACTGGTATTTAAATACATAGGCTCTGCAGACATATAGGCTTTACCTATACATCAAATAAGGCCTTTCACAAACATTAGTATAGTTCCAGTAGCTCAGAGCCCAATTTTCCCTTTAGTTTACTGCTAATTGTATCTGTTACTTGTAGAAGGAAACACCCTTTATAAAAGTTGCGCTAATGGCATCCTGTCATGGTTTGGGAATCATACTCCCCAGTCCAGGGACTCCACCAAGACTCTCGCACGGCAGATGCCTCTGTCTTGCTTGCCCTTCCTCTCCCCTTCTCACTGAAGTGGGATGGAGCTGAGAATTGGATGCACAAAATGTGAACATCATGGGTTCAGATAAGAACAATGTACTGGAAACATCGATGAGATAAGAAAGTGAATACTAACAGCACCAATGTTAGTAACACAAGCGTACAAAAGACAGTGTAGTTTACATGCAAATGCTCACCATAGACCCAGAGCAACAATGAACACTGGCTTTCCCCCCTTCCTCCACATCTGATCAACAGCAAAGGCCGCCCACCCTCCTTCTTAGACACCTGGGAGAGCTCCTTACCCCCCCACCTCCTACAAAGATGTGCAGTCCTACAGAATAACCTCCTAGCCATGCCAGTTTAGCCATGCTACTTGTTATGAATAGAAAGTTGTATTTTTTTTTGAGTTTCAGAGTTAAAAAACAAGTCAGACCTCTTTGGTTTCACTGCCGGAGAGGGGCTCCTTAAATTACCTGTTAATGGCCGGTGATTAACTACTGTTTCCCTGATGCTGGCCGCTTGCCAAGAAGACACCAGGACAGACCCTCCAAGGTAAAGAGAATAGCAGTGACATCAGAGCCAGTATGCAGATGAGAAATGCATTGCGCCCTGAATTTTTACAGTTTTACAGTTTTTACAAGAAAAACCCCTAAAATCACGAGCCAACAAGTGACTTAAGTGACGTCTAAGGATGGGAGCATAGTCCCGTACCTGCTTAGACTCTTTTTGTTTCTCACCCTAACCTGAAAAGATACTGATTAAAGAGACACCCCGGGTTGTTAAACAAACAAGCTAGGCATCTGGGACTCTCCCATGAGGACAGAGTCCCCAGCTCTGTCTGCAGACCAGCAGACAAAGCTGCATCATCCTCCTTCTCCATGGCACGCCTGGGAGCACCGGAGGTGTGGGCGCAACCCGTCGATTTCTCCCCACCTGAGCTGATTCTTCTTAATAAAGGCATTAAAAAAGGAGAAAGATCTCCTGCCCATTTATTTCACTACTTAAAAAATTTAACTCTATCCTGGCCAGAACCAGGGCACACCCAAAACTTAGAGATCACTATATTTTTATCCTTCTTTTTTCAGCATCAAGGGGTGATATCTGTAGTTTAGTAATATTCATAGCTTAATACATATCTTCTTCACTATTTCATGTTAAGGTTGAAAGACAAGAAATTATGCCAAAATTTGGCACTGGTAGACAACAAAATACTTTTTCCTTTGAAAATTGGTTGGTTCTCCAAAATCATGTAAATAATGTAAGGCATTTTGTTGCTGTGTCAGTTATGTTATTGCCTTAGTTAAAATTATTTCTATGCCAATACACCAAATGTCCAAATGCAATATGGTGCTGAGAAATATATCTTGATGCATTGCAGTTTGTCTTTGTAATACCTATTTCTGAAGATCCTTTAGAGAGACTCTTTCTCAGTGAAGTGCCACATAAGAGAAACAAAGAGGAATACAACAAAAATTGTACAGCCAACAAAAAAAAACAAAACAAAACAAAACAAAAACTACAAAAAAAACCAATCTAAACTACTGTGGTGAAAAAAACTGAATACTAAGGCCAACAAAGAAAAAAATTTTAAAAAGGTGAAATTAATATGAAAGGCTTTAAATGGTAGATGATCATGCATAAAAATAAACTATGACTCACTGGTTGATATTTAAAAAAATTTGGGCAGATTTTTCTTTCCTAGGTCTCTGGGTAGCTGACAGCACATGATTTAAACAGAGATGGATTATGAAATTCTCCCTCCACTGCCATAATTTCTGACAGGTGTTTTCTTACTGTCAAATCCATTAAAGCATTCCTTTTAGGCAATCTGCTTATTTTAATATCCTTTCTGTGGTGGTCTCTTATGTAAAATTAGAACTCTTTTCTTCATAGAGTCTATAAAAATTCCACAAAACATTTACATTTCTAGCTCTAAATGTTCTAAGTACCCTCAGTTTTCCTTGGAAATTAAAAATGTTTAGCCTAATGTCATTCTATTTAATTTAAGATTAAATTATCATTGGTCACAGCTCTTTTTTTCTAATCTTTACATAAAAACATGGTTACATTTATCTCTCTAAGTAATATATCAGTGTCAGAAACCTAGTCCCACAGGCATGAGTGGAAAAGGTCCTATCAGTTGTCAGCTCTTCCAAAATATCCAAAGAGACAGTATGAGATCTGCAGGTATTCATCAGCCATTTGAAAGCATTAAGATCTGTTCATGCCACCCCTGTTTTCAAGAGACAGGATGTGATCAGTGTATCCTTTTTTAGCTTATTTCTCTTTCTCCTGAACACTGCAGATCTCTCAGCCTTTGTATTGTGGTAATGATACTGCTTCTGATATATCAGAAGCTCTACTTCGTCCTTTCTGCTACTTAGTTTCTTTATATTATTGAACACATATGTCTGTACTAAGTGTAAGGACACAACAATTACCATTCCAAGTCAGTGCACACATTCTTTTAGATCTATAGTGATTTGCTACGAGGATGACTCAAGAAAGAGTGCACATGTTGATTCTCTCCTGCTACACATTCCAGCAGAAGCCATAGGAACTTCCTGGCCCAAAGGATCAGTGTCCACATCTTCCAGCAATACAGACCTGTTCCACTACCAATTACTTAGTCTGAGAGCAGGGGTCTTACCCTTAGGCCACTGCCTGTAGTACTATAACCACATCTTAAGGGTTCTGCAACTGGTCTGGAGCCAATTATTTACTTCTGTGTACTAAAGTCTGTGTACTTCACTTTCCCATTTGCATTTTCCAGGGTTTAGGACAGAGACCAAAATTCAGAACAGCAAAGTGAGAAAAACTTGAGACTCAATATAAACAGAGTTTAGTAAGTGAAGGGAAGAAAAAGAAAAAAAAATGCTGAATTGTGACAGCTGTATCAATTCCACCCTATTTCGATGTAGTTCCAAAATCTGATTTCTTGTGTTTCAATGGTATTCTTTTTTCATCAGGGCCTGTAATGCCTATCTGGTGTTCTCACATCCCTGAAGCCTCTCAGCTGCTGTATTTTGTAGTGTATTTTCTTTCTTTATGCCTTCACTCTTTCTGTGAACTGAAACTAAGTGCAAAAAAAAAAATGTGTGAGTCTGTCCTTTGAACATTATTGTTGTTTTAAAAATTAAATTAGTTTCCTCTGTTACAATATTTTAAAAATCTTTGCATCCAAGTGTGATGGATTAACCACAGCTAACAACTACCAAGCAATTGCTCCCTCATTCCCACAAAACAGAATCAGGGAGAGAATCAGAATGGTAAAAGCTGGAAAACTTACATAGTTTAATAAGGAAAGCAAAAGTCCCACACATAAACCAAGCAAAGCAAGGAATTAATTCACTTCTTCCCATGGGCAGGCAGGTGTTCAGCCATCTCCAGCACAGCAAAGCCCCATCATGTGTAACAGTAACTGGAGAAGACAAACTCCTCACTCCAAATGTCCCCCGCTTCTTTCTTTTTTCTCCTCATTCAATATAGTGAGCATGTCAGATGGTCTGGAATATCCCTTTGGTCATCTGGGGTCACCTGTCCTGAGTGGGTCTCCTCCCAACCTCCCAGGCTCTCCCACCTCCCCTGTCAGTGTGGCAGTTCAAAAACAAAAAAAAAAACCTTGGCTTTGTGTGAGCTCTGCTCAGCAACTGAAAAAACATTACATTCTCAACCCTTTGTTTAGCACAGAACCAAAACACAGCCCCACACCAACCACCGTGAAGAACATCAACTCTACCGCAGCCAAAACCAGCTTGCCAAGAAAGTACATAAGTCCTTAAAGATGAAGAAAACACTTTTTTACTTTCCAAAATCTTACTAGTGTCTTATGTCCATAAAACAAATTTCATTGGAATCTTGAAAAATATTGTCACTTATACTTCATGACATTCAGGAAAAAAATTATTTTCACTAGAAAAAAAAAAAAGCAGAGGAAAAAGAGAAACAGACATTCTCCCATACACTTTAAAAAAACCAAATTATTTGGAAAAACTCATAATTTCAAAATTATGCAGCTACTTACAAGTACATTGGATGATTCACATGTGTAAGGCTGTACAGGATTGAAATTGTAAACTGGATCTCATTTCATTTCCTAAGGTAGTATTACTTTTTTGCCTCAGCACCTAGAACTGTTGGCAAAGGATAAGGGATACGGTGGTTTATCAAAAATTGTGTTAGTCTGTCAAGGGTCTTCTCAGAGCAACTCTGTGAGCTGCACATTAACACACATCACAGACACTGAAGCTGTGCCCTTCCTATGGCAGGAACAAGCACAGACGAACAAGCACCAGGTTGCTGCATGCCCCATGAATGGCACTCACGCAGCTCCTCCTGTCTTGGCTTGTGAAGAATAGACCATGACCATTGTGACCAAGAATCCCTGGACACAGGGTCTTACCCTACTACTGCACCATGTGTTTTTTCAGCAGAAAACATGAAAGTTAATCTGAGGCACTTTAAACCAATACCTAAGTATTGAAATCCCTCATCTACTGTCAGGGGAAGAAGGTGACAACTGTTCTTTCCAAGGAACTTTAAACCTTTAGATGCTGAAGAAATATTAGTTTTCTATTTAGACAATTAGCTACCCAAGTGTAAACGCATCCACCTAGATGGTTTTCCTCTTTCCATACAGCTTCTAATATTTCAATACCCTGTCCATACCAAAGAGTGCCAGTTCTTGACAATATGCTAATCCTTAGAATTGAGATATCCCAGCTATCTGAAAGGAAAACCATGTCTCTTCCATATGTCAGGAACTTCCAATAGCAGTTTGAGTGTGACAGTGAACAGTTTTTGTGATTATTTCAAAATCCTACACCTTTATGCAATTTGCACTAATTTTTAGCAGAGTTGTTGTGTTGCCTTTTTTCCCGGTGGTTCTTGTTTTACAATTTAGGGAGCAAGTCCTTTACCAAATGAGAACGTGGTATATTCTTTCTACAGTGCTACCTGTCTGCAAGGCTGCAGAGCATATGATTCAACTGCTAGCTAGAACTACCATCCAATTTAACAATGCTTGCAAACAGGAAAAAAAATCAGCATCATTTCTGGCCTTATCTCTGAGGAAAACAGAATGTCAGACATAGAACTTGAGATTATCTGCCTTGTCCCATGGGTATGGACATTCTGTGGGAACTGCCAAAGGCCTGCTTGAGCCATTAATTTAGTCAGGCTTTTTTTTTCTGGTAAAATATATTGTAATGGGCTCCTTCCTATTCTTGCTATGCAGCCAGTGAGCAGAAAGCTTTCAGTAAAGGTGAACCCCTTTGAAAGGCCAAATGAATGCTGGAGCACCACAAATGACATCCACTGAATGCTACTGGAAAGAGTGAAAATAAAAACTTGATATTGCATCAAGTCAGCATTCACACTTCTCTGCATAAGACAGGTAAGTATAAAAAGAGGTGTAGTGTCTACATAGAGGAGTGCATGGCAGGTGGAAGGAAATGGAATAGAGTGAAAAGGAGAAACTTGCAGAATCAGGAGGAGTGGAAAAGAAAATAATATTATTAGTAACCTAGTTTGTTAAAAACAAAAAGAAAAAGAAGGGAAAGGGCCGACTGCTGATTGATGTAGACTTCTGCCTCTTCATACCTCTGAACACTTTTACCTCCTATGATGCTGTTTAGATGAACAGTACATGCAGTCTGTACTAGCAACAGCAAGGCTGAGCTATTTATGTCCTAGAATGTGCTTTGTGGATTTACACAAGCTATTTCCCCTAAAGTAAAGAATCCAGTCTCAGACTTCCCAAATTTCAGGGTGTAGCTTAGGAACCAAGATACAGAAGGTCATACAGAAGGATAAACACAGGCTACCTGGTTTGCTGACGCAGATGCCCAGCACTTCCAGGTTAACCATACACACTCAATACATCTTACAATGAAATACATCCATCCCTAATCAGAAAGAAAAGTTGCTTAAAAGGATTGTGATAGGACCTGGAACCTTTTATACCTAAGATGCTTAAATTATTATTTTCTCTTTTAAACCAGAGCAGATAGAATCTCAGATTACCTGTTGGTTACTAGATATCTGCTTACTGGCCACACTAATTGGCACCTTTGTCACCAGTCTTAATATGAAGTCCAAATGATGGGTGGCTATAGATCCTGATCATATTTCCAACTCTGTACCAAAAGGCAGGCTAGATAATCACTGCAGGAAAAAATCTACTTCCTTTGCCTATATAATTGACAAAATTCACACCCCTGAGCCAGCAGTGTGTCCTGGGGGACAAGAAGGCCAGTAGTATCCTGGGGGCATTGGGAAGAGCACTGCCAGCAGGTGGAGGGAGGTGATCCTGCCCCTCTACTCAGCCCTGGTGAGGCCTCACCTGGAGTGCTGTGTCCAGTTCTGGGCTCCTCAGGACAACAGAGACATGGAGCTCCTGGGGTGATCTTAAGATCTAATTATTAAGATGTCTCTGCCCAAATTGAGGTACAAATGATACCATGTGCCAAAGTCAATAGTATAGATTTTGTTTAACAGTAAGTGTTACTGTTAAACAAACCTCCATTTAATCTTGGAATTAACCCCTTCCTGTTTGCCATCTATTCTTATCTTATGGAAATTTTTTCTTTGACACTATTTCTTATCTGTGTCCTTATAAGTCATCTCCTAACGCCTATGTGTATAATAGTTGTTAGTGATTTTAATAAATATGTATTCATATCATAAAAAAATTCTTTCACTTTCATTTGAGACTGCTTTGTACATTTGATTAGGAAAAATTTTTAGAAGGTATTGGCAAGAACAAAAAAATCTGAATTTTAAAAAACTAATTTTGTTACAGCTTTTCCAATGTCCTAAATTGATTGACAAGTGGCTTAAGCATAATCTCTTACAAGTTCAAAGTCTTTCTTAAAGACATTTTAAATACTGCATTTTAAGGCAATGTTTTCATGTATTTACTTTTAAAATGCTGTTTTCCAGCCAAAATCAAAAAGTTACGTGTCTCAGCAGTTTTCAGAGCATTTACTGTATTAAGTTAAGCTACCACTTTGCATAACTACTATGCTGGCATATTAAATGTTACCCAACTAAACTCAAATGCGCATTTCCATTTTAATGTCTCATGGGCGCATTTTAACTCTTTATTTAAAGACTTGCTTTCTTATGTCCTGCTATGTCCTGTTATTTTTTTTTCTATTTTTCTATTCTTTTTTTGACTATTTAATCTGGCCAAATTTAATATTATTGATACTTTCTTCAGAACAGTTTTATATACAACCCATTATCTTATGCCTAGCTGTCTTCTCAAGATCTGACAAAACATGTGGAGGGTTCTTCTAGCTTGCAACAATTTTCTACGGTTTGTTTCCCACATGCCAGATGCTGTTGGATACATGACTCCACCAAAATAATGTAAGTTATAACACTAAGGCAGGGGTAAGTATTGTATGCCTTACAACTACTCTCTATGTCTTCAGAATACAAACACTTGAAGTGCAAATGAAACTAATGGCCTTAGATTAAATTTTTCTGGCCAATATAGGTACTTACATTTGTGCTACTAGTCTAGATCATCACCACATTTTTTATCTTAGAGTAGATGTTCCTTTAAAATGCAATAAATTATATCAAAAAGTATTAATTTTTCTCCTACAGGCAATGGAGACGAATAGCTGTATTGTATAGGTTAATTACACCCTTAACCTCCAAAGGAAAAAGAGGAGTTACCATGCATGCTGCACAGCATAGTGTGAGGAGCCAATGAGTTTTGTTAGGCCTCAGCAATGGCTGTCAGAGGCCTGTGCAGGAGGGGCTGCACAGGTGCCATGGCCAGGAGGCAGCCAGGAGAAGATGCAGGAAAGCCTTGTCTCCGGGGAGACTTTGCCTGGCCTCCATTCGATGTGTCCCACGGGACAGGCAGGGGGACAGCAGGGGGACACCGAAGGCACTGTACCCCAGAGACACTCTCCCGTCAGACGGAAAAGGTCTCTGCCAATGGCCTGCCGTGGGACACCGGGCTGGGCCGATGCTCTCCGGTCGGCAGGCACGCTCGGGGGGGAGCCGGGGGCATAAAAGGGAGCTGTGTCACAGGCTCCGCGGGCTGTTCTGTCCCTGGCCTTTTGACTCTTTTGGGGGCTTTTCGAACTTGCTTTTGGAGTCCTGTCTTTTGGCTCTCCTGCCCTCACTGGCTCTTGCTCGCCCTCGCGTCTGTCCTGCCTCGCTGTGTGCCCGACCGACGCCCTGCCCGCTCCGCCCCTGCCTGAGGCACCTGTGATGCAGCGGCCCGAGCCAGCCCGCCGCCCATCCTCGTCGCGACTGCCCGAGATCCTGGCCCTCCTGCTCACGCTCCTGGCCCTCCTGCCCACGCTCCTGGCCCTCCTGCCCACGCTCCTGGCCCTCCTGCCCCAGCTCCTGCCCCTCCTGCCCGAGCTCCTGGCCCTCCTGCCCCAGCTCCTGCCCCTCCCGCCCGAGCTCCTGCCCCTCCTGCCCGAGCTCCTGGCCCTCCTGCCCACGCTCCTGGCCCTCCTGCCCCAGCTCCTGCCCCTCCTGCCCCAGCTCCTGCCCCTCCTGCCCGAGCTCCTGGCCCTCCTGCCCACGCTCCTGCCCCTCCTGCCCCAGCTCCTGCCCCTCCTGCCCGGGCTCCTGGCCCTCCTGCCCCAGCTCCTGGCCCTCCTGCCCCAGCTCCTGCCCCTCCCGCCCAGGTTCCTGGCCCGCCTCCCCGAGCTCCCCTCACGCCTGCCCGGCGGGCAGCGGGCACAGCCCCGCCTCGGCACAGCGACGGCACGCCCCGACCTGCGCTGGTAACGCCCTCTTTTCCCTCTGTCTCACCTCCATCTATCTCTCCGTCTCTCTATTTTCCCTGCCCTTGCTCTGTCTTCTCTAGCCCTCCTTAGTAGGGTAGATCCTTGTCATTTAAGGGGTTTTTTTGTTACCGATGAAAAGTTGTCATATACAATGTTTGCCTCCTTTGCCTTACTTTCGTTCCTGACCATTTATTTATAAAATAACTCCTTACAGTTCCCTGCGGTGGAACATGACACATACTCGGTGTATAAACTGGTTGAAGTCGGCAGGTAGGGGCCAATCAACACTGGGGGCCAGGCTGGGCATCAGAATGAGAGACCTTATATCGTACAGCATTTGTTTCTCTTAGGCGTTATTCTCCTCTTCCCCTTCTTTTCATTGTAATTATAGATATTGTGATTACTGTTACATTTTTTCATTTACTTATCAGTTCTTATCTCAATCCATAAGTTTTAATTTTATTTCAATTCTTCTCCACACTGGGTGCCAAAAAATACTGTCATGTTGTAGCTCCAGCCAGCAACCTGGCTTAAGATCAAGATAACAAAAAATTTAAATAGCATCAAAATAATACCAATGATAATCATAGAATCACAGAATCTTTTAGGTTGCAAAACCTGTAAGACCTTGAGTCCAACCTTTGATCAGCCATCCTGTCAACTAGACAGCAGTACTAAGTGCACATTCAGTCATTTCTTGAACACCTGCAGGGCTGGTGACTCCAGCACCTCTCTGAGTAGCCTGTTTCAATACTTGAGAACCGCTTATATAATTAAATTATTCTTGATGTGTATGTTGAATCTCCAATGGTACAGCTTCAGGCCACGTCCTCCCTGTCACTGGCTGCCTGAGAGAAGAGACTAATCTCCCCACTGCTACACTCTCTACACAGGTCTCTCCTGAGCCTCAAAATAAAACCCAGCTCCCTCAGCTGCTCCTCACAGGATTTGTGCTCCAGACCCTGCCCCAGCTCCACTGCCCTTCTCTGCACTCTCTCCAGCTCCTCAGTGTCTCTCTTGCAGTGAGGGCCCAGCACTGGACACAGCACTGGAGCTGTGGCCTCAGCAGTGCCCAGTACAGGGGACAATCCCTGCCCTGGCCCTGCTGCCCACACCATGGCTGATCCAAATGCCTTTGGCCTTCTTGGCCACCTGGGCACAGCCTGGCTCATGTTCAGCTGCTGTCACCAGCACGCCCAGGTCCTTTCCAGCCTCTCTGCCCCAGCCTGTGGCACTGCCTGGGGTTGCTGTGACCCAGGGGCAGGACCCAGCACTGGACCTTGTTGAACCTCACACCACTGGCCTCAGCCCATGATCCAGCCTGCCCAGATCCCTCTGCAGAGCCTCCCTGCCCTCCAGCTTGGTGTGGCCTGCAAACTTTCTGAGGGTGCACACAACCCCCTCATCCAGATAATAAGAAGGACTGATCCCAGACCTGAGGTTTGGGAAACCCCAGTAGTGACTGGCCACCAATAATAGGTAAGGCCGTTCACCACCACTCTGGAAATGGGCATTATGCCAGTTAAAGCAGTGAAGAGTGCACATCTCCAAGCAATGACCAGCCAGTCTCTTCAGGATAACACCATGGGAGACAGTCTCAAAAGCTTTGCCAAAGTCCAGGTAAACACCTCCACACCCTTTCCATCATCTACTAAGCAGGTCACTTGATCATAAATGGAGATCAGGTTGGTAGGCAGGACTATTCAAAAACCCATGTTGGCTGGGCCTGATCCCCTGGTTCTCCTGTATATGCTATGTGATTGCACTCAAGATGATCTGTTCCATAATCTTCTCTAGCAGCAAGGTCAGGCTGACAGGCCTGTATTTCCCTGGATCCTCCTTCTTACACTACTTGTAGATATGACCATTGGCCAGCCTCCAGGTACCTGGGACCTCCTTGGTTTACCAGGACTGACCAAAGGTAAGGAGCAGCTTGGCGAGCTCTTCTGTTACCTCCCTCGGTACCCTTGGATAAATCCCACTTAAATCCCATTTATACACTTATGAATGTCTAAATGGCTCAGCAGGTCAAGAAATACTTCCTCCAGGAATCTGGAGAATGCAATCTGCTCCCTGTCCCTGTGTATAAGCTCAGCCTTTTCCTCATCCTTGGTGACTGTGTTCCCCCTTCATCCAATAATGACTAGAGATACACTTACAGACTTACCTGCCACTTGTTCTGAAGGTCATAAACCTTGGGTTTTTTCCTGAGTTTGTTCAAAATATATTCAGCTGGTCTTATTCTGTGACAGCTTGTCTTTTGCCATATAATAATAATTAATAATTAAGAGGGAGAGGGAGAGGGAGAGAGTAATGACACCCATAAGAAATAAGTGATGTACAGTACAGTTGCTCACCACCAGCTGTCTGATGACCAGCCCAATCCCCAGGGCAATCAGTAGCTCCCAGCCTAGTGTCTCCAATACATGTACTGGGAATTACACTCCCTTTGGCCAGTTTAGGTCAGCACTTCTGGCCATGCTCCTTCCCAGAATCTTGTGCTCCTGTTCACTGACAGAATGGCAAACTGAAAAGTCCTTCCTTTAGGGTAAGCACTAATTAAAACAACTAAACCATCAGTGTGTTATCAATATTATTCTCATTCTAAGTTCAAAATGCAGCACTGTATCACCTACTAGGAAGAAAATTAACTCTGTCCTAGGCAAAATCAGGACTTGGGAGTACTCTAGGTGAGAAACTTGAATGGTGTCATGTTATTCCTACAAAAAAAGGTGTGTAAAGGTCCATATAGAGTCATGTCAGTTGTAGCAAGGCCTGTAATCTACAGTCCAGCAAACTTTTTACTAAGTAATACAGCACTGCACCTCTAGGATTGTATGTTTTGAGACGTGAAACTTTGAAATTCAAGTTAATTACTTTAATTTTTATCATTCAAATACTATCTGTAAATTGTGATTGTGTATAAATTTATATAAATAAATTAGTCATGTATTAATTACAAGGTTTCTGCAAATTATAGTGCTGAGAATGGGATCAAGACTGATCAAAAAGTCAAAATTCTCAAGGGGTTTTGGATCCAAAACTTAATTCACCACTCAGCTCATTAATTCACATGGCAAATCAAAGGCCACTAACACTTGGATACTGGGTTTTTTTCAGCTCTATAAGCATAGAAATTTAGAAAATAAATTATTATGCAGTGTTTAAATGTTTCATACCACAGTGGTTGCAGCTAAACATCTTGAAAGGACATGGTGCTCACAGAGTAGGGGCATTATCTTGGGTCATCCCTGGGGATAGAGCAACATCTTGTGTCTGGCTGGAAGTCAATATTTATTTCATACATCACTGGTAATCAGGGGCCACTGGACTAAGTCCCAGGCTGCAAACAGTTACTAATATTAGCTTTTCCTGACTTACAGGTATACAGGGACTACACTCTAGGTCAGAGTGGTCTGCCCAATGATCAGGAATTTGCTCCTCCTCATAATAGCATTGTTTTTTTCTGCAGGAACCTCTCCTGATGGCCTTCTAAATATCTGGATCTTAAGTCTACAGATTCACTCCCAGTCTTACTTGAGTTGCTCTGTTTCTTAATTCATTTAATTTACATGATTTGCATGGCACAAAGAAACCATAATCTCTGCAAATCCCTTTTGATCACTCAAATGTGCCTAAGAAATGCCAAGGATTAGATTGGTTCTCAGTCTTCCTGATGAGTGTTAACACCAACACAGAAAATCTATTCCCACAGTACTGTAGCAGAAATAAAATGTTTTTAAATGAACTTATCATTAACTCCCACTAGATATTTACTCATAAAAAAAGTCCCTGATTCAAGAACATCTTTGAAGCTGCCTCTTAAAAAGAGGAAGCACATGAAGATCCAGAGCATTTCCTAGTACAACTATGAAATCTGAATCACAAATTGCCTCTTTACAAGGGCTGTGATACTGTTTCTATTGAAGTGTGTTTTACTGTTGGAATGTAACCAGGATTTGATGGAAAGCATTTCTATAAACTTTCAAAATTGTTGTGTGGAAAGCCTTGGAGGAAAGGCTAAAGGGAAGATCAAAAGAGCGACAAATAAGTTTGTGGAAGTGATTACATCAGCTGATGCCTGTGACAAGGAGAGACCCAGAAGGGTCAGATCATAGACAGATACTTTTTACAGAATTGCTGGGAGCCATCTGCACAAGCAGAATCAGGCTAGAGCATCTTTCTGAAAAGGCTCATTGAAAACATTATAAGAGACACCATTAGTGTAAAGTCTAGAAATTTTTTCCTGATCTCAGTCAGCTCACACATGGTGATGTCTAGACAGTATTAGAAGAAAACCAAGAGGCCTTGAGGGTACAAAATTTTTCTGTATTCACTGACATCTGCTTCATGCCTCTGTATAGCATTTGGTTCCTAGCTTCTGCCTCTAGAGGCAAGAGTGACCAATCAGTCACCTCCTGGCACTACTTTTGTAATGACTCAAAGCTATGCTCAACAGCCATCTCTAGTTTTTTACCATATTCTGACTGATTGGTTTATAGTGGGCTTGAAACATTAGTGCTTTGATTCAGATGGCTCAAATAAAAAATTTACATTTTCCTTTTTCATGCTAAAACAGCCCAAACTCAAATGAACAAACAATCCAGAAAATAACTAGAGATGCACCTCATCAGTGTTAAATGATAACTCACAAAGCGTGGCAAGCAAGCCAGCCTCTGGGTGAATCTCTGCAAAAGTGGAAGGGTGGCAGGAAAATAAACCTAACCTCTACCACAGAAAGTCTTTCACACTGTCATTCAAAGCCATTTTTTTCCCATCCATATCAATAATCAGTTGAGGAATAAATTAGGCTGTAACTCTTTTTCTGAGAAATCTGAAAAAGCAATTATTGTCTTCAGATCAGTATGTACCCTGAAATAAAACCAAGTAAATGTGATGTAGTTCATACACATTAATAAAAGTGCAATACAGTATCCCAGACTGACTGGGCTGAATGTTCTTAACTTCCATGCTTTTTATGGTCTCTTCCACCTTCATAGGGAAATTTTGTTTTTTTCATTCAGGTTTTTGGTTGGATTTTTTTCAGAAAAGAATTTTAGTTTTAATAAAGTTGCTTTTGACTAAAGTTTTCTACTGCAGTGTGTTTTTTAATCCCATGCTGGAATTGGAAGGCAGTATTGTGAAACCTCTGCTGGAAATGCCAGGTGACAAACTTCCCCTACCCCAGCCCATGCACCCATCGTGCACCCACCCACACAACATGTTTGGCTCACTGGTGACTTTGCCCAAGAGGAGGAGCAACTCTCATATACAGCAGCACTTGCACATGGCTGAAGCGTTACTGTGCTAAGGAAAGTGCGAGGACATTGTAAACTATAAGAAAAGGAATAGCAGTTGAAATTTGGAACCAAACCAGAGAAAATGAAGGGTAACAAGGAAAGCACTGATCCCTCACTTTGTCTCCTGACCTGTATCGTGACTGTTTACACTGTCTCTTTCCTGGCAACATAGCATGAGATAACATTTTTCCTTCATGGTGTGGCTTTGGGTTGGCCAGGTGACAGACTACCAGGGACTAGTCCCTTGGGGCTTTAGACACACCAGTCAGGATATTGTACTTCAGTGTGGATGATCTTCAGAGTAAAAGCACGGCAGCAAAGGACACTTCACTGAAAAGGGACAAACCAAAATTAGAATGATAGTTGAAGGAATCTTCAATTAATTACAAAACTGGATGGGCAACTTAATGCCACAGCTTTTAACTTAATGAATTACTTTCCTATACTTAGCTACTATGGGCATGCCAAAGCCATACCAGCTGATACAAGATCAAAACTGTAGCAAACAGCTGATCCCTATGCAGTGTCTCTATAGCTTCAACTTGACATTTTGCAGTTTTTAGATAACAACTGTCCAAGTGTGAATAGATCCTGTCTCAAAGTTTACAGCCAGCCATGCAGAACGTGAGCAAGTGGTTTTTAAGCAATGACTACTACTTTGTATGATCCATTTATTCTTTGTGAGAATGAAATCAGAAAAGGTGGCGTTTGTACGAGGCAGATGCAGCATATCTGTCATAGCAGCTTGGCAGAGTGGTGGCTTGCTCATGTCAAGTCTTCCCTCAGGGTAAGAGGCTGGTTTGGCGGCAATGCTCAGACAAAGCTGCATGTAGTGAGGAGTTGATTAATAAGGTACCTTGCTGAAAGTGACAGCTCTGCTGCAAAATCTCATCCACATATAATCCCACCCTACAGAAAGAAATTTGATTTAGGAGGGCCAGTCTTATCCACTCATCCATGATTTTAGCACCCTAGGGCTCAGTTATTCATTGAGAGCAGCAGCAAAGTACAGGGAAACAAAATAGTTCACACATTCAAAAAATATCCAAGGCTAAAGAGGGACTAAATACATTTAGGCTCATCAAGTCTCATGCTTGTTGGCAAGCTACTCATAGGAACAAAGTAGGTTAACTACTTCCAAAGGAAAGCAAACAGTTTCATTTCCCTGTTCCCTACTCAGAGGATCCAAACTTACCTTGTTTCCCACTACATGCAATCCACCCATCTTCCTGTAGAAATAGCTACTCCCCTACAGGCACATCTACACATCTGTAAACACACCAGCCTGTCTGTAGGTATTACTCCCAAATGTTTGAGTTCAATATATGCAGTGCTGTTTGCTCCCAAACTCAATTCCCACTGAGGATATAGATCTCAGCATTGTACCAAGAAAGAAATATTGTACTACTGGTGATGGAGAATGCAGAACTCAGAAAATCAATGCAGAATTACACCCTGAAAGTGGCTATGCCACCCCAATTATGGTGTCACCTGACTCTTGATACATAGCCCACATGATTCAGCAAATTAAGAACAGTGGATGAGCCATTTCATGAAGAAATACAGAACAACAGAGAATTTGGAAAAATAAGTGAAAGTAAACATAGAAAAGCTCATTCTCAACAGCTTTTTTATGCACACTACTAACTAGAAAGGTTTTCCAAAGCTCTGTCGTTCATTTAGAAACTCCCTGCTTGCTTTAACTACTCTACCAAATACAGTAAAAAAAAAAAAATCTTTCAATTCTGCTTTTAACACTGCTGTGGTTTTTGGGTTGCTGCACTAGGGTTAAGGGCAATCCTCTCTCAAAACTTCATGCCACTTTACTGCACTGAATTAGTAATGCATTTACTGAAAATTACCATGAGTCAGAGTAGTTCTTAAATACAATGCATTACAATAAAGCTTAATTTACTGGTACTTACAGCTGTGTTTTCTTATGCTTTCTCAGGTACAATGGAATAATTGGTGCTTCCAAAATGAAAAGTGAGTTTAACCAAAAAAAGTTTGAATCACAGCTGTTGTTTCTACTTACCATATATTTAACCTTGACATTTTGAACCAAATTCCTGGAAAGACTCAGTAAAACATTACATTACTTTCCTGGAATTAAAAAGAAAACGTGTGTACCTGGGGCTTAATCTTAACCTCTAGCATTCAGCTCTGAATACTGCAACAACAATGGAAAATGTCATTAGAAGCTGAAAATCAATGAAGCTCTAAAAAGTAGTAATAGTAGTTTACAGTACAAAAAAATAAAAGCTAGTTGATTAAAATTATCTAAAAGTTAATTGCTCATTGTGTGCCTACTAAGATACAGCTAGAAAAGCTGGGAAAAAAGAAAGTATATACAAAGATAATAATGATGCCATTAGCATATGCCTTGGCAGTTTTCAATCTGGCCTAGATGAATTCAGTTTGTGTAATCACACTTCTTGCAAGGCTTTATTTGGCTCTCTCTTTGCTCTTTTCTGCAGTAATTGACCATTTCAAGTTAATTTGAGAGTAGAGAAAGATTTCTGAAATTATTGACTTCAAGTTTATTCGGTGAAAAAAAGTACCTACACAAAAAGTAAAAATCCAAGTCTGCATTTCAGGGTGGAAAAGGTTGTAAAACAAGCAGTGGCACGCAGTTGGCAGACGCTGATGGCCACTCAACTAAGTACTGCCTGACTCATCAGAACACCTTCCGCATCATCCACACATGCACTTCAGCAAGTGCTGGCTTTTCCTGGTGAAGAAATCACAGCTGTGATGGGAAGCAGGCACCAGAAAAAAAAGTGTAAGGAAAATGGAATGGACATTTAAGGAACTAGGCTCTGCTATTTTGTTCTTTCTATAAACAAAAATACTCCTTTATTGTGGAAAATACCATCCTTTAATTTAAAATTATTGACGTAGTCATTAATTTGCAGCAAATTCTACAACAGAAAACCATTTCAATGACTTTTTATTGGTTTTAGGATGACACAAAACAGAGAAGCAACAGTATCTCTCTTAGAGAGATTACTTATAGCTACACTTCAAGGTTGAATTAAGTCAATTATATTGGTGTGCTTTAAACAGAAATCAAATTACACATTATTTTTGATGCAGAAGTTGTCATTAATATTTCTTTGCAAATGTCTTGGAAGCAATTGTTTTTTCCCATTATGTTTCTAGGTGATACCAGCAATACAAATACACCTGAAATAATGCCAAAAAATGTAACAGCATTCAGAGTGCAACCTTCCCATTTCATAGAAATTTTTGAGTGCAACAATTAAGGGATTGCCCTTAACCCTAGTGCAGCAACCCTATTTGCCAAGTGGCCCATCCATCAGATTCATGTTTCTTGAATTTAGAGACAAGACTGTCAAGCAGGGCCGTATCCAAGGCTTTGCACAAGTCTAGGTAGCTGATGTCACTCACTCTTCCCTTATCCATTGATCCCTGATGTAACTGTCATACAAGGCCACCAGATTTGTCAGGCATGATTTGCCTTAAGTGAAACCATGTTGGCTGTCACAAATCACCTTCACGTTGTCTGTGTACCTCAGCAGAGTTTCCAGGAGAATCTGCCCTGTGATCTTTCCAGGCACAGAGGTGAGACTGACTGGGCTGCAGTTTTTTCTTGGTTTATTGTTGGTTTAGTATATTTACTCCATTTCCACATGTTTGGTTAGTTGGTTGGGGGTTTTTTGTTTTAGTTTGTCTTTTCATAGCTGTTACCCCTAAGTGGAAAAATATTTGAAAGAAAAAAGTTTAGGATTACATTAAACATCTTAGTAGTAGGAGGAACCTATTACTCTAGTCTGTAGTGTTTTTTTCTCTAAACCACAGAGCAATTCACAGAAGAATATAAGTTTTCTATACAGAGAACAGTTTGCTGTATATCTGTATTTTTTGCAAAAGACATTATACCTTCACTTTTAAAAATATCTACGTCGTAACATTTGGTCTAAAAAAACCACACAAGTAAGATGTATACTGCAGATATACTTTTATAAAATAAACAATAAGATTTGAACTTCACTGGTGTTATCACACTTTCCGCTTCAATTGGAACTGTACAGATTTGCTGCTTTATTCTCCCAGTTGGATTTTTTTTTCCTTCTTGTTTAACTTATTTCACTGCATGAAAGAGGTGTTTTGATTAACTGTGTGAAATCTAACTAGGTCAGGATGTATTGAATCTCAGATAATAGTACTTTGATCAACCTAATGACTCTTTTCTTGTATGTTGGAAAAACAAAACTTGGTGTAGAAATGTGCAACATTTTTTTATGGCTTTTAGAAGCCCTTAAGTTTCCTGTAACTGTCTGGTACAAAAGCACCCCCATATGTCACACAGAAAGGAACTCTTTGGCTTCTAGAATCAGAAGTAGGATAAAATATCTTGATTTTATCTATTTTAATTATACCTTTTCTTTCTTGTTCACAATGTGACACCATCCTTAGCTCCACAAGAACAAAACTTGAACAGATAGGCTTTACTCCAGGTCCCAGAAAATTCTTATTCTTGGAATCACAATTTTCATTTTAAATTTACTTATAGTTGAAACATCTAGCTACAGTGTAAAATAAAATGAAAATGCAGTGGGTAGTCTGTCTTCTGTTTTGTTGTTGCCTTACAAATATGCTCTTATTTTTAAAGGGCACTACCTAAGGAAATTCTGTCATTAAACAGCACCACCTGAATCTAGAACTTCACGCTGCTGTGTTTTTGTTAACATCTGTTTCTGGAAAATATTGACACACTAATGTTTCAAAAATGACATATTTTTTCCAGTATTTTTACAGCACTCCTTGAGTATACTGATAGTCTCAGAAGCAGAACATATAAGATTCACTAATGTAGATGAATTTTTAAAAAATCAGTCTTGAGTATGCATAAAAAATTCTTCCTAGTATTTGTTTAGCTTTAAAATTCTATTCAAGTACAATGCTGCTAGCAATTTTCTCATTTGTTAGTAATTTGTTAGTAATAAGAATAAGATACTACTGATGAACATACCATTGTATGTTTCTATACTAAGGTAGGCCTTCATATGAATACTGTAACCACTAGCCATAAAACTCAGTGTTTGATTCAAATTTTAAGCTGGACTTTGTTTTTACACATGCATCATAACGTGCAGGGGCAGCTGCAGAATTTGACACTGTGGAACTCTAAGAAGGAAAATGTCTTTATTGGTTTAATCTTTTTTATTTTCAGTTAACCACAGCTCAAAGGACCTGGACTATAAAACCATCTTCTTGATGAAGCCAGAGCCTAAAGATCAGAAGATAATTTGAACAGTTTCCAAGTAACTTCATAGGTGCCCAACTTTAGACAGCATTTTTAAATGGCAGACAAATGAGAAATTACTTAAAATTAATTTTTAAATTTTAAAAAAAAAATTGCAAATATAATCTAACTCCTTAATGATGACTGTAACAGATCATTGGGACATAAGAAAAGTGGTTCATTTGTCATGAGCTTTAAATTGAATGTCCTTCTAGAAGATATTATCAAATTTGATAGTTTTCAAATTCATGGCATGGTAAATTATAACATTCTCTGCAGGAACTGCTGAGTAAAATTTTATAATTTAAGAAAGCATTATGCAGTAATTCAGAAGACATTGATCATAGTCCATTCAAAATTTGTATTTTAGGACTGTGTTTTCTAACTGTATCATCATATGGACATATGGCTCATATGGAGCAGAACTCTTTAACCAGTTATTACTACAATTTATACATAATTTTATACATTATAGTGCCATCTTCATGCTTACTTAGGTTGCTGAGAGTACTTTTCATTCTAGAGAAGTTACATGCCCAAATTCTGTGTGTTTAACCTTCTTTTACAAAGGCAATCCCTGAAGTCTAATATTAATCGAATAACACTTCCTTTAAGTAGGAAAAACAGTAACCACAATATTGTAGATGACATTCAATTATATACATTACAAATCAGGTTTTTTTCTCCCACTAATTATAATCATATGATTCTGCTTTGATTTGCCTTCAAATGTATTTAAATGCTATTTAAATATTTTTCCTATCTGCTGCACAAGTCTTCAGATGTATAACGCTCTGATTATTTACTTGCAATATTCATAATAATTTGTTATGTCCTCATACTTAGATCAATTATCTGTCTTTAATATATTGCTACCTTCTAGCTTGATGTTCTAAGGAAAATGAAGCTTATAAAGTTGTTTGCCAGTCCTCCCCAACAGCTTTTTAATCTGTTGGCCAATTTAATTCAAATTTGAGAGTGAGAGGTGAAGTCTCAGTGACATTATGTTCATTCAAGATTTGTGAAGGTTGGTGATCTGTGGGAAGGAAAGGGACCCTTCAAGGTACTGAACAAGAAATTAAGTAGGGGATGCAGAGAGGATAAAGGAGAGCTGAAACACAAAAGCTGGAGGTGATATGAGAAGAGCTGACACCCTTGGAAGAGGGAAATCAGAGCAAAAAGCAAAACTCTGAGGAAAAAAGTTCATTCTGGCCAAATGTTCATTCATTGAATTGATTTGCATGATATTCTATGATATCCAGTAGCTTCATTTACGTGAAAAGAGAAAGAGAAATTATCCAGTCTGGCCTGACAAAGCTTTTAATCCTGAACAGTCCTGAGTGCCTCATCTGTCAGTTGAGCAAATCTTAGAAACAGAATCTGACTTTATTTTATTTGTAATAGTCATCTCTGTGATTCTCTACTGCATTTAGAGTAAGCAACTGCTTTTAAACTACAGGTCATAACTTTATTGTGAGTAATTGCATTAAGACTTTCCAAAAACACATCTACAATAGAAACATTGAGGTTTAATTTGCGTAAGCTGCAGCATTCCCTTCAGAAAAGGAAATGCTTTAATTTTTAACATAAAGTTGTTCTATTTATATTATAAACCAAAGGCACTTACAATAATGCGGGGAAGCAGGAATATTACCCAAACCGCTCTGACATGAATGAGTTCAAAGTCTTTGCAAATTGTTTTTATTTCATCAAGTAAAATCATTTCATCTTATACCCCAGTAGAATCTGGCACACACATATACATTACTAATTTACAGCAGAAACCAGGTCTCCTCTCAGTAGTGGGTATGAATGAATCAAGGCCAGAGCAGGCATTTTCCTAGTACTGTGAAGGAAAGAAAGTGCTAACTACATCAAAGTTGGCCTGACTGCAAGTAAAACACCAACCAAGGAGAAAAAGCACAAACATATTTTCACTTTGAGATTGTGAAAAATGGTTCTACCTTCCCTGAAGAGAACAGGATAATACTGCTTATACCTGCTGAGCAGCTCTGCTTCTTTCACCAGGCTTCAAGCAGAAGAAACTGAATGACAGTCAGCTCCTTTCCATCTGCTTTCCCATGTGCACACTTGACTTACTGCTGGTTTGCATTTTTGAGAGGCCTTTTCTCCTATTCTCTGGAAGGCACAGTTTCCTTGGTCTTGGGCTGTAAAGCTGCACTCAGAAAGAGAGTAACCAACTTTTTTTCTCTGTACAGCAAATGGGTGCTATAGAGTGGCTGCCAGTAGATGAAAACTCAAGTGGCACAAATAATAGCCATTATGTTTGTGACTCTAAACGGCTAAAACAGGCATTACCTTGCCTATCTGATCTACACCTCTCCCATGAAGAGATTTAAACCAGCTGGGCTTGAGCTGGGCCACATCAACGGTGACCTTTGCTCAAGGTGCCTTTTTCCAAAACTTTTTTTCCCTCTGATCAGAATTCAAACCAC
This sequence comes from Passer domesticus, assembly GCF_036417665.1. Taxonomy (NCBI): domain Eukaryota; kingdom Metazoa; phylum Chordata; class Aves; order Passeriformes; family Passeridae; genus Passer; species Passer domesticus. The sequence goes on from NC_087512.1 coordinate 21,551,494, forward strand.
GAATTGCTTAGTTCACATCCAGAGGCATATACATGAGGATGGAACATTGTAAAAATCTGAGTAACCCTGGCAGGTCTGAAATCTTTGGCCAGAAGATAATCTAAATCAGTCTCTGGAAGTGTTCATCAGTAATTTCAGCGACAGCCTCATCCCAAAGGCATTTGCTAGTTTTATGCACTTTTTGCTGGCTTCCAGCACAAGCTGCTAGATGTAATTCCCCTTCACCTCTCTAGGCCTGCCTCTAACCAGAGCTGAAGGCATTTTTAATTTATTTTTAGGGACTCATCAAATGTCTGTTTCTTCTTATTTCTGTCCTGTAATCTATCCAAGATTTTCATTCTCATCCCTAATCAGGATGGATCACACCCATTCAAATTAAGTCCTTGCTCTACAAAGGATTCAGCTGTCTTTGGAAAGAGCTTAACAGTCACCTTGTGTCTACCCAGAGCTACTGGCAAAGCTGTCTTTCTCAAATACACACTTAGGCAGAGCCTCGCTCTGTTTCTCTCTGTTTGGTGGCAGAACAGCAGCAAGCATCCATAGAGGTCTCTAAGAAGGACCCTGTTATATCCTGGCAGAACAACATCCACCTTTTTTTTTTCCAGTGCTTATATGTGTTTTCAAGTTTAACAATATTTTTTAGTCTATTCCTAACTATTCTGCTTCTCAGTTTCTGCCTGCTTACTCTTTACAGTCTCTCCAAGACATTTAGGTGACTTAATTTTGATGTCAAGCAGATTTTTTATATTGTTTAAACACTTTGGAGAAATAAAAAAGAAAATAATATAAAATTATCCAGAATATAAAATACCATCTGTTAATTCTAGTGATTTACCTTGGAGTAAGGTACTTCAGGGCAACCTAGTAACTGAGCATATAAATCACAGTATGTGCATTAGCTTCAGCTCCTTTAGAAACTAAGAATCATAACTTTTTAAAATGCTGTCTGTACTTTGTTTGTGACTAATGTAACCCAATCTATCCAATAATGATAGGCTGGAATCCACATCACATAGAAACAAAATTCTAAAAAGCATTTAAATCTTCATTATTCTGAGCTCACAGTATGATTCAAAGAATGAATTAGAAACCCTGCAGATGGATGCATAAGAGGGCATAATCTTCCCTAGACTGTGCAGTGTCTTAAACCAGTGGTGAAAGGAAATGATTGACTGTGTGCAAGATCAGTGAAGGAGTTGTGAGGGCATAAGTCTGACCTGAAAATTTCTATGAAAAAATCTGCTTCCCTTAGGGACATACTAAAAAAAAAACAAAAAGAAAGTCATGGTCTGCAAAAGGAATTGTTAAAGGTCATCCAACTTTCAACTATAAAAAAGCAGTTATTAATTAAAAGCCAGTAGTGTTCACATACCCTGAAAAATAATCAGCCAGTTCTGTTTAATTATAGCTCTGGACAAGAAGAAATATGTTCCACACCACATATAGCTACCAAATTAGGTGCTTGCTGATATTTATCCTTCCCTGTGGTTTTTTTCATGAGTAGTGCAGGGGGTCACAGCCCTGACTCTTCTCCCATTTTTTCCTCATCCCATGATGAGAAGTCTGAGATTCATATACCTGGATTTCATTGCATGGAGAGGGGGGAGATGTATATTTTGCCTCTAGGTTCTTACAGACAGGAAGCAATCAGAGTGGTAATAAAATACTAGTCTGGTTCACTAGATGGCAATCAGGAGTAGTTTTGCTTTGAGCTAAACAAAATTTTGGGACAATTGTTATGATTATTGTACTGTTTTGTAATCCCAGTCAAACCCATAGAAGCTCTACAATTGAATTCTCAAGCCCTCCATTAAGAGTTTGCATAGCTTTAACATAGCAAAATTAAACAGCATTTAGGCACAAACAATAGAACAGAGAAAATTGTTTAAGGAAACAAAAAATAAAGTTAGTTGTGTCATATTGTGAATTAGCTTAAAAATAGGACCTTTCCAAGAGGTGTTGGCTGAAGCTGGTATCACTCTGTGAGCCCCCACCAGATGATATAGGACTTCTGCACCAGGATGGCTTAAAAACAGAACCACACATTGGTGAGTTTGGAAGTCATCCTGTCCTTCTTTACTGCCCAAACAGAGTCCCCTACAACATAGTACTCAGGAAGTCCACATGGCTTTTTAATATCTCCAGGGAAATAGACTCCAGAACATCTCTGGGTGGCCTGTTCCCATGCTCTGTCACTCCCACAGTAAAGCTCTTCCTCATGTTTGGGTGGAATTCCCTGTGTTTCAGTTTGTGCCTGTGGCCAAACCTAATAAGGGGACAGGAACACCTCCCTCCACCTGCTGGCAGTGCTCTTCCCAATGCCCCCAGGATACTACTGGCCTTCTTGTCCCCCAGGACACGCTGCTGGCTCATGGACAGCTTGCTGTCCACCAGGACTCCCAGTTCCTTCTCCACAGAGCTGCTCTCCAGCAGGTCAGCCCCAGCCTGTGCTGGTGCCTGGGGTTGTTCCTCCCCAGGTGCAGGACCCTGCATTTGCCTTTGTTGACTAGTTTGATTTGTCTGAACCATATTGGTGTAAAGCCTCAGATCAGACAGTGTTTGATGACCCTTGCAGAAGACCCTCAGAATTTGGGACTGTAGCACTTTGGGGCAGATACTTATTTTCTTATTACCTACATGTAAATCAGAAGACAGAGTCTAGTGTTCTAAAGAACAACTGCAAATTCACCAAGAGTCAATACTTTGAAAAATTCTCAGGTTTCTCTTTCATTCCTTTTAAATTTTAATGAGTTCAAATTTATTTTGATAATATTCTTTGCTTAATACAAGTTATTTGCAAGAATATACTAAATGTTTTCCAGAATTTAAAGGCAGACTTCACTACGTCAAACCAGGAATTCTGAAGTATTAATCAAAATTATACACACTTTTCTAAGTTTCAAAAGCAGACCAAATTTACTAAGAAGGTGTTTTCTGATGCAATTTACTAACTCATTTTCCATCCCTCCCTTATGTCAGCTTTTCATTGAAGTATACAAATAAGTCCATTAAAAGAATTCTGATCTGAAGACATTTAAATAAATTAACCAGTCTTTAAGTCTTTAGCTTGTAATATTAATTTATCAAGAGAAAAACTGTTATGTCAAACCTAAGCTCTGATTTTAAAAAATTAACATCAGCATAAGTGCAGCCACAATGCTGTTTCCAGGTCAAATCATGAGCAGGATTCTTAAGCAAACTCAGCCCTGACAAAACAGTATTAATTATATCTATGGCATATATGACTTTATGAAACATTCAGATTCTGGTTTTCCTTGCCCTCTACATTGTGTTATTATCTGAATGGACTTTTTCACTCCCATGCTGCAAAACCCTCCAAGATAAACTGAACTCAGAAATCACCATACATAAAATTTCAGAGGGACAATCCCCAAATATGAATCATACATAGTGTAAAAAATTCTTTTTTTCTTTAGAATGATGAATCTAAAAACCCAGCATTTTAATCAGATTCACAACCCCTGCACACAGCACAGCACAGACTGTGCCAGTGCTTCCAGCTAACTGGGTCTTTTTGTGGACAATTTTTCAGGAAGTCAACACTAATGCTCTTAAGTGCAAATGCTGGCCCAGAAATTTCTGTAGTCCAAGAGTTTTCACTAGATATAAAAAGAAAGAATGTCTGATCAAGGATCCATTACAATTTGCATTCTGCTTTTGTTTTTTGTTTAGGTAAAAAACCCTTCTCATCTCATATCGAGGGATTCTAAGGCACCAGAGATGCCAATGAACTTCCCTTATTCACAAATAAAGTATCACAGTGACTTTCAATGAAATCCAAAAATGGAAGGCATGAAAGAATGTGGAAGAATGAATGAGTCTTTAGTCCCCTTGGTCATTTGGATGGGAGAGAATCATAGAATGACTTGGGTTGGAGGGACCTTGAAGATCATCTCGTTCCAACCCACCTGCCATGAGTAGGGACACCTTCCACTGGACCATGCTGCTCATAGTCCTATCCAACCTGGCCCTGAACATTTCCAGGGATGAGACACCCACAACTATATCATGACTGGCAGACCCCTGCCAGGGAATAATGTGTATTGACTTCATGATTTCAGAAGGCTGAAGAAGTGCTTTGTTAAGCTATACTATGCTATTCTACATACTACACTGATACTATACTATACTAAAGGAAAACCCATGACCCCTTACAGACAATCACGACACAGCTTTGACCCAATCGGTCAATCAATCCAAAACACCATCACCAGTGTGCAATTTGATAAACAATTTCCATAACACATTCCACATGTGCCAAACAGCAGATGCAGCAAGTGAAGATAAGAAATATTTTTCTTCTTTGTCTGAGCTTTCTCACAAGCTTCCCACAAAAACCCTAGGAGAGAGAATTATGTCTCTCTCTGTTCAAAGACTATGTGAATACCACACAACTATTTTGAGCAACCTGTTCCAGTATCTTACCACCCTCACAGTAACACAGTTTTTCCTACTCTCATTTTGGATCTATTGCCCCTTGTTCTGTCAACATGCTCTTTTGAATAGTCCTGTCCCATCTTTTTTGTAAGTTCACCTCAAGTGCTGGAAGGCCCCAGTTGAGTTACCCAACCCAACTGGGTGACCTAATGTTCAGGCTGAACAATCGCAATTCTCTCAGCCTTTCCTCACAGGAGAGATTCTACATCCTTCTAATCATCTTAGTGGCCTCCTTTATACTTGCTTCAAGAGCATGTTCTTCCTGTGCTGGGGCCCCAGAGCTGCTGCAGCCCTGCAGGTGGGGTCTCAGCAGAGCAGAGCAGAGGGGCAGAATCCCCTCCCTGGCCCTGCTGCCCACCCTGCTCCGGATGCAGCCCAGGACACGTGTGGCTCTCTGGACTGGGAGTGCCCATGGCTGGGTCATGTCCAGCCCCTAAGCCATCAGCACTCCCAAGGCCTTCTCCCAGGGCTTCTGTGATCTGTCTGCTGTGATCCCCAGCCTGGACTGATACAGGGGTTTGCCCTGACCCAGGTACATCACCAGCACTTAGTCTTGTTAAACCCCATGAGTTTCTCATGAGCCACTTCTCCAGCTTGTCCAGGTTCCTCTGGATGACATCCCACCCTTCAGGTGTATGAACAGCACTTCTCAGCTTGGGGTCACCTGCAAGTCTGCTGAGCGTGCACTCAATCCCTTTGTCTATGTCATTGATGAAGATACTAAATAACTCTGATCCCTGTATGAACCCCTGAGAGCACCACTTGCCACTGATGTCCATCAGAACTAGAAGCCATTGATCCCCTCTGGATGCAACCATCCAACGAATTCATCAGCCACCTAACAGTATACCTATTAAATCCATCACTCTCTAGAGAGAAGGATGTCGTGGGCAACTATGTCAAAGGCTTTAGAGAGTCCTGATAAATGACACCTGTACCCTTCCCTTGTCGACTGGTGGAGCCACCCAGCCACAGAAGGCCACTGAGCTGGTAAGCGAGCATTTGCCTTGGTGATGCTGTGCTGGCTGTCTCAAATCATCTCCCTGTCCTCCATGTGCCTTAGCATAGATTCTAGGAGGATCTGTTCCATCACCTTCCCAGGCACAGAGGGGAGGCTGACAGGTAAGTAGTTCCTCGGCCACTCCTTTCTACCCTTTTTAAAGATGGGTGCAGTATTTCCCCTTATTGAGTCACCTGGGAGTTATCCTGACTGCCATGTATTTTCAAGTATCATGGAGAGTGGTTTGGTAACTACATCAGCCAAGTCCCTGAGGATTCTGGGATGCATCTTCTCAGATCCTGTAGACTTATACACATTTAGGTTCCTCAGGCGGTCATGAACCTGCTCTTCTCTTACAACCGAAGAGACTTTGCTCTCCCAGTCTCCAACCTACTGTTCATCCACTTGAGGGTGTGGGAAGAGAGGCTGCCTGTGAAGACTGAAGCAAAAAATTTTTGAGTAGTTCAGTCTTGTCTGTTGCTACCTTGTCTGTTGCTACCTGTTTACCAGTCTTGTTTGTTGGAGAGGGTACACTTTTTGATCTTCCTTTTCCAATTAACATACCTGTAGACACCCTTCTTGTAATTCTTTGTGTCCCTCTCCAGATTTCGGTTCCAGTTTTGCCTTGGCCTTCCACACCCCCTTCCTACACAACCATACTTCTTCTCTATACTCTTCCTGTTAGCTGTCTGTTTCCACTGTCTGTTTTGTGCATTTGCTCCTTTTCCCTTAGTTTGATCAGCAGTTTTCTAGTCAGACACACTGATCTCTTGCCTTCCTTTCCCAAGTTCCTTCTCCTGGGAATCACTATCTCTTGTGCTCTGTGGAGAGCTTCCTTTAAGATCTACCAGCTCTTTTCTGCTACTTTGTCCCTACAGGCAGACTCCCAGAGTCTATTGACTATCTCCCTGAAAAGCTGAAAGTCTGTATTCCTAAAGTTCAGAAGCCTGATGTTACTCCTTATCTAACCTCTATTCTTCCAGACTGCAGACTCCACCAGTGCATGATCACTGCAGCCAGGCTGCCTCCAATCTTGACATCCTTGATTAGCTCACACAGATGACCATCACATCACATTCCCTCTTGTTAGTAGGGCTGATTAGCATGTGGCCTAAGAATTTGTCCTTCATGGATTCCAGGATTCTCCTGGCTACAACTCAGCATGCTTCTTTCCCAGCAGAAGACAGGGTGGTTGAAGTCACTCAGCAGGGCAAGAGAAGGATGGTCATGACATATAACTCAGCTTTTCCCATGCTACATGAAATGTGGCTTTCTTCTTTTGATACAAAATTAGATTGTCTCATTTGTGCAAACAAGAAAACACACTTTTGATCCTAGACAGTACATAAAATGTATCACAAAAAACCTGGCATCAGGACTCAGGGAACCAGGGGCCCACATGAACAATGCACTCAAAAATAATTAGTTATTTTCCAGAATTACAGTGTTTACCCTGGATGTTACAGAGTCAGGACATGTTCTGCTTCATGCTCAACAAGCTTTCTTAGAAATTCATTGAGGCTGGACATGGATTTCTGAGGAGCCATCAGATATCTCTTCTAATGTTAGTTTCCAAGTTATATAAGGCAACACTATAAAGAAACTATTTCCTTTGATACAAAAAGGACACATCAATATAATTGAAACTAATGGAAATTACATGCCTGCAATGATCAGGAAAAAAAAATCTTTTTCAAGCGCTGTGTGCCATAACTAAAACATGTTCTTATTCCTTCTAAGTCTAAAGGAAGCATTTGACTTTGAGGAACTGTAAACACAATCTAAAAAAATTATTGTAATCTAGCTTTTAAAGCCCAAACCACAGAAATCTTTTCAGCTAGAAGAACATTCCAGGCTTGAATTTCCAATATTCCCAACTGGTGCTCACCAAAACAGTGAAAGCACAAAAAGTTTTATTACTTGAAACTATTTACCTTCCTCAAGGAGCTTCTGTTATGTCATAGAAGTCATATAGGCTTCTTCAAATATTTGCATGTTATACATTCAAACCATATTACTGCTTCAGCAATTAGAACTTTTCTCAGGTTCACAGGAACAGGAGGAGACAGCCATGGACATACAGCTGAGGGTTCTGTGCAACACATCTTGCTCCAACAGCCCTGCTGCTGTTTTGTTTGCTGCTATTTTTCCACCAGCTTTCAATAAGGCAGTTCACAATGAGTTCCCAATCTCAAAACCCTTCTGGGAGCACTGGTGTGAATATATGAAAACTGCTCAGTTTTTATCTGTCAGTATGGGTTTTAAGCTCTAAAAATTGCCTTTTGAGACTCTCATAGAGCTGTGTTGCAAAACAAAATGAAGGCTAGAACCTGCTGTCAACTGTACCTTGTTTATATGTAAACTTCACTGTCATTTAATGGCATGAGCAATTTCAGTCATATCACTTAAGTCCTGATGTGTGGAATTTTCACTGTGGTAAGAGGCAGCTTAGGCAAAATAGATGTAATTGCTGTAGAAGTGCAATAGCACATAAAATCACACACCATGACTCCAAAAGCATTGTGTCAGTTTCTTTAAGAGCCTTGGCACTGATTTCAGTACTGAATAGTACTGAAAAAAGTTTCTATGGAAAAAAATTACAGCATTTTCGGTTTCTTCAGTGCCAGGAAGGAAGGCTTTGAAATCTCATTTCTTTTAAAGATACAAAGAAAATAAAATAGAAGTTAACCTACTGCTAGCTCATTAGAGTGTGAAATACAGCATGATGGTTTCATGAGGGATTGAAGAATGATTTTTTTCAAAGTGAAAGATGGTGATAACTAAAGTCGTGCCTTTCTAGAGCTGGGCAGGTCAACCTGTGATCAGCAGCAGAGCAGTTGATAGCAAAGGTAGGTTTCTGGATAAGCTCTGCTGGAATCCAACTTTCTGGTATTCTAGCAGGTATCAATAAAAAACCTGTTGCTCCATATGGTTCCTTGACTTACCTCTTCAGTGAAGTCTCTACGCCTCCAATACATTTTTTCAGGAATTTTAAGAAATAATTACAGAGTGCCAAACACTGGTCTAAACCTTAGGGGCTATCAAAAGGCTAGTTTTTTAAAGCAGCAGTAGAAAAATGCATGTTATGCAGTTACAGGAATTTAGGATACACATGCAGCTAAATATTTCATTTTGGAGGATGAATTCTTGTCCCTGGAGAATTACCATCAGGTTTGCCACAGTCTCACCTTGAATAACATGCTAGGCAAAAGCCATAGACTGTTTTTCCTACACAGCCTTTGGCCATACCTCACTATCTAATCATAATACAACCATGATTTATAACAGCAAAAGTTTATAAAAAAATGTTTCAGTGCTAAAGTAGTTCAGATAGCACTATCTTAACTGATTTCTACCACAAATCACATGAATGCAGCTTGTTGAAAGTACTACTGTCATTGCTTAGCTATGCCTAATTAGGCAGCTGTAATCTGCCAATAAATAACATAAATTAGAAGTTTAATAAACAGGTGTAATTCCTATGTTACCTGCCATTTTAGTTTTAGTTAGCTTTTATTCTTCATTTTTAACATTCCTTTTTTTTCCTCCTAGCCATAATACTACAAAAGCTTAAGATGATTTTACTCTTAGAATTTTACCCTTCAGCCACCCCATAAAACTTCATTTTAATCCTTTAATCCTTTAATTTTCTTAATTAAGATCTGAGTATTTAAAAATAGTTATAAAAATTTGCAGGAGAGATCATTCATTTTAATTACTCTTCTCTGATGAATAGGAAATGCATATGATCATTGTAGTATCAGAAACAAAATATATAATCCCATATAAAATACTGCATAAAGTTGGGATGTGTCCTACAAAAACAGAGATGGAAACTATTATTTGTAAGGAAATCAAGTCAGTAAGTTATTTTCTACTTCAAAAATAGTAGGTTACTACTCCTTAATTACTCAGAAATCTGTGATACACCTATAAAGCACCTGGTCTCAGTGTTAAAATTAACACATTAAGACGTATATACAATAGCTTCAGGCTTTGCTGCTAAATCAACATTCTTCCTCTGTACTCAGACTAATGTGTTATAGAAGAGCTGTAGTGAATTCTTTCCCTGTCTTCACCGATCTTGAGTTATCATCTGCTTGCGCCAATAGATTCCAAGCTCCCAGTTTACCTCAGCACCTAAAAGTCTGTCCTCTTCTTGTTTTCCTTTAATCTCCACAGTCACCCCTGTGATGTCTTATTCAGAACATCCTTTTCATCTCTTTTCACCTTCCTGTGAGAGTTCTGTCCCTACCACTCTTCTCTGTCCTCTGCTTATCTCAGAAACACTCTCATCTCTAAAACAGACCGTTCACAGAGCTACCTTCTCCTTACCCACTCCCTCCAAGGCAGATTGAAATCCCGATCTCTCTGACACTTTTCATGGATACCTGCCTGCGTGTTTAAAAAGTATGTGGCCAAGGGATAGCCTTTAATATCTTTTCGGTCCACACTGATGCTTCAGGATAACACTGCAGTCCTGCTTATCATCAGGGCCATGAGCTGTGTTTTCCTTGACTCAGACCTCCCTCCATGTCTCTCTCATTTCCCAGAAATCTGGAAGCCTTGTGGTTTATATCTGCGTATGCCTTTCATACCCATCCGTAAATACATAACTGGTGCAAGCTAATAGGAGATAATACTGTAATTGCCATTACAGTACTGCAGGAACTTTCCTCTAACTTAGAAGCACCTTTGTTTTGCTCGTCTACTCTGAGCAGTGTTGTGATGGTCAGTTGCCTTGACTGTCTTTCCTGTCTTTGCACTCCTCCCATCCTCTCTTTTTTTTTTTTTTTTCAAATGAATTGCATTTCTGCTCTGTGTTCAAGTCCTTTCTTGGTTAGTTAATCCCCCAGCTATTTCCTCTTTGATAACACAAGGTCAGCTCTCTCCTTATTTCTACTCAAAGGCCAAAAATATCAGCCCTTACCCGGTACTTCTGTGTGTCTATTCTATACTTTTCTCCAATACTGCTGCACATACATAGAAGAAACTTTTATAAAGACATGTCAAATTTAATTCCCTAATCTTCTTCATACACATACACCCTTTTCCATTTTTTCCATACAACCTCCCTTTAATAATTAGGCTGTTTATTATGATACCTACATTGTTTCTTTGCTTTCTTGTTCACCTAACAATCAACTATCTGGTCTGCATCTGTCACCTCAACTACTTTTTCAAAATTTTGGGTGCTATGGAATCAGAATTGTCATCTTTGTTTACATAACAAAAAACCCAAGTTCTTGTTTGGAAGGGTTTCTCAAAAATGTTTAAAAAATTAGAATAAACAACAAACTGTAAAGCTGAATGTGTGGTCTAAGTGAGAAGCAGTGCCCATTCTAAAGAAACTAGGCCTTTCCACAAGGCCAGACCTGATTCTGCCTGCAGCCTTGTCTCCTAACCACATGGAAATGCTGTAAAGCCACTGCAGTTTTTAGTGCTGTCAGTTAATCCACAGTCCAGATGTAGAAATGGAAGTCATAAAAACAAATCCACTCCTGTCATCACTCTATGAGCAATTGCACAGTGCCCATGCCAATGAAGCTACTAACTCAAAAACCATTAAACTGGAGATTGTGAAATAGTCCTGATCAGACATGCTCAACCATGACACAGTAAAATTATGATAATTGATTGTCCTTTTTTTTTCTTGCCCATTCAGATACACTGGAGAAACAGCTGCCTTCAGGATGCACTGAGCACTAACTACTAAAAATCAGGCCCTGATAAAGATTTTGCCCTTTGCCAGATGGAGTCCAGGCTCACCACAAAGGATATGCATATTCCTTACTTTACTCTGATCAAACTTCTTCTCTGTCTGGGGGTCAGGCCTCAAGACATAGAGCATAGTTAACCCTGCAACACAGTGTCGTGTCTAAAGTTATTTGTACCCAGAAAAAGTAAGCTGCATGTACTCATGCACTAGTTAGCTGTGCCAAAATATTCTCACTGACATAGGTAAAGGTGGCAGTGAAGACAAAGAGAAAAAGGCTTTTTTCCGTGTAAGCAATATAGATGAGACACAAATCCAGGATCCCCAGACAAAACGTGGTATATCTGGACAAATCTACAAAAGACTGAATAGGACCCTCATTTTGAGGTGAGCTACACAAAGAAGAAAAGAGTAAGATCAGGCCGAGCAAGATATCCCTGTGTTCCTGGGATAGATGGTTGTCTGGAGGCCACTGAAAGGCAGTGATTCTCCCAAAAATAGAGCTGTCAGGTGTTTAAAGTGATGGCAAAGCTCATTCCATCTGATTAGCCAAGGTTACACCTGTGGGTTGACTTATGAGGTGAGAATATTTCAAAGGCTTAGGTTTATTCAAATAATTTCCCTTCATATCTGCTGATGCTACTATCTGAGCATCTGATAGTGGTTGATGCTACTATCACACAAAAACTGATGTGTTTATGTGTGATAGATAAATCTTCATCTATCTGGATACCCTAAAGAAGGTAAAAGATCTGTTTTCATGGCCAGGGACATAAATTATTTTATTGTGGAGGTCAAGAGATGCTTATCTCTCCCATGTGCTGCAAAAGGAGTGAAAAGTCAAGACCTCTTGCATATGGAAAAGCAAGATGGGATGAGGATTCTTGGCTGCTCAGATACAACAAATGTGGTACTCATTCTTCAGAAGGCAAACATGCAAGTGCCCAACATCGGTAATCCCAATCATAAAGCTGGTATTGAAATTCTCAATTACAAATTGAAAATATTACATATTACAAAACTGTCAAAGTAGGGAAGATACCTGGGAACATTCTTGCACATTTGGAATTGTGGCTGTGGAATGAAAGAAAAAAAAAAAAATCCCAAAGAATATATTTAAATCAAATGGGCTATAAAGGATCTGAAATTTCTGAAGATTTTTGTCCCAGTTTCATGAAGACTTACAGTCCTTAAGGCTGTGTCTGGTAACATGTGACATGTTCTGTATGGGGTTGACAGAGCAGACCCATATATTACATATTTTTATTGTGCTAATACATGGACAGATCTACAAGAGCAATTGAACCAGCCCCCTCCTACACCCCCCATCAAATTTAGGTTCAGCAATGTGCTGACCAAAAAAGATCTCTACACCTCTGGGGTAGAAAAGGTTCAAACCTCAACGTCCATGTCTACAAAGAACCATTATCCCACCATGTCACCATGACTTCCTGACCTGTGCTTCCCAGCCTATCACCCCTGCAATGTACGCAAGTCCCAGCAGCCTGAACATCCTGCCAGGGAAGGAACAAAGTGGTGCAGCAGAGCTAATGAGCCTGGACTTGGCCCTGCTCAAAAAGTATTAGGGTTGCAATTTAAGTGAGCCATACGATTAAAAATGGCTTAAATGCTGTGGCCCAGTAAAACTCTGCTCAGGTTTAGACACAGCTACTTTACTACACTCAAATTATTGTCATGCACAAAGAGAAAACAGCAAACAAAATATTTCCCATCAAATTTAAACCTTATCAGCTGAATAACTGACTTAAAATATTATTGTTATTATATATTAATTATTTCAGAAAAAATAAAATAGTAGCCTGAATTTTCCACTTCCATTTTGTGCTTCCTTGGTTATAATTCCATCACACCTAGGCTGTCATCACGAAGTCCCCACTTGCAAGGCATTTGCTATCACACCATGTTTCTTCTCTATGTATTATGAACATGCCATGGACATGGCGTTGTTCACCGTGAGAAGAGAAGGCTCTGTGGAGACCTTACGGAGGACTTACAGTAATTACCAGGGTCCTTGAATCACAGAATCTTTGAATCACTTAGGTTGGACAACATCTCCCAGATCAAGCCAAACCTTTGACCAAACACCACTATGTCAACTAAACTGTAGCACTAATTGTCATGTCCAGTTCTTCTTGAACATTTCTAGGGATGGTGACTCCACCACTACCCTGGTCAGCACAATCCAATGCCTGAAAATCCTTATTTGAATAAATAGTCATTCCAATGCCTGAGAATCCTTATTTGAATAAATAGTCTGTGAACCTCCCCTGGCACAGCTGGAGACTCTGTCCTCTTGTCTTGTCACTTGTTACCTTGGAGAAGAGGTTGACCCCACCTGACTACACTGTCTTTCAGCCAGTTGCAGACAGTGATGAGTTAATCCCTGAGACTCCTTTTCTCCAGAATAAACAAACTCAACTCCTTCAACCACTTCTCATATGGCTTACTCTCTAGAGTCTTTTCCAGATCCATTGCCTTTCTCTGGACTCACTACAGCACCTCAGTATCATGAGGGACTGAGAACAGGACACAAGATTCAAAGTGTGGCCTCACCAATGCCAAGTACAGGGGAGCAGTGGCCACACTATTTTTTTGTATAAACCAGGATGCCATTGGCCTTCTTGGCCACCTGGGCACACACTGGATCAAGTTCAGCTGCCTTCACCAGCACTCCTAGGTCCTTTTGCACTGGGCCAAGGGGTTGGAAGCCTGGAGTTATTGTTACCAAATTACAGGACACAGAACTGGGCCTTGTTGAACCTCACACCACTGTCTTCAGCTCATCAATCCAGAATGTGCAAATCCCTCTGCAGAGCCTTCCTTCACTCCTGGCCAGCTTGGTGTTTTCTGCCAGCTTACTGGGTGCTCACTCAATCATCTCATCCAGGTAATCAACAAAAATATTAAACAGGACTGGCTCCAGTGCTAAGCTCTGGGAAGGCCTAGTGACTGGCCACCAACTGGACCACTCTTTGGAGCCAGCCAGTTTTTAACACAGTGAAGAGTGCACCTATCCAAGCCAGGTGCAGCAGTTTCTTAAGGAGAATACAGTGGGAGACAGTGTCAAAGGCTTTGCCAAAGTCCAGGTAGACAACATCTACAGATTCTCCATTATCCACTAGCTAACAGGTTACCTGCTCGTTAATGAAGATCAGGTTAGTCAGGCTGCATAGTCAGGACCGACTATTCGCAAACCAATGCTGGCTGGGCCTGATCTCTTGGTTGTCCTGTACTGAAAGGCAGTTTCCAGCTGGGCTGTGCCCAGTAGGCTGCCTTGGCCAGGATAGCTCAGTGATGCTCAGCACAGCATCCGAACTCCCAAGCAGCTCCCAGCTGCAGGCAACCAAAGCAAGCTTATGTGATTTCAGCTCTTAGTGATTATCAGCTCTTTGTAATTTCAGCTCTTTAGCTTGCTGGTGCCGCAGCAGCAGACACAGGGAGAGAGAGGAGAAGCGCTGTATAAGGTTCCGCAGGATTCTTTATTGGTGTCCTCCATGAAGGTTCTCAGTGACAGCTCTTCTGTCAAACCGGGGAGAAATAGGGGTTTAAATACCTTACAGGGGTTTTGGAAATTGTCCAATAGTAAGGGTGAGGGGAAAGTGACCTATAGGCTTACAGAGAGATAAGCAGGGTCCAAAAGGTGGAAGAGAGGGGCTTCTAAGGCCCAATCATCATGACTTGGAATTTCCTAGCTCAGGCTTCTGACCTCCAGGGAGGCCTTGCAGGCCCTGGGCCTGCTACAGTCCTACATGCCTAGAGTGCAAAGGTACTCAAAATTATCTGTTCCATAACATTCCATAACACCAAGGTCAGGCTGACAGGCCTGTATTTCCCTGGATCCTCCTTCTGGCCATTCTTGTAGATGTAAGCACTGGCCAGTCTCCAGTCACCTGGGACCTCCCTGGTCTACCAGGACTGATGATAAAAGATGAAGAGAGGCTTGGCAAGCTCTTCTGCCACCTCCTCAGTACCTTTGGATGACTCCCATCTGGTCTCACTTATGAGTGTCTAAACTTGTGGTTCAGCAGGTCAATAACTACTTCCTCCCGGTTTTCTGCTTTTCTTTTTCCTGTCTGTGTCTACTATGTCAGGGGACTGAGAACCCTGAGGATCACTGGTCTTACAGTTATAGACTGAGATAAAGAAGGCATTAAGTACCTCAGACTTTTCCTCATCCTTGGTGACAGTGTTCCCCTTTCATCCAATAATGGATGGAAACTTTCCTTGGCCATGTTTTTACTATTAATGTTTTTGTGAAAACACTTTTCATTATCTTTCACAGTAGTGACCAGATTGAGTTCTAGATGAGTCCACCTTTCTCATTTTCTCTCTACAAGACTAGCAATATACTTGTACTTTTCTTACCTGCCTCTTCTTCCAAAGGCCAGAAAGTCTCTTCATTTTTCTGCAAAAGCTCCCTGTTCAGACAGCCCATTCTACTTCCCAGCTAGGGAATGATGGAGACAAGGTTTAACAGGGCCTGTTGTGACACGATGTGGGGTAATGATTTTAGACTGAAAGAGGGTAGATTTAGTCTAAATATAGGGATGAAGTTTTTCATTATGAGGGTTGCTGAAACACTGGAACAAATTGTTGAGAGAGACGGCAAATGTCTTATCCCTGGAAACATTTAGAGTCAGGTTGGATGGGCCTCTGAGCAGGCTTATATATTTGAAGATGCCCCTGTCAATTTCAGGGGAGTTGGATGAAATAACTTTTGAAGGTGTCTTCAAAAACAAGCTGCTCTATGATTATATGGTAAATATTTCATTCTGCACAGAATAGTTCTTCTTACTAGCTATCTAAAAACTATGGTTATATCACATGATTATAAGTAAAATTTAGGCACTAGGTATCAAACATTAGAAAAAAAATTTCAGCAATAACTAACCAGGCTCAAGCAAAGCTGCACATAAGCGATGTTCAGAAAAAGCCTGAGACCTTGCTGGGTTAGCTTAACCTGCTTCCTCTATGTTAGTGATAATAAATCCACATTTGCCAGGCCACAAGGCTACAGCAAGGCTAATCCTGAAGTGCAAATGTATGTCCAGATGTGTACATATGCAGTGTTCTCATTCACAGAGATGAATTAGGTCTAAATTGCCAAAGACTACAAGTTACTATGTTTTCTGTAGAGTTGTGTCCCATGACATTCCAGTGATGAAATGCCAGCCTCTTACTATTGTACTTTTGGTTGTTCCATACCAGGCTTTCAAACAGACCAGAGCTCAACAGTTTTGGAAGAAATCTTAATTGAATGTCCTGATGGAAAACACATGTTTTTATCTTCCCAAAATTAGAGCTGCCATTTTCTTTTGTTCTCCTTTATCATTTCTGTTCTACCCCATTTATGACCATTTTGTCATCAGCACTGTGTTTTTCTACTTAAAATCAATTCCAGCCCACTTGGGAACAGATTTTTCTTTTTTCCTTCTCTAAGGGTATCACCGCCTAACATGAAACACAATTATAGATTTGGATGTTTTGAATTGTGACCTAATTACCCAACCTACTATGCATTGTTTCATCACATTTCTCAGAAACATGCTCACTGAAATAGTTTCTAATCAATTTAGCCCACAAACTCAAGCTCTAAAGCACAAAGAAGCAGCTAGACCAGACCTTCTACATGAGAATTCATGGGCTTTCTTCAAAAATGTTGGGGATGGAAATAAAAGGTTTTTTTTCAAAAGACATGCTAAGAGATGCAACCTCCCAGACCCAGCAATTTCAAAAAGGGATAAATTTTAAAAATATTTCTAAGAAACTTTTTTGCATTTACCTATTACATTTCAATTCATGTAATTCAAACATTACCAAAATTGACTGGTTTACTTTAAAGATGTTCTCCATAGAAGACTTTTCAAATTATGACTTTTCATGCGTGTAATGAGGCTAGAAAAGACAGTAATTGGCTACAGCCCTCTCCTAATTTAGAGCCCTCTCCTAGATGTACTTCATTAAAGTCTTTGTTAAGAACTAGTTGAGAAAACAATTTGCCCTCCATGTGCCAGACATGACTATCATCCATCATGAGGCTTATGTGCTTCTCCTTTTAAACCATGTCCTTTCTATTCTGAATATGAATGCATCTCTTGATGCTCTCGCCACACAACTGGGGTTTTCCTCAGCTTACAGGGCTTTTTTCTAGTTGGACACAGCAGCTGAAGAAGTGGAAAATGTGGTAGATTTTCACCACCACAACGAAACACGACTCTCATTCTGGCATCAGCTCAGAGGGTGCAGTTTCTACCAGCGAGGCTGAACAAATCCTCTGTAAGAAGCACTGACTTCAAAGGACGTTTTTCTATTGCTCAGCTTAACTGGGTGCAGAAGTATGCAGAGGACTCCAGCACCCTGAGAAAGAACTCCCCTGTCTTAACCTCCGCAGTGGTGTGAAGCAGAGCCCCACTAATCCTGTTCAAACTCCAATCTTTAACATGCAGTGGAACCAGGGGAACTACAGCAGAAGGGCAATGTCTATATACCCTAGCCAAGAAAGTGGGCTAGGTAGCACTAGAATCTTAGAAGCTGTTATTAAAATGTAAAATGAGCTCCAACAGTTGTGTAGTAGCATAACAGGCCCATGGACTTGCATGATGGAACATATATCTCCTTACAGCACCATCCAGATAAAAAAGTGAGATAACCTCAAAATGACAACAAGACACTGCAAATGTGCACACCTTCATCTCGCTGAGTAGTCTGACAGATTGTGTGACTGAGACAGACTGAGCCTACTATGTATTACTAAACCAGAGTCCCAGACATCATTTAGGGTATTTTAGTTTCTAGCTTTCACCAATTCTTTTTCAATGCATGATTTTATTCTGCATTTATACAAAAACCTCAAACTTCATTATCTGCCTTTTCACATGCCTTGAAAAGAGCTTTCCATTTCCTGAACAAGTTCTTTAGCAGTGTCTGTGAGGCTTTTATTATTTTTTTATGTTTTCATCAATTTTTGCAGCTTTATTTATGAGGCCTTACTGCTGTGCTGCCTAAGAGGTTAACAGATTACTACTATTGTAGTCAGTGAAATAGAATATTGGTCTTAGAATACAAACCGTCGTCCTGGGAGACTTATTTTGAAATAAGTCTTTAACTCAGAATAGATTTCTCTTATGAAGCCAGACATGCATAGCATTACTTTGAGCCTATCAAATAATTTTCTGGGAACTGAGATAATCTGTCTTAATAAATAATGATCTAGCTCAAAAATGTTCCTCATTTTGAAAAGACCAGGCACTACAGATTTTTCTTACATAGTGCATTATGAAAATAAAATCTGTTTTAAAAATCATGCTTACCTAACATGTTAGGACGTACTCTCATCATTTGTATTGTGGATTTTTCTTTCATTTCCTCTTTTTAGACATACCCATCTAATCTTCCTCTCAGCTGGCGCTATCAGGTAGACAGGTTCTCAATACAGCATATTTCAAGGCAGTAACCACCTAGCTACCTGGGATCAGAAAGAGCTGTCAGTATTTTCCAAACTCACAATGGACCAAAAAACACCTATCAGATATTGGAAGAAACCAGTAATGTACCAGATGCAGAGGACCCCTTGCTAGAAAAAAAATAGTGAATATTTAAAAAAAAAAATTCATTATCTGTTTATGAACCTGCCAGGAGCACTACATTTGTCTGATGGATAAATTATTCATTGTGAACTATTTCTGCAGCACCATCTGTGACTAAGTTCTCAGAGCATTTTACTGTTTGTTAATTCACTAAGGACTTAGAATTATTATTTAAAGCCTATCTATAGTAGACGCTGCAGAAAATGTTATAGTAAATACAAACAAATCACTCCAAGCATGAATGAGTTAAAAGAGACAATTATAGGAAAACCATGATTAAATGGCCAACTTTTGGTGTTTAGGTGCAGAAAATCACCAGTGACTGACACTGGAGAAGGATGCAAACAAGCTAAAATGGGAGGACACATCTCTCTCCCCTGCTGACACATTCACACTCCTGCCTACCATTCCCCTCCACTGACTCTCCCACAGGACATGAATTCTGCTGCTCATGATCTTTCCTCTCTCTAGTCCTACCTATTTTCTTCCTTCTACATCATTGATTCTGGGAACTTTGGTCTGTTTCTCCTCTGTGAGATCCTCTCCAGTACAATGTCTTCATTCTTGGTGCTACTAGAACAAAGCTGTCAGCATTTTAGTAATTTGCTCATCTGAGCTGGGTGCTACTGCTGCTTCTCCCTTTGTCCCCTGCCTCTTACTTTCCCCAAATGTAAGAAAATGGGGGAGAAAGGGACAGCACTCTCATCACTCTATCAGCATTCTCCTCTGTCCAACACAGGAGGGGTATTTTGTAGGAATATCCCACACCAGGCTGGGAAGGAGCAGGAACCACACTATTCCTTTTCAAGCTTTCTGGAAAGAGCTGTCCTAGTTCACAGCATTTTGTCTTCCTTAGTACATGAGGCACTTCTGCCTCCTACTCTAAGGGTTCTGAAATGAAGTGTGGTTGCTAGTATTTAAAAGTTACTCGAAAACTATTCCTTGTGTATATGTATATGCATGCACATGAACAAAAAAATAAATCCACCTAGCATTTGCATTCAAAAGTGCCAGGCTCCCAGAAAATAAGTGTGACACCCCTGTAAGCCAACTCCACAGAATAACTTGGCATTGTTCATTTTTGGCATTGATCATTTTTCTTCTGACAGAACACATCAAATACAGGCTGAGGTCTGCATAATGCACACAATACGTCCTGAGGGGAAAAAAATCTTGTAAAAGAGCTTTTAGAGATGTGGTTGGAAAGCAAAGAGCTTTTATGTTCTCTCTGCCTGTAGCTCCAAAATGCCTACTACAGAGCTAACATTATTTCCCAACATGTCTGCTGGAACATATTTCAGAAAAATAATGCTTCTTTCTTCACCTTCTCAAGAGATTTGAGGCAGAATTTCTGAGAAAATCAAAGATTTGCAGGTGTTCTAAGAGCCACAATTGCCCTGCTGTTTGGAAATTCTGACATAGGTGCAAGAACTGCTGCTGCAAAAGTTGTACAGAGCTCATCAAGGCCTAAATCTAACCAGCCAGGGTAGTCTTGACTTCTCAGGTGCATCAAGACCCTTTGAGTTGAGACATATCTCAGCTGAACTCTGAATCTGTCTGGAAATTGGCTGTGGTCCCATCTAAAAGTACATAACAAACTGAGATAGTTTTGCTTGAAGCTTGGAGTAAAAGCGAGGTCTCATTTGAAGAAATTTAGGAAACCCAAGACAAAGATAACTTAAGTACCTGGTGGGAAGGATTTTTCTTCATTATTCAGTTTTTCTTATTAATTCATGGCATGACAAACCAGCAACACCTTTTTTCAGCACGTGCAATGATAGAAAATGTATCTTCCTCATTGCTAAGCAAGTTCTATTCAGACGAGAATTTAAATTCCTAATTTTGCAGTTAGTCTGGAGTAGTGGCTCAACAAGTCACTGGTTGTGTGATCACACCCGACACAAATCTGCAACAATTTTTAATTCCCTGTGTATACTATTCTGATATTCTTACATAATGCCTAAAAAGTCTTCCATTTAAATTCTGATTTTTTCTGTACTCCCTGGAATAATTTTTCTTTTCCTAATGATTTTTTTTTATTAAGCAAAAGCTTTGGACAGTGTTCCTGTAAACTTATTTTTGTTGAGGCTAACCTGAGGAAAATAATCTTCTTAATAATCTTTTAGGATGTGCACATTTGTATAAGAAAAACCTTCCCTTTCTGCTATATGGTTTGTGCAAAAATTACAGTAAACTTGGTACAAGATAGTACTTAAACTAAAACCTGGGTCAAGATTAAATAAAGAAATATTTAAACACATAAAAGAAAAAAAATTACCTGTCATTCCTTTAGGGCCTTGCCATAACTAAAATTTAAGGAGAGTCACAGGAAAAAAAAAAAAAAAAAAAAAAAAAAAAAAAAAAAAAAAAAAAAAAAAAGAGTAAAGAACCTAAAGTAAAGAAGTTTGTGAAAGCCCTAGAAGTATTTCTTTCATTGTGGCTCTCAGATTTTTTTTTTCTCTGATCAGAATTCCTATAGGGAAGAACAAGATATGAAGAATTTTAAAAGAAGCAAACATGTTTGTGAGGAAGTGTGTAACTGAGTGGGATTTTTGATAGGATTATTCTTAGCAAAGATTGAAGATGTCTGTTTTCAGAAATGAAGGTACTTCAATAAATATAACACAATATTTATGAGTTTTTAGATCCATAGAGTATTTAGGACCAAGATGTTTGAGATATCCAATTGCATCAGGCCAGGAGAGGGTTGATTTTTGCAGAAGCCAGGAGATGCCTGGCCAGAATCCAGGGGTTATCCTATGCCACCCCAAGCCATACACAGAGGGTGGGGGGAGGAGGGGTCCCTTCTGGCCAGGTGGGTGATGTAGTGCCAGGTTCTGCGTGGTGAACACTCACCTCGAAGAATTGTCTGCCTCTCTTGTATGCTGTCATTCATTTTGCTGCTGTTACCCTTCTTTTCTTATTTCATCACTGTGTCTAGTAAGCTGTTCTTATCACAACCCGTGTTCTGTACCTTATGAGCCTTCAATTCTCCTCTTCATCCCACTGCAGGGACTAGGGAGACTAAGCAAGCAGCACATAGTTCAGAATGTTTCAGTGAGAGCTCTGAATTGGAGAATAACCTCCCTAAACCACAACACTAATTTATCTGAACATAATTCATTGGCACATCTACCATAATAAAGCAGACCAGCCAAAGCACATGGAGTACCTAGCCAAAGTCTGAGTATTGCAATTCATGCCACCCTCTAAATAAATGTCACATTAAAATCAAATGTTCCTCACTAGTTATTTAGTATACTTAAATAAAGTGTATATAAGGCAGCAGGGTATGATATAAATGATAAACATTCTGCCAATGTACATGTTTAAATTAGAAGAAAATAACCCTTTCCTAGCTTCGTCATTGTAAATATTGCACTTTCAATATGCAATAAATGTGAGGGTTTTGTTCTCCTTAAAAGTCAGCATGAGCTGTTGAAAAGGAACATGTTGTTTCACCTGGAAGTGTCTGTATTAGCCTTCAAGCTTAAAAAAAAATAATTAATTCTGTGAGACAAAAACCCTCCCTATCTTTCTCATATTCTTCATATTTCTCTGGGAAGACCACAGCATTTTTCTTTGCCCCAGCTCAGCTGCATTGCCCTCTCAATGGCCCTGCTCTAGTCAGTTTCTGCTGAAATTACAGCATATCCCTACCACAATTCAACCAAGCACAAATTTGAGACAGTGCAATACTTTTCTGATGATGAAACACAAAGTCTTGGCCAGTTCTCTCCTGTATATTTGTGTTTGCAGGAACATTAAACATTTTTAAGAGGAAGTTCCAAAACTTATCACTCAGAATAAAGGTCCAACACAAAGCTTCATACCACAGAATTTTATTATGGAGGCAACATCAAACCTGACACCAATGAGAATTGCCAATGACTACATCTCCATATTTTGAACATAAAACTTCTGAAACAAATATGCACTGTCATGATCAAAGCAAATACTCAAGGTCTCATGATCTTAACTTCTGTAATTTGCATTCCTTCTGATCCAGCCTGCTGTTATAACGAACCATGATTTTTTTAAAGTTATTGGATGGATAACTACCCCAATTCTCCATGATGATACTATCCACTTTATTACATAAATAATGTTAAATTCTTGAATCTGCTGCCTTTGAGCAGTACTTCACAAGATCTAAATGAAATTTGAATAGGCCCTCAAAAAATTACTTCT
The DNA here is from genome assembly GCF_036417665.1 of Passer domesticus. NCBI lineage: Eukaryota > Metazoa > Chordata > Aves > Passeriformes > Passeridae > Passer > Passer domesticus. The sequence goes on from NC_087512.1 coordinate 21,574,466, forward strand.
CAAGAAGAAAACCACATTTTATGTGTTCACACACTATTTCCCTTATTCTTACTAATAAGAAGGGGATTACTTTGTTTATTAAATATTCATAAAATGCATGCAGCACTGGTAAAGTAGTTTTATGTTCCCAGCTGCTACAGCATATATTGGGATAAAGTCTAGCTTGCTGAATTAAATGGCATCCAATTCACCAGTGCAGGGTTCCTAAAAAGGCAGCTTTTTTGTGTGTGTTATCTCAGCCAAAAAGAAATGCCCATGCAGAGGAGAATCAAAGGGACAAAACCTGTTCCAAGTTTGGGAACATTTTTAAGTTCACAACAAGGTGGTATCTGGTTCATCAGAAAGAGAACCTGACACAGCACCCTCTAACCTGACTGGGCTTTGCCAGTGATTTACAAAGCATTTCCAAATCTACTGATATGAGAAAACCTTAGAATTTTCCTGTCAGCTGGAGGCCACCACTTAGCAAGTGGCAGGAACTCACAGAGGCAATGCCAATAGACTCTTTCTTTAATTGCTTTTCCCTGACTTGTTAACTCCAAGGATGCTTCCTCTGATGGGCTCTACAGGCCACAGGATTAAAAACCACTGAATTTTCAAAAGAAACAGGAGAAGAGCCAAAAGCAATAGTTCTTAGCAGCTGATTTCATCCAAGTTTAATTTCATTTGTCATGTTCAGTGTGGTTCAGCAGGTGATCCTGCAGGTGAAGGAGTCAGGGCAATGCCAGCAGGTATTTGTTATCCATGATGTACCATCCCCTGGGCTGCTGTCAGCCCACCTGACATGAGATGGAGGCAGCATTTTGTCCACCAAGGCTTATTTTCAGTCTGAGACAACCTGCTATCCATATTGATGCTATTTATCACTGTTATACATTCATAAAATTCACACCTGGTAAAAAAAAGTTTTCAATATTAGCACTTGTTAATACTGACATCTCTTCCCAAAGGCCTGCTAGTGACTGTTGTAAACAAAGGAATGAGTTCTATTGAATTGAGAAATTTTTCAGCTGAGTGTTGAAAGTGTGGTTTCCACTGCAGTTAAACAAGACAAATCTGCCAAAAACCCTACCTAGACACCTAAATTTTAATATTTGAAAAACAGTCCCAATGACTAATAAATTACTATTGAGTTCCTATGAGATTCTTTTCCAAACTCTCAGAAATCACAACACCACTCATATCAATATGATAATTATAGAAAAAAATCAAATCAGAAGTAAATAGTAATGTACTTCAGGCATTAATGTTTATGGTGTGAATTTTACTTTCCAATTTAGGAAAATTTAAAAAAAAATTACCTAAAAATACTGCAGAGTACTTATTCTCACAATATTCTAATGACTAGAAGCAATCAAAAACTGAAAGTTCCTCTGAAGGCAGACGGACTGATGAAATCCACGGTCAAACCAGGAAACAAAACTGTTTTGCAAGTGCTAGGCTTGTATTGCCATCCTTCTTACCCTCAGTCTGTACCGCTTGCATTTTGCAACCTACAGAGGTGACTGAATAACACAAGAAGCTATTCAGTAAGACCTTCACATAAAGTGTACGCTTTCATTTCACTGCTGCTCTTCGCCAGGGTTGGGGCTGGAACAGCTTCTTTTGAGCATACTTAGAACTGTTTGCTAACATGTCCTTGTCTGAGCCCAACCCACAGAAAACAACAGTCTACTAAAATCAAGGAGAAAAAAGCAGTACTTTCTGTAGCAATTAAAGAAAGTTCTGCACCACACAAAGCTACACAGGGCCCCATAGAGCAATCCAGGAGATACTCTGGATTGTTAGGATCGTTATCCTGGCCAATCCCTCACCTCATGGCAAAATCTGGGAGTCAGACCTGAATACCAATGGCTCTATTCATATGTGGTAGGGTCTTAACCCAGCCAGACCCAAGAGGGAGCTGAAATCAGAAGGATCATGCTGATAATTTGCTCCTGAGCAGTAGATGGCCTCTGACATACCTCTGGATCATTACCAGCAGCATCTTCAGACTGTGTTCAGGAAAGCATGAGCAATTTAACCATTGGGTACAGGCAGTTTGGAAGAGGTGAAGGCAAGAAGGGCCAGGTACATTTGTATCTCGCTTATGGAATAGAAAGCACAAGAGAATCACAGAGAAGTACAGTGCATTTAGGGACCCTGCTTTGTTGCATTAAGTCTATGTTGAAGACTATTTTTCTTGTTCAGTCAACAATGTGCCAGCAGTGAAGGAAAACATCACAAACATTATGAAAACAATGAAGAGTTTGTACTTCTTGTCTCACTAGATGCTTATGCTCTGAGCTCCCTGCCACAAGGCATGTTGTCCTGCAGCATAAGAACAGCCCATTTAAAATGACAGCAACATCTTTGCTATCAACAGCTGTGGTCATACAGATACAGTACTGAAAGTTAAAGGAACCACACATAAGAAAAATCTTAGCCTAAAATTAGTGCACTTGCAACTTTCTCCAGTTGCACTGTTTACAAACAATTTAAGACAACTCTAGAAATATTCCAGTAACTGAATCACTGTACATAATTATGAATGGTCCAATTATCTCTAGCAAAATTACACTGTTTTGTTTTGGAAAGTTACACTTTTCACAAAATTGTATACTGATTCTTTAGAGACTTCTCAGAAATAATATTTCACAGTGCTTGCATCTGACTTTTTTTTAGTCTATTTTCATTCTTTTCAGAATAAAAAAATACATTTCTTTAGTTCTGATGCTAGGCTTTTTTTTCTTATTTAGTTTCTGTCCTAATACCTAGAACCATATTAGCAAATCCCACCCCCTTTTTTTTAATACACAGCATTGTAGAGTCAGAAAGTACTAGCATATTAGAAATAAGTACCAAAAGTTGATGTTATTTTCATGGGCAGTGAAAAGTTCAACTCTGATGGACTATAATATTAAACTGTTTAATCCATACTCCAATCTGTAATGCCTTTTTTCTGTCTTTTTAGATCCTGGCAAAAAATTCTCTTTAGTTGCTCTTTTCTATATTCTTAATAACACTTTACTCAACTGCTCATTTAAAGAATAATGAAAAATCCTACCATGCATCATTAAAATTAGCAAAATATCACTTCCTGAAAGCACAATATGCAGCACATATAATATATATAATATAGTTTTTGTCTTCATCCTGTACTTTTTAATAAAAACAAGTTGTTACAATGCCTTTCAATTTTCAACAGGGTCTTCCTTTCTTTCAAGAGTACTGAAAATTATCTTGTCCTTTTAAGCTAATGAGTGGAACAAATCCAAATATTTATCCAAAATAAAACTACCTGTGGATCCTTTCAACAGAGTTATAGTCTTTAATAGAAGAGCATGAATACATATTTCAGCCCTGAAAAAATAAATATCTGGTAACAAAGCTTGGTAACTAACAACGTGGCTTCATTCCCTAGTAGCTCCTTGGACATTGTATTGGATCTGGCTGAGATGGAGTTAAATTTCCCCATTTTCTACACTGCTGTATTTGCATTGGTAGCTGGAAAGGTATTGATGATATGCACATGTTTTGGTGGTACTTGGCAGAGCTAGCACAGCATCTGCAGTGGCACTTAAACTGTCAGTCCTCACTCACATAGGCTGGGTGTGGCGAGATCGTGGGAGGGGGCATGGACAGGGCAGCCAACCCACACTGGTCCATTTCATGTCATGACTGCTCAGATATACAAGTTAAGAGAGACGAGGAATGTAGAGAGCGGGCATTTGTTATTTACAACATTCATTTTCTGTAGCAACAGCTACACAAGCTGAAGCCCTGTTTCCCAGAAAGTGGCCAGACACTACTTGCTGACAGGAAGTAGAAAATAACATCTTTTGGGTGTTTCCTTTGCCTACATATACACATGACTTTTTGCTTTAGTAACCCACCTTTATCTTAAGATGGAAAAAACCCTGCTGAGTTATTTTGTGCCCCCATCTATTACAGTACAAGCTGGCTTGTACTGGGCAATTAATTTGGTTATAAATAAGAAACCCAGCCTGGTTCCATAAACCAGCCCTTGGGCTTCATCCAATCACGTTCCACCCTAAGCTGCAGACATCTCACTGATCTGGGAGCTGGGCAGTGTTAAAGTCAGACCAATGAGCTATCTAGACATGAGAGTTTTGAATTCCCTGTATAAGAAGGCTCTGAACAATAAAGCTCGCTGCTGTCACATGAAGCTCTGAGGTGTGCGTGTGTTATCCCTGTCTCCAACCACTGACTCCACAAAACACCTAGACGCGCCCATGTAATAGCCATCCTGCTGAGGATGGGAGTGACAGAGCATGTTGGTGGACACTCAGCATCCAATCAGGGTCAACCACAAACAGTCTTTTTTGACATATAACATGGTGCCCAAGGAATTTTAAATAAGGATAGAAACATAGGGAGATGCAACAGACATGGACTGACCAATGTTAGAGTGGAAGGATCATGGGCAATTTCTGGTTTTATAATTGTGGGGAAGGGATGAGAGATAGATTCTGTGCCAATTGTCTTCTTTCAATATTGATGTTATTTTGATGAGAGGATTTTTTTTTTCTTTTGTTAACATGAAGGAATCTTGTGAAGATTGTGTGATTAATCTGGATTTTAATGATAATTCTTAAATATGTGGATCACAGAGGCAAAGGGTTTGCATGGCCAGGTTTTGGCAGCAGCAGGGATACAGGACTAATTTCTGAGAAGAAGCTTCTCCTGTGTGCATCTGCTTCAAATGAGTGCTTTAAAGTTGCTTAAAGAATCACCAACAACAGTACTGGCCAAAACAGGTTTAATATTAAAGTGAAAGGGCAACAAAGTTCTTTGGCAAGGTTCACTCTGCTAATTAGATGGTTAAAGCACATAAAGAAAAAAACAACAACAACAAAAAAAAACCCAAAACCAAAACCAACAAAAACAAAAAAACTCAAACAAACAAAAAAACCAACAAAAACAAAAATAAAACCCCAAAAAAATGGAAAAAACCCTCAATCACATGAAATCAAACTAAACCTGAAAGTAACTGGGTGATGCAGCAAAGGTAGAGAGAACAGTAGGAAAGCATTAGGATAAAAGGAAATATGAAATACCCTCCTGCTACGTCCCAAGGTTCATAGTGGATCCCATGCTAATCTGAGCCCAGAACTGACCAACAGTTTATGCCTAAATGTGCAAAATGTGTAATTACGCTTAAACTTAACTACACTTAATTGATAAGTTAAACAATTTAGAAAAGGATTCATACAGAATTTACTGTGTCACAACAGTAACGCACAGTTCTGGCTTACTACAAATTTAAGGCACTTAAGAATCTAGTAAAATATTCTTAGTACATCCTTTTCAGCATATTCACAGTTGCCCACAGACACAATCTGTACAAGGTATATACCTGTGAAAAATTCCCCTCAGACTTGGTGAAATACTCACTTTGGGTGCCTCTGAATCTTCTCAGTGAGCAAAGGGTTGGACTTCAAGCTGTCGGGGGTATTAGGCCAGGTTCCAGCATCATCATTCAGTGATCCTTTAGGTAGAGCAAACTTGAGAGTTCACTGACTCTTAGAGGCCCCACACAGAGGGGAGCTGCTGCTCACAGATGCTGCTCCAGGAGAACTCAAAGTGTCTCATTTTGGATTGCTGTGTACAGGGTTACATGAGGGTGGGCTTCAGTCATGGTAACTTCCTATCCTGGCTGCATTTCAGGTTGGTAACTGCCTTTGAAGGTTTGATGACAAAAATATTATTCTCCTTGGGTTGTTATTCAGGCAAGAAAAATAAGCTTCTAAGACTGTTTATTAAAAACAGAAGCTCATTAGACAGCAAAAGTTCCTAGTTTCTGTGTTTCTGATAAGCCCAAGAGGGGCTTAGCCCAAATGCTGTACATCAAGACTAAGGTCTAATGAGCATTTCTCAGATCACAGCATGGCATGGGAGGGAGAAGAGCAGGCAATGCACCACCACACCAACAGAGCCAAGGCCAGCTGGCTCTAAGACAGACCTGCTGCTGGCCAAGGCTGAGCCCATTGACAATGGTGGTAGCACCTCTGGGATAACATGTTTAAGATGGAAGAAAAGTTATTCTCCAGAAGCAATTTCAGACAAAGAAAGGGACGAGAAATATTAGAGCAACCACTCTTTACACACCATGATCACTGCTGAAGGAGGGGGCAGAGGTCCTCCAGGTGCTGGAGCTGAGATTCCCCTGCAGCCCATGATGACACCTTGGTGTGTTAGCTGTGTCCCTGCAGTCCATTGAGGACCCCGTACCTCATTAAAGCAGCAGCCAATTCCAGCAATGTGTTATGCAGATTAACATCTACCCTCAGATGTGCCTCTCATAACATTTTTCACTCTGCTTTTACTTTTGTAAAACATGAATAGAAAAGCTGTGGCTGCCTTTGAGTGGGCGATGAAGCAAATCAATCACTTTTCACTCAGCAGAAGAAAAGTAGTCACAACTGTGTGAAGGGCTGTTGGTTTATTCCCAACCTTTGCAAGACAGCAACTATTTGAAGTATTACAAAGGCAAGAGACAGGGAAGATTTCTCTCAGGCAGCTGGGGCTTTACAGACAGACCAGGCCATGGGACAGTAAAAATTATGGATTACTGATTAGAGGCCACAACTGGTCACTGCTAATCACAATATGAGGCAAAATAGCCTTGAGTTGTCTTGTCTACAGGGAAGTGCATTTTTCTAAATAATAAAAGCTCTTTTGATATAAAAAGCTCAACACTAGGCATCACAGAGGTTAATATAGAGCACTGTCCTTTGCAGCAGACAGGAAGAAACAGATTCTACTATTAACTCTTGGAATAATAACTAGATTCATCTGAGCACTGAAAAAGACTGATTGAATAAATAATGTTCTGACAGACCAAAAAAAATTTTTAAAACCCAGAACATTTGTAAAATGTGTTATACAACTATCTACAGAGACAGTCACATCATTTCTCCTGCTTTGTCAATTGGTGAGTGAGAAATATTGACAGATTTCAAAAATGTTTTCCAACTAATTAAGGTAATGATACCAACACATCCTCCATCACTGTATGACATAATTAGTGAGGAGAAACCCCTGGGAATGCAAGTCTGATTTTTCTGACGAGGGAGATTATCCAGTCTCGTCACTGAGCTCATCACCAGCCAAGTATTTCAGATTACTTTGTTGTAGTTACCATCACAGCTTCAGGCTCTGGCTAGCTGGATGTGTATTAGCTTGCACTGTGACTTCTGATTCACAGGGAAAAAATTGAAATGTCTTTGTGAGCTGTACTGAAAAACCTGGGCTTTGTCCTGAATGAATGCTGGAGTGCTGGACATACACACAGGACACCTGAGGATGTTACCAGGAGACAACACAGATCTGTGAGATTCAGTTGTCTCTCTTTCACAGAGTTTTTTATGTGCTTTGGGTCAGAACGACATTATGTCAGTTCATGGTTGCATGCTGAACCAATAGTTTCAGAGAGAAGCAGGTATTTTCTATTCCCTCTCTGATCACCAGGATGACTGAAGTACAACAGGATCAACAACAAAAACACATTAGGAGTTCTTTCTGGATATGCCTGTCCTAGAAAACACTTTGTGTACCTGGACATCAGGAAATAGTCTTCAAAATCTCCATAAAGCTAAAGGGAGAGGTAAGTGAGACTCATACTTCTTCCTCTGGCCATCTTTGCTCTTCTTTGAATTGTTACAGCCCAGTCTACACTGCCTTGTAAAGATTTTGGGCCAAGCCATCACAGGGTGTAAGGGAAATTGGATTATAGAAGGCCATGCTCCCTCTGGTGTAATAGAGAAGACAAGAATGTTGCAGTGTTATTCCTGGTTAGGTAAATCTTATCATAAATAGATTTTTATCTTCAGGAAGACAAGCTGCCCTTGGAATACCTCCAAAAACTTTTATATAAATCCTTTACAGCCCACACCTACTAAGTTTAAAAAAGGAGAAAAGAAAAAAACAAACAAACCATCATTAGAAGCAAGAAAGAGAGCCTATGAGCAGTTCTTTCTCTGTTGAGCCTTAAATGAAAGCCAATAATAACCCAAATGATTTCAGGAGCTTTCAAGATAATTTTTCTATTTTTTTCCACCTATATTAAAATGAAACCGTGTGCTCAGCTGTACCTAATCAAAAATAGTTACTATGGTTACCAGAGAGTTTTTTTATAAATGTAGTACAGTATATTAAGTAATCAGCCAAAATGACTATGTATAAACGGAAGGCAGGTGGGCAAGCCATTTAAAAATACCAAGTAAATAGAAAAAAACCTCTATAAAAATAATTCCTCAATATTTATGCCATTATTTTATTACACTGTAAATAAGAACATGGTAGTGGAGAAAGAAGGGTTGAATGTAAATACTTGAATTATCTTCCATTTAACATTTATAATACTAGCTACAAAGGAGCTAGCTATAAGATAATATATAGAGATAAGCAAATTAATATACACTCAAACCTAACTCAATGGAAATGCTCTTTAATGAGAGCATTGTTTGAGACAATATATCAAGAACCAAGATATTAACCAATGCAAGTATATTGATTTACAGACAGAGAAAACAAACCAGATTAACTACATTTTACATGTAAGACCCTGTCTAGGTTCAGCAATTTCCTTACAGATGACTCTTTCCTCCTCTGTAATGGAGAACCATATCTGCATCTGTAACATAAAAATGACTATTATTTTCAGAAATGAAACTTCGTTAACAAGGCTGACTTGCTTAAGAGAGTATTTCCCTACCCTCTCACCTTTTGTCCTTTTCTTTGTTTATAAATATGATCCAATTTTATATTGCGTGAGGGATATCTCATATTAGCCTGAAATTGACCTAATAATTGACAGAAAACAAGCTCATTGTGAAACAAGCTTCCTAAAATCTTGTTAAGTGCAATGGTATTAGAGATTAATAGAAGTAAAATGTGTTAATAACTTGCCTTAGAAAAACAAGGTAGAAAGCAGTGTCACTCTGCCCCTCACTCTGGTAAGAACTGTGGAGCATGACAGAAGCCCTATATCTGTATCCATCATCCAAAAAATGCAAGCTACTAACATGGAGAGGCCCTCTCTTCCCCTGAGCCTCCTAATAAATAGAAATACCTTCTCACAGGTAAAAGGTGTAATGATGAGAAGCAGCTGATGGCTTAGGAGAATAGAGGTTTTCTGACAGCTTACCTGTTGTGGGTGAGTGGGAGAATCTAACCCTTGAAAATACTTCTGAAGAATAACTGTTTGTTGTATGTTTTCCTTGCTCATATGAGTTGGTGGCTAAGAACAGCTAGTGATTGACCTCTCCTGTGTCAAGAAGTCGATTTTGGGGAGGCTGTCTGCCATCAGAGTAGGCTTACCATGCCTAAGGGCCAGTGCTGGGCGAGCTTCATGCTGCCCTTGCTCAGAAGAGCACTCAGTGGAAGCTGACTTCTGCCTTCTGGTTTATCTGCCTGGTGCTCCCCAGCTAGATCCCATCTCCTTCTTGGTACATGAAGAGCACTTCTGTGAGCTGGCTGAACACCTGCTATGATGCAGAAGAAAACTGGAGACCTCTAATTTGTAAGAGGGTTCAAGGAATCAAGAATTACAGATGACCAGGCTTACTCAGTGCTTGCTGTCATGAATTGAAATAATGTAGGCACTTCTAACAGTAGGAATAGTACTTCTTCATGAACTGGGTCACATCCTGGCAGTAGAAAGCAGTCACTCACTTTGGAAATCCTTGCTGTAAGGACACAGTCTGACAAGTAGGTCTGGGGGGAAAAAAATAAAAAAAAATCTGACTGACTAGGAAACCCAGAGTGAGTAGACAAAAAACAATACAAACACAGAGGTACTGCATGGAGGGGCACACTGACTGTAAATTAGGCAGAATTAACTTCAAGTTATAGTATATTCTAATAGAACAATAAATATTCCATAGTGTTACATAATTGCTTTTCTAAAGGGCACAGATGCTAGTACAACTAGAAGTTGTCTTTGTAGATGAAGCTGAGAGAGGGCACAAACTAGGGAGATTTTGTTACTTTAGAACAGGAACTGGTTGTAAGAAAGACATAATACCTGAAGAAAATTCTCCAGCCAAAGATCTGGACCAATAACTGATCCAAGGATTGAAAAAATGGAGGCAGAAGACATAGGTGCCAAAGACTTTCTGAGACTCCCCTTTCCTATCATGCTACACAAATTTGGTGCAGCTAGGTTTTATAATATCTTCAAAACAGCTGCTTCAAACATGGGAGATAAGCCTGAATACCACATGATAATAGAATTAAAGCAGCTCTGTTTACTAGATGAATATTTAAAATAAATCTTCTAATACACAAATATAAGTAAAAGATGTTCTAGTTGTTCCAGAGACATTTTCAGCACAAAATATACAGAAGGAGATGGTACTAGTACTGTTATTTATTTTCTGATTCTTTTGAAAGCAATGATGGAGAATAATTGGCGATGATTTGTTCACAAATCTGATTTTTAGTACAGAAAAGGGTTAATGGGCTGAAGACAGAAGGCAGTTGATTTGCAGGTAAGAATCTTGTGTTATTCTCCCTATTATTAAAAAACCCAAATAAACATACAAAAACCCCTACAACAAAAACAAACAAACAAACAGAGAGGCAGGGACATCTAGATAAAGATTTTATAGGGTGAGATGCTAAAAGAAGTTTTCTTTTAAATTAAACTATTTCAACATATTTGGAAACCACTTTTGTACATAATGCAGAGGAGCTCCATATAAAATGCTGTATTTTTTACTTGAGGGTCATGTTATAAGACCAGGATGTTTGCCCAAATGGTATTTACAGTGACAATATTATCATTAGAGTTAAGACTCACATTTTTTTACCCTCCTTTTATTATAGCAATGGTGCTACCAGCAGCACCAAAGGTTTGTCACCATTAGTGATCATATCTGTTTTCTCTCTCTGTGTTTCTTCCCGTGCAGTTTGAAATATCTTACACTCTTCTGGTAACACAACATGGGAAAATTGCCATGGAGAAATCCTTACCCTAAAAAAATTAAGGCCACAATCTAATCAGTTGGTCTGAATGTCCTGAGGCAACACATGGTGTTCCTAAACAGAGATATCATTTGCAGATAACTGCTAAAATGTTTTTAATTAATTTACTGTTAAAAGTTGCAGTATCTTGATGTTGCCTTGCTAGGTTTTAGTACAGTCCTAAGATTTGGGAAACTACTCAGTGTCACTGATGTGGCAGGAAAGATCATGTAAAATATTCTCCTAGAAACTCCACTAAGGCACATGGGAAAAAAGGGATGATTGGTAACAGCCAACATGTTTGGTAACAGCCAACTAATGGCAAATTGTGCCTGGCAGATCTGGTGACCCTTCTATCTGGGATGACAGCATAGGTGGATGGGGCAGAGCTGCTGACGTCCCCTCCTGAACTTGCACAAAGGGTTTGACACTGTCCCACACAACATCCTTGTGTCTGAATTGGAGAGACATGGATTTGAGGGATGGACCACTGGGTGCATAAAGAACTGGCTGGATGGCTGGTCACAAGGAGTTGTGGTCAAGGGTTCATGGTCCATGTGGAGACCAGTGAGGAGTGGTGTCCCTCAGGGGTCAGTGCTGGGGCCGATACTGCTCAGCATCTTTGTCAGGGACACGGACAGTGGGATCAAGGGCACCCTCAGCGAGGTCACTGACAGCACGGGGCTGTGTGGGGCAGTGGACACGCTGGAAGAAAGGGATGGCATCCAGAGGGACCTGCACAGGCTTGAGAGCTGGGCCAGTGCAAATCTCATGGGGGTCAACAAAGCAAAGTGCAAGGTCCTACAGCTGGGTCATGGCAATCCCAGACACACCAACAGCTTGGGCAGAGAAGTGATTAGAGCAGCCCTGCAGTGAAAGATTTGGGGTGCTGGTAGATAAAAAACTCAACATAAACCAGTTCAGAAAGCCAAGGAAATCCTGGGCTGTATCAAAGGGAACATGACCAGCAGGCAAGGGAGGTGATTCTGCCCCTCTGCTCTGATGAGATCCCAGCTGGAGTGCTGCATTCAGCTCTGGTGTCCCCAACATAGGAATCACAAAATCACAGAATGACTAGGTCGGAAGAGACGTTCAAGATCATAGTCCAACCCATGCTCTAACACCTCAACTAAACCATTGTACTGAGTGCCACATTCAGTCTTTTTTAAATACATTGAGGGATGGTAACTCCATCACCTCCCCAAGCATGCCATTCCAGTACTTTATGACTCTTTCCATAAAAAACTTTTTCCTAATATCCAACTTATATTACCCTTGGTGCAGCTTAAGACTGTGTCCTCTGGTTCTGTCACTTGCTGCCTGGGGAAAGCGACCAACCCCACCTGACCACAGACACCTTTCAGGAAGTTGTACAGAGTGATAAGGTCACCCCTGAATCTCCTTTTCTCCAGGATAAACACCCCCAGCTCCCTCAGTCATTCCTCACAGGGTTTGGGTTCCCAGCCCCTCTCCAGCCTCGTTGCCTCCTCTGGATGCGCTCCAGTGTCTCAAGGTCCTTCCCAAACTGAGGGGCCAGAGCTGGACACAGCACTCAAGGTGCTGCCTCACCAGTGCCGAGGACAGGGGAAGGGTGACCTCCCTGCTGCTGCTGGCCACACTGTTCCTGACACAGCCCAGGATGCCTTTGGCCTTCTTGGCCACCAGGGCACACTGCTGGCTCATGTTCAGCCGCTGTCACCAGCACCCCCAGGTCCCTTTCTGCCTGGCCACTGTCCAGCCACACCGTCCCCAGCCTGTAGCACTGCAGGGGGTTAATTGTGGCCAAAATGCAGGACTTGGCACTTGGACTTGTTAAACATTATCCTGTTAGATTCCACCCACCCATCCAACTGTTCCAGGTCTCTCTGCAGAGCCCTCCTACCTTCCAACAAGTCGATACACAATCCCAGCTTAGTGTTGTCTGGAAATTCACTACTGAAAGACTCAATCCCCTCATCCACGTCATCAATAAAGATATTAAACAGAACTGGCCCCAGCACAGACCCCTGCAGGGACACCACTGGTGAGCAGCCACCAGCTGGATGCAGCACCATTCACCACCACCCTCTGGGCCGGCCATCCAGCCAGTTCCTAACCCAGCACAGAGTGCTCCTGTCCAAGCCGTGGGCTGCCAGCTTCTCCAGGAGTGTGCTGTGGGACACAGTGCCAAAGGCCTTGCTGAAGTCCAGGTACACAACATCCACAGCCTTTCCTGCATCCAGCAGGCAGATCACCTGGTCATAAAAGGAGACCAGGTTGGTCAAACACGACCCACCCCTCCTAAACCCCTGCTGGCTGGGTCTGATACCCTGGCCATCCTGTAAGTGCTGTGTGATGACACTCAGTATAAACTGTTCCATAACCTTGCCGAGTACTGAGGTCAGGCCAACCAGCCTATAATTACCAGAATCCTCCTTCCCACCCGTTTTATGAATGACAGTCACATGGGCCAGCTTCCAGTCCTCTGGAATCTCACCAGTGAGGCAGAACTGTTGGTAAATGATGGAGAGCGGCTTCACAAGGTCATCTGCCAGCTCCCTCATCACCCTGGAATGGATCCCTTCTGGCCCCATGGATTTATGAACATCCAAGCAGCTCAGCAGTTCTCTGCCTCCTCTTGGGTAACAGGGGGACCATTCTGCTCCCTGACACTATCTACCAGCCCAGGAAGACAGCTGTCCTGAGGACAAGTCATCTTCTCACTAAAAACTGAGTCTTACCCTTCCTTCTGCCATTAATATATTTGTAAAAATATACTTTATTACCCTTTATAAAGTTGCCAAATTAAGTTTGAACTGAGCTTTGTCCTCCCTAATTTTTTTCCTACATCCCCTAGCAGCCCTCTTAAATATTTTTTGAGAGACCTGACCCTCCTTCCATAGATCCTCTTTTTATTCCTAAGTTCCTTAAAAATCTCATTGCCCATCCAGGCTAGACATTTGCCTCATTGTCTCATCTGTCAGCACACAGGGACAGTGTTCCTGTGCCCTCAGTATCTCTGTTTTGAAGTATGCCCACCTTTCCTGGACTCCTTTGTTTTTAAATGCTGCTTCCCAAGGAACTCTCTGAATAAGTCACCTAAATAGGGCAAACGCTGCCCTCTGGCAGTCCAATGTAAGTCTTATTGATGTTCCTCCTCATTCACCAAATGTTGAGAACTTTATAATATCATGACCACTGTGCCCCAAACCACACATCTCTCTCCAGCCCATCTCTATTTGCAAACAACAGGTCTAACATAGTGCCTCCTCTGGTGGGCTCATTCATCAGCTGCAACAAAATGCTGTCCTCCACACATTCTAAGAACTTCCTGGATTGCCTGTTTTCTCTGTATTAAATTCCCAGCAGATGTCTGGTATGTTGAAGTCACCCACAAAACAAGGGCTAGTGATCCTGAAACATTCTCCAGCTGCTTACAGAATTAGTTGTCCATCTCTTCTTCCTGGTTAGAGGGATGATAACATATTCCCAGTAGGATGTCAGCCTTGTTGGCCTTCCCTTTAATTCTTACCCATAGGCATTCAACCTCATTATCATTAGTTTCAATACCCATGGCATCAAAAGCCTCCCTAATATAAAGAGCCACTCCTCCACCTCTTCTCCCTTTCCTGTTTCTCCTGAAGAGCTTGTAGCCATCCAGTACAGCACTCTAGCCATGTGAGTCATCCCACCATGTTTCTGTGGTGGCAATTTCATCATAGCTCTGCTGCTGTACCATGGCCTCCAGCTCTTCTGGTTTGTTGCCCATGCTGTGCACATTGGTATCCATGCACCTCAGCTGGGCTGCTGATTTCACCCCTAACTCAGGCCTACCACCTTGGGGCCTGCTTCCAGAGAGCCCAGCTGCACCCCCTTCCCCCATCAAACCTAGTTTCAAGCCTCTCAATGAGTTCTGCCAGTTCACAAGCTAAAAACCTTCTACCCTTAAGAGAGAGATGGAGCCCATCTGGTTCCAGTAGGACAGGTGCTGTAAAAGTTGCCCCATGATCAAAGAACCTAAAATTCTGCCCATGGCAGCAGCCCTTGAGCCACAATGTAGGCTCTCCTATTCCCTTCATCATTTTTCTCTGCCACCAAAGGGAATGAGCACAACACTACCTGTGCTGCTGCCCTGTCAACCACTTGACCCTGTGCCCTAAAGTCCCTTTTAATGACATTCCTCTTTTCAATCTCATCACTGCCAGCCTGGAGTATCAGCAGTGGATAGTAATCAGAGGGCTGAATCAGCCCAGAAAGTCTCTCAGTAATATCCTATATCCAGGCCCCAGGGAGGCAGCAGACCTCCTTGTGGGGTGGGTCTGGTCAACGTATGGGGCCCTCTGTTCCCCTCAGAAGGGAATCACCCACCATGATTACCCTTCTTTCCTTTTTGATGTTAGAGGTGGTGATCCTTCTGACAGATAAAGCGTAACTGGGAGATTCACTGGGCAGATTCTTTTCTTCTATGTCCTTTGGCTGACCCTGTAGATCCAGGGCCACATACCTATTCTGAAGTGGCACCTGGACAGATGGTGGGGGTCAGGAGGAACTTTTATTACATCCTTAAGTAGGGACCCATTTCCACTCCCCTTCATCCACCAGGTCCTCCAACTGCCTGACAGTGAGAGGCATGGAAGTCCCCTGACTCCTGGTGGGCCTTCCTCAAGGATTGAAGGGTGGAACTCCACTAATCTATTTCCTTTCACTTTCTCTAATACTCCTTAGCCTTTCAAGGCTAAGAAGGACAAAAAACTGCTGGAGCAAATCCAGAGGAGGTCATGAAGCTGATAAAGAGGACTGACACACCTCCCCTGTGAAGATGGACTGAGAAAGTTGGGGATGTTCAGCCTGAAAAAGAGAAGGTTGTGTGGAAATGTCATAACAACTTTCCAGTATCTGAAGGAACCTCGGGGTAGCCAGAGAGGGGCTCTTCAGAAACTGTAGTGATAGGACAAGGAATAATGCAGTAAACTGCAAGAAGGTAAATTTTGGTTAGGTATTATAAAGAAATTCTTTACTGTGTGACTGGTGAGATGGTGGAACAGGTTGCCCAAGGAGGCTGTGAATGCCCTAGACCTGGGAGTGTTGAAGTCACATTGCATAAGGCCTTGAGGCACCTGGTTGAGTGAGAGGTGCCCTGCCCACAGAAGCAGGGATTTGGACTAAATGGTCATTAAGGTCCATTCCAACCCTTAACATTCTATGGTTCTGTAACCTCATTTGTATACTGCTTGCCCATGGACATGGCTGCCAAGACTTTGAAGGGATGTGCTGCCTCAACATTTCTTCGCATTCAGAATCCATCCACTCAAGCATCAAGAAGCTGAGAGAGCAAATAAAAGACTTAAAGGTGGGCAAATATCCAGATTGGATCAATGAAGTTTTCAGACAATGGAGTTTCATAGCATGGGTTGCATCTTTTGTCAAAGGAATTTTTTTTATTGTAATAATTGGTTTTATTGTCTTAATAATGTTTCCCTGTCTAGTTAAGTGTGTGCAGAAGTCCATTGAGGAGGTCTTCCTAGAAAGAAAAAACAGGGGTGTTGTAGCATCCCATGAACTCTCTCCCCTTAGCCAATTCCCAAGCACACTGCCCTGGAAAGACCTACTATAGAGTTCATTCTTCCTGTGGGAAAAAACAAGACTCTCACATGGACTTCTGTCTCACTGATCCCTATATTTCACAACTTCTCCTGGTTTTTCCTTTCCCTGTTTCCTCACTGGTTTGGTACCCCTGATGTCTGCCTCCCTCCCCTGGACACCGATCCCCCTTTGCCCTGCCCTTAGCTCCACACCCCACCCCTTCCCTTTTTGAGCTGTCTGCAGAATGTGGTTGTTCCCTTTTTGCCTGGGCTCCCTTCAGCCACCGCATGTGATATACTTTGCTGAAATAAAATCCTGCCAAAGGATTCTCCTGCCTCTCTCACTGAGCCAGGTGTAGTGAGTGTTGTGTGTGGATCTGACTGCGCTGCCTGAACATTAACCTGACCTGTTTTTCTACAGGGGGGATTTGTTAGGAACAGGTAATAGGCAGCAGCACCCAACATCTACCTCCCACATTTTTACTCATTTCTAACAAAACATCTTACATTTTGCTCCTTGGTTAATTTTTCATAACTCTCTGTTTTCACCAAGGTGTGATATAGGCAAATATTTAAGGAATTTGGCTTCCAAAGTTGCTTAGCACTGGCTTATTTACAGTGGTGTATGAGTTTCTCAAACAGTAAAAATGCAATGTGCTCTGTAAGATAAACTGTCTTGGGCTGGTCAGCAAATTAGACAGAAAAGCTGGCTTAGCCATAACAATAACTTGAATTTCTATAGTTCATGAATGGTGATGACATCCTATTCATTTTGCAAGGAAAACTGTGGTTTTGTAAAGCAAAAAGCCCCGGTAGCCTGTCTGGAAGTGAACTTAAGTGGCAAACTAAATAATAGTATTACCTGTTGCTACCACAGTCCAGGGCCCAACATCAGTATCAGGAAGAAGGGAGAGCAGGATGGAGCAGTCTTTCTCAATCCCTTTCTTCGTTTTCTAGGATACTCAAATCTTCCTATACAAGAGCCCAGGGTCTCCATCCTCATGATCTTCACCAAAGTAATCCAGAAAGCAGGCTCTCCATAATATTGTTCCCACCCCTTGAATCAACATGGATAATATTTCAAATGTGGAAAATGTGTTCCTCACTTTTTCCTTGCCCACATTTTATTGTTTGTCTCCTGTTTAATAACACATGGCAGTGCCATGTTCTCTGCAGTGCTGTTGTGAGTTTCCGACTAGAAAGGCAAAAGTCAATCCTTTAAGCAGCCTGTTATTGAAAAAGGTTTGACAAATCTTTGAATGGTTTGCTTTGTATGTTGTGCTAGTCTTTCTTCACCAGCCTTGCTGCCTGTGAGACACTGAAAGAAAGCCTTAGCTGTGTTTTCTCTGAAGGGTTAAGATATTAACCACCTCCCATTGTTTGGGCAGCACCTTTACCAGAGGTTACTTCCCATACAGCAGGGATGGTTCAAGAAATGTATATATGTATCCTAGCCTGCTTTCTTAGATTAAACTAATAATAAAAATGGGTCAGAGCTGAAACATCAGACTGTGATTTGGAGAGGAGATAAGATGCATATTTGCTTCTGCTTCAAAGAGAGGGACACAGAAGATAACTGAGGAAAACACCTTTGATTGCCACAGCAAATGGCACAGCTAATCTGAGATAGCCAGCTAGTAAAGGCACATTTTCTTTTTATTTTGTGGGTGATTTTCTTGTTCTGGTATCCCAGATCCAGCTCATTTCAGTCAAATCCTACTTTTTTACACAAAAACTTTTGTTTTTACTTTAATTCTGTATAAAGCCTCATCAAATAATTGGTTTGTTTTTCCATAATAGAATTGATTTCTACAGCAAATTAGTCACCATGACTTAAAAACAAAAATCTAAGATGCAATAAAAGAATAAAAGAGACATTGTAGCTTGTAACAAAGCTTTTTTGTTACAGGAAAAGATGCTTTCTTAAAAAAAATAATTCTCAGAAAGGTATTTTCTTATTTGTTGTTAGGAGACAAAAGGAAGTTTTCCATGATAAAAAGGGTCCTCTCTTCTCTGAAATATTTTCTCATTTGCAATTGTTATTCAAAAGGTGCTTGTCTGGCCCCTTCAGGGACATGTTTGTGGGCTCACTCTTTCAAGAGTGTTTGCAGTGTTATGCAGCTTGTTATCTCATTTGGTTGTTGGCTTAGAGAGAGCAGTGCCAGGCACCACAGAGCAGCATCCTTTCTGCCTGCCCTGCCTAAACTCTTGAAGATACAATCAGACCTTGCCATTTGAGATCAATAACTAAATTTTAACTAGTCTGCAGAAACATATAATTATCACATCCTGCAATACAATATTTTAACAGGGAATTAAGGAGGGGGGTGGAGCAAGGACCTCTGTACAGGTTACATGAGTCTGGAAATGAAAGGGGTGATTTCACTGTACTGAATTTCCTCCCAGAAATAATCATTTTTGTTCATTCCTAAGGAGGATACTCTTTTCCCTATTACGTCCAAGCAGTATTCATGGATGGAAAGGAGATGACTGTTGTCATTCTCTTTGCGTAAATTTCTATACACTCCATTGCATTGTACACTGTGTGTAAATTTACTGTCTTGGTCCTAGATTGGTTATCCAGAAATAAAAACAGAACCAACTGACAGGTTTTGATTTCAAAAGTCTTGTATGACTGTTACAATGCAAATGGTCATGCAATGATGGGCCATACATCAGAGTGATTAGGAACCATTAAAAAGAAAGTCTTTATATAAAGGACCACAAATTTACTTTATTGAATATAAGTAGAAATATTTTTAATTGTCCTTGAGACCTGAAAATTTTGTCCTGAAATCTTTAAGAACTCATTTACTATGAGGTAATAAAATGTCTCTACCTCTTGTCCATTTTTCCCTCCATTCCAAAATGTTTTCACCCTCCTTTCCCTCTCCTGAGCTTGTGGAGCACACTTCTGAGCATTTTAGGCAGTATAGTATCATTTTGGAAGGGTTTTGCTCAGCCAAAAGAAAGGAACTGCGTGCCCATAGTAACCACACAGCAAATGTGGCCAGGAAATGTGGTCAGGCTAAGAGCAAAACTCATCCAAGATCTCACCTGGCATCTCATTTCTCAACAGAAGTGGGATATGGGACATGGCAATGGCTGCAGCTCTACAGTGAATTTAACAGCAGTGCTTTCTAGCCCATTCATATAATTTTAGATACATTTGTTTCTCTTCTTTCTGGTCTCCAATATAACAGCCTGTAAAAGAAAATACTTGCAGATGAATATTTATTTTGTGGGGAACATAATAGTTTCCATATACATAAGTTCAAAATAATGTCCGGTTTCATTGGAGGTTGTCCATAGAAGTACAGTGTCTCTATTATTTTTTAATTAAAGCATTTGGGTTGATGCTTTTTTTTACAGAAAAAAAAAAAACCAAAAGTGGGTAATGAAAAAAATGAAATAATCTGCTTGATGTGATAATCACTTTATATTACTTCATTGACTAGTTTTTGGTTCTATTTCCAATATATATTGAACTGTCCTTTGGATATGATTTTGGTCTTAAATTAGTTTAATGCCTTTTTCACACTCATGGATATTACTATTCTACTGGAAGAAGCAAGACTGTAATCAGGTTTCCTGTCTTTCTTTATAGTACAATTGTCACAATGTATTTCTTGTCTTCATAGCTCACAGCTTTCTTTCTTGGTCAATATGCGCTGTGGTGGGTTGCTTTATGCCCTCTTCTACTTAACTGATCTCAACTGATTATCTTACATTTGGATGACATTTTTTGTTTAAATAGGTAATAAAATTAGTCAAAGGTAACAGAAATCCACATTGTAAAGCTTGCCAACATACCTGCAGTTGATATTTTGGAAATTATTTATAAAATTACTGCTGTTTTTTTTGCCTTTTAAGCAAAATAACAAATGTTAAAGCTGCTTCTGCAATAAAGAAAGCATTTCAAATGCCAGGAAAAATAAATTTTAATAATCTGCTATCCTACCAGGAAAATAAGAATTGCAGGGGCCAAGTAAATCCCATACAACTAAAAAATAGATTAAACCATTTGGAGAGGCATAGAATATGTAGCATATGAATTTAAATTTCTCTGGCCTCTAAAGGAAACATGCTAGACTTCATACCTATAAACATTTCTGTTGTAGAGCTTGATTGAGCTGTGTATGTAGGAGACTAATTCTTCTTGACCTGCAACCTCAGCAAGAGACTTAATCTATACAGTATATTTAAGAGACTTATACACACTAGAAAAAATGGACTAGCTACTTAACATGAAAAGTATTTTTAAAGTGGGTATGTGTCACTGTTCTCTTAATATCTCACTGCAAGGCAGTGAGATATTAAGATGAATTGAGGAGGCCAGTTCAAAATCATGTATATTGACATTATTCATCTGTATTCATGAGTGGTATTGCCTATCCTATTTTCATTTTAGTAAGAATTTAGATTCAATTTTTTTAATTTTAATTTTTAATTTTTAACATTAACAATAGAACAAGGCATTTAAGGAGGGACAAAAGCTGCATGAGGGAAAAAAAAAGCTGTATAAGGAAACATGATCCACAGTATTTATTTCTCTATATTTTGTCCTGAAATCTTCCCTTGGGCCCAGGCCATGAAGGAGAGAAGACTTCGGCCCAGTACTGTTCTGTCAAATCCTGTCCTTCTGGCGTGAGAAGTCCCTGTCCCAAAACAAAACACAGATGAAAAGGTCAGAAATGTCTCCATCTTTAGAGATTCTCACAGAAAAAAATAATATGGGTCTTTGCACTGTAGCATTGAGCTTTCTTTCCCAGATCTTTTTCTTTCTCCCATAAAACTCTCCAAAACGGGCCACTAAATTGTCTTGTTTTCGTAAGATATTGCGTTGAACTTCAGGGCTTGTCTTGCAGGAATTTTTCTGGAAGAAGTGTGCTGTAAGGAGTGTGTTCCACTGTGGGATTTTTTCCTGGATTTCAGAGAGAGGGAGCTTTCAAATAACACCCAATATGGCAGCTGAGAGATGTTTCATTTGCTTTAAGCTGTTATGGTATGTCCATGGGATCTGCCTGAAAAATGTACAAATTCCAGACACTTCTTTTCTGAAACTTATTCTTTGGCCGTCTGCTCTTCTAAATTGTTGCTGTAATTGACTTTTCCCTTTAGCACTAGTCCAGTGAAAATGTTTTTAAAAACCCTTGTCAGAGAAGGGCTGTTTAACTTCTAGATTACATTTTCAACAGCTCCTATTTATTCTTTTAATTGCCTCTCTAGCTCCAGATTGTTTATAAGCAAAACCACATTGCTTTTCCTTCTTTGTCCACTTAGGTGAGAGATGTAAACTCTTGGAGCATTCACTCTTCTAAAACACAGAGGGTTTAGAGACAATTTATTCTGTACATTAACATTAAAGTAACCAATCTCTCTGAGCAGTTTTTAGCATGCAAGTGCTAGTTACTATAAGTTAAGCTTGCAAAAAACTATTAAATTAATTGGCATTGTGTGTCTTTTGGTGACTTTTCTTATTTCTCATTATTTTTTGAAAATATTATTAAACAAAATCTGTTAGCATTGTTGTACCTTCAGCTGTCCAAAAGTCAAGACTGTACATTTATTTCTGCTGGCACTTTTTTCATTGTCCTGCTCAGACAGTGCCCTGAACATCAGAGAAATCTTATTTTAATAGGAAATTTGACATTTTAGAAAACATGTTTGGTCCAGGGAGAGCTTTAATAAAACGATTAGAGAAAAAGGGAGAAAGTGTTGCTAAACACAGAAGTTTTTATTACAGGTTTATAAAAGTCCTTTTCTTCCCTCCTTTCCCTAAGGAATGGCTCACAGCTAAAACAAGAAACTCAAGTAACAGCCAGTTTGTATATTTGTTTTTACCTCATGCAGATAGACAAATCTGCAGGCATTTTTTAGCAAGCACGGAGATCCATAATCCAAGCTTCCCATTTACAACAAACCCACATTCTTGTGCTTCTCTTTACATCCCTGACACACATGCTGGGGCATTTCCACAGCAATGTTTGTCAGCTCTTGTAACTGGATTTAGGTTGCCAATTTCTGCCCTGAAGACACAGTAATGTTGTGTCTGAGACATATAATTTTAAAAAATCCTTTACAAAGTATGTACTTCTGCATCCAAAGTCAGCAGAACACTCTTTTCACCACTCCCACTTTTCTCCTAAAACCTGAGTGACCCCTAAGAGGAGAAGGTATAAACTGATTCTTCAACACTTCAGAGAATAAGTCTCACCCATCAGAAAGGCTGGTGCAAGTGTAAGCCTGTTTCACAGCACAAAGACTGTCACCTTTGGATGGCAGTGATGCAGAGCAACTTGTGTAATGGCCTTGGCCACATGCTATGGACTGCCAGTTGTAGGGCAGTTGCCACTTGCCCCGACTCATTACTAGTTTTAAAAATCTTTCATTTTACACTGCAATATTCATAACTTATGCCCTGATTCTGTTCTCACTGAAGTTCAGAACAGCTTTATAATTGATTTAATACAGGCAGAATGAGGTCCTGAACCTTTTCAGTTGTAAATTCTGTTAGTCAGATGAATAGTTTTATAGTGTATGAATTATCCATCCAAATACATGTTGGTTCCTCAAAGCAGTTTTATCCATTAAGCCATCTTTAGTTACAAAGTTAGTATAATAAGTTTCTTCTCACCTGAATTGTGATCTCACCCTAATCATCAGCAGTAGAAGAAATACAGAGGGTAGAAGATTGACTTTGACTGGATGCATTAACCTCTTTGAAATTTTAATTTGAACTGTTTAGTGATTATGATGTGCATAACCTCTCTCTGTTCCTTCTGTGCTATACTGTTTTCTCATTTTTCAAAGCTTTATCCAAATTGCCTTCACATGAGTAGCTGGAGGGAAAACTTGTAATTACTCTCATCTTCAGTTAATCCTGCTCTTTAAAGAAAATAACAATAGTTACATCCCTCTTTTCTGTCCTGAGCTAATGAAATGGAAGAATATACTAGAGAATTCTCCAGCAAGAGTGGCTGTGCATAGTTGCACCCCACCAGTTAGACATCTCCATGGGGTCCAGGCTCCTGAACATTTACCAATAAGCATCAGTTCTTAAGGAAAAACTTATTTAACAGCTACTTGGGCAGGCGTAGTCCGACCTTCTCTTTTATTAATCAAGGAACACCTAAGGTTAGACTCCTCAAAAAAAGCAGTGAGAACTGCCCCTTTTATGATTCCTCGTAGTCCTCCACATCTGCCTGCAAGTCCTCTGTATCTGGTTGATGTCCTTCACACCAGATCCCTATTTATACAAATTTTTAAGAGTTGAATCCTGCAAGATTTATAACTTCAAAGCTAAATGGTCTCAAAGTCTATTCTGTTCTGTTAATAAATAACAAATACTGCTAAACCTGGCAGAGGTCTTCAGCTGTCAGTCTGTATAACAAACTAGGAAAAAAAATAAAAAGAAAAAAAAAAAGAAAAATCGGCTATGTCATTGGAGATCCAGGATTGTAACCACAATCAATGAGTAATACACTGCAGGTATGATAGCTAGCACAGAACTGATGTGTCTCTTTAGGAAAAGCAGTGTACTTCTTTCACAGACCAGTGCTGTGGAAGCAAACATCCTTTTTCCCCTGCAGAAAGAAGCTGAATGGTAGCCAAGTTTCTGTGCCATCCTGCTGCTGAGGAAGAAGTGAGCAATACTTCCAAGGTGACAGATGCTCAGCAAGGGTGCAAGAAGACTAGTCTAGGTTTGTAAGGAGCAGAGAAGTTCCTGGACAGCCTTTTTATCTGGCCCTGCACAGCAGTCAGTGGTCTCCTCTCGTGCCAGGGCAGCAGGCAGAGGTGACCCCCACAGTATTTCAAATAGCACTAGACAAGTTTCACAGACGCAGTGCCTGCAGAAGTCTAATAGCACCCATTTTCTTTTTTGAATTTCTTGACATGATAGTTCATGTTTGAAACTTACAGAAGGACTGACTTTCATGTCATGGCCTTTTTTCAGCTTAGTGACAGCCCCACTGAAATCAGTGATGCTCCCTTTCTACAGAAACCTTTCATGAAGGTTAGCATTAGTTTCCCCAAGTATTCCTGCAGCAAAAGCTTCTGTCCTAATAAAGAGGATATATTCCATCCTTAAGGAAAACAGACTGAGCTTTTTAAATTTCTGATGTGAATTTTCCCAGATAGAACATTACAAAGGTTTCAGGATTAAAAGTTTCCTAAGTACCTAAATTGCCACATGACATGTCCAAGGATACTGATTCTGATTTACCCTACTGTTTGACAGTGAGAGTCTGCTAATAACAGGGGGGAAAAAATCATTGTTTCTAGCTTCTGTCAAGCAGTTAATTTCCATTTGTACATTTTGATGCCATCATGTTCAATTATATACAATGTATATAACTGAATACAACCTCTGCATTCAGACTTTCCCTTGCAACCTGAGTGTTTCTATGACAAACAAGCAAACACCCAAAGCAACTTGATAAGAGTGCAGAGGGTGTTCTTTTTAATTACTGCTTTATTTCTTTCCTTGATCTCACTGAATAAAATAAAATTAACAATTCACTCTCTGCTATGGTTTAATTAACCTGGACCCTAGAGTATCCACACATTTAAATTAGGTTCATCACTTAACTATAGTTGGGCCTTAAGAGAACAGAGGACCTCCTGGTACAATATCCTGGGCATGCTGACTCGGGAGGAATGCCTGGCCAGGTACCAGAACCCAAGTTGGGTTTCCAACTCTAAGCACTCTGCAGCTGCTGCAAGCACTGCAACCTGCCCTAAGCAATTTTGTTTTTAAGAATTGAGGGGTAAGGATCTTCACAAGAGAGTTCTTAAGACTATGCTAAATAAACACATAAACATAGGCACTTACTGTAAAAGATGTTCACATCTCAAAAGCCTGTGAACTGTGTAGCTTAGAATGAGGATGTTGGAGGACAGTGATAGAGCAGATAAGCCAGAAAATAGAACAGTACCTCACCAGTATATTTTTTTTTATTTTCTATCATTCTTTCTTTTTGCTTCCTAAACAGGACTCTTAGCATATGTAAGTGTGTGACCAAAAATCTGACTCTGACATTTTAGTTACTTCTTGCTTGGCTGTTGTTTGAGGAGAGGAATGGGAAAGAAATGCTGCTGCTTGTTTTCTCAAATTTTATGTTGTCACTATTTCCTTTATTGGAAATTGCCTGGAGGGCACATTGGAATCCCTGGTAGCCAACCAGCAGAGACATAAAGGTAATTTATTTGCAAATAGAAGGAAGAAAGATACACGTTGGAAGTGAAGTGGAAAAAGTGCCCAGGAAAATGTTTGCGAGAAACAATGAGTAGAAAATGAATGAAAACCACTAGAAAATATAAGGTCATTATGGAACTCATCTGAGGACATAGATCTGCTAATGAAAAGTACAGATGGTATAATATTATAAGTCGTTATTTATAAATAAATATTGAAATATCATGCAGAAATTGCTACATGACCTCAAGGGATAAATCAGACTGATTAAATGAATTCATACAAGATGCAAAATAATGTAAATGTAAGAGATGCCTAGAACTTCTTTAATAACCTCTCAGAAGATCATTTTGAAATTAAAAAGGCATGTTAGCTAATGCCAGACTCTTTAATACCATCAGTGAAACACAGCCACTAAACAAAGCAAATGCTTTCCTAGAATACAACAGAAAATATTTCTTGATAGAATTATTAGTGCCATTGTAGCAGATATAAGCTGCAGCACTTTTTGAATTCTACCTACAGTATTGTCATGAATGTGAAGATTAACTCGGGATATGAAAGGTACTGTGAAAGGCTGTAAGGATGTAGATAAGACTAAATGAGTCTGTACCACTTGATTTGCTATACTGAAGGATGAGAAAGAAAGGCAACTGATGTCTGTCAATAGGTTGATAAACCAAAGTGAAAGACAAGAGCGATTTGAGAGGGAAGATGAAGCTGTCATTAGGACATGGTAAAATTGCCATGGATAAATGCAATTTTACCACAGGTGGGAAGTTGCAAAACTATACCTAGTGCAGTGTGTAAGCAAGCATCTTGATATCAGCAGAAAAAAGTGATGGCAATCACATGAAGTCCCCAGTGACTGGGAAAAGAGAAATATTGTACTCATGTATTAAAAAGGTAGAAATGAGGACCCTGAAACTACTAGTGTGTCAGCCTCACTCACTTGTGCCTGGGAAGGTGATGGAACAGATCTTCCTAGAGCTGTGCTAAGGCACATGGAAGACAGGGATATGGTTTGAGACAGCCAGCACAGATTCACCAAGGGGAAATCCTTCCCGACCAACCCAGTGGCCTCCTGTGGTGGAGTGATTCCATCAATAGACAAGATGTCATTTATCTGGACTTCTATGAATCCTTTAACATAACGCACCACAATTTTCTTCTTTCTAAATTGGAGGAGTTGGATTTAATGGGTGTACTGTTTGGTGGATGAGAAATTGGTTGAATGGAACATCCAGAGGGCAGCCATCAATGGCTCAATGCCCAGGTGGAGATCAATGACAAGTTGTGTCCCTCAGGGGTCCATACTGGGACCAAGACTTTTTAATATGCAGTGGGATCAGGTGCAACCTCAGCAAGTTTGAAGACAACACCAAGATGAGCATTGTGGCCAACCCAGCTGAGAGACAGGATGCGATTCAGAGGGATCAAGGTAAGTTAGGAACCTCAGGAGGACAAGCAATGACAACTGTGAGTATTACACCTGGATGGAGAAAAACCCTGATGAGAAGGACTTGAAGT
Source organism: Passer domesticus (assembly GCF_036417665.1). Classification (NCBI taxonomy): domain Eukaryota; kingdom Metazoa; phylum Chordata; class Aves; order Passeriformes; family Passeridae; genus Passer; species Passer domesticus. Next base: position 21,601,727 of record NC_087512.1, read on the forward strand.
ACAGGTGGGTGAGAAACTGGACATGACCCAGCAATGTACACTTGCAGCCTGTACAACCAGGTCTATCCATGGCTGCATCCAAAGCCTCATAGCCAGCAGGGCAAGGGAGAGGATTGTGCCCCTCATCTTTACTCTGGTGAGACCCACCTGGGGAGCTGCATCCAGCTCTGAAGTCTTCACCACAGGAAACACATGACCTTCTGGACTGGGGCAAGAGGACAACCATAAAAATAATTAGAGGTATGAAACTCCTCTCCTATATGACTGAGATACTTTGGGTTGTTTAGTCTGGAAAAGAGAAGGCTCAAGGGAGACCTTATTGCTCCAGTATTTAAGGGGGCTTATAAGACAGATGAGGGAAGACAAACATTTTAGCAGGACCTGTTGTGATAGGACCAGGGATAATGTTGTTAACTAAAAGAGAGCAGATTCAGACTAAAAAAAAGAAAGCTTTTTTAATGATGAGGGTGGTGAAACCTTGAAGGATGTTTCTCAGAGGTGATAGACACTTAATGTCTGGAAACATTCAAGATCAGGCTGGACTGGGCTCTGAATAACCTGATAACTCTGCAAAGAATGACCTGGGGATCCTGGTGGTCAGCAGGCTGAGCCAGCACGAGCCAGCAGTGTGCCATTGTAGCCACTAGTGGTGTTCCTCGGGCTCAGTTGGGGCCAGTCTTGTTTATTATCTTGATTGATGATCTGGATGAAAGGATCAGAAAGTTTGCAGACCACACCAAGCTGGGTGGGTTATTGATCTGCTGGAGGGCAGGACGGCTCTGCAGAGGGATCTGGGCAGGCTGGATCATGGGCTGAGGCCAGTGGTGTGAGGTTCAGCAAGGCCCAGTGCTGGGTCCTGCCCTTGGGTCTCAACAGCCCCAGCGAGCTTCATAGGCTAGGTGGCTGGAAAGCTGCCCAGAGGAAAAGGATCTTGGGTGACAGCAGCTGAACATGAGCCAGCAGTGCCCAGGTGGCCAAGGAGGCCAAAGGCATCCTGGCCTGGATCAGCCATGGTGTGGCCAGCAGGGCCAGGGCAGGGATTGTCCCCTGTACTGGGCACTGCTGAGGCCACAGCTCCAGTGCTGTGTGCAGTGCTGGGCTCATCACTACAAGCATGGACACTGAAGTGCTGCAGTGTACCCAGAGTAGGGCAACAGATCTGGGGAAGGGTCTGGAGTAAAAGCCCAATGAGGAGCAGCTGAGGGAGCTGGGATTGTTTATCATGGGGAAAAGGAGGCACAGGAGAGAGCTTATCACTCTCTACAACTGACTGAAGGAGGTCATGGCCAGGTAGGGGTCAGTATCTTCTCCCAGGCAACTGGTAAGAGGACAGGAGAACACAGCCTCAAGCTACACCAGGGGAGGTCCACGTTGGACACGAGAAGGACTTTCTTCATGGAAAGAGTTGTTAAGCATTGAAAGGGACTGCCCAAGGACAATGCAGTCACCATTCCTGGAGGCATTTAACAACACTTTTAAGTGGCTTAGTTCTGGGCTCCTCAGAAGGAGAGAGACATGAAGCTCATGGAGTGGGTCCAGCAAAGGGCTACAAAAATGATGAGGGGTCTGGAGCATCTCTCTTATGAGAGACTGAGAGCTGAGCTGTTCAGCCTCAAGAAGAGACAACTGAGAGGAGACCAAATCTATATCTATGCCTATGAGTATCTGAGGGAAGGGTGTCAAGTGGATGGTGCCAGGCTCTTCTCAGTAGTGCCAAGCAATAGGACAAAAGGCAATAGGCAGACACTAGAACAGAGAAGGTTCCACCTGAATATGAGGAAGAACTTCTTTACTGTGCAGGGAAGCAAGCACTGGAGTCTACTTCCGTGGAGATATTCAAGAACCCTCTGGATGTAATGCTGTGCTATGTACTTAGCATGACCCTGCTTCAGCAGGGAGGGTGACCACAAAACCCATTTTGGTACCTTCAAACTTTATCCATTCTGTGATTCTGTGATTTTAAAGATGTCCTTGTTCATTGCAGGGTGATTTGGCTAAATATTTTTTCAAGGTCCCGGCCAACCAAAACCATTCTATGATTCTATGAAAACATGTAACATGAAATGTGAGAGCGAGACAGACATGGGATAGTGAAAGGTTGGCATCCATTGAAAGGATGTTGGAAATTCCTTAAAGAAGTGTAGGATGGCAGAATATAATTGAAAAACTGAGGAAGGATCTCTGAAGGTCACCAAGATCAATCACAACTCAGGCATTTGTTACCACAAACACCAGATTGGCCCAGTCACTGCTAACTAAACAATTCCCTCTGCTGAAGGATAGCTGCATTTCTCAGGAAAACAAGAAAACCTCGGGTGTAAGGAAATAAATTATTAATTTTGCCTCTCAAAACATCATTTGCAGTACAGGAATAGCTCTTCAGTACCAAAGTACAACCTGCACGAGAAACAAATTTCCAGTGATTATCTTCTTTTTCCATATCATGTCACAGTTTGTCAGCTGTATTATTCTGCAGACACCAATGTTCATCTCAGAGTTTTACTGAAGACCTAGTGTTCCTATAAGACAGGCTTCCTAAATTACTGGTTTTCAATCAGTGGCCTAGACACAGGCAGGACTTTTCCAAGACTTAACAGGGCAATTCAGTATCCTCTTTATTTTGACTTGGTGCCTCAGTTGCCCCTTTAAAAAGACAAGTTTTAAAATAAGCTTTTTAAATCCTCCAAATGTCAAAAAGGAAGTGAGAAAGAAGAGGGGAAAGTGGGAAGGAAGAGAGGCAAGTGGATAAAAACAATAAAGTACCATGACAAGGGAATTTTCTCCCCACAAAGGAAATATTTACTGCAGAATACTCACCTCTTCCTGTTGACTTGCTTCAGCAAGTTCTGAGTTATCTTATATAATGGAGTCTGTCTGGTGAGAAAAATTGTTGGTGAAAGAGAACAAAGGAGCAAATATAAGTTATAATGTCTCATCAGTAGTGATTATTCTTGTTTCAGGATTCCTTTGAAATCAAGCTCTGAGAGTTCATAAATTGGATTTTCCCAGTTCATTCCTCATGCCTGCAATGCAACTGTCAGTGATGAGTTGAGCTAGGATAAAAAGATTAAGAGAGTTAACACTTGCTCCAAATTTTCCACCCCTAATTCTTAAAATAGCAATCTGTCACTACATACCTAAGCAAAAGTTTTCTTCAGTGGTGTTACAGCTGGGGATATTGGAGACAACTGCACATGCTGGATTCAGTCACTGGAAATTAGTGAATTATAGGCAAACTCAGAGCAAGTAGATTTCATTTATTTTTTAACTTTTTTGCCTATTAATTTTTGCCAGGAGGAAAGGTTTATAAGGATGTATGGAAACAGTTGCCATGATCTCATGCACCAACAAAGGATCATCCCTGGGCAGGGGATGCAGCCAAACTATTTAGCTTTGCCCAGTCAAGGTGGGGCTATCCTCTAAAGCCAGTCCTTGGGGCTTCAGCAGATATCCTGGTCACAGTGGGGATCTGGGGAACCCCACTCACTAGGCTAGAGAGGAAGACAAGAACCACTGAAAGGAGACCTGCAGAACAGGCCAGAGGCCTGCTGCACCAAGAAGTGCTGCAATGGAAGTGGGGGTTGCAGACTAAGCCCAAAGAGGGATCATCTGCAGCAAACCAGTCTGATTTAAACCAAAATTTCCTCAAACTTGAGCTTTGTTTTATCATTCTGACAACAGAAACATTTCTAAAATAGAAAGTTGAAACGCTTGATGGCACTGAAAAATTCCAGACTGCAGGCTCATAGAAGGAAAATATTTGTTAGAAACTTAATTTTTGGTCACAAAAGCAGACGAACAGAGAAAGTTCCAGATAGTCAAGGTATTTCTTGAAGACCTTCTTCAATTATTGAAATACCAAACACTGTCATGTGAGGGTGCTAAGAAGAAGCAAGGAAAGTCACTTTAGTCTGAAATTAGATAAAGCATTTACAAAGCTAAATAAAACAGTTTCATTCCTAAAAGTCTTATAATAATTTCCACCTACAGCCTTTCATTCCTCAGTTTTGGTTTTCAATATTTAAAGAGAGTATTCCCATGTTGTCTACTACTCACTGTGGTGTGATTTCTTAATTTGCGTGAGTAAATCCTGACACAGCCTGGAGTCTGTGGCTGACTTAAGCAGCAGACAAACTCACTCTGGTTATGAAGAGCTTTTTAGCTCTTTTTAGTTCAAAGAGCTCCACTGATTGTTATAGTGCCTACTAATTGCAAGTATTGGAGTACTGCCGTGAGGAAGGGGTAAAGCCTGGATGTTGTGGGAACTGGAGCCAGTACATCAAGCCTTGCACTGTTCCAACACAGAAATTACAGGCTGAAACACTGCAAGGAGAAAAAAAGTCACTACTGAAAGGGAGTACTCCATCTTCCATGTTCAGCAGTGACAGCAGTCCCAGCCCACACTGTTCAAGATTCAAGGATATTGGCAAATCTCCTGCAAACTAATGAATGTTGCATACAATGATTAATCAAGGGCACTCAAATGGCCAGCTTACATTTCAAGCTGCCTGTTTGTGTAGCCAAATATAATTTGCCTATGCTATCAGACTCGATGTGTGTGCAAACTCTGACATATGCAGCGCTTCAACTGTACGCAAAGCTTTGAAGGTGCAGAGCAAGAAACAGCAAGGGCTGCTGCAGGCAAGCAAGAGCCCAGGGCAACCCCAGCACAACACACACCATCATCCATGAGGCACAGGCCCACAGAGGCTGTGCACATCATGTGGAGCCAGGTGTTAGTGACAGGGTCCATCAGCTGTGCCAGACACAGTGGGGAGCTCAGTCAGGAGCAAAATAGATGATACCATAGATAAAACTGAAGGCAAGTCTGCAGCGTGGGTCCAAAGCCCATCCTGCCAACCTGGCCAAAGGCAGGACTGGAGACAAGCTACAATATGTGCCTGGAGTCCATTCAGGAAACACATTACTCAGAATCTAAGGCTCATGCAGGAGACAAAGTTGGGAAAATGGGCATTCCTAACTCAGTTCGGGCACAGACTGCATTCCCAGGCCCAAGCCCAAATGAGACTCCCACACCCAGGCACATGGAGCAAGTTCCATGGTGGAGGCTCAGACAAGGTTTCTCTCAGGGCTATTAACACATACTAAAATAGAGCCTACCCCTTTGTTATGCAACAGCAAAAAGACAATAGGTTATTTGAAACAGCAAAAAGAAAATAGGTTTTGTCTTAGTGCACTTTTTTAGGCAAACGCCTTGTGAACCCTGATATTGGGCTAAAAATGTATTCAAGATTCCTCTAAATTGTAAGCCTTACACAGAGGTGTTAAATGAACACAGTTCTTATGTCATCTAGGCAGATTTCTGTGAGCCTGTCAGATCTTTTGTATTTGATTTTGTCTCAATTACTTGGGTTCATGTCAGGACATCTGCATCTCTCAGATCTTTAATGAAGTGCATTGAAGTAGCCTCCATCTAGGGTTTCTCAAGACATCTCCCATTCCCCTGCTTCAGTGGCATCCTACCAGGGACCATGGCCATGGCCAGTGCAGGACAGGGTCCAATGTATGGTGCTTCCCCTGGGGAGACAAGGAGTACAGCACACAGGAGAGCTTTGGGTGCAGAGAAACTCTCCTAAGCAATCAGCCCCTACCCATGGCAACTGGTCACTGCCCCTCCAAATTCTAGGACTAAAAGAATTTGCCAGGGCTCAAAGATCAACAGTGTGAATTTCTGATTTTTTACACAGGGCCACCATTCCTTTTGCAGTGACTTTCAACTTTGGTAAGATTGCAAGGGAACCCTAGCAGCAAAATGCTCTAATCTTCTCAGTCATGGTCAGCATTAAACTCTGGCAGACACTTGTGCATCACTACAGTCTGTGTTTCATGGATGGTGCTTAACAAGCTCCTTGCAGCTTCCTTGCTTCCTAGTTACCTTCAGCATGTTGCATGCTCCTTCTGATTAGAGCTGCGAGAGCCAGAATTACTGACAGGTTTGTTCACTGCTCTTACCATCAATTTGCAGAGATTATAACCCTGTCAGAAAGATATTGGAGATTTAAGGGATTGCTTTTTAGAGTCATTCTGAAATGGCAGTTAATGTGCACTGAGCTTTCCATCATGCTCTCCCATCCAAAAAAACCTTCATAGGTACAGTAAGATTTGTACATGCAAAAAAAATTATTATGAAACATATTTAACATGTGATGATAGATTGATATTATACACTGTTACTAATACATATATCAGTTTTGATACTACAACATTTCCTGTCATTACCTTCCTCTTGTGAGTGGTATAGAAAAGAATCATCCAGCAGTCTGGGAAAGCTTCACACATATATGAGAGTACCAGGCTTTTAGATCTAGCTTACGCTGGCTATAGCAAGGAAAATCCAGCATTTATTTCAGAAACAGCCTGTATTTGTTGCACTGTGCTTGTGGTCATGCAGTAACATGAGCATGACCATGAATGATGGGCCAGAGACTCCTTTGATAGCAAGGTTGAACAGGAGGAAAAAAGCAACTCAAATACTGGTTTTAGCTAAGCAGGATAGTAGTAACATAACTGGTATTTAGGTTGATATAAGTTTTAATGGTGACTTTCTCTATGGTAATGGGTGCCTAGAAGCCTCCTTTATTTAGAAGTTAAAAGCTAAAAAACCAAATTAAATAATAGAACAAATCATACACTCATGTTTTACCAAATAGAAAATCATTTCCTAAAAAATTGCATGGTTTTCTTGCATTTTTCTTGCAAAAAGCTTCACCTCAGAGTTAGGTTTCCATAACAAGAAAAGTGCTGTTGTTGATCTGTTTTAGAACACATTTCTGGCAGCTTCATGGTATGTTTTATATGAAGGGGTATGACGCATTAAATAAGAGTAGTATCATCTTTTTTCATAAGCTGACACTCTTTGGATAAAAAAAGTTCAGCTGTAGGTATATGACTGTCTTGATCTATTGTTCCACCACAGAAAAGGGCAGTTGGCCACCAAGAAGCAACTGGATCAGAACAGGAATTAATTCCTTAATGCCAAACCAGATAAAAGTTTTAAACAGCAAGGTACCTCACATCCTTTGTATGAAAACACAATGCTCACAATTCATTGCAAGAACAATGAATAAGACCAGCTTTTTGGATTAGAACATATTTTCAGGGGGCTAAAGGATGTCCTTGGAAAGAAAGCGCATCAGGACAAGGGAGGGGCTGCTCAGGAAAAGGCTTAAGGCTTAAGGAAAAGGTTTAAGGTTTGAGCTGAGTGGATCTGAAGAGTGTCTTCAGAGAGAATAGGTTTTATTCAAACACCTAGTCTTCTGAGATATGTATTTATTCACTTAGCTGGCTGGAGAGGAGCTATGCTTTTAATCTTGCTTTGTTGCCTGCACAGGCAATTTCATTTAATTGGTGTTGTGTTTTCTCTTCGATAGCTGTGCTGCTTTGGGAGGTAGTCTTAGTTTTATGCACATAATTCTCAGCATCACCACCTTCTGAAGTTACCAAGTACACATAGCTTTTTTCTTTATTGCTCTTTTCAGAGTTTTCTTTCATTGTATATTAATGTTATGTGACATCTACACCTTCTTTATTGCCTTTCTTGAATTCATATTTTGTCCAAACAAAGTATTGATGAGGTCTATTACTTTTTCTTTTTTTATTTTGTGTACTGAATTCTGTCTATGTGTGTGATAAAGCTTTGGGTGCTTTAATTTAAAGTGGGTAAGTATACATATTTTCTGTTGAAGTTACTGAAAACCTCGGAGGAGATGAGGTCAACCTGCAGCTTGATCTCCCATGGAGCTACTGATAGTAAAAATAAGCATTTTAATTACTTCTGGTTTTCCTGCCCCTGCATGTTTCCCTATCAAATTAATTCACATATAGAAGATAGCATTATCAGGCGTTAATTATTGGAAAAGTAGCACAGGGACAATCAGGCAGGCTTGAAAGAGCAGTCACATGCATACACAAATAACTTTAAATGAGACATGTATTTCTATTCTTGACTTAATGGTCATGTTTGAACCGTGGTATATGTTTAACATGAACATCTTAGAAAGTATGAAAAAACAAGCTTGCAGTTTTAAGAAAACAAACTTTCAAAATCTTCATTACAAGAGAATGTTGTTGAACAGTAAATGTTCTTCCTATCAGATATCTCAAAGGAATAGTTTGAGTTGTCTGATTTCTAAAACATTAATTAGAAGAAAAAGCACCCAGTGCTCTTTTCTTATTCTTCCACTCTTTCCCTCCATGCATGCTACAGATCTTAAGCTTTAAACAGGCCATATGTTATTCAGTGTCCGTAAATATTTATCCTGTTTTCTCTTGATGTTTCTAAATGAATTCGTAATCCTAAAGTCTATAAATAATGAGGGAATCCAGGTTCACCCTTTCCAGTTTGCTTCGGTCTTTGAATAAAATTTATACATCATTGTACACAACAACATGATATTTATTAGAATTAAGCAAGATGATTAAACATATAGATCATCCCTCAAGCTCTAATCAGATACCTCCTCTTCAAAATGCATGTTTTTATGACTCACCTTCAAGTCTAAGTGAACAACACACACAACATTGAGTTTCTGAAATTCTTTGTGCTCCTGCAGCTAATGGAAACTCAAGTATTATCTGCTATGCATAAAAATGTGAATAGATTGCCACAGCTCAACCTCTTCTCACTAGGTTTGGGTAATTACTTTCCCAATAAGTCACTATAAGGCACTGCTAAAGAAAACTGTATTACATATTATTTATGGGCATAATAAGTACACATGAGGCTTTGCCATAAATGGAAAATGGAAGTCAAATACAATAAGCCTTTCCCTTAGATTTAAGGATAAAGCTTGTATAATACAGTGTCTCTAATAATGGGTCAGAATAAGAAAGTATAGTGTTTAATGATAATGGGTTTCTTTATGAAACAGATGGATTTTCATGAGTGTTTTTGATGGAATAGCATGCTGTTTTACATGGCAGGAAGCCTCAACCACAAGAAAGTCATAAGTGAGGCAGTTAAAGGCTCATCAAAGGTTTAATGCAAGGCTATGTGAAGTAAAAAGTAGTGTCATAGGTTGACCAATGATTAGAATGGGCTCAAAAAAGCAAATAAAAAGGAGTGAAGAGGAAGCAGGAGACCTTTTGTAGTCCCATCACGTCTACACAGACAGGTCCTTTGGCAATTCCTCAGTGGCATAATGACACAACAACTTTGTTACAATCAAAACTTTATTTCAACATGGACCCTCTGCAGAGGGGGTCATTTCACAAAACTGATATCCAAGACTTTCTGCAGATAAGGTCTATCAAGAAGAAGAATATTCTTCATTAAGCAATATTTTAAAAAGGACATTAAAAAAATTACTGCTGTATGTGCTAGTTTGCAAGTAAACTGGCTGGGAAAAAATGAACCCTACTCCATTACCTTAAAACAGGTTTCAGGTCAGAGTTACAATTTAATAGAAAGATTATAGTAAATGCAATGATGCACAGAAAACTGGCTTAAACAAACCTGGCACCATATTGGTCAGTGATAGTCATAGTTCTGTCAGGTGGTGGGGGCAGTCCTGTAGAAGTGGTGGACAAATTCTTGTCGAAAGCAGCGGTCCTGTGGAAGTTCTGATCCTTCACCGGATCTGTCACATGGTGTTGTCCCGAGTCCCCAAAACAGCTCAGGTTCAGGTGGGAATGCTCAGTACCTCCCCCAGGGCAAGGAGTTTCACAATGGAATGATGCAATACTGTGAGTCATGATATTTGGAAGTCCTTGCACCTGCTTATTCTGCTGGTGTCGTTGAGTCCATTATGGCCCAGCAACAGAGATGACCCCTGAGAATGAGGGTAACTGTGCTGCTGCTTCCCCAGAGGGAGCTGCCACAGCTGAGTCATAGGTGGGAAGAAAAAGAAACACTACTCTTACTCTCCTACCCAGCCTGTAGCCTGAGATGTCTGGTGTGCTCAGGGCAGCTCCTGCAAGTGACCCATCATTATCAACTCATTAGAAATGACAGAGGGGTATACAATACACAGTGTGGTTACACCAACATAGTCCTATTGGTGCCCTTCTCCCGTAACCAGGACAATGTATTAGGCCTTAAGAACTGAAAAATAGCATGGGAACTTGAGGACAGCTGCATTCTCTGAAGCTGTAGGCAATAATTCCCAAAATTACTTCTCAAGGCAGCGCCAGTGGACACTGCTCTGTGTCCTGAAATGCTAATGCCACTTGCCTCTCCTGTCTTCAACCTTTTTCTTTTTTTGTCGGAGAAACTCAGAAGAGGATTTACCAAATTCCAGAGCTGGATATCATAGGAGGACTCTGTGTACTTTCCAACAGGGTTTATGACATTGTAAAACACATTTAGTCACGTTTCCCTTCCGAAGGACACAAGTATTGATCTCATGTTATGGCAGAAGAGTGAAAACACAGCCATGAAACACAAAAATAAGTTTAGGCAGTTGCAGTCACATCTTCAGCTCAAGAGCCTGTGGAGTGTGAGCTGTGTAACCAGAACAGGACCACAGTGTTTGGAGCTCACCATCCAGCACAGGTGGCATCCTCCGTGGTCTGTGTGGAGCTGCCTCCCCAGCTACCACGTTACTCCCCTTGGCTGCTGGCCACAGCCTGTCAAGCCACATCAGTGGCATGCCTGGTAACCCATCCAGGGCCATCCTTCTGGCAGTCTGCAATGCTCTAGAAAGACCTTCCTGAAACCCCAGCGGGACTCCAGAAATGAGTCCAAGCTGAAATTTCCTATCAGCCTTAAATCAGGAGCAAACCCAAAGAAAAGCCTGCATTTTCTACTCCTGATTTGCTTCATCTATATTTGCATGACAAAAGAAGCCTCTGCAGAGCTGCTTGGTATGACTTGACAGTGGGAGACCTGGTTGTGAAGGATCCTGCCGTCAGTGACGTCAGAGGATTTTGGGATATAATTTGCACAAGAGATTGGAAAAATAATCAAATAAATGGCACTGATTAGCTGATGATCTGCTGCTGAATCCCTGTTTAAAATGCTGGTCCACCTTTCAAATGCTTCCCTTGTGTGCTGCATTCCATTTTGCTTAATAAATGAGAAGTGTTTTAAGATACTGCTCAAGAGCTTTTTCTCAGCAAGCTAAATGCATTTTGCTGGTGATTGAGAAAGCCTTTTCCAGTCTCTGGCAGGAAATGACCAGGGCTGTTAGGTCAGACTGGGTAGAAAAGAATGACAGTCTCCTCATATTCAATCAGCCCCCAATTACAGTTTATCAGCAAGAGAGCAGATCAGAAATGAGTTTTGTTACAATTGGAGCTCTCTGCATCCAGCCATATAAGCCTTGGTGCTCCATATCTAATAAATAGCTCTTGGTATTTAGTTTCCCTGGAACAGTTTATCTATCTGATCTGGCTGCTTCTCCTTATGATTCAAGGTTTCTCAAAATGAGAAACAAATATCAAAATATCCAGCCATTAAGAAATATTTTGTGTGTTTGTTTAAAGCTTCAAGCAAAATTTGAAGCTTTTTTCTTTTACATTTATCAAAAAATTTACCTAATTTATTTCTCTTGACATAAGTTTAGTTAGTTTAGTCAGTGATGAATCTGTCATATTTTGAAAGCTAAATCTTTCCAGACCTGGCTAAAACTATGAAGCCTGACACAGTAAGATTTTTTTTTTCCTGGAAGCACTTATAATTTAAGGGATATCAGACACTATGGTATGTCTATCTACTCTTTTGAATATTTCTCTAAAAATATTTTGCTTTCCTAAATAAACTAAATTCCTTTCCCCCTTCCTGAAACATTTAAAGCCTACAAATTAAGAACAGGTTATGTTTTGGAATAAATGTCCTTATTTCTTTTGAAATAAAACCAGAAAAAGTAGAAAAATCTCTACTATTAAGGTTATTAAGGTGCAAGAAAGTTGGTTTTGTTTGTTTGTTTGGTTTTTTTTCTGTTAATCACACATCACTGAAAGCCTACCTTAGTAATCAAAAAGCCACATATTTCAGCTGCTAATGGAAAATTCCCAGGAGTAGCAAAAGTTTTACTCCTCGTTTTATGCTATGGTGGTACAAAGGCACACATAACTGACAGGAACACACCCCAAAAAGAAATACAGCCCAAAATGTACAAGAAAGGCTAATGAGTTTGATTTAGAGACTTCAGTAACAGAGGGTTTTTTCCTCTTAATTCCATAGTTATGGACTACTTACCCATCTAAGTGAAATAGGAGTCTCCTCGAGCCAGGTCTCGTAAGCTCTTGGAGGTCTATTTCACACCCAAGATAGCTCAGCTACCTTAGATGGCAGAAAATCAGCAGGATGGCTTCTGTTGCAGTGTTGGAAACAAAAAGGTTTTAATAAAAGGCAAAATAACAAACTCTTTACAGAGAAAACCAATCCAGGTGCAATCCTGCCCCTGGTAAAACACCTCACAAAAGCGATTAGTTTCTTTGTTCTCTTCTTTTTCTAGTAAATTGCCCAGGCGGGACTTTTTGGCTCCTGTCCAGTTAGCTATCTTTAAATTTGAGGTGAAGTCCCCCAGGCCTATGAGATGCCTTTTTCACCTAATCAAGGAGGGAAACTTCTGGGCTTATTTCCTTTTTAAGGGGACAAAAGATAGTTTTGTCACTCCATCAACAGGGGCCACATTCCTACATCTGAGGGTGAAAAAAACTTTCAAGAGTGGAATTCATCTAGTGACTTAAAGTTTACTTCAGAATCTGATCTTGCCTTTGGGAAAAACTGCTTCTAATTACTAAAAATACCAACTTTTCCTTTAATTTTGTGACCATAATGGCTGCAATTTTTCTAGAAATTGAGAATGTCTAGAATATAAATAAAAAATCCTAGGTGAGAGGGAGCCTTGTGAGCACAGCAATCAAGGTACTTGATGCCACGGGCTATCTGTTAGCTCTTGGGCAGAAGGCAGGGTCTCAGGGAGGATGCTGGTACATTTCTAAGTTTCCCAGTGTTCAGCATCTGACAGCCAGGAGGAAGCTTCAATATTCAGATCCTGCAGCAATGATCACAGTATTTATCAGTCCTGAGCACAGGTCTTCCTCTATCATGAGCTCTCGTAACTCCACTGCAACTAATGAAAACATGCCAAATTCCACCAGCTGAAGGATCTATTCTGGGTTTTGATGTAGGGAAAAAGAAAAGCTAAAACTAGCAAGTTTCAGTGAAAAGATTGTGCCAAGTTTATATTGTATGCTTTTTCTGAAAGAACTGTAGGTGTGCTTGCACAAATGGACTCTTTCTTAGGAATACTGAATTCATTTTTGGGTGCAGAACATGCTTACAGACCACTAATTGGAACTTCTCCTATTCCATATATCTCATCCCTTCCTCAGACTAAGAGGGAGACTACTGCTGTACTGTCCTTAACACAAGGATTTCTTAACTCTTCGTCTGGTCAGAAAGAGCAGAACAGACTCCTTCCAGCACTTCGAAGTTCACACAGGGCCCTGATAGAGGTCTTTCAGGTGAAGATTAGAAGGTAGAAGTCAGGAAGTGTTCTGAAATTTCTTCTTAAAATAAACCACTGCCATTTAGACACCACTCCCTTTGAATGGTATGATTATTTGTGTTGTTGCATCTGAAAAGGGGCAGAAGCCCTTAGACTGGATGGTAGAGAGATGAGACGTGATTGTAATTTTCTCTTTGTGGTGTTTTGTTTTGTTGGGGGTTTTTGTTTGTTTGTTTGTTTTTGTGGGGTTTTGTTTGTCTGTTTATTTTTGTTGGGCTTTTTCTATTTTTCACTATTGTAGCAAACAAATGGAGGTTCATTCCTTCTGCAGCACTCAGCAATGTTAAGACTGAGTGTTTTGAATTTTCCATGTAAACGCTTGTGCTAAATGCTGACCTTCATTGGAAAAAGAAGATAGTTTTATTCCCCTGAAATGTAGAGTTAACGCAGCTGGAGTTTTTCAAAGGTGCCATTAGCAGGGATAGGACACCTCAGTTTTTAAATCAAATCTTGGTCTGAATGTCAGAGAAAGATGCAAAGCTCCATTACTCAAAGCTGTACAGTTGTCCTTTGATCTATCACTGGTGATTTAATACAGAGCTTTACTGGCTGTGGTGAATTTTTTCTATTGCTCTTTCTGTTCTAAATGGCTTCTTGCTTCTGAGTGTTATATGTATTTTGGTAGAGCTCTCCCTGAACCATAGGGCTGTAGAGAGCAAATTCAGAGAGAGCAGAGAGCTGATTTGCTAACATAATGATTGCAGCTGAAGTTAAGTGAAAGCTTCTATAACAATGCAGCAGCAATACTTCATTAATCACTTCTCAAAAAGAGGAAACAAAAACGTGACTAATTTTGACCTGGATGCTCTTCACTTCTAACTGAATCATGCACCAATATATAGAAGAGGCTTTAAAACAGCCCTCAGCAATGGTGCTGGTGAGGAACTTTCACTGCTTACTGCATGGCAGCTTGAAAAAGCAGCTCCCTGATATTACTGTTCCATGCCCCATTTCACATCACATTTACGCGTGGTGAGGAAGTCACGCTCACCACAGATCCTCGTGGCAATTGCGCCCTTGACTTCTGGAAGGGGAAATTGCATTTTTCATCCTTCCAGACCTTTTGCAGTCCATGAGAATTTTACTTAGAGAAGGTCCTAGAAAGGTCCAAAATTGTGCCAGGCTCAGATGTATTTGTCGCAGTGCTTGACTGCTCAGGTCAGGGACAAGCTGCAGGACAGTGTTGCAGACTGGGACCAAATACTTTGGACAGTGTCAACATCAGTGACTACCCAACTCATTGCTGTAACTTGGGCTATGCCTTTCCTATCCTATGTTTCCCCTCCACCAGTCTTCAAATCCTTCCTCTTGCTTCCCACATTGGAAAAAAAAAAATTCTGAAGTAAATAAGAGAAGAAGAGACAGGTAAATATCAGCCTGTGGATTTAGAAAATGGACCTTACAGTTACCACTGTTTTTTCAGCAGGTTCAGACAGGGCTGAAAGAAGCCCAGAACACCTCATACACCTGGGGATGTTCTGCTTTTGAATAACCTAAAACCATGAATTTTTCCTGTTAATTGTTCCTAGAATAAACATTAAAGATAGCAAAGTTGCCTTTAGGAAGTGCAGTCAGTGGTGACTGCTGTGGTGTGGAAGGAGCAGGGTCTCTCCTGGGTAGGTGTATGGAGCTGACCATGGCCTTTTGGACTGAGCGGGATGCATCTAGTAAGACCAGGAAGCTCTAGAAACCTCCCAAACGTCTTCGAAGGCACAGTAACTGAGTTAGTCTTCTCTTATAGGTGGTGGCTCTGTGTGTTGGCACAAAGCTGAGCGCAGACTCAAAACAGCTCTGCAATCACAGATTTGTGATTGTGATAGTGCCATCAGTGAGACCCGCCCAGCTCTGTGATTCAAAAATCATATCTTTGTAGAAAAATGTGGTCTCCCTCTTGTGTAAAACCTAAACAAGAATCAGACATTGCCATCTACAAGACACAAAAAGGCATAAGCAGAAAGACCTTAGGAAGGAAACATTTTGGTTGCTTGAGAAAAATGCCACCCTACTATGAACCACTTTCAGTGTGCTGAAGCAAGAAAGCCAAGAAAGAGCTCCTGCTTCTTCCACTTTTTGCCTTCTTATCATTCCTCAGTCACATGTGGAGAGTCATCTTGTACAGCTTTAATTTCTTGTGTTTATGTCTGCATCTTCTTTGAAATCCCTGTGAACCCAGTGCTTCATCCCCCTGACTGTATGACCTATCTGAATTCCTCTACTTCCTGCACCCATTCAGACACACAGTTTCCAAAGGCCTGAGGGCCTTTGGTTTGGATATCCCTCAAGGTATAATGACAGATAGGCATTTGTACGTAGAAGAGCAGGATTTTCATTACTACCTTATTTTGCTTTCAATATCGAAAGAATTTTTTTTAAAAAAGGTTTTAATGCCATGTTCCAGACAAACCACTGAGTACTTTGGTAAGACATTCCAGTAATAGTGTCCCGTTGGCATTGAAAATGTCACTTCCTGCACTTTATTCATAGCTTAAATTAAAAATATTGATCACCTACTATGAGAAGTAAACCACCGACATCTTACTAATTAATTAAAAACATGATCAAAGTAGGCTTGAAGAATTCAATCTTACTAGACTGACGGAAATTTCTCACAAACGATCTACAGCCACGGGTTGTTGAAGTGCTAAATCCTAAGCTTTTGAGGACATGAATGTCTAGTTCTACAAGTTCAAAGCAGATTTCATTTGTTTTAAAGTTCATTTCAAGAGCTGGGTCATTTAAAATTGAGAACTTATTAGGAACTATGCTGCGTGACTAAGATGATAAGGAAGTATATTTCCATCTAAAATCTTGAAAGATGGATTGACTGGAATTACTTAGTTAATATATGTAATTTTCCTTGTAGAATAAGTTGATTAATTTTAAAAGCAAAATATTTTGATTACTTCATAGATATTAAATTGCATATAAATTGCATGAAGCAACAATGTTTAGGAGAATTATTTTAGCAAAAAAAGTTTATATTAATTAAATTAAAAATTGAAATATATATTTGAAATGTTAAAAATTATTACAGTAACTTTTAGGATTCATACTTGTTTCTTTTTCAGTCATGGTTTAAAATGAATTGAATTGAATTGAATTGAATTGAATTGAATTGAGTTGAATTGAATTGAATTGAATCACCTTGAATGCCCCATCTGTTTGCTCTCAGCTAGCTCATAACTGAGCCTAGGCTTCGGAAATGTATACACTCACCAAAAGTGAACCACTTATGGCAGACAGAACTTTCCAAATGTCCCTTCCTTTTCAACCCCTTTTCCTCTGGAAAGATCTCACTTAGCGGAATAATTTATAAGAAGAACTGTTGAATTTTTTTTAACATATTTCTATCTTTAAAAAGTTGCTCTTGTTTCCCCCCCAATTAATTTTAAATCCTATCTTTCATGGATTGCTACCCAGTATTCAAGAGGCACCAAAACGCCACATTCTCTCTGAATTTTTTGAGTATTCATTTTTGTCAGCAAATAAAGGGTTTGGGTATGCTATTTCTGCAACACAGTGTAGATTGCTAAGAAACTGAGTTTAAAAAGGAAGAATCAGGTCATGAATCATTATTCTGCTTAACTTTTTAAGTCTTATCTCACAAGCTACTGTAGTATGTTCTTAATCCTCTAGGAATCACTGGTTGTTAACCATAAATTGTCCTTAGAAGATTTTCATTAAACATAAAGTGCCTCTTTTTTTTTTCTTTTGGCATAATCTTTCGCTCATTTATTTCAGCCTGTCAAAACAAAACCAAAATGACCTAAGTATTCACAGCTATTATGTGATTCATTATCTATCTATTGCTAGGATTTTTTTTCTAAATGACTAAAGCACCCATAGCTATTTAAGATATATATAACTGGAGGTGTCAGTTATGGCCATTTAATAATATACATGTCCTCCTCCTCCTCATAGATAAACAAATGAAAGCCACTAGCCTAAATTAAGATTTTCTTCTATCTAATCCCACTCCTGCAGGTACAATTATGTTTTATAGCTGACTTGCCAAAACCTAGCACAGAACATGCTGCCATAGCATTATAACTGTTTATCCAAACAGAATTTTTATTCCCTTTTTGTATAATCCATTATTTTTATAGATGGAGGAGGGGGAGGAAGATAACCTTAGATTTTGGAAAGAACAATAGTTATCAGTCTGTAAGATACTTATATCCAAAATATAACTAAAATTTACTGCATGGCTAAAAAGTCTCCCTTCTACTAAAACTTGTAACTGATGAAGTCCAGGTTGCTGGCTCAAGTGAGAAGACATGTGTATGAGATCATCTTGAGGGGCAACGGGAAAAAACTGGAGCACAGAAAGTTCCATCTGAACATGAGGAAGAATTTCTTTACTGTGCAGGTGACCACATTGTGGAACAGATGTCCCAGAGAGGTTGTGGAGTCTCCCTCACTGGAGTTACTCAATCCTGTCCCATGTGCTGTAGGATGACCCTGCTTGAGGGGAAGTTCAACCAAACGAGCCACTGTGGTCCCTTCCAACCTGACCCATTCTGTGATCCCATGAATAGAGTATACATTAAAATACATTCATGTTGGGCTGTGCAAAGAATGCCCAGCTGGAGAGCAAACATGTGCCTGCATTTGTCAAGGGTCATGTCAGACAGTTCCTGTTAAATGCTTTGTGGAACTTCTCTTTAACTGGATCCGTTGGCCTGCACCCAAACAACAGACTTCTTACGGATTTGGGCAAGAGAAAAAGGAGAAGCAAAGGAATAAAAGAAGAAGCCTAATTCTTCCATAGAAAATATTGAAGGAGACAAGTAGTATTAGATGTAAAGAAAAACATTTGAGACAGGAAATTTTTTTTATTAAGTATTTATCTTTTTTAAATATCAGATATGTAGATACCAGATCTTTGCTTCACTTCCATAAGCCAGTGGTGTGAACACTTCCATAAGTGTTCACTCTGAGAAATTATGGTACAAAGCCTCAAATGGAAAATTTGTTGAATTTCTGGGCCACAAAGCCTGAGGAAAAGTTCCTAGTTCTGCCACTGAACTCATGCATGATTTGCTGATTTTTTTATATTATATGAGGTACCTGAACATATAAATGTTCAGTTAGCAGCACTAAACAACAGATGTTGATCTAAATAACCCGTTACAGTGCTGTTTTGGTTAAAGCAGGTTAATGTGGCTTACAGCAACGTCCGGAGCTTTTCAAATCATCTTTCTCTTCTACAAGAAAGTCTAAGTCATCCGGACAATATCCACTCAATTTTGTTTCTATTTAAAAACAAAATTGCATAAGAATAAACGACCCAAACCCAAGACAAGAGAAATGGCTATCTCTAAATCTGTTTGCAATATTTCTAATATTGTCTTCCCATGTTTTTTGACTTTCAGCAATGCATATCAATGCAATAGTTGAAAGCCAGGTAAAATCCCTGATCTTCCCAAGGCCACCTGCCTTTCCAAAAAAAAGTCCATCCTCTGACCCAAGCAGCTGCACAAGGGATCACCAGTTCCTGGGGGGCAGCCAGCAGATGCCTTGGGTCACACACAGCAAGCCCATGCACTGCTGTCTTTGCACAAAATTCTTCTGAAATGGAAATAGGTAAAAAAAAAAAGATGAAAAAGGTCATTTTTCTTCAGAAGTTCTTTAACAACCATGAATCACCTTGGTCACCAATGTTACAGCAGCTGCAGTGTATGAAGCTAGTGTGTTTGTTCATGTCACCACCATGTACCTGCACTCTGAGAATTTCATGCTTTGCACTGGTTAAATTATGTCAGATTTTTTCCTGAAGATAGCCAATTCTGTTTGTATTATGCAAAGTGAGTAAGCTTCCATAATGTACATAACCCGGCACCGTTAAATCACTGTCTTCAAGTCAACAAAAATCTCCTCTGACAGCAGACTATAACTGTATTGCTATATGAGTTTATTCTCCTATATTAAATGCTACTGATTTTCCTATTTGTTCCACAATTTTTTTTTTTTTTTTTTTTTTTTTTTTTTTTACATAAGGGGAATTGCTTCATTTTTCCAGCTAATCCTTATGGCAGAAAGCAGTTAAATTCATTCAGGAGAAACAAGTCAAAAACTCTGTATTCAGAAATCTGTAGAGAGATTATACCCTATTACAGTTCAATAATTAATCCTGATGGCCACACGTTTCTGAAAGCCACAGTAATACATTCATAAGAGCACCAAAAGAAAAAAACAAACAAAGCAAAACATTTTTTAAAAACCATCCCCCCCCCCCCCTTCAAAAAAAAAACCCACCAACCAAAAGCCACAACCAGCAAAAACTCCTCACAATTTATCAATCTATGTACTAGTGGGCCATAAATTATGAAATGCTACAACTGTAGAACTTTATGAAAACACACAAACCTCCCTATGAATAGGATAGGAAAAAGAATTGGATAAGATGAAAAGTAGCAAACACTGAAAGTAAGCCAGCTTATGTTTGGTTGAAAATTACAATATTGTGTGACCAGTGGAAAAACAGTATGTGGATTATTTTTCAAAGTAGTAAGAGCATCACAGGTGATTTCTAAAAAGTCTTAGGTAGTTCTTTGATTGCTAAAAGCTGTGGAGTTCCAGTAGGTATCACAGACTCAAGGTGAGCAGCACAAACACACAGACAAAGAGTAATTCTGACCAGGTATGCTCAGGTGCTTGCTCTGTTCAGTTCTTACTGCAGCTGCCTAAGCTGCCACAAAGGCTCAGTGTTGGGGTGGCATGCATTAAATGGCAGACTGCTAAATAAAGAGCTGCTGAATTTACTTGTTCTCTGGACTGGTCTGCCCTCATTATGGCAAGTTTATTTTGGCTGGCTGAAAGGCCTTCAGCAGCACCGACAGAAAGGGATGGAGTGGTTGGGCACATTCAGAGTGTGCTTGAACTGCATTGTGAAAAAAAAACCAAACCTAAAAGTAGGAGAAAGTTTTGCTGCTTTGTCTCATTTACTTTTTTTTTTAATATATTGCTAATAAGATCTTGATAATGAGAATGTTCAGAGAAAGTCTGTACCATCCACAATGGCCAAACTATTGCTGCCACCCCTCTGCTTGTTAAAGACAATCTCTTCTAACGCTGAAGCAGAGTCTATGCTGTGACACTGGCAATCAGCTGCACCCACACATGAACAAAGATGGACAAAGTCACTGTTTGTAAATATCACATACCAAACATATAGGAAAAAAAATACCCAATGTGACATTTCCAAACCCAGTGGCAATGCTCCAGCAGCAGGGAGAGGTGGGTGTTAAGTCCAAATAAAGTATACTCGTTAATAGCTTGTGAACAGAACAAAAAGAACTGAAAAATTCTCAGTAATTTGTTCACACTAACCATTTCAGCTTTGCTTCTCAATAATACACATATCTCCACTTCAAGTGCTGTATGAAAGTGCATAGGGAAAGCAAGTACTGCAAAAGTCCGTTTTCCGTACCTTCCTACTCTAGAAACAACCTCTCTACTTCAAGTCTTCTAGTAGTAAAGTGTGAAGATATTTGGGCTCTAACCAGCTTTCATTGTAGCAGCTCATTTTAACTGACCTCTCTTAGGTTTGTGTAGGAGGGCACTTTTGATACACCACTATCTAGCCCAGATTTGACAAAGCATTCCTGGAGGAAGTACTGTTGGGCCATCTACCAGCTGCATACAACAACATTTTCAAAAAACTCCTCTTTGCATGGCACTGCAAATCCCATGCAAAGCAATTTCAATAAACTGTAAACAGCCTTGCCAAAAATTAAAAGAGGGGGACATGGAGGTTCAAATTAATGTTAAACCTTTAAATTATGCAACTCACAGACATCAGAGTAAATCTGGATAGAGCAGTTTGAATGAACTATTTGCACGTGGTGCCTTGACTTCGCAGGCAAACAAATTATAAAATACAACCTAAAGAGCTCTGTATTCAGCTGTCATTGTAGGTGGAAAAATATTTCCTCTTGGTTCTTTCTTTTTCAGATACAACCCTTAGAATCACCTTCTGAGTTATACAGCTTACAGATGCAGCCATTTTGTACTAAAATATAACACTACAAATCTGGAGAGTGTAGCACCTCCACCAGAGCCTGCGTCTGCTGGCATACAGATGGCCAGGCAGTTTGGCCAACCTTATATTGACCCCATTTGACTTAACATGGTCTGACTGCTTGTCTGCCAAGTCTTGCAGTCATAAGCCTTCATTCTTCAAGTTTTTACATGACACCAAGCTGAGTGATGCTGATGATAAGCCTGAGGAATAGGATGCCATCCAGAGTGATGGAGGCTGTCCTGAGCTATCAAGAAGTAAGAATGTATGAACATCAGGAGTTTGAATAAGGCCAAGTGGAAGGTCCCTGAAGGCCAGTGGAAGGTCCTTGGCCAAGTGTGGCCCTTCAACCAAGTGGGTTGGAGCAAACCCCAGTATCATTACAGGCTGGGAGGCAGGGGGATTGAGACCAGCCCTGCCAGGAAGGACTTGGTGGAACTGGTTGTTTAAAATCTGCACATGACCTGGTGAAAGTCATTCACAACCCAGAAAGCCAAACATGCCCTGGGCTGCATCCAAAGCAGCATGGCCAGCAAGGTGAGGGAGGGGATCCTGCCCCTCTGCTCTGTGCTGGTGAAATGCCAGATGGAGCACTGCATCCAGATCTGGAGTTCTTAACACAGGAAACATATTGACCTGTTATAGTAGGTCTGAAGGAGAACCAGAAAGATGATCAGAGGGACAGAGTGTGTCACCTGTGAAGACAGAGAGAGTTGGGGTTGCTCAGCCTGGTGAAAAGAAGGCTCTGGGGAGACTTCTGTATGGAATTTTCAGTACTTGATGGGGGTCATAAGAAAGATAGGGACAGTTTAATAGTGTGACTTGCAATGGGGCAAAAGAAAATGGTTTTTCAACAAAAGTGATCAGGTTCAGGCTAGATATAAGGAAGAAATTTTTGCAATAAGGGTGGTAAAACCATTCTGTTTAATATCTTTATTTGTTATCAGGATAAGGGGACTCAGCTGCCACTGCAAATTAGCAGGTGACACCAAGCTGGGTGAGAGTGTTGGTCTGCAGAGAGACCCTGACATGCTGGATAGATGGGCTGAGTCCAACAGGCTGAGGTTTAACAAGACCAAGTGCCAGGTCACTTTGGCCACAGCAAGCCCCTGCAGGGCTACAGGCTGGGGACAGAGTGGCTGGACAGTGGCCAGGCAGAAAGGGACCTGGGGGTGCTGCTGACAGCAGCTGAACATGAGCCAGCAGTGCCCAGGTGGCCAAGAAGGCCAATGGCATCCTGGCCTGGATCAGCCATGGTGTGGGCAGCAGGGCCAGGGCAGGGATTGTCCCCCTGTACTGGGCACTGGTGAGGCCACAGCTTGAATCCTGTGACCAGTTCTGGGCCCCTCAGTTTATAGGGAGAATGTTGAGGGCTGGAGCATGTCCTGTGAAGGGCAGCAAGGCTGATGAAGAGTCTGGAGCACAATTTCTGTGAGTTGCGGCTGAGGGAGCTGGGATTGTTTATCCTGGAGAAAAGGAGGCTCAGGGAAGAGCTTATGACTCCGTACACCAGCCTGTGTACGGAGGGTACAGTCATGTGGGAGTCAGTCTCTTCTCCCAGACAACTAGTGACAGAATGAGAAGCTACAGCCTTAAACTGAGCCAGGAGAAGTTAAGGCTAGACACTAGAAAAAAATTCTTCACTGAAAGAGTGATTGGGCACTGTAACTGTCTGCCCAGGGAGGTGGTGGAGGCACCATCTCTGGACATGTTTAAAAAAAGACTGGACATGTCACTCAGTACCATGGTCTTGTTGATGAGGTGGTGCTTGGTCATAGGTTGGACTTGATGATCTCAAAGGTCTTTTCCAACCTACTTAATTCTGTGATTCTGTGATTCTAAAACACTGGAGCAGGTTGCCCAGAGAGGTGATAGATGCCCCAACTCTGGAGCTCATTCAAGGTCAGGTTGAAAGTATCTCTGAACAAAGTGATCTAGATGAAACTGTACCTACCCATGGCAGGAGTGTAGGACTAGATCACCTTTAAAGGCCCCTTCCAACCCAAACTATTCTGAGATTCTATTATTCTGTGAAAATACTTGCTGGATCCTGCTCCAGATAAAAATCTTTCATCTCTTAAGGGATGTATTCCAAGCTGCAGAATAGCACAGTCATGAAAAAGTGAAACATAACAATTCTAAAAATTGCCATACACAGTAAGGTGAAATGCTTTTTTTTAAAATTATTTATTTTGCTTTTTACCAACATGGTGATTGAGGTACAGTCCATGCGTGTTGGTAGAAATAGCTGCATAAAACTGAGGTTACAAAGGGTGAGATTGACAAACAGAAAGAGAGAAACCTGAAAAATCACTGGCTCCTGGTGGTCAGATAGCCCAGCTGCTGGTATTGAATTAACACTTAGCTAAACTGTGTGACTCTCTCTTGCTTGGACTATTTCATCTGAACTATTAGTTTTCTAATATTTAGCAGCTGAATTGGAGCAGCCTTCCTTCCTTCCTTCCTTCCTTCCTTCCTTCCTTCCTTCCTTCCTTCCTTCCTTCCGCCACTTCCGCCACTTCCGCCACTTCTGCCACTTCCGCCACTTCCGCCACTTCCTTCCGCCACTTCCTTCCTTCCTTCCTTCCTTCCTTCCTTCCTTCCTTCCTTCCTTCCTTCCTTCCTTCCTTCCTTCCTTCCTTCCTTCCTTCCTTCCTTCCGCCACTTCCGCCACTTCCGCCACTTCCGCCACTTCCGCCACTTCCTTCCGCCACTTCCTTCCTTCCTTCCTTCCTTCCTTCCTTCCTTCCTTCCTTCCTTCCTTCCTTCCTTCCTTCCTTCCTTCCTTCCTTCCTTCCTTCCTTCCTTCCTTCCTTCCTTCCTTCCTTCCTTCCTTCCTTCCTTCCTTCCTTCCTTCCTTCCTTCCTTCCTTCCTTCCTTCCTTCCTTCCTTCCTTCCTTCCTTCCTTCCTTCCTTCCTTCCTTCCTTCCTTCCTTCCTTCCTTCCTTCCTTCCTTCCTTCCTTCCTTCCTTCCTTCCTTCCACCATTTCCGCCACTTCCGCCACTTCCTTCCGCCACTTCCTTCTTTCCGCCACTTCCTTCCTTCCAGCACTCCCGCCACTTCCTTCCTTCCACCATTCCTTCATTCTGCCACTTCCGCCACTTCTGCCACTTCCGCCACTTCCATCTGCCATTTCCTTCCTTCCACCACTTCCTTCCACCACTTCCGCCACTTCCGCCACTTCTGCCACTTCCTTTATTATAAAACTTCTGCCACTCATGATGTCCGTGAATGTTAAGATGAAAAATTTTGCTCTGAGAAAAGAATTTGGTACTTTTTCCCAGAGTATCCTGGTCCATCTGCCCCCCTGAGACTTCTCACCAAAAATTCGTGTTTATAAAATTGTATATCCTGAGACATGGGAATTTGGTCTCAGGCATCATTACTGACACCTGTTTCATACACACTATTATTAATTAAAAAATTTTTATTAAATTATATCCTTAACATATAAAACCAATAGTATAAGAACACTGTCAAAATGTTTAAAAAATACAATTTTATTTGACTTTTAAAATGCTGGCATGAATGATGTGTCTGATAACTGATGCTTTTTTCATCTGACATTAGTGCTGCATGCAATTCATTCCTTCTTCCAGAGATTGACTATATCCCTAGGTTGTTTAACATTTGAATTTCATCCTGCTGCAATACATTTTTTTATTAAATTTATGTCTGGTTGAGGACAGGAATTAATTGTTAATATTCTCCTGCATTCTTCTCCTGTACATACTGAAAAAAAAAAAAAAAAAAAAAAAGCATTTAGAATCCTGTCATTTTTTTTTATTTTGTGGTGAAATAGGAGAGAAGAAGGCTGTATGGATTGTCCTGGCCATTACTGACATCAAAGGATCAAATATGTCTTGTTTGCTGTGCCTTGTGATTCCAATCACAAGAATATCTTCAAGCTTGGGGAACAGCACTCTTTTTATCAGTCCTTTAGGTTTCCAGGCAAGTTCAAGCCAAAACTCATTTCCTTCTGGATCTGCTGCCTATCTCTTGCCCTTCTGACTGTCTCCTGGTGAGCTTCTAAGCAGTCACACAGAACAGTCAAATCGCCTTCACCAACAGGGGTCTGAAGTGCTACCACAAAGGAATAGCTCAATTACAGAATCACAGAATCATTAAGGTTGGGAAAAAACCTCCAAGTCCATCGAGTCCAACCTTTGACCAATCACCACAATGTTTGGATCAAATCTTGTTAAATTAGAATTTTTTTAAAAGTAATATAATTTTTTTTCATCTGATAAATGCATTTTTTAAAATATCAAATTACAATTTCAATATCCAATAGAAGTAGCTGCTTCTAGACTCTGAATTTAGGCTTCCTCAGACATGATCCCTTTTTGCTTTCTTACCTGCTTCTTCAGGAACAGGAGGATGAAGTAGCAAGGAAGGAGAAAGATTTTGTTTTCTCCCTTCATCATCTATTCAAAGGCAAAGGGTAAGTGGATCCTAATACTGACCTTTGCAGTGTTCATGTCAGGAGTACTTCAGCTGTCATACCTGTATCCTAACCTGGATAGCTCTTACTTTCTGGTTATATTTAGGATATGCTGTGAAGGACAATGGCAGCCAGCTCCGAAGCTGTCAGTGCCGGGACCTCCAGGGCGGGACTGCCTGGCTCAGGATGTATCGACCAAGAGACTGGTGAGCTGCACTCCCTGCTTGGCACTCTGGGAGGAATCCCAGGAGCTCGGTTTCACATGCAAACTCCTCAGTTCTTTGGGATTTGAATGCAACAAAGACAAGATTACCTCATTTGGGGAAGCTGGCACTTTGTGTGCACTTCCCTTTGGAATGAATTCCAGAAGATGTGCAGTATGTGATACGGATATGCTCCTACTGACAAATTTTCATTACAGCAGCTCCTGCCCCTATTCAGAAGTTGTGATGCCAAAGCCCAGTAGCCTTTCAGAATAACAATCATAGTATTTGGCTCTAAAGCTGTAGATTTACCAGGCTACTTTATGTTACAAGACCAAATTGGTAAAATTCTGCAAGTACATTACACAAAGACAACAAGAGGAAAAATATACAAATCTTTACATTGTCTGTAAAGACTGCTGGAATTTATATATGTGAATTATTTTGCTCTCTATTGTAATCTACTCTATGTTACATTATTTCACTCTCTATTGTAATCTACTCTGTGTTACATTATTTCACTTTTCTATTACTGCTACTTATCTTAGGCATACCATAAGCACTAAAATCCACCAGGGAATGAAAGAAAAAATTCAATTGCTCCATAAAAAATAAGCTTTTCACTCAAGGAGAATGCTTATCGTAACCATCCATACTTGTTGAAACACAACAGTAAAGTTGATTGAATAATGAATGAAATAACATCCCCTTTTTCCTCACTTTCTATTTTGTCAAACTCTGTAGGAAGTTCTTTGAATGAAATGTAATTATTTCTTCTTCCAAGATATGTATCACTATCCTTTTCTCTTTGCTTTTTTAGGAAAATACAGATGCTGAAAATGAAAATGTTTTCAAATCAAAGACGCAACTCATGACTCAAACTTTAGGTATTGGAGAAAAATAAATGCAGTCTATGTGATGCATCAGAAGGCTGTTGAAGTTATCAGCTTCTGCACAGTTTGTTGCCATGCAGGTGCATTTATGATTACTTCATAACCCACTGTTACTTTTCTCTCTTAGCAGGTTATCACCTTTGTCTTCAGCAGCTCAATAAAATTTCCTAGAGCACCAGTAGACTGATTTGGATATTGCATGGAAATAGAAAACATTTTTTATTTTCACATGTAATTTATCTATTTGTTATTCACATATTTCTTCATAAATGTTGTCAAATTACATATTCAGACATGCAAATCTCTTAGTAGGAGCAATGCGGTTTTCTGTGGCTATTTTTGCATAATTTCATAATGTCAATATTGACAATGTGTTATAGGACATAAGTTTGTGTCATAAGTCACTAAACATGGCTGCTACTTTATATTGCTTGAAATATTTTTCTCCATTGAATGGCTCATAAAGGAGAAGATTAAATCTATGTAAGACTGGATGTTACCTGTCTTTCATTTCAATAACTCAAATATTCATTTTATATTGCTACAGTAGCCTTTTACAGCAAATCACATTCTGCTGTGATGCTGTGAAAGTTTGTAATATGCTCAAAAACATTCCACATACATTTGCTTGAAATCCATCATGAAGCATTGTTTTGCCTGTCCCTTCTAACAAAGCCACTGGTTTTACTAATAGTAAAGGGGTTGATGGAGAGAAAGAGAGAAAGAATGACTGGTCCCTTCTGTCTCCTTTGGTGAAGCCAGGCTAGAAATCTGCGAAAATCTGATTTTTAAAAAAAATTCTATGGAACTGCAGATGATAATGGGGCTTCAAAGGCAGATCTCACAGCAATTTAGTGGTAGTCAGTTGAAAATCTAGAAAACTTTAACTCAGCAATTTTGAGAAATTGACTGACTTGTGAATGGAAAATGGGGGAAATAAACCCTGAGGGCTACTGAAAATTACATTTTCAAGCAACTAGCTCAAGGATTTTCACAAAATTGTCTGTAACTGAAGTACAATGGGGAAAATTGCCTCTTTGAGCTCTATGGTATTTTGACTAGATGTGCACTTAACTATGTCACAATAAGGTAGCATATCAGCTGGCTCAAGGAATAATTAGTGGAATTCATATCTTCTGCAATTCTTCTGAAGTCAATAGTCTTCTTCTATGGAAAGTCTTCATCCAATAAATGTCCTGACCTTTTGTTGTTGTTGTTGTTTCTTGGGTCAGGGAGATAGACAATGGATAAGATAATTCAAAGGCCGATGGAAAAGAGCTACTGGCCTGCACAAAGCTGGCAGTGGCTCTTAACACTGGGGCAGAAAAGACAAAAAGCAAAATGTGCTGGGGGCAATTTTCAATGGACACTTTGACCTGATCAGACCCTCTTTGGCTCAGTGCTGGCCTGGCCTGAGGTTTATAATCATCTGCCCAATGTGAGACAGCAGCTGTCTTCATTTCAGAAGCATAAGTTTCTGAAAATATGTTTCAGTACCAAGTCTCCTCCAAGAAAACAAGCTGAGCTGATTCTCTGTCCTGAATGTTTTCATTGTCTGACCACTTCTTTCTTGCCTTGTTGACACTGAAATTTCCTGCACTTTGCCCATGTTTTCACCATTTCTGGATAGAGAGACAAACAGGCCAGAGGATGATGACAACTGAATACCATCAATTTGAAGGCAACACCCAGGCAAGTATTTATCTGTGTAAGACATGACTATGCCACGATCTCTGCCTGAGATTGGTCTGGTTAAAGGCAAGCAGCCTAACTTGACTACAGGCAGCACCTCTGAGTATGGTGCAGGTGCTGTTTTGATTGGTTTGGGCGTCTTCAAATAAAAACGACCTTCACTTCATCTGGAGCATTCTTCCAAACACATAATATTTACACGTAAATTTTAATAGCTTCCACAACTTGAAAGTAAAATAGCTTTCTCATGTATTTCACAACTCACTTTGGTTCAAAAATTTATGCTTGAACCATAGCAGTTCAAGCAGACAACCATTGTATATATATGTGTGTGTGTGTATATATATATATATGTATATATATGTGTGTGGGTGGGTGTGGGTGGGTGGGTGGGTATCTTTTGGCTCGCATTTTGATATCAGACTCAATAAGGACATTTTCTCTCTGAGCCACTTGAAAAAATTACTAGAGTATAACTCAACTCGACCTCACCAGGCAGATTTCACTTTAAGGATTGGATTACACATGGCATTCAGTAGTGAGAATATGCCTGAAATGGTATAGCATGTGCTGTATGATACTCATTTCAGTGCATTCTGTACCATGTCCCTTAGACCTGTGTCTCCCCACCAAACTAAGCACAGCGGGGATGCCAAGAGATAGGAACAAGATACAAGTTAAAATAGGCCACAGACAACACCATCATTCTCATTGCTCCTGTGTGTACATAAGCTATGGCTCAGATGTGGGTGTAAATAGCTCTGAAATGTGAAAGTCGATTTGAAAGGATTATATTGACTCTGCTTAATAGCAAAAGATGCTTCAAGTGCCTTTTGGTAAAAACAATAAACAAATACATTATTACAATAGGAGGAAATACTGACCTCTGCTTGTGCTGGCTAGCATATTCAACATGACTCTTGTAGCTTTTTCAATTTCTTCAAGTTTGGGTTTTTTTGCAAGAAATGTTTTGGGTTTTTAAAGAAAGAACTCACTATATTAAACAGTTCTGTGAAAAATTCAGAAACTATCAGGATGGCCATGTGCCTCTGATTTTTTTTCTGCTGGGAAGGAGGGTTCTGGGTTTGGTTTTAGTTGGGTTGGGTTATTTCTTGCTGTATCAAAATTTTTTCAGGTTTAGTAATTTTTAAAATATTTTATAATCCATCTGTTTCCTATCCCTCATCTTCATTCTTCTGGACAATACTGACAGTCTGCCAAACTAACTTGGCACAGGCATTTTCAAGTCTGGAACTTGAGGCCACATATGAGTAGAGTTCTCTGTGTGCTTGCACATTTTTTTAGTCAAGAGAGGTAAGTGAATCTTCTGACATGCACTGCCCAAGTCAAGAAACTACTCAAGAAATTACATTATATAGTTTAGAGTACATTCTTGCTGTGGAAAGGATTATTCACCAAATTTTTTTGCTTCCAGTCCAACAGCAGATCTGTCATGCTGTGGAATTGCCCCTGAAGTCACTGGTTACTCGGAGAGAACACGAGCTCAGCTGTGAGCAGCAAGGTAAGGTGAGGCTCATAGCAGCATATACCCAAACAGGAGACTTGGACTGAGATGCAAAAATACAGAAGACACTGTAGCTTCCAAAACTCTGAGACATGTGATCATTTCTAGATTTTGCAGAACACCAACGGGACTGTTTTCATGCTACCTGATTGCCATTTTGGGTTTTCTCTAGCCACGTATAAAGGGGTCATAGTCACCTCTACTGTTAAAACAGAATCTCTGTTAAAACTGGGCAGCTATGAAGCAGAAATTCACTTGCATCATCATTTTGTTTCGTCTCTCTGGGGATGAATCACTTCTCTACGTGTTTTAGTGCAAGATTCACAGTGTTGTCCTGAAAAATGTTTGAAACTGCAAATTCTAGAGACCAAGTTTTTTTAACTGTGAGTATATTTAGGGGCATTGGTTTTGTTCTTTTTACCAGACATACAGCATGCTGCTGTCAGGATGGGACTGAGAGGGGAAAGAAAGGCATATCAAGAATTTTATGTCAAAAATTTCTATTTAAAGAGATGAAATTTTATGGTCTCAAAATCTGTTTTGCAGCTTGGACGAAACCACCTCAAGCCTACATGTCTTTTTCTTATTCCTATGTGATCATCCCTCTAGTCCCAGCCATAAATACTGTTGGCCAGTGTAAGTATGCTTCAATTACTCTGCCAGCACTTCTTGTCAGATGTGTGATTCAGTCCCAAATTCAGCCTCAACTGGAGCCAAAGAGCAGAGAAAAACTAGAGTTATGAAACTCCATTGTTTTACAACAGTCTACAGAGGCATTTTAAAGGAAGATAAGGTTAAAGCCTTTATGTCTGTACTTAGCTTTGATATTCACAATTGACTCAAGTTGTTAAAATTCAGTTTTCTGTGCTCTTTTTAAAACATAAAATCTTTTTGCTTGCTATTTGGATTTCATTTTATTCATTGCTTGAACTTCCATAGGACCTTTAAAACTGAAATTAACCTGTCTAAACTGCGAGGACATTGCTTGTTAGTGGACCAAATAAAATACTGCAACTAACCACAAATATTGATTAATGCAAAATTGATTTGAAAAACACTAAGTTGGTTGGGTTTTAGGGATTTGATTTGGTTGGGTTTTTCTTAAGTTGTAGTGGAAATTAAATTAATAATTTGAAAATCACAGTACACAAAATCACAGAAACAAAAAGCTCTACATTTTAAAGCAGGTCGTTTCCTCCACATTATAAATTTTATTGCAAAGGAGGAAAAAAAAGGGGGGGGGGAATAAAGAGGAGGGGTAGAGACAACAGAAGGAGGGAGAAGGTAAAACTGCTGAGAGAAACAGTCCCACGGAGTTCTGGGCTGGTTCTTCCGTCGTGGTTGGTGCGGCGGCCCGAGGTCGGGAAGAAGGAGGGGGATGCGGTGAAGCCTCCCCGGCGTTGAACCGGCGGGGTCGGGCCCGTGTGGCCATGCCACGGTCCGGAGGGAGGCCGAGGTGAGAGGCTGGTGGCGGCGCGCCGAAGCAGCGATGCCCCTGCCCCGTCCCAGCGTCCTGCCCGGGGAAGCAGGAGCAGGGGCGGGCAGGAAAAGGTGTGTCTCGCCTGCTGGTGCCAGCCGAAGGCAGTTGCGCTTCCAGGCTCCGGGACTCCCCAGCAGGAGCCTGGGGCAAGGCGGGCCGGGCACGGTGCCCTCGCAGCGCCGCCGCCCGCAGCCCTGAGCGCGGGCGGGCCAAGGGGTACAGCGAGCACGGAAGGGGCACCCCTCTGGTCGCCCCGTCTCACGGCTCGGGGTGTTCCCTGCTTCCAGGTCCTGGCGCTCTCGGCGAAGTCGGGTGGCCCCGTCCCGTGCCCTCCCACCCCCAAGTCAGGAGCCAGCGGGGACCCGCCGGTCTGCCATGCGGGACCGGGGGGCGGCCACGCTGTCACAGCTGAGAGCGCTGCCGCGGAGTTTTCAGGAAGCTTTACAAAGAAAAATTAATTACTTGGGGAAAGGCAAAACGTGGAGGAGCCGACGAGAAGTCGGCAGGATTCCAGGAAGGAGGCACTGAGAGGAGCAAACCCCGCGTGTGCGGGGCACGGCAGCAATCTCCCCGCACCGCCGGCGCTTTCGGGCCCCCAGTCCCCGCTCCCTGCCCCAGGGGCCCGCCGCTCTGCCCAGGCCCACCCGCGGAGCGAGGTGCTCCCAAAGTCACCCCGCACCTGAGCGCTCAGGAGAAGTTTCGTCTCCCTAATCGCTCTAGGCTAACTCCTCTGACACTACGACACTTAGAGAACATCTAGGACGCGTGTGGTTAGGAGTGATCAAAGAAGAGATAAGATCAAAGATCACTTTAATTGCGAAAATGAGGCCAAATAAGATTTTCAGAAAACCAGCTACATATCGGAGGTTGTCAAAAGCACTATTTTCGTTTAATGTAAGCGGTTGAAGTTCAGAAATTACTGGACACTTACATTCACGTGACACATATTTCACATTCTCTTTTACTTACAAGCAACACAGATTACACAAAAATAAACAGGAAAAATATATATATATGTATATATATATATTTGGTCAAGCATTCATTCCAGGCAACCCGTCGCAGGGGTAAGCGGCAGCCGGCCCAGCGCCGGTATCCGGCCCGGCGCCTTTCCCTCCTCCCGGGCCGAAAGCGATCCCAGCTCCCGGCCGCAGCCGGAGGGAAAGGCGTGGGCGGTGGAGGGGCAGGAGCGGCTTTGCGACGGGCAACGCAGCCCTGCCCCAACCCCGGGGCGGGCGGGGAAGGGGAAGTACACCGTGTTTCCCGGGAACAAGCCGCTGGGCGGGCGGCAGAGGGGGTACTCTTTGCGGGTGGAGGCTTGCAGATCCGCCCCGGAGACCGGCCAGGTCAGCAAGGAGAACCCTCAGGACACTGCCTGCTTCTGGCCGTGGCTCTCAGACCTTCTCAGATTGGAAGGTCGTGCTTACCCCAGCCGGGGCTCGCCCGGAGGAGAAAAGAGCCTGTCCCTTCCCAATCTGCGGCGAGATGCTGTTTTCCCCACCTGCGACTGCCGCTGGCTGATGCTCTCGGCCCCTCCCCTACTGCCACGGAGCACATGGCAATGTTTTGGTTGATAGGTTTTGTTGTTGCTTGTCTTTCTCTCTTTTTTTCCTTTCTTTTTTTTTTTTTTTTTTTTTTTTTTTTTTTCCCTCCCGGGCAAAATGTGCCGCAGCTGACTGACTCCAAAGCAAGCGCAGCGTCTCAGGAGAAACTTTCAAGCGGTTTAAGGGAGGAAAAAAAAATTTTAAAAAAAGAGAGAGACAGAGAGGGAAAAAAAAAAAAAAAAAAAGAAAGAAAGAAATGCTACTTCGCAGGCTGCTTAAACTCCCTGTGCCATTGCGTGCTCGGTGTACTCAGGGACAGTCGCACGGCGCCAAGACTTTCCTTGCCGGGAAACACTCGGTCCAAGGCATTTAAAAAAAATAATCCCCATAAATCTCCATATATAATGAGGCGTGTGGTTGGGGTTTTAAGTCCCATAATTTCCCTGTGTTGTAATAAAGGGAACCCCGGTGAACTGGCAGGTCCTAGCATACCAGGAGGGCTGTCAGGCACACGTAACACGGACGGGGATGTTGCTGTTAGTACTTTGCAAGATTACCAAACACGGGCGGTTTTCCCCCAAGAACATCCACTTGAGGGTTTCACAAAAAGGGAAGCAACGCGCCCAAAGCTCCTTCCTCCACTCGAGGAGTCGCCTTCAGCCTCCATACTCTCACCCCAGACCGAGGTCGGACCCAGCCCACTGCCGTCGCCTCGTAAATCCAATAATAATCCCCGACACGGCGGTTTCCTGCATAGGGTGGTTTTGTTTTACCGATGCTACTCGGGCAGACACTGTGGTTTACAGCCACCACAAACAACGACCTGCAAACCCTAAGTCTACCCAGAATGATGGAGAGTGGGAGGGAGGCGGGAGCGCCGGCGCCCGGCGGCGGAGGCCGGGAGAGACGAGGGCGGCCGCGGAGCCCTCCCGGGCCGGGCGTCCCCCGTCGTTCCCAGCCGAGCCCTGCCGTGACCCGCAGGGCTCGTCCGGCGGGCGTAAAGCGGGTGACTCGGGCGGAGCGGGGATGCCGGAGCCCCCCGCCCTTCGGGAGGGCTGTGCAGGGGCTGGGCGGGGGCACACTGCGGCTCGGGGCAGGCGGCTGGAGGAAGTAACAGGACCCCTTTGCCCCGTCCCGGAGTGGCAGGCTTCACTGCCGGCAAAATTTGCACTTGATAATTTTCTTAAAAGCACTTTGGAAGTCTTTGTTGAAATAGGCATAGATAATGGGGTTGAGAAGGGAGTTGGAGTAGCCCAGCCAGTTGATGACTGCCCCCAGCCACTCGGGCATGTAGCACTTACTGTCACAAAAGGGCAGGACCAGGGCCACGATGAAGAACGGCAGCCAGCAGAGGATAAAGGTGCCCATAATGATGCCCAGGGTCTTGACAGTCTTCCTCTCCCGGGACAGAGCCATTCTCCGTTTGGCTTCCGTGTTCTTCTCGTTGCGCCTCTCGAAAGAGGGCGGCGGTGGGGAGCCGCACGCCTCGCTGGGCAGCGGCAGGTGCGTCTTGGAGGAACTGTTGCAGTGCTGGACCTCGATGATCTCCAGGGCGGTCCCGTCCTGGCCCTGCCGCACCGCGCCGTTGACACAAGCGCCGGGCTTGGGCTCTACAGTCCGCCGCCAGCCCTTGCCGGGCTCCCCGTTGCCTTTCTTCACGGTGGCCGGCGAGAGAGTGAGGCAGGTGTCGGCGATTTTTTTCTTCTCTGCTTTCTTTACTGTCTTGCGGATCCTAAAGCGTGCCGCCTTGAAGATGCGACCGTAGAGCACCAGCATGAGAAGAAGCGGAATGTAGAAGGCGCCGAAGGTGGAGTAGATGGTGTATCCGTGGTCCTTGCTGATGGTGCAGGCGTCGGGGTTCGAGCGGTCCTCCGGCGTCCTCCAGCCCAGCATGGGCGGGATGGATATCAAGAAGCCGATAAGCCAGGTCAGGCTGATGAGCACGGCCGCCCGCCGGGGAGTTCGCTTGTTAACATAGTCAATGGGGTCCGTGATGGCCCAGTACCTGTCCAAAGCGATGGCGCACAGGTGCAGGATAGAAGAGGTGCAGCAAAGCACGTCCAGCGAGATGAAGATGTCGCAGGTGACCTGCCCCAGCGTCCACTTGTTCAGCACCTGGTAGAGGGCCGCCATGGGCAGCACCAGCACGGACACCATGAGGTCGGTGACGGCCAGCGAGCCGATCAAATAGTTGGCCACGGTTTGCAGGGAGCGCTCCAGGGCGATGGCTGCGATCACGCAGGCGTTGCCACTCACGGCGCACAGGATAAGCGTGCCCAGGAGCAGGGAGGTGAGCACCTGGTAGCCCAGGGTCATCTCGGCGAGGCCGGGGCCGCTTGTCCCCTCGGGGGAGCGCGCTGGGGAGGTAGTATTGTTTGCCACATCCATGCCGGGCGGGGGGTGGGGGGGGTCGCTTCAGGAGACAGACATGGGAAGAGATGCCGGTCACTTGTGTGCTCCCCTGGCAGGAGGCATCGGCGCCCCGTGCGGTTTCGCCACGCCGGGCACCCCCCGCTCCACCACCCCTCCCTCCCCTATATAGCGCGGCGGGAGGCGGCCGGAGCTCGGAGGACGGCGGCTGGCGGAGCCGCCCCAAGCCCGCCCATCCCCGCCGCCTCTGCCCAGCGCGCAGCCCCGCGCGGTGGGGGCGGCCCTCCTGCCGAGATTCTGCCCCTCGCTCTGCCGCTCACCCGCGCCGCTCCCCCTCGCTCTGCCTCGCCGCGCTCCCCTAGCTTTCTCCCTCCCTCCTTCCCTCCCTCCCTCCCTCCTTACTCTCGCCCCTCCTCCTCCCCGTCGCCCCCTCCCCTTCCGCGGTGGTCTCGATGGGTCGCCAGCGTCGGCTGGGCGCAGATGTCATTCCTGTTCGCCCCCTCCCGTTTGGAGGGACACCGCGGATAAATTCTCCACGACTCCCCCTCCTACCCCCCGCTCTTTGCAAATCGTTCCCCAGCTCCGAGCCCGGCAGCGGTGGCTTTGGGCTGCCGCTCCGGACCAGCGCCGGGGTGGAGGGCAGAGGAGGGAGGGGAGAGGGCATTCTGCGAGCAGGCACCGCCGCTGCGGCGGGGGCAGCGCACAGCCGGACTGGGTACAGGGCACAGCCGGGCTGGGTACAGGGCATAGCCGGGTACAGGGCACAGCCGGGTACAGGGCACAGCCGGGTACAGGGCACAGCCGGGCTGGGTACAGGGCACAGCCGGGTACAGGGCACAGCCGGGCTGGGTACAGGGCACAGCCGGGTACAGGGCACAGCCGGGCTGGGTACAGGGCACAGCCGGGTACAGGCACAGCCGGGCTGGGTACAGGCACAGCCGGGAACAGGCACAGCCGGGCTGGGTACGGGGCACAGCCGGGCTGGGTGCGGGGCACAGCCGGGCTGGGTACGGGGCACAGCCGAGCTGGGTACAGGCACAGCGGGGCTGGGTACAGCACAGCCGGGCTGGGTACAGCCACAGCCGGGCTGGGTACAGCCACAGCCGGGCTGGGTACGGGGCACAGCCGGGCTGGGTACAGGGCACAGCCGGGTACAGGCACAGCCGGGCTGGGTACGGGGCACAGCCGGGCTGGGTACAGGGCACAGCGGGGCTGGGTACAGCACAGCCGGGCTGGGTACAGCACAGCCGGGCTGGGTACAGGCACAGCCGGGCTGGGTACAGGGCACAGCGGGGCTGGGTACAGGGCACAGCGGGGCTGGGTACAGCACAGCCGGGCTGGGTACAGGGCACAGCGGGGCTGGGTACAGGCACAGCCGGGTACAGGGCACAGCCGGGCTGGGTACAGGGCACAGCGGGGCTGGGTACAGCACAGCCGGGCTGGGTACAGGCACAGCGGGGCTGGGTACAGCACAGCCGGGCTGGGTACAGGGCACAGCGGGGCTGGGGACGGGGCACAGCCGGGCTGGGTGCGGGGCACAGCCGGGCTGGGTACAGGGCACAGCGGGGCTGGGCACAGGCACAGCCCGGCTGCCCGGGGCCGGCGGTGCCGATCGCCACCTGCAGGCAGGCGCTGGCCGCCCGGGGGCGCGGCTCCCGCGGGCTCGGCCGGGCACCGCCGGACGGGAGCGGCCCGGCCGGGAGGCTCGGCGCTGCCCGGGAGCGGCACCGGCCGCGCGGGAGCAGGGAAGGGAGCGCGGGAGGCAGCGCTCGGGCGTCTCGGGAGGGACCCGTGTACGGCCCGACAGGGCTCCCGCCCAGCCGCTGCTCAGTGCTGGAGCGATGGAAGCCCAGCTGGGGATGGCTCATGCCCTCGGACCAGCGCCCTGCCGGCCCGCACGCTCAGGGACCCGTGTAGAAGGGCAGCATTGCCCCCCGTCCCTTCCGACGGGCGAGTTACGCACTTAGAGCACTACAGAGAAACGACTGTCCTCTCAGGACAGTTACGGCAGCGACAGCAACAAAAAGAAGTGGTAAAAATTACAAAAGAAATCCCAAAACAGAAAACGTAGTTCAATCCGATAGGAGGAGAAACGCTGTGTCTGAAAGTGAAATGAGAAGCGTATTACTGAGAACAATCTTAAATAAAAGTGTCACACTGGCATATCATAATTCGGTTATTATCCAGTAAATAAAATCAACAGTCACAAACCTGGGAAGAATCTGTTATTTAAAAAAAAAAAAAAAAAAGGTGATGTTTGTAGGCTTCACTGAACGGGAAAGGCAAACAAAAGTTCTCCAACACAACTCCGTAACACGTTTTCTACTATCTTGCAGCTCAGTATTTTTAGTGATTTTTTATTCTGCTCTGTAATTCTGCCATGCAAGCTCAGTAAATGCAAAAAGCCAAAAAGTTGCTTAACAGGAAGATTTTCTGATTCTGACTTGATCAAATTTGAGATGAGGTTCACAGATTCTGCTTTGCACACCCTCAGGTTTCCTTAACCTTCTCTCAGTCAATACTTCAAGTTGAATTTGCAGCTTCAAAACATTTGGACAGATTCCGGCCAGTTCTTTTTAATGAGGGGTCGAGACTGCATTTTTCTGCCCTTAGGCTTGCGATCCCCTCTGTAAATGACGAAAGCATAGAGATTAGCCGGATTAGTAGATCAGAGCTGCACCCTCGCATGCCTTTTGTCTCAGCCGATCGCACTAACATTTACAAGATGTGTGTCCTACTGAATGAAGACTTAATGCTGTTGAGACACAGACGAAATGTAATCGATATATAAGTATGCATTACTGCTTCACTAACACCTATTTTCTTTTCAATGTCCCCTCAAATGCATGGCATGGTTGACTTCTAAGCAACTACTTCTTTAAAGAGCGTTTTCCTTCCTTGAAATCAAAGTTTGTGCTTCTTGCTGTTTAGCATCAGTAACATAAAATTTAAAAAAATAAAATAAAATAAAATATGAAATAGAGACACAAGTCTAAGAGGCAGGGAAATTTCACCCAACTTTCTTGTATGGTGATGGACAAGTCATTAGCCTAATTAGATTATCTTGAAATTAGCGTTTCAAGGCCACAGGGGATGCAGGTACTTGGGGATACTATTTCCAGAAATGTTTCACACTGACTCGGCCAAGTGAAGTCAATCCCAGACACATTTTGGCGAGAAACCCAATGAGAAAAGGTTGACAGGGTCCTTTTTCAACTGAAATATTTTAAATCAGCTTTAATTTTTTAATTTTTTTCAGGGTTTGAAAGTAATTTCTCTCCAAATTAAATTGAGAAGCGATTTAGGCAGCCGTGGATGAAGGGGAGGGAGTAGGAGGTGGAAGATGTAGAAGACGGGAAAATTCAGTCTTTTGATGTGGGAGTGTCTTTAATCCTACTAAGCATTTAAACACCAAAATTCCACTAAAACTTTTAAGCAACTAAATGATGTCCTAATGTCTTTAGATAACCTAAGCAAAGTTCCTAGGGAAATTCTTAAAGAAAACCATATCCTCATACACTCCAACCTGACCTGGGAGTAAATGAAAACTTAACACTCACAGCCCTAAAAAAGTCAAATTAAAACATTAATATTATTCAGTTAAGATACAGCTGCAGCAAACAAGGGGGTCCTCAGTAAGTACAAAAAGAAAAAGCATTAACAATGGTGTTAAAACAGTGTTTTCTGAGCAATTGCCTTCCACACTTTTCAAGAACAGAAAAGGAAAGGCTACATATTCTTGATGGTCTCAGATTATGACTGTATTATCTATCTATTTGTCAAAGTAAAACTGAAATGCCACAAGTTGATCACAACTTTTTGTTCCTGTGGTTGTGTATTACACTTTGGTTTGAAAAGGATATGAATCTCAGGTTTGTTTTTTTAACTTTTCATCATGATAAAATACAGTATTTGTGATATTCAAGAAATTATATTCCAGTAATGCTTTCAAAATGAAAGGGTTAAAGAACTAGGGAGAGAAGGAAATTAATTCTTTCAGGTCACTGAAACTGATAGAGTGTGTACAGTTTTCTGTGAGAGAAGCTCCAAACAGATGAGAGGAAATGTGTGACTGAACCCATAGTGCCTTCTTGAATTTTCTATTTAAGCATCTTGTAAGTGTAGTCAAAAGGAATTCTTACTACTCCACATAGCTCAAAACCTTCTGAGAAACCTTTAAAGCTGTAACTTTAAAATACAGAAAAGCAAACAGAAACTTAATGCCTGAAGTGGCTGTAACATTGAAATACATTCTCTTCACACAGGGACATGCATTTCACCATAAAATCCACTTCAGGATATCTGCTCCCACATTTCATAAAACACCAAATATTTCACAGTAGTTTAAAAAATTTAAGCTTTCTCCTGTAAAAAACCAAAATATATTAGAAGGTGACTGAAAATCTTAAGGCCAAAGCTAGTGTCGTAGCTCCATGGCTCTCAGCCAAGCTATTCTGGATCAGAATGAGTCCAGATTTGGTAAACTGTTTAGTCCTGACTTTGTGGACAAGATGAATCAGCTAGGAAACTAAGTGACTTTTGCTATCAGTAGTAGAACTGTTCCCTGTGTCCTATCTCTGGATATAGTTAGTTTATGAAATCCTGGATAGTCAAACTCATACTTCTGAGCAGGATAAAATATTAATGAATCCTACAATTAGTTTAGTCAGAGTAAATGCACTACAAAGCCAGTACAATAACACAACAAGGAAGCATAAATTTTCAACCATCTGAACCACCTTGTGCCGTTTTAATATTTTTTCCTCTTTTAGAGCAAGAAAGTGGGCTGGATAATTGTCCATGAAGCTCTGTCCAGACAGCCAAGAGCTGGCAACCTGTGGCCCACTGGGAGCTGTGCAGCAGTGGTCCTGCAGGAATCACCTGGGATCTAACAAAGGCTACAGGATGAGCGTGCCACTCAGCTTCAGCGCTGCGTCAAGTGCTGCAAAGTACTGAGATATCTCTCCAGCTGCTCCTTAACACTC
The DNA here is from genome assembly GCF_036417665.1 of Passer domesticus. NCBI lineage: Eukaryota > Metazoa > Chordata > Aves > Passeriformes > Passeridae > Passer > Passer domesticus. The sequence continues at coordinate 21,642,365 of NC_087512.1, forward strand.
ACAGTTCTGCAAGCACAGAACAATGGCACTCAAGGTCAGGCCTGGAAGATGTGTTAGCTCCACGCCAGACATGTCTAAGCAGCAGCACTGCTTCATGGCTCTGAGATGTCTCGAGGCTGGTACAGCTGGGTTCACATGCTGCGATTTCAGCTTCAGGTGGCTCTGCACCAAAGCCAGCCAGATTTCTGTTCCTTCTTTATTGCATACTTAGAAGCAGATCAGTAATCTGGGCCTGTCAGCCCAGAGGATAATGAGGATAATCTGTAAGAAGCAGGAATAACTACCACCTCAGAATGCTGAAATGCCTGTCTATTTTTTTCTCCCATAGTACTGCCCATATTTTCCATTGCTTCAGGTATACCACTTGACACTGGCATAATAGAAAACCATGGGCTGATGGTAAATTCCTGTGTCCTATTCTCTTTCCATTCAGCTGCCTTACTGCAACTTTTATGGTTGTCATTTTTATTCAACAGACACTAATTATTTATAACACACACACATATTTATTTGCCTTTCTCTGCCAAGAGCTTACAGTAGTAACTGAAATTACAGCATAACTCAGCAGGGCTCGCAAAAGGGGATAATCCATTTCACCTAGCCCTCTCAGAAGTAATAGAAGAGAAGGTAAACATTTCATCTAAAGTGAGTATTATGTATATTCAAGCAATATCACTGAAATGAAACAGTTACCAGAGATGCTTGCTATCTAAATCATTGGGCAGATTTTATGCAAGTCCAGAAGTATAAGATCAATTTTAGAAGATATTTGCTCTCATATTCCCTCTCTGTGAAGTGTAGAGATTTTCAAGCATGTTTGTTTGAACATAAGTTTTCATAAGTTTATGGAGACTTCTCAGAATTTTGACATTCTGTGAAAACTTGAATTTAGGCTACATTTTCTGTGTTGCCCCTTCTGAAGCACAGTGCACCTGTGATGAAGGAAGAACTGTGAGAATGTCTTTTAACATTTGCACACATTCTTGTTACTAAAGCTGCTAAGAATGAATTTGACTTCAGAGAAACTCTGGGAGAATCTACTTAGTCATCACTAGTCATGCTGTGGGGAACAAAGCAATGTTCCAGCTCTGCTGCGGTTTTTATCAGCACACCCATGTCAGAGGCAAGGGGCAGCGATGCACAGAACTGGTGCATTGGGAGCTGGTTAAGAACCACCTGTGGTGCAATGCAGTCCCAAGAATCCAGAATGTTGCCTGAATGGCTTTTTGAAAACTGTCTTCTGGTATTTGTGATCTAATTAAAAATACTCAGTCGCAATTCATATTTTCTCAACGTTTGCAAAATAAATCATCTTAATAACATCCCATGTACAATTCTAAAATTGCTGACTAGCACTGAGAAACTTCTTGGTTAAGTGTGGCTTTTTCTTATAGCTAATTAAGATTATTTAATGCATTTACTTAATATTCACATTCATCTTACAGCAAAATACATAATTAGCTTAAACTATTTGCAGAAAATACATACCCACTTACAGGAGTTTTCTAGATCTTAGGCAATTTTCACAGGTTTTATAAAGTATTTGCATAACTGTTTAAACAAGGAGTGCCAATATATTCCAAATTTTGTAATAATTTCTAGTTTTTCTCTCAGTAGTGACTTTATTTATGAATACATTGTAGCAGACATGTTGAAGTTTTTTTGTTTGTTGTCCCATGCCCTCTCTCAAAAAAAGACTAGCTTGTAAATGAGAAGGAATTTAATACAATTAACATTAAAGATTTTCAAATAAATTTTAGTGTGAGGAGATATATACTCTAAAGGATTTTATTACAAAGATAATTTCTGCCATTTTTATACAAGTATAGTATTTCACTTCAGAGGAGACAATGAAAAAAATTATTCTATAAGAACAGTAAGTTATGAAAAATCATCTCTAACTACACCTCTACAGGCCTCACCTTTAACTGTCAGGCCAATCTAAATGAGTTTATCAGCATTTTCGAAAACTAAGTTAAGGTATATGAATCTTACAGTTGAGTTACAGGTATAACAGCTATGACTTCTTCTGCTTTTATCATGTTAGAACTTCAATACTACATTAGATTAAAAGTAAATTACGTGGCATTCTCCTTATCAACAAAGGCAGAATCTAGAATTTCAAAATTATTGCTTATAAAGATATAAACTCTCCAATTTTATGCACACTGGCTGGAGCTCAGCAGTAGTGCCTGAAGTTCAGCAGTATATCAGTGTATGCCAGTTTAAAAATATATATGTTATTATGATTTCATTTCAATTTTCTCACATTGAAATTAATATAATACTATTATTTTAAAAATACAACTTGGAAAAAGCAGAGCTGATGCACAGACAATAAATGTCTAGTCTTTGCAAACTAACTTTATCCTTTCAAATGAAAAGCAATTTGCTTTATCTACACAGAGATGAATCACATGGAGTTAGAGAGGCCCACACAGACTGTGACATTGACAAAGGCCATGAGGATATTGTCTTTGCTGATCTATTAATCTCCTTTACCTTGGGCATTAGTTGGCACCATAGTAGTAAACCATCATGTATTCCAAAGAATCTGGGGCCTTGCCAGGGAGAAAAGTTGTGGGGTTTTTTGCTGGAAGTAAATGTTCTCTTGAAGAATTATTCAGCTGCCAGAGTCTTCTTTTTCTTTTTGAGTTTTCCTGGTACAACCTCTGGGCCATGCACAAATGCTACTGCTTGAGGCAGCTGGAATGTACAGCCAGGGATAATGTAAGGCAGAAATGCCCCTCAGCATCATCCCCTACCTGCTGCCAGTTTATGAGGGTTCATTCATCATTGCTGCTCATGAACTTTTAACACCCTACTAACTAGCGGGCTTCAAGTTAATTTAATCACTCAGTGTTCCTATGTAACAAATGGAGTTCAGTGACCCACAAAAAACAGACCCACAAAAGTTGATGCCTTGAGCATACAGCCCCTTAATCCTTCCATGATCTAATATTAAGAAGAATGTTTCTTAGCCTGTTCTTACCAAAGCGGTAAGCTACCTCAGCTACCCAATTCCATCAGTAGAGATTTTTTTTTCCCTCAGGAAATTGCTGGTTTCAAACTGTTTTGAAAATCCTGGGGCTTTGGGTATAGAGCGATGAAAGGCAGCACTGCCACCCTGTCTTGGTTGTGTTTGTATGGCATTAAGCCAGTTCAGAATAAACCTGCTGGACATAGCTCAGTCTGTGAATCCAGACAGATCTTAGATGCGTCCTCAGTGTTGCTAGGAGACAATCAGTTCTATGTCTTCATCACAGCAACAATGTGGGCCCTCTTAGGTTGACCAGGGAAGCAAACAGTGAAGGATACCAATGAGTAGCTCAGGCCAGTGTCCCCCAACCTCATTTCCAGTCTATTCACCAGATGGCCTTAAAGGAGATCAGCAAAGGAAACCATACAATGTGGGCAAATAGATATTTTGGCTAATCATGGCACTTGGAAGCACAAAGACAGAAACACATTATATAACCTAATGAATGAGTTTGCTATCAAGATAAGCCACGCAGATCCTGTCTGCTAAATTGAAGAGAGATTTTATCAAACTTAACACTAGTGAAAGGGTATGGGAGGTTTTGTGCTATATCTTGGATACTGATGCTGTTCTTTGATGACATTAAGTCTTTTCCAACATTTTTGGGTTGGTTTTTTTTAGTTTCCCACACTGGTCTCCTATTCCATTAATCACTCTATAAATTCCTAAACTCTAAGCAAAATTTCTGTTCTCTCAGGACCTCTAGCACACCTACCACAGACAACATTCCCTTTCTAGCTGAGTCATCTGAACTCCCTCTTCAAAATTTCTATTGTCACTCAGTTAAGTTCCAAATAAGTAAAAACTGATGGGTTCTTTTAGACTGAGATCACCTAATCAGGGGTCCCTTGGTTTTTATCTTATCTGAGCAGTTGAGATTAGACTTCAAGGCTCTCAAAACTCTCTGTATGGCACATTACAATTGTGTAATTGTAGTGGAATATCCTGCTAAAACTTTTCAAAATCTTCATCTACAAGCAGGAGTAGGTTTTTGGGAGTTAAAATCTTGCCCACAGGCACATATTGAAATGAACTCAGTTGCAAAGCTAGCAGCTTGTTAATTTGATTATAGGCTGTCTCCAATCACTTACATAAAGAACTCATCACTGTAGCACCTGTACCTTTGCCACTATTAAAAAAAACCCCAAAAACAAAACCAAGAACAAAAACAGGAACAAAAACAAAAGCAGAAACAAAAACAAAAACAACAAAGACAACAAAACAGCAAAAACAAAGAAATCTGAAAATAAGGTGTTGAGAAAATTTTAATAAACCAGACCCTTTCTCCCCATTCTCTCCGATAATTTTCTCTTAATAACTGTTCATACAAAAGAGTCACGATATGTTTTATGCATCCAGTACATCATGTATCCCTCAAGGTTCATCACAGTTTTTCTTGATAAGACAAATTTTATGTTAGTCATGAAAGGCTAGACAAGCTTTTTTTAACTTGTAGTCTGGTGCAATACACAATTGCATTACTGTAAAGAAGAGTAGAGTTATGTGTCTGAGAGGAGCAATTAATTTCTACCTTTCAACTTCTCCAGAGAGGAGAGTAAAATGCCAGGTTTCTGTCCATCACCTTTAGGAAAAAAAGGAAGAGGAGGTAAAAGCCTCTTTATTTCTTCCCCTGTGGGGCATTATATTTTTCCCCACTCAACACTGATTATGTAAACTAAAAAAAAACGTAGTTTATTCATTAACTGACAAAGTTATTCATAGGTTTTTCTATAGACAACTCCATGAAAATCAGCATTGAAGTTACACATTTACTATTCACTTTCTATCAGTCCTCTTCTGCACTATATTCCGTTTTAGTAAGAAACCAATATTATGGTTTCACCCTTGAATTCAATTGCATGTTGCTTGTTCTCCATTTCTGTTTGTGCAAGACTGTAGTGAGTAATTATGCTGGCTAAGGCTTTTCAAACAAAAAATGTTCCTGCATAAATGCACATATTGTTTTTGTTTATCTTAATGTCAGATTAGCATTGCCATCATGGGGATAAATTTGTTTGTATTTATTGCAGGACAATGACAGAGACTAGAGCTGCAGAAGATGCCATTTATGACTATTTGTGTCTGCAATATCATTCAGGTAAATAATATATCTGGCTCTCAACATACAACAGAGGACTGCAAGAAAAAATTCTCTTACTTATGCAAGTTTTGTATGTTCATTTAGAGATTAATGTTTTAAAGTGTGGCTGCATCTTCCTCTGTGGTGATTTCTATCATGGAAATGTAGTAGGATGACTCATGACCAGAGTGCTGCAGCAGATGGCCATAGGCTCTCTAGAAGAGACAGGTGAAGCGAGGTAAGTGGTGGGATAGCACTGTGTGTTAGGGAATGCTTTGGTTGTATTGAATTTGGTGATGATGAAGATGATAGCTGAGAGCCTCTGAAGATTGGGGAATATTGGTGTTGACCAATATTACAGATGGAACTGCCTTGGTCTGTCTGGCCTCGGCTGCTGACCAAACAGCAGCACCTGTGGTGTTTTCTCCCCAGAGCTGCTATTCAGTACCTGTAGTCAAGCTGGGCACGTGGAGACAAGTCCAGCCATGCCCCGAGCTCCAGAGCTTGTGGGCTGGAGCTTGCTGCTGAGGGGGGCACTCCTCAGGCCTTCCTGAGCTGGAGAAACCTTTGAGGCGAGGTGAAGAAAGGATGGGGTCCTGATGGAGAGTTTTTAATCCAGAGTTTTTATTTTGGTGGCACAGCCTCTGAATCTTGCAACAATCCACTGAACTCTCCAACAAAACCCCAACCTCATGCTCTGCTTGCCCTTTTACCTGGAGAGAGGGGCAGGGGAGGGAACACAGAGACCACCAACCAGGCACACGGGGAGGGGGTCTCAGGTGAGAGGGACACCTGGATGGGCCAATGGCCCCCCAGGGGGTGGAGAGCATCCTTTGAACCTGCCAATCACTCGATGCTCTCCTGGAATTTCTGTGTTGATAGACAATGCCCAGCAGGGGTCAAGGGTGGGGAAAAGGACAGGTGATTGACAGCCCACCTGGGAAAGGAAATTTCAGGGAGAAACCAAGGGAACTAAGGCAAGCCCTGACATCACACCGTAACAGGGGAAGGTTAGCAGGGACTCTGTTACAGACCTGCCAGCTGGGGAGAACTTGGACATTTGGGATGTTCTGCAAGCAGCTGCCAGAACAATCACCAGCCCTTGTACACATGGGGACATCAGCTTGCCAGATATCTGCTGGAAATACAGCACAGCAGAGAGGAAGCATCCAGGAGGTTCCTGGAGTGTGTGGAAGAGAACTTCCTTATACAACTGGAAAATGAGTTTTCCCAAGGAGGTGCTCTGCTGGACCTGTTGTGTGTGAACAGAGGACAGATGGGTGATGTGCTGCTCAGTGGCTGTCTGGAGCACCAGAAATGTTGGAGGTTTCAATATTGGCTGAAGGAAAGGGGGGCACCTTCTCCTTTGGATTTCTGGTAGGTAGACTTTGGCCTGTTTAGGAGACTGATTGACAGAGTCCCGTGGGAGTCAGTCCTGGAAGGAAAAGGAGTTCAGGAAGGCTAATGTATTTTTAAAAGGAATTGTGAAATATTCAGGAGCAGTGTGTCTCAAGGTGTAGGAACACAAGTTACCAGGGGAAAAGAGCAGCCTGATTAAGCAGAGAGCTTAGGTGGGAGCATGGGGGAAAAAAGAGAATCTCTTGATGCTAGAAGGAAGGTCAGGTGACTTGGGACAACAACAAGGATATCATGAGGTTATGTGGGGAAAAGATTAGAAGGGACAAACTCCAACTACAACTTGATTTGGCTGCTACACTTGAAAATAAAAGTGGTTCCTATAAATACATGGTTGACAAAAGGAGACTCAAGGAGTGTCTCCATCATTTGCTGAATGGCTGAGGGAGCTGGGTTTGTTTGGTCTCAGGAAGAGGAGATTCAGGGGGTCCTCACTGCTCTCTAGAATTCCCTGAAAGGAAAGTGTAGCTGGTCTCTCTTGCACTGCCTGCAGTGAGAGGTCTAGAGGAAATGTCATTAAGCTGAAACAGAGGAGAATCAGATTAGATATTAGAAAATATTTTTTCACTGTTAGGGTGGTCAGGCATTGGAATAGGTTTCCCAGGGAGAGGGTGGAGTCACCATCCCTGGAGTATTTTTAAGAGGTATCTGGACCTGCTGCTGGGAAATATAATTTCATGATTTAGAGAGAACAGTGGTGGTGCTGAGCAGATGGTTGGACATGATAGATCTTAAGGATCTCTTCCAACCTTGATGATTCCATGCTTCTATGATTCTACCTGGTCATTAGTAATGGTAGGTAAGTTAATAAGGTTCAAAAAGAAATAAATGCCTATCCTTCATTTCTATCACCAGGAATCCTTTCTTTTAAGTCTTCTGGGATCCAAACACCATTTGTGTCTCTCCCCAGCACTTGAATGCAAAAAGTCAAGTTGGTTGTATAGAAATTACTGCTGCGGGGAGAAGCTCCAATGATGGTTGAGTGACCACAAATTGGAGTTCAACAAGAAGGCATTAGCCCCACTAGGTAATTATGCATGATAGACCTACTGGAGAAATTTTGAGAGATTTTGCAGTCCCCACAGTTAATTAATGTATATGCATAACAATAATAATTAATGTATATTCAAAAACAAGACATAATCTGTTCATATATCTTTCTATAGATTTTTTTACCTTAATGTAATTAAGGTCATTAAAATGTCCAGTTCAAAGAGAAAGGATATTTTTACTCTTGGCCCTTATTTAGTATTTGGTAATGTTTGAATAGTTTAATTATATATTACATAAGGGATTATAAATGAGTTTTTACATTTTTAATAACAATTTGTACACTAAGAAAAGCCTAGAAAAAACTTCTATATCCCTATTTTATCTGTTTCATATTTCTCTGTTGTGATTCTTCAAACATCGTGCCATTAGAAAAAAGCCTGTAAAGCTCTTTTTCCCAGGAGGTTTCACTTTGATAAATGTGAAATTTTCACCTGAGGAGGTAATTTTTTTACTGTTTCCAGTAACAAATTCAGAAGAGCATTATCAGTTACTAGTTCTATAAACAGCTTTTCTCTTGCCTTGAGCTACCTTAATCAGTGAAGGTAGTTTAGAGCAAACTTTTATTTTTGTACAGTATTTGGTTTCTCTTGCACCCGTCTTTTTGGTGGTTAGGTATAGAAATCTATGTCAAGCCTTTTCAATAAGTAGTAGCACTGGCCATATTTTTAATTAAGAGGGCAGACGGAAATTCATATCAGTATTTAAATTAAAAAGTTTAGAAAAATGTTCCTGGGTTAAAAACAGTGGTGTTTATTTGGAATAAATCTATTAAGAGATGTGAGCTTGGTTTCCTAGCTACTGTCAATCAGTGTAGTTAAATCAAAATGTGATGGCCACAAATTATAACAAACCTGAGAATGCAGTAAGATTCAATGGAGTTCTGTGATAGCTAAAATTCAATATCCTCAGTCGTGTGGACACAGACCACATTGCAGCACTTATTGCTGTTGAAGTTGGCCAGTGAGGGTAGGATGAAGGTCTTGGCTGCTGTACATGTTAATACATTGTTCCGTGTTTAAGTCGGTTGAATGGAAGAAAGAAGGTAGACTAAAAAAAATTGTTGTTGAATTGTTTCTTGATTACTCTCTACCACAATAATAGTTGTATCTTTTTCATCTAATTAAGCATGTTCTGCCTTTCTCAATGAGATGCAAATGAAGGGGATAGTATCAGATACAAGATATTGAGTGCAAATGTGTCATTCCTTTAAAGAACATCCCTTTAAAAATGCATCTGTCCAAGACCTAAAATCCAATGCATATATCCAAGACCAACTGCAAACTGTTCTAGATCATGATTTCTTTCTCTGTGATGCCTGTAACCCTGAACACATTACTATTCATCCACAGGATCACCTCTGTTAGAGCTACATTCCTGACTTTGGGCAAATACCAGTTTTTACTGTAATGCTTGTCATGTCATTCTGATGATGGTTTAAACAATGCTCTCTTTAATTGTTGTGACCTATATACAAATCTATTTGCCTGTTGTTTAGGAGACCATTGTAATGAAGGCCACCTCAAAAAAAATTCTGGTTATGGTATGTACATGCTACTTTTTCTAACTTATTTTTCCGTTTTTTATCTGCCTTCTGTTGAGGTTCACTGAAAGCAAATCTTTATTAGTTTAATTATTCTATGTTAGATTACTGTTTTCCTTCATATCTGAGGTGGATCTTACAATTCTTCATAGAGTGATCTCACAGAATTACCAGAGCAGGAATATAGTTAATCGTTACTTAAAGCAATTTGTGCTTCAGGGAAACTACCACCTATTTTAGTGTAAGTTCTACAGCTATAAGAGCAACAGTTTTACCAAGTATATATGGGCAGCTTCTCAATACAGTTATTCTACAGAACTACATTAAAATAAAGATTGAGGGAAGCAAAAACCAATTAATAAATGGATTCTTGGAATAAGAGTCTTCATCAAACAACAAATCATTTTTTCTGTTCTCAACTGATGTTTATTTCAGCCAGAGAGCTGAGTATGCTGGTTTTGCAAAGTATTTTAAGCACATATGTAATATTCATAAAATGTATAGTTCTGCTTGCATGGACATGTCCCTCTGATATGTATAGGTAAGTCAGTTCCCCCAGAAATATTCAAAATTCAAACAGAAGCAATAGGTTAAGCTTTGATCATTTTAAAAACAAGATGGTTTTGCACTGAATTTCATTGGCTTAAGCGAGGACAGATTTTTTTCAACATTTTATTTTCATATTTATCATTGCTAGGTGACTTATTCCTCATTTCTTAAATGGGTAAGAATAGTAAAAGGAGAACAGAGCCAGAATTTGTCTCTAATTTTCTCTTGATCAAAAGTATTTTACTTTCTTTAAATAAATAAAGATTTATTAGTCCACCGGGTTACTCACAAGCAGGATCACCTTCTGTAGACAAGGTTGCTCAGAGTCTTATCTACTTTTGCCTCCAGCACTTCTGGGAGATGGGCATTCACAACTTCTCCAAGCAACTTGTTCCAGTGCCTCACCACCCTTTTGGTAATGAATTTCTTCCTAATATCTAATTTAAATCTACCTTCTGTTAGCTTAAAGCCACTCCCCTTTTCCTATCACTCTGCATTTCTAAAAAGTCCTTTTCCATCTATTTTTTCAGTACTGGAAGTTGCTACAAGGTCCCACCAGAACCTTTCTTCTCAGGCTGAGCAACCCCAGCTATCTCAGACTGTCTTCACAGGAGAAGCATTCCAGCCCTCTGGTCAACTCTGGACTTCTCTGGACTGGCTCCAACAGGTTCACATCTCACAGTCATTGCAATCACCATTTCTGCACTAAGATGGAGTTTTCCCCAAAATTTAGGCTAAACCAAACTAGACAGGTATTTTCTTCCTGGCAGATTGTTGTGGTAATTTAACATCTTTCTCTGGATTTGTCATGGTAATGGCCTGATTTCAAAGGCCCAGGATGTGCACTTGTCTCTACCCTTGTGATTTTAGACTGGTAAACCATGATTTGTGTACGAGACCAGACATTTGGATATCTACAATCTATATCTTCTTTTTTCCACAAGATCCTTAATTGGACTAAATGTCTAATACTTCCTGAGTGCGGGTATGTGGTCATGCCTCTTTATCTGTTCACTGGACACTAAGTGTAGTAGGGTTTGTGTTTTTCAAAGATATCAAGCTGCAGGCCATAGCTTCGTAAAATGGACATCAAATATAAAATAAAAGAGATAAGATAAAAATAAAATAGAGTTTAAAGTATTATTGTATTTGTTAATGTACGAGAAATATTCTCTTCCCACACCCCAACAGACTTTCTTGTGCATACCCTGGGGTGGATACACCACTCTAAAGACATCCTAAATTCTGTCCTTGCTGTTTCTTTTTCTAAGCAAAGTCTTGTGTAATTTACAAGTCATTATGTATGAAAATGTTTTTCTGCATTATGCTTTAAATGTTGGGGAACATTCAGAACTTAAAGTGTGCCACAGTAATGAAGGAAAGCCTGCCAGCTCTGCCATCAAGGTTTCTATAGCTAAGAGTAAATGTCCTACTTGTTGCCCAGGAAAACAATGTAGAGCTGTTTTTTTTCTGCAAAGACATCATATGTCACCATGTCAAAAAATTGCCAACACACAATTGCATATGAAAATGCAAATGTCACTGTAGACACCACATATGACACAAAATATCTGTAAGTCAGAGAAAGAAACCAGAAAAGGACAAAAAATAATCTAATAGATAAGAGTATGAAACTTGTGAATAAAATCCTAGTTCCACTGAAATTCAAAATTCTCACACACTCCCACTAGGTTAAAATTCTGTATCAAATACAGATTGTGAGCAGCAGTCTCTAAATCAAAAACAAACAAGATTTCAAACAGTAACATTGGAAGTTAGATCAATGCATATCCTTAGAAAGATAAAATATTTTTTATTTGCTGGAAAGACACTGGTCTGGTAGAATGCATTAGGTAACAAGCTGTCAGGAAGGAACTCCATCTTTTGAAATTGAATGAAAATGTGCTTAAATGTATTTCACCTGGCGAACAGAAACTGCCAGTTTAATTAATTTTTAAATACATCTCAGCTGCAGGAAGGCAATCCAAATTTTGAGATTTCCATTTAGAATTCAGCTAATAGCTATGAAAAAGAGCACAGAAGAAGCAAAAGCTATGCCAGTTCTCTTCAGAAAGGTATAATGTTGAGATTGAAGTGGAATGGTAGATGTTCTGCTTTTGGCAAGCCTTTTTTTGAAGAGTTTGAAACCCATAATTAGAGTAGAAAAACTCATCCTTTAACATATAGTGATTCCAGGGACCAGGGATTATTTGAATGCTAAGAGATGACTCCTGATTCAGCAAAATACTTACAAAAGTGTTGAAACTGGCAAGCCTTTACATTTTTCAATGCTACTGAATGAAATCACACAGCCTCATGTCTGCTTGATGTTACAGATCAGTACTCTTCACTGATTCAGTGGTGTTCCTGCCTTAGGGAAGCACATAAATCTGTCAAATCTCTAAATCAGATCAACATATTAAATGGTGATATGGACAAAATAGGGAGTTACTTGAGCATGAGTCTTGAAACAAAGGTAGGTGAGAATGCCTTAAACATGTATGTGCAAACAGTGGCTGGGATGAAGCAATACACTGTGGTACTCCAGACAGGCATCTTTAGTTTTTCCTTTCAGACGCCTCTGGTTAGCAATCAGTTATTAGGAAAAATGCAAGAAGCCTTGGAGTATGAAATACGTAATCCTCAGAAGTTCTAGGATCAAACACCTTGGGTTTGAGCTTGACTAATAGAATTTTGTAATCTTTCTATAGAGTTCGCTCTCTCTTAGTCATCATTTCAGTTCAAATTAGTAATCCTAAAATTAAACCAGATCTCAGCTGCTGCCTGGGCTTCAATGAGGTACAAAGAATTGCCAGAGATGCTGCCAATACCCTTATGTGCACCTGAAAACACTGAAACAAATTGAAATTGTGGGAACTTACACAAACTGCTTCTGTCTTAACAGAAGCGATCCAAGCACTAGAGTACCAGTGAAATACATTGAAATAGATCTAAATATCAAATGAGCTCAGTTTATGTCATATTCTCTAGAGACAACTTGTTTAATTGGGGCTGGGAAGGGGGATTTTTCTGTTGATGAAGTAAAAAGTATATTTGGTATTAGTGCATATGCGACTGGGAAAACACGGGTTAGTAAATATTTAAAGAGGAACCTAACCAATTGATTACAGATTTCGGGAAGTCCATTTCACAAAGACAGTAGAAACATCAAGAACCATTTCCACAATGTAGAAGAATCAATTCATCAGTACTCTAATGAAAGAAGTGTCCTGGCTGACTTGAGCTGCTAAAATTCATTGTTTAGCTGGGGAGCTGCCAAATGCTCCTCGTATACTCAGAGTGGAAATACTAAAAAAAAATGAATGAACAAACAAAAGCTGGTAGGATATTAATCTGTTACGCCAGTAAGTCTGTGAGCATAACAGAATTAAGCTGGGGAGAACTTTGTCACTAAATTATTGGTAACAGAACTTTTAATACCCTGGTCAAGGGTTTATGCTATAAGCATTTTACAGCTAGAGTTGAAAGAAGTACAATAAAAATTATTAGCTGAAATGAATATAATCTACCATCAAAGAAAGCAATAATTTAAAGAACTATCCTTCCTTTAAAAGGAGTGACTCTATGTAAGTTATAGCAGTTACAGCTGCATATGCATTATATAAGCAAATATTGGAGCTTGTGAGTCAAAAACAGAAGACCACCTCTGCTCCAGGAATCCTTTCTGCTCATGCTCAGTAAGCTTCTCATTCCTGTAAGCATAGGAATCCAGTAAAGCTTCTCATTCCTGTAGAATCTGGCTATGTGCTAGGACCAAGGGACAGCCAGTTCACATGTCTGTATACTCTCCAGGATCATCTCCCCTCAGGAAGCCAGGCTAGTTTTGACAAATGGTGAGAAAATGAACAGAAATATGAATTATCAATTTTTAGCTACAAATATCCACTATTTATCATTCTGAGATGTGGGGTCACAGGTGATATGAAGTAAAACACACATTTTTGTAGTTGATTAATATTTATGGGCTGGGAATCTCATGGACATTAGGGGAAGAAATTAGGCTAACACTGAATACAACTAAAAGTATTTCTCTAATGGAAAGAAAGCAGTAGCAGAACAAGTAGGCATTTTATTGTATTTAATTACTACTTCAGTTATTAGTTTCTATTAATAATTTAAACAGTTTGAGAATCATCAGCTATTGACAGCACCTAGTTCCATAACCACATTCAGTATAAACTGAGGCAGGTAGCTCACACTGTTCCAATCAATTAAATTGGAATGCTCTTGGGCATGGAAATGAGATGTGTGAAAAGGCCTGCAGCTGTGCTGACAAACTCTTAGCGCCCAGAAGATGGTAGTTGATACAATATGTCTTTTAGTGACACCGCGGAGGCAAAGGAATAGTCTGGAAGTGCAAATGACCAGAGACGAAGGAATCCCAGAAGTACATCTGAGAAAAAGTAGATTCCAGTGCATGGGCACATTTTAGCTACTGCTTAGCAGTTGGGAAGCAGTGCTAATTCAGGTGTATTGCTACATTGCAGCACCTTGAGTGCTGTGTCCAGCTCTGGCCCCTCAGTTTGGGAAGGACCTTGAGACACTGGAGCACGTCCAGAGGAGGCAACGAGGCTGGAGTGGGGCTGGGAACACAAAACCTGTGAGGAACGACTGAGGGAGCTGGGGGTGTTTATCCTGGAGAAAAGGAGACTGTGGTCAGGTGGGGGTTGGTCTCTTTCACCAGGCAAAAACCAGAGGACACAGTCTCAAGCTGTGCCAAGGAAAATACAAGTTGGATATAAGGAAAAAGTTTTTTATGGAAAGAGTCATAAAGTACTGGAATGGTCTGCCTGGAGAGGTGGTGGGGTCACTATCCCTGGATGTGTTTAAAAAAAGATTGGATGTGGCACTCAGTCCATGGTTTAGTTGAGGTGTTAGAGCATGGGCTGGACTCAATGATCTTGAAGGTCTCTTCCAACCTAGTCATTCTGTGAATTCTGTGAATTTGTAACTTGATGCCCAATGTGTCATCTACACATCTCTATATACAAACCTGAATACTTACAGTTGCATACTTCAAGTATTTTGTGTGATGAACTGCCCCGATTCTGGGATAAGAGGGATTTCCCCTTTATCTAAAAAATTCAAATTCATATAGCTCTAAATATTGTTTATCTTCTTCACTTCCACACCCAGATTTTCTTTTGTTCATTTTGTTTCACATTGGCACTAAACTAGGCTGCAGCCTTGGCACAGGATTGCTGCAATGGGATATTGCTGAAATTAGCAGTATCCATAAAATGAGAAAATGTGCAATGGCTGGTTATGCAGAACCGTGCAGCTAGTGAAAGTGCACGTTTAGCAGTAGCAAAAAAACCCCCTACTTTTTCCAGAAATTGATAACATTAAATCCTGAAGAAATTTCTGATCATTTAACCTGTCCTTTTACATGGCACAGGCTGTTCTGTTTCTGCCAATTACCCCAAAACTTGTCCAAATAATTTTGATTTGTAGGCATTTGATTATTTAAAAAAAACACCAAAACTTTGATAGTTTGTTTCAATATTTCATACTTATTTTGTTACAGCCCATCATCAACATCCAGTTTTAATTAGTCTCATTTCAGCTTCAAGTTCTAATTTACAGCAATTACACTTCTAATTTTTTTTTAATATAGACAGAGAAAAGAATCTTTAGCTGTAGACTATTCCACAGCAGGCAAATTGAAGGATTATAGTAACTTTTAGAATAATCATCTCTCCCAGTTTTGAACAGCCTTTTAAAATTTTGTGGTACATTATTTCACTATACATTTTCAGAAAGAGTCATATTCACCAGCAGGTTTGGAGGTATTTCTACATCTGTTCATAAGCATTCAGCTGCTTCTCCTGGTTTAATGTTGGATCATTAAAGTACTCACCCATTTTAAAAACAAAAACATTGAAACATTGAAAACCACCTTTCTTTTCAAGGAAAATCTGTAGTTAGTGTATTTTTAACCTTAACAATGCCTCTCCAAGTCTGTGAATATATATTCACTTGTAAATTATATTCACACTAGCTGGATATGATAAATGCATATTTCATACATAAACTTCTCTGAATATTAAAAAAAAAACAAAAAAAAAACCAACCAAACCCACAAAAACAACAACAAAAAAACAACAAAACAAAACAAAACAAAACAAAACAAAAAAAAAACCAAAAAAAAAAAAAAAAACCAACTACCTGTGATGTCCAGTAACTGATTTGCTTTGCAGAGTTTTTGGGGCCATCTGCAGAATACTGGCCATTTCAGGCAATTTGAAAACTGTTAGACTCAGGGTGAAAGACAAGGGTTTGGCTGCAGTCAATCAGTAATATGTTACTCTGCCCCTTCCCTTCTTCTTTCCGTAGTAATTTTAGTAGTTGTCATATATGGATTTGCACCACTCCCACAATAAACCTTGTTTTGGCAAGACGAGCTTCTTAGTTTTATTGTGCATAATATGCTACACACATCTGTGACTACTCATTTCTACTTCACACCTCATTTGGTTTTGCACAGCTTAGTGGAATCTGCAGATTTAATCACTGAACCACTGAAATTTCCCAGTCTAAAAAGGAGTAAACAAGGAATAACATTTTGGGGTGCGTTCAATTCCCATGGCACAGGGTGCAGCCTTGCTCATGCATTCTGGCAATGCCAAAAGTGAGTGGTGACAAACTGCTTATTTCTACTAATGTAGAAGTAAGAACATGCATCCTGTCCTGATTTCAGCTGGAGTAGAGATAATTTTCTTCCTACTAACTAGTACAGTGCTGCATTCAGCATGAGAATAATGTTGATAACACAGTGATGTATTAGCAGTTGTTAATTTATGCTTATCCTCAATCAAGGACTTCTCAGTTTCTCATTCTCTGTCAACAAGTAGGTGCACAATACACTGGGAGGGACCACAGCCAGGAGACCTGGTCCAAACTGGTCAAATGGATGTTCCATAACACAGCACATCATGTCCAGGAATTGAGGGAAGGTGGTTAGGAAGATGGGGAATGGGCTAGGGAGTGGTCAGCAGGGGGTAAGTCCTTGTATTGTGTGTCACTTGTTTCTCTTGGGTTGTATTCCTTTCCCTCAGTCTCCCTCTCTGTCTTTTTTCACAAAAGTCATTACTATTATTATTGTTATTATCATTAATATTATTGTCATAATGGTATTTTTCTTCACTTCAATTATCAAACTGTTCTTATCTCAACCCACAAATTTCACTTTTCCATTTTCCTCCCCACTGGAGGGGAGGCAGGCAGCAGGGGAGTGAGCAAGCAGCTGCGTGGTACTCAAGTGTGGGTTAAGCCATGACACATGAAAGGAGGAGGTTTTCATACCAGTGGGGATGTACTTGCAAAAATAACTGCAGCTAAGGCATTAGTCCACAGTTTCATGACACACCAAGTCTGACTTTAGAGCTTCCAGTGCTAGATCAAAATCAGTACCATCACATGACACAAAGCAGTGAACCAGCACAAATTATTGGCAGCTTGAGATATTTCTACACTTTTTGATGGGCTGACTTTGTACCATAAAGGCAGTATTATTTAGGATCCTATATCTGGCTTTTGGCTCAAAAGCTGTCATGAATTTCACAGTGTGCTTTAGCTAAAGCAATACAAACACAGCCATAAACTGCATGCTTGATTTGAATCAATTTCTTATAAATGAGTGATTCAATAATGTGGTTTCGTAGTATTGATGACTATGAAGCTATGGTCTCACTCTAGAGTGATACGCTTTAAAACAGCAGTCATTAAAGGGGTGTGGTACAATAATCTCACTATTTTTTAAACTCTGACATCTGATATAAATTTCCAGGATAAGGTGGTAAAATTTCTAATTATACAGAATTTAGGAGGGAAGGCAGGTGGTCAAGTCAAATGCCACCTTTTCTGCTATATACACATACATATACTTCAATTATCCACTACTTTTTCTACTCAAGTATAGATTGGGTACAATAAACTAGAATCTTTCTCTGACTCAGGGATTGTGTAAGCAAGATAATGTTCTGCTCCACTCTTTTACCCTTTCTTACCATGAATTCAAATAGCAGGTTCTTCATACCCTATCATAAAGAATTCTGTAATCTTTCTGTTAACTAGAAGCAGAGTTCACAAAGGAGCAGTCTAGCCCAATAATGAAGGAAGGTTCTCATGCACACAGCTTTCCTAGTCTCAAATCATTCTCTTTACAGACCTCACAGGAAAATTGGACCAAGGATTCTACTAATATAATGTCTTACAGTAGAGAAAGAACATAAGGTTCTCCCAATATCTTGCCCCTTCAGCTCAGAAAACATACACACACAAAAAAATTACAGATAGATATGTTAAAGGGATCCCCCTATACTTGTTTATTCTAATGAAAAGCTTTGGAGTCACATCTCATGGAACACCACTATAGACATACTGTATTTCTCCATTTCACCCCAAATGGTAGGTGGTCAGACATGCCTGATTCTCTCCTGACACATTTCCAAGAACAAAACTAATGCAGCTGCACTTGGGGGGCACAAAAGGAGTCTGAAATACCGAACACAGCTGGGAAAAAGTTCACAGTTGATTTCCACTGTGGAAAAAGGAGCCCTTTTCCACACAGAAAACTGCAAAGGAAAAACAGATATTAGGAATATCTTGTTTTGCTGGGATAAAATTATTCTCCATTTGTATAAATTGGTATTGCCAGTTTAGACAGCCTGATGGTGTGTTTATGTATCCTCTCCCTAGCAGTAACAATATGGCCTGTTGTGCAGAATAGGACATTAGCTGTTCTTTTAGATTTGCTTTTTCACCGTCTTCCTATAGACTCTATCCCTACTGTTCACCTCCCATCACATTCCAATAGTATCTCTCCTCAGAAGAATCAGTTCTGTGATTTTTCCCCACATATCTTATATATGTAGGGCCAGGAGTTGCTCTCAATGATCCTGATTGATCTCTTCCAACTCAGTATATTCTGTGATTCTGTAATTCTGTGCTCATATGATATGTGATTGTGCTTGATTGCTTGTTCCTAAATGGACACTACAGCTTATTCATCTATCCAGCCTGGTTTGTTTTTCTGGGGCAAGTTAAAACAGCTTTTAATCACATCCATTGCTCAATTAACAATGAGAATCTTACTCAGATATTCCTCAAAAAACATATAGATATCTCTGTCTTGTTGTAGGGTTTAGGGCAATGAATACCAGTGTTACTCAATTCTGCAAAGATGACTGACTGCTAATTAAGACATTTTTCCCTACTGTCTATATACTCACACCTTTAATTCAAAGAAAAAGTTACCTTTAACAATATAATCTATACAAATAAAGCTGGTATTATTCACTTTTTTGTTTTTAAATGGGATTCACAAAAGGAATCACAGGAATGTCCTTTTCAGTTTCAACTCTATTATAATAAGAACACTGAATGCCAGTCCTCCTTTCTTCCCTCAAAAAAAAAAAACTTAAAACCTTCAGTATTCCAGAAATATCTGCAGACTTTCTGAATATGTTCTGTTTTCTACCCTCCAGGCCATTAACTAAAATCTTGAACAGAAACATGCTCTAGACAGGTTTATGCAATACTGGAAGGACTTCCCAGACTCAGAGCTACAGTTGAGAAGGATACGGTGTTTTCCCACTGGATGACTATTTCATCTGGACCATTTTTCCTTAATTTGCAAATAAGAATGTCAAGCAGGCTAATGACATACCAAAGCTAGTATCTCATACAACCTGTTTGTCCCTTGTTTACTAGTCTTTTCTACCAAAAGAGGAATTACATTGAGTTCCACTATTTGATATTGAGAAATCTACTTGGTCCCACAGACACTCACAAAAGTGGTTGTTCTAGGACTTTAACCAAGGCTACCATTAGGCTGAAAAACTTAAAATTCTTCAAGTTTTTTCTTGCCACTTTTCAAATTGTGTTCCATACATGCCTTATTGTTTCCACATTTGAAGCATTAATCTCAATCAGTTTCAAGACTGCTCAGGATTTTTTCAACAAAAAAACCTGAATTTCACCAGCTCTTGCATCCTGTAGTTATGCAGCATATCCACATATTTTGTTTTTTCTTTGTTATGGTCTGGTTATCATTTTAAAGAGAATTCATTAACCAAATGGTAATAAACAGCTCTTTGACAGCTGTTTTGTCCTTTCCTGCACCTGTGATTATTTAACTCCCCTTTACAGAACAAGTCTCAGTTTCATTCTCTTACAAAATAATGCCTGATTCTCGGGGGGGGGGGAGGTTTGTTTCATTTATTCTCATTGAGCCTATTTAATTCTCACCTTGTATATATGGTTTTTTCTCGTCCATTAAATAACACCACATGCAGCCATATTTCTCCCTTTTTGTTACTAATTTTTTTTTCCTCCAAAGCAGGTCAGTTTGCCATCCTGATTTCAAGAAATTTTCTTTTATACTAATTTTCTCTTATACATTCTTTTAAATTATCATGCTGATAGCCTACTGACTAGCTATTTGTATTCATTCAGGTGTCCTTTCAAGAACACATAAACAGCTGAATTCTGTCTTATAACAAAGTACTCCCAATTTCTAGTCTAACTGTATTCTACTTTCATGGTTATGACTACTAAGTATGTGAATCTAAACAGTTTCTACTTGCTATGTAGTAATTCCTCTTCCCTAAGGAACTTTCTTTTTCTTCAATAATATTGTTATTCCAATTGGTTCTCTGATATAATGCATTAGCAAACACCTCCTACTAGCAAACAGTGGTTTCTAATTAGTTGTCTCCTAATTATCTATTTGTTTCTCCTAGAAATTACTCCAGCCACAAATTAAGAACAATACCAGAGTTTTTCAGGATCATGTATTGCAATAAAAAAATTTAGAGAAGAAATTATATTATCCTTTATCTCAAGAAAACACAGATTATTCAAGCCAAAAGGTAATAGTTCTGTAATTTGTGGGTTACTTATAAATGATGCTGTGTATTGGGGGAACACTCACAAGACTGGTAGATAAGATGCTCTGGTCTGGTAATTCACAGAGGTAATATTCTCACTAAATTGGTAGTCTAAATTAAAACTGGGCTGATTTATGAGTGGTCAGGTGGATTTGCTTTAGAGCCAGCAGTGCTGCCAAGGATCTAGGCTGGAAGGTTAGGTCAGGAAGGTGTTTGATTTTGCTGTGACATCATCTGTGACATATTAAAGGGATGAAACTGTGGCGAGTTGCTCGGGACTACTACAAATTTCAGCTCTATGCATTAGCCATTAGTTTAAGGCCTTTGCTCAGCAGCAGATTTGTTCAAAAATCCATCCCTACATGTCTTCTTCAAGACTAATTTGAGCATTAGAAGCACTCAGGTTTACCACACCTCCAGGGTAGGCCAGTTGGTGAAAATTTATAACATTGCCTGTCTCTAAGTACTTCTGGGCTCTCCTAGTGCTAAAAGGACAAGTTTCTGTAACTTAGTGTTTTGGCTTTACACTACGTAAGTGATATGTGCCCAGTGTAACAGGGCAGAACAGACAGACTTCTGCTCAAATATTACAAAGGTATATAATCTTTAAAAACTCATACACATAAGTCTGTACTACACAGAACATAGAGTGATTTTATCCTTTATTTCTCTTCTCTTCATGGATGACTTTATCCTTCATCACCTATAAAATTCTCCACTTTACAATAATACATAGCAAATGCTAAAATGCTGCAAAATATCAGTGGAAGTATTTTATGTTCCTTCTGCTTTGATGCATACCATATTATGCATGATAGCAGCGACTTACTCTGTTACGGACCTAATCTTCATATAAAATGTAGCTATAAAGAAGTTTCTATTTCACATTTCTTAAATGAGAATAGAAAAATTCCACTCAGAGTTTGTAATTTCTGTCTGCCTTAAGGTGGTGAATTACTCTTGCTATGCAACACTTAAAAGCTGTCAGCAATATCTTTCAGAGACATTCAATCTTTTAGAAATCTCTCTGCAATATTTAATGATTATAGAAATCATATACATCTGCATACCATGCATCACATGGGAGAAAGGGTTTTTCTTTAACATAGATTTATTCAGCCATTTTATAATAGTCTCTGCAATGGAACTCATGTTTAGTGATAGGTCATTTTATACTGCATCTGTATGAAATCACTAAAGTAATTAGTCAAGATTGAAATGTAAGTACAATAAGTCTATTAGATGCAACACCAAAGTTGTGTAAATGTCATTGTTTCTTGATATTTTTCTGGCTAAACAGGATACCAGAAAGAATAAGGCAGGTACAGCTTCTCAGAACTATACAGATTTTATACATCCAGAGACATGGCAACTACACAGCCAGACACACACCAGCAAAGTAAAACTCTTTCCATTAGCATTCTTCATGCTTGTTACAAATCAATCTCATTAATAGGGAAGGAGTAACCCCTTAAGTTGTTCCTCTTTCCTTCTCAGCATGTAGGTCTGTAACAAGCCAACCACTGTGTTTCTGCAAGCAGGATCCCAAAGGCCATGCTGATGCCACAGGTGGGTTGACATTAGTTCCCTTGTGAGTGTCTCACCCAGATGTCTGGCAGGACTCATCCATTCACAGGTCTCCACTTGTATCATTAGCATTTTTCCCAGGGCCTATTCTCATGTGCCCCAGGTAATCCAAATGGCAAGACAATGGCATGAGTGAGGAATCCTTCCCTTGTTATTAATGTTTGCCAGGTGTAAATTCAGAAGGAATCTGCAGATTCTGGCATATCTTTATGAAAAGTGTAAGTATGAATCTTGCATGCCATGCACACTCCCATTGAACAGCTGTGCTTCCCTTCCAGTAAGAGTGTGTTTGGGGATTTTTGCTGGGTTAAGTAACTCCTGGAGAGGCCATCATGTGTATCTTCTCCTTAGCAGCTGTTCTGATCCTTTCAGAAAAAAAAAAATCATCTCGTTATCACAGGTGCTAATTCCACGGTTAATCAAACTGGTTATAACTAAAGTATTTAATATGTGGGAAGATGCTTATCTCTTCTCCCCTGGGTGCTCTGTTCTCTCATTCATTTGCCTGTGTTTTTGATGATGACATTTACCACTTGTATGTCAGCTTTATACAATTATAACTCAAGAAATGTAACTGACATTGAAATCCCAAACCTACTTGCCAGTTTTCTCTTCCACAGTGAGTGACCTACACAAACATATTTGTGGCATAATCTTCTAGGAATACACGTTCTATTCAGTTCAGAGAAGAAAGTCAATGTCTGCATACTAATATTTTTCATGTGCTCTTCCCATGAGAGCTTCAGGGTCTGTTTTCCCTTTAGTCGAGATACTGCCTTCTCAATGTTTGCCACTGGGTGATGTGGACTCTGTACCATCAGCAAATAAGTATATTTTTATTCACCAGTACATAACAGTGCAAGGTTTTGCATGAAGAGGGACAGAGATCAAAGTGAAATATATGTAGGAAATATTTTCCCAAAGCCCGAAAAAGCAGAAAACACAAATGTCTCTAAAAATTGCACAGTTAAAAAATAGGGAAAAAACCCATTAAAATGGTTGTTAACATTATTAAAATGAGCAGTTGCCTCTTTTTTGCACACAGTTCACGGCAGTGAAAATAATTCCTTTCTTCTCAAAACAGAGCTTAGTTATAGCCCTAGTAATGAAAATATTGTATATTTTTACACTTTTATCTTTATCCACAGTATAAAATTTTTTTCTCTTTAGATCACAGATGAGTGAACTTTTGCATTAATACAGAATTCTCTAATGCATTAACAGAAATGTGATTCTGCACACCTGTCCTTTATTTGATCAAAATTCATGGCTGATACACATTGATGTTTTCTTCACCTCTATTTTATCCAAAGTGATTTCTCCTATGCGGTTCACTGGCATAGAGTCATAAAATTAAAGAGCAAGATTAGGTTGTCCTTTGAAAACAGGTCTTTTGACTTCCCTCCAACTGTAGGGACATTTCCCTGATGATTCTGTAGTAAGCATTTACTGCAGTTTTGCTACCTTTAAAGTCCAGTCACCTTTAGATAACTATCTTTTGAAAAAATCTAAATCTACTTATTCCCCAAAGATATTAGTTTATTTTCTTGTCCATAAAACCTATTAACAAATATAATGTAGCATAGATCCTTATGAAGTGAGGTGTTCTTTTGTATCTTTAACTTTACTATTTGCACCAGTTAGAAAATGAAGCGTCCATGATGTTTCAAAAAAAAAAATAAAAAAATTGTGTTTTGCCTTAAGGAAAAAAAGAAACAAAAATCCAACCTTGACATCAAGCCTGGGTAAAGTTGCACAGTCTTCTAGACCCAACGGATTCTTATCTCATAATAAAATCAGTTTTTCAATACACAGACATCTGTTATGATTGAGGATACCAGAAGTCGTTTAGAGTAAGAGCAACTCCCTGGGAAAATCCTGTGGAATGCAAAAGTGAAGAAAATAAGGAAGAAATTAGAAAATCAGATTGCAGAAATTGCTCAAACAATATACAATTTATACTCTAGAAAGACATCCCTCCAAAGTTATTTTATTCAAATAATGGTACATTTTTGAGTGGCTAATAAAAGCTCAATCATTTTTCCCTTAAGTTCTGTTGATATTTCCCCGTATAAATGTTACTTCAGAAAAAGTGAACTGTATCTGACATTAGGATAAGTTAACTTGATATAAAAATTTTAAAAACAGAAATTAGTCTTCAACAGCTGAATACTAACAAATCCTAGCAGAAAGGTCACTGTCTTCCAGAACACTGGGAAATAAAAAAATTCCATTATTGTAATATTTTCTTATTTTCTTATACTTCAGGTTTCACATGTACTAGAAAACATGTTTTCAGTTTTAGACTGGTGAACAGATAGTGGGGTATTAAGAACACCTTTGTCCTAATAGCTAGATAAGGATGATGAAACTCAGGGGTCAAGAATACTTGAGAACAAAAGCCATGATAGGCTGATGACAGCAGCACCAACACTTTCCCTGGCCAAACTTTTACAGATTTCATGTCTCTATTTCGTTCTGCTTAAATATTTCCTTTTTCCTTTTTTATCCTGGAAAGTCCCATTCACAATCTATTGGTTAAGATACTCAGCTGTTAAAAAGATATGAAAAGTGGTATCTTTCAAGGGCAGATCTATCCTACAGAAATACCAGTATGATGAGGCTGTTTTACGGAAAGCTAGCTTTTACTGGAAGAGTGTGTATTGCGTTTGTGTGGCCAGGTTTTGGTAGCGGGGAGGCAACGGGGATGGCTTCTGTGAGAAAATGCAAGAAGCTTCCTCTACGCCTGAGAGAGCCAAGGCCAGCTGGGTCCAAGACATACCCACTGCAGGCCGAGGCCAGGTCCATCAGTGACCATGGTACTGCCTCTGGCACAAGGTATTTTAGAAAGAAGGGGAAAAAGCTTTGTGCAGTTGCAGTCAGATGAAAGGAGTGAGAATATGTGAGAGGAACAGCTCTGTAGGCCCCAAGGTCACTGCAGAAGGAAAGGAAGGAGCTAATCCAGATGCTGGAGCAGAGATTCTCCTGCAGCACATGGTGAAAGACATGGAGAGGCATCTGAGGCTTTGCACTCCATGGAGGTCCACAGGAGTCATGATTTGGGAATGGCACTCCCCAACTGGGTCCCCACCCAAGCAAGATTCTCCCAAACCAGACACTGCTTGTTCACTTCCCCTGCTCCTCTAGTGAGAAGAAAAAAAAGGCAGAAATAATGGGTAGGGACAGGAACAATTGACTGGAAACAGCAACTAGACAAGTAAACAAACAGTAACAGAAACAATAATGAAAAGTATACAAAAAGAGAGTGACTTACAAGCAAAAAACCCTCACCAACTGATCCAGTGCAGCACCATCCTGAGCCAGTTAACAACGATGGATGGATCCTCTGTGCCTGTGCAAGAAATCCTTTTCTTCTGAGCCCAGGGGTAACATGAGGTGTTATAGAATAAGAACCTAGATATGCTCACACAGCTCCTGTCTCTTCCTCCTCATGACTACTGCAAAATAACTCTGTCCTGGCCAAAAACCAGGACAACAGGGAAGCAGAGTCTGTAAGTGTAAAAAAATACGTGATTTATATGGTTTATTGAGTGCAGCCTATTATACCAGCACAGGGGTATCTTAATTCTAACTAAACTGCAGAATAAAAAGGATAACATTTTTCTTTGGAAAGCATTTTGCCTCTGTGTACTTCTGCTAATTAGCCCTAACAAGATAGGATTTCTAAAGCCAAAGTACAAAACATATTTCCTGGACTTCCATTTTCTGAGCCTCTGAAGATGAGCATTTTCACTTTTTTTACGTACTGATCTTGTACTTTGTAGTTTGGTCATACCAAACTACATAAAGGCCCTTAATGTAGACACTTAAATTAGTTGAATACTTCTTTACATCTGTTTTGCATGAGTAACTTATAGACTCAAGTTAATTCAGTCAAATGATCATTACATCTTTTTGTTTTTGGGGTTTTTTTAGGCCTTTGAACTGCTTCATATAAACTTCAGTTTACCCTACTGCAACATTTTGCCTATGTGGAAAACCCAAAAGGATCACAGTTTGTAAAGGCTGCCTGCTGTTCAGCACACAAGGACAAAATGAAGGATTTCTGTAACTGAAAGAATCAATGTTGCTGCAATTTGAGCTGAGATTTGGCTCAAACTGCAATGGTTTGAAGGGGTAGGCACAAAGAGGAAATTCAAATACCTATGCAAGCATATAGACAAGCCAGCCAGACAAATCTATTGCTACATGTTGTCCCATATGTGGAAAATCCCTAGGGTACATCAAGCACAGCATTGCTGCAGAGTTGAGGAAGGTGATTTTCCCACTCTGCACTGGGCTGGGATGCCTAATCACAGTCTACAGCTTACTCATGAGGGGAAGAGGAGCCAGGCACTGATTTCTCTCTGGTGAATACTGATACAACCAAAGGGAACTGCATGAGGCAGTGTTGGGTTGCTCAGGTTGGTTATTAGGAAATTTTTTTCACCTGAAGGGTGGCTGAGCACTGGAACAGGCTCCCCAGGGAAGTGGTCACAGCACCAATCTGCCAGGGTTCAAGGAGCATTTTGGGATGTCCTGTTCAGGGCCAGGAGTTGGACTCAATAATTCTTGGAGGTCCTTTCCCCTCAAGATATTCTATGATTCTAAGACTCTATGACATGATAATCTTCTAATAAAATTTCATTGTCATAAATCATAGTAAATATTAATAATATCATTGTATTTACCATAACTACAGATACCTGATATTAATATAGTAGGAAATAGAAGAAAGCATGTGGTATCAAATTCTTAGGCTCAACTAGAAAAAGTAAATTATGTACAAAGTCCAAAGGGCTGTCCATTTTATTGTCTACATCTCTTAACTAGGAGACCAGGTGAAAGCTGAAGAAGCAGGAAAAGGAGAAATCTCCAACAGATGAGGCTGAAGAAGAGAAATCAGAATATATTCAACCATGTTGCAACTATCTCTTCCTTGTCCTATTAGAAAATAATTTGCAATACAGAGAAACTTCATAATTTACTCTTCTACACAGAAAAACTATTGATAATGTCTCTTTCTTAAACCATATTTCGTTTTGGATGGTTGCCATTTTTAGCTAGTTACATCACCTTGAGATTTTTCTTCAGTTATTTGTTTCGTTCTACAATGTTTTTCTATGTCCTTCACAGTTTCTTTGTCAGATATCAACAACATCTATGCAAGGTTTGAAAAGTTTGAACTCTGGTCCTCACAGATAATTTCTTAAATGTAACAACAAAAGGAATACTTCAATGCCACTGCGACTGTAAGCAAAGTGGTGGGAAGAAGTTTGTTTTTCACCTATGATTTGTCTAATAACTTTGACCTTCAAATGAGTTGTTAGGTAAGACAGATAGTTCCAAGCCAAGGTTGCAATACAAAATCTGGTGTATTGTTGTTCCAAAAAGTGTCCTCATAAGAATGTTTTTCTTGGGTCTTTAGTGCTCAGCTTGTTTTGTGGCCATAATGCAGTGCTTTGATTTAATTACTTGAAGGGATCACTTTAAAAATCAGAAATTAAAAAAATCAAAATATCAAAGTTCATATACAAAGCCATAGCTCAAATTCAAGAAAGTCATCAATATAATACAATATAATACAGTTGCTGCTCGATATAAGAATGGACTAAACAACTAGTAGGATTCTGAACAGTTGTGCTTTCCCATTTAAAAAGCAAGAAAGGATGTTTGCTTTTGTATTCATTAGATTTCTCAGATCGTTTATAAAGTCTGACTCCCATGGATGCCAGTAATAAAAAAACCATAATGACGAAACTCAAATATGTCAAGAGTTCAGTTAAAATCATGCAGTGAGACAAACTTTCCAGTCACTTTGTTGTAATTCATAATCCATGTAGCCATTTAAAGAAAATAACATTTGTGACTGCTTACTGACTACATACTGCATTTCCTCTCCTCATCCATCGTCTTTTTCTTATGTTCATACTGAAAGTTCCTAATCTGGAGACTCTAATACTTCTTTCTAACGCTTTGAACTAATGGTGATCGGCCAGTTTCATTCTCATCATTCCAGAGCTATACAGCATACTTTACAGGAGAAGGAGAAGGATCAAAAGAGCTCTCCTTATGCTCCAAATCTTTTCTATCTGTGAGTTCAACTGCTTTTGCTTTTAGCTTCTCTTCAGGGTACATTAGTCTGAGAATGACGAAAAGAAACCGAGGAGAGATTGCAAGAGCAGTTGCATGAGAGAAATGGCTGTGTACCTCTTCTGAGGTGTTTATTATTTGTGGAATATATGACTAGCAGTCAGAAGAATTCCAATATTTTGCCTCCCTTTCTGTCAAATCCAAAAGTAAGTAATTGTATTTCACAAGACTTCCTAATACCTCATCCCTATGCAATTTTAACATGACTTTAATTATAAGGTGGAATGATGGAAATATACTCAACTTAAAAAAAACAAAACAAAAAAACCCAAAACTATATAGATTAAAGGCAGATACAGCTATTATCAATGAACAGACATCACACTAATATGCAACCCCTATTCCAATTTGGGGGGTTTCCAAAGTCTATACTTTGTACTAATTATCTTTAGAGGGAAGGAAAGAAAATTTTGAAACTGGTATCTTTAAACAGATAATCCTTGAAATTACTGAAGTGTTCAAAATAATTTTTCAGACAAGACACAGAAATGCTGTTGAGAAATAGTCCCAGATAATCCCACATTTATGGCAGTAAAGTTCCAGCCAGTCTTGATTCTGTGCCTTCATTATTTGACTCTGATTTTTTTAGCTAGAAGCTGCAACACCACAAATTCCATATATGACAAGCAGAATACTGTGCTATTCAGGAGGAAGGATGAGGCTGCTCCAGGATGCAAGAAGGCATCAGGAAAAGGGATAAAGGATGCCCTAAGAACTAGCAATTACAGTATGAGACTAGTGTCTTAAAAAAGGAATTCCATTACTATCCTTGGTAACTACATGAAATGTTTGACTACTTATTTAACTTTGGCAGATGTGATTAACTTGTAAGTCTCTTGCCCTCTATGTGCTTAAGAGTTTATTTATTACCTTATATTTAAGCATGTAGGAAATTGCCCTTGAATTATTAAGTTAATTATTAAGTTAATTATTAAGTTAATTATTTTCATTCAGCTACATCATTATCTTACCAATTGTTTTTAAGTAAAACTAATTTATCTCCCCTGAGTCCTGTACATCAGAGAAGCTTGCACTTTGGTCATCTTTGGTTGTTGACCTAAATTGGATGGGTACACACAGAACAGACAGGAACCTGTTTTAAAGTGATATTCAGAAACATAATTTGTACACTGCCTGGTTTATGTCTTTGGGATTTATCTCTTATAAGACCTAATTAACTTTCCTGCAATAACCTATATTGCCTGTGATTTTTACTGTACATTTGCAATTTTAGGTTGGTGTTTTCTGCCTAGTTTGAATGAGAAGAGGCACTCACAAATGCAATTTAAGAAGCACTACTTTCACACTAGTAAATCTTGTTACTCATAGGTTTCTTGTGCCTTAGCAAGCAAAGAGTTTTTTAAATTAGCATCATCACTTCTAGTTGAGATTTGAGGGGAGGAGACAAGACTTGTGTATCAGCTGGTCTTAATACGTTCAGCCAGACATCAAGGAGACAAGGTCATTCTGGCTGGCTACTCTGAAAGGGGGAATAAGTGAGCCCTACAAAGTGAGATGGTTACTAGCCCTTCCTTATGCCAATGAAAAAAAAATCATGTAGTCTCTCTTGAGACATTTCATATACTGCAAATTTAGTGCAGTATATGAAATGTGCCTGAGTTACGGTTGCTGACACCAACTAGGAGAGAAAAGCTTACTTCCACACTATAAATAATTTTAGCCTATAAAGCTGCTTGGGGGCATGCAAACTGACTAGTGGAAATGATCCATAATATATCACAAACTGAGCTTGGAAATTATTTGGAACAGTGCAATCTCATGCGGGACAAAGATAAACTAGTGACTTGTGCTGGCTTTTCCTAGGGTAGAGTTAATTCTCTTCACAGTGGCTGCATGGGCATATGTTTTGGATTTGTGTTGAGCGAAGGGTTAAGAATATAGAGATTTATTTTTTTTTTTATCACTGAACAGTTCTTATTCAGCACCAAGCCCCTTTTTGCTTTTCGTACTGCCACACTGCTGAGGATATTGAGGGTGCCCGGGACACTCGGAGGAGACAAAGGCAGGACAGGTGACCCCAACTGACTGAAGGGATGTTCCAGACCATGTGACATCATGCTCGACGTACAAAGTCGGGAGAAAAAAGGAGGAAGGGGGGGGATGTTTGGAGAGATGGTGTTTGTGTTCTCAAGTCACTGTTACATATGAAAGGGCCCTGCAGTCCTGGACATGCTGAACACCTACCTGCCCATGGGAAGCAGCGAATTCATTCCTTTGTTTGTGTGCACAACTTTTGCTTTTCTTATTAAGCTGATTTACCTCAACCCATGAGTTATTGTAAAATCAGGCAAGCCCCCAATGAAGGAAATTATTGGCATCTGACTCCATGGCCTTGGAATGCTGAATGCGCACTTTATTAAAACTATATTACATTATATTGCAACTATATTAAAGAGATACATACTATACTATATCATACTTACTTATTCAAATTTCTAACTACTCCTTACTATTGAAAAACTCATGACTGTCAGCCAACAGTCCAGACACACACACACGTGGATCCAATAGGTCACCTCAGGTAAACAATCTCCAGAATACATTCCAGTTGCACACAAACACAGGGGCAGCAAATGAGATAAGAAGTGTTTTGATCATACTTTTCTCTGCTTCTCCAGGAAAAACCCTGAGAGACAGGATTGTCTCTCTTTGTTCAGAGAATATGAATCCCACACACAAGTTTTTCAGCTTTTGCCCTTCCGATTCTGTCCCAGATCCTGCTGGTGCAGAAGTGATCAGGTGGCTGTGTGGTGCTTTGATTGCTGACTGCTATTAAACCCCAACAGAACCACAGCAAAAATTTCACAGTATGTACAATCGAATTTCAGCTCTCAGGAGCACTCCCCAGCACAGTTCAATTTACTAGAAGGTTTCAAGAAGACAACTCATAACAGTGATGTTCTTATGTCCCTTAGAACTGTTTGAGGTATTTTATTCAGTTAATATAATTATTAACATAATCTAGACAGTGATGCAAATGTCTCTGTGTATGAAGAGTAATGGCTACACTTCCTGCAATAACAATCACTAAGACAAGGTGTGCGTTAGGTAGGTATCACAATGAAAGAAAGATGTTTTTTGTTTTTTTCCACATGAAATTGCTATATATAATTACATCTTTGTATGAGCAATTCCATATAATTTCTGTGCAAGAATACTAATAGCTACAAGGTAAACGTATCAAGAGGTTTGGTTTTTTTTTTCCAACACTCCAACACCTGTGCAGAGTGCCAGAGAACTAGGCAGTCTGATGCAGTAACAGTTCTCCAGAGTTTCCTCAAAATTTTAACTCACTTAAGTATATCTTTATGATCCATGCCCTTGCTGCTTTTCTAAAATTTAGAAGTATTTGGGGTATTACTGCTAAAGCTGCATTTAGAAGGAAAAAGTATCTTAACGATGAAAAGGATATACTCAGAAGGAATTTTTTTATTCCCATCCACCTTTTAGGTCATCTCCTATTTTCATATGAGCCTAGGAATTCTCAAACCAGGAAAAAGTAGCACTAATGAGCTTTCCAGCAGAAACCATCAATGAGACAGAAAAAGAAGCAGAATAATCTGACTTATGATGCTTTCACTGAGAAAATACTGTAAAAGAGATAAATGTCAAATGTTGTGAAAATCCAGTTCAACCAAACAGATCAGTGGTCTATCAGTCCATTTTTAGTATACCTTAAATTTCTACCTAGTACCTAAACTTTCTCGTTTCCTCTTTCTTGTTCTTTGTCGGGGGGGTTTTCCCTCTTCTTTTTTTTTTTTCCTTGTTTTCTTTTTTCTTTTTTTTTGGTTGTTTTTTTGTTTTTTTCTTTTTTTTTTTATTTTTTTTTTTTTTTACTGAAAATGAAAAACTTCTCAATGTTTTCTGAATTTCAAAGATTTTTATCAGGACTTCCTTAAATTTTGTGTGCTTAGCAGTCTTGCAGATCAGGCCTTTCAGATTCTATTTCCTCTATATGCAGCTGTGATTCTGGGCTTGAAATGTCTGTGTGATCCAAATGAGAATGCAGATCAGTGATGGGGAACAAAAGTTCCAAGAAAAGACTTCAAATGGCTCATTTATGTCTGAGGTCTTAAATGTGGAGTCAAATGTAGACATTTGAAATACCAATACTGTTAATTATGTTATATTCAGATGAGAAAAATTAATCTGAAAGGACAGTCCGGGGGGCAGATGACAAATCATTAGGCCTTGAGGGTGTTATGTCTCACTAAGAATACACTTACCAGCTCCAGAAGTAGATGTTACACTGGTGTGTTTGCCCAGGGCTGGGGACTCCTGTCCCCTGGTGCACGACAACAGTTAACAGAGGGTAAAAATGCAAGAGTTAAGCTTTGGATGCACTGATTCAGATTTCTTCTACAGCACTGAGATTATTCCACATGTTTTCAACAGTTCTGGCAGCAAACCCATGCGCATAGAACAGGATTCTGTGAAAGGCATGTAAGTAGCAGCCATTTCTGACGAAGTGGAAAATAGCTTCCTTCTGGTCTAGCTCTGCTGCATGAACCTACCTCAAAAATAAGGAATTTTAACTGAGGGTTGGGAAAGTTCAAAGCACTGAATGGTCTCTTTTTGCACAGAGGTAAATATTACCTATATGTAGAAGCAAGCACATTATGCTGCTGGGCAACACCTAGAACAAAAGGACTCTACTGTGCCATGATCCCAGTTTCAAAAAATAGCCACAACAAGGTGAAGTATAACCTAAACAAGACACCAGTGTGCTCTCATTCCTGCATTTTCTAAATTGCAAATATGGGTTTACAGCTGATTTGCCTTATTACTAGATACTTTTGCCCACCTTCCCTTTCACCCTGCTTTAAGAAACCACTAGCTGTTACAATGACTTTTAAGTACCACCTTTCATTGTGGGAAGGGAGACTGCTGTCTAGAATTAACAAATTAAACCTCTTCCATTCACTGGGGAAGCTCAGGTGGCCAAGCCCAGGCATGAGGCAAATTTCAGCCCAGCTAATTTTATAACAAGACAGCAGAAAAAATCTTTTCATCATAGGTTAATAGGGTGGGCAATCTGTTTGCCATCTAGTAAGCAAAAAGGGAGACTGTAAATCTTAGAGCAGATGGTAGATTTATGGTATAGCCTGTTTTCTTTTCAGGGAATTTGTTACCATATGTGCTTCTTCAATTTTACCATCCTTCTGTTTTGATTAGTGATACTGCTGTATTGGAATGTAAGAAAGGTTAGGTCCCAGTGTAATGAATCCAAGACAGGTTCCAAAAGAGCAATAAGAAGTGCAATTATTCCTAACATGAAGATAGTACCCAACCAAAAGTTAAAATAATATTTTAAAAATTATCAAATTGATTTAGTTTTCTAGTCTTTCATATGCTGTGACCTGGGATTTGAAGTCTCCAAAGAAGAGGGGAAAGGCAATCATAAGTTTTTAAGAACATTCATGTTAAATTAGCATTAATTAGCATTAATATCAGCATTTAGCTATAAACTCAAATCCATAAGACAGCTGGCAACTTCAAGAAGCCTTCTTGGGTGCACTGTAAGACAAGTGTCTCCTCTGTGCTTCTTCATTCCAAGTTACAGTATTATTACTTCTACTCTTTCTCAATGCCTTCATCCCCTTCTTATCTGTACTGTTCTTCATTCAGGTAGTTCACTTCCACAGATGGGGGAGGAGAAGCCGAAAGGCAAATTCATTCAGCCAAAAATGAAGACAAATATGCCTTTATATCTATGAAGAAGGGCCTTTCATTGGGTTTCAAAATAAGAAAAATAATTGGAATATCTCAGTGGAAGTCAGAAATACTCTTGCAATAGAAGTAGCCTAGAAGAGCTCTGTGATATTCTTATACATTTTAGAATTTTATGAAGGGGTCTATTTGGCAAATTATGGCTCAGTGTTCTCCTCCTCATATCTTCAAAATGAGGAAAAGGATGGTCAGTACCTAGCTCTTAAAAAACAATAATGGTTGTGGTGCTACTTGTTTTGGGCTATGAAGTGCTTTAAGATGAGCCATAAAAGCCATCACTCTTCCTGGTAGCCACTTGGTTTACTTTTGTTGAAGAAAAGGGGCATCCATCTTTAATTTTTTTTCCTCAGCAACAATCTGGAAGGAAAGAGGTTCATTACATACTATTGATGGCTCATCATGGTCTTCTGCTATTCACAGAAAAATCTGTGGCTTCTGGGCAGTATTGAAGAGCTAATAGTCAAAGAATTATGTGTTGATTTGTTCTGTTTGTTTGATGTGATGTAAATTCTAAAGTTATGGCAGGCATGCTGAGGAGGCCAATCACAGTGCACCCAGATCCATATACACTTTACACAGGAAACCAGTCTAAGCCAGTAAAATTAGTAAATACACACATGGAGCACCCTGTACCAAGGCATATTACAGTTTGTACTTAAAGAGACACACTAGATATTTAGAGGTGTCCAAAGAAGAGTTATTCTTCAAGTTTTTTATATTTTTGATGTCTAAGATCTGAAAGCTTGGTGCTTGGAAAACCCTCACATATACATGTCTATTAATACTCATCACCATTCATCACCAATCATTATGATGACTTTAAAGAAACTAACTCAGGAACCTTTGACAGTATAGCCACAGCCACACAGCTCAGAAGAAAATTAATTTAGCCTGGCAAATATTTAATGTTGGTTCTTAACTTAATGTTGCTTTCAGTGGACATTTCTTGATTTTCAGGTCAGATTTGGTATACCTCTACGGTTTAGAGCAGGTCATAATCTTTTAGAGCCTATGGAAAGAACCTTAGAATGATCAGAGCAGTATATATTCCTGAAAGATACTGCCTTATCTACAAGAGGACACAAGTAACTTTTTGTAAAGGACTGCTAACCCATACAACTTCTTTTCACTGCAAGATCTTTGGTTAACTGATACCTATGTGTGCTAATATTTGTTTACCATAATTCACACCTGGAGTATTTCTTTGAGTGTTTCTCATTATTGGACCTAACTTCCTAAACATTGCTCTCTTAGAGCTTTTAGAAACTACACAATTACTGTACATTGCTACTATATGATACTCATACTAACAGAGAGCTCATGGCACTAAATATTTTAAATTGACATGAAAGTCAGTATCTTTTCAGGAATAATTTCTTCACTGAAAGGTTTGTCAAGCATTGAACCTGTCTGTCCAGGGAAGCAGTGAGGTCCCCACATAGCACTTGGTGCTGTCATTTATTTGATGGTGGTGTCAGTCAACTGCTGTGTTCAATGATCTTGGATGTCTTTTCCAACCTTAATAGTGATTATATGATACAAAGCAAGCAAAAGCACCCATCTTCTTTTTAAGTTACTACAAGTTCTTCTCGAGGTAAATGCTACTGGTATTGAGCTGACAGCTAATTATACCAAATATAAATAATGACTGCAGAAAATCTAACGAAACCCACTAAATATACCTTGGGTAACTATCTAAACAATGCTTGACAGGGCAAGGAAAGCTCTTCAGAAAGGTCTAATAGGGAAATAACATTTCTGAAAATACCAATTTTTACTAGTACTTGTTGCACTTGGGAAGACCCAATTACAAATACTAGGTTTTCCCATTTCTTTCATTGGATTCTGCTATCCCTTAAAGCCTCCCACAAGTATTTAATAAATAATATGTTATTAATTCTTGGGATGGGGGGATTGGGGGATGGGGGGTGGGGATGTAGGGGAAGGGTAAACAATAATTTCACAAACCATACATTTTATTTCCCCTTGAAAATATACAAAAGTTGAATCGCTGCTTTTTGATGAGTTTTCATTATCAGTCTTTTCCAACATATACTGTTTTCCTTGGAAAAAGTATCCCTAGAATATAAACAATGTTATAATGCCAGTGCACGCTGTATTTCGGAGGACAGTTTGATGGTAAGACAATGATGGGAGTTATCATACATGATTAAAATGTCATTGATCTATGTCACATTTTAAAAAGGTAATTCATTACACAATTATCAAAAACTTAATTAACCTGGTGACACTACAGAAGACAATTTTTGAGGATCAAGAATCAGTGCAAAGTTATACAGTTTGTCAAAATATCCCTGTGGATGAAGACGAAGTAAGTATAGATACATGTCTGAATAAAGTCTCTGTCTTGATCTTGTCCTCACATATACCTAAGCTATTTACATCATTGGGACTGGGATGCTCTCCTCAGTCTGTTTGTGTCTATTTTAAAGAAGAACAGCTTTCTGAAACACTGTAATTTTTTTTGTGATCATATCATTTAGCCTAAGATGAGCTATCAAACCCTCCCTCAGAAACCTGTTCCCTCTCCCCTAAAAAAAAAAGGAACTCTCTCAAATCTAAAAAATATCCTAAGAATGACACCTACTGCCAAAACACTTCCAAACACTCTGTCAGAAACATTCCTTCTCATACTAATATCATACTATGTCTTTTAAACCCCGTATTTATATTAGGGGAAAAAAAAATCACAGGAATTGCTTTCCTTAATTCTATATGAAAATAATTACAGAAAGTAGAATCAAAAATAGCTTGTGGATCACCCAACACTTATGACTCTGTCGGTATTTCAGTTTGTTCTTGTGAATGTTACGTATCGTCCAGGCCCAACAGTGTAGTGCTGAAATCTTCCCAGTAGTCATCACATTCTTTTGAGAGTTCCAATGCATACAGTCTTTGCCATCTCTTAGTACTTCGATTTTATTGGTTTTCACTGCTAACAACTTCCATTTCCCTTATTTTTTTAGGTTTTGATTTTCTGTTTAGACCTAGATTATAGGTATCCTAATCAAAAAAGGAAATTAAGGAAAACATTACTGAGTAGCCCCTTGCTTTCTGAGGAGAATACAAATTTGGCTAATGTTATCAAAACACTAATTCCAAGCCTTATTTTCAGACTGCAACAGACTGTGAAAATAAGTCACAGGTGTTCATCACGTGATATCATGTTTCTGTTTTATTAGATGACAATACCTGTATTACTCACTGATGGTTCATGGTTTCAGATGAGATTTTTAAGAGAAACATTCTGTCTTGATGTGGAATGAAGTACAATCTGCCTCTCTGCCTCAGCTGTGGCTACTGCAAAATTACCACAATATTTTGCAAACAATTATGGTGAGCAAGATGCTTCTGAATTCTTCCTTTGAATTTTAATACCAGATATCCTTAATGTAGCTCCTAATGATCAAAGCCATGCTGAGTTCTATGGTGGCAGGTACTGAAAAAAAACATAGCAAGTAGTAGGCAATGTTGATAATTTCCAGAAAAATTTGCTGGGGGGTTCCTTCTGCTTTGTGTTAAATTCTAGAAATATTTCCAAATATTAAATGAGTAACATTTGTGCACACTTTATAACCTGAGTTATATATATCTCAATTTCATAAATCGAGAAAATGCTATAAAAACAATGTAATCCTTTCTCCAACCAAATAAAATATCCTTTTACTACCTATCCCACTGACAACAGTGTAGGTAAGTATTACTTTGGTATTTGGCATGACCTAAAGACCAACAAGACTAAGCCTCCTTACTTTGCCCAAGTTTCAATCAATCTATACATATTACAGATTGGATTACTTACCCAGAACTCCACTAGAGGTGTTTTAGATTGTGATTTAACATTCCCTATTGTTAACAAACTTTGCTACCCTGTACTTTTTGAAAATGGACACACTGTTCTATAATTTACTTTTATCTTGTGTTTTGATCCAAAATGGCATCCTAGAATATTGGCAATCCATACATTAAAATGTTATTTGAATCATTAACAAGTTTGTATTTTTTCTAATATTGATTTTTTGAATCTTGAAACATACCTCAAAACTTACCTTGAAACTCACTGCAAAAAGAATTTGAATAATTTTTTTAGCTCATAATAACCAAGTTTCCAATCCAAGTTTTGTTTCCAGCCGAGAGGTACTGAAGGATTGTTGCCCAGCAGCCTTATTTTATAGAGAACAGAAAATTAATTTCTGTAAATTATGGAAGGAAGGATATCAAACATAATCAAAAGCTGATTTGGGTCAATTTAATTGCTGGGTTGCTTTTCAGGTTAGTCCACTTTGTCTGTGTCCCATCTCTATTCACCCTTGTCTGCTTCCAGTCAAAACTGAAACAGATAGCTAAATACTTCAGTACAGTCAACACCTTTCTTAATGCTAGTTACACCTAGAGATCAATGACTGCTTTCAAAATGTTGAGAACTCATGGATAAATCAGCTTAACTTTTCCATTCATTCCCAGGAAGTTACCTTGGGAAAATCTTTGGAGTCATCAATAACAAGCATTATGCAAAACACTCAGAGATTCTTGCCTTGCTACTTGGTCAGTATATACTGAAAAAATCCCAGACACCACTAGTGAATTAATTTCTCTTTACATACATCAGTTTTTAAATGTTGTTCAGGTTTTTTTCCATTTATTTGCATAATTATCATAGTTAGTGGTAAAATCTTTGTTAACCAATAAGTATTTCAATAAAAAGAGGTAGCATTTTAGTTTACACTTTAATGAACTGGTATGATAAATTACATGTTCCAGTAATTAAATAAATTTTCCTTTTACAGACTTAATATAACTTCATCAATATTTGATTTGTGGCAATCGTGAAGACAAATATCACCACCACAGGTTAAAAATATTTCTTGCACAACATTTCACACTTCTAGTTAGCTGGCGTTTGGCTGGCATATAATTTATTTTCTTCTTAGTCACTGGTTCAGTGCTGTGTTTGAATCCAGCATGAGAGTGATGTTGGTAGCACACTGATGTTTTAGCTGCTGCTGAGCAGTGCTTACCCTTAGCCAAGGGCCTTCGGTGTTCATTCCCATCAGCGAACACGTGCACAGGACACTGGGAGGGAGCATGGCCGGGACAGCTGACCTGAAGAGGCCAAAGGGATGCTCCACACCACAGAACATCGTGTCCAGGATGTCAACTGCAGGGAGCTGGCCAGGAGGGGCTGACTGCTGCTGGGGGCTGGGCATTGGTCAGCAGCTGGTAAGCAATTGTATTGTGTGTCACTTGCTTCTCTTGGCTTTTATTCACCTCTCCCGTTTTTATCATGATGATTATTAGTAGTAGGAGTAGTAGGAGTAGTAGTAGCAGCAGCAGTACTTGTAGTAGTAGTTGTAGTGTAATAATATTTTATTTTGTTACAATTATTAAGCTGTTCTTATGTCCTAACATGAGTTTACTTTTCTTTTATTCTGATTTTCCTCCCCACCAGGGGAATGGTTATCAAGGAGTGAGCAAGCAGCTGTGCAATAATTAGTTGTCCACTGGGGTTAGACCATCGTGCCAGCTAATCATTATTTTTGAATCTTACCTGCTAAATTCTTCAAACTTTTTTTACTAGTTAGATAAAAATTACAGCCATTTCAAGAGAAATAGTTTGTTTGTTTGGGTTTTTTTTCCGTTTAGGCAGTTTACATACTGTGTTTTAGCTCTCTCTTTTTGCCGCAAATCTTACACGTCCTCCTTCCCACGCCTCTGCCGACGCGCAGATGCTCTCTCCTTGAGGCTGGAGTCAGGGCATGCCGGGCAGAGGGATATTGGCTGAGGAAATCACTCCCTCTGCTGGATATTCGAGCTTCTTGCTCTGATTGCAATCTCAATCCAGCGTTTATCAAACGGATCTCAGCTGAAGGTTTACATTTCCCTATGTGTTGGTGGCCTGCTGAAACCACATCCAGTAGACCTCTCCTAGGTATTCCTGTAACCAGCAAAAGATACCGTCTACATGTTTCTGTTCGGCTCAGAAGTTAACAGAGAGAGAGAAGTCTAATGGAAAGATAGACTTTGAAAGGTGTACTTTGTAGATAAACAAAAGAAAAAAGCACTGACAAATTAAAAGAAGAAATAAAAATTGAATGCA
Source organism: Passer domesticus (assembly GCF_036417665.1). Lineage (NCBI taxonomy): Eukaryota > Metazoa > Chordata > Aves > Passeriformes > Passeridae > Passer > Passer domesticus. The sequence goes on from NC_087512.1 coordinate 21,682,565, forward strand.
AATAAAATAGTAGGTAAAAACCAGAAAAAAATAATATTAGCACCTTGCCAAAATAAGAGATATATGTGCAAATGGAACAAGTGTTTTAAAACAGATATTACAGAAAACACACAGAACCTAAGCAGGTATCAGAAGTGCCTAAAAATGCAGTTAGGTGAAACATGAAAAATTTAAAAAAAACCCAAACACACATACCTACACTGGACAGCAGACTTCCAGAACTTAGGGGTGCCTACAAGAAAGCAGGAGAGGGACTTTTTAAATGGCAAGTAGTGCTAGGACAAGGGCTAATGGCTTTAAAATGAAAAGAGACTAGGTTTAGGAATTTAGGCTATTAGGAAGAAATTATCTTCTGTGAGGGTGGTGAGACACTGGAACCAGTCACCCAGAGAAGTTGTGCATGTCCCATCCCTGGAAGTGCTCAGAACAGGGTTGGAAGATCTCTGATCCATGGTGGAACTAAATGGTCATTGTGGACCCCTCCAGCCCAAGCCATTCTGTGATTCTGTGGCTACCCCAAGCAAGTGCTTTTTGCAAGGCAAGGTGAGAAATGCATGTATCCTGTGCAGCACAGGATCCCAACACTGCAGGAACATCAAGGCTGTACTGCTGCCAGTCTTTGACACTTCAGCTTCTGGGGAGCATTTGAATAGCTGAAAATTCAATTTTCCGGACGTTTGTATTTCAAGATATTAATGTTAAAAATATGCCAAATCATACGTCTGATTTCCCAGCTTTGAAGATGTGTGAACATGGTTATGGACATGAGTCAGTAATATCTATCTGATGCAGAAATAGCGTATTTAGCTCTTTTGGTCAGTGACGTGATATTTGAAGGCCTCAGCACAGATGGGTTGCTTCAGGAGGTGCCTATGTCTCAGGATCATTCAGAAGCATCCAGAGCAGTGTCAGCAGTGTGCTGCCCACACACAATGACTACTCAGAAAGAGAAAACTTTAGAGCAAGCATGTGCCTAGGAGGGAGAACTCCAGTCCACATTTTTTTCCAGCTGTTCTCCTGGAGTACTACAAACACTAATACACTCACCCTGCAAACTTTACAAAGGTAGAGAAAGTGATTCTTTGACACATCAATGGTTTCAAATTGAAAGAGAGTAGGTTTAGATTAGACATTACAAAAAAAAATATTTGCTGTGAGGATGGTGAGACACTGACACAGGTTGCTCAGAAGATAAGTGGCTGCCCCAGCCCTAGAAGTGTTTAAGGTCTGCTTGGATGGTGCTCTGAGAAACCTGGGCTGGGAAAATGTATCCCTGCTTATTGTATTTGTGGGGTACCCTCGTGGCAGGAAGGAATAGTGAATCTGACTCCATGTTCTCATAAGGCTAATTTATTATTTTATTATACTATATTATATTAAAGAATACCATACTAAACTATACTAAAAAATACAGAAAGGATACTTACAGAAGGCTAAAGAGATAAAATAAAATAAATAAAATAAAATAAAATAAAATAAAATAAAATAAAATAAAATAAAATAAAATAAAATAAAATAAAATAAAATAAAATAAAATAAAATAAAATAAAATAAAATAAAATAAAATAAAATAAAATAAAATAAAATAAAATAAAATAAAATAAAATAAAATAAAATAATAAAATCTCATGACTCTCTCCAGAGCCCCGACACAGCTTGGCAAGCTGATTGGTCAATAAGTCAAAACAACTCAAAAAAAACCAATGAAATGTTGGTAAACAATCTCCAAACACATTCCAAAGCAGCAAAACATAGGAGAAGCTATTAGATAATTATTGTTTTCCTTTTTCTCTGATGCTTCTCAGCTTCCCAGAAGAAAAATCCTGGGCAAAGGGATTTTTCAGAAAATATGTATGTGACACCTGCCCACAGCAGGAGGCTTGGAATTAGATGATCTCTGAGGTCAGTTCCAGACCATCTTGTGATTCTCTGATTCTTTATTGTGAGGGTGACAGAGTAGCGGAACAGATTGCTTAGGTAGGCCATGGAATCTCTCCCCCCAGAAATATTCAAAATTTGACTCGATGCAATACTATGCAGCATGCTTAATAGGGGATTAGACTGGATGACATCCAGAAATCCCTTCTAACCCCAGCCATTCTGCAACTTTGTGATTCTGTGAACAGACTCAGTTTTCCACCTATTATTTGTAGTGGGTATTTGTGAACTCATATTTCTGGGGGCATTTTATGTGTCTAACACAACAGACTCATAGAATCTAACATAACAAAATCATAGAGTCTTACATAACAGACTCATAGAATCATATGTTCTTGTGGACCCACTTCCCAATCTTGTCCTTGCCCCTCTGACTTTCCGTCATTCAGGTGTGTCAGTCACACCACTCAGCTTGGTGTCATCTGCAAATTTGCTGAGGGTGCACTTAGTCTCTCTGTCCTGGTCCCAGTATGGACACCTAGGGGACACCAGTCACTACTGATCTCTGTACAGACAGTGAACCCCTGACCCCCACCTTGTGAATGCAACCATCCAGCCAACTCCTCAGCCACTGTTCATCCATGAGACCCAGCTTGGAGAGAAGGATGTTGTGGGGTACCCTGCCAAAGGCTTTACAGAAGCCCGGATAAATGACATCTGTAGCTCTTCTCTTGTCTTCTGAGTCACTCTATCATAGAAAGCCAGAGTTTTTTCCCAGTAGAAAATATAGATTTGAAAGTCAACACTTTTTTTTTAATAAGGAGCATGTCTCTGTTATTAAAACTTGAGAAATACAGTAATTAGTTAGGGATGCTAGTGTCTGGATTTTTGTTTTGTACCAAAGTTAATTTTTTTGGAGCAGTTCCTATATTTCAAAGTTCAACCATTTTTTTTTTATCTATAAAACACATACAAAATATTTTATATGCCAAAATGTTAGAACATGCTACCAGATAAGCAGATTTTATGAATCATTTTAGTTTTCATTTTTCCTTCATTTCCTTCTTCTCATTTTCCTTTGCCTTTTCCTTCTTTTCTATTTTTTTATCCTTTCAATTAATTAATCTATTTATTTTATGGTAATTATGATAATTAAGCCAAGTTTCAAACATATGAGGAAAGACAGGAAAAAGTTTCTTGAAGTTCAGTCTGCTATACCTTTCCTGTCCCATATATTTTAAGATTCTTCTGATACGTGTCAAATACTCATCACCTATCCGCTCACTATAAATCCTGATAATTTGCTCATATTTGCAAAGTCTTGTGTATAAAATGTTGTGATTAACTACTATGTATTTTGGGCTCATTCAGCAGTATCTGTGTCCTGAGACATGACAGGAGAGCATATTTATCACAGTATGAAATATATGATGCATACAGCCAACTCTACTGGACTAAGGAGGCAGCTTAACTTCAGGTTCCCTAGTCTATTTTAAGTCTGGATTTGGCAAAGCAAGCAGCAGTCAGGGGAGTGAAAGCAGATGGAAATAAAACTTAACTGCAGACAACTGTTGTCTTATAGAAGAACATTTTCATTATCTTCCCTGGAATGACTTTTATCTGCAGATTTTCCCCTCACTATTAGTAACAGATATTTTTTCTGTGCCTTGTTAAAAATTTTGACACTAAGCAAAGTTCATTGTCTCAGCTTAATAAGTTTCATGATAAAATTAATGGGCATGTTTTTAATATGTACACAAAAGAGGGAAATTACCTGTGATACTAAACTGCATTAGAAGTCCTATATGATCTCTGTAATTGCTGGAATTTTCTCTGGGTATAAGAAACCCGGGAAAGAGTTCCTATTGGTCCTAATGGACATACCTGGTCATATACAACCTATGTTTCAAAACAGCAAGTCTTCCTACATTACTGATCTAAAGGTGGATTTTTGACACCTTCTTTCAGAAATGATGCAACAGTGAGGAGGACAATGTCCCTGTGTTCTCACTTCTGATGAGAAGGCAGACAGGGAAGACACTTGGCTTTTGGGGACTGACATAAGGGACAGACCCAGGATGGTACAGATCAAGTACCTAGGCTTTTGTGAACTGCGTGGTTTTTCCGTCATCAGGTCAGAGCAAGCTCCCAAGCATTTCTGAATGCAAGCATTGGTTTTGAAAAACAAGATGGAAACAGCAGGTCTCTCCCCATAAAAGGCCACACAAACACTTGCAAAGACTGGGGAGATGGGAAGACAGTACAGACTGGTTGCAGATGCTGTGAGTCCCCATATGTTCAGAAGCTCTTGCCAGGTTCCTGGCTAGAAAAGCTCTCTTTTCACACACCACAAAGCACTTCCACAGCAGAGTTCCACACAAATTTCCCCAGACTGCTTGCAACACACCCAGATTATGCTGGGAAGACGTTTACAGTGAAGAGCACCTTTGCTAATTCCAGAGCATCCCTGAGGAACAGCTTGGTTTAAGTCATTCCCATCCTCTGCCCAGGAGATGAAACTAAATGGGATCATGTCTCTACTCTTTCCAGGATCTGAGCCCCACCCTGCCTGCCTTCCACATTCCTGGGGTGGAAAGGGAAATCCTGCACTCTCACCCTTGAGCCCCATAACACAGGATCAGGCACAGCCACTGCCAGCAGCAAGATATAGGCTCTGCAGTCTGCTCAAGAGCTCACAGACAGACTGCTCAGGCATGCTCTGCAGGATGTGGTCTGGCCAGCCTGGAGATGGGCTGCCACCAGGCTGAGCTGCCATAACACTTTTCCTGGTGACCAGGCAGCCATAGTGCTTCTGCTGTAGTCCTGCTCACCTCATCAGAGTACAGTGACAGCTCTGCACAAAGACCAGCACAAAGTTTTGCTTCTGTGCAGAAGGAAGAATTGAGTGCAACCATATCAAGATTGTAGTGAACAGCAAAGGCTGGAGAAGAGCTTCAAGATGTCATCACAGAGTGAGGCATGGAGAAGGCCAGGTCTGGGATCATGAGCAATGAGGCATAGGTTGGACCTGAAGGCCTGCCTGTCCTGGCAAAGGAGTTCATGGCCGTACCCCATCCCACCAGATAGGCCCCATCAATTTCAGGCTGCTGCAGAGACCTGAGGGGAAAGGTGTGGACAGCACCCAGAAAAAGAGGAAAAGACTTCACAAGAGGGCATAGCAATACCAGCTGCACTATTTCAATGGGAGACCAAGGCTTTTCCTGAAGTTTTCATGGTTTTATATTCTTTTACAAGTGCCTTCAAATCCTCTTCGGGGCCAGCACATTTTCCAGAACTGACCTGCCCCTGGTTTTACTGGCCTAGTGTTGCCAGAGGTGTGACCTCCTGGAGGTGTTCTGAGGGCCGCTGACCTTCCTTTTTGTGGGACACTTGCCTCCAGCAATGTTGATGAGCTGACACACAAAAATGACTGTCTGGTTTTGTAGAAAGGGCTGCAACTCCCAAACCAAGGTCTCCTCACCCAGCGCCACAGATTTACTCTTTTGCCATTTACATGGCTGTCTTGGTTTGAAAAGACAGGAGTCTGTGAAGGAAGGCAAAAGCCTCCTGTGAAATGGAAAAGGTAAACCCCCTCCTTCCGAATTATCACAATTTCAGAATTAAAAGGGCTCTCAGGCAAAGATATGGGAATGGGAATAACAGTTTTTTACTAGGAAGAAAAAAAACTAAATAACAATGTAATTTAGCACAAGCAAAAAACCACTGGCAGAGTGAGAAAAACCTAACACCCTGAGAAGTCAGGGTGTTGATAGCAGTCCAGCCAAAAGGTGGCTGCTCCTCCTGGAGCGGCGATCTGCAGAAGGGTGTAGATCCCTTCCGAAAATGCGGCGAAGGAGCAGCTGGGCCTTGGTTCCTGATTCCTCTGGGAAATCCAGCGAAGAAGGCTGTCTGTGGTCTCAGAAATGCTTGTTTTATGGTGGCAGGGATGCTTGGCTCCTCCCTCTGGGTGGAGCATCTCCCAATGGGATGATGTAACTAATCTTACCAGCCACAGTGAGTAATTCAATAGCCCATTAGCAGGAGATTATCTTCCTGGCAGTGTCATTGTTCTTGAAAGAGATAAGAAAAACTGCCTAACCCCCAACAGATGGCAAAAATAGAATACATGCTTATTTTACAAGCCAGGACAATGGCCAAAGCCATGTCCACCAGTGGCCCCATACAGCAACTGTTTTAGCCAGGGCAGCAGGGCTGCAAGGATCTCTGAGCAGTTCTAGAAAATGCCTGCTAGACATCAGGCTGAAAGACACCCATGTAAGTCCTGGGCTCTTGCCCCACAGCACCTGGTGATCCTGGTGGCTGACAGCTGATGGATCTGAGGGTGCTGTTGAGCCATCTCCAAAAATTGACTCAATTGAGTAAATGTTACTGTTTACAGACTGCCTGAAAAGGGGGAAGCTCTGTTTTCCTCATTGTCCACCACACACTGGATCCCACGCAGGACTGGTGAACCAGGGAGTAACATAAGCAAGATCCTATTGAGCAAGATTCTATTGAGCAGATGGGCAGCTCCAGTCGGTTTCCACAACCATGTTTGCCTCTCGCAACAAGCCAGAGAAACCTGAGGACAAGGAGCTGCTCCCCTTGGCCAGCACCACAACAGCAGTCATGCACTGCAGAATGGCAAAGACCACCTTAATTCACTGCTTCACAGAGGGGAGGAAGAAAAGCCTAGGCCCCTCGGGAAGGATACTTATCTAATTCCCCATGACCCAAGCACTTCCCAAGCACGCTCTATACAGACATCTCCAAGCTCCATCTATGGGACCTAATAATTCCTTTTGGGAAGCTCAAAAACAAAGGCACAGTTTACACGGAAAATGCCCTGGATTCAGCAGAAATCCATATCATACTTTCAGAGATTTGCAGATTTTACAGATTTGGAAACTGATGCCCAAAAAAGGCATTCTCTGATTTTCTTTTCCCAGTTGTCCTTAAAAACTGAAATACTTAGGCAAATAAGAACAGTCACTTTTTAGGCATCTCAGATACACTTCAATGGAATATTCACCTGCCAGTAAATAAACTCTTAGAGTCATATGAGATGCCCTCAGGTACAAAACCTGGCTTCTGAGTGCTGTTTTAGAGGACCATGTCATATCTGTCAACATCAAAAACAAGAGAGAATTTTAAGTACCACTGAAGACATATGTGTGGGTATCTCAATCAGGCCTTGTATTAAAATTGAAAAAGAGACTCAGAATACCAGCTCCTAAGCAGCCCCTAAATTGTCTGCAGTTTATAATGCCCATAATATAAATGACAACATTTTTAAATATTTAAGCCTAATGTCTTGCTCAGAGACTGTGGGGACATAGCTTTTTCTTTAAGCATTTGTCCTATGGCTTAAGCCTGAAGTGAGAGTGTGCCTAATCATGTCAAAGGGAATAAAATCAACTGCAGTGTGAGTTTGTGCTCACCTGGAATTCAGAGTCATGGCTTCATGGTTGGCTGCTCTTGGATGTATGCTTTGGAAGCATCCTTCTCAGTGCTGGAACAGAGAACGTTTTGAGGAATCTCATTCTGCAATGACTCTGCAAGAAGCATAGGTAAAGCAGAGAGCTTTTTTTCAGCCCATCAGTACTTAGTTTTTGCTATTGAAATGGTTACTTTAAGAGGCCTGTTTGTTGGGATAAACCAGAGCTTACATTCAAGAATTGGAGAAGGACTTCCATAGCAAAAGCAGTGAGGAAACAATTTATGTAGGATCTGGTAAGAGATAAATAACTAAAGTGAAAACACTATTTACTGTAGCATCATATTATTACACATTTTAGATAACTTTATTATAAGAATTTTGGATCTCTATGAGATCTGTCAGGAGAATTCCTAGGTATAATTTCTCAGTAATAATGAAAATAATATGCATAGTCAGGGATGAGTGTAGGAGGTTCCTTCAACTACAACAAAAGAGTATTTGAACACTGTCTCATGTTAGAAAGCTTCAAAGATCTCCATTTTGATTTTGTTGTGCCATCAAACTGCAAATAGCAAGTGCAACATAGGATTTGTTAGACCACAATTTTCAATTCAGAAACTGAAACAGAAATAATTTTCAAAAAAGCAAAGCTAGAAATTATTTCAAAATTTTTCATGTCCTCAACTAAAATTGGTATCTGAATGAGGATATTGTCTTCTGAGTGTAAGACAAGTAAGTTTTTCATAATTACATAACTGAATTTGGAATACAGACATCAGCAAGCTAATTCCAGAGTAATTTAGAGATTAATTCATGGCTCTTTGATTTATTATGTACCAAGATTTTTATCTGCTAAGTTCCAGCATGTTCACAGAATAGAGTTCAGAATATCATTAAAATTAAATAAAAAATAATTTAATACAACATTAAAATATGTGGAAATCATTATTTCTACAAAAAATACTTTGTTCACAGTATATATCCACTCAAACAGGTCATATGAAATTAATATTTTGATCTGTTCTCAAGGCTAATGTGATTCTTTAAGCTGGAGTGTCTTCTAAAATCAAAAACAGGTTACATTTTTTTCTTCAGCAGTCAGCCAGATTAATAATTTTCTCTATTTACTCTCTATTTAATATTTGTAAGGAATAAGGTTAAAGACATTAGGAATACATAAAAGACAAACACTACTTAAAAGCTAAACTCAAAGCAATTTTCAGTTTAACAGGATAGTAACCAGGCAAGAAGCTGGAAAAAACCCAGCCATGTGCACTCACAGCTCACAAAGCCACACGTGTGCTGGGCTGCATCCAGAGCAGGGTGGGCAGCAGGGCCAGGGAGGGGATTCTGCCCCTCTGCTCTGCTCTGCTCAGACCCCACCTGCAGGGCTGCAGCAGCTCTGGGGTCACAGCACAGGAAATATATTCTGTTGGAATGAGTTCAGACCCAAGATGATTGGACTTCTGGAGTACCTCAGCTATAAAGAAAGGCTGAGAGAGTTGGGGCTGTTCAGGCTGAAGAAGTCTCAGTCTCTCTCCAGAGAGACTTCATAGCATCTCACAGTGCCTAAAGTGGGCAGCCTACAAGAGAGGCTGGAGAGGGACGTTTTACAAGAACAAGTAGCAATCAGACAAGGGTAACAGTTTTAAACTGAAAGAGGGCAGGTTTAGATTAGGTGTTAGGCAGATATTCTTCACAGTGAATTTTGTCAGACACAGAGACAGGTTTCCCAGACACTTTGTGGATGCCCCACCCTTGGGAGTGTTTGAGGCCAGGATGGATGGGGCTTTGAACTACTTGGGCTCATGGGAGATGTCCCTGCCCATGGCAGGACAGTTCAGAACCAGATGATTTCTTAGGCCTTTTTCAATTCAAACCATTCTATAGTTAATTTCTTTATATCTCAGCCTAAGAACAAGCCTGGTACATGTAGGTATTAGGATTAATGACTGAAGGAAATTTTCAATCTTTTCTACCCATTCCTATTGAAAAGTTAAATGGATAATTCTAGTGGAAAAAATGCATTTCAAACTGCTTCATATAATACTGCAATAAAAATATATTTAGCAAGATGTAATTTAGACAATGGTAAAACAGAGGATGATGCTGCTGCAGTGTTATGAAAGATTAAACTTCGCCAAATGGAAATTACTGTGCAGAGCTCTTCAGAATGTCTGAATGACAGCAACATTGAAAAAAAAACTGAATTCCTTTATATCCCTCTGAAGGGAAGATACTTTTACACTACTTAGGAAATATTGTCTTTATATACATACTGAGCACTAACAAGGCAGTGTCCCTCATGGGAAAGGAAATCAGGACTAAGAACAGAGACAGAGTCATGAGGTAACAAATTACCAAGGATAATCTTCTTTTCACAAAAAGTGTAAAATAAAAAAGTGCCACCACCAACTTTGGAAAACTTATTTGGTGTTTTTTTCTCCAATATTTTTCTTAGGAAGATTTTCCAATTATCTCCCTGGTAGCACAACTACAACTTTTCAACCACTAAATCTCTTATTGGTCAATTAATTTTGGGTGGGTGTTTGGTTTTTTGGGTTTTTTTTGGTATGGATTTCCTAAGTTATACAAGGCTGCAATAATATTTTATTTCCTCAGTGATGACCTATCAAGAAAAACTTTTCACAGCATTTCTTTTGCTGAACTGAGTAAGCAAAGCCATTTCTGTTTTCCCATAAGGCAGGTTCTGTCCATTTTTTATCACCTTATTATTTTTCTTTGTGCCTGTTGTAGCCCAAATTAACTTAAAAAAATTATTATTATCACTATCCATGTTATTTCCAATTATGAATTATCAGAGCATTGATATTCACCTGCATGTACTGGAAATACATCCACAGTCCAGGGCAGAATTAGTTTTTTCAGAGCCACATCACACAGTCAATGCATGGGCATCCTGTGATCAATTAATATACTCTATTACTCAACCTCTTTATTTCTTCCAATTGATGAGTCACCACCTGATAGCAGAAATTCTTGCCAGCAATCTCAAAGTGCAGAAACTTATATATTATTTACTTGAATCTCATTCATTTTCCAATTCTGTGACAGCCAAGGTTATAAAGTTATATCCTTTGCAAGTTCTAATCCAGCTTCAGTTAGTTGCTATTCCACATTCCCAAAAAAGATGTCATTTGCTAATCAGTATTTTTTGATTCCTTTCTGTTCTTTTCTATTTGTTGAAAGTCTGCTGAAAATACTGCTTCAAGTAACAATCCATTTCATTCTAATATTATTTCTGAAAGTATTATCCTTGCTGGGATATAAATTCTTGGGTTTTTAAAGAAATTCAACTTCAATTTCAGGTATCTTCCCCAAATTTCTAAGCAGTTCAGATTGGCTGAATTTCTCTAGCTTATGCAAGCTCACCTTACAAGTCAAGCACTTAAGTTGAAAACATACTTTTGTTTTTCTTTACTAAAAACTAAACTGAACCAACTTAATCAAAAGCCCCAGTGAAAATTTACAATGATTGGCTTAATGGTATTATTTACACAAACTAAATACCACATAGTACAAAACCCCCTTCAAAGGGTTGTTAGTGCAATTTTATGTCTGTTTAGTGAAAAACATACAGAACTCAAGTTCTTCCTTGAAGATCCCAGACATTCCCTTTCTGATGTAAGCTCCACAATTCTTTTGGCATAGATGTTTTTCTATATCCTGTATATTCCCACAGAACACAAATTCTTTGAAACCATGCCACCATGGAGAAAAAAAAAAAAAACAAACAAAAAAACAAACAAAACAAAACAAAAAAAAACAAACAGTGCTTTTACTTTCAGATGGATAACTAGTATGTTCTCTCAGGTAAAAGGAAATGTGGGATAAACCTCTTTTCTGTATAAGCAGTTTCCCTTCTAGGAACTATCAACACCCAATAAGCAATCAAGTTCACTTTATATATAGTGAGTTACTATATTTACAGTATATGGTTTTTTATGTTTTCTTTGTCCTCTCTCAAGATAGCAGGATTCCTTGACCACCAGGATTGTGAAGCACAGAAAGGATCCCTACATTTAACATAGCTCTGGGTTCCATTCCAGGGAATAAGCAAGCACAAATTAAAAAAACTATGTTAAGAATTACTTTATTAGATCTAGTTCTATGTGACTTGAAAAATGTTTTCCCTTGCTATAATCCAGCCTATTATCACAATTTTAGATGGATTTGATTATTTTTCAAAAGGAAGTAAAAGCAAAGCAAAGCAAATGTTTTGTTAATTGATGGACATTCTGTATAGACTTTACATTTATTATAGGAGCATGACAAGATTTACAAATCAAATATAAACCATTATGTTCAAGTAAAAGACTATGCAATGTAATTTTCTTACAATTTACCTTGTAATAGGAAAAGCTTTTCAACAGTGCTGAACTGAAAGTCAGGCTGTACTCTCAATAGGATAAAACTACAAAAAAATACTATCTCCATACAGTAAAAATGTTATGCTTGATGTCTATTGTAATGCCTATTGTTAACAAAATTTATCCAATAGTTAATCCAATAATGAAGGATGAAAGACGCCTTCAATGAGGGTTGCTCATTGGGCTTCTCCTAAAACAATGCTGTTCAAACATGCAAGCTGCTTAGAAGAGAAAAGAAAAAGAGGGGAGGGGAGGTGGGGGACAAAAACCAAACCAAACCAGACCAACAACAATAACAAAAAAACAAACAAAACCCCAAACAAAACAAAAGCAAAAAAACCCCAAAACAAACACACACAAAAAAACCAAACCAAACAAACAAACAAAAAACCCAAAAACCAAAAACAAACAAAAAAACCCAGCAGGTAATGGCAAAGAAGATTTTCCTTCTGTGCTCAGTATCAAGTCCCAAAAGTTCCACCCAACTATTTCTATTTCTTCATTTCTTTTCTCCTAATGCTCCCTCTCTGGCCATTTTCCAGAACATGTGACCAAATAATAGATATGCAGGTCTTGGAGATGATCCCACATAATAGAGCAGCCTAACGGGTTGCAGAACCAGGGATTACAGTCTGGGTTGATGCTTTGTGTAGCCACTAGTGCACTACGGAATAGCTGCAGAAAATGTAACTTCTTGTAATGAAGAAGTATTTTGGTAAAGAAAGAAACTCTACAGGAATGACAATTAGGTAATTCCCTCCCCCTAGGCAGTTCTATCAACACAACTGGAATGGAATTGACATGTTCCTGGTGTGATTATTGGAATACATCACCACTTGTTAGAGGTTCTCATAGAGTACCTGTGAGCTGGATACACCCTCCATTGTCATGGACATGAAAACAGAATGTGCCACTGTGTGCGCACCAGTTGCTACAGCCCTGCAGGGTGCTTCAGTGCACAATGACCCACTCCTCAAGCCTTCAATGCAGTCTTCCCAAGACACAAACAGTGCCCCAGAACAGCAAAGACACTCTGTGGTTTCTGACTAACTGTGTTAGTTTGGCACTGATCCTTGAACTCCCACCATAGACTTAAAGGGCAATCCCAGCAAAAGGCATTTCATATACAGCCTGCCTTGGAATTAACTACTGCCTGTCATGAGTCCTAAAGCCACAGCACAATTCATGCTCTCTAGCATTCCACAGTCCAGCTGCCCTGTGATAGACAAACGTTTTCTATAAGATAATAAATACAGTTAACCACACAGTACAGATGATTGGCTCTGGATATAGTCTTGTAGCCAGCAGAAAAGTTTCATTCTTCCTCATTCCATTTGCTGTTCTTGTGATGCAAGCCATATGGTCCCTTTCATCTCTTCACCCCAGAGCCACCTTCATGACTATTTCTTTTTATCTGTAGGATTCCATTAAATTCAAGTAGTCCAACCCTACTACCTACTTAAACTGAAGCAAATGAGATGAAAAAATTAAAATATCTCTCTCCTAATATTTTCTACATTATTTTATGTCAAAAGTTGAGTCCTGAATTGTCTTGAACTCACTATTTTAATCTGTATTTTATTTCTTCCGTTCAGCTATTTCATGTGTTGCTCTATCGCTTTATCAATTAAGTTTACTAAAACTAGCCTTATAAGCCGCAATTCTTTATGACTGATAAATATTGCTTTTTCTAATAGCCATTTCAGTCTAAATTTGAGCATACTGTAGCACACTAAAAATTATTTGAAAATCATAGTCTGTTTCTTCTACATATAGTTACTGTACTGCACATGGCGGAGTCAAACAGAATTTAATTATTGGGAGCATCCTACTTGTGATGTTCTTTACTGGGTCTACCCTAAGAAAGAAAAAGTTGCAATTACCACAACATCTCAAGTTGTAATCTTTGTGCACTTTGTAACCTTTGCAGTGCACTTTGGTCTCCATGACAGTCCAGATCTGATTGTGTCCTACATTATCGAAAACATCTACCTGATAATATAATCTTGTCTTGACTTGAGGGATTGCATATTGAAATATAAGAAAGATCACAGAAATTATATATATACATATAGGAAATGAAAGTTTCAGTTTTCCAAATCACTTCCACAGGCAAAGAAGTGAACAGACTCTAATTTAATTTTCCTCAGCAATCTTCCAGCCTTCCTTGTTCTCATATTGCTTTAATATTGTTCCATTCTCGTGTTTGAAGATTGTCATTGGCATCATCAGCAGACTGTCAGCTACGAGCACGTACCGGCTCCCGGTCAAGCCACAGTGTCACCGCAATGACATTCATTTAATGCTTCCTCCTTTCTCCTGCTCTACATTAGGACAGCTGCTTGAGGACACCCAACCTAGCAGGTGACGGCCGGGGCGCTCGCCGGTCCCTGTCATTTCCCTGGCCTGCCTCTATGAGATTACGATCTCTGGGTTTGGGTTGATTCCTCGGGCCTGAGGGAACGCAGTTTCTTTCCCAGTGCCCATTGAAAAGTTATCGTTCATTCCCTTAACCTTAATTCTCTCCGCCTCTCCTCCCTGGTCACAGCGAGCCGCCGGCGCTGACCCCACCCCGCTCCATCTCTGCCAGTCAGGAGGCGAGAGGACGTGCCAGCCTCTGGGCTCGGCGAGGCGCAGGCTGCCGCGGGCATTGCCCTCATTCCGCGACGGTAGGGCTGGTCCCACCGCCGCCGAGGGTCCCCCGCCGGCCGCAGCAGCCGCCTGGGCGGCCCGGGCTGCCGCCGTGTGCCGCCCGAGGGCAGGGGCCGCGCTGGCGGAGCGCTTTCCGCCGCCGTTTGTCTCGCGTCTCTTCCCGTTCGCGGGAGCAGCTGCTGCTGCTGCGCAACCCCTTCCCCGCCCGCCCGGTCGCTCCAGTGCCGTCGCCTCCTCCTCGCAGCCTCGTACGGCGCGGCCCGGTGAGCTGAGCGGGGCCGGGGCGGCGGGACGCGCCGCAGCCGCCCGTGGGGCCGAGGCGGGCCCGGGCCGGGGGCGCGGGGGGCGCGGGGTGAGCGCGGCGGTGCGGACACCCGCCGGAGCCGGGGGAGCGGCCGGGCTCACCGTGCCCGGGTGAGCCCGGGCCCCGACTGAGGGGCAGCCCCGTGCCTTCCTACCCGGGGTTAACTCGGCGGGGCCGCCGCCCCTCAGCCCCCGGCGCGGCCGGTCGGGCCTGGGCGGGCTCGGGGGTGTCCGGGGCCAGCGGCTGCGGCGGTGCACAGCCTGGTGTCCGTGTGCTGGGACAGCTGCACCCTATTCCTGCTTGTTTCGGTCTTTACTTTGTGCCACAGCTAGTGCCCGTATGCGTAAGAGCATGAAACAGGCAGCTCTGACCTTGGGATCTCTTGGAAGAACGAGATTACACGCCGATCCGTGGTCTTCCAGTGACCCGCCAGGTCTGTTCCCTGTCAAAGGCATTTACACACTCCATTACCCTAGCTGCGCCTGGACGACCTGTTGACTTAGGCAGCATGCTGCAGGGGGTTTAGCAAGTCAATAAGTATGTTGCAAGTAACATTTATTTTTTAACTTCCGTTTATTATTACATGGGTTGGTCTTGGTACAAAAGTATCACACTGGCCACCTTCTGACATTAACTTCCATCATACGGAAGCTGATCACACAACAGCTGAACTGGTAGAAGAGTTCATAGATGAGAAGGAGATGCACAGAAGCAGATGCTGCATCTTTCTTCTTCTCTTCTTTGGCAGCCTGGAGACGGTTCTTTAAATTTTCTTTTCTGTCTCCCGATCTTAAGTGCCATTTTGTTGAGAAATGTTGTTGAAGTAGGTTTTTAAAAGTGTTTCTTTAATCAGAAATACTTTGGAGATCAAAAACTAGCAGGAAGTTTTTAAAGCAAACCCTAATGTCTTCCATGGTGTTCTCTCTGTCTGGTAAAGTATCAGTTTCTCCTTTTCTGGGAGCAGGAACTTGGAGTATGGACTCTTGTTGGCTAGGACAGCTCATTTAGCTTTTTTGTGTCATTCTCCTGCAAAGCTGGCACTCATCTAATTTTTTTTAAGACTGTCAATAACTGTTGCTGAAGTTTCAGTGCCCTAGTTTCTTACTGCGATCTAATTATTATTGTAATTCTCATGGCTGCAATGTTCTGAAGGGGTCATAGGTGATTTTTTAATAAAAGGCATTGATAACCGTTTGTGATGCTACACTTATTTTCTCCTTTTTATGTATTTGTGAATGAAGGGCAAGTTAGTTGAAATTTTAGACTGGATTTCAACAATAATTTAGGGGATTGTATTTAGTTCTTCACTGTGATTATATGAGAATTTTTAATAGGAGTCCTACCTCATGTTTTTTAGCAATCTTTTTGAAAACAAGATGACTAAAATGTAATATATTATACAATTTGGATTTTGAATGAAATTTAGATTAATTAGATAATTTATGTAATCTGTCTAGTCTTCTTAGCTGGTAAAACTTCAGTGTGTTCTGCATCCAGAACTTGCATTCAGCAAGAATAGCTGACCCATTTGAAGGAGTTCACAAAATAGCAGTGGCAGTTGGAGATCAAGAAAGCATTATCTCTGCAGAAAAATAGAAAGATTTATTTAGTTCAAAGACAAGACTGAAGCTAATATCTAATAGTGTTTAAAGTTGTAAAATATTCTGCGCAGAAGAAAAGGAGCAATTTTGTTCTCTGTATTCCCAGCAAATAAGGGAAATTAGAAGAAAATTCCATTTAAGTATTAGGGGAAAAATTAATAATGAAAGCTAAGTAGAAACTATGAAATAGTTTGGGAAGGCTGTAAAATCTTTATCAAAGGTCTCTAAGAGAAGATTAGACCAATGAGTTCCAAGAAAGGGAACTGAGACTGACTTGGAAAGGAAGTCCTAGGACTCTGCTACTAGTTTTAGTGGGACTAAATAATAAAAAAGAGTTTGAAGGTCATCAGACAGTAGCCGTGGAAGAAATAGGCTTTTAAACACTGACACATCTGCATGCTACTTGGGAGGCAAGCATGAGCTCACACAAGGCAACTGACCTGAAAGTAGTACAGCCACAACACATGTGACCTAGTATGAAGATAAAAAGGCCCACTCAGGGCCTGACACTATTGAAAAACTTTTTGTCTTTATGTAGGCACATTTTGCTGAAGAAGAACAAGATGCCTCTTAATAGTCTTCACAAACCCAAGACAAATGAAAATTAGGAAAATATATCCAAAACACTAAGGTTAAACTGCATTTAATAAAAAAAAAGCTTCGAAATACTGTGTTAATATGCATTTATTTGAACTTATGTGCAAAACAAAATAAAAGTGCGTGCCAATGCGATAAATGAGAAACATGATGTGTGTAGAAACCATTGCAATGTGTTAACATGCATCTGTAGAGTTTCCTCTGTCCTTTCTGAGGACTTCAGAAGACACACACATGCAGATTTTTAATACACCTACTAACTTTTTAAATATTCCTATGCCAGAAAAACACTTCAGCCTGTATCATAATATTTTAAAAAAGTATCCACTTGAGTTGGATTTTTCCGTGTAGTTCACTATCAGCACTCTTGGTTACACAAAACACAAAAAAATACAACCATGCTATATGTGTCATTACACATATACTATGCACTCATTTCTCTTATGTAATTTTAAATAAAAGGTATATGCTGAACTAAGAAAAACCTTTCAAAGGGTATAAATAACTAAACAAAATAAATAAATAAATAAAAGACCTTTCATTTTGCACTAAAGCTTGGAAGATGTTATATAGATGAGGAGGATGTTTACATCAGCTCAAATGCCAGTGATCCTTAGAGAGCCTTTGTTTGCATGACTTGAACCTTGTCTTTTAAATATAGCAGGTGCATTTATTCATCAGTCTTTTATCTGATTGTTGAGAGGTCTGTCCCCAAGTGGTTTTTGCCCTGCTCCAGTCATCAGCTTCAAATGAAGCAGCTGTTCAAAAGGTAGCAAGACATTTTCTTGGAACAGAATGTATATAGAGACATAAATATATCATTTGGATAAAAAAAAATACAGCATAAAAAGTGATGCAAGGTATGTATCATCTCATATCAAGAAGGTGTTTGAGTAAGAGGGGATATGGCTGTACCTAAAAATAATGTCTGAGCTGGCTGCATGCAAAATAGCTTTCAGTCCATCCTGGTTGATCTTAGATTTGAGGTTCACACTGAACTGTTGTAAAATTAAATTCATTCTAGAAGCATGTTGTGAATTTGTGAAGAATAAATTAATTAGAACAGCTTTAAAGTGTTTGAGTGATACAAAGAAATTAATAAGTTATAATAATTTTCTCAATACCCTGTGGTGCCCAGTGTTATAACAGCAAAGTGATACAAAGTACTTCTAAATATTATCAGAGAATGAATTTACTTTTTAAAAAAAATCATTCATAGACAGGTTCATTATATGTCACATTCTGAAATGTGTCTGATACAGAAAGTAGCAGCACTGACAAAGGTAGGTTAGTAAAATTAAGTTTTGTTTAAGTAAAAACTGAAGTTCTGCTTAAGTCAAAGTGTTTGAATTGTTCAATTTTTGTCAGGAACAAAACAGGTTACTAGTATAAGTTCCTAGTTTTTATGTGTCTCATCATCTCTTGCATGTCTATCTTAAGATTCATTAATGGACCCTTAATAAAAATTCATTTAAAGTGTGATATTATAAGGAAATATTTAGTGTTTGCCTTAATTTCACTTCTTAAGCTGAGAGTGGATGTGATTGTTAAAAATTGCATGTATACTTGAGCTCGGAGTCTGTTGTATGTACACGTTTCTGCTTGTCATTGTCAAACTATATTTCAGACCTTTATTTTTGTAGAAAAGTAAAAAATACAATGAATGAAGACCTCAGATGTCAATAAAACTTAATTAGTAACCTCTCTGTGTGTTGCATTGTCTTTGATCAAATCAGAAAACAAGGCAGAAAAAGGAAAGGTAGAATAGGGAAAATACAAAAGTCTGTATGTTTCAATAAGGCAAACGGCTCTTCAGACAGCCTTTAGCAAAGACCTCAAAGTTTCTTTGGTTAGTAAAAACTAAAAAAAAAAAAAAGTTAAAATAGTTGCAAAATTAGATGTTTGGACTTGAAACTTTTTACACTGATATTTTAGTTTCATAGTCCAGTATGCCCATCAATGAGTGCTGTGCACTTTAGCACTCGTTGTAGGTCTAACTCTACTATAGGGCTTGAGTTGCCATGTGGATGAAAAAGATTTTTTTTTTCACGTAGCTAGCACAAGTGGGTAAAAACATAAGTACTTCAAAAGAAAAGTTGGAGGATCTTTGGAGAAAACATGACAAAAGGGGAAGATTTTGGAAGCAGCTAGAGAAGACAAGAGAGCCAATCAGGATGCAGCAAGACAAAAAAGAGAAAAATAGAATATTTGTCTTGTCCTTCTGGTGGCTTAATGTAGGTTAATAAAGGTCCTTGAAAAATGTTTGTACCAGTAGTGTTCATCCTTGCACACAAAATAATTTAAAGGAGCAGGCCTCCAGGGGCATGTTGAGAAAAGAATCTCTCATCTATAGTTCTATGTTGGCATTCATTATTGTTATGTGACATTATATGTGTGTATGTTTATTTATTGCTTAAGGTAGGAACTTACTGCTATGGACATATTCCAGAAAAACTGGAGTTCTCTTATTTTTTGTCCAAATATTGGACAAGCTTTTTGTTTGGTTGATTGGTCAGTTTTGTTTTATTTTAATTTGGTTTTAGTTGTTTTGCTATTGTAGCTTTCTAGTTCTTTTTGCAACCTGGAAATTAAACCAACTGTTTCACGTTACTATTTAAAACATCTAGATGGCATGCCGTGCAAGATCAGAGTATGTTTGTAAGTAAAGTATTAGTCTCCTCTAAAGTGATGAGAATATTTATGGACTTCAAGGTCTCAAGAGACAAGTGGTGTTTCAACAGGTGACCAAATTGTATGCTTTGTGGTCTTTACAGGTCAACATACAGAGCTGCAAAATCCCAAGCTGACATAATGAACAAACAAGAGGCTGGTGTTCTCTGTTGCTGGAGATGTAGGAAATACATAGCAAATTCTGTTTTTCTTGCAAAATGTAATGGGAAAAAAGCATCCAAAGTAAGTATAGCTTCTTCTAAGGGAGATTTTAAGTTCTTCTGGTGCCATTTATTTTAAATGAAGGAGAAGTGTTAGATTTAGCCTCACTTTGTAGTTAATCTCTTGTGGAGGTACGTAGTAAAGTAGAGACAGTTCTGTAGAGACTAGTGGAGGAAGTAATTTCAGTGAAGCTGAGTAGGCAGTGATCACCTTCATGTTCTGCCACATGCAGGCTTGTGCTCATGGACATTTGGCTACTAGCCTGTACAGAGCACTACCATTTCTAATATAAAAATGGGGTTTGGTTTTGATGGTTTTAAAGCAGTCTTTTTTGTTTTAATATCTCTTAATGCACAACTCTTTGTGTATAAGGTACATTTCAAAGACTGGTTCTAATTTCCACTGTGGTAGTTAACTGTGTGTAAAATATCCCTACATCAGAAAATTTTGCTCTTCATTTTTTAAATATGGGCCATAGTCTGTGCACAAAAATAGCTCAGAAGATTAGTTTGCCCTGACCAGGTTTATACCCTGCTCAGTAATTTATATTGTGTTTATTAAAATAAACAGAAGGATAATTACACAGAATAAAACCATGACAGAGTATTTTGTAATGGCAGCTACTAATCATAAAGAGCTAGGGTCTTTCCAAATGTGCCAAAAAAGCTTACAGCCTCTTGAATCAATGTTAAAAAGCAAATAGAAAAGAAGGTGGTGATGTTTTCTATTAATGTGTTAGTAATGCAGTAACATTCATTTGCACATTAGAGAGGGGTACAGCCCATAGATGTAGAAACAAAGTTAGTTTTTAAGATCAGGATAGTATTATCAATAAACCCCATTTTAATCTATCTGCTTACAGAGCTTGAAGTTCTGGAATAATTTTTGCACTTTATATTTGAGGTTCTTTTGTGCATGGTTTGAAGTGATTTTTAGGGGGGAATGTGGAAATTCCAACTCCTTCCATGGAAAAAAATATAGTGAAAAGAAAGAGATATCTTTGTCCAAGCTCCCCATGGTGGACCTTTTAGTTGTTAGTGGAGATCCACCCCTCATTGCACACGACTGAAGTAGCTTCTTCTCCATTTATGTAGATAGCAAATAAAAAAGTGTAATTTAACACTGTATCTAAAGAGATTGGGAGGGAAAGACAGTACTATGATGAGAAGACGAATGTTTTCAGTGTGTTTTCACAGATTAATTTTAGACCTTCAGACAAAGACATAGCTGAATAATGAATTTAAAAAATGTGGAACAAATTTTGAAACAAATGTTGAAGTTAAAAACAGTATAAACACTAATAATTAAATGCATATTGAAGTGCAGGTGGTCTTCACAAACAGAACAAAAAGCCAGCATAGACATGATAAATGGATCTATCTGTCTTCTGTCAATACTTGGAGAATTTTAAAAGCTTCTGTCTTCTGTCTATAGCTCCACTTTTAATTTTCAGCAGAATGAAATTTTTATTTCAATGACTTTAATAACATGGGTGTCAACAACTTTCCTTATTCATAAAGGAATATTTTAACAACTGGTTTTAGGACTTTCTCACCCGAGTTTCCTTATAATTTTAGCCGTCTCCGTAACATTAATTTAGTTAGGTGATTGCTTTTATTTTAGTATCAATTAGTGAAATGCTACAGGTTTTTAAATTTTTTTTTCTCTTCACTTGATCACATTATTGCTGTAAAAACTCTAAAGTTGCTAAGATTACCTGATTACTCTTTTAGTTATTCTAAAAAGAATTAGTAAATTAATTCTACTCATTGCATTTGTGCATTGCTGATCACAGGCTTCATGTAAACTATAACTTATATTTTTCTGTCTTTACTGAAAAATTATGCCAGCTGACACTGATTCTGAAATCAATTTCCAGGTATTCTTGGAAGGCCAGCAAATGCATACTTTCTGTTCTTTTAAACAAAACAAAACCACCTCCAGACACCTACATTTCCACAGGAGTTTGCCCAATATTCTTAGATTCAGAAATAGAGAATTACTGACAATATCTACCTGATTTTTAGCTTAAAGAAGCACATCATATTTGAGATTTATTATTTGTTAATGTTTACTGGTTTTGGGGAACTGACTTCTGGCTATATTCGAAGAAAAAAAAAGCTTACATAAATTCTGAGTATCGATGCAATTGTTTTATTAACAGATACCACAACCTTCAGCTGCTGGTCAGAATTCTTACAATGTATGGCACGTGAACTTAGAAGCCATTCCAGAGTGGGTGAAATGTGTCATTGAAAAGGTAGATTTTTTTTTTCTTGCATCTTCATTACTCAGCATGTAAAATAATTAAGGGGGACAAATTTCAAGGACACTATTCTGGAAAGGTCCATGTATGTTAAGAGATCTTATAACTGAGGGAATTCTTCTCAGGAACTTCTATCATTGCTTTTACAGATGTTTTTTCCCTCTCTTAAATGTTGTTTAATTTTTAATTATTTTTTTTTTTTTAATATACACAGAAGTGCTACAAGTGATTCCATTTCCTGCTTTGTAACAGATGAATGTGTTTATGGTTGTCCAGATAACTGTCATGGGCATCTCTGCGTGTTTGTCAATGCTTAACATTATATTTATTACCTGGGCTTTGGGATTTGCTTTGTTTTGATCATCATATCTTGCAGTACTCACATATAGGTTGACAGTGACAACAGGAAGCATGTTTCCCCATAAAAGTGGACTGCACATTTATTAAGAGATGAGTTTTGGGAATATGTGTTTTATACTTAAGTCTTTTATAATTAGTGTGCTCTTTTTTGTATGAATGTAAAGTAGTTACATTTCTGCAAATTCAAAGGTCTGATGACAAGCCAGTGTCAATACTTTGAGTTTTAACTGCCCGTTTGTAAATCACAAAGCATCTCATAAATTTCCTGTTGTACTGACTGCTTCAGTTGGTATTTTGTCAAAGTTGTTTTAGATCTAGAAGTTAATGTTGTGGCATAGATACTAATAAGCAGTAGCACAGATTTTCTTTTATGAATCTTTGATTTTGATAGGTAAATTTTATTTGCATTCCTTAGACTTCAGTGTACAATTTTCCTGTATTTTAAGTAATTTCTGCTCTAAGCATACCCATACTGAAACTGATGCACAAAGACAAAAAAAATTGTTATGACTGTAGAATTAAACATACAGGAATTTAGAAAACCTTCATCTCCCTTCTTTGTATTGCTCTATGTGGTTTTTTTTTTTTTGTTAAACATTAATTAAACTTTTTTATAGTGATCTCTTCTACCTCAATGCATATAAGAGAATAGTTATGTTCAGAAACACTAATCTTGGAGGTGTGTTTGAAAATTACAGCTCATGAATTATGAGTTATAGTATGAGTCACTTTACAGTATCGCCTAACCACGAATCTTTAATAATACGAAGGCAGTTTTTTACAGGTTTTTTTTGCCTCTTAAATTATTTCAGTATAATTGAATTCAATATTGATAGTAGTGTTCTTTTCACTTTTAGCTTTTAAATTGTTCTTTTGCACCTTTAGCTTTTGCATTTGAAAACCTGGAGGATCAAATTGGGGACTGAGGAAATACAAAACCCATAGAATGCTTGACACCTTTGCTTAAGGCTGCAGAGGAGCAATTCTCCTCTGGTGAAAAAGGCAGACAATGCAATTCTCTGTGTACACCTTTGACATCTTTGTGTTCATTATGTCACTTAATATCCTTGGAACTCTTGCCTCATTCGCTTTGTCTCTTCTGGCAAGATCCTGTGTTTTTATGGGTAAGTGCGGGGGGATGCAGGGTGTTAAACAATTCTGACTTCTTTCCAGATCCTCCTGAGCTCTGAATAATTTTGTGATCATGTGTTATTTTCTCCTGTATGACTCCTGAATCAAAGGCTAAATCATTTTGCATAAGCGCAAAGTCTATTTGCAGGCTGTAAAAACCCACTGCTTCCCAGCCGGTTCTTTTTTGCCATCTGTCCCTGTTCTTAACCAATCTCCTTGGATTTCATGTACATATTAGTATAGTTAATCTTCAATAATTACAAATATGTAGCTAGTGATGCTAGTGACCTTTATTGACCTGGATTTTCTGTTACCCATCACTTATCACTTGTTTTGGCTTCTTTTTCTAACAATTTCTATTTTTCCTCTTTATGTAGTCCATCACTAAATCTGTGTACCCTCAGCTCCCTTCAGATCTTGCTGATTTTCCCCCTACCACCTCCTCCACTAGTAGGCTGTTACTTCTTTTACTGAGTCAGTGCTTCCACACTCCGTTGCCAAACTCAAACTAAATCAGTCCCAGGCTCCTTGGTACTACACCTCATCTCCCAGTCTGTGTGCACATGGGTCCTTTTTCTCCATGCCGTGTGTTGCGTGTCCATTTTTTCCAGGCTTTTAGCCTTCCTAATTTTCGTGAATCATTCCGCCTCTCCATATGAAGATTCAGGGTGCTGTTCCATGCCAGAGAGACCCAATCAAGTCACGAGAAAGTGCTTTTCTCTTAATTTTAGTGTCTAGCCCCTGGCATCTGGGAAATGGAGTGTAGGAGATTTAAAGAGTAAATCTCTGAAGAAGCTTAATTCTTCTTTGGGAATGGCCTGTGTACACACTGGTCAGTCTTATAAACTGAGAGCCATTGTGCATCTTTACAGAATTCTCAAGAATTTGAAAGCCTGTGATTATATGTAAGCTATTCTTTTTTCTCCAAGTTAAAGAAACTGTCCAGATTTAGGTGCAATGAAAAACACATCTGTGATATTTTGTGTAATTTTGAGGTTTTAACCCACAAGGCAGGAGTAAGTTTCTCAAATAAGTATTTCCAAAACTTATAGCATTGTGTGTGAAAAATAACCCTTTTTCCACACTAGTTGCTGAGTTTTTTCCTGAAACTGCTAAATTTCTGGTATTTTCTGTAGCTTTCAATAGGAAAAGCATCAGTTATGGACATAGCTATACAAATCACCTTGAAGGACATTTGCAACTGAGAGCAATGCTTAAATTATAAATGTCGGGCAGCCTCTGTATTCATGGTTTTTTAGACACTCAAGTGAGTAAAGTGTGACTGGAGTTGATAATGTTTCTCATCTGGGCTTTGAGCCTACAAACACTTGCATAACTTTAGTCCTCAACAGAACTGTTGGCAGATGAATATAATTGCTGAAAATACTAATAGTTGTCTAAACATGTAGGAGGACTAATAGTTTTATTAATATGTAGGCATTTATAGATCTTTGATATGTATTTCCTTTTGAAAAAGTGCCTTCAGGGTTGAAAAGAAATTCATAGAACTATAAATAATGAAAATAACTGTCTCCTTATATATAGAGTATTAAGGATTTGTCATGTTTTCTGCACAGAGATTATGTTGTAATGCCACATACACCAAAATACAAATATCATTTTAAAATTTTGTGGGGTAATCAAAGTGAAAAGCTATATTCTTTTCATAAGAAATCTTCTTCCACAGTACTTAGTATGCAAGAAATGTATCAGTGCTCAGAACACTCAGCTGAGAAGCTGTGCTTACCAATTCCAGATTAACATGGGAAATTGATTTCACTGCTTTAAAGATCTAATGTTTTCATTAGTATTGCAGCATTATTCTATTTATGGACAAATTTTAAACATATTTCAAAGCTCGTACATTTTACAATGTGTGTTTTAGTTTTCTTAGAATTAGTTATCCCTATAGCAAGCCAAGCTTTGACCAGAACTTTATTTATAATGGATTTGCTTTCTGCTGTGAAGTGACTTTTATTCTATTTGAAAAACAAGAAGAAAATCCTCTTACTAAAGGAGAAAATAACTTCAGTAATTATTTCTTGCTCATTTATTTTCAGTGAACATGTTGCGTGTTTTTTTTTTCTCTTTTTGTCAATAGGCACAGTGGACAATTGGAAAACTGCACTGTCCATTCTGTGAGGCCTGCTTAGGGGGCTTTAACTTTGTTTGCAACAAAGAATGTTCCTGTGGACAGTTAGTAAATATACATTTCTTCAAAACTTGGACTGAGGATCAGCCACCTTTCTCTGTTAAATTGTCAAAATCATCAGAGAAACATTTGCTTCTCAAAATTCAGTCTGGTTTTAACAAGGATACCTGCCATGAAGTGGTAACTGCAACTTTGGAAATCATAAATCAAGGGCTCTCCTACACAGCTAGAAGTAATAATAGTGCTGGAAGATTAACAGAAGCACTTTGTCTGGAAGTAAGAGCTCCCAGATATGAGATAGAAAATAAAAAACTTCCTTTAAAGGCATTAAATCAAAAAATAAATTTCCCTTCTTCCTATCCTATAAAAGATGCATGCACTGTAAAACCTTTTCACAGGAGATCATATAGCTTGGATTTAAATATCAGAGAAAGACTTGTTTTGTCACCTGTGTTATATGAAACTGGCTGCATGGGAACACTTAACTGTGGCCAAAATGGAAATCCACCCGCTTACATACAAGGGAGCTTGCAATTAGAGTCCAGTAGGAAAGATGGTAGTTCTTTTCAGGATCTGTATAGTTCCAGGGCTGACATACTACAAAACCAATTTCAAGTTACTTCCATTACCACATTACTACACAGAGACACTGAAAGTGAGTGTGATTTTGAAGTTACTGGACAATCTTCTGGGAGTGTCATTGCTGATGGGTCACCATTTGTGGTGAATCTTTCCTCGCCTACAAGGGCTGTAGAAGACAAACAATGCATCACACCGAGTGGTCTTGTGAAGCCTATGAGTATTTCCTTCAACCAAAAGCTGAGTAAGAGAGAAAGAAACAAATCGAAAAGCTTGAGGAGAAAACAAAGGCGAGAGCAATGTCAACAGAAGCAAGTAAGTGTTTAAAATTAATTATGCTACTTTTTTGGTAAAGTTTGACTTGCTTTTAGACATAATTCTGATTTTTTTTTGTTGTTGTCTTTTAATACTGCCTTAATGTGGAACTGTCTAGAGCCAGGTATCAGGCAAGCAAAGATGTAGGACCCCTTCCTACTGTATTTTTTTTCTAATTCCATCATATCAGGTTTCCTTTCTGTGCACAGTCAAAAACATGATGGGTATTCACTGGCCTTCTTATTGTTTTGTGATGTAATAATAATCTGAAGTGTGAAAAAGCACAGTGAAATTTAATCTGTGGGATTAAAGAAAAACTAAAAATTGGAATCTTCTGAATGAGGAGCCCTACCATGTCAGAATTTTCTAACTTTAAACTAATGGCATTTTGAGTTAACTTCATTGTTAAGAATGTTTTCATACATGTCTTTATTATTTCTTGTAAGATATTATTATATTATAAGAAAATATTTTTCTATGATTAAAGAGTTGATTACTGCTATTTAAAATATTAGTTCTTAATTGGTAAATATTATGTCTGTAAATCTTACACAAACTGTTATATATTCTTACCAATTGTACAGTAATGGTTTCCTTCTTAAACCATCTAAAGCAGAACAGAATTAAAGGCATTAAGCAGTCACAATTTTTAGTGGAAGGCTGGGAAGGAAAGCCAGTCATAAAATGACTAATACAGTTTTGGTTTGCTCTCAAATTTAGTAGAATGACTAATGATTAATATGCCTTTAAAAGAAAATTTCTCATCATAAATTTTCTGCAAAAAATAACTGTGTGGTAAGCAAAACTTACTAACTAATCAGAGAAGTAGTATCTACTCAAACAATTATTCCTGCTTTGGGTAGATTGTCATTGTGAATTCAAGATTTAAGAGAGATACTTAGAGGGTGTCTCTTTCAATTATATGTGAGAACCAGCTTAAAAATGTAATGGGTGTGGGAAATATTATGATCCTTTCAGTATGGTGTGCATATATTCTTTCTATTTTAGTAAGACTTTTTGTTTTGCTTTAAGACTTAAACTGCTATTGAGATCTTTTGAAAGCTTGTTCTTGTAAAATGCTGAGAATCTGGCTATCTTAGTAGTGAATACTTGTTTTTTTTTAATAAGCCTATAAAGATTCTTAGCTGTCCAGATCCTTAAAATGGCTTTAAAAATTCCAGATCTCATTGTTTTGGTAAATGAAACGATGATGCAAAGGCACAATGTATATTTTTCATTTTCATCATGTCACCTACAATCTCTCCAGACACTTTAATCTTTAGATGTTACTTTCAAGAATAAAACATTGTACAGATTTTCTGAATTTTTATAGAAAAGGAAGAAAGATACTTGCAGACCTTTTTCTTGTTAAGACATGCTTAACCTATTCCAACATTATTTTACTTACATTTGTTGAGATCTGATTATTGGAGAGATGCCTCTCCCCAAATTAAGGTGCAAATGAGACCGTGTACTGAAAGCAATAGTATGAATTTAATTTAACAGTAAATGGGAGGTAGAGAGAGATAGAAAGAAATAGAAGAGAGGAGGGGAGTGAAAAAGAGTGAGAGAGAAAGATACAGTAAAAAGGTATCACCAACCGTGGTTC
Organism: Passer domesticus; assembly: GCF_036417665.1. Taxonomy (NCBI): domain Eukaryota; kingdom Metazoa; phylum Chordata; class Aves; order Passeriformes; family Passeridae; genus Passer; species Passer domesticus. The sequence goes on from NC_087512.1 coordinate 21,710,732, forward strand.
CAGACATCATCCCACTGGTCCTCTTCTGGTCTTCTCAGTAGTGGGGGTCCAAGGTCCCCCAAAAACTTCTCCCCATTTTTACACTTCAGCAAACAAAGGAGGCAATGCTCATTGGATACACAGTTCTCCTATTCTCTTGGTTAAATGATCTGCTTGCTTCCAATGCTGATTAGTCCCACACTCAGTTTTCCTCTTCTTTTGAGTCATTGGGCCTCTTTCTTCTGAGCTGGACCCAGTCAAAGCTGATTGTCACCACAGTTGCTGAGTTGGCTTTCCTTGTGGATTCTTTGTGTTCATTATCAGTGCTCCCCCAGCTTGTTTACCTCTTCCTAGTCTGAGGTAATCTGACAATATTAACACCTTTATCTTATCTCTAGTTCTTGTCATGTGATTTAACTTACTGTCCAAATTTCCAGGAATTCACAAAGGCATGGGGGTGGCAGAGGGTCAGGGTGGTTACCAATGAGCAGTTGCCTCGTGGTATGGTTTGCAAGAATGAGCAGAGTCCTTTGGTGATCTTAATGGTGTTTGGGGCAATTCTGATCTTTAAGTCTCTTACAATATTATATAGAAAACTATATGCAATTTATAAATGTTTGTTCTCATCAATAAGCATAGTTTATAAAATACAAAAATTTCAAAATTAGTGTATAAACTGATTGCTTTCAAGTAGTAGCTTTCAGAAGAAGCTACTTTGGTTTGGATATTTTATCCTTGAAAGTTTGCAGTCATGGCATGGAATATTTAAATGGGTCTACTTCTTAGACTGTGTCAAGCTGCACATGTGGCTAGTGCAGCTGTGGTTCCCTGCTTGCATCTCATGTCAGTCTGCTATCCTTGTTTTTTAGCAAGTTTTTTTGGGGGGTTTTTTGGGTTTTTTTGGGTGTTTGTTTGTTTGTTTGTTTGTGGGGTTTTTTTGTTTGGTTTTTTTTTTTGTATTTTTTGTTTGTTTTGTTTTGGGGGGTTTTTTTTGTTTGGTTTGGGGTGGTTTTTTTGGTTTGTTTTTTGCCTGTGTTCTAGCAATCCTCCTTGTAAAAATGTGGATTTTGACACTCTGGTACTTCCAATAGAAAGCTGATCTGTGGTACTTTGTAACCATGATTTCTAACACACCCTATGTTTAAGCAATCAATAAAACTTCATGAAGTAAAAAAACATAACCCTCTGGCTGGATGGAGTGAAAGAGTTTCAATAAATGGAAAGGAGAAGTATATAATTTAAGTATTTTTTAAGAAGTACTTCAGTGCAGCCAAACCCTGATGTTAAGTAAATATTTTCAAAGATGTCCCGAACGCATTGAGCATATCACTTTTATCTTTAATTAAAGCTTTTCTGGAGAGCAGTCAAAGATTACAAAGCTGTTCAGGCTTTGGAATTTCTTTGTAAGTGCAAGGTCTGCTTTATTTTGTAACAAGATAATTATCTGTCAAAGGTTTTCTTCTGTCTTGCAGAAAGGCAAACTGCAGCCATAAACATTGTGTGGCAGCGGAATGTGCTCTGTCATTAAATTGAACATAGGAGTGATTCTGTGAGCCCCTGACCTGCACTTCCTCCAGATGCTTGCATTAATGCAGGTTCTGAGGTGTAGGAGCAGGACTGAACTGGCTAGCTAACAGTAGGGGGACCAATGCTTTCTAAACTCTTTGTTCTGCAAAGGATGGCTCTTCATGCTTGTGCAGGGGATGCTTGAATTTTTTATGTGTGTGTGCACATCTGTGTTCATGGGGCATTTTTAGTCTTTTGTTAGGATATGATTATATTGTTAGCACGTGTTAATTTTGTAAATTGTTAGGGTATGATAGCAGCTACTTAAGTCTAGGAGTTGCCAATATTAGTAATGATTCTTGTTATGTTTGCTGTAGCTAAGCAGATGAAGTACTTCTTTTATAAATTCTATTTTGTGTGTACCTTATATGTTTACATTGTTTGCTAATGAGAAAACTTGTATTAGTTTTTTGGAACATCTCAAAAAATACAATTTATGATTTTTCCAGATACATTGCATTTTTTTCATAATCATTTTACGTAGAGGAAGGCTCTGCAGTTAGCTTCAAAACTGCAGTATCCTCTTGGAAAGGATCCTGATTTGTAGGGAAAAATGCTGTCAGTCTTGCCGTTCTTAATGACACTTCACTGGTTGTTTTGAATCTTTTTGAAAACATCAATGTTTTATCTGACAAAGATGGCTAGTGGTCAGTTTCCAAAAAGTCAGTTTGCTTTTCATGCTCCCAGTGATAATCTGAACTCCAGATAAACAAGTGGGTGATATATAGCATTGTTCATCCACACTTCATCCACGGTCCTGTTATCTTGACCCACAGCCTTGAGTTTTCCAGTTCATACTGATACCTTCTAGCAACTGAGAGTCTCGTAGTGAAAGTCCTAGGCTTTCAAGGTTTAGTTTGTAACCAAAGTTAGCTTCAGCTATGCAAGTATCTTGTTAATGAACACCACAGTTTATAGTTCTTTTTCTTGCATGGTCATGTTTTTATTGAAATTGTAAATCCTTCATGGGTCTAGTTATGGATTTATGTACTCGGATTTCATTCACACTCTCTGTGATGATGCTCATAACAAGACTTATTCTCAGATTGCATATGGATCTCTCAGCTGGCCGCTGGGGGGCTAAAAACATACATGGAATAACTACTGTTGGTTGTCGTATCATAGAAAGATAAGAAAAGTAAACCAAATTAACTGCAGACATCTGGTCAATTAGAGAAATTGCTGTTACAGCTAAACAAGGTAAAGCTAAGGAGCAAGCAGCGCAAGGGGAGTCAGCTGCAGCAAGTGTGGCTAGCCTCAGCCCTGATGCCTTTCAAGGTCAGTGCTGAGCTAGTGGTTATTCTTACAGCAGCAATACTGCACTACAGGGCTATGGGGGTACATGAAGTAGTGTCTTTTTTAACTTCCTGAATAAAGGAGGGGATAAATTTTGGGCGTGGGTTGCAGATGAGCTGAAGTTTCTCTTTGCTTTTGCTCTGGTTATAACTATTATTGCTACATGACCTTTGTTATTAGCACATTCTGTCATAATTACAACTGGATTAAGAAGAAGGTATTAGGAATGATGGATTCATGCCCAAATGCATGACATACTATTGCAAAACTGCAGTTGTGGTTTCTGTGGAAGTTGTATCTGAGTAAAAATAGTGTGTAACAGCTACTGTTTTCTGAGGTGCAGCTGAATCTCCTGTTGCAAGCATTTAAATATCAACATTTTAGAGTTTTAATTACTTTTAGCTGCAATGTATTAATGCCATTATTTGTGATTACAGCTAAGGGTATTTTCTGACCTGACATCTTCTACTATTTGACATGTCTTCTACACAGCTTGGTGTTAATAATAACAAGTGGAGTAGATAGTTTTGCAAATTTGCAGGAAGAACCTTTGCTTGCATTTGGTTATGAGTTGTGTTGTAAGCAATACTTGTGTTGGGAAGGAGGGAAAATTGCTCAGGATGCTGCTGGATAGAAACAGTATATCAGGATTGTCTGTGTATATTTTAATATACTTTATGATCATCTTGAAGCTACATTATTTAGACTGGAGTATAGTGTAGCTGCACTGTCATAGTAGCTCTAATTAAGGCCAAAAAAGCTGGCTGTGCTGTGAATTTATTGCTTAATTTAAATGAAATATAGGTTACTTAGATGCTTGTCTATAAAATTCTTTTAGGATATATAGAATGATCACAGCAGAGTGAAATTACAGGAGCTGTTATTCATTTTGTGTCCATCTTGCAAAAGACAGAGGGGATCATCTGCTACTTGCTGTGCCAGGCCAGCATTGGTGTTCAGAATGCTAAGATACAATAGTGTTCACTGACATATTTGTGCTTTTCTTGCATCCTTGGTAATGTGTAGTTTTTCTGAAGAGGGACACAGAAGGTCTGCAATTGCAGCCACCTTTGTCTTAAGTCATAATGTACTCACAGTGCTACAAAACCCAAAGGGTCAATGGCTGGGGTAATGTCCCATGCCACAAAAAGATCTGATCCATCCTCACAGGCACTGTATCTTGCTGAATGAAAACAACAAAAGAGAGAAACAGCCCATTGAAATTAAATACATATTTTGTTGCTGTCTGGGGAAAAAAAAGAAAAACAACAACCAAAAACCAGTGTGTTTTTTCACTAGATAATCATAGAATCTTTGCTGCTGTTCCAATGCTCTATTGATTGTTATTCTAAGAAAATACTGATGACCAGCCTAGAGCCATAGAAGTGCTCTACACTTTTTTCTTTTATGAACTGTAAGGGTTAGAAACTATTATTTTAGTTTCTCTAGAAGCTTACAGACAACTTAGATCATAAGAATTTATGAAATTTTCAGTCTCTTAGCTGAGAAAGACAATGACCTGTTCACAGAAGTAGGTTGCAGTATTGTATGGTTAGGTGAATCCCATAAATTCAGCAGGAATTCTTATTACATTGATAGAGTGAAGAACACACTAAATTGCAGTTACGTAAGATGCTTTTTGGCAGATGAAAATCAAAGTTCAACAGTGGTAGGAGCAATAATACAAGAGTGCTTTCATATTACGATTTTTACTGTGTATAACCAGAAGAACAGCATCAAATATGCAGTAAGGAGAGAACTTTGCAAAAAAAACCCCAAATTTTGTGCTCCTAGTTGTTCCTTTCTATGAATTGTTACTGACTCATTCTCAATGACTAAGAGTTTGAGTGGGTTTTGTATTTCTGATTAGTTTTCAGGGTATTAAACAACTCTCTGAGTACATATAACTGAGGTAAATTAAAGGTGGCTTGTATGGAAATCTGAGTGCTTGGTTCCCCAATTTTTTCTTTTTTTTTTTTTTTTTAATAAAAAATTCCTAACATCTGGGAGAATTAAAGCTCTTTACTATTTCACAGAATCAGAATTATAGGATGGTTTGGATCAGAAGGGATCTTAATCTCATTTTCACCCCTCTGCCCCTCTGTCTTTCTTCCAGTATACCATGTTGCTCAAATCACATCCAGCCTGGCCCTGAACATTTCCAGGGATAAGGAAACCACAGCTACTTCTTCATGCTTTGTAGCAGTCAATGTGTCTATGAATGTTATTAATCCACAACCTCTCATTAACTTTAATGATATTTAACTCCAAAGCATTTTTTTTCATCATCTCTTCTGGGAGAAAATAATGCTATCCAAAAATAAGTTTTTTTCTTTACAGTTCTTTCATTATGCAAGCAGTCACTGAGCAAAAGTCATTGTATACATCCAAGAGACATCATGGTAACAGAACAGATCAGATTTCATACAAACTGTTCCTGCAGTTGACAGACAATCAGTGATTTTACTAGGAAATGGCAAAGTTAAAGTAACAAATTCGAGAAAGTAATTTTCATGTATATAGTACTGCAAAATACTGAAGAGGTGGTGTATGGTAACAGCATTTCAAAATTAAGGAAATAATTCAGAAGTAAGGAAAGATAGCACCTACTTTTACAGCTAAAGAAGCTGGCAGTCTTTCGGGCATAAGAATGTCCAAAAAACAAGTTTGTACAAAAATGTTAGATAAAACAAAAGTTTCCTATGCTATGATGTAACACCCTTATGTCTATAAAGCTGTGATGTCATTTTTTAAGCTAGCTGTTGCCAAGATTTTATTTGAAACACTGCTTTTTCTGATATCACATGATCCTCTAATGTTTTTTATCAACACTTAAATTATAATGGTTTGTGATTTGCTAATGTTTTATATCAACACCTAAATTACAATGATTACACATCAGAAGGGAATGATTTCCTTCACAGATTATTTAGCTAAACATGCTTCACATTTACTACAATTTAGAATTATGGGGGATGGAATGTGGGGGTTTTGTTTCTCTTTTAATTTGCGTTCAAGAGTTTATGTGCTTCATGTAAAAATGCTAAAGATTTGTCACTTCCCCTTATTAGTAATTTGTAATAAAGTTTATATTTAAAGTTATTTTGCCTTTCATTTGAGCATTAGGAGATAGGATGTATTGATTCTAAAGGCTATAGAGTGGAGTATGAGCAAGAAAACATTTGGACGTATTGAAAATGAGGGAAGTTTAATGAAAGATCTTCATTAAAGATCTTAACTTTTTGAAAATGCTACCAGTCTGAAGAAACTTACTCATTTGACAAGGCTTTCTCCCTGTAGTCTTAAAAAAAAAATAAATCTAAAACTTTGATGAAAGGTTAATCACATCTAAATATTTGTAGGTCAAAAAGTTGAAAATATCTTATTTTCATATTTTGTATGTTTCATCATCTTCTGTCTGGAGTGTGAGGAGAGATTGCACTGCTTAGACTAATCAGTCTTGTATGATTAGTAGAACTATGTACTATCAAATAAATATTTGACATTATGAACACTCAACTAAATAAATAATTTGATGCTTCTCTCAAAAGTAATGGCATTATTTCTTTCATTTGTATTTTGTTCAATAGCTTTTAAAAGTTATTTTGAGTTCTGCTTTGGATTTAGACTTTTTGCTAAAGTGCACTGCTAATACAGATTCTGAAGCAAATTGAAAATAATTAGCTACCAGCTTGGGAACTAAAATGGGATTTTACCTAAAAGAAACTGAGGGGAAGCAACTGGTGAAGAAAGATGATTCTCACTTTCTTCCAAAAATGCGAAAATTTTAATTCATGTTTTGGCAAAAGATCTATAGAAATTGGAGAAATGACTAACCAAAAAAAACCCTGACTAAACAAAAACAAACACACACACGCACAGAATGTGCAAAAACAAGAATTTCAGGGACTTTGTAAAAAGTAAAATTAGAAAATCAAAAATATATGTAATCTAGAATACCTCAGTTTCAATTTTCAGGTTAAAATTAGTATGTCTCAGGAAGAGGAGAGCTAGAATTATAGTGCAACTCTGAAATGCTCTTTACTAGAAAAACAAAACTCCATCTGTCTGCTTATCTCAGTGTTTTTCTTGTCATAGTAGTTTTCAAGCCAAGTAATTTACAAATTAAGAAAATAAGTAATGAAAATTATTTAATTAATAAGAAACAGAGCAAGTAACATTGATTAAAACATCAAAAAGGTCAGACGTGGTGAAGGAAGTAAAATATATTAAATAGTGAAAGAAACCAGGCAATGTGGAGTGTTACATTGAGTAGGCGTCCTGAATTGGAAAGAATAGATGACTCTGTAGCATTCTGACTGTGCTCCAATTAGATGTAGCAAAATGTTTGTTAAAAAAACAACTAACAAATGTGCATGAATGGCATGAAACATTACACTTGTGATTCTTAGAAGAAGGTAAAAACTGCATGCCAGTCATTCTTCTCGAAAAAGCTAAAAAATGTGGGCTGATCATTTGTAGGAAAAGGAATTTACAATCTTCCTTTTTGTGCGTTTCCTCAATGTTTTCTGCCGTCTTTTTTTCATTCCAGCTACAATTTATGGTTTGGTAAGTTTTATTCAAATAGTTGCTAATATTTAGGAAATTTTGGAAAATTAGGTATATATATATACATAGGAGATTCATAAATGCTCTGTGTGAAATACGGTACCGGAGCTTCATGATAGGGAAAGGTACAAGTCATAAGGCAAAAACCTGGAGACCTCAAGCCCCACTGCAGCAGAACAGTCAGCACTGGCACATCCATAAGCAACGTGTCCTCCTGCACAGGACCTGCTGCTTTTCAGTGAGATTATTTTGCTTTTATTCATCTACTCTGATGCATATAAAATATGTGGTTTAGAGAACTACTTGTTTGTTTTATTGACAGTATTGGAAAATAGGATTCTAGAATGGCAAAGAGAAAAAGACAGCATTGCATGTGGGCAATTGCATATTTTTTTTAATTTGCATTTTTCCAGAAAAACCCATGAAGTGGGTTTGGTGCTCCATCTCAGTTTCTACAGGACAGACAAGGCTGTAGAAAAATAACGTGAAGAGTAGACATGGATAGACCTGGTAGTTCCTCTTGGCTGTATAATGACACAGCATATACTATTAAGTAGTCCTTCTTTTGAGGTGGGTCCGAAATCCAGACTGAATTGAGTGTCAGTTATGTTACAGTAAAGAGGAGTACTGCTTTTGGTGTATTAGCAAACTGAATTTTCTGTTTATGCATTAGAAAAACTGCTGAACAGAAAGAATTCTGCTAGATAATCAATTCTCTTCATCAGGGAACCACTAAACTGAAAGGCAGAACACCATTTTTGCAGTTGCTGAGACAATATTCTGCTCTTTCCATCTGCAGCGCAGCACAACAGACTGATCTGGTTTCTAAAGGCTGTTTAGGAGGATATAAATAATGTACTAGAATTACTACTAGATTAATCTTTCTGGATTGAAATCTGTTAATCTATAGAATCCACATTTAGAACGGTATTAACCACTGTGGGGATGTGCGTGTTTTGGATTCCTTTTGTTCCAAAAGTAACCCAATTCCCTTTACCTTAGGTATAAATGCAATATTGATTAGTGCATTGAAACTGTTTCAAGATAAATGTGTGCACAGTACTGAATTTTTGGGATAGATGTGGAAGGTATAGTATGTGACCCAACACAGTGGGGACAGAATGTTTTGAGGATGTCTTTGGCTTAACTTGAGCCACTATTAGTATAATATAATCGTACTTTATAGAGATGCAGTAGAATGCAGTTGCTCAGCCAGAGTGCTAAGAGGGGCTCCCACTTGTTCTCTGCATTTCTCTCTAATGAACTTACGTAAAACCTGTTAGGGGCAGCAGCAGTGAACATCTTGTTGTCTCTAGAGGAACATTATATGATTCTCTGTTTCTCTTTATCTATACCACTATTTCATCAGTTACAGCTACAGAAATACATTGCTCCCTTGCTTCTGTTGTCAGTTCTTGACAGATTTCATTTGGCATTTTGAATCTCAGTACATCCAGTGATCTTATTAGATGTGATCACAGTATCAATTTATCTGTCCTAAGTTTCTCTACCTAATATTCTACCTGTGTTCTTGGCAGCAGTTTGCCTTTTTTGCCCTTCCATATGCTGTACATGACGCCATATCAGAAGACTTTAGACCACTGCAGCTGCTTTTTTGAATTCTCATGTGTTTTCTCAGCATTTTATCTTCAATTTCTTATTTGAACTTTGAAATACCTTGGGGTATTTTTACACTTTTCTTGCATCAATCTTTTGTAATTTTTCAATATGGTTGTGCATGTGCTGTCGGAACAGACTTGCTTTACTTTTGTATGCAGTGTGCTTTTTATTATCATTTATTGTACATAGCATTCAATTGTTCAAGTCATTCCTCAGGAAAAAATAGGCAGAAAATGGAATTTTGCACATAGAGGAAGAAAATAATTCTTCTATCTCAAAATGGATACCATAAGAAACGTTGTCAGTATTTTCCAAACCTACACATGGTGTATGGAATGTGAACTGTTCCATTTTAATGCCATAGTTATAGAAACTCTGAAGCAAAACCTCTCAGCTAGTGAATTATGACCCAAACGTAGCATCACTGTCTGCACTCCTTTGTGTCCCATTCTAGTTTGTAAGCAATCCTTTATGTGTGGAGAGGGAAGAGACCTGGCACAGGCAGAGCTGATTGGAAGTTCATTGACAAACTGTGCCTCTAGAATCCAAGAGTGAGACCACTTAGCCTAAGAAAATAAGTTCAGGGGTTTTTTTCTTTAGCTGTCTCTTGTCTCTTTCTTTAGCTCTCCTACTATGATGCATAGGACTGCAGCTGAAGGTGGAACAAAAAAAGGTATAGGAGCTTTAGTGCAAATGCATATACCTTCCCTGCTTGTACTGTACTTTGTTGTGAAGCTAGACTATAAAAAATAAAAGGGGCATGGGGTGAAACAGAGCAAGCTCACTGGAGACTATGACTACTTACACCAGTGAAATCTAAGTAGAAAACAGGGTGATGCCCATCAATTTTCACTTATGTTGAAGTTGAAGAAATAGACCAGGAACTTGTGGGTGTATGTGCAACACAGGATGGAGAGTGTCTTTTATTCATTTAGCTCTATCTTTTTACTTTTAAGAAAGAAATGAAGACATATTAGTAAAAACCAAATTGAAGCCATTCCTTAGTTTGCACAAGAACTTCACCTGTTTTTTCGTTTGATCTAAGAAATTTTTCTAAGGACACCACACCACTAATTTAGTGTAGAATGTTTATGTTTATAAAATTTTTATGGTTAGTGTCAAATTTATTCAGAAACAAAGCAGTGCTTTGTTTAAATTTTGGGGTTTTTTTTATTTGTGCTGAAGTACAAACTTCTTTTCAATGCCAGTAGCTCACCTTTCCTGATTTAGAGCCTGTTGTGGTGTAAGATGTGTCTTCCATGACACATTGTTGTGGAAGCTCACTAGGAGTTCAAAGTCCTTGCTACTTCACAGAATAGTCCTTTTGACAACTAATAACCAAGCTAGATTTTTGGCAGAAGAAAGAATAAAAGGTATGACATTGTATTATGCTGCATCATGTTCCTTTCTTTGGGGTTCCTACTAGTGATTTTTTGAGACCGTCGGAACAACACCAGGCTGTCAGAATGGTGGATGGGCAGAGGATGTTTGTGACTGAGCCAGAAATTTCCAGGAATTATGTTTTGCTTTTGTCAAGCATGAACATCAGTGAAAGGTATATGACTCACCGTCCCGCTGATACACTATTGCCATTTAGTTTTGTGAATTATATTCTGGGAAACTTGCACAGTTCTTTGTTCAAAATACCAACACATTCAAACTACATGGCAGTGCCAAAACGCACCAGTAGCTGATTGCCTTTTTAGTTTAAATGATGGCGTGAGTAGGCAGCGTAGGTGGTGGTTTCATGTTAAAGTGGATGAAAAGGAGCCCCCATAATATTCTGGCCAGAACTGGCTGCTTCTCTTGTCTCATCTGACCCATGTTGCTCTGGTTCAGAGAGGAAAAAAACTAAAACTAAATATTTCTCTATTGCTTTTTGTGCTGCATCAGATCCTGTTGGGTTTACTGTTTTGCTGTAGCCAGCATAATAATATAGTTGGAACTATATGATTGGAGGTAAATAAATATTAGCTGATACATCAGCTGAGCTAGAACATGAAAATATGGCTTATACTTTTGATTTTTGCTACTGATTTGTTCCATAGTCTAACAGTCTTGATAGGAAATGTTCTTGTGTTAAAGTATTGGTTGTTTGGAGTCATACAATTTCCTATCAGCAAATCATCTTCACTTCTGGATGTTTCTTACGATGCTATAAAAATGTAATTATTCTCAGTGGAAGTGTATGAGACAATATCCAGAACTGATTTGCTGTGAAAATAATTAAGTTGAGGACTAGAGTATTATCATTGTGTATTGGAACCCTGACTTTATAATGTGTATATGAAACTGATCCATCTTCTATCTCTAAATTTTGAAGATGGACTTTTGTATCTGCTTTTGAGATTTTCTAGCCTTATATATTTAATGTATTTAACATTCCATGCTTAAATCATATGGCATATACAGTGATACATAGTTTGCTGTATGGTCAGGAAGTTTGTATTTTGCCTCTATAGCATTTTTATACTGCTATAGAAATTATAGGGATTACTGGGTGGGGGTGGTGTTGAGAAGGACTACTCTTTCTGCAATAGAGTCTAAAACATTGTTTAAAAATTTAAAAACTGTGAAAGTAAATCTCTTCCTATGTTATATAAGAAATCTTAAAATACCTGGGAGGTGGGGAGGATGAATCAGGGAAAAGGTGGGATAGGGAGAACCAGTATTGTGGAAAAATGTGTTGTTTCCGATTTAATTAAGAACAGTTTAAGCACCTGCACACTACCATTTATGAAGATAATTTATCAAAGATATTAATACAAGTTTTTATTTTTGAATTTATGAAAGGACACATCTGAACCCCCAGTTCCAGCTGTCTGTTCCGCTTCAGTAATGAAAAGTATTTAACAGTTATAACTTTAGAGAGCACTTAGGCACTGAGAACAGCCTGCTCATCTAGTCATGCAATTGCCCACAATTCTTGTGCAATCTTTCCACAAGGCACTGAGCATATTTTTGGGTTAAAAAATGGGTATGGCAACACAGCAAAAGTACAATACAAACTATGTATCTGGTGAATTCAGCGTTTCGTAAGATACTAAAATATTTGAGAGGGGTACGTTTTAATTTACACTTAATGATGCAAGAGCAATGAAAAGGAGCATCCTACCCAGCAGTCGTGCCTGGATGACCTTCATGCTGATAATGTTGGGCAACCAAAGTCTGAATCCTAAGACTGAACTTAGTCCTCAGTTTATTCTAGGAAAGACAGTTTTTCACTCTTGTTTTTGGCTCCTTGCTTTGTACTAAATTTGGTTTGAGTGGACATGATTGTACATCATAAGCATATTAACTGTAGAATTAACTACTCTCTACAAGCATTTTTAAAACTGAATTGGAATTACAGAACTGACTGTATTTTTAACATTTGGTAGCAGAAAAATTGCCCAGCCATTTTTCAGAGAACTTCAAGGTCTTAAAAGTCAGTTGCATTTTAATTTTATCTCTGTAGAAAATTTTTAATGTCATGTCAAAATTTTGGAAAATTAAAAATACTCTCTGAAAAAGAGAATGTGTTCTGGAAATCATAGAATCAGAATGGTTTGGTTTATAAAAGACCTTAAAAGCCATATATTTCCAATCCCACTGCCATTGGCAGGGCTCTTTCTATTAGACCAGGTTGCTCAGAACCCTATCCAACTTGGCCTTGAACACTTCCAGGGATGGGACAGATACAGATCTTCTGGGAAGCCTGTGCCAGTGCCTCACTTCCTCCGCAGTAAACAATTTCTGCCAAATATCTGATGTAAATTGTCCCTCTTTTGTTTTGTAGCCATTCCTCCTTGTCCTGTCACAGTATGCTCTTGTAAAAAGTCCCTCCCCATCTTTCTTGTAGGACCCTTCAGGTGCTGGAAGGTGCTGGAAGGTCTCCCTGGAACCTTCTCTTCTCCAGGCTGAACAACTCCAGCTGTGTGAGACTCTCCTCAAAGGAGAGGTGCTCTAGCCCTCTGATCAACTTAGTGGCTCTGCTCTGAAGACCAGTAGTTAGTTCAGTGAGATTACAGCTGGAGAAAGTTTTTAGAGACTGGTGTGAGAACAATTATATGCTATACTGAGGCTGGAAGACCAGGGTATGCTAATTCAAATTTAAGTTTGAACAGATGCAAAACTAAGCATGTTGCATTTTCCAGGCAGTACTTTCTTTGAGAGTATTGGGTACCGTGTAGGTACCTCATTGGAGCACTAAGAATCCTGGGGTATTTCAAGAGATAAAAATTATGAAAAACCCAAACATTGGTTGAATGGTCATCTTACCCAATTGCAATAATTTTGTGTATATGTATGTATATAAGTATATGCCTGGTGCAAACCAAAAATCATCTCCAATTTGGAAGATCATAATTTTATGTAGTATTTTTTTCAGATGCAGTAAAGATGCTACATTGATTGTGGTAATGTGGAGCAGTCTGAATTATTAATTTAGTTTCATTTTACAGGTAAAATAGTTTTTAATTGATTATGCTATAAATTACAATGTATACTTGCACAGAGCTGTTATCTGTATTTGAAGATTTTAAGTGAATATCTGATTTTGATATTCATAAATCAGTATGCTCAAAACCAGTATAATCTAAAACTAAAAATACATATTATCAGAAGTTTTTAAGAGGCTCTGGTTCAGGTAATAGATTTTAAATTTCAAGAGATTTATTGTTTGCTGGGTTACTGTTGCAAATATCTTTGAAATAAGTAATTTTATTTAAAGCTTTAATTGGCAAATAACCTTTGTCAATTGGGTAAAACAAATTCACACTTAACTGCCTAGGACCATAAACAGCAAACGCTATAAGGATAGTTTCTGATAGTAACATACATTTGTTTTGCCATACTGAAATCTGAAGTTAAAACAGCTATACTCAAATCTGGAGAGCCTGTGTTCTCTGAGAATTTTTCCTGGATTCTTTATGCCTTGTAAAAATTGTTATAATTTTTAACTGAAGTGAGTCATAGTTCTTCTAAGAATCTTGTTAACTTTGAATTCTTACAAGAATTGCAGCTCTAGAAGAAGGAACTATATCAGATAGCCATATGACCATTTTTACTATGTGTACAGCTGCACATTTTATAAAATAATATTTGACAGTATTTTTCCATTATAAAGTAACTTTTTCCATTATAAAGTAATCTCGTTTGATACAAGTGGAGAGCTAAATGATGGTATTTGTTCTATAAATGAGTGTAAAGAGAGAAATGAGACACTAGCATCTCTTTGATGTTAGTATGTATACCTTTTAAACTTCTGCAAGATTGTCCTTTTGAAATACACACCTAGAAAACGGTATCATTTCAATTGTCAGATTATGTGCTTTTGTTGTAAACACAGAAAATTAAATGTTCTTCCTGGGAAAAATGAAAAAAAGTCATATTCTTTGTCAAGGGCAGTGTCTGAAGTCCTTTCTTTTCCAAGTGTCCTTGCTACAAGGCAGTGATGCATTGTTTACACTATTTGATTTTAATTTTTGTTTGTACCACATTTAGACACTCAGAAAGTGACCAGTCATTGGACATCTACAACACCTAGAGACAAGGCAGGCATCATATTTTGGCATTAATTTATCAGAATCTGTGTTGATGTGTTATATTTGCATTCTCGGGAGTATCTTAGTGACTAGATTTGGTTCCAGGAAGAGCACAGGTTGAACTAATGTAAGCAGGTATGTAGTACAGATCTAGAGACAAGTTCATAATCTCCTTTCCAATGTTATCTGTTACTGATTTCCTTCATCTTAGTTTGGGGGACATGTGGTAATGGGTTTTATAAAAAGAAGAAAAATTTCACTGGGTTTTATTGCATTACAGAATTGGTTTGGGCTTTTGACAAGATCTTTTTACATAATGTTTTAAAGCACTTAATATGAATTAGTCTCTTCTGGCATTGAGAAAATAACTGCTGAAACTCAAAGCTTACATACAGTAATGTAAGGAGCAACATGAATGAACTGTGATTGAAGGCTGAAGAACTATTAAAAACTTGTCTATGTCATGTAACATAGTATTATAATGGTTTCGTATTTTTATTGTACAATTATCGTCCATCATTATGGAACAAGTTACTTGTGTGGTTTGGTTTGGTTTGGTTTGGTTTGGTTTGGTTTGGCTTGGCTTGGCTTGGTTTGGCTTGGGTTTGTTTGTTTTTTGGGGGGGGATTTTTTGTTTGTTTTTTAATAAAATTACTTGTGTATGCCTCTTTATTCCTGTCAAGATACAGTCTTTGGAGGAATAATTCAACACTTAGTAATATCTGCTCAGTGCTTTCAGGGCTGTGATATGCTCACCCCAGCCAGCAGACAAAAACCCACCCACCCAGCCCCTTGCTTGCGCATCTCCCTTGCAAAGGCAAATGGGGACCATTCTTGTGTGGGCAAATGGAAGGAAGCTGAGAACACTCACAGATCAAGATAGTGACAATTTAATAGGCAAGGTAAAAGCTCTGTGTGCAAGCAGAGCAAAAAGAAGAGTTTATTCACTCCTTTCTATCTGCAGTTAGATGTCCAACTGCTTCCTAGGAGTAAGGGCTTCAGCAAATCTAATGATTGCTTGCACAGAGAAATATAATCACAAACATTCACCCCTTCATCCTCACCTCCTTGAGTATGACACTCGGTTGTATGGGTCACCTGTCTTGACTCTATTGACTCCCAACCTCAAGCCCAGTCTCAGCAGGTTTGAAACAAGAAAGGAAGCATTCCGAGGTATGAAGTAACAGCCAAAACACAGGTGTGCTGTCATCACTGTTTTGGCCACAAATACAAAGCACAGACATCTTTATACTATGTATGAGGAAATTTTTTTATTTCTGCATTTGGTTAGTTTTTTGACACACCTTCCAGCTTTTCTCTGCATTTTCTTCCCAGTCTATCCAGTTCTAGAGTCTGTTTCATACACCATGTATCCACTAAATAATCAGTTAAATAACTAATGTTGACATTGATGGACTTCAGAACTAAGGCTGCACTCAGGCTTAAGCAGGACAGAGCTCGCACCACTGAGTTTTTCTTTCAGGTTATCTCTCTCAGTTAAATTTTATTACTTTTGAAGGTTTGTCTGAGTACTAAAACTTCTTTTTAGCAACAGAATATTAGGTGCTAGAAGATTTGAATTTGTCAAATGCACACTAAGAATTTGTGCTGGTTGTACCCTTCACAAAGGCTTTATGTTACATCTTCTGCTTAAAGGCTTTAGCTTGTGTCCTTTCAGATCCGAATTTAAGTGCTACCCTTGCATAGAGTGCACTGTGAAAAATCATAAAATGAAAAGTTTGTAGCTGAACAAGTTTTATTCTTTATAAGATTGGCAGGCTTTTGAACAGTGTAAAAGTGAGCTTTGTTGCTCCAAACATGCCCTGCTTTTGCCTGAAGAACTGACATAAATAATACATCTAAAAATGCTCACAGTTTGTCAGCTACAAACTTACATTAAGGAGGCAACCAACCCAGCACAATCAAATTAAATGGCATTGGTTTTCTTTGTGTGCTTCACTGTATTGGGTCCTTTGTCTTTGCCTGTTATGTTTCCTCATTAGGAAATACTTTCTCTGTCCTACTAAACTAGGACATAGCACACTGCCCACATTAAGGAGATGAAAATTATTAGCTAATATCAGGAAGTTTCTAAGACCTTACTAGTGAGTCCCAGGAACTTGAGGGAGGCTGTTGGGTGAGGTCTGTCCTCTACCTCAGTCTGCTAGCATTATTTTTATAATAATTCAGTTTTTCCCCTCACTGTTATACTAAATGCAAAGTATGAAGTAGTGTCTTTGCTTAATGTCAGTATAGATAATTAAAAATGAAACAATCTTTACTTAATGGTTGTGGGCATCTCTTGGATTTTTCAGAAAGGGGATAGATATTCTAACGTCAAACTATAGTGCTGTACTTTGCCACAAAATAAATTGCAGTTTATTTTACACCATGTAGTACAATAAGTCTGAAATAACCTTTCCTAGTGTTCTTTTTTTTTTCTTGTCTATATTTTGAACAGTTCTTCACATGAAAACATTGTAAGCTGTGTGTTCTAGTTTCTTTGTATTTCTACAGATTTCCAAACTCTTTTATATCTTCTTGGTGTCAATCTTGCAAGTATTTTTAAGATGTCAGCAGTGAAATTTTTGAGATGCCTTGTATTTTGATGATTAATTATTTTTCATGTTGGCTATCATAGCCAGATCCAAGTATTCATTATGTCATATATCTAAGTTGGGTCAAACATGTGAGGTACTAGGGCAGTGCTAAATCCATGTGTTTTGAGAATTTTAATGAATGTAGATAGGAATTTGTTGCAGTTAAGCTTTTTAGATAAGGTTTACCGGTGTTAAGCTAAATATAAAAGTTCAGATTCATTTTAGACATGAGAAGGTGACCATGCTTATAATGACGGTTATGAAAGTGATTATGCTTATGGGTTTTTTTCTGGTCTACTTTTTGAAAAATTTTAACCCTCAAATAAGAATTTGCCTTCATCTAAAGTAAATCATATTGTATGGTAACGTTGAAAGGTAAGTCACAGCTACTTAGATTCAATTTTCTGTTGGTGTGTTGCAACAACATTTGTAGTTGTATCCTATTTTTTTAATCCAGGCAGAGAAATGTGAAATAGTAGATATCCAGTTTGGTTTTTCTGTTTCAGCATCCTGCAATTCCAAAGAAAACTTTACACACTGAGATTTTTAATTGTTTTCTGGGAGGGTGGATTTTCATAATCAGTTTCTGAAAGACTTTGTGGAATACTTCATTAGAAGAAAAATGTGCACTATTAAACTGTAGCAAAGGAAAAAGATTGAAATTTTCAGAGGTCATTATTCAGACCCCTCAAGGCTTTTGTGGGAAGGCTTGTGAGAACGGATGGCACCCTAAAATTTAAAATGGCCTCACTGTCTTCATAAATAACATCTGGGGAAAATGAAGTAGGGTGCAATATCTTGCTTATACAACAGAGAAAAATTATGCTTTGCATAAAATAGAATGACAATGGTTCAATAGCTGTTCAGGGAATTTAGTTTGCTCTTCATGAGATTAAGTGTTTATAGACATGTATACAAAATTACTAATAATTACAGAAAGATGCATGCATACAAAATTGTTCACTTGTACTATGAAATAAAAAGTTAGCAATAATTCCAAGTCTGTTTATCAGGCAGAAAAGATAAGAGCAGCTTAATTTAAGTATCTGGAAAGTGAATTTATTCAGGTACCAGAATACTGACAGCTGACCCCTTTGAATCCATCAATGTTTTACACTTTCAGATTGTGATATCTAACAGTTACATTTGAGGGAAATAAGCTTTTGCACAATTTGGATCACTTTGAATAGGACCAAATAAAATACCAAGGACAGAGTGTACTGCTTATTGCTGACTGCTGCCAATATGGGACCACAGTTTACAATAATATTTCTGATAAACTTTCTGACAAAGTATCATAAAGATTAAGAGTTGAGGAGACAAGGATTAATCAAACTGAACATCTAGATATTATTTGTCAGAGAAAACCAATATACATAGGATTTGGGCTGCACTTTATTGCTGCAGGTCCATTTGGATTATTTTCTTCCATAGCTCAGGATAAAATTTGAGTGTCAGTCTCTAAGGTTTGCATGAAAACAAAAAACAAAAGGGACGTTTTCTTTTTCTATTGCTGAATAAGAGCATCTGAAACACTTTTGTATATCGGTTGTTTATTGTTTTAATTTAGAATTGCAATGTGTGCTACAGATGGATTACAAACTGCAAGGTTTACTGAGTTAGATAATTATGTTATGAAAATGGAGATAAAGGTCTTGTTGTTGATGGCTCTTAGAGTCTTAACCTTAATTTTTTTTTTACTTTTAAAAATGTTGTTTACAACTTTTAAGAAAATCTCCAGAAAGGCAATACAGCTTCTGTAGGAAATCAAAGAGATTTGTACTTCTTGTAAGTTTGTAGTAATGGAAAATCTAATGTAATTTTCCTGATTTTTTTTTTTTTAAGTAGAAACAGATAGTTGTACGTTTTGGTGATTTCTTTGTTTGAATTTTAAGGGAAAACTGTATATGAATTTTTTAAGTCATATTGAACTGCATAAGAAGTGAATTAAAATATTTGATTCTGATGAATCTAGGATTATTCCATAGTCGTCTTAGTAGATATAAAAAAAGCAATAGTGATGCAATCTGATTACCTTTACCTAAGTTTCTCGTATATATTCTTTTTTGAAACACTTTGCTTGCCTTAATTTTCCTTCAGAAGAGTTGAATAATGTGCTCTAAACACTGTTTAGTGATGGAGTCTATTTAAGTAATCAATATTTACATTGATTTTTAAAAACTTAGCCAACACACTTTAAATAGGTGGCCTGATTGTTTTAAGGAAGATGATCACCCGGTTGCTCCATCCAGATAAGGAAACACTTTGAAAACTGGGACAGTCCTTTAATTGTCTAAATATAGCTTTAGGTTCCTAATTTTAGGGCAACTTATTTTAAAGCAATTCATCTCACTAAGTGAGTCTTTTTTTTAATGTGATACCTCACAAACTATACCTCGTTTGTGGAAGCAGAAAATACTTGCAGATTCATAACTCTTGATTTTGGGGTGAATATTTGTGCTCAATCTAGGTCACCCACCCCAGAAAGAAGGATGTCACTTTCCACAGGTGTCCAAAAGAAGGGTCAGAGTTAGTTGTACCATAATGCACACCCTGGTTAATAAAAATAAAAGCAGAGTTAATTTATCTGGGTTAAATACCTCCTTTGGTCACAGTTGTTATGAATTCTAACTAAATTACCTTCTATCTGTTTATTTAAGGCAAGAATTTTGTGACTTGTACCTCAGTCTTTTGGGACTTCTTCCAACCTGTGTTGGAAACATGTTACTATTGTATTCATAAAATTTGAGTGATCATGTAACACCACAGCTGATGACTGAAAGGATGGTCATGGCTACATAATAATAATGAGGAATTTGTTTCAAAATAATTTGAAGACATTTTTGAAAAAGCTTGATCTGGGAGTTCTGTTCAGCAAACTCTGAACTCTTTCTGTCTCAAATGGTAAAAAGCTTTCTGTATCTGTAATCTAGCAGCGAAAAACTGTGTAACTCTCATCATGTTGATCTTTTTCTAATTGCTGGCAGAAAAATCTTTGTAGTTACTGTAGACTTTATGAAGAGAAAGAACCCTTTCTGAAAGAACTCTTACTGTACACTTTGTGGAGAGAAAGAACCAGGCAAATGCCAGGAGCAGTAAGACTGGTAGGAAACTAAAAATCCATACATTTATCTTGCTATTTTGGAAAGCAGTGTTCCACAAATGGAGTGACATTGAGTTATAAACAGTTTATAAATGCTGTTCAGAACAGGAAAGAACCTCCACATCTGACCAACACTGTTCCATGTTGCCTACTCCACTTTCTGCTGTATAGTGCTGGGGAAGAGACCTTTGTGAATGGTAAGAGTCTGTATTCTTCACTAAGTGTCTGTTGTATGCTGTTACCTCAGATTGTGTCATGCATCACTCTAATTTGCCTTAAATTTATACTGAATGACCAGAAGCACTTCAAATGCATTCTTTCCTGTACTATACTTATGCAAAGATACCAAAATGTAGCAGCACTGTTCAAGATATGCTTTTACAGATGTTTTGTTATGAGCATTTTCCCTAAAAGTAATAGTGTGTACTTTCTCGCAAATCCTAGAGAAAGAATTAAAAAATAAGCACTTGTCTGTTATTTCAGTGCTGCAAATCTTTTTGCTAAAATTAAAAAAAAAAAAAAAAACAAAATCTGTTTTTGCAGGTAAAAAATTAAAACTAAAGCCAAAATATTTTTTGATTCTTCTTCTCGATATTATGTAAATTGACAGAACTATATCATTTTACCAGGAACCAGAACAACTATAGGTTTGTACTAGAGAGGAGTTGCACTCACTGTACTAGAGAGAGGGACTTCAGGTGTAGATAGCAACTGTTTTCTCTATATAATATACTAACAAACTAACAAAAGCAATAATTTGTTTACTTCTTTAGGGCTCTTATTTGACCTTCCAGTTCCAATATGTCGTAAAACATGCAACAACTTCTGTAAAAAAAGGTTTGTCAAAAAAAAGGTTTTCTCTGCATGGAACTCACACCAGAAGGGCTGACAGATCATTTTATCTATATTGAGGCATTTCTATCAAGGCTCTGTGAGATTCATGGAAGTTTACGTGGGCCTCTGGGAATGAATTTTCCTTCTCTTTGTTTGGAATAGTGGTTACAATAAACATGAATAATTTTTATTGTAATGAATAATATTTGCTTTATTCTTAGATCTAGTGACCCTAATAGCTGTGCCTCAATGTGGATTTCTGGTGGAAAGCTTCATTTGCTACTTAACTATAAAGCAGACTTCATCTTCTTACATGCCTGTGTAAACTATGTATATGTTTTATGAAATACAAAATAAAAATAAAGATAAGCTCGTAACATAGCACTAATTTCTTATACTAGTTAAGGGTGATTATAAATATTAAGGTGTTTGTATGACTGTGGTACAAGAATTTTGAGTAATATTTATTCCAGTGGCCCATCTTATAATTGGATTATTTTAATAGGAATAAAACCTTATCATAAGTCTATAAAGTAGTTTCAGGGATCTTCAAGATATTTTCATATAAGCTGTGTTTGCAGTTGTTCCTTAAATATGATCCTTCTTAGAGAAATTTCCAAAATACGTAGGGCTCCCAGTTTAGATGTGTATTTCAAAAGCCTGAAGGCTGGTGCTTCATAGAAGTAACCACAGAGCTTACCCAAATTGCATAACAAAAAATGCTTAAATAATTTCAAATCTGTCATAAAAAGAAACTGAAGTATATTATATAAGATGCTTGGAAAGGGGATAAGTGCATAATATTTATGTACAGTGTCTAGCACAAGATACATTCAGTTTTGTGTGGCCTGTTTCAGCTTGATTAAAATAATATGAATCAGCAATAAATTAAAATAGTCATTATTCTTTTTTCTTTGAGGTATGTACACAAAGAAAAAATTTCTTCCCCTTTGTTTTTTTCTGAAGTTTTTTCCCACTTCTTCAACAGAATAAGCCTTTGTCTCCTGACAAAGTAAAAATGTTTCATTGAGACAAATTGGTTAATTTGCTGTGTCTCAGACATTTTATAATTCTTTTCTTTCTTAAGGTACTCTAATGTATGTGTCCTCTCAGCAGTTGCCTTGGAAGCCTTGGTCTACAGTGCACTTTATCACTCAAGATTGTAGCAGGCTTTGGGTTGGAAGGGACCAGAAAGATCACTTCCAACCCTTTTCCATGGACAGGGATGCCACTCACTAGACTGGATCCCTCAGAACTCTACCCAACCTGTACTTGTCAATTGAACAACTCCAATGCCTAAGGCAACTTCTAAATGGAGCTGAATAAAAAAACAACCAAATGAGCAAAAAAAAAAAACAAAACCAACAAAAACCCAAACAACCTCTTGTCCCCTCAAAAAAAACCCCAAAACCTGAAACAAAAATACAAGCGAAATAACCCAACACACACATAAACAAATACCACTGTTAGCTTCTTAGCTCTAGAAAGAAATTCCTCTGTAAAAATAATGAACAATATATCTTACAGTTGTTTCCCCTAGACCAATTTATCAATCCCAAATGCAGCAGAGAGAGACTGAATGAGCCAGCAGTGCCCAAGAAGACTATCCTGGGTGCATTAGGAAAAACATTGCCAGCAGGTCATGGAAGGTTATCCTGCCCCTTTACTCAGCCCTGATGAGGCCTCATCTGAGGTGCTGTGTCCAGTTCTGGGCTCCTCAGGAAAAGAGATACATGGAGCTCCTGGAGTAGGTCCAGTAGAGGGTTACAAAGATGATTAAAGAGCTGGAGCATCTCTGTTACGAGGAAGGGTTCGGAAACTGATCCTGTTCAGCCTCAAAGAGATGACTGAGAGTGAGTCTTATCAATGTACACAGGTGTCTGACAGGAGGGTCCAGGCTCTTCTCAGAGGTGCCGAGTAATGGGAGAAGAACTGTGGGCAGGAACTGATGCACAAGAAGTTCCACCTGAATATGAGGAAGAACTTCTTCACTGTGCAGGGGGGCAAGTACTGGAACAGGTTGCCTGGGGAGGTTGTGGGTCTCTCTCACTGGAGACACTCAAGGACTGTCTAGAAACAATCCTACTCCCTGCTGGAGTAGGGAGATTGGTTGAAATGAACCACTGTGGTCCCTCCCAATCTGAGTCATCCTGTGGTTCTGTGATTCTGAATGGAGGACATGGCAAAAGGTAGCTCCACAGAGCTGCTTAGGCAGCCTGGCTCTGCTTTGAAGTTTTTGGCTTGCCTTTGAGCTTTTCTGAAATGTTGTATGGGGAGAAATTTAGAGTTCAGGGAATTTAGACTCAATTATTGACTTGTAAAGATGTTTGAGCCATGGGCATTGATCTCTCTACCCTATTATGATTTCTATATTTCAAGCTCAGTTTTGCCAAACACCTGAAAATATGTAGTTTTGTATTCATTGTACCAGTCAACTGAAACAGGATGTTCAAAGACATACAAACCCTGGCATACCTTATGACCTGATTTGGAAGAACTTCTGCTAGTATAGCTAGCAACATTTTTTGGTAGGGTTTTTCTGCATTTTAACATTGGATTCTTTTTTTTTTTTTCCTGAGTTTACTTTTGAAATGTCATTAAAAGCCACTAATTTATTCTACAGAAATATGTCTAGATAAATTCTGTTTGAAGCAACAGAACTCTTAAAGATTTTCTCAGAGCAACACTCTTTTCAGTCCCTGTACCCAATATACATGTCAATTCTAAGAAATTTTCAGGAAGCAATGTACCTGATGTAATAATGCTTGTGCCAGTTTTGTTTGCAATTGACCAAAGTTTCTAAAGCTGTTGTGGGACAATGTAAAGCTACTGATATTTTTGTCCAGTATCAACCAAGAAGCATTTATTTATTTTTGTTCTCTTTTTGTATAAAACAGAATCAGTATTCATTCTTTCTCACTTTTTCAGACCTAAGGTGTATGATTCCAATTCTGCATTATAATTGAAGACTTAAAGTCTGGTTTAGAGCTGCAAATCATTCTAGAGGCAGTTTTCTTTACTAGATAATAATGTGAAATATATAACCGATTTTCCCTCAGTCATCATTCCTTTCAACTGTGGGCATTTTTGAGCTTATAAAGCATTCTGAATAGGTCTTTTTAAAATGAATGGTTTAGCAGGTTCTTTTTTTTTCATAATGGGGCATCTTTATCAGATTACATATGTGCCTTATTTGGTTTTGCGACTGTTTTGATCATACTTCCAGGTTTTACTCTGAACTTCCTTTTACTGATAGCATTCATACAAAATCTTGTGTATGACCACTTGGTCTAGATCGTTCACATGATTAGAGGTAAATCATACATTAGATATCGTGTTGCGTTAGATATCCAGTGGTGCGTGTATTCTTTCTGAATGTGAAACTGAATCAACTACTTTCCTATAGTCCAGTAGCAGTGACTTCTCACAAGCTCCAATATCCATATTTTATATCTTCATGTCCTTTCTCAACCACTGCTGTATTAGACTCCTTGTTACTTAACATGATTTGTAGGCTTCTCAAGCAAAAGTTGATTCACTGTTCCTCTCTTTTCTTTTGTTAATATCCTTCAGATGGCCCACTATAGCAGGAGTTACTGTCAAAGCTGTATTAGCAGTTCCCAATCAATGTGGAAGATGAAAGGCCTTTCATCCATTCCTTAGACCTTTCCTTCATTTCTTAGGAGTAATAGTTTTGCTTTCAAGCTTTTTCTGTTATTATTTGACAATCTTTCACTGTCCTTGATGTTTACATGTCCTTTCTCAATTTTGTTTGTACTATAATCCTGTAAGAAACCCATTCTGGTTTATAACTGCAAGGTTTTCATACACTAAAGCCCTGACTCTAGTAATACATATAGGCACCACTTGATTGTAAACCAAAAAAATAATGACTTTTTAAATCATTGTGCATTGGGTCTTGCATAAGAAAGTTGCTCTGGTTTTAGCATTGCAGTACTGAATGCCATGTGCCTACATAGGTCTTTCAAAAGGGGCACAAACTGTAGAAAAGACGTTTATTCCACTAAGAAAATTACTCCTAACTAGATCTTGTTTGCACATTAGAATAATTTTGATCTTTCTAGATGCAATTGATTCTGAGATACCTCTGTCTGTGCATCTTACCATGATCACAAACCTGTCTCAGAACCAGCTGTTACCTGTGAGTCCTCAGCAGTTTTGCCTCTAGCTCTCTTAGTTACTTAATTGCCATATGAAAGACATTTATCTTGCAGACAGCTCCTCTGGACACAAGGTATATTTTCTTTCCAAACAATTCTCATTAAAACCAGTTAGCAAAAGCTTTCTGTTCCCTGTATTTTGTTTTTGTGCTAGATTTTAATTATGTTTTTGACATTACGTGGGATCATAGAGTCATTTAGGTTGGAAAAGATCTTTAAGATCACCAAGTTCAAGCACCAACTCAGCACTGCCAAGCCCATGTGGCAGTGTTGGAGGGGACTTTCACAATGTATTAGTTTCCTGATTTCTGCTGAAGTCATCGGTCATGTAATTGCTGAGATTACTTTCCTCGCTTTCTCTGCCAAATTATTTTCCACTTTTTTTTCCAAAGAAGTAGTATTATGAGGCTTCCTTCATTCTAAGATTACTTAGCTGTAATAAATTCTGTTACCCTTTGCCATTCTGTTCTGGTGTGGGTTTTCTGTGCTGTAAGTGTAGAGAGTTTTACTGATAGTTGTAATACTCTAGTATTTAACGTTGCCTTAAGAACTTTTTCTACAGCACGGAGCTGGAAGTAATGGTCCCAAGCTGTTCCTGTCTGTGGGTGTTAGTGCAGCCAGACTTATGCTTCTGGCTTATCAGTACATCCTAGTAGCCTCTGTAGTAAATTTCAGCACACACCAAAGTTTTCTGTGGCCCTGTCAAGTGGAGAAAATCAAACTGTAGCAGTTAAGTTCTAAGGTAAGAAAAACACAGTTACTGACATTCATGGTTGTACAAGAGCTTGCAATTGGACACAGTGCAGTGCGTTTTTGGCACAGCAGCTCAGAATTTACAAGCACTCTTGCCACATGGAAAGTGCAATGCAAGGCTAAGGTAGAATGGCAGGACAAGTGTTTGTCCAGAACTGATAAATCCTGGCTAAATCCTTCTGCTCTGCATTTTTAATGTAACCCACACTGTTGTTAGGACTTACTGTTAAGGACTTACTCACTATTTGCAGAGTTCAGTAACTCCCACAGAGAGAGATACTCTTTGGAAGTAACGAGAGACACAGCAATACAAACCCTAAGTATAAGCCATAAATGTAATCTTCTCTGAAACATCTAGAGATTCCCATATTTACATAAACACAGTATTAACAGTTGTCATTAACTTTTGATAGCAGTGTCATGCAATAGTGGTCTTTCATGGCCTGTGAGTGTCAAAAGTGGCCTCTGTAATGCATAGTGCGTTGGATTGACCCTGGCTGGATTCCAGGCACCCACCAAAGTTTCTCTGTCGCTTCCCACCACAGCTGTACAGGGGAGGCAAGGATTAGGAGTTTTAAGTTTAAGTAAGGAGGATGAGAGAAGAGTTTTGACACTCAGCAGTTTCTTGATATGCTCCTGTCTTAGTTTTTCATGGTGGATCTGGTTATTGGAGTATATTGGATTCTGTGAGCTGTGAAAGAGAAAACCGGAAACAGAAACAAATAAGATGGATAGAAGAGGCAGATCATAAGACCTATGAGGATTGTTCTGTTCTACCTCATGTCATTGCTGGGGTCAGGGGAAGGGAGTCTCTTCCAAAGAGAAAGGCTTCCTTCCAGTTGAGTAAGCATGGTGCAGATTCTGAGCTGGAGGGAGCAGTTGGATAACATTGGTTCCAAACTGGAGGGGGCATTCAGGTTCTGGGCCAGAGGGAGCAGTGGGGTATTCAGGAGTTTCCACAGTGAGCAATAACCATGTTTTTTCCTATACTCTCTGCCTTTATTATTGTTGCTGTTACTGTTCATATTCTCATTGCCATAAGATTCCAGTAAATTGTTCTTATCTCAATCTGTGATCTTCACTTTTGTGCCTCCAGTTCTCCTCTCCAGCCCTCCACAGAGGGAAGTGGGAGCGAGTTGACTGGACATGGTTTGGAGAGTCTCAGTGGGAGCACTAAATTGAAGAGTACCGTTCCTAAATCATGTCAGCCAAAAACCCAGGGTGCCATTAATACCCGACCTGCAGATTACTTGGAAAGGTTCGTCATCTTACAGGAGAAAAGCCAGAGCATGGCAGTGCACATAAGTTGTTACATTCATATGGGATGAGCACCATTTGGGAAGTCCAACTATGTCTTCCTGCAAATACATCATTGCAAGGAAATTTGGAGCACGTGTGCTGACAGAAGCAAGCAGTTCCCAAAGATGATAGGAGTTCCTAGACTTTCTACTCTAAGGTTTATATTGTGCTTTGTAGTAATAAAGTTGTGGCTTCTTTTGAGCTCATTCTTGCTGGAACATGGTCTTCACAAATTACTTTTCAAAGGCAGAACAACCCACAGTTTATTTTTAGAGATTTTTCATTTTTTTTGCATTTCTTGACAAAGTATGGATATTTTCACACCTGGAAGATGTGATGACATCCAGAGGAGCATGGACAAACTCAAAAAGTGGGTGTACAGGAATCTCGTGAAGGTTTAATAAGACAAGTGAAATGTGCACTGGTTGGAGCAAACTGTGATATCAATACAAGTTGAGGCATGAAGGAATCAAGAGCAGCCCTGCCCAGAAGGACTTGGGGGTGCTGGTGGCTGAGAGGCTGGACATGACCCAGCCATGGGCACCCCCAGCCCAGAGAGCCACACGTGTGCTGGGCTGCATCCAGAGCAGGGTGGGCAGCAGGGCCAGGGAGGGGATTCTGCCCCTCTGCTCTGCTCTGCTGAGACCCACCTGCAGGGCTTCAGCAGCTCTGGGGCCCCAGCATAGAACGAACATGGACCTGCTGGAGCAGCTTCCAACAAGGGCCAGAAAAATAATTAGAGGAATGGAGCACCTCTCCTATGAGGAAAGACTGAGTATTTGCTTTGTTCAAAGTTTGTTTTTGTTTGTTGAGTATTTGGTTGGAAAAGAGAAGGCTTAAGGGTGATGTAATTGTGGCCATTCAGTACCTGAATTGTGGCCATTCAGGAGCCTACAAGAAGATGGAGAGAAACTACTTACAAGTGCATGTAGTGATAGAACAAGAAGACATGACTTCAGTCTGCAAGAGGGTAAGTTTAGATTTGGTATTAGGTAACATTTTTTATTGTGAGGGTGGTGAGGCACTGCAAGAGTTTGACCAGAGAAGTTATGGATGCACCATTATTGGAAATGTTCCAGGCCAGGTTGGATGGAACTCTGACAAGCCTGGTCTAGAGAAAGATGTCCTGCACATGGGAGGAGGGTCGGAACTAGATGATCTTTAAGGTCTCATTCAAGCCACAGCATCCTATGTTTCTACATTTTTGTAATGCAGATTACATATAAACTGTAAAAATTAATTTTAAAAGAAGAAATCTGATCATAATACAGTTTTACTCAGCCTTTTTGGTTTTGTTACTTCCTTCTTTTACTGTGTTGTGATTTTTCATCTTTCCCACAGAGGACTTTTTCTGACATTTCTGTTTCATGTTTCATCATCTTTTTAGAAGTAACCTGTATTAAATTTAAGAATATCACCTGTGTGTATTGTCTTCTTAACCATTACTGAAAATGATCTTCTGGACATCTGGTTTATCAAAAATAGTTATGAGCTGAATGTGAAAATACGTTCTTTTTTTCTTCTTGCAGCCTGCAAATGATAATCTGCATACAAATGATGAGCATGAACTCAGAGGAGATAAAGAAAGCTATCTCTGTGCTGTATGCCTGGATGTTTATTTCAACCCTTACATGTGCTATCCATGCCACCATATCTTTTGTGAACCTTGCTTAAGGATGCTTGCCAAAGACAATCCAGCCAGCACTCCATGTCCACTCTGTCGCACTACAATTGCCAGAGTCTTTTTCCAAACAGGTATAGAAATGAAAGTTTTTACACATAAAAAATATTTGTACTTTTCCTTCCTGTATGCATTCAGAGCAAATTTTGGTAATGTTAATCCACTGTGAAATTTTCTTTCCATTTAACTCCTCCTAAGAACATTCCATGCAGGTTCTCTTCAATGTCAAGAAGCTATTCAGGACATGTACTTTTATACTTTTTATTTTAGAAATGAGATTCTGATAGTTTTCTGGTAGAATTCTGGTAGATTTCTTTTGTTTCTTCTTCCTGAATAATAACAAGCTCCAAACATAATAAACATTTCTCACAATATCCTACTGGAAAAGTGTTTTTAAAATTGCTCACTTCATGGCACACACAAAAAAATGCTCTTTTCATTTATGACATTAAATTTGGACACAAGTGAAAATAAAGGCTGGCAGAACCCTTGATAATCTTCTTAAATTCTCCTGTCCTGGCCTCTTATACCCTCATCTCTAGTGATCCTTATTCTTAACAGTAGGAAAATATGGTGGATAGAGGGTGTTTGGTGTCAGATTAGATATAGAAATAGAAGAGGGTAAGTAGTCCTGCAGATAGAATATCTGGAGCAGTGTGAGTCAGTCTTTTATGTCCAAAGCTTATATGGTAGATTCAAGTACCATTGATAAAATTGCACTATGGTATCTCGAGTTAGGTCATTTACAGCACTTAAAACTGTGCATAGACTGTTCACAAAGTAATGGAAATGACTCAGCCATGCAGGAGTGTTTGTTTCATTTTAGATGCTACAGAGATCTTGCAGAGGTCCTCTTTAAGCTGTTGTGAGTGCTGTGATGATGACAGGTTAGGGATGCAGACTGAAGTATGGTTTCACATTGATCGGCAGAGCTGCCCACCTTCTGTTTCTGGCTGTCCACAGACTCTTTTGTACAGGCCTAACTTTGTGTGATTTGATGGCAGATCAGTTTGAGGAACTGACTGGGATAAAGAAGAACTCATTTGGGTGGGAAGGAGGCATTTTTCAGATGAACCTATTGCCCCAAGATGATTCACTGAGCAGCTGCTGGTTGCCAGGGATAGAGACTGGCTATCCCTGCACTGATGCACTGCAGCAGAGGAAATGGGTGGAAAGTACTGAGCACTCTCAACCCCCTGCCTGTCTGCTGTATAGAGATTTCAAGCAGTTCTCATTTCATTTCCCTAATGTTTGATGATCCCCTCAATTTGATGTACAGATGAAGTGTGTTTCACTGATAGAGAGTTAAGTTTTTCTAGAGCTATTTAAATTTTAAAAAACCAATTTAGCAAATTTGCTGCAGAAAATTACTACTGGGAGAACACAAAAGGAGAATAAAGATGCTTCCTAAAATGTATTTGCAAAACTTTTCAACAAGTTGCAGTTGTCTAAGTGAAATATTACTAGGATTATTTGTAGCCTTTAAGTACCTAACATACAATGTGTAAAAATACCTGGTGGGAGAGAGTGAAGAAGAAGGAGCCAGATTCTTCTGGTGCTCACTGCCAGCACAAGAGGCATTCGGCAGGAATTGAAACAAATGAGATCCCATCTGAACACAAGAAAGCGCTTTTTTCATGAGGGTGTCAAACACGCTGGTCAGAGAGGCTGTGGAACACCCATCAAAACCCAACTGGACATGGTCTTGGGCACTTGTGCAGCTGACCCTGCTTGAGCAGGTCAAACTAGCTGTTCTCAAGACATTCCATTCAACCTTAAATATTACTTAAATACCCACTCTTAAAATATTAAGTAGGTATGTAGCGTTTTTGAGGAAAAGGATTTATGTGCCTAAAGAGAAAATATGGTTTCAATGATTTGTAAATAGTCTGCTACAAATAGTGAACCATGACAGTGTATAATACGTTTTGTATTGACTACCTGAATGAGAGAAATCTGCAGCTATTTTTATCTTGCCGTTCGGTATATAGTAATATGTGCTTGACTTAGCAATATATTTAAAAATAGGTACAGTAATTTAGCTTTGTTTTATTATATATATTAAGAAAAATATTTTAAAATTTTCCAGTGCATAACATACTGAACAACTTTTAAATTAATTAAGGGGTATTGATGATGATATTGTATCCTTAAATTAATAAAATTAGCACATTAAGAAGATAAATGGCACCAGAGCAATGTAAAGCGTAGTAATTTTTTTTCCACTCAGAAGTTTTTAAGCCTTTATAATCATATGCTAAAGTCACTGCTGCTATAGGTTTGTGCAGGCAGCAAAGCAAAGTTGCTTGTAGTCTTTACATACTTCTCTAATGATGCAGCTGGGATGTCTTATTTCCCACATTAATTAATTCTGGATGCTTTCTGAAGCTTCCCTTTTGTATAAGTGCATTTATTTTACAAAGATGTGTCAAAAAGAAAAACATTTAAGGATATAACCAGAAGTTGACTTTCTAGCTTATACGGTTTTGCAGACTGAACATAATTGTAACAGAAGGATGTGTGTAACGTATCAAAAGAAAAGGTCTAACAGGTCAATAATCTATAATCTATCAATTATGGAGAAAATCAGTGTTTAACTGAGAGCTACAAAGCCATATTTGACTCACACGGGTAATTCCTCTGGCCAGTTGCCTTGGTCAAATGAGCTTTTTTTACAAGATTCCTTGAGTTTCAGTCGAGACAGGTTGCTCTGATGGTGCTTACTACGCGTTCACATATGCCCTTAAAGGCTTTCTTAGAAGCCCTTCTCCCATAAGGATAAATTCACATCTGATCAGATGACAGACAGTGTGGCCAGGACATACCTAAGGAAACAACTCTTCCACCAAGTAACTTTATGAGTTACCAAGTATCTTTTAAATGCTTCACTTATGGGGACAGAGTGATCTTCTGCACTTCTATTCTTATAAATTTAACTTTTGTTGTTTGCAAGAAGGGCCAGATCTGACACGCATGTGCAATAAATCCATGACTTTGGAGAAATGCAGATTGAGGGCAGTGGTTGTGCAAGGGAGGTCCAGGCACGAGGCAGGGAAAGAGGAACAGGTGACCTGGCCAGCCTGAGGGGATCTTACATTGAAAGCCTAGCCAAGCAGCCTTCTACAAGCCAGTAAGACTTGTCACCACTGCCTTTCCTGAAAAACACTTATTAGATGCCTCACCAGAGGTTTCAGTATTTAAATTTTAATAAAATTGAAAGAACTATGTTGATTTCTGTGGTCTGTAGCAGGAAAATAAAATGTTCTCTGTCTGTGCTGTGAGAGGCAAACAGTCTCATCAGAAGCCTGAATCTGAATAGTACTTAATCCAAATATGTTCAGTAGCATATAAAGCTCTTTCGTAATAATTTAAAAGACACTAGTGAAAAAGACACAGTTTGTTCATTTTACATTTTGGAGAGAGAAAGGCCCTTTTTCCTTCAGTGGGAGCAGTTTATATGTGCAGTAGCTCTATTTTCACATAATGAGATAGAGGATTTGAAGATTCTGTGCTCTTCATGTATTGTGCAGCTTCATTCCACCTGCATTGTGACATGGTGGAATAAAGGATAATTTTTAGAATCAGACTAACATGGGGTTTTTACTTCAAATCTTTTGATGTCTTCATCTTACACAGAAAAAGCTACTGGAAGCAAAGGAATTTTTTCTTCTTTTTGGAGCCTGCTCACAAAAGCTTCGTTTTCTTAAGTTTGCCAGAGAAAAAGATTGTATCCTTTCATAAAATATTTATTATTAGAAAAGTATGTTCCATTACATTGGACCACATGAAGTAATAAAACACAAGCCTTCTCAAAAAAACTGTGAATGTCTTTCCTTACTTTGAAGGTACAGAAAGAATTATGGTACCAGCTACAATTAATATTTATCTGGAGCCATCTTGTTTGGAGACACAAATTGTGCAGGGGTTTGATGAGCAGGGGTTGACATTTTTCCTGTTAACTGTTAGTTTAGCAACGCTGTTTGTTATCAGTAGATCAGCTCTGTGCTAGGAAGATATTGTTGTTTTTAGTTTTCTATTGCATTGCTATGAATAGATTTGTTTGGCAGTTTTGAGTTGAAATCATGTAGGTATTTCTCCAAATTATATTCTGAGAAGGTGTTGATTTCTTGAGATTAGTGCATAATGCCAACTCCTCCAATGTGTCATGAATCATCCTACAAATGTTTTCTTAAAAACATATAAAATAATAAATTAATTAATTAACAGGATTAACTTCCTGTTAATCCGCAGTACTTTTTAAAATCTCAAAAACATTTCAGGCTCTTTCCCTTCCTTTGCATTACTGACTATTACTGAACGGTGATGTTAAATAAAAAGCTGAGAATTAATACCATATATTTTTACCATAATTTTTAGGGATATAATTTTTATTCAGAGAGGTCATCATAGTTTTTTCAGTTAAATTGCTTGATTTCTTAAATACAAAATTTTGCCAGATATTATCATCTTGACATCATCTTTTCTGTTTTTTTTCCAAAGAAGCAGAATGTTTATGACTTGTTCTTACTATATATGGAAATGGTTGGGTAAATGTGATTTCAAAAAAGGTTTTATAATCAGAAGAAGAATTACACAGTAGATATGGCATTTTTATTTTGTATAAATTTATGCAAATTATTATGCTAATTATTATTATGCTTTATTTAGAGCACTGATTCTTTCCCCTTAATTATTGTAGATCTGAATAACTCTACCAGATCTTTTTTCCCTATGGAATATTTGCATCTAAAGGAGAATTTTCAAAAATCCAATTCTGCTAAATGGCCTCTACCAAGCTGCAAGAAAGCATTCAGAGTTTTTGAAGGTAAGTTTTTTAACTTTTGCCTAAATGTCATTCAATCTCAAGTGTAATATTTGAGAATAAGACTCTGATTAATACATGCCATTGGCAAACAGACGGATGATTCTTAAAGTAGAGATGAGTTTAATTCTCATGGGTGATTCATACACAGGGCTCTGAATCTAAAGACAAACTTCAAACTGTAAAAAGACAATTGTGTATGTACCTTTTAATTTATTTTTGAATCTTTAATTCTGTGTACATTATCAGGATAATTTTATGTAGCTTCCTCCTTCGAAAAATTTCTTTCTTTATAGTGGAATAAAGAAAATTACTCTAGGAAAAAAGTTGCTAGTTCTGAGTGTGGTGAATAAAGATCTCTCAAAACAAAAAATCAGAAGAATCATTCTTTTATGAAAGAAGTCAAATAAAAAGTTTTGAATAATATATATTATTCCATATATAATGCATACAAAATGGAATAATGGGTATGGGTGTTTTTATTTCATTTTCTCTTTATTGTATGAAGAAAACTTAGTCCTCTTGTTGCTACTTTAACACTAAACATTTTCATGATTTACTGATCATAAACTGAACAAATTTAAGTTAGACCACCTAAATGCAAGATTCACTGTTCACCCATATTTCCCTGTTTTCAGTCTAATGGCCTTTCTTCACCAGGCCTCATGTAAATTTACTTGTATAGTTATTTGTATATACTTTTCATAGTGCTGAGTCTAGCTAGCAGATATACTTTTCCTGTTTTTAAGATCAGATTGCTTCTAAAAGTATGTGGAAAAAATAAAACAGGACTTCCACTTTATATTCCTTTTATAAGTCTACCCAGGCCTTTGTAAAGGTGAAATTTGATAAATTCTGGAACTCAGCTCATGTCAAGTAATGTCAAAATTTTATACTGAAAATAACAAGAAATGTTCCTGGCTATCAAAAATAGCAGACTAGAGAAATTTGAGGACTGGTGGATTCTCTTTGGTATTAGTCAGAGAAGAAACTGTTGGCAGGACAAATGAGGATGATTATCTACTTTCTCTGACAGGAGTTAATATAGTATGAGTGTTAATGCTGGGCTTATTGATTTATTTTAATATATATTATGCATGTGACATAGTTCCTTTATGTTTTGTAGTCTTATACAAATTCTGCTGTTCATAAATATGTTTCAGAATGCTAAGAATTGTACAAAGCATAAATAATTAGAAATAAAAGAAAGATCTGGAGAGGTCATACAGTTTCAGTATTGTGCCACCTGAAAATTTGCCATTTCTTCAACAAAGGTAATTTTGAATTCTGGAATTCAATTTGGTGTCTCCAAAGTGCAGTCGTAAAGTCCCACACTAAATGGGAACAAGATTAGATCTAGTTAATAAGACACACAAACCACAAAGCTGTCTGAAACTTTGTATTTGCATTCCTAAATTAAAGGATTGCTGCTGTGTCCCTCTTCTGACTTTTTGTTTCAGTAAAAACTACTGCAGGTTTGTGTGCTTGCAAAATGCAAATATTTTATTCCTGGACTGTTTATTTGGGCTTATATCTAAATTGTGCTTGGCAACACTTAAAGTTCCATATTTCGTTTTCATAATTGGTTCTGTTCTCTGGCTCAAGACACTGCTAGAACTTAACAGGCATAAAATGCTGAAAATAGTGGCAGCAAAAGTCTTCTGACACCAGATTAAATTCCATTGCAAAGGGAAACCCTGATACCATTGAGATCTGAAAGGGTAAAGAAGATACTTAGATCAGTTTTCTTTTAATTAAGAACCTAATAGCCTAATAAGATGTTATAATTTCAGGAGTCAAATATAAAGAATGGGAAGAGGAGTACAGTGGGTACATGAGTAGAGAGACTGGCGTGAGAAGGGATGTGATTACAGTGCTTAGAAATCTTGCAAATTTGAATATGAAAATAACCACCTCTGTATAGGAGTGCACTGTCAAATACTGCAGTACAATAGTGCATTGGCAAAGGAGAAATTCTGTAGCATGTGAACATGCTCTTTCACCTTCATATCCAGCTGGTTCAGTGTTCACGGAGAATCTAGAAGCTCTTTTCTTATCATTCCAGCTTTCATTGTGACGAAACCTCTTCCACAATCATTTTAATACCACAGATATAAAAATAGTAAACCTTAGCCAGTAGATCACTCATTAGAGATAAAATCAGACCTTAGAACTAGATTGGGATATGAGGAGAGAAAAATTGCTGTTAGGAAATCTAGATTATATACCAAATTTATCAGGTTAACTAATTTTGACTTAATGAATATTGCAGGGCTGCTAGATAAAATCAAGCATTTCTTCTTTCTCCTTACTTTTTTTCCTCAGTTGATTCACTAAGCCAAATATATTTGGTAATCTACATGTAAGTCTTCTTTCATATGAGATTTTCCATGAGCAAAGTAGAATTATCTTTAATAATACAAACAACCATAGCTTTTCAGTTCTTATAATAAAAAAAAAGAAACTTCAGCACTGCAGTACTTTTGAGCTTTACACTGATGAAAATTGCTCCAGATTAGTTTGCCCTTGTATTGCACTGTATTTTTTTCCAATAAAATAATCAACAGAATTCTCACGTTTCATAAACATTGCTTATGGTATTGCTCTCTATATGGTGTTTGATCAAGGATAAGTTAATGATAAAATGGAAATGCTGTTCATGAAGGAAAGCAATTCTTTTCCCATTCAGATTTTTAATATGTGGAAAAGTAAACAAGCTAATTTTAAATATTTCTCTAAAATATCTTCTGTTTCATATGAGACAAATAAAGATATTATATTAGTTGTTCTTTTGAGTACTGACAACTTTAAAAAATTGTAATTGCACAATAGAAATAACATCTCAATTAATGATTTCCTTAAATAGGTTTTAAAACAGATAAATAGTGTAGTTTGAACAGAAAAGTTAAATAGCAGACACACTCCATTGGATCATATTATCATATATCAAACCTGAATAACTTAAGTGTGGCCTTTGATGCCATTATAGTGGAATTGCATTCTGTAAGAGCTGTACAGTCATGGGAAGTTCACCAACTAAGGGTAAGTCTCCAACAGTAATTTGATACAGAAATGTGGGCTAAAATAAGAGATTAGAGTATTTTAAATTGCAAATATGATACTTAATTTGACAGTGATTTTGGTGTAATCAAGTGCAGAAATTAAAAATTACTGAGACATTTAGTACACTGCCTAAAGTGCCTAAAAGTGTTATTTCTACAGCTTTTGCATAAATCTGAGATAGAAATACATTCCAGAGATAGAGGATAAAGTAGTCAGGATAATGATGATACCATTGTAGATGGATGCTGGCTGCCTGCATGTAGAGATGGCTCAAGAAAAGCAGAAGTAGGTATTCAGAACAGGAGAAGGAGATTATGAAACCGCTGAGTTACAGCCCTTGGTTACTATTTGGAATCATAATTATTCCTAGGCTAATAGGAGTCCCCTCCAACTGTTACTGTTGCTGATGTTTTTATTTAAAACATGGCAATTAAATTGAAAGTCTTGTTAAAAATAGAATATTTATTTCTATATTTTCAAATGTTTAATCTAGAAAACCTTCCTCCGGTGTTGCATACTATGAAATCTGTGCACATTCTTTTCTGATCTCATCTCTTTAGGTACTTAATAAAAATGTTGACTTCTGCATCAGTTAAGGATTGCATGATGGAGTGTTTTCCAAGCCAACTAAAATCGGGTGGAAATTACCACCACAGGTCACATGTCCTTTTATGGTCTCCCATGTCCTTTTATGTAATCACTCTCTAGAGAAAATGGTGAACAATTTTCCTTAGTAAAAGGTTTTAGTAATGCAAATTGGTCCATTTTTTGTATCTCTGTCTTTAAAATAGGGTTACAATACTAAAATTTACTTTCTTGATTCAAGATTCTTGTTATTGTGATTTCAGTTTGATAGGCAACAAAGGCAGGATGTTGGAAACAAAATTTTCAGATTTTAAGTTAATACTTCCTCGTTTAAAAGAACTAGATAAAGTGATACTGGTTTTCAAGTTCAGATACTGTGGTCTGCTGAAGAAAACAAGACAGGTGTTACTCAAAATAGAAGGTGCAGCATTTAATTTTAGCTAGAAAGAGTAATGCTGGCAGAAGGCTCCCAGAATAATCCTTATTTTGGACTATTCTTCTCAACTTCTTGTATTCCACCCCATCAGGGTCACCCAGAGCAGGTGACTCAGGAACTCATCCACCTGGGTTTTGAGTGTCTCTGGAGAGTGAGGCTATACAACCTCCCTGGGCAGCCTGTTCCATTGCTCTACCACCCTCAACACAAAGTTCTTCCTCATGTTGAGGTGGAACTTCTTGTGTTTTAATTTATTGCTATTGCTCTTTTCCCACTCTCTGGACACCACTGAACAGTCTGGCTTCATCTTCTTGGCACCCACTTTTGGGTTATTGATATGTGTTATTGATCTTCCCTCTCAGCCTTCTCCTCTCTAGACTAAACAGGCCCAGCTCTCTCAGCCTCTCCTCACAAGATTCTTCAGTAGAGCTTGTGAAGTCGCAAAAAGTTAATTTGCACACATCTATTTGTCACAAAATGCATTTGCAATCTGCAGTCTTCACAGAAAGTGAATTTTCTGCCTAAAAAACCACACTTCACTGGAAAGTGTTGTCTCAGAGTATCTGTTAGGCTTATAGTACACTAATACAGAAAAGACAGAATCCAAACCTGCTGGCTGAGTGTCTTAGGTCAGCTCCACTGATGGCCAGTCATTTTACTGATTTGTCAGCACTTGGACCCTAACTCTTGCACCCATTTTCCTTGCCCACAAGTTCTGTCAGCTCCTGCTGGTAAAAAATGCAAGACTGATTTCTTGATTCCAGAGTCCCCCTTGGGTCCCATGGAACAGCTGTGCTCTAAATAGCCTTTATGCTTCTCCTTCTGCACCTTGCCATGATGAAGTCAATCTGAAAGGAAAAGAAAATTGAAGGGAAGGTTTAAAATAAAATGGTCATTGCAACAGTGATGTCTTAAGCTTCTGCTTCAGAGCTGCCTCTTCCAACCCTGTTACTTTGCCAACAGTGTTAGTACAAAACATTGTGTATCAATAGCCTTGTTTATCTTTTAAGCTGTTTTGCAGAGGCTGTTCTTTAGGGACTCCTTCAGAGCCACATTCTCATTGACAAGGATGTTCTAGTCCTAAAGAGTGCCTCCAGCACAAGCCTGTGTAGGAGAGTAATTTACTACTCAGAAATTATGGTTGCTGATTTGTCTCTATTGGTTCATCAATCCACTGAAGGGAATCAAATTCTATCTAATTTGTATGTGTCATCAGGATTGCTTGTTTCTATTTAACCATGATATTGTAAGACTGGTGTACCAGGAATGTTGATAGCTGTAATTATGCAACACCACAGGTTGTGATAGAATGGCCATGGCAAAAAAGTATACTGTAGTCTTTCCCCATTTGACGTGTCCCTGAATGGATGTTAGATTGGCATCTTTAGTTCTGCTTAGGCAGCCAAGTGTTCACACTGGTCAGTGAGACAAACTAAGAACATCTTGGACCTCCTATGAGGCCATGGCCCACAGCTCTACCAGAGACACCCAAATGAACTTGCAGGGGAGTTAGAGGTATCATGTTTTTTGATTCTGCAGCTTACAATTCTTAAAAACTTTTAAGATGGTCCTTTTCTAAAGATGCTTGATAAAATGTATGATAAAGGTGTGTTCAGGATAAGAGGGAACGTCCTTTGAAGCATTAATAGCCAGTTAAAAGATGCCAAACAAAGAATAGAAATATATGATTAATATTTCTCACTGAAGAGATATCATATTGGTCCTCTATGGGTCTAAATTACAGCTTGTATTATCCAGCATATTTTTAAAAGTTATGAAGATGTAAGATTTGCTTACAGTATGAAATATTTGGGATAATAAAAATTAAAACCAAGTGCAAACAGTGGGAGGAGACTGTGTGATACATAGTGTTCTTCAGCAATATTTACATTGTTTTCTTTTCATCACAAAACAAGGTAGTTAGCAGGAAGGGTACAGACAAGATAAAAGAGAAAGTCAGTTTTAAGTTGTTTCCTGATGAGGGTTATGTAAATAGACTAGAATACGTCACACAAAGAAATATATTACTAAAAGAGGGGGATGATTGCAGTAATTAAGATCACGAAAGGCATGACAGAAGTGTATGTGTACTGCTGTTATTCACTGT
This sequence comes from Passer domesticus, assembly GCF_036417665.1. Lineage (NCBI taxonomy): Eukaryota > Metazoa > Chordata > Aves > Passeriformes > Passeridae > Passer > Passer domesticus. The sequence goes on from NC_087512.1 coordinate 21,750,751, forward strand.
CTCATAATAAAAGAAGTAGAACTGTGGAAAAGAACTAAAAGACATTAAATAGAATTATCATAACCCCAAAGCATGGGTTCAAATAATGACAGATTCTTGTTCCTGTTAAACTCAAAGATACCACATTGGTAAGATGCCTGTTCCTGTTAAACTCAAAGATACCACAAGTCCCAGGGTCTTGCATTTCCAGATCCTGGAAATGCAAGTCCCTGGGACTGAGAGGGAAGAGTGTTGCAATATGTTTGCCTTGTTTTTACTTCTTTTCAATCCCGACCAATTCCTCATAGTTTGTCTTGTCAGGGAAATAATGATAGGGTAGGAACACCTTTAGACTACTCAGTATGCCTGTTTTATAAGACGTTCTGCAGTTTGATAAAATAGTGTCTTCCATAAGAATTTTATTTAAGCCATCATAAAAGGGTTTTATTTAATGTATTTATTACATAAGAGCACATAAATATTTACCAGTTGGTCTCTAGAGACAACTGAAAACAATACATAATCTTAGTTTAAACACATTAGGTAAATTTTGAATTATTAATTTTTTGAAGTGGTAGTCTTTCTTTACAGAATTCGTTCAGAGCATAAATTATCTCTTGATTTTAATATTTATGTTTTGTGTCAAATTCTGCTGTGATGAGTTCAGGTTCAGACTGGTCTCTGTGAACAAGTGAAAGCAAAGATGTCTTTTTTCTTCACCAATGACAGGAATTAATAAGTGTTTTTTATGTGTTGAACTGGAAGTGGGGAATAATCCTTGCCAACTATGCCAAGAAGAAGAGGGAATAGGGAAAAAAATGTTTATATTATATTCTTAATTAGTTGTTGCTGTTAGCTATAGCTGTTAACTGTTATGTTTAATAAATTTTATGTCATGCATTCTTCCCCAGCACTGAAATGCACTGCCTAGGAGAGCAGTTTGTACTCATGTAGCCACTAATGGTTACAGCTCTGCTGGTGTAAATACGTTTTAACTCAAAAGTTAAGTTGGCTGTATCACTGTCAATGAGTACAAAGGGAAGAAAGAAGGACAACCACATACAGTGTTTTTCCTGCCCAACATGCCTGTGATTACTATTTCATACACCTGTACCAGTGACAGATAACTCTGTGCCCGTTCCAAAGTTGGACATAAACACAAGTTGACTGATCCTGGAGCATTTATTGGACAGAAACCTGACAAGATTTTTGGAAGAATGTGGTGCTTGCGCAGCATAATTGTAAAAAGCTAGTCAGCATTTTTTAGGCAATACAGAGTTGTGGATACCCTTTAAAGTGAAAACAAAAGCTGACATTTTAATTTTATGAAGGACAAAAGAGGAACCATGAAAGCGCTCAAAGTGATGTGTAAGAATAATAAGCACAAAAAGGTGATCATATTTTAGTTAATCCAGAGCCAGACTAGCCATACCTTCTTAAAGAAGCCAGAGATGTGTAAACAGCAGAGCAAATTCAGGAGCTTTGGTGAATATACTTACTGAGTAGATAAAGTTGAATGTTTGAAATGACATCACAAAAAATCAGAGATAACAACCATTACACATCTAATCAAGGATTAAAGGAAGGAATTTCTAACAGTTCATAAGCATTTTCTTTTTATTTCAAATAACTTCTTTCTGGTTAACTTTTTAATAACTCTGCTTTGTGAAAATTTATATTTAATGTTATGTTGGACAACTGTGAAGGCTTTTTAGACAGCTCATTCCATGAAGTCTTGGCTAGCTTCCTAAAAACTGGTTAAGAAAACTTTCAGTTCAGAAAAACTGTGCCAGCTTTCTAAAGATACAATCTTGTACTTTGGATTTTTCATCATCTGGAGGAGCATTTCTTTTGTTTGCTCAGATGGGAAATAAGAATTTTGAGCATTGATATTAGCTAAAGCTGAACATGCCTTTTTTAAAGACAGCGGCATGGGTCCAAGAAAGGTCATTCACCAGTTTCTCCAGAGAAATTAAGTTGCCATAACTCATGTTGCCAGATTTGCAAGTGAACGGAATGTTTTATATAAATGCACAGCGCCATGGCTTATAGGGGGTGTGGTGAGGCATGCCTATTATGTGCATTCCCTCTGATCTCTGCTGTCCCTGATTTAAGAGAATTAGGCCTGATTCATTAATTTATTTTTAAGAAAGTATTTCCATTGCTATTATCTAGTGGTATCGCTAACACTGGCTTAAAACATTAAAGCCTTAAGCACTGAAAGAGTTTTAACAGTAGTTACAAAACTGTGCAAGGTTTTTTGTTAAATCATCATTAGTATTAAATATTTTGTTTTGAAAAAATACAGCAATCATGCACAAAATCACAAAATAAAAATCTAGAGAGAATTAAGTAGCATGCCAAGTAGCATTCACATCAAAGACAAGAAACAATATGACTTTTTTTAATGCTATTCTCTACATATTCAGTCATGTCTTATTTAATATGAGATTTAATCTTATATAATAAGTCTACCTATAAATATCGATAGTGTTTGCCTCTCTGTATATTGTGAGGTAGCAGTCTGTACAAACAGAGCCTAAAGGGATGTAAGTACTTAGTGAGGGAAGAATGAAACTAGTTGGAGCCGATGCCATTACAGCAATATGACACAAACAGGGGAAGGCTTTTGTGATGATAACTTAGCAAGAGTTGCTGGCAGCTGAAATACAGTATTTGGTCATCTGGAAAGATGACAAATACAACATGATGTACAGAAATGGTACAGAAATCAGTGGTAAGATGTAGGAACAGCAGGAAAGAGATGAATGATGATGATGAGTAAGAGATTAGATAGAATGGAAGAGAAGCAGACAGTTGATTAAAAATAAGATGAAAACTCATTGATTTGGAATATTCAGAATACTTTTTAAAATATTTTTTCATATAGATTATTGATGCACATACCACAGAAGCAGAAGCAGCCTCAAGTTGCTATTTGAAATTCTCTGGTTTTCATTGTCTGCATTGTCATGGCAAAGAGAGAAATTGTCCACAAGTTAAATTCACTGTTAAGATACAATTTATTTACAAGGAAATGTGAACAAAAGTCATTACAACTCCCCCTCTTAAAGGCAAATGTATGAAAATTACCATAACTGTAATTCATATGTCATCAATATACATGTACAAGTCTTACCTTCAAAATCAAGGCAAGACATTTTATGGTCTAGAATATATGCAACCAATGCATTTAGATCTCTCTGACATGCATGAGACCATACAGATTCGTTCCTTGACATCAGTCCTCAGCTGTTACATAATATTCTGACTGTTTGGTACTTTGTGTGTTATGATTTGGGGGAAGAAACAAAAAGCAAACAGGTAATTCACCTAGTTACTTAAAAAAAGAGACCTGCTTGCTCACTATCTTCCAAAATTCCCTCAAGTCTTCCAAAGTCAAGTGACTTTTACACTATGACATGTGGATTAATTACTCCCATTTTAGTACATATCCTAGCAGTTAAGCTAGCCAAGTGGCTTCTATTTGTGAGTATTGAGAATTATAGAATAATCACAGAAGATTATATTTTCTGTGATAATAATCACAGGCTCAGCGTGTTTTCTAAGGTCATTATGCCCTCCCACAGTCCTCTCGTTTCTTGATTCCATTATTTTCAGGAAAATAAACAGCCCAAGACAGAAATTATGAGTTGTTCTATTTTTTCTTTGAATTTGTGAGATGGACTGGACATAGTAGTTATTGAATAATTCTCGTAAAATTGGTAGATATATTTCTTATTTAATAAATGAGTGAGATATTTAGTTATGCAAAATAGCCAATGTAAAATGTGTATGCATGCATTTAATATGGCTTTGTGGATTTTGGTATTAATTTTCAAACTTCCTCATTTTTTCTTCCCACAATCTGCTTATTTTTCACAATATACAAGCTAACTTCTTGGGTTCATATTTCAATTTGTAAAAGCTGAATTATTTAGCTATAAAATCGCAAGAGGTAACTGTCTTCAGACTTTTTTTTCTTTATTTGCTTAGTATTCTGAACATTGTTAACTGGTAAAGAGGTGCTATATTTTTTCTTAGAATTCAAACTAATAGTAGGAATGTGCGAAAAACTTCACTTAAAATAATTATCACTGAAATCTGACAAGCTATATTTGAATCAAAAAAGATCTTATCTTTATTTCCACTCTAAAGTAAAATCTTCAAATTTCTTTGTCAAGTGAAAATAATTGTAATTATGATGGAATGTAATTTACAGTGTTTCACAGAGGAAAAAGTTCAAATGACAAGTTGTCACTCTATCCTTAAAGGCCTGAGACAGGTTAATTTAAGGGATTGTCCATAAATGATCCAAAGAACTGCTACATTCAAATATGGCTTTTATGTATTGATTTGTAGTCAATAACCTTAAAATCAGGGTTTATTTTGTTTACACACCTCTGTAGAAAAACTCTGAGATTAGCTACCAAAAAAATGGTACTTATAATTTTGAAAATAATGTGGGAAGTTAGAGCTGTGTGAAATAAATGCTTTTAAGAACTGTCATTGTCATTGGAACCTCTATTAATTGTTTTTGTTGGGGTTTTTTATCCTTTCCATTTTGTATATTTCTGATTCATTTTGTTATATTCTCTTCTCAGATCCATGAAGTATTTATAAAGTTTTAAGAGAGGGGAGACTATTCTTAGATATAAATGCCAATAGTTTTGCTAATACCAGAAAGGAAGAAGCATTTTTTGCCTGGTGCTTGATTCTGTAGGACTGAAGTTTTTGCAAGCCTTTTGTTTTGACAAATGATATGCACATCACTGACACTTCCACATTTTGGGATTTCTGCATAGTTTTGTCTGTAGCATGTTGTTCTTCTTTTCATGTTAAATGCCTTATGAAAGTCACAAAGCAGACATCTCGCTGTAACAGTGGTTCCCAACTCTGCCTTATGGAAAGGAGTGTTTCTTACGGAATCGAGTCTTGTGTCCCATATGAAAGGCTTCAGGACATGGATTTTCAGATTTTCACAGTAACTGATTGCTTATCTAGACTCTTTTAGGTAGGGATCTTTGACACCTTTAAAAAACAGTTTATGTGTGTTCCTCACTAAAGTGCCTGCATGCAAATGATTTGTTCATGTGCAGAGGCTGTCTGTATCATATGCACAGTGACGTCAATAAATCACATTTTAAGCATATACAAATTACTGCTTAAACACAATTTACCTCTCTGAGACTGCAATAGAATTTAACACTTAAGCCAAAAGTCTGTAGCTGGTAAGGCAGACAACATAGTGAATGTAAAAATGGTTTCAGGAAAGGAAAGTACATTTTTGCACCTTAAGTACATTTTACATCCAGGTTTTCTAGAGCCCAACAGCTATCAGAAAGTAGGACTTGGATTTTGGGGATGGAAAAGAAAAGGAGAGATGTTTAAGCTATCATGTAAGTTTAGTCATGAGTATAAGGTGCTGGCAGCCAGTGAGGGCTCACAGATAAAATCAGAAGGGCAAGAGTAGAGAAATATGCAAAGAAAGGAGAGAGAAAGTGAGAGGAAGATAAGAGAGGATAGTGAGGGAGGCTTGGAAAGATGATTTTGCTGTGGAAAAGGCCTTGGAATGTGATAGTAGAAGTTTTAACATAGGAAAGCTGAAGATTCTGATATGCATCCTGGAGAAAGAAACATTTGTAATTTGATATGTTTCTCTCTAGAAGAAAAGACTTCTGAGACAACAGGTGTGTGGAGCTGAAATACTGAGGCAAGAGGGTGCTGAGGTTCAAGCTTCTGATGCAGCAGAAGTGGATCTCTGGATCTGAGAAGGATGGTGGTTTTATTGAATGGCCTTAGTTTGGGGAAGGTACTGGATATGTTGGGAACTTGAGTTTCAGTGGAGAGCTTGAGACTGAGTTAGAGCTTGGGACATGAAAAGAGAGGTTAATGGGACATGCCTGCAGTCATTCACACAGAATAAATGCTGCTCTCTCATAAACCTTTCTAGCAATATATGATTTTTCTTTCTTGGAAATACAAATCTCACAGCTCATCTTAACTAGCAAATCTTGCAATTTAGCTATTACATTAACATATAATGCCTCTTGATGTGCGTATGGGAGATAGCTGGCATTTATGCAAGAAGTTTGGGATGATACCTCATTTGTCAAAGCATGAAAGCAACATAAAAACACCTGTATACTTGAAAATTATAGAATACTTGGAAATTTTGCTCTTTTCCTCCATGCTGTCATCAAGTCTGCGGGTGACAACAAATTGGTAGACTCAGTGGTGGGGCTGCTATTCAGAGAGTACAAGAAGTTGGAGAAATGCCGGTGCCTCATCAGACAAAGACCCTTTTGCCAGGCACCAAAAAAGAAAAACAGACCCAAGGAGGAGATGGAAAATACAGTGTAAAAGAGCTTGTAGCAAGTCAAATTGAGACCTTGTCAGAATGACACAGTGGTCTGTGTAGTTCAGAACATCCATATGTGATTTGGGAAAGTGATACATATACAGATTATTCACTTTACTAATTCACTAATGATAGTAAATATGAACTTGACAACTAAAAGTTCTTTTGATCCATGACCTAGAGGAAGCAACAGAATACATTTTCCGCAGGCCTGCAGAGAACAGCAAAGTTAGGGACAGATTGATAGACTCAGCACAGGGCTACCATTCAGAGATACCTTGACAAGCTGTAGAAGTGTTCTGGAAGACACTAAAATTCAACAAGGACAAATGCTGAGACCTGCACCTGGGAAGGAAGAGCCCTTGGCAATGAGACAGGTTGGGCACTGAAAGCCTGGGGAGAGATCTCTGGAAAGAGCCTGGGCATCCTGATGGAGAGCAAGCTGTGGGTGAGCTGGAAGTGTGCCCTGGCAGTGAAGAAGGCCAGCAGCATCCTGGGCTTTGTGAACAGGAGTATGATATATGAAAACCTGTAGGTGAAGCTTTTATCTCCTACTGCTCAACACATCACATCTAAAATCCTGCAGTTTTGCCTTCCTCCCTTGTACAGGGAAGACAGAAGTAGACTGGAGCAGGTTTATCAGAGCAACCCAGGTTTCGCTGGGATGCTCAGAGGCCTGGAGGACCTGACCTGGAAGGAGAGGATGACAGAACTGGCTTCTTCAGTCAGGGAAAGGGTAGGCTCTGGGGAGGATCTCCAGTCAACCTTGTCATTCCTTTAAGGAGACCACCAAGAGGACAGACCACCTGTTCACAGTGGTGCGTGGCAAGAGGGTGAACATTAGGGCATATGGAAAGTTCAGACTGCAAGTAAGGAAAACACTTTCACTATGAGGACAGTCAGGTGGTGGAGCAGGTGTACACAGAGGTATTATGCATCTCCATAATGCATAATATTCACTGTAATGTGCTTTAAATTAGCTATTGCCATTTTAAAAAATATATTTGGATAATACCAGGATTAATTTTTTGAAAATATTTCATGCACAGCCACAGTAAAAAGGTAAGCAGGAATAATAACAAAATGTTATGTCATTGTCTACATTTGTGATGATCCCACTACTCAAATTTTGCATATAATTTTAGATTACATCATCTCAGAGAAAAATAAAAGAGGGTAAAGCATAATGTGGAAAGGATAGTGTGAAGTTTTGAAGCTTTTTCCATACAAAGGAAATTCAGAAGTTCTTTTGTTTGGAAAGCATATTAGAGAAAACAGATACAAGAGATCTGTAAAATTATGAATGGCATAAAGATGTTGTAGGAAAGATTATTCACTGTGTCTCAGAGGCATTCTTGCATTAGCAATTCTATCAGCTATAATAGAGCACAAAAATTGATGCTACGAGGTCAGATATCCACATTTGCATGTGAGGCAACTTGCAGTCCCAAGGGCTAAATGCCCATTAGTGGTTGAAGCATATTACTGGAACACTTGTGAGCTCTTAGAGCTCATCTTCTTTTTCTAGTTTTACCTGAAAGGAAAACAATTTATTTACTCCAAAACTACTCCACCAAGGCACACAAAGTGCAGTAAATGGAGTCAATGTGAGATCAGGTTCAGAAGCATGCAGAGACACACGCAATGCTGTTTTAACACATTGTTCTGGAAGCAGCTTCCAAAGATCTAGCATGCTAAGCTGCCAGGTGCTGCAAGGGCACACATGGGAAGGTCTCAGTCTGTACTTGCATTTTTTCTCACAGTCTTTCAATAGCTCTTTTTATCCACTGCAGAAAGAAGAGACTGTGCCAAAATTATGTACTTTGGTATATCTGAAAACCTCAGAACACTTGTTCATACATAATTTAATTTTACATGAGAACTTATAATGTAAATTGTTATTGTATCTTGCATATTATTCATTTGGGGACATTTTTAGAGTAAAATTTTCTATCTGATAACTTCTGTTTTCAAGTTTAAAAAAATCAGGTCAATTTGTAAAATTGGGAGACTATTTTGATTTTTTTTTTTGTAGTTTTGTGTTTTGCTAGTACTTCAACAGAAGGTTGCAAAGTGCAGCAGAAGTGCCTACTGAAACTCCTTTTCGGTTTGCACACTTTGGTGTGTATAAAAGTGTGATTTGCACACAACATTGTTTTTGTTATCTAGTAACAGGTTCCCACTAACAGTCTGGCAGACTCTGCCAGCACTGTGCATGCATATTCATGTGATTTGAGTAGAGGTTCTTGTTCAGAGTGTAGCAACACAGGCAAAAAAATGTGCAAGAAAGTTAAATAAAATACTTTTTTTCATGTACATTTTTTAATGCACATGCTCATGCATTAATTATTTGGGGACTGTATTATTTGGGGATTGAAATAATGTATAAAGGGGTTTTTTTAAGAAGTAGACAAATACATTAGAAGATGTTTGATGCTCCCTCAGGTTTCTGTTTCATAATTCAAACCCTTTACTCCATGCTGCTGTTCAGTTTTTGAGGAACTCTACAGCTCTCAGCTTTTATCTGCAGATGATTAAGAAATGTGGTTTACTTCCACTCTAGCTGGAGATACAGACAGTATTTTTCTTGTCAGAATTTATTGAAGAATACAGAATGCATCATAAAAATTGCTCATTACATGAAAACAGAGCAAAAATCCAGAGTACAACTGCATTGTCCTTTATCAGAATGGGAGAGATTTTGCCTTTGCACCACAGCTCCCAGGCTCTCTTTTGTGCTGCAGCCTACTGTTTGACACAGCTGCACAGACCCTTCTCTAACCTAATGTCTTGACATAGGGAAGAAGTATGGTTCTACAGTACCTCTCTTGCTACATGGAGAAGTCTGGGGGACAATGAAGAGGATAGACTTGGCAGGATCCCACTCAGGCCATGTTAGAGACAGGATTTTTACTTCCACTTGACTTGTTTGCATCTGCCTGTATATTTTTAATATGTTATCAGCATACAAACAGTGATTTAAAAATTAAATTTTGAGCTGGTATGCATTATATTAAACATAATGAACACCATATTAAAGCAAGCACAATTTATTTAGAAGGTTTATTTATTTTCTCTTTGAAAAAGAATCTCAGATTCTAGTAAAAAGGAATTCAAATGTGTATCAGCTGTTGAACTATGTATGTACAGATCTAGATATTTTTGATCACTGTAGAATTCAGATGAGTAGACTTAGCGAACCCAGTTTAACTAATTACTGAAGAGATTCATTACAGTATATGGAGCCTTTCACTTCTAGATCACTGAGTCAAACTCAGTGAAAGAAGGCACCAGAAGAGAGGTGTTCATAGATCTGGATAACATAAGCAGATATCATTACTTTATTTTGATAGAGAATTTCAAATCCAAACAAACAAATATATTATTTTCTAGACATGGAACACAGAGTTACTTTTTAAGGAACACAGTATTACTTTTTAAATCTTACAAAATCAATTCCAAAGATAGCTTCCTGTCCGACAAAGTGATGAAACTTAGCAGGGAGGTGTGAGATTTCCTGCTTCTATTTGTCTTTTTGATAACTGGAGGAAGGGGTGTTAACTTTTTTTGCTAGTCAATCTGGTTCCTTTTAAAAAGATTTTTATCTCCTAGTCTGTTTTTCAGCAGGTTTTCGAAGGCGCTCAAACACTGTGACAAGGAGGCATTTCCCACATGCTGCTCACAGGATGGACTATATGGACTTCGAGGATGATAGCCGTGGATGGCGGTTTGATATGGACATGGTGATCATCTACATTTATTCAGTCAACTGGATAATAGGATTTATTGTTTTCTGTTTCCTTTGTTATTTCTTTTTCCCTCTTTAGGCTATAGAAATAACAGTTAAGGAAGATGATAGTCATGTGAACAGAAAAATTGTGAATAGAAAAATATTGAACAAAGGTAAAATGTTTGATACTGCATTTTTATCATTCAGAATTGGAATAGACTGCATCAAGCATGCTGTGAAGCTGTTCGATACTTCTTCTATATGTGACAAAGTACTTGAGTTTGGTTACCAATGTAACGTGAAATCCACATCATACTTCATTCAGTGGGAGTTTTGCCTTTGGGAGATTTTGATGGGAAAAGAATTTACCCCTAATTTATAAAATTATTACTCTATAGAAGTACTCCCAGTTTCTAGGGGAGGTCTGTGTACTACAAAAGAATGTAATGTGTAGTCATTTAGGGGTTTGACTCTGTGTTGACACACTTCACTCACTCATTGGTGCTTCAATTCCTCATACATAAAAGCAATAAAGATGCTTCCCATTTTTACTCAGATCTTTTGGGAGGAGGAGAAGTGCTGTACCATGCATTATGTAGACATTCATCAGAGCTATTTCAGTACCATGATCCAAATCCTGGAAAATTTTGACAACTGATAGACCTGTCAGCATTCCACTGTGATATTTTGAGCCTATTAACCAAAAAGAAAAATTACACTGCAGTGTGCTGCCAGTTCATCTTTTCAGCAAATAGCAATCAAAAGGAATCAACTAACAGCCACAAGTTCTGCAAAATAAGAAGACCGTTGTTGTGCAGATTCCCAGTGTAGCACTGTACCTTTTTTACCCATTCAGATGAGTGTGTTTGGATCCAGCAAGACTAATGGAGGGCAAGCAGCAGGCCTGCTGGCTGTGGTGATGTGAGACACTGACCAAATACTGGAGACAGAAGCATTCTCCTCTGTAAGAAATCAGTATCATTATTAAATTGCTGTAAAAATTGAGGATACTTTTAAATATGGGCTCTCCAGGAGTTAATGTCCCATGGGAGAGTACATAACAGGGCACAGTATTTATTTGCACCTTTCTTGTGAAAATATTCTAAAGCACTTTATAGTTAGTTATTCTATATATAGATTGATGAGTTACAATACCAAACTGCAGCCAGTTCAACAATCATTCCAGACTTGCTGCTTTACACAGTATTTTCAAGTGAAAGTGGAAGAGCATCTATTAAATTGTAGTAAAAGATACTAGAAATGAATGTGGGAATCAGGTTCTGAAGCATGTCACAAGGTAGTTTAGGGCTTTACTTTTCAGGGAGGTACAAGGAAGTACAAGGAAGTTTTTATTTCTAGTGGCATGACTCTTCAAAGTGCACTGTACTTGCACTAGAAAAGCATGTGAGTGTAGGTATATTGTCCCTCTCATATCAGAATCTGTGTGGGAGACCTGTGGTTTTTCCGTAGGTGGTGTACTCCCCTGTTCTAGCAGAGAACAAGGAGAAATATGTTGTGGAAGGTGCCATCTGCCAAATGTGATAGAATGAAATCAGAGTTTTATTAAGCATGGGCTTATATTCCTTTACTGGAGCAGCTCCAGCATGGTCAGCCTCTTACAGGCTATGAAGGGATCAGGACCAGAAATTTTCACTTAATCTGAAAATCAGCAGTAAATCAACTACTAATATTTTATTTTCTAATGGGCTGCATAAAACAATCTTTTCAAGAACATACAAGTAAAATTAAAAATTACAAGTATAACTACACTGATTAAACGAAATAATCTGTCATCTTTTTTAATATATGCAAATTTAAAGAGATGTAAGAACTGAAATTCACCATCACCACATACTCGTGGCTTTGACAAAAAAATACATTTTTGTAATAAGAATAATCCACTCAGTAAACTTTGCCTAAAATTGACTGGCTTTATTATTAGTGCCATTAAGCATAATGTTTCAAAAGCTTTAAGGCTGTAATAAAACATTTGGTGGAAGTATTTTAAAAAACTAGGGGGTATAAGTCATAGGCTCCTGTTTGGCTACATGCAAATGTGTGGGTGTGTATGCTAAAATATTATCCATAAATTTAAACAGTTCTCTCATATATGCCAGGACTGCCATTCTAAATGCAATTTTTGTTTGCCTCTCTAAACTTCTGAAATTACTGCTCATGTGTCAGAAGAGGGAGGGACCAACTCACTGTTAAGACAAAATTGCTTCTACCTTTCAATCTCAAAAAAACCTAAAATAAAAAAATACGTTAATTGATATAGTCTAAAATCCCAGTAATAATGTTATTTAATTTTTTTTTTATCTAGTATGTCTGGTAAAGCAATAGCCTTCAGTAAATATTCAAAAATATATTGAGACATAAGAAATGTAATATAGAAGCTAACTAGTTATATAAGAAAAAGTTACATCATTTTTAATAGCATGGTACCATGGTTTTATTTGAAAAAGGACCACAAAGAAGAGTAAAAATACAATCTAATATTGGCTTCTTTTATACATTTTCAACAAGAATTGATGACTGACAGAGACATTTTTCTAAAGTTAGTAGCACTCACAATTTTGCATGACCTTCCTAATTGTTTAACTCTACCTTTCTTCAAGACCTAAACTGTTTCTTGAGCAATATTGTTTTATTTTATATGGATTGTTATTAATTCCAGAGGAAGATTATTCTTAAATTATTAAAAATGTACATTATGAAGACTACAACTCTGAGAGATTGATCCTCCATGGGAAAATTTCTAAGAGGTATAGAGTGGAGATGCACATTTTTTTGTCACATATTGGGGTTTTTTGAGATACATACTTTCGTAAAAATGCAGAAACAGTTTAAAGGCTCAAATTTGGTTTTCCTTGAAGTCTGCTGTAAAATGTTGTTAATATCTCTTGGAGCAAGAGCAGGTCCTTTGTAGGCTATTTTCTGGTTAAATTGATCCTGATCAGCAAGCTTGTATTTCTTAACTACCATAGTATTAAAATGTTTACAATAAAATTTGAGTTGTTTTTAATGTTTTGCAGTCATTTCTCTAGATTTTGCTTGGTGGAATTTTTTTTTTTAATTCATTGTATTCTGTGATATCTCTTTTGTTTCTGCTTGGGGAGCAGCAAAGGTTTGCTGATTTTTTCACTACTGGGATTAACTTTTTTTGTATTAGCAACCTTTTATTTGTTTCATTACTTTCCAGGCAACTTTTGTCAGAGCTCATCTGGAGGCATGTTCTGTATCTTAACATATTCTGATAATGAAGAATTCTCAGTACTGGTGCTGTTAGTCAAGACCATTTAGCTGTTGAGGACAGCAGAAATCCAGGACAAGACTTAGGTATCACTTTTACAGACAAAGGACCTTCATGCCTACTCAGAAGTGTATGAGCTTTTTTGTCAGCCAGTGGGTATGTTTGTAGCTCAGCTACCTGCCAAAGGTTCAGCCATCTTGCTTCTCTCATGAGACAATTCAAAAAAAAAATCCCAAAAAATAGCTGCTCAGGGAGCAGCTGCTGTGAAGCACAACAGTCTTTCATGGCTTGTGCCTGCCTACAGAAGCTCAGATCCAAGTTAAGCTTTTTCTAGTATTCTACATACACACCTCATGTTTTTATCACATGTCAACAGTCTCACTTAGTGATACTGAGATGGAAAAGAAGGAAGAACTAGAGTTTAGGTGTGTCTTGTCATTTTCAGAGAAAATTATTGCTGATAGCATGAAAGTCTGGGAGTAAGATTATCTATTGTAGCTATCATCTGACAAGTAACTGTCTTCATGGTGTATAGTGTTGCTTTTGTGGATGTGTTTTCAGCATCTTTTGTTCTTTGCAATCCTGACAACATTATTACTATGAGATGCACACTCTCCTCTGGGGAATTCCAGGTTACAGACAAACAGAAAAGAAAGATGGGACATCAAGAGCATCTGCTGGTGTTCAGCCCCATACCCAGGCAGAGGCTGTGAGGAAAGATGCTTTGGATTGCTCTGGATCTGGAGCAAGACAGCTAAGCTATCCTTAGAGATGCGTTTGATTTAGGAGAAAGTTCTAAGGCAGACAGTAACAGTATAAGGACTAAAAGATCACAGTTTTCTGTCCCAAACAGTTACCAGAGAAAGACTTTGCCGTGAGATAAGCACAGAATGGAGTGACAGAATGGCCTAACTCCAAGCCTGCAAGGTCTAGCTAGCACATCCTGGGTAATCCAGACAAAAATTCACACTGTGACAAGGTGTGTGAAGAAGCTGCTGCTCATATGTTTATCCCTGGTCAAAGATCCCGATCAATAGGTTTTGGGACAACTGGCATCTGCAAACACCAGACACCCTGCCTCACTCCACCCCCAAATATGCTTGTGTGGATACCTGAAACTTGGGCTGTGAATTAAGACACCATGAGGTGTACATGAGACAAGATGTCATCTGTTATCTCAGGTCTAGGTGAAGGTAAACAAAACTGGGGAAGAAGAATGCACCAGTGATAATGGCTGGATTTATGGGCCACAAGGAAAGCCAACTCACTAAATGTGCTGAAGTCAGCTCAGGCTAGGTAAAAGGTAATTCTGGCAGGCAGAGATTGCAGCCACCAACTCACAGGCCAGAGGAAGACTGAGCTTGGGACTAATTAGCATTAGAAGTGAGGGAATCCTTTTAACCAATAGAATAAGAGAGCTGTGTAACGAATGACCATTAGTTCCTTTGCTTACAAAAATGTATAAATAGTGAAAAGCTTTGAATGACCTCAAAACCATTACCACCAAGAACCCCTGGGTTAAGAAGGACCAAAAGGACACTTCTTGGATCCATGGGTGGGGACTATCATCTGCTCTCTCTCTCTCTTTCTTCTCACTTGCTCTCTCTCCCTCTCTCTTTCACTCTCATTTTATTGTTAAATAAAATCCATGTGGCATATGGTCCCATTTGCACCTTAGTTCAGGCCAAGGCTTCTCTCAGTAATAGGATCCTTAACAAGCTGTGAGGTGGATTTAAAACTGGCTGTAAGAGCAAGCTTATAGTGCATTGATTAGTGGCACAAAATCTACCTGGAGGCAAGTAGCTAGTGGTGTATCCCACAGAACAAGCCAGGGCCCTATCCTGTTCAGCATCTTCATTAATGACCTGGATTCTGGAGCACAGCATACCCTCAGCAAGCTGCAGAGGACAAAATAGGAAGAAATGGTTAATACACCAGAGGCTTGTGCTGCTGTCCAGTGGAACTTTGACTGTCTGGAGAAATGGACTGGCAGGAGGATCATGCTGTTCAACAAGAGCAGTCTTGCAACTGTAAACAGCTCCCCCATGCTCAATACATGCAGGAGGTAACCCAGCTGGAAAGCAGCTCTACACAAGAAAACCTGGGATTTCTGGTAGACTTCAAATTGAATATGAGCCAGCAGTGCATCCTTGTGTCAAGAAAGCGAATGGTGTCACAGAAGATGATCCTGCCACTCTGCTCAGCACTGATGAGGCCATCTTTGGGGGCTGTGTCCAGTTCTGGACTGCCCTGTACAAAAGGGATACAGAGTTTTTAGTGAGATGCCAGTAAAGGACAACTGAAACAATTAGGGGAATGAAGTCTCTCCCATATGAGTAATTCTGTGAAGTCATCACACAAGAATTGGCTGGTTGAGGACTAGAATAAGTGAATTTCTCAATAAGGAGTAAATAAAACAGAAATGCCTGAGGAGAATATAATGTTTTCCCTTAATAACAAAAGGCAGTAGAATGCTGGAAAAACTTGGCCCACATTTTTGTCCATTTCTTGACTTTTCTGTACATATCTGTCTAGAATGAATTACAATTTTCTTTTCTTTCACTGTTATCTTGATTCAATACAACCAGTCTCTCTTTGGTAACCAGTTCAATCTTTAAGGGGTTATTTTTCTTCCTAGTGATTGAAATCTGTGGTTGTTGCAGTTCTCTGCAGTACTCAGAAGAGTACTAAGGAAAGAATCACAGAAGGTTTAGTTATATTATTTCCGTATTAGTCATCTTAGTATCAGAAATCGATATGCCAACTTTATACCTAAACTTATTATTTAAATGTTAAAGTCTAACATCTAATTTTTTACAGGTAAGGTTTGAGTTAAAATTTCAGACCATACCTCCTCATTTTGTTTGCCTCAGTTTGTCATTCCCAATATGAGACCTTCCTTCTAAAGTGACCTGATGTAGAATTGAAGATCACATTTCTCCAAAATGGGTTCTTTATGATTTCTTATGATCAAAAACCTTAAACTATGTATTTATGATGGATTTTAGCAGTGATCTAGATCCCAGCAGAATCAAACTAAACCTCCAGAGTCTTAAATCTATTAGGATTTCTTTGTTGCTGTGATATAATCCTGGAAAATAAATACTGTCTACATTAGCCTCATAAAATTACTTAGTTAAAAATAACTTAATAATAATCTATTTAATTTTACACCAAATATCTTCTTTGGTTGAAATATTTCTACATTTCTGATGAGGCTACTAAAATGTACTACTAAAATGTAAACCCATTTGAAAGTACTTTCCACCATTGCACTCTGGAATTTTAATAATAAAATGTAATAATATATAATTGAGAACATTCAACTTTTCACTTGATCATAATTTTTACAGTTTTTTATTGTTAAAAAAAAGTTCCTAAAAGAAGATTGAGGTCATGTATAATCCCATATTTTGGTTTTACTAAAATTATTTTATTACAGACAAATCCTACATGACAAACTTCATCCCTGATGAACACTGCAGAAAATGTCCTAAATAAGCCGACAAATTTGATCAGAGGAATGCTTCTGACAAGTCATTAGACTGACACTGAAAAAAAAAAGCTCAGGGCTTGCTTCTCAAGGAAAGACTCTAATCAGGGCAGAGTTGTCTAGGAGACCAAATGGATTTCCTTATCCTTCGAGTGCTGTGCAGGGCACTCTCTAGTCTCCCCTGGCACTTTGGGGTCCTCAGTTGAATAGGTGTCCTATAACAAGTCATCAGGAGTTATACAGGGCATCTGACAGCACACATTGATTTTCCTTTTCTGTTACATTAAAAATTCCCCAATATTCACAGGTTTCTTAGAGTATTTTGGTTCACCTATGACTGCTGGAATCTATCCAAAGAAGGCAAGATGATGTACTGTTATTTCTCATTACTTACTGTCCTCTGCGGCTGTTCTGTTTCAATCAGTTGGTTTTGCTAAGGCATGACATATCCCTCTCCCAAAATTCTGAATTTATAACCAGGTGGGAATCTTAATCTGACTTATTCTACAACCTTTAATGAAAATTGTGGCATATATAAATGGGACGAAAATATATATGCATGACAAAGAGGAACAAAACACCTTGTTGTACTAGATATAAATAAAATCTAAAGATCTTTTCAAAGGAACTTCTGTGTCCCTGTAAAAAAGATGCCAGAAGCCAGAGTATGGTTGGTTCTTGCAAAAAAGAAACCATGAAGGTGTAAAATAGCAGATAAGGAAAGAACAGCAAAGCAACTGCTTCCAGGGAAGTACTGAATATCAGTACTGGGTAGCAGTGCCAGATACTGGATGACTGTCCTTCAGCCTGGCTTAGTAAACTCAAGATCAGTGTTAACAGCATGAGATTATTTTACTGACCACTGCCTAGAAAACAACTGATTGTTCCCTCAGTTCTGTTTGAGGCTGGTAGGAACAGAAGAGCGGCTTATGAACCTGTTTGCTTGTTGTGTCTGTGAAGATGAAATCCCTCGAGGTCTTGGCTCAGCTTGCCTAGACCTGATCTTCTTCAAGGTTCTTTACACATTGGTCCTTGGTCAGGAAAGTATGCTACTTCTTTCAGGATTGTTCCTGATACATGGAAATGTTACTGAAAAGGCCCCACAGGACTGTTTGAAATTTAAAATTTATCTGTTAGCACTTCCTGTAATATTGTAGCAGCAGTCACTGTCCTGTGTGCACTTATCTAACTAGTTTTTGAGTTTAAAAAATAATCTGGAACTCAATACTACAGATACCTCTCTGGTACTCAACAGCAATGCTGCCTTCCCTCAGCCACATTTTTTATTGTCCACTCTACTTTACAATGCAATGAAAGACTCCTTCAGCTTCATGCCCTTGACATCTCAATACTAATTTACAACTGAAATAAATTTGCACCCAGGATTTCTGGATTGATGTTATACAAGTGATACAAATCATTATGCTACTAATGATGGCTTATTTAAATTTGCACTTTGGTTTTAGGGTGAGAAAACTGCAGTAATTATATTCTGACTTTTCAGTAGATACCATTTTAACTTATCAATAATCTATTTCATTTTCCATCAAACATTTTCAGCATTTAGTTGAAGTATTTCCACATTTCCATTAAATCATTAAAATGTAATCAGGCAATAACTTAAAAATACTCCATATGCAATATTTTATTCTCAAACAAGACAATGAAGCAGAGAATGTGAATGCCACCAATAAAAGGAACATGGTAAGTCATTTGATACTGATGAAAACATTAAAAATTAATTATTTAAAAACCTTTTTACTCTGTCATTCAAAAAATAGCATTAAAATGCTAATCATCTATTATATTCCACTGTTTCTGAGCTGAAGAATGAAATTCAGACTGTGGAGACAGGAAATCTCATGTAGCTTTACTCTATTACCTTTATAAAATGAAGAATATTAGATATTGACAGAAAAAATTAGCTGACCATCCTGGTAAATTAAAATGGAAATGTAATACTTAAAAATTCCTATGTAATATCTATCTACCTAAAGTAACCCCTGGTTTGAGGGATAGTAACTCTTCATGTAATCAGGCTGCTACCCAAGAAATATTGTTTACACTTACAATCAGGTGTGAAAATAACTGAAATTCCCAAAAACCTGTCCTTAATCCATGCAGTATAAATCCTTGGGGAGGTGCATGATTCCACAATTCATTACCAGTCAGAGCATGGCATCAAATGGTGCCTGCAAGACAACACATTCCAATTAGAAACATATGAGGTAAGAATGTGTTTGCCTTGCAGATGGCTCTAGATGGCTAATGTATGTGTTTTAGCTGTCAGAAGTTAAACTAGTTCTAAAATAATTTGAATTAAATTTCAGGGGAGGAAGAATATGCTAATTTTCCTTTACATCTTATCAAGCAGAGAATGTGTGTAAGTTAATGTTACAGTCAACTTATATCCCTCTCTGGTTACATCTTATAGAATTGGATTCCACCTTTTATCTTTTTAAAAACTTGGGAATTAAAAGAACATATATAAACAGTTAATAAACAGCTCTATGGTCACAGATTTTTCCAATGCATATACTGCAATTTCACATGAACAGCAATTGCAAGACCTACAAAACCATCTGATAGTTTTCATTACACTCACCTAGGAATCAAGCCTCACCAGCTGATTTTTGTTTGTCATGTAGATTATGATTTAAATTCTAAACTACAAAAATGATATAATGGTATCAAACTGCCAAGCCTTACCACTATTTTATGTCTAATTTTGCTTAAGACAGGAATATAGTATAATGATAACAATAGTGTAAATTAAGATACCCTTCTCTTTTCCTGGCTATTATTCCTGAATTGTTTTATTTTCAGAGTATTTTGCAGGTCTGATTCTCATTATTTTTAATCTCTAAAAAAAAGTTGTTCAGAACTTCCATTTCTCATGCAGATTCTAGTAGAATGTTCAATGTGCAAATCTCTTGGGGCTTCTAAAGTTAAAGGCACTCTTACAAACACTGGCAAATATACAAATGCAAGTATTACAGTGTTAATATATCTGGTTAACACATTTTTTGTCAACAATAACTAAATTATCTTATTACCATAATTTAAATCAAAGGGCAGCCAAATTATATATGCATGACTTGTATAGGTACTAACTAAATTCTTTATCTACTTAAAAAACCCCACAACATGCCCCTACCCCTGGGGGGGCATTTGCTGCTTTACAAGAAGTTCAAAATTAAAAGGCTTTCAGGAATGTCTGTGACTCACTGGCTGGAAGCACATTTCTGGAAGATTCCTACTAGCTTCCACATATTGCTTACCTAAGTACCCTCGTCAGGAAAAGGAAAAAATTTCTAAACCCTTAAACAGAGCACAGAGCAAATTCCTTCAGGCAGCAAAATATAAATCACAGTGTTATTTAGTAAACACAGTTTCTGGCTTTTCCACCAATTGAAAGGAAAGTTGAGTTTATTTCACATCTCAGCTTTTTTACAAATACAAGTAAAGCAACCCAAGAGTTGTTACACAAAGTCAAGAAATATTTCCACTGTTAGTTAGCATCATCAGTAATCAGCAATGAGATCATAGGAATCATACTTTTTTATTCAAAAGGATGTTAGTAAAGACTGGACTGTCTCTTTGAAAAACACTATCATAATCAGCATTATGTCAGAAAAACATTACAGCTGTTACATAGGTTGAATACAAAAATTCTATCTTTAATTTTGTTGAAATTATTTGGGTTTTGAACATTAATAATGGACAGGTTTATTATCAGGTAATATTAATAAAAATTTAATAATTGTGTTAAATTTTTTTAAATCTTCAAAATGCAACAACTACTGTGGGTAATTTTCTTCCTGAAAGGCAAAGCAATGGGTTGAACGACTGCACAGTAAACAAGTCATAGTAAAAGTAAAAAATCAAAGACTTAAAAGAGAAAATATCAAGTTCTAGAAAAGAGAGTCTTCCAAACAGATAAGGTTGGAGTCCTGATTCAGCAGTAAACGTTGTCCCTCAGCCCCTTCTTTTTAACGTACTGTGACAGACAAATCTACTCTCTCACTAGGCCATTTTGTGTACTGCTGCAACAGCCATACTGCAACTGCAATTGCTCTGCTTTTCCCACCTTTTGGTGCAGGAATCCTCATGTGGACTAGAGCCAGCAGAGCTGCCTGTGTGCTGTACCACTTGGCATTAGGAATCATACAGATGGCAGGCAGCATGGTCAGGTGACAATGCCAACTGCCCATGGTCTGCCAGAACAGGCTCTGACTGACTGTTTTAAAAGTGGATATTGAGTGTCTGCATTTACCCAAATATTTTTTGTTTACTTGGAGGAAAGAACAGTAACATAAAAATAATTAGGTCTGTACTTTCCAAAGATCCTTGACACCTAATTGCCCGTAGAATAGCAGTGTCTGTGATGGATAGTAATGCATGTGTTAATCACAGTTAACAATAATCTTTTTCTTTTTAGTAGCCAGAGTGCTTCAGGAAAAGGGGTTAAACATATCCTCCTTCAATCAAAACTTTCCTTGTCCACAGCAAATTCTCTAAGCACTAGATAAACATATAACTATGACAGGGAGAAACATCACTTTCTTTCAGTGTGAAATGAAAGAAAGGCTCTGTATTGGTTGGACTTTATGATCTGAAGGGTTGTTTTCAGCCTCAACAATACTATCTGAATGTAACTACTTTATTAAGTACAGAAGATAGAGTTTCTAAGTTTCAGTTTCACTGAAGTTTATTCTGAAAGTTAAAGGCTTTAGTCAGGAGAGAAGGGGAAGTGAGGCAAATGCTGATCTTGGATGGAGCAGCGCTCCTTCTCTATGAGGAAAGACTGAGAGAGCTGGGCTGTTCAGCCTAGAGAAGAGGAGGCTTCAAGGACATCTTACTGTGGCCTTTCAGTAGGACCATCTAAAAAAGATGGTGACAAACTGTTAAACAGGGCCTGTTGTGACAGGACAAGGGATAATGCTTTTAAATGGGGAAAAAATACTCTACAGGTGGTGAGGCACAGGAGCACATTGCCCAGAGAAATGGGATGTCCCATCCCTGGAACCGATCAAGACTAGGTTGGATGGAGCTTTGAGCAACTTGGTCTAATGGAGGGTGTCCCTGCCCATGGCAGGGGGTTGGAACCTTTAAGGTTCCTTCCAGCCCAAACCATTCTAGTCTATCATTATATGAGTTTTAGCTAAAAGTCAATGTTCACTTTAACTACTACTGCTTTTTTTCTAAGCATTTCTTACATGCCAGGTATACACAGCCCTGTTTTAAGGTTTTGGACTGCAAATGCACAGCTTGAAAGAAGATACTTCAGAAATACCATTAACATACCATGCAGTAAGTACACTACAGATCCATGTACATGCTGAGTCTAATACCTAGGATGAACATGAGCATTTAGTGCTGAGGAGCTTTTCAAAGTTCAAAAACTTCTGATACACAGACTCAAAACAGAACATGTATTGTGCAAAGTGAATATGATGATCAATTAATTCATAGAGGAAAGTGAGTTGAAAAAGTATGACAACAAGAAAGAAGAGAGAGAAAATTGTGAAAAAGAGTAATTTAATTTTCACTGTCAGGACAAGGAGTTTAAATATGATGTGGTGATAAGGAGGGAGACAGTATGGAATTCAGAGAGGAAGAATAAGGTGGTTTGTCCTATATTCATGTCCCAGGAAGAGAGCCCCAGCCCACTGTTCTCATGAGCCATTTAAAGGAAAGCATGGACTATGTTAGCTTTGCCCAGGCTGTGAACAGAGTGACTTGCTGCAAGAGGATCAATAGGGAAAAAAGGACACTTTTATCATCCATCAAAAGATGCTTGTGATAGGAGTGTGTACAGCAGGGGAAAAAAAAAAAAAAAAAAAAGATGACATTTTTTTCATTAGATTTTCAAAGAAAAAAAATGAGAATTGAGGCATTCACACAGCAGTTCAGAGATAAAGAGGCATAGCCAATGAACCTGAGGGAAGACAGCAAAAGAAAAGGTTTAGAGGGAAAACGAGGAGCTTCTGTTTCCCACTGAACCTTGAGACATCTATTTTAATCAGCAATTAATTCATTATTACATTATCTAGAGCTTTCGATTGCAAAATCCTAATAGTGTTTCCAGGTTTCTTTAGTAGCTTTGACTGATTTCCTTCATCTTTTCTAAAAATAAAGCCATCTACTGTGAAAAGAAGTTTTGAAACATTTACAGATATGGGCTAAAAATTACTTGACCAAAATTACAAATGGACAATTTTAGCTTTTATGAATGCTTTGAGACAGCCTTTTTGGTGTTTTCAAGCACCATTCATAGCAGCATGTGACCATTCACTTGGCTTACATAATTTAGACCTGTGAAAATGGTTTTAGCTGTCTTTGCTTTTCACACCCTTCTTTGGATCAAACATGTGTATGTAACACGTACTTATTACAGAATGTCAGGTAGACTATAGACTTTCCTCCCATCCTGTTCTAGAAGAGATTAAAACATACTTGCTTCTACTACTAAGTGATTTCTCTGTCTCTCTGTGCAGTGTACAGTACATTTTAAAACCATGCACCATATTCTGCATTTCCTTTCTAGGAAGCAAAACAATATCCTAAACAAGAGGCATTACTGCAGATTTGCAAGGTGAAACACAGCACTTTATACACACTCTTTTGAGTACAGAGAAAATTGATCAAGACACATGGTAGCCAGTATTAGAACATGACATAAAAACTGTTCATTTATGTCAAAAAATGTAGATGACAAGGAATAATGCCTCATTTCTTGAAACTAAAGGTTTGTCTGTTGATACTGAAATCAGCCAGATAGAAACTTTCTAATAGTTTTGAATATTAGAAAGCAGATAACCTTTACTGCAGCCTGATCACTCAGAAGATCCTTCCTCTAACTGAGTGTGCCAAGTGTCAGGTGAAGAGTGTTTACCACACACATTAATTACAAATTCATGGGCTATCCCTGCTTTTTTGATGTGTCTGTATCACTTTACTCACATAGTAGCACCTCTTATCAGAAGTCCTTTTATGGTTCTTTGGGATCTGTCTTCAATGCCTGGTGTCCTCTTCAGGTGGCTGTTTGTCAACCCTCACTTCAGAGTAAGCACAATATAATTGTTGTAAAACTTGTGCTTTGTCAGCCTCACAGAGCTGAGCTGGCATCCTGCTTACATTTTGCATGGGCTCTGTTTGCCTGAGTTACATCCTTTATCTATTTGTCCACAGCTGTGCTGATGTTCTACTCTCCTTATCAGAATAAAATGCTGTTCTGTTCTACTGCCCTTATCACTGCCTTTGACTAAACTTATGACTTATGTGACTTACGGACAATTAAAAGGATTTCATCCTTGCCTTAAAGTGCCTGTTTGTAAATTCCAAATTTTAGTTCTTTCTTTTGCATGTTAAACTTGGGAGTTTGCCTTGACAAAGGCATAGTTTATTGGTATGAAAGTAAGAAGAATATATTTAAGTCTGTAAGGTTTATGAATACGTGGCAAAAGTCTCTTACAGAGAATACCTCTAAGTATTGCAGTCATCTAAAGAATTTCTTAAATCAGCATTAATCCCTTCTTGTAAGTAAATGGTGCTTGGAAAGAAACAACTTCATTCAACCATTAGTAAAAACCTAAGAAATCCCTTTAGAGCTGTATTTATGACTGTAAAGAACAAAATTATAGGTAGGATTTTTTTAGACGTCCCCAAGTAAATTGGGCCTTAAAGTCCACATATCCCACCTTAATCTCACGTATATCAAAGGTGAATGTGTTCTTCAAGAAACAGTAAGGTCATAGCTTCCTTTGAAACCTTTTTTGGCATTGAAATTATTTTAAATTAATTCCAACTTTTGTAACCATAGAAATCACGGTACAATAAAACTTCTGCCATTGGTGTCTGGAGGAGATAGAGCAGTAAATCTTTGCTCTCTGAAGATATTTATGGATTTTTATCACAAGTTTTTGAGAGGCTAACAAAAAAATGGAGATAGATGGTGACAATGCTAGGATGTACCAGCAGACCTACATCCTGCAAAAGATTTCTGCCACAGATTCTTTGTGAGGGTAAAGCGGCAAATTTTTCAAAAAGGTTTTGTTCCTTGAAAGCCTTATCTGCTGAATCCAAAGCCTCTGTATGTCCAATTCACATCCCTGCAAGGGGACTAGGATTTCAAAACAGGGTTGAACCTCCTTAAGAGTCTTTTCTTCCTCCTCCATTTCCATATTTCCTCAGAACAGATCTCTACATGCATACAGGGGTGGTTGCCCCAAAATGATCAACTGTGAAAAGCCTGTAAGCAGATTTTATCTGAGGAATTATTACCATATTCATAACATAGCAGCTCTGTGGACTTAGAGAGTCGAGTACTCAAAAGCTGTCACATATCTTTTCAGCCTTTTCTCAGCTACACTCTGAAAAAGTGTGTGAAGTTCCCATAGACTGGTGCCCAAATATTTTCTATTTTCTGTATTACATAGCTTTATTTGTTTTATTAAAATTCCCAATATACTGGATGATTAAAAGATGACCAAAAAAGCCAAGTCTCTTAGAGAAATAAATAGTCACACTCTCATAGATGACAGTTGTGTAAAAGTACACATTTAAATGCCTATTTCAAAATTACTTTAAATTTTAAGGTTCTAAAAGCATTAGTAATAAAAGCATTTGATTTTTGATTTAGTATATTTTATTTATTCCTTTGAAAAGCGAGTTGAAATTGCTTGGAGGTACCTTCTTAAAAAACTTCCAGATTGAACATGTACATTTTGCCTGCAAATAAGATAGAGAGACTGTGACTACAAATAGCTGTACTTGATATGAATATGCAAAAATAGTACTTGCATGTGTGAACTTTACTAGAAGGCAAGTAGGAGAGTTTTAAAAACAACGTTGTTGTTTTTTAATCTTCCGCAAGATGAATATTTATCAAACTAAAGGCACACATAGGAGTGTCAGGAAATCAACAAATTTTAAAACTGATGGAGAAAAAAAGGAAAATATCAAATTATAATCCAATATATTGTCATGATTTAGCATTCAATCATATTTTACTTGCTTCACAAGAACAAATAATAATAAACATATCAAACCTTACATTAGCCAAATATTTCTTAATAACAAGCTGGTAGATGTTGCTCTCTTTCAAATGTATCCCTGATCCTTTTACTGAGTCTCCTACAGTTCTATGTCCTGGTCTGCATCTGCATGGAACTCAAATTCTATTCCCACTACCTGAGGAATTCTGGAAGCTAAGAAGTTTTCTTATCAACAAATACTGGATAGGAAAAAGAAATCAATCAAATTAATAAACCATTCAGAACAATACTGTAAGAGCCAGACTCAGAGCAAAAAAGACATTGCTCTTAAAATAAGACTAATCATCAACCAAATATTCAATATTATAAGGCTATTTGAAGCAGTAGCTGTTACATTTTTTGCAAGCAGTCTGTAACTGATTATCTGTGTTAAGACACTACCAAATGGAAGGTGTCTACATTTTCATATTTCTATTATTTAGTAATAATATTAGAAATGTTTATTATAGGGAAGTAATAATCATACTTTGCAAAAGTGTAACACAGGTTTTGTGATACCATTATCACCATTAAATTAAACTGTGTGAAATATTTTAAGTATCTAAGAAAACTAATTTTATTATATACAGGTCGAACAGACTGGATGATCACTCTACAAACTTTCCATCAAGAGCTCAATATCTGTAAAACACCTTTAAAAAAACTTACAGTAGTTTTCTTCACTGGATTTGTAACTCCTAGCAGGCGATTGAAAAAAGTGAAAATAGCAAGAAGAACATATATTGTAAAATCTTTGGCAGGTTATAGCCAGTTTAAACAAAGGATATGTACCAAATCAAAACAGATAATTTTGAAATTTCTAATAAGATTTTTATTCCATAAATATTTGGCTAAATAATACGTTATCTTGCTAAAAGATACTATGTCAGCTGTGGTTTGAGGTTATCCTAAATGAGAAGTAATGTGTATTAAAAAGCTGTTCAATTAACAGTGATGTAAGAGTCAATACCATAAAGATGTATACACATATTCATGTCCAGTAAAAAGCCTTAGAAAACTAGGCAAGCATCTTGAGTTAATGACCTTTTATTTAAAAATGTGTTGTTTGATTTTGTAAAATTTTGCACACCTGGGAACATGGAGAAATCAAATCTCAATTATAATTCCACAACAAAAATGGTATAAAGATAGTAATTAGCTAAGAAGAAGAGGTAATTAGAGATAGCAACACCATCAAAAATATTGTATACGAAGATTTGTTGATAATTTCACTTTTTAAATATTTTGGAAGCATTTTGGTTTCAAGCATATTTGGCAATTACAATTGTTCTGCAGATTCAGTACAAGCATATAAAAATGTGGGAAACTTATTCTCAAATTGCTTTTTATTTGATTGACTATGGAACGAATTGTGCAAATCCGTCTTTCAAGACCAGACCTAGGATTTTACCAAGATTTTTTTCTCATTACATTAGCATAATTCTTAACTCTGACCATATTTGTTGTACAGAGATCATGTGCTTGATTTCTGTCTTGTATGTGGTATTTAAAAGTGAAAAAAATAAAAGAAAACAAGAAAAACAACCAAAAAACCAACATAGAGAATGTACAGAAAAGTAAATATTTAATTTATAGGACTCACCAATACACTATAACCTATATATACCAATTTTAAAACTATTTATTGTAAGACTATGTGTTCATTTATGCACCAATATATTATTGTACTTCAATAATGTCCTGTAGCAGTTAGCCTATGTGATTAGTTCATGTGTTAACATGCTGATATTTTCAGTATGCATATTGATAGATAAAACATTAAGATTTACTTTTTTTTTTTTGCTAATTATAAATTCCTAATTTCTTCAGAGATTTCTTTTAATAGAACTCTATTTTAATGCTTTCTTTTGTGTTACAAATCCCTGACTTCTGGATTTGATCTTATTCAGATATTTTGGAAGAACTACTTCAAACTAAATCATTAAGACACATTTCTAAAGTTAAATTTTAATATATTCAGAAGATTTTAGATTTCAAAAAATGTTTTAAATTATGACCTGAAATAGTGACTGCTATATCAGCATAAACATCTTCTAGTATGATGTTGGCTATAGAATTTCCTAGACTGCTTTCTACTCTCAGTATTGGTATGACCATCTAGTTCTCTATCAGCTGAGCAAAGGACTGCTTCTAAAAGATGATGAATAATACGATTTTTGATATACATATTTACAGCAAACATTCCTTAATTCTAGAAATATTTTTTTAAAAACAGATTCATTTTGTAAGTCTCAGCAGAAATACAAAAACATTAAAAAATGTATTATCTCTAGTCCCATAAATCTGATTACCATACAAAGCATCATTAGTTTTGTCCTTAATTAGTGCCAACACTTCTAAAGCCACCTGGCTTATGCTCATGCTTTTGAGAAATTTAGCAAAACCAGCAAAGCCACAAAATACATCACTCAAGTTTATCTAAGCAGGGGGAATTCCAGTCTAGCATTTCTTTTTTTGTATCCCATATACAGGTTTGCAGGTAATAACAGTAGACAGCAGAAGTGATGAAGACCTGCTGTAAGATGATAAATCCAAGGTATTTCCCCAAAAGTAAAAAATGAACTTTTATCCATCATTGTACTTAGGAAGAAAGATTGACTGGATGGCAAGAGACAACTTGGAAGATGAATGAACCAGGAGAATTTGTTTTCATGCAGGGAATCAGTTCTGACCTGCAAAGAGTATGTGGGATTCTACTTATGAGCTTTGAAAAGTCAAAATCACCCAATTTTTTTGTTGGTTTCATGTTTCCTCTTCAAAAGGAAAATTTTATTATGCTAATGACTCCTATAGAGAAGACAGAAGAATTTAGACAGAACTTGAGAATATATGAAAACAGCTCATAGTCACGTACATCAAATTAACAGATTGTAGCTTGGTGCTTAAATCCATTCTTGGAACCATCCTCACCCACGAGCATTTCCTGAGCAATTTTCTTAACTAGACTCCCAGTTAAAGGTTCAAAACAAATTCACCTGTGGTAAACAACAGAAACATTTCTGCAGGTTTAAGATCAGGGACTGCTGACAACTTTACAATCAATCTAACAATCTCAAAGTTTTACTGTAATGCTTGCTGGTTTTTAGCATCCCTTGTGAGTACCAATGATCTAATTTAAATTGTCTTGTGTTCTCCAGAGTCCCTCCTGAGACTATCTAATATATCTGAGAGATATATTCTCTATATAGAGCATTTGACATACTAGTCCAGTATGTTTTAGGCATAGGCCTTATAGGAATGTACCTGTGGTTGACTGTGAATGGTATGAGTGCTGTATACCAGAAAAAAAAGGATTATTTTAAAGTAATATTTTGTAATAAATATTTTATTCACAGTAAAAAGACACAATGAAACTCAAGAACAATAACCACATAGGTAATTAAAGTACAAAGGTCTAGGGATTGGATTATGTACTACTAATACGTAATTATAATAAAAGAAATCCTTATAAATGCTAACCTTTCAATTAGAAAGTCCCAACATCTATAAAACAGAATGTTATTGGATGCTGCATTCTTTCACTCGGCCAAATAACAGTCTCCAACTGTTTAATGAGTAGCTGTCAAGAATAAATTTCCTCTTATTAATTCATATACTATTCATATAACTCCTATGCCACATAATTCATATCCTCTTGTCAACAAATTATCTCAAGGAGTCAGCAAGTAACAGATAGGGTACTGATTTTCTACTATCTGCTTCCATATATTCTGCAGATAAAGTAATGTTTTAGACTCAAACTGCATAAATTGCAAGATTTCTAAATCTCATTTTCATAGTTGAGCTTAAGACTAAGTTTGATGATGCGATGCTGGCTGGGCAATCACAAACAATATGAAGTTTACCAAGGACATGGACCGGCTTCTGCACCTGGGATGGGGCAACCCTGGGTGTACAGACAGACTGGGGAATGAGAGGCTGGAGAGCAATGCCATGGAAAGGGCCCGGGGGTTCTCGTCCACGGCAAGTTGAACATGAGCCAGCAGTGCCCTGGCAGCCAGGAGGGCCACCCGTGTCCTGTGGGCATCAGGGACAGCATGGCCAGCCGGGCAAGGGAGAGGACTGCCCTGCTCTGCTCTGCACTGGGACAGCCTCACCTTGAGTGCTGGGGCAGTTCTGGGTGCCACAGTGTAAGAAGGACAGTGTGGAGAGTGTCCAGTGAGGGCATGGAGGCAGTGAAGGGCCTTGAGGGGGAAGCTGCATGAGGAGAGGCTGAGGTCACTTGGTCTGTTCAGCCTGGAGGAGACTGAGGGGAGACCTCACTGCAGTCACAACTTCCTCTTGAGGGGAAGAGGAGGGGCAGGCATTGATCTCTTACCTCTGGCAAGCAGTGACAGGACCCAAGGGAATGGGTGAAGTAATGTGGCTGTATTGTAATGTACCCATCATGTGAAGTAATTAGGCTGTATTGACACAGAAAATACCACAGGCTGCATTAAAGCTAAGAACGTAAGGTTATGTTTGAGACAATTTATGAAAGCCACAGACGAAGCCACACACCTGGAATAAACTGACAAACCACAGGTATTACGAAATTCAACTTAGATTTCCCTACTGAAGACAGCAAATGGGAAGTACATCTCCAGGAATCATGTGCTATTGCTACACATAAAGCTGATGAATTTAAGCAATCTCCTCTAAAACCAGCAAGTGCATTCAGGGAATATAAAACCAGTAAGTGGATTCAGGGAATCAAACATTTTATTGCAAATCTACAAGAAAAACAACAACAACAAAAAAACCCCACCAGGGCCTTTTGTCATACTCTTCATGCTGCTTGTCTATATTTGTAGCATCCTTTTGATTGATGTTTTGCTAAAGATTTCATTTGGCATTTCCTCAAAATAACCAAAAATATTTACAAACAAAACAGATGAACAATGTTTAGAACACTGCATTCTCTTTCAAATTTCAGTAGCAGGTGCTCTATAAATAGAAAGGGAAGGTAAAATTGAAAAAGGCTACAGGCAAAACATGAATTTGCTCTTTTTCTGCAGGGCTTTACCGACCCCATGATGGATAACTTCTACCAAAGTGCAGTAACTTAAACATTTTCTTACAAGATTTCACAACTTTTTTTTAAAATGGTGTCTTCAGCTTGCCAGGATCCCAATGAATTCTCAGCTAAGTTCCAGCAGCTATCCTTTCACATTTGTGCCATCTAAATTAATAAGAATATTCTCAATACCACCATCTGGGGAACATGGAAAACACTGAACACTGATAGCTGGACTCTCAGCAGGCATCTGCTGAGCTCCACTCATATTAGCCCCATATTAAGAGTAACCCACCAATTACACATGGAGCTATTGTTTGAACTATTTTTCCTCCCTTAACTGTAGCTCTCCTCAGAGACAAGGCAAAGAAATAATATATAAGTAAATATTAATCTATATTATCTATGTCCTACATATATGTAGCATATATTACATATACACACTGGATTTCTCCAGTCCCCTGTCCCCTAGACAGGACTAGGGTTTGGTCCCATAAGTCTGTCATGTAGTGTAGTCTGGGTTTATATATGAATTTTTAATGTAATTTTTTAAGTTTATTTGTATAATAAATCTTCCTCTCTCATCATTCCTCTCTCATCATAAGTTTTAGCCTGTGTAGGGTAAGCTTTGAATTTTGCTCATACTTGGAGGCATGACGTGCTAACCTCAAAACAATAGTTTCACATGTTATTTAAAAGAACAAAATACAAAACTGTTCTTTGGTCACACAGAAAAACCAAATCTGAGTATGGATAACAGAGAAATGAGTGAGAAACCAAACTAGAAAAGTAAGTACAAAACATTTAATGGAAGGATAATGTAAGATTACAAGAAAAAAAACAGAATATGAGAGCAGGCAAATTAAAAATATATGACATAAAATGTGACGAATGTAAAGCAAAGAAACAAAAGGACAAAGTTAAAAAGAAGACAAAAAGAGACAAAAAAAGAAAATGGAAGTCCATAAAATAATAGTGGAACCAAGCACTTAATTCTTTGCCTCTATACAGTAATGCAGTCCTATATTTTTAGGAGAATAGTCATATATTCTCAGATCTTTAGCTCTTTACTGACAGCACAACAGCCTCATTCACGATTTTAAAACAAATTTCAAGAAAAGCATGTGCTTTTATATATTTCTGAATCCCTTCAGGTCCTCTCACATGCCGTGTTCTTTTCTCAATCTGAGGAATACTCATTCAAGCTTAAGATGCTGTTTTTTCTTTTTTCTCCTTTGAAATACATTGTCAGAAACATTGGTCTTAGTGAGTATGTCTCCCTAAACCCTACCTCTTCTGAACTCATACTTGTGTTTAATAACTTCTTGATTCTTACAGAGTTATTTAATTCATTATCATACAAACCTCAATGAAGAATTATTAGAAAGGGTTCTTCTTGTTTCCATCTCCTGCAAAGAAGAAAGAAGAAGAAAGAATTAGAGCCTTCATCCACATGTTTTTCAGGTTCCAAGCAATGCACCTTCCACCACAAACAGAAGGACACTTTTCTCATTATGAATTTCTCCACACCTCAATTACCAACCAACAAGGTAAATCTGGAAGCCTACACCAGCAAACCAGCACACCACAATAATTATTACCAACCTTTCTACACAGGTAAAGGGATAAAATTAAAGTAATCTTCAACTGAGTAAAGTTTGGAGAATTGTGCATATAATGAAGCAACAAAACTGGAAATTCTGGAGAGTATTTTCTGAGAAGCCACCATTACACCATACTAATATAATGTGGAGGGAGGGCATAGAGGGAATATTTCATTTGCTTTCACATAGATGATATGTATGGTTTGGGCTGTTTGTTTGTTTGTTTTGGACTGGATGGAATGTTTTTGTTGTTGGCTTGGGGGTTTTTGATTGGTTGGCTGGGGTTGGGTTTTTTAAATTTTATTTTATTTTCATATTCTATTTTTCTGAAATTCCCTATTTCATTCAGTTCTAGTTTTCCTTAAAATTCTCCCTGCTTCAAGTGAATGTCATTGGAATAACACCAGGCAACACCATGATTGTCTGTCAAACTCTTTCTAGATTTTTGAAAGACTAACGTAATATTTAAAAGTTAGGCAAACAAGAAAGAAAGGTCCTCATTACTGTCCTTATCTTACACAATGCACAGCCAGATTCTCAGAAATACACAGTGTTCACCAAGAACAATCACAGGTTTTGCTCCACCTGTTGAAAATTTTACCCATGAATTAAAAAAAGTCACTTCTGTAGGTTGATGAGCTTAATGAAAGAAGATTGATGACTGATTAAGGACAAGTACAACAAATGCATTTGGCAATATATATTCTCACCAAGAATGTCTTGATTTCAGGGAAGTTACTTAGAGCAACAAGGCCAAAAATCTTGCAAGGCAGAAAATGAGCTCATCTTTCCCCCGTGGAATCCCCACTGGTCATTTGATTCAGTCCAAACTGCTTTTTCATGTAAAAATGAACTACGCTGTACTCACCATGTACCAAGAGTAGATTAAGTCATGGTGGTGTGCTGTAATGACATTTACATGGAAACAATATCATTTCCCAGGAGAGCTAAGCTTTCATTTAAAGAAATGGTGAAAATATGGTTGTAAAATAAATCTTTCAAATGGGTACCTAACCTGCAGTATAACAGTCCAGATGATAGTTCTTAACAGGATCTGATCCATTTCTGTTAATTTCAATAACACATTAATTCAAAAGTCATGTAATGATCACTTCAAAAACCTCTTCCAACCTGGCAGCAGACATGACAGAATAATTGAAATTGATGTAAAAATATTAGTTTGTAGGACTACAAGATCTTTAACAAGTAGCTAGTGAATAATTATTAGAGAGAGCAGAGGAGCAGAGATACAAACTGGACCGTAAAGGCTTTTTAACAAGGCCAAATTCAGTAAAGGGATTTCAGAGCACTGCTGCTTCCAATGAGTTTACAGATTTTGAGTTGTATTCTCATCTTCGCATAACATAAATTTTTCAGAATCACTAAGCCCGAGTGTCCAGTCTGATTTAGTGTCCAGACTTTCATTAGGTCACTTGCTCTGAGACATACATACATTTGGATTATTCCCTGTAGCAGCACAATTCTTGTGCTATATTTATATTAGGTACAGTGGCAAAGTTTTACTATCCTTGGCTTGCCTTTGTTATCTGAAAATATTAATCCTTTTTTAAATGTTATTTGACTTTTGCTTTTAAAAATCTTGAAAGAGAGCAGTAAAAATTTTATAAAAATACTGTTTATTTTAAAAATGTAAACATGTAGCCTACCAGTAAGATTCCTCTTGTGGGCATAGTTCATGGTGTGTGCTGCTCCATTCCTGAGCTCTGGGACTGTGTGACCAGGAGGCAGTACAGACAGTGGCAAAACCATTTCTTATACTGAAAAACCAGAGATGTTGTATAGGTCTTTTATGTCTAGTAACTGCTACAGGACTGCCATGGACATGAAAATAAGCACAAATTTTGCCATCTCTTCCACTTTTATAAAGCACAGGACTTTTTATAATCTTTCTGAAGAGGCAGTAGAGGGCCTCTGTATTGATCCAGGCTTTTTTCCTGTACACATAAACAAGATGAAAAGTACTTGGGGCTGGTATTTATACTCTCAGATTCCCAAAAGACCATACTTGGTTTTTCGAATTAAGTATATGATCCCTGAATGCATAAATTACTGCAGTTTATACATTTAATATAAAAACACAAACCCCACATATTTCTCTTATTGCATCTATCAAGCACTCTCTAGACCACTATATACCAAATATTGCATTTTCTAAGTAGTAGAGTAGTACAGCACTAATACATCTAAAGACTTTAATTACTTAAACATCCATTTGCCTAAAGCTCTATTCTCTTAGTCTCTCTCTAAAAGTTCCTCACAAATCCATTGTGTTTTCCTTTTCATAGCTCTTTCTATTCTTCTTTAATAACAGTAATCTTTCACTCTGAGTTTAATCTTCACCAGTCGATTAATAATGTACAGATTCATTGTAAGACTTTATTAAAATATATCATTCTGCAGTCTTTTATTAAATTGTCATGAGAGTTGTGACTCTTAAGGAATTTTAATAATATCATTAAACTTAGCTTTTAATTGTTAGTTCTTACACGTATTTTTTAATAATTTTGGGCTTTCTGTTTTATGACACTAAAGATATCTTTTTCTTGTTTTTTTTACAGACTTTTACAGGAAGATTAATCAGTGGTCTCCTTTATCTTCCATTCCTTGGGAGGCTTTATGTCAGGTTTTCTATGATAATAAAAAAATAGGTAATATTAAGGCAAAATTGTATTAATTTGTTGCATTGTCTACACTATTTATAGTCATTCTCTATTGCACTGACTACACTAGAGCTAAAAGTAAATAATTTGCTTTCATACTTTCATAATGAGAAACTCAACTTAACCTTGTTCATTTCAGAAATAACTCTTCATTTCTGCATTTTGAAGATTTCCTGTCCTAATGTTTGGGTTTTTAAAGAAGGTTTTTCTTTCCCCCTCTTAATAACAGAAGTGCTGATAGCTTTAACATTATGATATTAATGATACTATGTTTTTAAAAAAATATAGAGGTGAAAGCAAAAGGTATCTGGTTTTATGAGCCATTTTCTTAGACTTCCTTGTCATAAAATCCTATATTGTGCTGGGCAAATGCAGATAAATTTGAAAAATTTAGTTGGCTAGCTTCCTGAGTGTTCCCACAAATATTTCTGTGTAAGCTCATGTTGGAATTACATAGGTAAACATATGTGGTAAAGAACTAGAGAAGGTGGGAACATATCCTGCATTA
Source organism: Passer domesticus (assembly GCF_036417665.1). Lineage (NCBI taxonomy): Eukaryota > Metazoa > Chordata > Aves > Passeriformes > Passeridae > Passer > Passer domesticus. The sequence continues at coordinate 21,786,415 of NC_087512.1, forward strand.
ATAAATTTAGAATTTCTTCATTCTCAGGTTTAAGTAATGCAATAGTCATTGTGTTAAATATCTTACCATAATAATTTCTAGAATCCTCAAGGCATGACTTAAATATTACCAACAATCTTTTGCAACACTCACAGAGATGGCAAGTAAAGCAGACTTAGCCATTTTTACATTTTTGCTGGCTCAAGCATGTTGTTTCACGCATTCCTAACCAAGAGCAACATGCCTGTACCGGGCTGACAGCTACAGTCTCCCCAGTGATTACATTTTTTAAAAATTTGACAGCAAGCAAAGTAAGCCTTTTCCTCAGCATCTCTGCTGCTAATACACTGCATGGACATTAGTTTCCAAAGTGAACAGAGAAATTACTGAGACTTCTAAGACTACTGAACTTAGGAAAGTGTTCCTGCCTTCTTCACAAGTTTAACTTATAGACTGCCTGTGTTTGTGGAGTTGACTGACTGTAAGTTTATCAACATAAATATGTTTCTTTGATTTGAAGGATATCTATATAAATTGTTTTTAGATTCAAAATGCACCTGCAGTCAAAAAACACTGACTTCTAAAGGAACTGAATATTATATTTTTCTATATCTTGCTATTAAACTGGTACATACTGAAAATACAGGAATGTATGTAATCTTTGATACAAAATAATTTGACTTGGTAAGCATTGCACTGAGCACAGGCTGAAGAGAAAGGGTGCTGGGAGCTGTCTTTGCTGGAGGACCTCTGAAAACAGAAAGACACTTTGGATACATAAAAGATTTTATGGAATAAGTATAGAATAGTCCAGCTTGTGGCACTCCTTTCCCTAACTCCCTCCTCATTCTTATGAAATTATTTATAAAAAAGAAATGGCCACTAAAATTATGATTTTCAAATGCATTATTATACATTATTACATTTTTATTCGTGATAGTTAAACAGTTTTACTCCATAGGAAGCCTGGTGCAAAAATCAAGTGCTTTATATCCAGACACTGATCTCAGCCCACATTTTCAGGGTATAAATCTGTGCACTGTCTTAAATCTGTCTTTAAATTTGTCTTTAGAAAGACATAATTTCTTTAAAAATATAAATGACATAGAAATGTAAAAAAGTGTATTTTTTTTTGTTTAGTTTTCAATTTAACTGTAAAACTTACAGTTTATTTTTCTGTCTTATCATGCAGAAACACTTTGTTTTTTTCTCCAGTATCTGCTTCTTGGTTTCCCCTTATCTCTATGTATCTGTACCTAGAGAAACGGCCTTTTTTTCCTCCTAAATTTTACATATCTCTTTCCCTTTTTTTTCCTCCTACAAGGATATCTCCTCACATTTCTCAGAAAATCAGTCTCTTTTTTATAACTTATCTAGTCCATTACATTCGACACACCCTTGAGAAATATCATCAGAAGCCAACAATCAGAGCAATAAATGGACAGACAGAGATTACAACAAAATGGAACCAAGAGAAACCCACAAGTTAAAAAAAAAGTAATCTCAGTTGATTTTTTGGAATTACCATACAGACTAGGCAGAGGAAAGCCCATATATACACTTTTGGTTCATTGTGAGTTATAGTGCTGCAAAGAATTTGACTGTAACAGGCCATGCACCTTCTCAACTTACTTCAAGGTCACCTGCCTGTGGTCTTGAGAGGATGCCATAGGAGGGAGCAACTGCTTCCTGCAATGCAGTAAACATCAGGAGATGAAGCTAGATTAAGGAAAAATTGACAGAAACACTAGTTCAGACAAAAAAGAATCATGTCTCTCTCTTCAAGAAAGTTTTCAACATCCATATATCTGCTTTCAAGAGAGAGCATTTGTTTCCTGGTGATATATATTTTCAAACCTTGTTGTTTTCAAGTCTTGTTGCTTCCACTGCCCGTCCTGCAAAATCCTTTGGCAGCTTAGCCTGGAGCTCTTTCCCCCATCCCTATTCCTGGGATGCCTACAAAAGTCACTGTTTCTTATGCATCCCAGACTGAGTTGATACCTGTCATTCCAGGCACCTGTCACTCACATGTTTCTCCAACATAACCCTGGGTTATGCTGATGAAGTGCCATCAAATTCACCACATTCCATGATTTCAGAGGTCAGCCAGAAAATGATGAAAATATGGAGTCTTACAAATTACAGAATCACCATATTCACTTTCAAATGTGGACATATTGGGTACACCATGTGAAGCGAAATAAGTCACTAGAACTTCAAAACTGTTCCAGATGCTGGCTGATGGACAAAACTCTGCTGTGACTCAGCTTTATACAGGGCAGATACATCACCAGGAACTAAATGATAATCTTTCTTAAAAGCCAGTGGGACTTTTGTGCTGATTTCAAGGGACCAGAGCTTCAGCCAAGACAGGTAACGTAAAAGTAAACATGCTGCGCTCTTCAATAGATTTATAGTTATTGTTGTTTGGTTTAGTATTAGCATTATTTCATTACAGCTATTGCAGTAGCCCTTAATAAGACTAGAAATAGACTGAAAAAAAGACTACAACATTTGACTAAAATGATCCTTAAGCAATAAATAAAACACTACCACTGGTATAGCATAGTGTTACATTTAATTTCCCTTTACAAATTTATTTTCCCTTACCTATATAGGTATGAGGAGAGGATGTGCTCATTTTGCTTTTTACTTTGCTTTTAATAAATTAAAAATATTTTTCTTGTCATTAGGAAATGTCTTTTCTCTATATTGTAGCAGTAGGATATCTTAGCACAAAGCATAATATCATGTATTTGCTTCCTATAAAAGAATTAAATGAACTATGAAAAAAAAAGTGATGTCCTTAAAATAGGACTAGCAAACTGCAAGTTTTTCAGCACGGAATGCTGAAAATCTAGTATTATGTTTACAAAGGTAAAGTTACAATTACAAGGACATTTTAGCTTTAACTAAGGTGATGACAGCATTTGCAAATGCTGCAAATCCATCCATACAACCACACATCCAGTAGCTTACATGTTTGTGAAAACAGAAGGAAAAGTCTAAAAAGAGTTTCAAGGTAGATTCATAGGCCATATCCAGATTAAAGTGGATATTACTGTGTTACAGTAATGTTTGGTACAGCTTGAAAAGAGTTCCTCAAGCTGCCAGAGTGCCATTGATGGCATATTCAAGCTCCCTGGCAAGACTAGGTTACTCTGTGTGATGTGTTTGATGTTGCTTTGAATTCAAGAACATTACCAAAACACAAAAAAGCTCTTATTCAGCGGCCTGAATAAATACAATTATTCCAGAAGCGAGCTAAACAGCCATAGCTCCCTGGGTACAGAAAGGAACAGGAGCAGCAGAAGCTGAAGCTGGCTCAGGCCATAGCTCGTGCTGGGGCAGTGCAGTCCCTGGGAAGGGACCTACAGACACAGAACAGGCACAGCGTTAGAGGACTGTGAGCATCAGCCTGGTGAACTGCAACTGCACTGTGCTGCTGGTGCACAGAGAAGTTTCTCTACTCAATTATTATTTAATCTTTCCCACATTTTGTTCTATTAACAAATATAATCTTGTTGCATCACAAACTTTTTGTGAGAGCCCCAAAATACAAAGTTTTTTACAGACAGAAATAAAATCATAGTATCATAGAATATGCTGAATTGGAAGGAACCTATCAGGACCACTGAATCTGCTCCTGGCCCTGTTCAGGCCATCCCAATAATCCCACTATATGAATGGGAGTGTTGTCCAAACACTCCTTGAACTCTGTCAGGCTTGGTGCTGTGACACTCCCTGGCAAGCCTGTTCCAGTGCTCACCACCCTCTGGGTGAAAAATTTTCTGATATCCAACCTAAATCTCCCCTGACTCAAGTTCATGCCATTTCCTCAAATCCTGGCACCGGTTGTGAGAGTGATGGGATTGGCACGGGCCCCTTTGCTTCCCCTCACGAGGATGTTGAAGACCACAATGAGGTCTCCCCTCAGTGTCTTCTTCTCCAGGCTGAACAAACCAGTGACCTCAGCTGCTCCTCATAAGGCTTCCCCTTCAGATCCTCCACCATCCTCGTGTCCCTCGTTGGGACGCTCTCTAACATCTGACTAAATTTGGTAAATATTGAACAGCGAACCAAGTATTTTTTAAAAAGAAAAGCGACGCCTAAGCATGCCTCTTGAAGACCGGTACCAGCTTCGGCAAGCGCGGGGCAGGTAGTGCCCTACGATCCCGGGGCGCGCCAGGACTGCTCCCAGCGGGGCGGCGGCTGCTGCCGGGCTCGGCCCGGCGGGGCCCGGCGCGGCGCTGACCCGGCCCCTCACGGCGCGGGCGGGCTCGGGGCGCGGCGGGAGCGGGCGCGGCGCTCCCGCCCCGCGGGGGCGGTGCTGCTGTCGGCGCCAGCCCCTCCGGACCTTCCGCGCCGCTCCCGGCGGGTGCCCGGCCACACGCGGCGGGTCGGGCTTCCCCGCCGGGAGCACCGGGTGGTGCACGGGAGCTCTTCCCCAGCGAGCACGGTCGCGCTCCCCCCTCTCCCCCCGCCGGCTGCGCGAAGGAGGACGGCGGAGCATGCCACCGGCGGGGCGGTTCCGCGGGGACTGACATGCTGCTGAAGGAGGGCAGGCGCCGGCCCCTCCGCCTCTCTCCGCGGTAGCGGAGGCGATGCTGCAGGGCGCTCCCCGGGCTCTCCCGCAGCCGCCAGGCTATCACCCACAGCAGCCGCGCTCGCTGCCGTGAGCGGCGCGGCTCCGGCCCGGCCGAGGTGACGAGCGGCGCGGGCCCGCACCCGTGCCCGGGGCGGCGGCGGCGGCGGCGGGGAAGGCGCTGCCCGCGCCCGCGGGCGGCTCCGCGCGGCGGATGCGTGTGCATGAGCGCTGCACCGAGCGGGCGCAGGAAGCGCCCCCGCTCCGCCGCCTCCATCTTCCAGGGCAGCAGGACCTCGCCGCACGGCCGCGACAGCGAACGCCGGGGCAGCGGCTCCGATAGCGCCTACCAGATCCAGAGAACCCTGGACGACTGTAAGATGGTGGGTACCCCGGGCGGGCTTGCCGTAGTCTTTTACCTTTCCCGAGCTCTCCCCGCGCAGGCAGCGGTGCCGTGCCTCCCGTCGCCTTGGCTATTCCCATCACGTGCAGTTGCACTGTTTTTAAAACCGCAGTCCCCGCCGGGGTGCTGCCCTGCACCCCAACTCGCCGCGGTTCCGGAGCGGGAGCCGGGAGGTTCGAGGAGACCTGCGGGCTGCGGGACGGGGAGCGGACAGTCCTGCCGACCCGGAGTCCTCGCCCCAGTACGCACACCGCAAAGCAGCAGGAGTTGCTTTTTGGTAGATCCGTCCAAATCTGTACCCAGGCTTGGGCGCACTGAAGCCAAAATGGGTAAATAGTTGCCTCCAATGAATCACTGCACTACTTGCTGTCTTGTGAAGCAACTGCATGCTTGCCCTAATATCCTTCTAAATAAGGAGACACAGAATTAGAGGCCCTGAAATTCTGTCCCTGATATATATGGCACCTGTTACCAGTCTTCCCAGAGTAGCTGGTTGCAGTTGTAAAACCTCAGGTGAAACACCTGCATCTGTGTCACTTAGGGACTGTCACATTCTGGTATGAGATTTTTCCTCAGTCATGTTCAAAATGCTTTCCTTCAAATCAGCACCATATGCCTCTTCTCAGGCTCCTTGAGCTACAGTCAGCCTGACACTGGGCCCCAAAATTATCCCTCTAGCTAGTGACAGATGTAGAAAAAAATTAAGTCACTGCTACTTTTCTGGACAAATCTATACCTGGCTAAAGCTGTGTCCAGTAGCAATGGAGCTACCACTTCTAATCTGCTGGATTCTGGCAGTTTTTTTCCTCTGGTGCTGAAAAATGTGCTGGCAGATTATCCGCTCTGATGCTTCAAGATTGGGAGCAATTCCCAGTGCATGGAGGAACAAAAGCTGCCACAGTAGCTCTATAAATACACCCAACAAGTGGATCTTACTGGGTTCTGCCTTCTTTCTTATTCCCAACAGAGTAATATGGTTAGTTACAGAGAAGTTTTTAGAATTGACTGATTAAAAATAAAATATGTTTTATAGGTGTGTTACCAAGTTGTGGTAGGATTCAGGAGATAAAATCAACGTGGGTTTTTTCTTGTTCTGTGTCTCAATTCAGCAACGTATTTGTGGTCTTGTTTTCCCGGGAAGTGCTAAGGTGGCTGGATGAGTCTGTTTAAACGAGGAATGTCAGGTGAGAACTGGCCAAATGTGTCTGGTGCAACCAGTTACAGTTGCAGGATGCGACACTTTTCTTCCTATTGCAGAATAATCACACTATGACACAACACAGTACCATTTTTTTTCCTCTCTGTTGCCTTCATGAATTCTCTTAAGCTACAGAATAAGAGTTGAGGACTTGTTTAGCAAATATTGTGCCTAGGGCTTTGTTTGGTGTGTGTTTTTGAGTTTGTTTGGGATCTGGATGTGGGAGGGTGAAGATATACTGAAATGCACTTGGGTTGACTTGCTGCTCCTGAAGCAGAGGAACCTATTTGCTGTTCTTAAAATGAAGTTTAAGAAAGCACGGTCAAAACTATTTTTGATACCAGTTCTCAACTATACAGTTAATTGCAGTGGGATGCATGAAGGGCATGAATATAATACTGCAGAAGTGACTAGTTTATTTCTTGAGTATGAGAATTTGAGGACTTGACTTTAAAATTTGGTAGCTCTGATAGACTCCAGGTTCTTAGTATGTTTTTATGTTGGGATATGTTGAACTTCTGGTGATAATGATGACTGTGGAATTATGAGCAATTACTCTTGTCTGTTTTTATGTAGTTTGGAAATTGAGGTCAAAACACGGATAAATAAATATTCTGTTCTATTACTCTAATCCTTCCACCCCCGCCACCATGTGGAGCAAATGATCTTATATGCGTTCTTTCAAAAGACAGCAAATGCTTCATTTCCTTAAAAATCATTCCATGTACAGTGGATCTAAACAATAGTGATCTTTCCATCATGCTGAAATTACCCGTTTATCCAATAACATCTGTATGTATCTGCTGGATATTAGATTTCTGTACAGGTTGTAGTATTTATTTACTCATTTGTTTCTTTTTCTCACATGCACTTTAGAAAAGGTGCTTTCTGGAATTTTAGCAGGAAAGTCCCTATCTGGTGCATCTTCTCAGTCAGTTACAGCAGATGAGTTTTAAGTCAGAAATTTGGGTTGAAGGAAAGTGACAGAACAGAAATCATTACAAATAAAGTTAGCAAAATTGCCGATTTAAAAGCAAATGCTACATTCTAGTCCCTGAACATGCTGTTAATCAGGAAGCAGGAGAAGCAAAGGCAGTAATTTCTGGAGATATTTTCGCCTTTCAAGATAGCAAAAAATAACCTCATGCTACTAGTAAAGCAGATGTTTTTTTGTCTGCTTAATATTTTAATATTAATAACTCAAACACTTTCAGATATTAAAAGCAGAAACACTGCTTTCCTACAGATGAACATTTATAGCTCACAGAAGAAGCAGCTGCCATGGAGGCTCTAGTTGTTTACTGAATCGTGTGCTCTTGATCCTGTGTGCTATGACATTGTGAGAAGCAGGAACAAGCCCTAGATTGGGCATGTTTTTAAAAAACTGGATTGTTTTTACCAATGTAGTTAAAAATTCTCATGCATGCAAATTGTTTTTGTTTTTCAGCTTGTCCAGGAGTTCAATACCCAGGTGGCTCTCTATCGGGAGCTGGTCATTTCTATTGGGGATGTCTCAGTCACCTGTCCTTCTCTGCATGCAGAATTGCACAAAACTCGAACCCGAGGATGTGAGATGGCCTATCAGGCTCATCAAAAACTAGCAGCAATTTCTGGGTAGGAGGCAACTTATCTTTAATTAAAGCTGTATTCATGTGTGAATCTTTATTAAGTACTACATAATGGAAACTTTCAGGAAAAGCATTAACTTGTCTTTCTGTTTTAGGCATAGAGGTGTATGACCACAAATTTTGCAGAACATCTATATCCTTACAATAGTACAATTTTGGATCAAATCTTGGTCCCCTCACCAAGAACATATCTCTCTGATTTTACTCGATGCTTTTATATCAGACAAACAGGATTTTACTGCTTATCACTACAGATCAAGGGGAAAGTCACGCCCTTCAAGGGTGAAGTAGCAATAGCTTTCTGTTCAGTCTCTCATTGAGTATACCTAATTGAATAGTTAAGAGACGACTAGCTCAGTTCAACTAGAGACATGAGAAAATTAAACCAAAATTAGGTGCAAACTGAGTGAGTGGAATACAAAAATTACTCTGAGAATTTGTGTTTACCTTCTACATGTTTTTAAATCCTTGTTTGTGTTGAAATAAGAATGAAAGCTTTGCCAGCATATAATGTTTTAATTTATTCTTTGGTATTACATTATGGACGTTCCTTTCCATGGTGACTGAATGCATTATCGCGTATTTGAGACTATGCCTCAGTGCAAGATCAACCAGTATAAATGGCTCTTTCCTAAAAAATGGGAATTCATGCAGCTAATTCCATGTGGCTTCTTCACAGTATGGTGACTGGGGCATACATGTACCCCCTGAGTCACGACTTTCTGATTACACTTTGTCAGAACTTTCTGCATCTGTCTTATCTACCATAAGCTATTTTGCACCACTAGAAAAAGAAAACACCTTCTTTTTCTGTAGCTCTGCCTAATCCCTATTGAGTTTCTTTTCATCAGTGTAATATATAAAGAAATCTGTTATAGGCTTGGTAAATAAGGGGAGCCCAAACTAAAAACCAAACAGAAGAAGATACTAGTTGGATTAGTAGAATTGTCACCATTTTCTAGTAAGATTTTGTGCAAAGTCACTTGCGTTGGTTTTGTGACCTCTGATTTGTTCCTCAAAGAAAATACATGCTTTTAAAATACTAAAGTCCATGGGAACTTTTAAAAAAAGCACCAATGAATAGACATTGTTGTTTTTAACCAGTACATTGAAAATGTGAAAACAAACAGTAGTGAAATTTATCTTTTTTGCTTTCAGACCCAAAAGAAAAATTTATATGCATCAAAATAATACATTTGAATAGGTGAACCTATTTTGTAGCTTTTCAATATTTTTCCCCTGTAAAGAAAACAATTGGTACATGCTCATTTAGAAAGTACACAGGTTTTTTAAGCAATCATTTCGCAGCTGGAAGTCTGTCATGTACACAAAGATGTCCTGAAGGTTGTGCAGTTGCTGCGAGATTGACATTTGGCTAATCTAAAACTGTTTTAAATAACTCTGATAATACTGTGCTATCCATAACAACTGGTAGGTGTGAGAAACTCTCTGGAAATTACTGGTTTGGTTTGACACACATTTTACAAGATATGCTTCACATCCCCACCCTTCTGTACCTGAGGAAAGCCATATGAGACATTAACTGTTTTGGTGTGTTTGTGAGGAAAGGTGGGAAATAAAGATGTAAAAAAACCCAAAAATAAATAGAAGGAGAGGAGTAATAAATAGTCTCAGAGATTTAGTCTTTATTTCAGCAAAAAGACTGGTGTAGTGCGTATGAAATACGATCTGGAATAGGAATCTAATTGGATAGGAAGAAAAAGTATGAGAAAGAAAAATCCTTAGGGACAGAAATGCATTAAATGATCCGTAGTTTTAAATAGTCAGGAGAGTAGTGTGCTGCTCAGAAACCAGTGTTATCAGCATATGGGATGAAGGCTTACTTAGTTCACTGCTTTGGTTCAAATTGTGCAGCACTGCACTGGGTAACATAAAAAGTTCTGTCTTCCAAACCTTATTAAAGAAAATATTTTGCTTTTCCACCCAGAAATTATAATAGCAAGTAGCTGTTTATGTTACCAGACTGTAACATTTCACAAGGGAAGAGCATTCTATTAATTAATGTCGTCAGTAATGTTCAGGCAGTCTGTAAGTGATCTACCTGAGGTGTTGCATGGCACTCTTACTTTTGAGAAGCTGGTGTCACTGTCTTAAGAGAATACTAAGTTAGTTTATCTTGTTTATACTGTGTTTTCCTTGGAAAATTAGCAGACACCTTAATGTTATGCTGTTCCTCTTTGAATATATCAGGATTTCATAGAATCATGGAATTTTTAGGGTTAGAAGGACCTCTGGCAATCATCTGGAGATCACCTAGTCCAACTCCTGTTCGCACTAGTGCATTTGAGACTCTTAAATACACACCTGACTTGGACAATTAGAAGAATTTCCTTTTGTAATTCACTTATCCTACAAGACTAAGCAAGGTAACAAATAGGAAAGATGCAAAGACTTGGAAAGAAATAAACAAAAGCAAATCTTCTCATTCTGAAGAAGGGGACTCTGGGAAGAAATCTGGAAATTGTGGGAAGGGAAGGAAATGCTGAAGTGGAGATAATGCATTAGAAACTGAGCAGGATAGAAGTCATGAGGACAAAAAAATATGTTGGCCATGGGCATATCAGTTCTGGAATATTAGGCAGACATCAGAGCAGGACAGTGATATGTATTGTGAACAAGAAGACAAAGCTGCAAGTGTACCTGTAGAAAAAGGATACACTGATATGCCAACAAAAGAAGATTCAGCTGTAGAAGCAGAGGAAGTGAAAGTCATGCTTATATTTTAAAAACTGAGAGAAAGAAAAACAAAGGAGATGGTGAAAAAAAGATGACGTAGCAAAGAAACAGAAAACATTATAAAGTCCACACTGGATTAGACCATATCACTCCATCTAGGTCAAACCTGATGGCTGCTGGTAGCAGAGATTTCATTAAAAAATAAGCAAAGATACAAAAACAGGTTGTGCCTAGAATGATGGCTTCTCTTAGCTGCTGCCTAGCACTCAGTAAGCAAAGGCTGCATCTGAACAATCTGTATTTGACAGAAGTGATTTCTCTAAATATTAAGATCTTTTACTCAAAAATGCTGAGATTGAATAAGGGTATCTTTACACTGTGACGTATTTAAAAACCTATTTACTAAAAAAATGTTACTGAAAAACGAAACTTCAAATTAAATCTCCAACTTAATAGGGCCTCATAGATATTACATTCTCTTTACTTGCTCTGCTTTTTCTTATAGAAATAGTGAGATGTTAGCAGAGGGGAATAAAGATTAGAAATAAAAATAATCCAAATTGAAATATCCTAATTCTAGTTAATGTTCCTTTAGAAATGCAAGTCAAAGTAAACCCTCCTTTTAGTGTTGGTTTTCTAAAGACTTCAGGTCAGTTCCTGCTCTTATACAAAAAGTTGTTAGTAATTTTTAATGAGCTGTCTTCTGAGAAGGTTTGGTCCTTTCATCACATTTTCTGCTGTATAATGTCACAGAAATTAAAAATCTGTAAGTATTTACATTGTGCATCCTTTTAGTAATAGTTGTCATGGTCAAAAATGGAGAAAGTGCAGCAACAAGAAAATGAGTCAGCATGATTTTTTCCAAAGAAAAAGAAAGGAAAAATATTTGTAACCGTAAGAAGATGGGGTGAAAAAGATGCAGATTTCTGTTATGGAAGGGAGTCTACTTTACAAAATGATAGAGTGGTGATCTGTTAGAGTTCATCAAACGGGGTTTCATCAGCTGGTTTTATAAATGGTGTCTGGGATGTCAACAGAGAGAAAACTCAGAACTGTATTTTAAGATACAGGTCTGCACAACTGTGCACACACTTTTGTAAATGTCCTTACATATTCTCAAGCACTTGATATGCTTACATAATGTGTGCACTTGGCACACTGAGACCAGAACTGGCAGTGTCTCTGTGACAGTCTGATATATATGTTGGCAGTGCCTTTTTTTTTGCATGAAACAAAACTGGTGTGAGGAGCTCAGGGGGCATGGCAATGTACATCCTTGTGAGCATAGCTCTAAAAGTGATTTTTTTTCTGTTTTTCTGACTGGTGTTGCACAGTCCAAAATCTAAGGAGGAATAAACCTCTCTCTGCACTAGTACCTGCTGGGGCAGCAGCTTTTCAGAAGAGCATCTTGGGGGTTCTGGTGAACATCAGGTTGAATATGAGCCAGTACTGTGCCCTTGAGGGCCAGCAGCCTCCTATGCTGCTTTAGGAAATGTTGCCAGAAGGTCGATGGAGTTCATCATTCCTTTCTACTCAGGGCTGTTGACGCCATATCTGGAATACTGGGTCCAGCAATGGGCATCCTAGTAGAAAGGAGGAAGGGACATCCAAATTGGGTCTAATCAACTACCTTAAAGATGGTTAGGCAGCATCCCATATGCAAGGCAAGGCTGCTAAACCTGGGATTTTTTAGCTTGGAGAAGAGAAGGCTGGGAGGGGCGTATTATCCATAGGCATAAAAACTACCTTATGGAATAGTGTATAGAAGACACAGTCAGACTATTCTCAGTGATGTACAGTGATAGGACAGCAGGTTAAAAATTGAAAAACAAAGAAAAGCTGATTTAAAATTTTAAACTCTTTCTGTTCCTGTGAGGCAGGTGGAATATTAGAACAGGTGCACTGGGAGGTTCTGGAGGCTCTGTCCTTGGAGATACTGAGAATTCAACCTATGGAGGTCAAGGCCCTCCATAACCCTCTGTAGCTGACACTGCTTTGAGTAGGAGGCTTGGACCAAATTAGTTCTAGGCATCCCTTCCAGCCTGTGATGAAGTCATCATAAATCTCCTTGAGAAAATTCAAAGAAAGTTTCCTTATTTGACACCCATGTGAATCTCTTACTTTTATAAAATAGTTGTTAATTTTAAATTCCCCTAAGTTCATGAAAGGTTGAGAAAGTCAGCTAAAAATCCCATCCTGATCGCAATCATTTCGATCGCACAAAAAAACTATCATAGTTCTTGCTTTAAGTTCTTAATTTTATGTAATTTCTACTTTTGTTTTCCTTTGCAGTCTACAGTAGGAATTCTCATGTTTTCAATAAGCACCAAACGGTAACTTTATCAGAGATAATTAATATTAGATCATTTCCTAAGGTTGTTTTAAAATATTCTACTGACACCCAGTTGTGGCCAATTTTTTATTGAACTCTCTGAATTTTCCCTGAATTACAACCCTACAAAATTGTTATCTGCTTTCTTAAGGACACAAACAAAAAAGATTGTCTCAAAATATTTTACAAATTAAGTGAAAAGAAGACTGCAGACCTTTTTTTTTTTTAATGAAAGCTGTATTAAGATGTAAGTTTAATGAAAGCTGTATTAAGATAGGCATAACAGAAATAATTTTTAACTGTTTAACTGCATATGTTAAATAAAGCTCTGCTGGCAGTCAGTATTAGCTGAGCAGAAATGAAGGGCAGCAACATTTAGCTCAACAGGGAAGAATTTTTATAATCATGATTCAAAACCAACTTTATGCCAGCAGTTAGAGCAACAAACAAGAGGTCTGCCCCAGCTAGATATCGATCGAGCAGCGTTTGTGGAGATCTCTGTCCTTCCTAGACATCTTCACAGTCACTGCCATGGTATTCCTCTCAGTGTATGTATCAGAGGTGGGAAGAGTGATAATGTCGATCATGGGGCTCTGAATCACAGGCGCTGCTGGCTGTACCCAACCTCTGTTGGAGTTGTTAGCATTGTTTCAACTGCAAGATGAAAGTTAAGAAAAAAGTTAAGTGCTTCACAGAGATTGCAGCGTGATAAGCAGAATGTGGGTTGACTAAAGTATAGTCAAATATCAAAAATAATGTTATGATATGTAAGAAAACAAGGAAAGCAGTCAATATTCACTGCAAGAATCAATACTGTTATGCATTTTAATACCAGTAGCTTAATGCCCCCTGAATCCATGCAAGGTTTTGTGATTTCTTACTAAAATGTTGCAGGTGTTTTAAACAATAACCACTTAAAGTTGTGGCCTTAAAAATCCTGTCAAGTAAGAAATACTGAGATCCTTCACTTCAGAAAACTCTTGGAAATAGAAAACATAATTTTGCTCTCACAGGCTATACTAAAAGCATCTCAGTAAGTTGTTTCAATGTGGCATCCTAGATCTCACAATTCTTATAATCATTTAATAGTACTTTACTAAGGAAATTGCCCTGATGATTTAACTGTGACTATCTGAAATGAGTAAAGTCAGGGAGAGCTTTGTCTCCCTTCAGAGAAGAGCTTTTCAGGATTACTGATCATTCTTATCACATAAAGTCTCATTGTTCTTCAACTTTGATATTCAGCTTCTGTAAATATTTACTGGAATTTTCGTACATGCTTAAAATTTTCTTGTATTTTTGAGCATATCAGATTCTAGAAGCAGATTATGACAGTGTTTATTCCACTTTGTTTGCCCGGCATATATTCACTGATTTCTACATCCTGAAGTGATTGCAAATGTACTACCGTGTATCAAAACCTACACCTGTTCCAGTGACTCAAATCCTATTTTGACTAATGGCAGTTTGTCTGCATGGAAATGGGAAAGTTTTGATAAACAAGCTCGGATGTGGATAGTTTTAACATACTTCTTAGGGACCATGTAGTGCATGATAGTGCAGTAGGTATGCCATAGCTTACTCCTTTCCAGAGGGTAAGATGCACATGTATTGTTCTGAATAGATTCCTTGTCAAAAAATGCCTCTGATTACACAATCCACATGCATCTAAAATAATGGAACTATTTTTTTGTGGAACTGAGTTAAAGTACCTTTGCTTATTAAGAATAAAATATGTTTACTCAATTTAAGTTGCAAGTTGAAAATGAAATTGTTTAAGAAAGGCACCTCAAGTTCAGAAGGCAAATAATAGAAGAAAAACAAGGTTATTTACTAAGGCTAGAATTCTCAAAATAGCTGACCCTTATAGACCGACTTTTTCTTTGTATCTCTGTCTTTGGAGGTGCTTTAATAGGTGTTTGGGACTTGAAGATACAAGGTATTAATATCTCTCTTTATAGATCTGTCTTTCATAACTGGAGGCCAGATTTAGTAAAGGGCAAACAGACCTAAAAGTGGATTTATTACTCTATTATTTTTCTATGTTCAGAACAGAATTCTGAAAATTCTGGAAGTTTTATATCTGCAGTAACACAGCATAAGTTGTTTTTGACAAAGTGGATGAGCTTATAGCAACTTGCTTAATAATAAACCTCACCAGCAGTCAAAAGGACAACGTTCTTGCTTGTCCAGGTTCTGACAAGATTGTTCCCAGAGGTGCTGGCAGAGCATACTCAGAGCCTGACAGACACTGACAACTTTGGGCCCTTCACAAAACACAGTGGCTGCTGCCACTTTCTTTTAGCCAAAGCTGAAGGTGAGTCAAACTTAATTTCTAGACCACTTGCACCGTGTCCCAGAAAAAGCATGAAAGTGAGAAAAAGGGAAAGTGAGTGCTAAAAGTAGAACAGACATTGTCTTTGTCAGTCATTTGCCCCTTTCTTCATCTGACACTCAATTAACACATTCACAGCCCCTTCCAGTACAGTGCTGCCACTGCTGAGACGCTCCAGGACTGCTGGGGTGAGCCAGACAGGTAAGCCAGCCACAGGTCCCTCTAATAGCAGGGAAGTTGTGTCCCAGCCCAGCAGCCAGGGTTGCTGCCCATGCTTGAGGATCACCACAAGTAGCAGTTATTCTCCCTGGGAAACATAAAGCAGCATAGCTTTTCATCTGTGACGTGACCCAAAGCTGTGAGGTAGTTGTGGAGAATTAGAGGGCACATTGCCATCATCTAACCCAGTGGAAAGAGTATTTTGCATGAGGAAGCAAAATCATGTTGAGGTCTGCTCTGTACTTGGGTTTCAAGCAGTGTCATTGCAGGTAAACACTGAAAACTGTTAGGGAACTTATTTTGTGGTTTTCTCGTCCTTGCTCCCGTATTTTTTTTCTATGTTTTAAGCAGATAAAACACATGAAGACACAGGGAGGCAGAGAATCAGAACTCAGGTAAAGGCTGACTATTCCTTGTGTTTTGTATCTTCAACCTGGCATACTGTAAATTCATCTGCACAGTACCTTGGCCTAGGATCAGAGTATCCTGCAGGTTTAAGGTGGTTTACCTTCCATTTTAACATGCCCCTTGCCTTCATCACTCCCATCGTGGGTTCCTGGAAAGAAATACCAAAAACTAAGATATTACTGTAATTCAGGTTCGTCAATGGACTGTTCTCTGCTGTGCATGAACAGCATTCCACTGCAGTTAGGTTTTAGAAAGGTTGTTTCTCAAGCTCTAACTCATTAAGAATGGAGTATTCTGGTTACAGATAGGACTATCTGTAGCAATGATTGAAATAACCAGTCTGTTTCACATTCTCTGAGGTATACAAACCTTTACATGAGAAATTTAAGAGAAGGAAAACAACATACATTATCAAGGAGATTTGAGGACTGAATTTCATTGGCAGGGTCTCTTTAGAAATGCTGCAGAATCAGGTCTGACCTTTGCAGAAAATTTGGTTTCTCTGCCAGCAGTCTCTAACTTTGTGCCCTTCTCTTGCCCCATTTTGTCCTTTCAGAAGATCTGTTCTCATTGTTTAATGTAAAAAGCTTTTCACACCTTTACTTTGCAAGTGATTTTCTCCGGGAGTAATCAGCCAGAGGATCCAGCAGTTAGGTACATCTCTAGAAACAGGAACTGTGGGGGATTTTGAAAAGCCCACAGAAGTTAAGTGTGGACTCTGTTTTGGCAGTTGCTGTTACCTCTGTTCACTCCAGATTTTCTCATGCCCTTTTCTCCTTTGTCATCCTTTTTTTCACTGTTTTTGTTTCTTGCTTTTTTCCCTCATAATCTCTCTTCAAATAGTAATGAAATTAGCATCTGATTTGCTACTGTTCCATTAATTATTTGGGAACTCCTCTTGGCAGTCTTGAATGTACATATAACAAGGCCCCTGGAATCCACTGATCTTTAGATCTGTGGCATCACTATAGTAAATATGGCTAACAATAATAATAAATTTTTCAAACCCCTGTATTTCAGGAAAAGTCTGGAAAATCTCACTCAATCTCTGAGTGATGTTTCCAATGAATCACTTATTAAATAGGTGTACCAGTACTTACTATCTCTGAAAAATACTTAGTAATTTTACAACATATTTTAGTCTTTCAAGGAAAAGCATTGTTTTCAAATATTTTGTTTTATTATTGCTATAGTGCTTTCTAAATAATGCATGTAGATATTACATTTTTATCATTGTTTTCATAATTAATTTCTTTTGAAATTGATTTTTATATGTCAATTTGCTGGAATTCTAAGCCCTAACGTGTAACAGCACATAGCAACTCCTGTTGCTATGTCTTGTCATGTCATGTCACAAGTGGAATCGGTTAAAAAGCTCTTCTTGAGCAAAAACCAGAGTGTTACTAATTTATGTCAGTAAATAGTGCTTCACAAGGGGATCTAGAGATAAATTTTAGAAGGTATTTGAAGATAGAAGTGTAGCTGATTATGACCCTTTCAAGTTATACTAATTTCTGTGCATGTGGTGATGCAAAATTAATGTTAGACCAATCAAAAAAAAAATTTTCATTTTTTTTCAGTATTTCTGAAAAAAATACTCTTCATACCTGTCTTCACAGATGTAAATAAAAATTGTGCTTGTGCTAATCTGTAACCAAGATGGCCAAGAGGAGTAGTGCCTTTGTTGTCCCCATTAGGCCCACTGCTTTGACACCTGTTTCAATAGCATATTTCAGTATTTCTCTTCTCTAGGTTTCCAACGAAACACAGCTAAAGCTAAGAAATTAGTGATGAGTTTTGAGTGTTTCTTTCCTGAATATTTTCCTAAATACTGTTTGATTAAGAAATCCCACATGGCTGCAGTTTTGGGTGATAGACACAAATTTGGGTGAAAGACAGATACTTAGCAAGGTGTACAAAATCTGTTGTAATTTTTCTAACTGTTTTGTCACTCTGTTTCTGAACAATTAATTAAATATTTGAAGCCATTATCTGGGCATTAAGATCTTGTCTTGACACAGCATTAAATGAAGCATTCCTTAATCCAGAATCCTTCAGGTATTACCAATTAAATGCTATTCAAATTCTTGTTTTAAAATTAAAATATACTGAAGTGTTGGATGTTATTGAATAGAATTTTTTCCTTGATGGGAATATTTATAGATCTACTTTTACATTTTCCACATAATTTCTAACTATCAGAGAAATAATATACTGAATTATTTGTACGTTGACATAGGAGGTCTTCTTTTCTCTTATATTCCATTTTTTATCTTTCTGTTCTTATCTTTCATAAGCAATGCTTCTGTCATGAACATTTCCTGGCAGCAGATCTGGCATAAGAATTCAAATACTGGCATATTAAATTCTGTGCCCAAAGTTGTTGAAGAAACTGCTTTCCCATTTCAGAAGAAAACAAGTTTGCATTTATTGTGTGAGCAAAGAGAAGCTGACACTTCATATCTCTGTCTATCACGGCAAGACAGATCATTGCAAATGTACTGCTGGTAACCTTGGCAGCATGGCAAATGGTTGAGTGGCAAAATATTTAAAAGTGCCATGTTTGTACAGCATCTTCCAATTATTTCCAACAGTTCTGGAGTTGTTATTGTGGTGAAACAGCACTATCCACCCATATGTGTTTACAAGCCCTCCCAAAAAAAAATCCCCAACACCAACAAAGCAGTTTGGTACTTGGGAATATTATGACAACTGCAACCACAGTTTGTAAGACTGAGTACAGGGTGAGGCTGTTTGCTGAAGAAGCAGTCGCTTCATGCAGAGTGAAGAGTCCCAGTGCACCACAGTAGTAGACATTCCAAAGTCTGGGTATGTAATTTAGCTGCAGACCTACCCAAAGTACTGTACAGCTTTTTGCAATTCATTTTGCATCATTCAAGACTCAGAAACAAGTAGTATGTCTGTGCAGCTGCTAATATACAATACTGCATGCCTAAGGAAGACTTAATGGAGAAATCCTTGTTTCCCAAGCAGAAAAAAGGGCTTTTCAAAGAGGAGGAAAAAACAAAAGAAACACCAGTTCACAAAGTCAAATGGAAACCAAAGCAGGATTAAAAATCTGAAGTGAAAAAATTGCAAAGTTCTTTTTGCTAAAGTACTGCTTCCTGAACACATTTTATCAACAGATGGTTTTAAAAATTTCTTTCTCCATATATGAATTTAAATTCAGGAAGCTAATCTATTTCTTTTTTCCTTCTATTTCCTTCTTCTTTTTTTTTCTTTTTTTTTGACACATTGAAATTTTCCTCAGTCTCTCAGCTGTGATTTCTAACTACTCTTACAGATTTGGTCTGTAAAGTATCTGGTGGAGCTGTGTGAGATTCTTCTACTGATTCTCTAACACAATTTCTTTTTCACTTGGAATACTTGTATATGGAGGTATTTGGACGTTCTTTTTCTTAAAAAAAAAGATAAAAAAATACTCTGAGGTATAAGCATGACATATTCAAGGCACTCGTGGAGGCATTTGATACATAAAAAATCCCAAATACTACCTTATTCTCAGCAACCTAATAATATCTACTGGATAGATATTTCCTTCCAGTTTAGAATTGTAGCAGTCACAGTATTGGTCCAGTTGACCAACAGACAGAAAAAAAAAGGATTATGAAAATGTATAGATTTTTTTCAATAATTGTTAATGCAATATAGTTCTTACCCAAATCACAGTGAAAAGTGTGATCTTTCCTTCAGTTTAAATAGTTAACTAGGTGGTTTGTAATATTTTTGAGGAAAAGCAAATATATTGTTCCTTGCCTCTTCTTGCTTTAACATATCTTCACAACCACTCTGCTTTTCTCATTTTGAAATATGGAAAACCGGATATCTTAGTTACAACTAGATAACAGGTATCCAGATTACTCTAATGCTTTATGGAATGCCTTTTGGAAAAAAAATATATTGAAATTTCTATTCACAGAAGGTGCTAATGACAGAAATAAAATGGAAAAGGGGAGTGTCACAAATCTGAGGAATCATCTGGTTTAATGTCCTGAGAATGGTCAACAGCAGATGGCATCACTCGCCTGCAGCGAGTTCCTTCCAAATCCAGTATGTTTCTAGCTCATTGTGCCGTAGATCCTACAGCATCAAATACCTGAAACATGTAACTCTCCTTCAGGCTGTCTGGAAAGTTTGACTCTATTTGTCCACACAGATCAGAACCAATTTCATAAATGACCTCACATCAGATACTAGTTTTCATAAAATTACTATACAACTGTTAATCAAAGGAAACTGGATGGGAGTGTAGGTATGAATCTGTATATTTTGCAGATTTTGAAAGGTAGAGTTTATATATCATTCATTAAAAATAGCAAGTGATTAAGGGACATTTTAAATAACACAGAAGCTTAACTAAAGTCAAAGGGCAAATCTACGGGCAGCATGACTATCAGCTGCCTTCAGAGAATTTAAAAGAGGCTGGGCTTGAGCCTGTTGGACAGCACAAACTTATCTGTGCTTTCTCTACATTTTTATCAAATTCATTTGAGAACAACTCGTTGATGCTGACAAGGCAGTGTTCTGAATAGGAATTTCTTAGATAAGCTTACAAGTTATTGCATATACAGCTAATGTCACTGTCTCCTTCTTGGTTAGCACAGATCTTTTCTGGAAGGTCCATGTAATGGTTTCGATTTATCTGTTCTTTGGTATAATATAATTTGAGGCTGTGAGATTTTTTGTTCAGCTGAGGCTAAAGTTAACAAGGCTGACTTGAGAGCTCATCCAAAGTTTTCTTTTGTCTACCTGGACACTACCTTCTCAACAGATTGTCTGATAACTTGCAGAGAAAAAGGCCCTGTTCAGCTTGTATTTGACTAGTGCAGAAGTTTCCTGCACTAGATCTCTCTAAAGTAGAAGCAAGGGTCAGACAGCTGAAGGAGGGAACAATGGGGTTAGGGTGTGGTGGTCAAGCCTGCATTTTGTTTTTGGTTTGTTTTTTTTAATTTTATGAGAACTCAAAAGTATAATTGAAAACACACATGTAATTTCATTTGGAATTCTGAGTACTTAAAAATATGCTGCTGGAGATTTTAAGCTTACCTTGTCTTATTTTGGGACAACAGCCAAACTCACACCCAATTGCTTGCTCACTCACTCCTCAGCAGACTATGAGGAGAAGACAGGAAGAACAGGAATGAGAAAGATTAGGTGGAAATAAAGATAGCGACGTTGACTATCTGTAGAGCAGACTTGGAAATATTTCCCTAATTTATTGCCAATTAGAATAAAAATAATTACTAATTTAAGTAATGGGAATAGAGAAAAGGAACATCAAGCTAACACCTTTTTTGCCTGGCTTCCACGCTAAACTTGACTCCAGACTCCTCTACCCACCCCCACCCTCCTGAGTGGTGTAGGTGGGTTGGGAATATGGGGTTACAGTCCGTAACCAATCTGCTTTGTTTCTCCTTCCTCCTCACATGTCTCCTCAGCTGCAGTGTGGGCTTCTCCAAAAGCAGCAGTCCTCCTCCAAAAGCAGGAAAATCTGCTCTAGCATAGGTTCTCCACAGGTGGCAGTTCCTTCAAGAACATCCATCTGCTCTGGTGTGCTCTGTGGGCTGCAGGGAAGATCTGCTCTGCCATGGAGAGCCTCCTCCTTTCCCTTACCCTGAAATTCCCTCTCTTGTTTCTTACTCCTTCTTTTCCTCTCACTCCTTCTCCCTGTGGCTATTTTTGCCCTTTTTAAAAATAAGTTTTTTGTTCAGCAGATAGGTTCAATATGTCCTGCCAAGGATCCCTTGCAGAGCTGCAGGAACTGGCTGTGTCCAGCACAGGGAAGACCTTTGTCTCATCCCACAAAGGGCACCCTGTTGCCACCACCACTACCAAAACCTTGCAACTGCATCCAACACATCTGGTATTACCTAGAGTGGAGTTCACATGAAATCTCTTGTTTCAGTGCTGTTTTACTCATGTACTGGGTGATTTATGATTGGGTTTGTCCTCTTGTGGAATAGTTTGGATAGTGTGTTGGTAATTTACCTGTTGTCTGTGCTTGAGTTAGTTCAGCCATTGAAATTGACTTCTGAGGGTAGAAGTCTAGAAAATTCTGGTCTGTGATTCTGTGATTCTGATTGTTTCAAACCCTCTTGTTTTTTTCCTTTTTCTAAGGTTGTATCTAAATTGTTCTAGCATGAAAATATATAAAATGTTATCAGCCTGGGAGGTAGCAATGTCTATAACATGAGCCACTGCATTGTGGTTTTATTCTGCTCGTTGTATCATACACTCAGAGACTTCATCAGCCTTATCACAGTTACTGGAGATTTACACTGTTCTTACAAAATTAACCTGATCACATCTTCTGTTACTGTAAGCACTGTTGTAACTGCTTCAAAACAACAATCTGATTTAATAAGAGCAGCACTGTGGTCATTTATGGGTCTGCTAGGAAGAACAAGCCCTGCTTTTTTCCTGGCTGGACTGGGTAGGGAATAGCAACTGTATCACAGTATTGCATAAGCAGAGAACAGCAAATCAACACACGGCACTGAAGCTGATAGTTTGTGTACATTTAAAAAAAATAACCCCAGCAAATGGGAGGAACACAAATAAGAACATTTTCCCAGGAACTGTTTAGAAGCAAACACCATTGTTGGACAACTTTTCCACCTATATTCAAAATGAATTCACCAGCCTTTTGTTGTCTTCAAAGATGTATGGTTACATGATAAAGAAATAAGCAATCTGTTTAAGATACAAAAGCAGGGGCAGGTTTAGTAGGCTGTTGAACTGAGCTGTGACCAGAGGGGCTTTTGGTACTTGATATGTAAGGGGATTAAGTGTATCTCCTCTGCAGTATTTGTCACACTTTGTATCCAAACAGAAGCACCATATGTTTGAGGTAAGTTTTGGTTTTCATCTTTTTCATCCTTCTACTGCTTTAGATTTCTAAATTATGATGTTTCAGACACTAACTTAAAATACAATCTACAGGGTAATATTTGTGGACAGTAATTTTTCACAGCTCATCAAGCCAACTTGCATTATTTTTCAAGGGAAGTACATATATGGAGCATGAGACAGAATTTGATTATTTAATTTGTACTTCTGGCTGGACAAATGTTTATTTTCCTTTGGCTTTGAAGACTAACAAACTTCATTATATGTCTAGATAGTTCTTTTGGCTTATAGTATTTTGGAAACATTAATTCTTTTATTTGGAGTTAAGCACAGAATTTGTCAAAACAATGCTTTTACAAAAAGGTTTATCAAACCCTTCATATAGCTTAGCTACTCTTTTAATCAGAGATGATATATCTATTTTTTTAATGTTCTTGATACTAAAAGTAAAAGCTGTTCTGTTGTAAATGTGTGACTAAAATTCTTAAGTTAAATTAAGAGTTAGACCATAATAATTTTTCAGTTTTTAGCAGTCTTCTGTTTTGCTTAATTTCACTTAAATTTCACAAGTTCAGTGCAACTGCAAGTGTTGGGCACCTGTGGGAATTCAGGAAAATCTCAAGGTGTTTCTCAATTGTGACCAACATTCTGGCAGTACAGTAAAATCATCTGTCAATTATTTTAAAGGGAAAATAATTCTTAGTGATTTTTTACTCTTTTCCTTTGCATTTAAAGAGGATCATTTAAATTTTGTTTGTTTTGGGTTGGTTTTTTTTTTTTTTTTTTGGGGGGGGGGGGGTTTGTATTTTTAAATAATTACCAAAATAGCTGCATTTACCATTCTTAGTGGTACTGTGTTCCATTGGTTAGTGTAAGAGCTCCCTCTATAGGTTTTATTTTAAATCTCAGCTTAGGAAAATGGAAAGGAAATTGAACTTCTTGGCAGTGCTTTATAAACCTATTCAGTTGATCAACGTTACATGATTTTTAAACAGCAGGATTTCTTTATGGAAAGAAAGCCATCTATTTTAGCAATGGTTAAATCATGAGAATGTAACAGATTTATTACAGATTTTATAGAGACTTTTGTTTTTATAAAAAATTATACTTTTAAATGCAGCCTGATAAACTGCATAATTTAAGCTGTGTTTTATGTAGGAGTAACACAACGTTTTCACTTTTGTAACTACGTTTTGTACTGTCAACAATGAGTTGCTGGTCTGTGTCTCCTGGGCAGATGCACAGTGTTAGCTCTCATATAGTCAGCTAGTCAGCTGCTCATAAACTATTAAATAGCTGTGTTGCAAACACAGTCTAGCACAGCATTGTATAAGATCGTGTTATATGAGGTTTTTCTTGAGTAACTTAAGTGGTCTTCATAAAAAAATTAGCTGGACTAACTGAGCAGCTGACTTGGGGGATAATATTAGAAGTTACTATTATTGAACTTTCCTTTGTATATAAATATTGATTTGGTATATAACTATTAAATAATATTTAACAATAATTAATAATAAACGTATCATAACAAGCATTCTGAAATTTATGTTTGTACTATTCCCCTCTTCAGCATTTCTCATGGCATGTCATTGTACACACAGAAATAGAAAAATTGATAATACTTTGAAAGAAAATTTTAAGCCCTGTACACAGAATTCAGAGATTATAAAACAAATCTTTGTGGGCATTCATATCAGAGCGTTTGGCTTTCAGAGATGAAAATGAGGCCTATATACATGCATAAAAGCAAGTTGTTTGGTTACAAACTAATGGATTTGTTGTGGTCATTATTACAATTAAACAGTCATTAAATAGTTTGAGAAAATTAGTGAGGGTACTGGGCTGAAAATAATTCTCATTGTATAAACTCTGTATAATATTTTTCTTGGATATCATTGCTGTAAGTCTGGATTTGCAAATGAGAGAAGAATTTTGTCCATAGTCCGGTTAGAAATGTTCTATATTCTTGAGAAAACAAGAATGGGTCAAAACATGCATATTTGTTGATGTTTCTAGTTCTTTCTCTCATGCTGTTCATAAATATAGTTTGCAAATATAGTTAGTAAAAAAAAAACCCACTAGATTTATGACAGCAAAAAAGTCAATTAAAATGCCTATTACTATGCTTTTGAATACTCTTCCGACTTTTTTGTAAATAGGAAGCCACTAATAAATCTGAATTGGCTCATGAATCAAGCTTCTTATTTATAATTGCCGCCTTCCTAGTCTGCACAATAAAAAATTCTGTCACTAAGAGCAAAAATGTTTTAAAGAAAAGTTTTCACCGTTTTTGCTTCATAGGAATTTAATAGCTGTATAAGGAAAACACTGTTTCCTTACACCTGTGCGCAGATCCTGAAATCTTTTTGTCAGTGACAGCTAGAAAGGAACATTGTAAATTATAAATAAACATTGCAAACAATGTTCCTGTAATAGCCATGACTTCTGAGAGGGTCTGAGGGTTTGTAAATATCTGAAATAGTGCAGAGAAAAATAGAAGAGCCATATTTTTATTTTTATGTTTTACCTATGTCTGCTACAAGGAAATTATCTTGTCACAATGTAGTGTCTGTTTCTCTTAGGGATAGACTTATGGTTAAATAATTGTAGTTTTCAGAAAAGCTAGACAGATTCAGCTTGTCTTGCATGAGAAAGAGGAATAGAACTGTATCTCCCAATCAAAAGAGCTCTCATCATTGAGCAGAAAAAGCTAATCATTACCATCTCTGGTGACTTAAATTTTTTGCAGGTTCCACTTTACACAACCACATGTATGGGTAAATCCCCTTTCAGGTGGAATAGACAAGTCAATGGCTTCAGGGCAGAAGAAACCTTGGTCACAGAGAAGTGTTCAGACATCTAGGAAACTTCAGCAGAAACTGATTAGGCCTGTGTGCCTATTGGTGGGGCTTCAGGACTTAGGTATTGCATGAAATAAGCAGTAAGTCTGAAGACCTAAATTTTGGATGTACATCCTATGTATGTAAATATGTATAAAAAGTAAAATATGGAAAGTAAATTGAACTCTAAAGTTTTTTCCTTTAAAGGAAGTAACTATTTGCTCATTGAGAAAAGGGCTACAACATTAAGTGATGCACACATTGTGGGGGGGAAGCAGAATTGTGGTTGAACCCTTTTTGTTGTGCACCATAGCTTTATTCTGTGTTTACCATAAGATGCAGAAAGTATCATGCATGATAATTTTTCAACAAATCAAGACTTCACTTCAGAAGTAGAAAAGTAGATGTGGCTTAAGAGAAATAAAAATATTACAGTCTAGCCAAAAGAAATAAAGCTGCTAGGATAGGCAGGTTTATTACCATGTGTTTGGTGTAGCTCCTGTCGTAGTAGACCGCAGCAATTGTAATTTATGCTCCAGTAATTTCCTGCCTCTTTGATGACATCTGCTTTGTAATGGATTGGCAGGTGGAACCAATCGTCCTTTGTCCCTTCCAATTCCAGAATAATTTATCTTCAATCTTTAATATGTTTTGGGGTGGGTTTTTTTTGGTTTTTAGCCTAATTTTTTTCTTGTTTAAGCATTGTACTGCTTTCCACTTCTGTGATTCCAGCCTAAAAAAGTGATACTTTATGTCTGATTTTACAGCCAGTCATGAGAATTGGTTCTTGAAATGGAGGTGTAGGATTTCAATTTTTGCTTTTAAGATTGTTACTACTTTCCTGAAAAAAGTCTCGTGCATCTCATTCTCCTCACAGTGCAATATCGCATCACTACTAATTTAAATATGGGGGAAAACAAGTTCAGGCAGAATGTATAGAACAAGTAGGCTAAAACTGACTTTTTTCTATTGAGTGTGTCTTCAAAGTAGGGTTGATTATGCTTGATACAGGATTTGTAATCTGAACAGGGACTGTTAAAGTGGCCTAGTAATCTGCATGTTTGTCAAGACCAAGGGCAACTGAAACTGGATGGCAAAAGAAGGCTTCAGTCTCATAGAAAATACTTATCCGAAGCATTTAAAGAGAAGACATCTCAGTCATTTATTTACCCATTTTCTGAAAACATGCAGAGGAGATAATAAGGACATGCAGTCTTACCAAAGATAGCCAAAGTTCAGCTATGTTAAGCTTAGAGTTTTATTGTTCTAATGAATTGTTTGTAAATACTGTTAGGTAGAAAAAGCATAGTAGTTTGTGAAGCAGATTCTGACGTGGTTACTTGCAAAAGTAAGGAAGTGGATTTTATGACCCTCACATTCTTCTAGTCTCATTCCTAACTACATTTCTCTCTTTTATTGCAGCCCAGAAGATGGTGAAATCCATCCTGAAATCTGTAGACTATATATCCAGTTGCAATGTTGCTTAGAAATGTACACAACAGAAATGCTAAAGTCCATATGTCTGCTAGGATCACTGCAGTTTCATCGGAAAGGTACTGAATTGCACAAATACACAAATGATTGTTTCAGAAAAAGCACAATTTTTGGGGCATGCCCAGATATTCATGAAAGACAAAACACTGTCCTGATTTTGCCTGGGGTGGAGTTAATTTTCTTCATGGTAACCATCATGGAGCAATGTTTTGGATTTGCACTGGAAACCATGTTGATAATACAGGGATGTTTTAGTCATTGCTAAGGTCAAGACCCTTTCTGCTCCTCACCCCGCCCCACCAGCGTGGGTGCTGAGGGGGCCCAAGGAGCTGTGAGAGGACACAATCAAGAAAACTGATTCCAGCTGACCCAAGAGATATCCCAGACCATATGGCATCATGCCTAGCTTATAAAGAGGGGGAAGATGAAGGAAAGTGAGGATATCAAAGTGATGGCATTTGTTTTCCCAAGTCATCATGAGGTAGCCTTGTTTTCCTGGGGATGGCTGAACACCTGTCTGCCCATTGGGAGTGGTGAATAAATTCCTTATGTTGCTTTGTTTGCATGCATGGTTTTTGCTTTATTTATTGAAGTGGCTGTACCTCAACCCAGGAGTTTTCTCATTTTCACCTATTAAGTAGTCTCCTTCATCCCACCAGGGGTGAGCAAGCTCTGTGGGCATTCATTGATGTCTGAGGTAAAATCACAACAAGCACCAAACTGTAAAATGAATTTTATATATATATAATTATATATATATATAACCTATCTGTATCTATATATAGATAGGTTTTCAGTTACTAAAAAGGAGCTCTATTTCTGTTTATGATCATTCTTACAGAAGTGTGTCTTACCAGGTATGTATCATGAATTTCCTTGCCATTTAAAAGTCTGATCCTTTTTAAAAAAGAGTAGTTCCTTAAGTTTTGGATGTCATTAGTCAGACGAGTGGGCAAACTTATTAATGTTGTTAGACATACTTGTCGGGCAAGATATGTTATTAATAGTGTTGTTGTTACTATTAGTTTTCTTATCTCATTGCTCCTTACCTCTTACTGCTGGTTATCTCTTACTGGCTCCAGTAAATTGTTCTTATCTTAACCTGTGATCTTCACACTTCATGCCTCCAGTTCTCGACTCCAGCCTGTCCCAACAGAAAGAGGAGGGGGAGGGGGAGAGGGAGAGGGAGAGTGGCCTGTGGTTTGGAAGAATGTCAGTGATAGCACTAAATTGGGGAGTATCATTCCTAAAACACTACCATAGCAAAAGGTAGATAAATATGGTTCAAAAGATGCCCATCTTTATAAAAGCAAATACTAGACTTGGAACTGGAAGGAGATGTCCTCACTTCAGTGAAAATGCATCTCTCTAATAATTTCATACTTGATTAGCTGCCTACTGAAAGGAAGATGTAGAAAAGCTGACAATTTACTGTACAGTTTACTTAGTAACCTCATAGCTCAGTGATGGCACAGGCTGATTAGGGCTGTATCTGTGCTGATTGTAACTAGTCTTTCCCCAGATAGTATATCATCAATAAAAAACTTGGTAAAGCAACGAAAAGTTTTGTAATGAACTGTAATAAAGATCTTGTAATAAACCTGTTGAATTTCCTGTCATGCTAAAAGGTCCTGTAGCGTACTTTTGATATCTACCTGTAGAGTACTGCTAAAGCGAAGGATATTTTTATTATGAAAGTAAGAATGAGAGATTTGTAAATGCTTAACTGTGGTTCTCAATTATTTTTTCAAATCAAAAATAAGTCTATAAAATAGGAAGAGAGAGAATTAGCAGAGCCATTGTAGAATAAGATAATAGTAGCTGTTGAAATGAGTCATCATTTTTAAGACAGATTTTACTGCATTTCCTAACATTGGCAACAGTTGTCAAACCATCTACTGAACTGCTGAAAGTAAATAGCTTAAAGTGACCTTAGCAACTCTGAAATGTCTTGTCTCTCCCTTTTGCTTTGGGATGGAATCTACATTAATAACTTAAACTAAACTTCGAACTATTCAATGTCTAAAGTTGGAGTTACACCTTAGTTCCTCCCTTGCAGTACTTTGATAGACATCAGTTTCTCAACTCACCACAGAGACCATCATGGTAGTTATTCTGTCCTTACCAAATAGTGATTTTTGTCCTTGCCAAACAGAGTGTTTTAGAGATAAACACAGTAACTTGGCTCTGAGTTTCTGTGATAGTCTTTGAAAAAAATACATAGTAGGCAAAAAACTATATGACGACAAGGATTCAAATAATTTGAATATCCAAGAGACAACAGATTTTTTGTATTAAATATTTAGTATTGGCAACACCTAGAAGTATTGCCATTGCATCATGCAGTGGTGGAAATTCCAGTCCTGTGTTAATTGTTTTTTACCATGAAGGTAGCTGCATGCTAGACAGGCACCCAAAGGGGCGGCAAAATACCTGTTCTTGGAGATAATGATAACTCAGATAGTCTTGACCAGTCTGATGCACATTGGCCCAGCTTTCAGTGGGATGTTACACTAGATGACTTTGCAACTTATTTATTCTGTGTTCTGACAAAACATACTGTTTTCAAAGGAGCATTCTGAACCCATACTTTTCATTGATTTCTTTACTTACAGAGAATACTTTATTGTAGGTGAAGTGCACAAATTTATCTCTAGAAAGGAAAGAAACAATAACTTCACCATTATATATGGTGAAGTACATATATTGTGATGCTGCTGTATATAGGTTTTTTATTTCTCAACTTGTTTAGTTTTACACAGATCTTTCATCATCTGAGTGACCAGATGATGAAAAAAGTTTCTTGTGCACAAAGAGTACTGCTCTGTCTTTGATTAGCCTGTAAGTTTGCATGTCTGGTGTTCTTGTTGTTTCTTGAAGCTAATTTCTGTGGGTAATATTTTCCATTTGGATGTATTATTTCCCTTCTTTAGCTCTCTTACCTGCCAATTTGTATGTTAGGTTTTTAAATGTCCCATGAGATTTCACCAGTTAATGTTCTTACTCAGGAGGGAGCAGAGATTCAAATAGAATGACAGGCAGACTGTTCTTGGCAATGTGTGGGTTATAAATAATAATGTAGGTATTGGTACCTTGATCAGAATTTACCAAACAAGCTATAGAACTGATAAAACTAAGGCAGTGTGCTGATGCTGATGTTTTCCTAAGAAAAACTCAGCCAGCAGGAAGGAGATGTCCTACTAAGACATTCTCTTAAGGAAACAGCACACAAAAATTTGAAGGTCTGAGCTGTGGGTCTTTTGACTGCCTTTCACAGCACATATCTTCTCATTATCTCCTTATCTTTCTTTTCCACAGAACCAATATTCCTTTATTTACTGTATATATATCAATCTTCCTGTACAGAAATTTCTTGCATGTTTACAGTGTTTTAGAATAAATTACTCTGTTATAGAACCACTGCTAGAAAAGTCAGATAGTGTGTTATTTCTTTGCGATGTAATGACTACAGTGGGGCCGAAAGCCATAAATATTTGCAGCTGTGTTATGCAGTAAGTAAACTGAGGTAAGTGCTCTTCAATTTTTTTTTTTTGTAAGATACATACACTACAAAAGCCAAGTGTTGAGAATACATAATGATTCAACAGTTCAGCATTCAGAAAGTTTGCAGAGGGCACAAGGAATCATGCCTAAGTATCTTTAATTCAAGTGTTTTGTAGTTACTAAGTCTTTGGCTACTTGATCCTTTATTCTATTTCTCCTTCTTTCCATAATCTCAGGAATTCTGGCTAACTAGTACGCATATAAGTTACTTGGGCATACATCTTTCTTTTATCCTAGTTTTTTAGTGTCATATATTTTATTTATTGCACACCATGAAAAAAAAATAACAGTTATTGAGATATGTGAGTCCCACCTGACATGTATAACACAGGTGAAGGCAGAATGATACCAGCACTAACCAAAGTGATAGGTACCTGTATAGTCATGCAAAAAAGGCAAGAATTTGGTCTGCAGGAAAATCAAGCATGCATACTACTTACTTGTGTTTCATGTAAGAAATTCATATGGTTAATTATTGTATTTCCAGTGTGTGTTTTGTGATTACAATATGTATTTCCTTAAAACAGTACCTAAAAGTGATAGCTTATGTTACAAACTACAAAAATAAACCCTTGGTTCAGTGGAGAGATTTTTTTGCTTTTTGACTTTGTTTAAATGACATGCTTTTTAGAGTTTTGAAGGGGAAAGGAAGGATTATTTAATGCTTGTGCTACAATCTCAGTGTCCTATTTAAAGACTGGTAGATATGTGTTATTACTTACACATATCACTTATGCAAGAGGGATAAGATGCAAGAGTGTAGAAGAGCACACAGGTATGGAGAAATAAAATCAAGAGACTCACCCATTTTTACATGCCCACTATGAAGAAGCGAAGAAATGGGACAAGAAAAGCCATGGAAGGAGGGTAACACAACTTTCATAAAATCAACACTATAAAATCATTGTTCCTATTGCATTTTCTTTAATAATAGTATTTCTAGTGACACAGTGTCCAAGTTCTGCAACTCCTGAGTGTAAATAAAGAATTAAATTCCTCAGCCTGTTAGCCATATTTGTCCAATACCTTTTTTACTTCCTGCACAGTACTTTCCTATTCCCCTTTCTAGGTTTTCCTGCTCGTGTACTTTAGCTGGGATATATAGCTTGTGCTTTTATCCTTAATTTCCAGGTTAGAAACCTGATGTAAACACTGCTCTCTTTTTGAGAAAGGGATTCTCTCAGCTTTGCAAGTCTAGTATTCCGCTCAGAGATCTTTAGTTCCTCTGCAGTGAAATAAAACTAGCACTGAGGAGCTTTTTTTTTTTTTTGTCTTTTTTTTTCATTCATCACAGTTTCTCTGTGAGTTAGGTGATGACTAAGAGTAGGTGTCTAGGGTTGCATGAAGGAAGCAAATACAGAGATCACCACAGAAGTAATAAGGGGCACAACAGGTGAGATACATAAAACCAGATGGTGTATCTAACCTTACTGAACTGACAGTTTTCTGCCCTCTTATTTATCCTCAAGCTTGATCCTTGGTGTTATTTAACTAAATTTATTTGATTTCATATCAAAAGCATTTTCTGCTTCTTACAATAAAACCAAATTACCGATGAGAAAAGAAAGAATACATCATTGCAACTAAAATTATTAAAAATCTTTCCACTGACTACGTTGAAAGTGAAATTAAGGGTTCATATCCATCTTTAAAGTATCGATGACAGAAGATATCCTTACCAGTGACTGTAAGGATGAAAAGATTTAGAAGCTTTTGTTTCCCTATAGGCTGTGACCATGGTACAAATGTTAAGCCTGAGTCATACATTATTCAAGCAAAGCCTTTATTATTAGCTATTTAACTGCTTTCAAGAGACTGAGCAAATTATCTGAAATTCAAGAAAGGCTTCATGAATTGCTCACAATACAGCAGAATTACTGGTAAAGCTTTTTCCAGGTGAAAAGAGATGTGTGTCATTCTGTCAGATCTGCAAGAGTTTGTCTTTGTGCTGATGAAAGGAACATTACAGTCTCTGCTTCAGTTCTCAAGCTGAGAAAAAGAACCTTTACTATTATTTCATCTAGTGCTGTTACTGTTTCCATTGAAACAACTTTCACATCCCTGAAGGATGCATCTCTACAGCATGTCACCAAAGGTTAGGTCAGGGTTCCACCATAACACTTAAAAATAATGGAACAATCCACTAATACCCTGTTTCATCAGTAATGCCTTGTGATATCAGTGGCACATTAGATGGTTTACCTGAAATCTTTTTAGTGAAAATGTAATATGTGAGATTTTGCTAACATTATGTTTTGTTATGGAGTTCTTATGATGGGAAAAAATAATGAAGTGTATATGACTGAACAATGAAAACTGTACCATATTAATCACTTTTAAAAAACAGCATAAACTGCATTTAAGGACAAGAAAAATGTGAAAGTTAAACCTTCAGAGTGATACAGAGTATAAAAGATGTAAACTGTGAAGCAGGCTTAATCTGCTATTCCACAAGCAATTGAGTAATCTTTCAGCATAACAGTTTGTAACCAACAGAAAGGTTTTGTCTCTTTCTCTCTGTCTCTCCTCCCGTATAATGCCTTCATCTCTTCTTCATTTCCACTGCTTTTGGAAAAGGAGTAATATGATCCTCCTTCTCTGGAACTTGCTCCTGGACATGGAGGGTTTTTGACTGACCTTACTTCATTAGAAAACATCACATTTTATTTTTTAGTTTGCTGGGGTAATCTCATTTCAATGGCTATAGTGGATCACAGAAGGATTTGACAAAGCACAAGTTAGCAGTGGATGCTAGTTAGCAGCAAAGAAAGGACACAGGAGATTTTTTCATGGATGCTAAATTTGTTATGGTCATGTCATGCACTCGTTAGGATTCATTTAGGTAACTGTGGAATTCCTACTGGCTTTGAAGAGCATTAAAACATAAGTATCTTCTGTAGCATAAGCAACATCTAGCTTGAGACAAGTAGCTAAGAATAACTTTTTTTCTTTCTTCAAGGAAATACTTTACTACAATGCAACTATTTGCATTGTAACTTTTGTAAAACTAAACAAGTTGAGAAATAAAAGTAACTTACCCAAAAATACTATCTTATGATCCAGAAAATTCTATATTTTAAAAAACAAGGTTATTTGCCTGATAGTAGGGATATGGATTTGTGATGTGGAAGAGCAGTATATCATGGTCTGCAGTTTTGGTCTCTAGTGTCCAAGAAAAATGGCCTGAATGACTACTGCTCTATTAGCTGGTCTTGTTCTTCATGTACTTTGTCAAACCTTACAGGAACTACTCAGATTTGTACTGATGTCAAAACTTTTCCAATTGCAAAAATTGCGAAATGGAAAAAACATTTCCTACTCAACTTTTTGTACTACCGGTTTAAATGTTGACAGTTGTCTCGGATGCACTCCGGTGTGAATTTTCTTCTGTGTTTGCTGCCAGAATTGTACTTCCCACTACAGAAAAGCAATGCTGTCATGTAGTCCAAATGAGATTTGCAGGTTTACCAAAATATTCTTCCAATGGTTAACTCTCTTGAATGCTCCATTATCATGATCCAATCCTTTATCCCATTCTCTTCCTCACAAAAACCCTGGAAGATCTGTCAGGAAGCTTCCCCTTCACTTTCAACACTATATTTGATTTTCATACAGGGAGCATGAATTAGGTAAGTGTCAACACAGAAGTTCAGAATGTAATGCATTTGGGCTGTGCGTGGTGACAGCTTTATATTGCTGTTAAATCATAAAGTAAAAAATTGCACATTTTTGTCTTTGGTTTTCCCTCAGTATTGCTGTAGTACCCAGAGACATGGATTGCAGTGTTCTTTAGTGTCAGCATTCTGAAATTGTTTCCAGAATGTGTTTTGTAGTTTCCTCACTTATTTTGTTCTGTTTTGTTTTCCGGCTGTTATTTTGTGTTCCATGAGACCAATGGAGTTTAATTGAACCCTTTTAAATTGGTAAGAGTAACATATGGCAGCACTCTGATTTCTAGCTTGGCATGGTCTGCTCTGCTTCTGAACAGTTCTTACTCAGAGTTTGCATCTAAGCAGTCTTTTTCTCCATTTGTATTGTGCAAAGTCAAGTTCAAAGCATCAATTAGATAATTTAAACATCTGTTTTAATCAGTAAATAATAGGGATACATGTTTTGTTTTAATATTTTAAAGGAAAAGAACCTTGTGGCCCACCCAAGATCTTAGATTCTAAAGTGGAGGAGAGTTCTGAAGTACCTATTTTAGAAGACACATCATTATCACCAACAGATATTCAACAGCATCTATGGCAGGTTTCCACAGATATTGAAAACACTGAAAGGTATGTGTAGTACTTCATTCCTAAACAAACAAATTTCTTTCTAGGATTTATGTAGTCTTTTTTAATTTGACAGCCAGTGTTGCTACTATGAAAATTATAAGAAAATGAAATCACCTGTTAATTTCTCTGATACATTTAACAGTTTCTGACTTTGTGATACGCCTGAAATATGCTAGACTCCAGTTATTCATTTCAAAATCAAAAACACAGAATCTAATTAATTTCAGTTAGTTCTGCCCATAGTTTTAAATCTGGAAGTTGTAGGAGGGGAGAAGATGTTGTAGCGTCATTATCTTACTCGCTTAACTAATGCAGTTGAAAGACAAAAATGAGACCCTTTACTAGAAAGTAATCCTGATGGCCAACATTCCTTTGCAAAAAGTCCTATTTTGAGGCCTTGTACACTAAGTTGCAGTTGAGAATTGTTAACATGCTCATTTGCATAAAGCCAAGTTCTGTTCTTCTGGGGTATAGTGTGGAGAATAAACTGCACATTTTTTTACTAATCATGCTGCTGCATTTCTGAGAACCATTTTATGTGCAGAAGAATGAAGCAAGACCATATTGAATTTAAATCCTGAAGGATTTAAGACATTACAAGCCTGTAGGTCTGCCATCTATGTGCAAAACAGAAATGATTTGGAAATTTCTGGCCTCTTTCAAAACATATCAAAATGTGATTTGCTTTTGGAGATGATTTGTTGGTATCGTATTTTCCATCATCTGCCTTTCAGAAAATTTAATTCCAGAATCCTCTCAAGGCAGGTGAGAATGATAGTCCTGTTCCTAAAATTTTCATTTAATGTGGAGTGTTAAGTATTAAGGGTTAGTTGCATATGTTATAATTTTCTTCAGAACAGTGAAACACATTCATAGCACAAGCTACAAAATACTGATAAGGGGTATGAAGATATTAGTACTTATGATTAGTAATTATGAATTAGTCCTAGCTAATATTAATTTTAAGACATATTGTGCATTTTGCCACTAGGATCACATTGTGCCCCCAGAGGCTTTTAATATGAAAATACTCAAGTGCCAGAATAAGTCATAAACTTGAATCAGGAAAAGTTAGTATCAGACTTTCATAAAAGTGCTCCCCTATTAATTTTATTGCCCTTTCTTTTGGTATGCATCTTCTCATACATGTGTGTGAACCAAATGCTTGCTCAATAGATTTTTGTATTTATTGCTCCATTGTTTCTGCATATAAAGCTATACTGTGAGTCACACCCCATACAGTCTCCAGTTGTTGTTCCATTGTATCTTTTAAAACTGTTGTATCCACAGAGATATGAGAGAAATGAAAAACCTTTTAAGTAAACTCAGGGAGACTATGCCTTTACCACTGAAAAATCAAGGTAAGTTTTGAATTTTCTTTGTTTAACAAAAATAAAGATAATTGAAAGGTTCTCCTTTCAATTATATACAAAAAATATTATATGAAAAAATCTAGAGTCCTTTTTATGGAAACTACAAAAAGGAAGATCTAGGCAAAAATCTCTTCCCTGCTGATTCAGTGGCGCCAGAATCTAGTACATGAGCTTCGTCCTCTTGAGTTTCACATGAGTTATTCTGGAATTTATAGATACAGGATCTATAGATAAAATAATAGCCTTTTCCTGGTGATACAAAGGCAGGAGCAGAACTACTTCCCAGTGTCTGGAGTCCTTCTTTCTCAAAGGCAGTGACTGTGCTGGAAATAAGGAAGGGAAAGACAAACTGGGGGAATATAATGCATAGAGAAACTGGAATTCAGAACAGAGATAAAGGCATACAGAATTCTTCTTTGTTGCTTGGTGTCTACACTGCCCTGCAACAATGAGCAGAAAATCACTGACTCTCGATGCAGCAGGATAGGAAGCATCCCAGGGTTTTAAAACTCATAGATATGCCCCAGGATTAGGTAATCATCATTATTATTAAGATCCTGTTAATTAGTATTGTAAGACTCTCAAGTGCAAAATTCAGGTTATTATTTTCTCTCTGCTCTGTGGGATCTACCACATCACAGAAAGGGTTGTCAAGCATTGGAATGAATGCCCAGGGAGGTGGAGGTGTTCAAGAAAGGCCTGGACCTGGCACTTAGTGCCATGATGTGGTGCTGATCAGTTATAGGCTGGACTCAATCTCAGACACATAAATGATTCTGTGATCGCATAGGTGCTGCTAGGACACATAAATGATATAATCTCTTTTCTGTGCATATGTGGACATGCTTGTGTTAAAACGTGGGATTTTTCATCACAGATGATAGCAGCCTCCTAAACTTGACTCCCTATCCACTGGTAAGAAGACGGAAGCGAAGATTCTTTGGATTGTGTTGTCTTGTCTCAAGTTAAAAGATTAGGCACAGAAGCACCAAGGAAATCATCATTTTGATTAAACCACTATTATTTGACCACTGAAAAGATGAAAGTGGCTAATCTTGATTATAAAATATGTTTTCTACACTAGGCTATTCATTTCTGTCTTCTGTTCCATTCCCCTTTTCAAATAAGGGTTTTAATACTTTCAAATTATGGTGGTCAAAAAATGGCTGTGGAATAATCTAGCATATTTAAAACTTTTTAAAGTATGTTTTGCATGCTTACTTTCAATCACTCAAAGAAGACACATGAATTAAGATTCATTTATAATTTTAGAGGGTTTTTTTAATTGTTTGAGCTGCAGCTAAAAGTTTGTGTGTAGTACAGTACTCTTACTAGTATCATATTAACTCTACCAGTCTTTAAGCATAGGAGAAAAACATCTGATCATTCTCTCACAGTCTTTGAGCATAGGAAACTATTTAAGAGCAAAACTATTAAAGTTCTAAGACATTCAAACAATATTGTAACAGAATTTGTTACAATTTGTTTATTGTCTCCAGTTGCTTTTTGTGCTCTCATTCATATTTAGTCTTCCACTGTATCTCAACTTCAAAGCTTTATAGAAAAATATCTTAATTTATGATAAAAAACCATATATGAAAATAGGTAGGACTTGTAAATACAGAGAAATCATAATATCTATAAACTGTACAATGTTTAGAAGCAACAAATTTCCTTTTCAGGCAATAGTATATCTACAAGCTTTTGGAAAAAAGATATAATTTATTAAAAGAAGGTGTATTAAAATAAACAATGTAAACCATGACGCCAACCCATTTTGTTGCCAGTAGAATTCAAAGCATGGTATCTGCATATCAAGTATTGATCTTATAAGGCATGCCAAAATTATCTCAGACTGTAAGATACTAAACGTTTTACATTGTTAATAAAGTTTTTTATTTAAATTAAACGTTGTCTTTTTTCTAGTTGTATTGCCAGACTGTATTTTATTCTAATTTTGTTGTCAGAGTACTAGACAAATTTGTGACAATATTTCCATTTCAACAAGAATATTTACAAAAACAGATTAAAAAAATATGCATGACTAAATTCTTTAAATAGCACAAAAAAGGTAACTCCAATGTGTTTGAAGATTTCAGGTCATGAACTATTCTTAGGCATATATATTCCTAAGCATCTGAAATGGGGAGATTCCTACACACACAAAACTGCGTATTTGTGAGAGTAAACAACATTTTTAAGAAGAATGGAATCAAAGCCCACAGCACAATGTTTTTTCTGAGTTAATTCTTTAAAGTTTCCTGCACATTTCTCATTAACCTTGTGCCCACTAATCAGAGCTGTTGTCCGTAGTATTCAGCACTGACATGTTTTCATGAGAAGTGTCAAAGGAATAGACTCACTCTGTGATTCCATTGCCACAGATACACTAGATTTTGCAACTGTTAAAACTTCTGAAAAACAACTCCTGGTGTCTAATAGCTATCAAAAATACTGTCTGCAGAACTGATCAGTAGTTACAATTAACCAATTAATTTTTGTTCAGAGTAAGTGAGAAAGAAAGACATTCATGCCAAAAAAAGTGTATGAATTCAAGACTGAAAGTACAGTGATGCCATGAGAAAGAAAGGGGGAAAGAAAATTTCACACAAGATTTCTTTAAAAATCCTGGGTTTTTTTGGTACACACAGAGAATCATGGACAGATAAAGCAGTGACCTTGTCTAATTCATTACCTGCCCACATATCATCACAAGGAATTTCATATGCCAAGTTACATGACAGCTCATATCTCTTTGTTTTAACCACAGCTATTGCAATGGTATATGCATTAGTGAGACAAATGTATAAACATCTTAATATTACCAAGCTCTTGCCATCAGTCATATCACAGTGAGTTCCCTAACTTCATCACATTCTGTGATAGACTTGAACATATTGTCTTCAAAGCCCTTTGAGATTGCAGTATATTGAAGTGTGCAGTAATACGTGTCCTTGTACCTTTTGTTATTCTGGAAATTTTAGCAGTGTTTCTTCTTCTCAGCTAAAGACTACTAAAATTGCAGTCTTTGTTTTGAAGCCTTTCTATAATCCTAAACAATCCAGCATTTTACCTGAAGCCTTTTGTATTGCTACTAATCCTAACTGGAGACATGCTGTAATTCCCAAGCTTTATAGCCACTTAAGGAATATTGGTGCTCAAAGGTGAATATAAGTTCTCTTAACAGACAGTGACATGAACCAAGTCCTGGTAAGTATCTGAACTGGTGTCAAGGGATAAGAATTGGTTTACTTAGGAATGCAGTGGATTATCTTTTCCTACTTCAAAAGGAAACAAGAAAACTTTTTAAGCCCCAGAACATGATGTCAGTAAAAGAACTATAAAAGTTAATGATATTACTACATTTTAGTTTAATGGAATACAGCAAGGTAGGATCAGTTTGAAAGTTCCCTCAAGGAAATTATATACAAATTATTTAGAGATTATTTAGAACTATTATTTACTTTCCAAGTACTTTGAAATACTTCACAATAAACTCCTCAATGTGTGGAAACAAGCAATTCAGGAAAAATACTGAGGAAAGCAGCACCTGATTTCTAAATCCTTGGAGTTTGAACATTTTAGTTGGAAGTTTTATGAGTTGAAGGCACCATAATTGTTTTGCAGGATAGGAAGCAAGTAAAAATTCCTGTTTCCACCAAATATGTCAAGTTTCACCAAATCTTTTTATTTTTTTTACTAAAATTTTGTGCAGCTCCAGCTTTTCAAATTCTTTATAGCCACCTTCCACTGGTAGCACACATTTTTTCACAGATATTTCATGTGAAAAAAATACCTTTTTTATGTGAAAAAAAATATTTCATGTGTCATAAATTAACAATCTAAGAAATCAAGTATCTATGTACACTGTAAAGTCTACATTTTTCAGAATAGAATCAAAATACAAGCTTACAGCAGTAGAGAGCACACTAACACATGCAGTAGTTTGCATGGTAACTTACCCAAAATGAGAACTTACCATGCAAAATTTGTATGTTAATTTACATAATAGGTCCTTGTATATCCAATACAACTCAGGAAATCTGTGTCAGAGAATGGGAGAAATACAATAACCAACTTCTATCCCAATAGGAATAAATATACAGCGGTTCATTAAATGCCTATTGGTCTCACATCCGCGTAACGGTGAAATTCCTTATTGCCTCTGTAAGAGATATCATACCTATTGTCCAGCTTCATGGGAAGAGGCAAAAGAAGCTAAAGATACATTGTTTCTGCTTGTACTTAGTCATAAGTGACTCCAGTCAATGAGGAGACTTGTAACATAATTTTGGGAACTTTGTGGTCCTGTTTAAGTTCTAGGACCTTGAAGGCCCTGACTGACATGCAGGAAAACTTATCCTTTACCAGCACAACCAAACTTTTCTGCTTCAAAAAGAGCTGAGCTGGGCTAAATACAGATGGGCAGGACATATTTTCTAGGGATCATGATGTGGCAAAAGCCATAATAATGACTGTTAACTACAGCTGACTAATTCATCTCAAATCCAAAACTATTTTCCCTGAGATTCTGTTTTCTGGTAGCAGTTTTACAAAAATAGCCCCCGCATGTTTGAAGAGATATACGTTTATTCTTTAAATGGTGGTTGTATCCTCTAATGTGGTGTTCAGTTTTGTTCAACTTAGGCTGTTCCCAGCATATGCATAATCTGCTGTCCAGATCTAGTCTCATGTTGCTGGTTTTAGACATTTTTCAGCCTGAACTGACTTGGCTTTGAACTACCAGTTTCCATGTCACTAGTACTTTGAGCCTTTTCCTTATTTTGTGTCATCTGTAAAATTTCTTGAAGTGCTATTTCTCTCATTTCCATTTCTTAAAAGTGTATTAAGTACCAGTAGTAATGGGAATTCTGGTGTCCAAGAGAGCACCTGTTTCTATTTGTCTATTTGTTGCTGTCTAATGCAAGCATATCTTAATTTGACCCATTATATGTACTCAGGTCCCTCTTCCAGAAGTTATTTCTAGCTCTTCTGGGACTGCAGTTTTTTGACAAAACAAAGTTTGTGCCAATTTTCAGCCTAAATCTACTCCTGGATAATTAATAACATATACAATGTGTTTCTTACAGGTCAACTTTATTCTTTGTTAAAATTCTCTGATGATCAAAATTCTGTCAGGATATTTTATAAACTATCATACTAGGTGTTAAAGCCTCAGGAAAATACATAGTACAGACAAATAAGGATTAATCACTCCTTCACAGTATACTTCCTCAATGAGACAAATATTTAGCTTACACAGAAAACTAAACCACATCTTGAGTACATCTTGCTGAAGTTTAAATGAACTCTACTAAACAGCTTTTTTCAGACTTCTCTCCTTTATTGCTATTATGTAAACTACAACGTTTCTTTTCTAGATAAACCTTTTCTTCTGGTCTTCTTTGTCATCTTTTCTTCCCCCCCAATCTCTTTCTTTATTCTTGTACCTCTTTTGTTTCCTGCTACCACCACCTCATTTTGTGTTCTTCTTTATTACCTGAATTTATCTTCACAGATTGTTATACTAGAATTTCTTGTGAACAGTGTAAATGTGCTGGCATTTTTATTACAGAAGCATTTTTTATATATTTTTCTCTATTCACCCTTGTTATTACTTACTGTGATTTGTATCTTAGAATTTCTGTTAATGTCTTTCTCAGGTACTACTGCCGTGAGGCAGAGACTTTCTAGTAAGATGCACCAAGGGTGTGTTTGCCCAAGAGAGTCTGTGATGTGTGATAATTGTCACCAGGTAAGATAGGTTGGCTGCCCAGGACATGGCAATGTCAGTAAAACCTTTTAGCAGCTTCACCACTGGCTCTACTGTGGAGACTTCAGAGCACAACTAAATCATCAGTTGAGCGAAAAAGTTTGGCATGTGTGACATTCTGTTTTGCATACAAAGTGATTGTGTCCTTTTCTGACTGGGGAGAGATGATGTGAGGAATTGCAAAAGATGATCTTCTAAAAATACATCTCAGGAGTTCCTAGAACTGATTGTGACATAAAACAGATAACAAGCACCATGTCAGATTCATTACTCATGATACTTTTTAGAGGAGCCTGCAGCTATGACATTCTTTCCTGTTGTCTACTACAAAAGCACTGAGTAAATACAGAGTCCAATATGCATTATCTTAGCGGCTTTCAGGTCTTTAAAGAACATGCCCATAAATGTTACTTTAGTCCATTTCAAGTTCACAGCTAGATGCTGCAATTTTTCTCTATCCGTAATTGTGTTCTTGCAATTCTGAGCTATGATTCTTCACTATGACTTATTTTTGAAAGAAAAAAGCCAAAACCTTCCAGTTATAAAGCTGCATAATACTGCATCACAAAGAATTTAGTTTTCTTTTTGTTCTACCACTTGGATACTTATGGCTAAGACTTTTGTTTGTCCATCATTTATGCTCCCTTGCAGTGTGCACAAAAACTAACACATACCATTGAAGAGAATACAACAGAGGAAGTATCTGACTAAACTGCAGAAGTACTCAGAAAATAGTTACGTAAACAACAGAAGTTGACACTACCAAATGACAAAATCTTTAAAATAATATTCATACAATTTCAATGGTAGTAGAGCTTATAGTGGTAACACCATTGCCTTTTTGCCCAACCTGGAAATTAAACTTGAGATCATTTTAGTAAGTTGGTAATACAAAAGAAGACTTTTATTTGTAGGCCTTCAGGACCAGTTATGGAAAGATGTTCACAAAAGCCTACCCCACCCTCCCCAGGGGTGAGTACATTTTTATAGGTTTTAGGTATAATTGATAAAAAGCACCAATTAGGAGGACAAGTGGTCATGCAATTTCCTTTGGCTATTTGTGAAACAAGAGTTGTTCCAGGCCTTGGTGCATTTTACAGCACAGTTTGTTTCCCAGCTTAGCACCTCAATTGCCAATGTGCAGTTTTCTTCCACTACCTGGGAAAGATGACTGAAAGAAACACCAAGTATCTGCTTTTGTTTCCTGTGCCTGACAGAGACTGATTTGCATTTCAGAGTTTATTGTAAGGCAGGTTGTTGACTCTTCAGTCCACATTTGGCATGCCCACCCCACATACTACTCACATGCTTTATTCTTGTGCTTCTTTCTGGAAATAGGCATTTCATTCTGTATCTGAGATAAACTGACAGGGAATGGCACTTATCTGTACTGGCATCACTTTGCATTGCAAGAGCTTTGGAGGTTGTAGAGTAGCAAGGATGCAATCACTACTTGGGGCCTGTACAATAGCAGGAGTTATGCCAGGGTTAGTCTTCAAAATTCTGATCCATGCAAAGTGAAGCTAATAACAATTGACATGAATGAAGAAATAGTTTAATACTAGAAGTCTTATTTTGATACCCAAACCTTTAAATCTATGTCATAGATTAAATGGCCACAACCAAAAGAACAAAACCCAGTAAAAAGGACTTTAAAAATTGATAGCTTTTGTTTGCTTCTGTATATTTTCAGCTTGCTTATAGTTATCCTACCAAAATAATGTGTAATTATGTTTCAGAGTCTATGACTAGATCAATTTTAGAAGATAATTTTGAAGGATCAATCTTTTTTAGCTTCTTATTGCTCATTCTTCCCCTCTCAGGACCAGAACACTGATTCATATTTGCACTTACTGATTAATGCATGTAAGCAGAAAGTGTTGTGTAAAACATACATTTATTTAAAGGGTAATAGAAAATCTCACTTGATTTCCAAATTTGATGTAACCATTCTGACGTTAAGCATATTTAAGTCCATATCTTTCTACACAAAGGCTTGTGAACTGAAATTTACCACATACTACTGTAAAGGATTTCAAACACAATCACAACTGAATTAAAAGTAAGAGTGAAGAAGTAGTTGCATGGTTTAGTTTTAATAAACCTGAAATAGAAAAGCAGATTTTTTTCATAAAATGGTCCATCTAATAATTTGATGCACTGATGTATGCTAATAGATTTCTCAAAAAAAAAAACCATATCCCATTTTAAAACAGCATTGCAAAGCATAAATAAATTCACTATGAAAGGAAAATCATCTTCTCTGCAGAAGCGAAAGCAAAAGTAGACCACCATGTCAGTCACTACTTGAACTGTCTGAACTGTTAGAAGATGAACTTTTTTCCTTTCGTCTCTTCTTTTTCTCCTTTTTATGATGCTTTCCTTTCTTAGATTTATGCTTTTTCCCCTTTTCCTTTTCTTTTTTGTGTGATTTTTGTTTTTTTGACTTTGGTTCATCCTCTTCTGCTGAACTTGATGAGGAAGATCTAGTAAAAAAAAATGCAAATCAATATGTAATTAAAGAAGGAAAATGACACGATAATAATTCAAGGTATCAGTATTTTTGTAATGTCACAAATTGAATTTGGTGTAGAGTTTGTAGAGTAGCATCCACTGGAAAGCTTATGATGTCTGGATCTGCATGTTTAACTTAAATGGTG
Source organism: Passer domesticus (assembly GCF_036417665.1). Taxonomy (NCBI): domain Eukaryota; kingdom Metazoa; phylum Chordata; class Aves; order Passeriformes; family Passeridae; genus Passer; species Passer domesticus. Next base: position 21,831,053 of record NC_087512.1, read on the forward strand.
ACTTTTCTAATACAACCTTCATGCCAGAAATGCAGTATGTATATAAAACAGATTAAAAAATAATGGAATAGGAAAGTTGTGTGGGTTTTTAGTCTTTGAGAAAAGAAAGACCAAGAGTACAGACCATCAAAAATTAAAGTATGACAAGAAGACAGAGCTTCTGTTTTGAAAATACCACATGATCAGTAACAATGCTAGTTAATGCCTTCAGATATACGTCCCTGATGCAAAAATCTAAGAGAAAGTGTTATGAAATATCGTTATGATCTTGCAGCTCTAACCAACAGTGATGAGTGATTACATACATAAAAGAACTATGAGGACAATAAGTCATTATACATTCATTAATACTAAAGAGGGCAGTTTTATGCTATTGTTTACTTGATTAACTATTACTTGAATGTAAAGAAAACTTAGAGATAACTATGTAGTTGTTGGCTTTTGCTATCATATATGAGCTTTTGCAAATTATTTTGATACAGTACAGTTTGTAATCTCTTTTTAACTGCTTTTCATATAGTATAATTTGTCAGCCTTTTATGGGTAATACCCTAATCCCTGTGTAGATTGTATATTTTAGTGTGATATATTATAGTTTCGGCTTTCACAAAATATTAAAATAGAGACTATGGCCTGTATATTATAACATTGACTTTTCAAAATTAATTGTAGTTGTGAAATAATAACTAATGGTTTTATTTTTTTAACTAACTGACAATGGTGAAAGAGCTAGTATTAATTGAAAATACTTGTAAAAATGGCCAAAACGTCTGTGTGATAACATAACATTGAAAAGAACCAGGCAAATAACACTGAAAGAGCAAGGAGGAATCCACCACTGGCCCTTCAGCTATCAGTAGCTGTCAAACCACAGACCAGGGGGCCTTGTGAGGAAATAAAATTCAAGACTCTCAAAGTCACATCTGCATTGTGGCACATACTCTAAGATGAAGCCAGGAGTTGAACTAAGCTGAATAATTCCTAGAACATAAAAACTCAAAGGAATGTTTGAATATGTATAATCTTCATGAATATGCATTTGACCAATGCAATGAAAAAGTATGTAAGAAAAGTTATTACAGTTAACCATGTGCATCCAGCTATGGCTATGCACCCAGTGCTGTTACTTTTGCCTTATCCCTAAAAATTTTAAAGGTTGAGTCTTGTTCCTCACAAAACTGACAACCAGACTGACTCTTTTCTGTTCTACTTCTTCACAAGTGTAAGGGCTGTCTTCAAAAGTGGAATTTTGAACTACACAATGTAAATAAGGAAAAGGAAAAATGCAAATACAACAGGTATTAAATCCTGTTTCTTTGTTTTGGAGGGATATCTTGTGGCCTCCATACACATTTTACAGTTCATTCCTTCCAGTGCAGTTCCTGGTATATTGTCTTATCAATTGTCTTAGTGACGAAACATTAGTTTATCCATAGTCTCACTTTAAAAAAAGGCAAAAAAACCTCAAAAAGCCAAGTCAGTCCACCGGCCAGAACTCAGATTCACAATCCATTGGGGTATTATGACATTTTCCTCTGGAACTGGAGTAACACTCTTTTTAGGCTTCTGTATTAACAGATACACTAAAACACGTGTTCAACATTACGGAAGTTTCCCTTTTGATAACTGTGAGTTACTCAGAGCATGTGTGTGTGCCTACAGGTGTGCTTACACATGCATGTCTGCACACAGAGAACCCTACAGTCTCTGAATTTCAGAGAGCCTTCTCTACCCTGGCTAGGCTGGGGACCAACCCCACAATCCTCCTGACTTGTTCTTTTCCCATCACAGCTTGCCTAGTGTTGGATAGTCGGGGCAGTTCTGCTTTCTCTGATCTGCAGACTTGCAGGTTGCTGGAGCTCTCAAGACTCCTATGATCCTAACACCACAGCAGAAAGCCTGTGATTCCACCACTAATCTAAGAACATTTACCGTACCATTATTTTACCATTAGCAAGTTCTCACTGGAAAACTGAACACTTTTCAAACAGAAGAAGTACTTGCAAATAATGTTGCATCAATAGAAGCAATATTTCCTGAGAAAAAAAGTATCAAAAATATCAAAATATCAAAAGTATCAAAAATATTTCTAAAGCTGTGTTTTGAAATGAAAAGAAGTGTGTAAAGGTTACCTTTTCCTTGGTCTTTTTAATTTTGTTTTCTCTTTGCTTTTTCTTTTTTGTCTCTTTTTTTCTTCCTCTTCATTTAAATCTATAGGTAGAAAGTTAAAGTTTACAAAACACTTGTGTGAATTAAGATCAGCATTAAAAAAGTAGCTTCGATTGCAATGTCAAGTTACTACAAAATTCTTCTTAAAAGGCTTTCTTTTCCTTTCACCAAATTCTGGTTAGTATAGCAATTTCAGAAATATATTGAGGTAGCAGCAGGACTTTTATACACAACTTATTGTATTGACATTGATCTAAGCACTAAGAATGTAGGAAGGCCTATAAAATGTAGCAAAAAGACCTTTTCCTATACATTTACACCAGATTCAGGTTTTCATCTGTTCTTTATCACAGAAAGGGTGATAAAGTACAGCAGTGGTCTGCCCAGGGAGATGGTGGAGCCAGCATCCCTGAATGTGTTTAAAAAAAGACTGGATGTGGCACTTGGTGCCATGGTTTAGTTGAGGAGTTAGGGCATGGGGTGAACTTGATCTTGAAGGTCTCTTCCAACCTAGTCATTCTGTGATTCTTCTGTATTTTAACAGTTTTAACATTTAACATACGTGTCCAAGTCTGAAAACTGGAACAAATAAAGAGAATAATATTCTGTTAGGCTTCCCTGAGTTACTTCCACACATCCCTATTTCATGCTTCACAAACAGCAATGCCATAAGTGAGACACATTTGAGATAATTGTCAATGTACTGTCTACAGAGACTGGTGAAAGAGTCACCCCTTATCTGGTTGTGTCTGCCCCCTGCCCTAATGCTCTACAGTGTGGTATCATGACTTCACATTTCACTTACAAACAATGCTTTTATGGCACTGATGAAATTTTAGACTTTTCTATACCAGTTCAAAAAGTACTTTTGAACTCTCCAGAAGGCAAATCCTTCTGAGATAAATACACATTCAGCTAACAGGAAAATACTGACTTTACAAAGTCAGTAAAAAAAAAAAAAGAGCCAATTTTGAGTATTTCATTTTATTCCTATTACCCTTTTCATAAAGTCTGAATGCTGGTGTAGTTACTCCTTTGCTACAACAAACACAAATTACTGGTCTGTATGTTATGGAGTGGAACTTGAAATAATTTAGTACGACATAAAAGAGCAAATTACCTTTGGAGCAATGAAAAAACATGAATGATAACGGGTGAACAAGCAGTATTTTTTAAAGAAAATAGTGCAAAATCTTGAGAAGTGAGAAAATGGCAAAATTCCACCTGGATAACTGACAGATATACATCTCCTTACAATATACACAGGAGCCATAGTTTGTGAAAAAACATATAATAAAAGAGAAATATTAGAAGATCAAGTAAACATCTGTTTTTCCTGCAGATATCCATCTTCAATAAGCCTAGGACTGAAAAAAACCAACCTTTACATTCAAAAATATGTAGTAAGTGGTATTTTTTGCAAAGAGACTTGTTCCAAGAAAGTACCATTGCATACCAATTCAGCACTCTCGATAAACAGCCCATCCATTTCTTTTGAAGCGTACAACTACTATAGGTTCTATCTACCCCTTTTCCTTTCTAAATAGCATCTTCCATAGGAACTAAATGTCAGCACATGTGAGAGCAAAAGAACAAAACATAATGAAAAACAGAAGGGCAGAGGAGAAGAATGTTCATTCATTTAAAACACACTGAGGTGAAACTCCCCTTCTTACTTAGGTGCATAACCTCTTTGGAGTCCAAATTCAAATGAACTCAAGTATCTGACAAACAATTCATATTTTCTCACTCTGACAAGGAGTTGAAAATATAGAAATATAGAATAGTACTTCTCAAAATATGTATGACTGAATTCCAGTCTACTAACTGTTTCAGACAAAAATCCTACTTAGAAACTAGAGAGAAATTCAGGTGTCATATTTCTCAGTAGTTAGAAGATATTTAAACTATCATGTAAACTATCATTTAAACTATGTCATAATCAAAATATTAACTCAGAACACCCATGTTATTTTCTTCTAAGCAGCTTCTTAGTAAAAGATCAACTAATCTCTTGTGTTTCGGAGCCTTTTGAGATATTCCAAACGGGTACATTAATAACTTCCTATAGAAGGAATTAATCATAACACTGAAAGAGTGTGGGTGTATCAAACCTCTCAAGTCTAAACACATAGTAGAAGACCTATTTTTAAATCACAGGCTAAAAGAACTAAAAGTAGTTGTCACAAAGGATAAAAATCAGAGTCCCTGCACCTCACAAGACTATCATCCAAAACCCAAAAAAACACCTTACTCTTTTTTTCACGCATGGCTTGTAATCTCTGTAGTTCCTCTTCCTCGCTGTCTTCACTGCTAGTGCTGCTAACGTCTAAAACAATATCTCTTTGAGGATCTACTCGGAGGAAGTTTCGACATTCAAATGTCAGATGACCAGCTGAACAAAATAAATATACAGAAAGAAAAATTACAATTTACTAAAAAAATACAAAAAACTAAAGAACATTGATTTTTGTATTATTCAGTTTTGAGAAGTGAAAGAAAAAAGGGTAGGCTGTGACCTGTGAAAGGGGCAGGAGAAAGTTTACTTTGAAAAACTCTATCCAAGAATTTGATAGGTTGTGCAATGCTCTTCTATTTAATAGTGCTTTATGGCCTCTCTCCTATTCTGCTAATTTGAAGATTTTTTTCAACTTTAGTTTCTATTTTTAATGCTCTTAGGTACTTTCTTAAGAAATGACCTAAAAACATAGTGTGAAATATTTCAAAAACTACAGTAAGTGTTGCATTGCTTAACTCCCTCTAGTGAAATGGTAGAATCCTATTTGCTTATGAGACATAATCTTTAACAGCCAGCACTTAGTACTGACTAAACTACCGCCTGACTAGTATTTTTAGTTTTCTAAGTTACATCTTGGTAATCATGACCAGCAAGAAACCTTGTGCTGAATATACTAACTGAAATTTTAAAAAGTGAAATTTAAAAAAAAGGAAGATATGGTTTGCGAGACACAGTAATTCAAGTGGCAATTGACATAAGCTGATGTTTTTAGTAAGGATGATGACAAATTACCTACACCATGAAGACAGAGAATTTAGGAACATATAAATATGGATCATGTGATATGACTACAAGTTTCCTTCTCTTTCAGAAAGCTTCTGATACTATGACTATGCATGTAGAAAAAAAAGCACTAAATCTGTCTTTATATGCACTGTTATTTGAAAGAACAGATACACAAAGCAAGTCATTGGCAAAATTTGTTGCAAAAACCTGAAGTGAAAGAATGAAGAATTTTTTTTTTCCTGTCACCCAATGTAACACTCATATAAAAAACCCAAACAGCTTAACTCACTGTACTACAAGTTGAAGACAATTCAGAACAAAACAGTGTCCATTCCTCCAATGTTCTGAAAATAAGTCAGTGACTAAAAATTTGAAATCTTCACTAAGACCTGTCTCTGTTAATCAGGTAAGTAGTCACAAACATTTACAATCAGTGTATAGTCCAAAGCATGAGCTGAATGCCAACTGCAGAACTTGTAAGCAATAAAGGTAAGCTGTTTCTTGAAATATACAATGCACAAAATAATATTTTCTTAGAATAAAAGATTATACAGATTCTAAACTATTTTTTCTGGTGAATTAGATTGGACTTAACTTCAACTGAAATGCCTGCCTCTTTGCAGTCAGATTCAGAAGCAGCACAAGTGCTCATCTCAGTATATATCAAAGAAGGTGCTTTCAATTCAAAGTTTCTCAAGTAATTTCACTGAAATGTAGTATGTATGAATATAATAGCATATTTTTGTTGCTGAGACAACCAAAGAGCATTGATAGGTGTGACAAACCAGAGAACAAGCATGAAATAAATAGAAGAAAGATAACATGGTAATTTAAACTGACAAATGCCTGGGCAAAAAGGGAGAATACTTCTTTCCTTTTTTTCCCTCCTCCTCAAAAGGCAGTTCCAACCAACACCATAAAGTGAAGAAAACACTGTAACTTCACATTGCTTATTACAGACTTACGGTAGCCACACTTCTTGCATCCCGCTCTGATATTATCCTTATTTCCACCTGAAAGAGAAAATTTCACCAATTAGGTATTGCTGAAGAGAACCTTCAAGTTTCTTTCAAACGCGGCTTGATAATGTCAATATACAGACACAAGTTATCACTCCTCACGAATATTAAGCACACCAAGATCTCTTTTTAAAACTGCATTTCTAAGGCTACTTTTCTGTGCAGCAATCTGTCAGAACACACTTGACTAATTTAAACTACTAGAGATCATTTAGTCTTACAAAATTTATTGCCAAATCCTAATTTAATTTATTGTGACCTTTCCACTTGTTTAGTTACAGTATGAACACAGCAACAGACATCTAAAATTCCAGTGATCTGTAGTACACAATATAAATTCTAGCAGTGCAAGGATGTTGACAGGCATTCACTGGAAACTGTGAAGTGATTTATATTTTAATTGCAAGAACTGACTTTACAAGGCAATTAAAAAGAGCAAACCAGATCAAAAAATCAATCCTTGAAAACAAAGAAGGAAATGAAAATGTCAACAAACTGTTAAATTATTCTGAATCCAGATGACACCAAACACAAAAAATGCAAGAAAACAAATGTGTATGAAAGTGAAGACAGTAACAGAAAAGTTTGGATTCTAAGCAGGAAGAAGGATCTGAATAATGCAAATTTTAGGTATTGAAAGTGTGTGATTCTCCCATGTGAGACAACAGTTAAGTGTAAAGACACAGTAGGACAATTCAGGAGAAGCACCAGGGATTTGCCCAACTCCCCAACAGATCAATCTTAATTTTAATCGTTTAAGCCATTGGTAATGAAAGTGACAACTCAATTCCCAGAATCAAAGGATGCCATTCCATCTCCCAATTGAATACAGCAGAAAAACCCCAGCGACTTAAGAAGTGATATATTATCAGAAATTGAGTATGTCGGTCCCATTAATTTAAACTATGACTTACTGAAACAAGCACCGTCTTTAGAAAATTCTACTCAAGTAACAGAAACCTTCAAACCCCAAGTTGAAAAAACTACCTTGGAAACTTGGACAACTCAGGTGTATGCCTTAATGAGTGCTGGAAAGCCAAGCAACAAAGATTCATACATTCCATTATAACAGATGATTTTCTGCAGATCCCAAACCTTTAATATTACATGTCCCCTTCAAGGTCAGCAGTGTTCAGGTACCTGTTTTGTGACTACTTCATGAGTGAGATAAGGAGGCAGGGAACACAGAAAAAAGAGTCACAAAATAAAAATCGAAAGCGTACCTGTAACTTGCAATGTCACATCAGAAAAACACTCAAACCAGCATTTGCTTGTTCACTACTCCTTGGGACTAGAAAACAAGATCACCCAAACCACCTACTTTGTCCCAGTTTTCTGAAATATTTCTGAGTCAACCTCAACCCACTGCATAGCTCACCCAGAGGTAAAGAAAGATTTGGTATTCCAGCCAAGGGAGGTCAGCACAGTCATGTGCACACTACAGAAATCTCCCATGTAAGCCAGAATCTCCAAAAGAGACACCCAGTCCACGACAGCAATGTGAATATTGTCATCAAATATTCCTGCCGAATTCCTAGGACTGAAATCTTGCTATTGTTTTAGGCTTTAAATAATAATGTTAGAAGCAGAGGTTTAGACTAGATGAAGTTTTCGCTGACTAAAAGCCAACTAAGGAAGCTTCTTGCACTTCCTCACTCCTTCTTCTTCCCATATCTTAATTCTCAAGACAATTAACAAGTGGCACAGAACTAAGGACTTCATTCAGTGGCACATAAGACTGAAAAGAAAACCTTTCAGCCTTTCAATGTAAACATGTCTTCCTCAAAAACCCCTTCTAGAATGGGAACAAGCTTAATAGAAAGCCTTCGTTTCATCAGAGAAGCAGATCACCAGAGCTCAGCCTCTTGGGCTGTTCTCGAACACACACTCCCCGTTTTTCGGGGCAAGGAAACGCTGCGGGGCCACGGCGGCCGTGCTGGGCCTGAAGGAGCACCTTGCGAACCGCGCAGGTGCTCCTGCCCGCGCTGACTCACGCCAACGGTCCACCGGGACACAAGGACTAATCCAGAACGGCGGCGGAAGAGAAAAGCCAAGCCTGACAAGCGCCGTTCTTCCCGCTCTACCCTCAGAGGAGGGCGCGCAGGGAACGCAGCCTGGGTCAGCCAGAAGCTCGGCCAGGGGCCCCAGGAGGACGCGCCCGCAGGGCCCCTGCGCTGCCCCTGCCCATCCCCATCTCCATTCCTATTCCCATTCCCATCTCCATCTCCCTGCCGCCGCCCCCGGCACGCTTCCCCGTGCCGCGCACAGCCGCGCACCCTCCCCGCGCAATTGTCCCGGCTGTCCACCGCCCCGCCGCTCGTCCCCGTTCCCGTCCCCGTTCCCGTCCCCGTTCCCGTCCCCGTCCCCGGGCTGCCGGGCCGGAGCCGGCCGGCGCTGCCGCCGCCCCTCACCCGGCAGCGCCATCCCGCCGCTCTCTCCGGACTGGGCCGGCCCGCCCGCGCAGCGACGCCTCTCCCCGCCGGAAGGCTTTGCCCGGCGCACTCTCGGACCGTACCACTCTCAGAGAAGGCAGGAGTCCTCAGCACCCCTAAGCGGGAAGCCACGGTGGGGGACCGCAGATGTGTGGAGAAGCCTGCGGATCTTTCCCAAGACACGTAATTTCTCAGTGAGTCTCGAGCAGACTCCGGCTGAGGACTCATTTCTTCGTCCTTTCTTCCGGCTTGTGAAACTTCATCCCCCCTTCCCTGGGCTGCGTACAGGCGCCCAAGATGGCGGGCGGCTGGGGGCGGTAGGAAGTGTCGGAGGCGAAGCGGGTGCCGCGGTTCGTGGGGAGGCTCGCGGGCCGCGCCGGTCCTTCCTCGCCATGAGCAACATCTACATCCAGGAGCCGCCCACCAACGGGAAGGTGAGGCTGCCAGGGTGAAATCCTGGAGAAGTTATATGTTGTAGGTTTATGGGGGGACAGGCGAGAGGAACACGAGCTTGGGGGTGGTGGTGATTGGGGCTGGGGAGGTCGTTGTTTCTGTGGTGGATTGGTTTGGTTAAAGTTACTTCTTTGGCGCTGCTGGAGGCAAAGCATGAGGCGTGAGTCGTGATGTCTGGAGACATAACACAGAGCAGTCCTCGAAGCGTTTAATTTGATTTCCTCTATACCGGATTATATCTTACCTCTTTAATTTTCTTATGTTGTCTTACTGAATGTAATGATGTTCCTTGTAAGAGCGATATCCTTGGATATCTATGGGGGTTTTTTCCTATGTTGTTTCGTTATAGAAATTATAAAGGGTATCTTAGGTTTCTATAAAGTATCAGACACGTTGTGTTATGTTATGTTATTACAGTTATATTATACATCTTTATTATACCTATTGATTCAGAGCTGTATCTCAGGTTCTGGAAATGCTAGTTAGAACTAACAGTAGCTGTGTAGATATGTACCACTACAGTAAATATGGACTACAATAAATATGTACCACTCTTACAAATATAACAAATTCAGATTTGTTTTTTTAGGCAGTTGCACTCTTTGATCAGTGACTAAGTTAAAATAAAACTGAGGCTGCATTTATCTGTATGTTTACAGGTTTTGCTGAGAACTACAGCAGGAGAGATAGATATAGAATTATGGTCAAAAGAAGCACCAAAAGCATGCAGAAATTTCATCCAGCTATGTATGGAAGGTAATGACTGAATGGGATGGGAGTTGTTGAAATTAATTACTATGCCATCTTTGTTCCTTTTCTGTGAAATAGAGATTGTAATTGTGTTTTGAATTTAGCATGTCAGCAAGTTTATTTCTGTTTAGGAATTATTAATTAAAATTCAGACAATGTATTTCAAGGTTACCAATGAAGCTAGTGAAGAAAAAAAAAGGTAAAAATTTTGGATGGTTTTCTCAAATTAAGATGATGACATTGAAAAGTATTGAAACATTGTCTTTCAGAGTCTTGAGAGGCATAGTTACAGCAAATATTTACAAAGTATAACAGCGTGCATGAAATGACAGTGATGGAGGCTTGGACATTCTCCAAAATTCTCATTTCTGCATCACAATTTGCACTACCATTTCTTTCTTTTTTTTTTTTTTTTTTCATGAGTGCTCCTAATGTTTCAGTTAGTGTATTTTTTTTGTATACTTAGTGGGCTTTATTTCCTTTCTGATATTTTTAATTGCTTTATAGCATCTTGTGCTTTGTAATACATTTAAGTATTTCTCATTAATATCCCAGCATGTAACCATCCACGACTTTGCACACCCTGCTTTGTCTTGCAGTGTGCTGCAGATATTATCATTATTATATCAACCAGGGGTTTGGTGTTTAGGTAAAGTTTTGGTTTCATTCCTTTTGTTTTCTTATGATCTTGTAACCTTTATCAGATAAATAGATAGATAAAAAAAGATAGCTAAAGATAGCTTCGAGAGCAAAATGTACCACATATTTCATTCTGCAAAAATTATTGGTTTAAGTACAGTATGGGTGATGAAAGTTTTTCTGTGCTGGTGAGTGAAAGTGGAAATCATCTCTATATGGATATTGCTAATGTTGTGAGATTGCACCCAGGACAGAGCACAGTATTTCTAGTTCTCCTTTTAAATTGGTGTATTTTGATAGAGTCATTCAGTAATACAACTTAAAAACTGAAAAGACTGTAATTCATCAAGGTCATCTTGTCCGTGATGGGCAGGAGTTTTTGCAAAAGAAACATGTGACACCGCAGGATGTGATTTCGTAAGTCTGTAGAGAGCAGAAGGGAACCAAATAGAAGCTAACAGCAGAGTCTAGTTACAGTATTTGCTTTCTGGAACTTCAGTCTCTAAACATCTCTGCATGATCTGTATGAAAGTTTGGATTTGAGACCACTTACGTGTATTTAATATCTTATTCTTTCTTTCTTTTTTTCCCTTATTTTTTAGAGTATTACAATAACACAATATTTCACAGAGTAGTGCCTGGCTTTATTGTGCAAGGGGGTGACCCCACTGGTACTGGATCAGGAGGAGAGTCAGTCTATGGAGCTCCTTTCAAGGTGTGTATCTATAACTTACACATTAGTTTGTTTGGTATTCTCTATCGTTTGTTCTTCCTACCAAGTTATGAAAAATCAAATCTTATATGAAATGCATACCTGTGCAGTAGTTGCCTTCGTGTGCTGCTTCAGTGTGTTTGAAGATGCTGTTCTAAATTGAGAGTTCTCAGATCTAGCTACTCTGGTAGATTAGCTATAATCTACCAGAGTATAATAAGCTGGGGGCTCAGATCCTCAGCAGCTGTGTTCTGTTCATCCTGACTGTTTTATTTCAGGTGGGGCAGGCACCTTTAATATGTGACTGAAGCTACAAAGCCTATTTCTGGTCCCTCCATCTTCTTGCTGCTAGACTTTTGCATCTAGCCCAAGCCTGAAGTTTGTGAGAGGGAGTGGTACCTGAGCAGAGAACAAAACAAAAATTACCAATATTGCAGGAGCATTGCTGCTTCAAAGTGGTGGTATCTCAGTATTGATTGCACTGTTTAGCATTGTGATGTTACAGTGGTATTCATCATGTTCTCCTTGCTTTGAAAGGAATCCTGTTTTGTCTTCCTGATTCCAGAAAATGTTCTTTCTGTGGATTTTTGCATTACTCTAGTATTACAACCTGTTATTGTGCTTTTAGTAACTTTACATGAATTAGGATTTAAATGAATTTTTCATGTAAATGCAGTGATTGTCAAGAATAGTGTTTTTGCAAGAAGTGTATGAAATGCACTTACTTTAACTTATTTTTACTTACTTTTTAAGATGTTTTTTATTTTGTTAATATTGGGGGGATAAAAATGCAGATAAAGACAGTGAATAACAATAGATTTTTAGGCAATGAATGAAAAAAATAAAATTAACAAGACAGTACTTAATTTTTTTAATTAGTAATGTATCTCTGTTATTGATATTTTAGTTTTTAGTTTTTTGTTTAGTGTTTATTCATTGTGTGTTTATGGTTTCTTTCTAAGATTGTTCATTTGTTGGCATCATTATAGGCCCAAGGGATTAGAAATACTGACTAAAAATAATTTTTGCTGCTCATAGTAGGAACTTTTAAATATAATTCTGGCATTGAGTTTCAAAATACTAGGGATTTATTACTGTCTGAATTCAAAAGAAAACTGTGTGTTCATGTTGATGTAAGTAATATCACTCCTATCTCCTTTCACACTGCAGCTAAAGGAGGAAAAGATAGTTTTATACTGAATTTGTTCTCTTTTCTGTCCTGCCTTTACCAGGATGAGTTCCACTCACGATTGCGATTTAATCGAAGAGGACTTGTTGCTATGGCAAATGCTGGGCCCCATGATAACGGGAGTCAGTTTTTCTTTACATTGGGTCGTGCAGATGAGCTTAACAACAAGCACACAATCTTTGGAAAGGTCTGTTACATGGGTTGGAGTCCCAGTATAAGTCAGACAGAAACGGCTAGAAGTTTCTCTGAAGTTTGATATTGTTTGCTGCTATGTGCATTTGAAATTTATTTCTGTACTTTCTATGCTCTCTCCATTCTCTTTGTTTCTTATATCTGGTAGAAATGTTTCTGTGGGTTGATCCTGTTATAACAACTTTCTGTTGTTATTCTTCTAAATTGTATTTTCATGTTGTGCTGCCTTTAAATAATGTTATTCATATTATGGCTGTGTTATTTATCAGTTCATCTGATACTAATCACATGTTAGAAAATTCTGTTTAGAATTAATTAGATTCTAATTACCCAGAAGGGTCAGGAAGATGAAAAACATGAGATGAATTTACCACTCTCATGATTTACTTAAAAGAAAATGAAGCAAATATTTTTGTTATTTCAGTGGTTTTTGTTTTCCTGTTTCGTAGCTCACAGTAATACTTCAACATCTTCATCTGCCTACATTCTCAAAACTACCTGTATTCCTTCAACTTTTGCCATTAAATTTAAAAACCCAAACTTTTGTACACTGTACTTGCTCTCTTTTAGAAGTCTTACATGCTTATAATATTTCCTATAGCACTTGTACTTTCAAAATTTTTTACATAATAATCGCCTTGTATTTTACAGAATAAGTAACACAAATTACAGTCATGAACTTTCAAACCTTTCTTTGTAAATTTTCCAGGTTACAGGGGATACGATATATAACATGTTGCGCCTGGCTGAAGTAGAAGTTGACAAGGAAGAGAGACCTCTCAGTCCACACAAAATAAGAAGTAGTGAGGTGAGTATGTTCTGTTTTGAAATGAGACATTTTAAATTTTTTTTGTGCATAGTGTTCAGAAAATTTGTCGTGTTCTTCTGCATATTGTTTTAAAATATTGAACCACTTAATGACAAAATATCTACTAGAGATGTGTTTAAATACTGTTTTTTTAAACAGGTTTTGTTTAATCCTTTTGATGATATTGTCCCACGACCAAACAGAAAACTGAAGAAAGACAAACCAGAAGAAGAAAGTAAAAAGTCCAAAGTAAAAGGCACAAAGTAAATATATGCAACAGAAATGGTGGTTTCTTTTCTTTCACCTTTAATTTGTAGCTTGGCAGGTTTTTACTTCCATTTCTGCCTTTGAAGCACTTCCTTATTTTTGGGGGGCGGGGTCATGCTAATCTAGTTTCTCCGACTGAAATGTTACTGTGCATCTGCTGACCTGTAACTGTTTCATGCATGGTGATAGTTTGTTGAAAATAGAAGGTGGTTTATCTTTCCCACGTCCTGCCGTGTGCAGGCAACTGAGTGCAGTTAAAACCTACTCGTAGAAGTAACTGGGTCACAGCTCAGTTGTTTGGGATTTTTTAAACTTATTTTATCAGATACTGTTTCTCCCCCACTGAAGTACTTAGTAAAAAGTAGGCATTTTGACATGGGAAATTTTAGTTTCTGTGAATGAAAATTCACAAACATGCAGTGAAAAGTAATAGCAGCTCTAAAGTGGGCATGCTGTCACTTCTGCTGCATAAAAATAGAACATGTTGCAACTGACTGGTTCCAGCAGTGAGAACAATTAACTATTGAAAAAAAATTATAGCTCATAATTTTTTTATTGCATTCTGTGAATATGTGCGGAGTTGATATATTTCTGAACTGTCATATCTTGAAAGTCTTCTGTCTTGAATGCTGCTCTGTTGAGAAAAAAAACAACAGAACTGTCAGCATTCAAGAATTTGGGAAAGCTAGTCAAGACAAGATTTCTTAAACTGTGTCTTAACTGATGCTTTGCTATCCTTGTTTTATCTCAGGAGTATAATACAACATGTTTTTCTGAATATTTATGATTTATTGCAAAGCAAAATGCAGTAGTTGGTTGAAATTGGTACATTTAGCAGGACAAAAAGTTTTTTTGAAAGGCCATGTACAGCATGAACGTAATATATTTAAAGTTAATGGAATGTTGCTAAGACAATATTGTAAATTTTACTAGAAATTTTCTTTTTTCTCTTAAAGAAACTTTAACCTGCTTTCCTTTGGGGAAGAAGCTGAAGAAGAAGAGGAAGAAGTCACTAGAGTTAGTCAGGTATAGCACCAAATTAACATTATTTGTCTTTTCAACCAAATTACCTTTTCTGCATATTTGTGGAAAACTTTAAAGCTTTTAGTCTTCTTACATTTGCATTTTGAACAATAATAATAGCAGTTGCTTCAGTTTCTGGGATTCTCTTACAGCATTTTGCGAAACCAGAAGTTTTTAGCTTTCTTGATTTTGGAGGTACCTTTAGTTACTGCATGGAATTTTTACATTTCCATAAGCAAAACATTTCATAGTATCAATCTATGTCTGCTGTTTAAAAGTCACGGAAGCAATAGGTACTGTATTATTTTCAAGTCCTTTATTTATAATTGCAATTATATGGTCAAATACTTGAATACTGGGGGTCATTTTATGCATTTCCAGTGCATGCTTAGCTCCATTTTCTTACATATATCCATCCATCTGTGAGCAAAATGAAGTGTGGTTATTGTGGATAAAATAGTCCATTATCATAATTAATAGTGCACCATAGTGAAATGTTCAAATTTCAGGATTGCACAGGTAATCTTTGGTCTAGCATTTCCTTCCCTGACTTGGCACTTAAATAAGGCTAGTTTAAAAATTTCTTAAATAAATTTCTGATTTCATTTCTACTGCTGGCCAAGTTGTTTCACTAGATTCCCAGGCTTTCTACAGTACCTCGCTGCTTCAGTTAGTGATCAGGCTACATGGTCCTGCGTCCTGTACCCACATAATTGAAAAAAATTGTTGTTAGTCCTCAGAAGTTAGCTAAAATACAAAAGGAAAACAGTGAATAATGATGGACAATATTATAGTAAGATGATATCAGTCAGAGTGATAGTGGATATTTATTACAACAGCAGCTTTAACTATTTTTCTTTCTTTTTCAACTTACCAGTCAGACAAAGTTTACTTGTTTACCTTAATATGCTCATCTACTGTTTTGCTCTTGCTATTTATCTGGTTTTTAGTACTGGGTTTGACTCAGTTCCTTGGACTTCCTTTCTTTTAATGCCAAATACTTGTTTTCAGTTTAAAATTATCTAAATAGAATGTTTCTTTCATAAGCCCAGTTTCAGTATTTTAATATTCTCTTTCAGCTCAACCTCAAAATCTCATCTGCGTATTTGTCCTGACTAAATTCTGGATTGGTTGTAGCTAGATAAGTAACCACAACAACTCTTTATGAAGAATTTATCTTCATTCTTTGTAACAAAATAAAACCTTCTTTTGATAGCTCATTGTTTGTTCATAAGAGATCTAGATCAGTGTCACTCTAGTTCTGGACATTATCTTAATCTGTTTAAGTTGAAGTACATGAATATCAGCACTAACTTGCATTCTCTGGTTTTGATAAGAAAAATGGCAGGTCAAAGTTGTTATTGAGATCCTTTGACACCTGCAAACTTAGAATCCTATGAGCTTTTTGTGGGTGCTAGATGCAGTAAATCTTGGTTGTTACGAAGGGCAGAGAAGCTCTGGGTAAAATCCCTCAAGCTGTGAAGGCTATTAGTGCAGTCAGCAATTTGGCTCCAGGGCCCCCACTGGTTGTTGATCAGTGTTAGCCTTCAGTGTCCAAACTGTTTATTGTCTGTACCTGTTTGGAGCACTTTGCCATACACAGCCTCACCATCACTCCAAACACATCACCCCTTCCTTAATGAAGGAATTATCTTTTCATGTTGCTGAATGTGTCAGTCTTTGTTTTCTACATAATAAAAAATTGTAGTTACAGTTAAATGAATAAGATTTTGTCCACGTGTCTAGTCTTTCCAAAAGCATTGGACAATGCATCTGCAATGGAGACATTCACAGTACAGGTCACAATACAGACTGTTCCTGCAGCCGAAATTTGCAGTCTATTTTTCTCTGAATTTTTTTTTTTTTTTTTAGATTAGCATGTAGAATGCTTTCTAACTGCAGTCTATCTGCCTGAAGACCTTATGTGTTAGATTTATTTGACTCCTTGTGTCAGCAAATAATTCTTAAATTATGTATTCCAGACTGATGTATTGCAGTTTGTTAATTTTATTTTTCCTTGGGGATCTAATTAGTGTCCTTCCAGTTAATAAGTACTGTTTTGTATATGGTAGTCTCAGTTGACATGTGTCATTATTGGAAAGTTAAGACTTAACTTTAGTAAGACTTAATCATCTTACTATAATATTGTCCATCATTATTCACTGTTTTCCTTTTGTATTTTAGCTAACTTCTGAGGACTAACAACAATTTTTTTCAATTATGTGGGTACAGGATGCAGGACCATGTAGCCTGATCACTAACTGAAGCAGCTTATTCACTCAAGTGTATATATGCTGGACGTGCCATCTTTATGATGTGTAATGTTTGTACATGACTAAACTTTATCTTTTTTTTTTTCCTCACTCACTGTCCTTTAAAACTAAGTGCATTGCTATTGCAAAAATAAATTTGTGGAGTCAGTTTGATGTTTCTCTTTTTGGAACACGTTCTCTTCCTGCTGTTCTTAAAAGTGTTCATGCTTACTGGATAGGTTAAAGCTAAAAAGAAACAAGTTATGTTTTTCTTACCATAATCCTTTTTCACTATCTAGCCTCTTAAGCTGAAATGAGTAATAACTTTTTTCTTTTTCTTTTAACAGAGCATGAAGGGAAAAAGTAAAAGTAGTCATGATCTCCTGAAGGATGATCCACATCTTAGCTCAGTTCCTGCTGTCAAAAGGTTAGCATGTGATTTTCAATTTCTAGATCTACTTTCAATATCTTATACCCAATTATCAGCATGTATACTCATTTAAGAAATGTCAATTCACGTAACTCATTAAAAAATTAAGAGTGCCAGTGCTAGATCAGACCAAGTATTTCTGTAGCCCAATAAGCTGTCACCACCACTGGCCATCAGTGATGCCTGGTAAAGAGTGAGAGCAGTCCAAATGTAACATTTATCTGAGTAGTCTCCCAGCCTCCATCAACTTTCAGCTTAGAAAACTGTCAGAGTTTGATGTGGTTCATCTATTTAGTAACCTTTAAGAGCTCTCCTCAAAGTATGTATTAAGTCTCTTGTAACATTGCTTCAGTTCACACCATCCTGTCCACTACAGGAGGAAGTACTTTTGTACTGAACCTGGATGCTACTAGAGAATTTACATTTCACAAATTCTAACTCTCATTCTGGAAAAGAAAGTGAGCTGAAAGTCCCTTTTTACCTCTCTTTACCACTGTCCTTTCTTAGAATCTCTCTTTCCTAGCCTCAACTTGTAAAGATATTTAAATTTTCTTCATATTGAAGATGTTCTTTGCTGTGATTATTCTAGAGTGTTGCTTTTCCCAGCTCTCTAACCCTGCTTATGCTTGAAAATATTTTTTTCCAAATCTGAAGAACAAACAAATTATCAGGTTAATCATAAACCTGTATTCTTGAATAAACTTGGTTTTCTTCTGTTCCATTTTTAGTACTTTATAAATTCTGATTTTAATCACAGTTAAGTTATAAAGTGAGAAAATTCCATGAAAATATGTTAACTCCAAGAATTTGCTTATCTTAGAATTCTAGACTAGTTGGTTTGGAAGAAACAGTTATAATTTATCATATGCAGCCCCTCTTTACTGAGCAGAGACATCTGCAACTAGATCAGGTTGTGCAGAGTCCCATTCAACCTGGCCTTGAATGTTTCTAGAGGTGGAGCATTTACCACCTCTCTGGGCAACCTGTTCCAGTGTCTCGCCATCCACATAATAAAAAATCATCTTCCTTATGTTTAGTCTGAATTTACCCTCTTCTGGTTTAAAATCACTACCCCTTGTTCCTTCACAACGGGCCCTGCTAAAAATTCGGTCCCCATCTTACAGACCCATGTTAAATATGTAAAGGCTGTATGCTATGAGGCGTCCCTGGAATCTTCTCTTCTCCAGGCTGAACAATCATGCCTTTCCTGATTGGAGAGGTGAAGATCTTCATGCCTCTCCTCTGGACTCCCTCCAGCAGGTCCATGTCCTTCCTGTGCTGTGACCCCAGAGCTGCTGCAGCCCTGCAGATGGGGTCTCAGCAGAGCAGAGGGGCAGAATCTCCTCCCTGGCCCTGCTGCCCACGCTGCTTTGGATGCAGCCCAGGACACAACTGGCTTTCTGGACTTCATCCACCAGCACCCCCAGGTCCTCCTTGCTGGGCTGCTCCATTCATCCCATCTGTATTGATATCAGCAATTGTGCTGACCCAGGTGCAGCACTTTATTAAATAATGTAATTGATTGCAATACATAGGTTTCTTTAGTGATCTTGATTACTTATTGATTGCTTTGAGCACACTTGACTTTTGAGACTTATTTAATATTCCTTGTTTTTTTTCTAGCATAACTTTTTTTTTAATGTGGGCTAAAGTGGTTCAAGGGCTCTTATTATTAGTTTGTGATACTTAACAGTGGGTGTGTTAGCCCTAGTGTATTCAGATAGATTTCTTTTTTAATTCACCAAGCTGTAGCTGTATAACGAATTCAAATCTTGATGTTAAGCTTAAGTATCAGTAAAATGCATCTTCCAACATATAAACTAGTTGCAATGAAATGCTACTAATTGTTTGATAAATGAGATCAAAAACATCTCACCTGAGTTTTGGTTGTTTTAACCTTACATATGAGTGTTTTGCTTGAATAGCTCAAGATTTGGTTGATAGCTCTCAAGATAGGATTTCTCCATTGTATGAATACCCTTGTTTTAAGCTTACTAAAATTTCAGGTGGCTAACAATTTTTTTTTTATTTAAGAAATGCTGGGTTTTAAAAAATATTTTGAATCTCCTCTAGCACTTCAAAGTAGTTACTTTTCTTTTTCTTTTAGTGAAGTGGCAAATGAAGAAAAGGATTTGAGTGAGGCAAGTATTTTTTTTTTACTAATAATTGTTTGTTTTTTACTGTGAACAGATAAGATTTTCTTTGGGGAACAAATGTTACTTTAGAGATCTTTAAGAACTAGCTCAAGTCAGATTTCTGGTGCTAAGGTTTGACTATTCACAGCAGGGTAGAATTAACATACTGCCTGCTACCTTTTATAGAAACTGATTGTATTGTATTTCAGTTAGTAGAGTATGGGTTGTGTACCACAGGGTGACAAACCACCAGAGTGATAAAAACCCTGAAACTGCTTCTTAAAAAGTAATTAAGTTTGTCATGAATAATTATATAATTGTAATGTTTGAGGGTAAGTCTGCATGTGAGTCAGAGTCCTGTTTGAAAGATTTCTTCAAGAGAACAAAAGCTCAGTGAATTATTAAATTGTAGCAGTGAAATTGTATTATTGAAGACTGTCACCTCTGAAAGACATGGAATTTGCATAGTCAAGCAGTAACATTCAGCTAAACACTGAGGCAGTTTAAGTAGAAGAAAGTTGTCATACATGGTGCAGGTAAGCGTAAGCTTGTTGCCTGAAGTATGTCTCTGTCTCCAACCATAGATCATGGGAGTACCCCTTTGAATTGCTGTTGCAATAATATATGACCATTCACCTAATTGAATCCTGGAAAGTATTGTTTTCTATAGCTGTCTATCATGCACAAGTGTTAACTACACTGTATGTTGACACAGTGGAAGTAAAGGAAGAGCACAGTCTGTCACATTCATGTGCCAAGAAAAAACCATTTGCTTACACACTTTTCCTTTTTTCACAAGGCATAGTATGAATTCAGGCTTTTTCATTCTTCTTTGCAATTTCTGCTGTGCAGGAACATTTTAGTGTTGCAACGGTTTGGGGAATGCCATTTAATTAGTAATTCTTCAGATATTCAAATATCCCTTTCTTAAGCAAACTGGATTTGGGTAGTGTAGAACATGGAAGTATTAGGTTGAAGAATAAAAATTTAAATAAATATACCTAATTAAGCCAAAGTTGGAAATATGAAGGCTTTTTCTCATTTTTTTTCCTGGAGAAGTGTTCTCTTTAGATTTCATTGCATTTAAGATTTCAGCTAAGATCTAGCACTGCAGGCAGTTACCTGGGTCTTTGAAGTGGTACTAGTATTATATGGTCTCTCTTGGAGTTATTTTAGTTAACGCATCACAGTATCACTTTTGCATTTACACAGCTGCAACATGTTGGTAGTTTTATACCCAAACCTGGGAGCAAATAATTCTTCCAGATCTTGCTACTTCCCCCAGCCTACAAGGCCATAGCATATAAGAGAAATTCTTGTTAGTATTCCCTAAGCACCTGTCCTTGCTGTTCATACTATTAAATACCATCCTGTTTCTCTTACTGCAGTCTCAAATTTATACATTTAATTCTTTGAGAGAGCTTTTGTATTAGCACTACCTCATAACTATTTGTTAGGTTTCTTTTTGTGCCCAAGTCATTAATGAAAACATTATATGAAATGTATTAACAAAATTTTTTCTCACCAGTAACATTTCTTTTCTGCACAATTTCTTTTCCTCTCCCTATTTGTCTGTCAGTTGCTGAATAGTAAGTTTCATGCGGAACTATGTGTAGATAAAATTAGTTATCCATCCCTCAGTTCAATAATCTCTTTAAATGGGAAAACCATATTACATACAGTAGCCAGTAGTCATTCTGTCACAAAAGTCTCATTACCGTTTTTATTTTCATATTAAGGAGAAGAATAGGGCAGCTCCACCCAGCTAATAACAGCAGCAAGAAGTAGTATAGCTCTCAGGCAGGCAGTTTTGCACTTCTGTGTCACATGGAGAACAGCTATTAGCCAACAGAAGAACCTCTTCTCTTTTGAGGTGCCATGCAGTTCAGTCTGGATTGTTTAATCTATTGTTAGATCTGTTTGTTGATATCAGATGGACTTAGTGAGAGAGAGAGAGGGCCTGGACTGAAGGAGGAGACGGGGCAGGAAAAAAAGAGTAGAGCTGCAGGAGGGAAGGCAGTGTATTTCTGGAAGAAAAATGGTGAAATACTGTGCAAACTGGGGCTGATGCATGGTTTGGGAAGTAGAGGATTTAGCCAATTTGGACAGGTTAAACCATTTTGTCTCTCCAATTTTAACCCTTTTCCTATTACTCAGTTATCTGCAATTTTTAACTAGGTTACTACTTAGCAAATGCTATTTGTGTAGAGTTGTGCATTTTTATTCCAAATGTTCTCCTGTCCAATTAATTGTGTGTCAGTGAAATGCTCTTACCTAAGCCCTAGCCAAATCTCCACCAGGAGTCTGTCTTTATTCTTGACTGTTAAAAGACTTCAAACATAGTCCTGTCACTTTTTTTTTGGACCTCCCTCTGCTCTTGCGGTCTGTAGTCACGTATCATGTAAGCAAATCTTCTAGAAAGTTTCATTGTCTCCTCTGTCAAACAATATCTTTCTGGTAAATTAAGAGAAATGCTAATCCTGTTCCAGTTTTCTCTTCCCCTATTAAAAAGGAACAGACAAAACTCCCCTAACAACCTTTCAGTCTTTTCATTGGCAAAATATTCAGCTCTTTTACTGTGCTGAATACTCAGAGATTTCTTTCTTATTTCTGACTGGCCTTGTCTTGTCTAAATCTCAAATCTAAGCATAGTAGTCTAAAGATTCCTAAGCAGTGACTCTACTACAACTTCTGAAATCTAATTCTTGGTTTTTCTCTTCTATTCCCAAATTTTGCGTCTTGCTGCTTTTACTTTTTTTGTTCTCTCCTCCTCCATGTTTATGGACACGGTCTTCATGCTACTCTCCCTCCTACCTGCGTGTCACACCCAGGATGTGTACATGTTCTTCTTTCCCAAGGACTTACATTCTGGCAGTCTCCTGTGAAGTCCTCCGGATTGCGATTTCTAAGTGTCCTTTCTTTCTTTGGCTAAAAGTAGAATCACGTGGCATCTTACACTTTCCTTTTGCTAATGAGGATCACACCAAAGTAAATGTGAAAAGATATACTGTGTCATCTTCAAGCTGTCATTCTCAATTAATAGTTAATTGAGAAATTAACTATTAATTAATTAATAAAGTAATTAATAATAAAAGTTCATACAGACTTCCTTCTTCAATGAAGGAAATAGTCAAACTTACATCCCTTGGTCTAGTCAGGCCACTTGTTCATTCTCCGACTATTTCTCCCTTCAAATGTTTTTGATCCAAGGTGCAAACCCTTTTGCCTACCTGTGCTAGGCATGGAGGCCTGAGGCCTCTCCTTTGATCTCTGTAGCAAGCTGCAATGATCAATTCCACAGGTTTTCACAGCTTGTTATGATCAATTTAGTATTTGTAAATTCCCCAACGGGAGCTGATGAGCTAGCCTCTTCTATTCCTTCATGACTGTAGTATGGTCATTTGGTAGGGAGTTAAGTTCTTCTTTTAGTGGAAAATGAAAGACAGTACCATCATGTCTCAATACCACTGAGACAATGGTATTGTCTCAATCAAATTTTGGATTCATGATCAATGGTATGGGTAATATCACACTGCTGAGATGTCATCTATAGACCTGTAAGAGTTAATAGTCTAGAATAGACTGGTTTTGGTTTTTTAACCCTTACAGATAAGAAGTAATTGTGTATGGAAAAGAAACTGTCATGTCTGTAATTTTTTGTTACCTCTGAAGCAAATAAGGATATATTTGTTTGAAAAGTTCACTTTTTTCTTGGAAAAGGTTATATTTTAAAAAAAAAGATTTCCGTATTTGTCATTCTGTACTGAAAAAAATCTAAAGTAGTTTTATCATTTTAAATCAATAAAGGATGAAGAGGAACATGATGAAGATGCTGATAGTGTAGAAGATGAAGCTGCTAGTGATGAGAGATTTCAAATAAAGGAACGCATTGCCAAGAAACTGAAAATTGATACAAGTGAAAACACTAAACAGCAGCTTCAAGAGGAAGAAACCAAGACAGAAAGGAAAACAACTAGTCGCAGGTAAGGATTGTGTTGCTTGGTAGGTGTTTTTTCTTTAGATTATTTACAGTTTTAAGATTTTCATAATTTATTGGTTCCTTGTATGGGAAGTTTATTTTTCCATGCAAGTTAGAAATGTATTTATATGTATTTGTCAGTCTTTATTTGGTCTTTTTTCTCAGTTGTAAGATGGAGTTTAGCAACTTCATTACCTGTGTTAACACATAGTAGTTACACATAATAGCTGTCCACCACTGAGACTCACAGAAAGGAGAGTGATCCAGTGAATTCTGGTATAACACAGTACTCATCCCTGCAGTATACCAGCTTTCCAACGCTGCAGTGGACACATCCATTTTTCTTTACAGACATAAAAGCATGGATTCCTGTCATATAATTTAGTCGTGCCAGTGTTTGTGAACATCTCTACCAACTCAGTTGATCCTTCTTCTTACCACTTTTTATACTGATCATGGTGTCACATGGCCTGAAATACCTCTTTTGTCAATTGGGGCCACCTATCCTGGCGTTGTCTTCTCATACCTCCCAGACACTGCATTTCTCCTGCTTGCACAAAAGGCAAAAAAGACTTTGGCTCCCTATATAACAGCTCTGTGTTTAACACAAGTCCAAAACACTGCCTCATGCTGGCTACTGCAGAGAAAATTAACTCTACCTCAGCTGAAACCAGCATGAAACTCTAGTTCTGGAGCACTGGTTTTCTATGTTTCAGTTTTCCTTTCTCTCAGTAAGAGCAGTACATATTAGTACATATAGCAGTACATATAGCACAAATTGCAGTACATAAAATAGAGTAGCATGATTGTATGACTATGTTAGACATGACTACGTACTTTTTTAAAGAACATGTACAAAACGTCTTGTAAAACAGTTCCCCTGACTTTTCTTTCTGTTGTCATTGGAGTTGTGGTGTGTGTTGCTTTGGGAATTGGCGGCTTTACTATCGCTGCTGTAGACAGATGGTCCACAGGAAGTGGAGATCAATGAGTATGATGGATAACTTCAATCCCAGAATCTGGTTACTGGTAGCATCTGATTGACACAATGTTAAGCTTCTGAGAGTCAATTAATTGTTCTTGGTTGGGGAGAATAAACAATTACAATTTAGCATTAAATAACCATATTCAGTGGTGGAGGCAAGGATCTAGATATTTGAAGGGTTCTAAGAAAAGCTCTTTCTGAAAAAGAGCCTTGAACTATATGGCAGCCAAATAACTTCTTTACAACAGCAAAGGGCTTTTGAATCTGTACATATTTACTACCTACCTAGTGCCTGTGCACCAAGCTGTTTAATTTTCCCTGGGGTTTTATTAGAATGGCTGCTGGAAACAAAATGGACTAAGGTGTAATAGCAAGTTTGTAGCATGAAGAGAATACAAAGCTAGAGGATACCTTTAGGAAGGAGGTACTCAAGGCACAAGCTTGCATCATGTTACAGCTTATTTCAAGAGACTTTTGTGTAGTCGGTGTGTAAGCTGCTGGCTTTACGTGTGGTTGGTCAATGTGCTCTGTTTGTGGTTATTCTGCTCTTTCAGGGAGGCATAGTAATAGTATTAAAGCCAAATGGGTTATCTTAACTCAGAAGAGGGTTTATTGGTTGCATTTTTAGCAGTTGGGAGCCATAGTCTTGGGAAATACTGCTTAGTATCACAACTAACATAAATTTCTAGACTTACTGTTTTCCAAATAATTGTCTGCAGTCCTCCGGCATGAAAATCAAAGGCACGATATTGTTTGTTATAAATAATGTGTTTTTACATTTGAGGTCTGTTTAGATAAAGTAAGATAAACAATATCAAGTTTCATTGTCTGAAATAGTGACTATTTTCTCAGTGTACTGGCGTTGTTTAATAATATACTCATGGGTATTCACCACCTACTGTAGTCAAAGCCTGTGTTGATCAAAGGCAGAGATGTGGGAGGTGTAAATATCAAACAAAAGGTTGGATAGACTATCCATAGCTTGACGGTAATGTTTACTGACATATCAGAAGGTGAAGAAACTTCTGATATCTATCAAAATTTCTTCTCATCAGATACTTAAATGTGCTAGTAGAATAATTGAACTTCTAACAACATTTGTTTCAGAGTCTGATCTTTAACATGCATGACTTGTTCTGCAAAACTGTATTCATTTGTATCAGTCCAGTTTCTTTTAATCCAAATGCATTTGTGCGGTCTATTTCAGAGAAGCAGTATGGAAACAATCGACACTTTTTCAAATTCATGGTACTGAGATCCAATACCACTTCTAAATGCAGCCATACTTGAAGTGCTCAAACAGTGAAGTTAATTTTAGTCATTTCAGTATGGGTTTTAACCTCTTGTGTATATTCTTAAAATAGCTTTATACACTTGACAACTTTGTATTAGATAAGAAAACTTGAGAAAAAGAGCCATCCAGTCATTCTGGCAAGTTGTTAGAGAAGTTCTATTGGTCTGGGGTTTTTTAGAAAGTTTAAACCTAAACTTCACACTGTAAAACAGCAGTTTACATATAGGAATGTTTAGTGATAGAAGTGTTCACCATCATTGCATAAGTAATAAAATTTCTCAGCATCACATTGAGTTTGTAAAATGGCAGTGGCTTGAGAGGAGCATCTGAAGGCTTCCTGTATAGCTTCTTGAATGGTCCTCTTGTAGTTTGGTAATTAAAAATATTTCTTATACATTTCTTTTCATCCTGTAGGTGGAGCTCGGATGCTACACATTTCTGCTTACTAGCTTTAAAACTTTTCAGTGCTTATTGCCTGCAAGACATGCAGTGTGGGGTGAAATAAAGTAGACTGTACAGTTTTTCACTGTATAATCAAGTTCAGTTGCATCCTTGTAATGGATAGGGTATTAAATGGCAACATGAAATAAGTGCTTAAAATAGCTAAACTATTCAGGAAGAGAAGCTGACTTTTTGAGTAGTTAATATCAGTTTAATTTGGTGTTTCCTGTTGTATATTTTCTCTTAATAATCCTATAATTTGCAGTTGAGCTAAGTAATCACATATATTTTGTTTTACAAACCATTATTATCCCAAGCAGATGAATAGCAATAAATACTACTAGTATTAACTACTTTAGTAATCATTAAAGTAATTTATAGTAGTTCTGTTGCCACTCCTTTACATTCCTGTTATTTTCTTGTATCCATTTGCTTGTCATGGGTAAAATAAATAATATACGAAGCTTTACGTATTTTCTGTAATATTTTCTGCATATATAAGTAATTCTTTTCTTCATCCTCAAAACAGAAACCTGGAGCAGTTTTTAAGATGTACTTCCTCACACCTAGTTTTTTATTGAAAGACAACATGAAATAACTTACAAAAACTTACACCCCGCAGTCCTGTCATCTAGACACAATCATAATGAAAACAGTTAATAATGCCAGGTAAAGTTTCAAGTTCATGTTAATTCCAGTTCAGAGCATACAGTAAAAATTTAATATTGTCAAGACACCTCAGCATTTTCCTGGCATCAATATGAATAAACATGCCACACTGAGCATGCAAGTTTGCTTTTCTAAAGTGCTCATATAGTACTGTGGTGTGGAAAAGCCAAAGGTAATTTTACATGATCACATGGAAATCTTTTTTAAAAGATCTTGAAATCAAAACTTTTCTCTTTATAAATCTGCAGTTGTTATAAACAATGAGTGAGATATTTTGTATTTATAAATTAATAATTTATGTTAAAATATATTGTTTTAAATGTATTTATTGTGTGCTTGTTACCTTGTAATGCAAGCATTACACAGTGAAAAATAGTAAAAATGTGTATCTATATGTTTCTACTTATTTAAACTTAATCTAATATCTCATCTCGTGTTCAGCAAGCTACTTTTCTGTTAATGTTGGCTGTTAATAAGTGTAATAGCATGATGAAAATACCATATATTTAGAGCTACTTATTTACTTTGGAATGTTGAGTTTTATCTGTTTCTATATGAACAGATATATTTCTTCACAAAACTACTGTTTTAAATTTAATAACTGTACTTCTAATCCTACTAGCATTTTCTTAAACTAAGTGTAACTTACTATCAGGCTTTGTCCAACAGTAGAGGTTGTCTCCTGTTTTTTCAGCTTAGCACCAGAAAATAGACATTGTAGGTTAGTAAGATTGGCTTTTGAGGTTCTGAATAGAAACTCTTTTTGCAACTGACTTTGAACTTCACTGTACGTAGAGAGGTGCAGCTGTTTTCATGCAGCAAATTCAGGTATTCTCCTAATATTGTTTTAAGCCAAAGGAGACAATTGGATAAACTGTGTATCTCATGACATAATTTACTGCCAGTTACCCTTGTATTGAGCTCACTGTTTGGCAACAGCTGAACTGGAAAGGCATTCAAACATAATTTTTTCAGATATCAAGAGAGCATAGTTTGCTCCATATTTAGTCAGTGAGTGTATTCTATTCCAGTACTTAGATACATGATTCCTAATGGTACCTCTTCCAGTTTCACATTTTAACTTGTCTGGGTTCAGCTTGTTACCACTGAATTTACTTTTTGCTGTGCCTTTTTCTGAAGTTCACTTCAGCAGGCTGTATTTTCTCTCATTTCAACCACTTAAATTCTAATTGAGTCCTTTCAATAAGCTGTAGACATTGAGTTCTTTCTGGCCTTCACAGTAAGAAATTTTTTCTAATCTTCAAATTACTTTATGGTTTGGGTTCTTTTCTCCAGTTTTTCAACATTCTTTAAATCTCTTTCATCATTTGTCTTGTATTAGCCTTAGTAATACTATATTCAGAGAGCAGCAACTTTTTTTTTTACTTCTACCTCCCTGTTCATTCATAGGTTGACCATGTCAGCCCTTCTTGCAGGTATTCAACTGATAGTGCTTACGTTTCTTGGGCTTTCCAGTTTCTTTTCAGTCATCACTCTCTGAGAATTAGTTTGTCATTTTCTCTGTTTTTTAGTTTCTAGATTTTGGCAATTAGATCTCCAGCTTTTGTTTTATTCAGCAAGCCCAGGTTGCCTAGCAGTTCTGATATGACAGTTTGCTACTGTGACTGTTTGTGCAATTCACTACTGATGGATTTAGTAGAGTTCCTGGAGTGAATAGGTATATTTCTACTCAGTGGTTATGTGCCTCTGACAACAATTTTAAGCAATAACTTTGTAATCTAATTCTTGAAGATGGTCTTTTGGCCTGTTTTTTGTTACTATTTTTTTTAAGACTTCCTTACATGTATGTACTGGGAAGCACATTGTCAGCTTTTTTGGACTGACTCTAAAATTAGCCAAGTTAATAACCATTCAGGAACTTATGCTTAGTTCTAAGAAACTCCCTGATAGCATTGTGTCAAAATTTATATCCTACTCTGAAACCTAAATTTCCCCTCTTTCAATTTTTTCTCAAAATGAAACTCATTGTACTCTGAAGTTTAACAATGCCAAGTACAAGGTGCTGCACCTTGTACTTAGGAGCAATCCTAAGCAGAAATACTGGGTGAACATAAAATGGATTGAGAGACACCCTGAGGAGAAAACTTGGAGGTGTTGGTTGGCAAGAAGCTTTACATGAGCTGGAAACATGCATTTGCAGCCCAGGAAGCCAGCTGGGCTGCTTAAATAGTATGGCCAGCTGGGCAAGGGAGGTAAAAACCTGTATGAAAGTTGGGAATAAACTTTTTTGCAGGGTCTTTTGCAATAAGAATAAGAGGCAGTGGTTTTGGTTTGTTCAAAAAAGAAAGGGTTGATTGAGATTAGATATAACAAAGATGTTTTTTATAATGAGGGTGTTGAAACACTGAACTAGTTGCCCAGAGAGGTGGTGGATGCTCCACCATGCAGTTTGTTCCGTGTCTGGCAGAACAGAGCTCTGAGCAACCTGATGTACTTGAAGATGTCCCTGCACATTGTAGGGGCTTGGAGGCAATAACGGTTAACCATCCCTTCCAACCCCAGCCATTCCATCGTTCTGTATCTCTTGGTTAAGGCTAGTGCTTGGGTTTTGTGGGGAAATTGTAAATACTTGTATTAAAATCATTAATTCTGTATTTCACAAAAGGCTTGCTCACTCTGTGTTTAATATGCTCCATTTGTATGGATGTTCTTTTAAAACTAGGAGCCATTGTTAGTAATAAACTGGCAAAACAGCATATGTTGTTCAATTTTAACTTAATTTGAAGCAGGCCATAAGTGTCCAAAGCTTTAAACAATTTTAAGCAATTTATATTTAAATTGATAAATTTCAGCTTTATGCAAAAGTAGCTATTTAATCACATACTGAAATAATTTTAAATAATATTGAATAAAATTCTAACCAGTATTTCTGTAAGAGTGCAAAAGGTCCTATAATGAGGAATTTCAAGAGAGCAAGTAAGCAAATCTTTGCTGCTTGTCCTATTTCAGTTCAGGGTGTTGAAATGTTTCTCATAAATCCTAACTTTTAGTGGTCTTTATTACACTAAACATATTTAGGACTGTTCTAAGTGTTCTTCTTGTTGTTCTTCAGTGGTTGATATATTTCCATTTCTGTTCTTTCATTCTTGAAAGAAGGTTTGAATTGTTTGAGGAGCTTCTTGGAGAAGTACTAGGCATTGAAATGTGCTGATACATATACAAAACAGTATGGCAGTATTTTAGTCTGTGTTTCTGTATCTTGATTGAACTGTTTCCAAGCAGAATTTTATAAGGTTAGTTATTTGCATTGATACACTACATCAAGAACACTAGCTGAATTAGACAGTTTTTCTTGTTCATCAACCTGACAAGGTTGTAGGAGATAGGTAAGGTACTACTTGCATTATGTATTTTCAGTGTGTATCTGCACAGTGGTCTTTCACTAGAGAAGCACTTTATGGAAATTGCGGCACGACTCAGCCTCAGTAAAGAGGTAGAATTTGGATTATTATTGAAAGTAATGAAGTTATTCCATTATTTGTGAATTAATTGACTTTACAGCATAAGAACATGGAAAGCACCTGCCAGCTGTCAAGATCAACATATTTTCCAGGCATTCCACTGTAGTTACAAGTGCTCCAACACATAATCCTTACCTCACGTGCCAAACTCAGTTTGTACTCAGAGCACACATGGTGCTCTACCTTTTGAAGAGTTCTAGAGTTTGTCAGAAATAAAGTAGACAAAATGACACATGCCTCCAGTGGTTTGCAGATGGGACT
Organism: Passer domesticus; assembly: GCF_036417665.1. NCBI lineage: Eukaryota > Metazoa > Chordata > Aves > Passeriformes > Passeridae > Passer > Passer domesticus. The sequence continues at coordinate 21,861,659 of NC_087512.1, forward strand.
GTCCTGAATTCTAAATACATTTTAAATTGTTTTACCAAAGAGAATGTCTTGTGTTTTGTAGCCACAATAATGCTACGCAGATATGCATAAGCTGAAGCCACCTGCAAACTTTTTTTTTCTCCTGTTGTGCAAAGAAGAAGCACAGACAATAACTGGTGGGAATTCATTGGCTAGGTATCAAAAACTGTGGGAATGGAAAGTAACCTGGAAAAGGAACTTATTTTTTATGTATTCTTTTTAAACCCAGCTTTGTATGTTAATATAATATCAGTCTAAGTTTCTGCCTTTCAGAAGGTATAAATACTTCCACATATTTTGTAATTTATAAACTGAACTTTCTGTTTGTTTATGTTCATGAGTTCTTTGGCTTCTGTGAAGATGTCTTTATACACCAGATCCCCAGGAAAAGAATGTTAGATACTTTTATGGTGCCTTGCTTGATCTTGATATGGCAAATGTTAAACTAGAAAATCACACACAAATTCACTATGTAAAGATGTAAAGAGAAAAGTCTCTTCCTTTACAGATGTAAAGAGAAAAAGGAAGAGACTTAGTTTTACATATTTCAAGTGTCTGAAAGAAGGGAAATGTTTTCAGCATATTTTGCTTTAGTACTAATATCCTAATTTTGTAAGTATATCATATACAGTCACCCACAGGTCATATATTCTTAGTTATACTTACCTACAAGTCAGATGTTTATTTTGATAGGATTCTGCATTAATTCATGTGTATTTTGTATGCTTTGAGTGACTTGTCGTAATATATAAATTCAATAAGGATTTGAAGTGAAATTTCTAAATTGCTACTTACCCACATTCATATGAAAATGCTCACTTTAGCAAATGTTTACATGACTCAATGATTGCAGTGAAACTATTAATGTAAACAAAAATCCTGACAACCTGTAAGTCCCGACAATCCTGTAAATAAGCCTGACAACCAATGAAGTTCCTTTGGACTGGAATTTGATAATAGTTTTGTGGTATGAGGATATAGGAGGGAAAATAATATTTTGGTGAAAATTACTGAAAAAATCTTTACCCTTAGGATTGAGAGACTTTTTAAGACTGTCTCAAGAGATTGTTGTCTTCTGTTCCTGTCCACATGGCCTTGTTTCCTTTCCAGTTTTTATACAACTAGAGTGTTCAAGTTGCTTGTGACGTTCTCTTTAGAATAGATTGCTTACACAATCTCAGTACATCATATTCTAAAACATTCAGCTATAAAGTCAAGGTCAGAAGTAAGCTGTCATAGACAAGAGACTTCTAATCAAGTTTTAGTGGTATAGAAGGTGGGCATGACCTTCTGTCCACAGTATAAAAGATATCAGTCTTAGAGTGGAATGGGAGCAGCCTCTTGTTGGAACTAGAACCTTGAATGATATTTACTCTTGTTTTAATCTTCATATGTTTTATCAAGTGAATTTGTTATTAGTTTTCTTCTCAACTTCTGTGCTAATGTCATAACATTAATGCTTCAAAAGTGCATTTAATTGATATTTTCTTTTGCTTTACATATTTCTTTTCCTCAGTGTGTGAGAGATCACTCACTTCAGTCTATTTTTTTGTAAGGATAGCAATAATATTTGGTTTATCTAAGTGTAATGCTTCATGTTTTAACCATTTTTCTTTAATATATTCCTAAGTTATTTTTTAATAACTGATGATAGTGTCTCTGTAATTGTTTCATAAACTGTAAAAAATTACCTACCTTTCCTTTAGGAAAAATGAGTTTTGAAGTTATCTGCAAGTTTAAGAATCTAGTGTGTTTCTTTCAATTGGCATTTTTATATTTTGTTCAAGAAATTCAATATTTTGAACACATAATACTGAGAGAAAAAAAAAGATCACTCCAGAATTGTTTTCAGCAATACATTCATGTTTTGAATAAGCCTATTCTCTTAGTGCTAAGGATTGCACGATTCACTTATTCTTTTCAAAATAATGTAAATTTTTCTGCCTTCTTTACGTTAATAATATTCATTGTAAAGACAAAATAATCCCAGACATACTCTTTGTAGAGTTAATGATTGGCAGTAACTTAAAAGCAGACTATACTATATTAAACACAAGCCCAGATTGTTTGGGCACAAAACCCAGAATCCCAGCACTGAGATTTTTCTTGGCTAAGCATCAAAGCTTGTTAATAGGTAGAGTGTTAGACTGGGACAAAGACGGGATTGTTACTGTGTTATATTTCATCCTGCTGCTACTTGGCAAGACTCAGTGTATTTTTAGGTGAAGTTTGTGTGTGCATTTGTCTATTCACCTGGAAAAAAGGATGCGTATATGACCCGTGAAAATGCAGTTAGCATAATGGGAGGTGAGAATGTGTAATCCTTATTATACAGTGAATTGCTAGCACTATATAGTGGGCAAGATACCATTTCAAAGAGTTGGAGTGTTCTCACTTGTTTAGCTGCACATGTGATTTTTTTTATTCTTGTAACATAACAAGATGGATTTAGCAGTGGTATAGCCATGTACTTTTTAATTGCTAAATGTTCATGCTCCATTTCCTTTCTTTGTTTCAACAGAGTTGAGTAGCATGGGAAGAGACTTTTTGAGGGTTTCTTTCTGTTATAGAATATATTTTCTGTAAATATGAGTGGTATATTTTAAAGTGGTGCTGAAGTGAAGGATGACTGAAGTATGTTCAAACAGTTTCTTTAAACATCACATCTGCTGTTCAATTCTAGACATTCAGTCCATGTTACAGTTTGATATTTTTATTATTTGTACATGCCTTTCTACAGAGCCAAGCAGGTAATAAGTATTTTTAATATAGTGTAGAAGAAGTGATGTTGGTTACCAGATTCTGGTTGTGGAATGTTTATAATGAGTAATCGTTTGTAAATAAAAAGATGGGAAATCAATTATTGCCTAAAAAGTTGTTGTATTACATTTTTGTAGATTAACTACATAATTAGTAGTTAATAGTAGTTGATAAATTGATAATACTGAAACAAAATAAATTACAAAACTTTCTGATCTGAATCACAGAATGGGCATGGTTGGAGGGGTTGAATAAAATCTGTATCAACATGAATAAAGGAAACCCAACTTGAATCCTTATAAGGGTATATCTGCTTCTAATGAGAAGAAGCTGTTTATCTAATGAAAGTGGAAAACATCCAAAAAGTCTGAACCTTGAGAGAATAAGGCAGTAAAGGCTGCTAGAATAATTTCATCCAGTGCTTTACCTAATAAACCACACAAGACACCTAAATTCTTTTATTTAATTCTTATCTTTTGGTGGAAAAAAAATCCCATTTTAGTGTAAAGAATATACCCCACAAAAATTTTCTTTGGTAATTGCCTTTCTTATTAAGTAAATTAAAATGCTACTGCTTGTCAATCCTTTTGGCTCCTCTTGGACCCTTTTTCACTTATCTGCTAGCCTTCTGTTAGCATATCTTTATTTGCAAATTGTACCAAATTTCTCTTGAACGTTGGTGCATCAAGTACATTAGGCATTCACCTTCTTTTGTGGCATTTTTCCCCAGCTTTATCAAATATTATACTGTGTTTTCTTTTTCCACACAAGATAGTTTGATAGTCTATCTTTTCTTTGTGTCCACAAGTAGTAGAAATAATATTTTTATGAATCTAACTCATGGTTCTGTTATTTTTGCTCAAGTGCACTTTGTCACTTTCAGGCATATAATTGTCCAAGTTATATTTTCTCATTGTAAAGAATGATATAACACTACTGTTTCCCCTTTTCTTTCACCCCCTGGTTCTCTGAAGTTTTCTCCCATTTTATTCACAACTGGTGTTCCTCATGGCTCAAAGAAAAAAGCCTTCTAAAAAACACTTGGAAGCAAACTGCATGACCATGTTGCCTTTTTTTTTTCCTCTGATGCTTATTTTTACTTGCTTTTCTTTCTGTTTTGGGATAATTCAATAAGAAGAGAGAAAAATGTCATTCTCTAATATATCAGCAGAAAGGGCTAGTGAATTATTTTTTTTTCCTTTCTTTACATTGTAAGTCCTTTTCCTTTTTGTGGGCAGGGGTGGGGGGGGGGGGGGGTTTAATACCTAACATAAAACAACAATAATAATGTAGGGGGGTTTTTGTATGTGCTCCGAGATAAATGTCTGTATATCTTCAGTTGTGTCTGTTGTGGTAAATAAATGGACAATTGTTGTTAAACCATCAGTTTTCTATATATAAATATTTTTACCCTGTGAAATAAAATCAAGTTAAAGAAGTTAAAACTTCTTTTTCCCATATGGTCCCATTTTTTGATTCAGGTCTTTGGCAGCAAATTGCAACTACCCAGCTTTACCCTTTATTCCATACAGTTGTTTATTCTTTGTATTTTCCTTGACCTTAAGTATAAAATTCAAGATACTGGTAAAACCAAAGTATAAAGCCAAATATAATGTGCTCATGGCATCTTTTTAAGTAAAAATTTTATTATAAAGTATTTTGGGGAGGTTTTGTATTTTAGCATGTTAAAAGCTGTAAATATGTGTGTCTATGAATGAACACCCAGCAGAAAACTGATTCAGTGAATTAATGTAGTTTCTCCTTATTCTGCTGGAGATTACTGTTGTCTTAAGCCCAAAATATCTTTACTAATAATTGGACTGGATATTGCTAGTTTCTGTAGAGTATGGCATTTTGTAGAGTCTGCCTTTTTTTACAAAGGAGGTCTAAGAGGTTTGGACTAACACTACAGAATGGCTGTTACTCTGAGGGGTTATTAGGATATTATAGCATCTGGCATGAGGAAATAACTGGTAATACAAGTAGCACTGTTAATGGCAGTGAGACCAGCAGTTCAAAATACACAATTTCATGGAGCTGGCTATAGCATGTGAATTTTCATTTTACATTTTGCTACTTTCACTGTGACATGTTTTCTGGTTCTCCTGGGGCTCAGAGCTCTGAGATTAGTGGCACTGCCCCTTCACTTTCCAGTGAATTAGAGAATGCTTTGAGGCATCAGACAGATAGGGACAATAAAAGTGAGCAGGAGAGAATAGTGTAAAATGCAGTTATGCTGTATTATTCTTGTCCGCTCATTTCTAGCTAAGGGATATTACAAAAGAGGGACATATTGCTGCACAAGTTAGTGAGAAGTCAGTCTGACTTTTAGTGGATTTTGTGCATTGCTAGAGAAATGGGGCTTAACTGTCCGCAAGGAACACTCAGTTTTAAAATTTGTATAAACTATGTTACTTCAGTGTAGAATTGAAGTCTTAGAATCATGCCCAGCCTATCAGATAACATGTGGAGACATGCTATGTGTTCTTGTACATATTCTTAGAGCAGTGGACTTGACTCTTTGGACCACATGATGGTGCATGGAGTCAGTGTGGCTTATTGAGTCCTGCAAAATCTAGGCTGCACCCAGCTATATCTCCATAGTGTCTTTAACCCTCCAGAATGTGGAATGCACTGAGACATACTCACTTGGAAGAAGTGGGATGGGAAGGTAATTAACCAAAACATCCAACCAACAAAATGAACACATTATTAAAAAACAAGCTACCAAGCAAAAGCCCACAATAAACACAACAATATAATTCTTACCACCGTTTCCATTAGTTCACATTTTGGCTCGTTATGCACCTGAAAATCTGTGATCCTCTCAGTAAAAAGGTTAATGCACATTGTTTGACAATTGCCCATGTTAGGGTACAGCAAAGCATACCATAGTCACAGTTGGATAATTTCATAATAAAATCGCTTTTTAATGAGAAGTGTATCAGCAGTACAGACCTTTTGAAGTTCTTCTTAAGTTTGGCTGATAAGCAGCCATACTGAGCTCATTGATGGAAAAGCATCATTTGCTGAACAAGCCTCATACTTAAGACTGGAAGTCATTGTTACGTCATTTCTTGGTTAATTGGCTGCACCTGTGATTTGTTAACAGCTCTAATCCAGTGGTCTCTGAACCACGTGTGGAAAGGTCAGCAGGAGAGAGTCTGCTGCACTGTGAAGCATTGTTAGAGGTAATCTTAGTTTGGCAACTTGTCATGCCTGTTAAATCCAGATTGTCACTTTTCAGCTCATGACGTGAGCTTCTCAAAATGAGAATGGTGCAGAGAACTGGAAAATGAAGTCTGTTTGTCTTTTCATGCAAGGCAATGCTTACTTAAGAACACAGGGACTTTTTAAAGAATGTATTAATTTGTAGGTTTCTCTTTTGTAATGAAAAATTATGTACAACTTTGTTCTTCTGACACTTGGAATTTGTTGTGTTTTTTAAAATAGAAGTGTAAAATTAATATAAATCCAGTGAAATAGATCTAGATATCTATGTGTACATGTGCATGCAAATGTATTTGTTGGTATTTCATTCTCCCTTTCATGTCATAGAGTTTGGTCCTCAGCAGTCTCAGGCGCTTGTCATTTTGCTGCCTTTATAATGTAATCATATCTGGTATCTTCAGTATAGTTTTCATATACAAGTAATTATGTTGGTGCTATCTATGTACATAAAGTTTCTTTGAACTCCAGTGTGCTTTTCAACTACTTAAGTAGTTTGAGTCTTTCAGTAATTAGGAAAATACTTTCTACATGTGTTGATACTTTACCTGAATTTTGAAAGGACATCTAAAGTGTCTTGGGCAGCAGAATTTGCCGTTGTCTTTTTTATACATTGTGCATGTTGCTAACAATTTGTTTAAATAATTTTAATAAGTTTACCTAACTGAAATACCTCTTGCAACATTCTTTATTAAATAGAAATAATCTTGCTAAAGGTTATACCAGAGAATCATAAAATTGTAGGGTAGGTTGGAGAGGACTTACAAAGGTTACCTAATCTGACACTCCTGCAGTTAACAGGGATATCTTCCACCATATTATTTTGCTCAGAGCCCTGACCAGCTTGACCTTGAATGAACCCCAGGGATGAGATGTCCACCACTTTCTGGACAGTCTGTTTCAATGTTTCACTGCACCAATTGTATAAAATGTCTTCCTTACAGCTAGTCTGAAGCTGCACTCTTTTAGCTTAATCCATTACCACTATCCCATCCTTTTACAGCAGGACCTATCCCAACAGATCCTGTTGCAAAAAGACTATCTCCATCTTTTATATAGGACCTGGAATAAGGTCACCCCAGAGCCTTTTCTTCTCTAGGCTGAATAGCTTCAACCCTTTAAACATTTTTTCATTAGACAGATGTTCCAATCCTCTTTCATCATTTTCATAGGTCTCTTCTGGACCTGCTCCAGCAGGTCCATGTCCTTCCTGTGCTGTGACCCCAGAGCTGCTGCTGCAGCCCTGCAGGTGGGGTCTCAGCAAAGCAGAGGGGCAGAATCCCCTCCCTGGCCCTGCTGCGCACACTGCTCTGGATGCAGCCGAGGATATGGTTGATCGTTTGGGCTACAATTGCACGTTACTGGGTCAGGCCCGTCATTTTATCCAGGAGATCCCCAAGTTGTTCTTACTGGGGCTGTTCTCATGACATCTTGCAGCACAGGAATCATGTTTTTTTCAGAGAAGGTATAAATTGGTAGGATTTTCATGGTTGAATTAAATTTGAATATTGATTGTGAGATTGTTGGTTGTATATGGGTTGGAGAGTATTTCTGAATGCATGGGGATTAAATACTACCCTAGTACCGTGATCATGTTTCATTATTTCCCAAATAATTCCTCCAGAAATAGTAGTGCCTTGATGTATAGCATGTCATTGTTACAGAAATGGTATTATGGTAGTACTCTCATTTTGAGTACATGTGTACTGTAATTTGCTGTATGTTATAAGTAAAAATAAAAAATTGACCCAATTGTAACAAAAATAAAAAAGAAAAAAAAATTTTTGCAACCGTATTACAGTCCTGACAGCCACCAATAAAAAAATGACAGTGCAGACCCCAGGATACAGGCTGGGTGGACACAGATCTGGCCTCTATGGCACCAAACCCCACTTTGTCCACACTTGCTACTTTGCAGGGACAGTTCTTATACTCTTTTTCTTGCCCTCAGCAGAGTCCTTTTGTCTCCTTTCAAAGTTAATCATATTCATCTTGGTTTCTTTCTTCACTCAAAGCTGCACAAAACCTTGTTCGGGAAGAGACAAATTTTCCTCCTCCGATTCCCGGAATCCTGTATTCAGGTGGAAGGTGATGGCCCTGGTTATCTCAGATGTGTATCTTCATGGGCCATCGTCCTCTGGTACATGCTACTGTGAACGACCATCTCCTGTGCAGCTGAGTTTCCTTCCTATGTTAATGCCAAGTGCCACCCTTGTCGAGGTGTCATCACTGTAGGATTAAACCCTGGTCCCCCCTTTAATAGCATGTTTGATACATATATCTATAATCCATTGGCATGAATTTCTATGATACATATATCTATAATCCATTGGCATGAATTTCTATCATATCCCTAACACTGTAGATTAAGTATTTATGCCACTTCTGCTATGGTAGGAGATAGGGTCCAAGCTAATTTTATGACTGTATTTTCCCCCTATAAGACACTATTCTCAAACAAATAGGCTGTGTGGCTGTTTCAGTGACTAGAACACAAAATGGGAAAAAAATAACTTATTGTGAATTGAGGTCAGCAGTTGCAGAATCACCCCCAGAAAAAGAGGAAGGACATAATGTGTTTAGCTTATTCTGAACTACAATTTTGTATTTTTATTTTTAATGCTTATTATGTGTGAAACACTCAAACTGACAACTTCATCAACATTTACTAGGGATATTGATTACAATATACTTTAGAGTATTCTGACAAAATATGCTATTTTTATAATGAAAATATTATGGAGGCTTCAAATTTTTTCATAGATACTTTATGTGCTCCTTTTTTTCTTACAATTCAACACTGAGCAATTTAGTGTTCATTCACAGTACCCTAAGACAAAAAGTTACCAATTATTTCTTAGGTAACTTCATATTGTTAGCTATTTTGATTATGAAATAAAGTACCTGAAACTAGCCATTTTGTTAAAATATCCAAAGAAAAACAGATCACTCCAGCCATCTAAAATGTGAAATTCTTTATCAGCATTATATGTTTGCAGGTAAAGTTACCTTTCATCAAAGAAGTGAGTTTTTCTAATCTAAAAATATGTTTAAATGAAAAATAAAACTTTGTCTGGTTAAAATAGCTGTATTTCTTGTGTCATGGTATCCCTTCTATTTCATAGTGAGGATAGGATCTTCACAATAATTATTTTTAGTGGAAAAAGTAATTGAATTAAATTTGACATTAATTTTCAATTTGTTTAAAAGCATAAAAATTGAATTAAAAACTAATTTTTATTTTTAAAAACAAGTGCATGATCCAGTGAAATCAATCCTTTTAATTGAAGCTGTTGGATCTTTTAATAACACCTATACCCAGAAAAAAGGGTTGTTAGCTGGTGGAATGTTAACAAATTTTAATACATTATTAAGGCAATGTCATATATCCTTCCTATGTAATGAATTTAAGCCTTTTTGAAAAAAAACATGCCTACAAAGAAAACAGTATTTATATTGCTTTTTAATCAAATTTCAGTGTTACTTTTAAAGAGTTTTAATATTATCTGTTATAAACTGATTTTTTGTTTGGCAAATCTTTAACAAAAATTATCCGAATAATATGACCATCCTTAATCAGAGACAATTTTTTAATCATATAATTGATTTTCCTTTCCAGGTGAGTTACAGGGGCTGCCCCTCAAATCCTGTCTGTGATTTGTGTGATTAGAAGTTTCTCCTGTGAAACTTCCAGTGGACAGAAAAAAATAAATAGCTTAACTTGTTCAAAGCCATAAAAATACTTCTATTTTGCATCTGCAAAATTTTATCTGCAGTCTGTCCATGGCAGATGTATTATTGCAAGGTTATAGCAAGGCTTTAGAGTTGTAGTTGTAGCTATTTTCTGATGGTAAGTTAAAGGATTAAGCCGATCTTTTCAAAATTGTGTCATCAGTAAGGTGATAGAATATTAGTGAGGGAAAAATGCATTCATGTGTGTCTGTTTTAATTCAAGCATTTCCTCCACAAATTTGCTGCCCAGTAACCTTTAGGCTCATTGTTGGTTTTTTTCATTGACTGATGAAATGATAGTTGCAGGCTGTTGGCAGAAAAGGATGGTTTTGAATGGTGGCTATTGTTCTGCTAACATTGGACCCTCTGGCTAGAGGATCAGCAAGAATGCCTGCTAAGATTAAGTGACAATGTCGTCTCCTGTTCATGGAAATAACTTGCTGATAAACTATGACAGTAGAAAAAGCCCTAAGGACTTGGGGTGGGAAAAGCTGTATTAAACTTCATGTATTGCTCAGCAGAATTCTTACTTGCTAGCCAATTTGTCCACTAGTATCTATTGGGAAGTAGGAATAAACCTTACTTGTTTGTACTGTTTTGATAATTCTTGAAATAATTACCATTCATAAGGTTCTATTTCTGTTTCTCCCTATTTTCATGTTACTTTTTTGATACAAGAACATCCAAGGTGTTATCTGATCCTCAGAAGCAGTTCTATCATATCTATTAAATAAATGTATTTCCAGTGCTCTTACTGAAATTTGTATCCTAAAGGGCTAAATAGTATGTTCGTATTTCATACCTCCACATATTTGAGTATTTCTTACATTCAGGCCAACTGTCGATAAGCATTCGTGCCATAATTGTTTGATCAGGCTCTGCTAGCCTACTCCAAAAGATACTCAGTTTTATTTAAATACATTTTTGAGAAGTATTGTTTGTGATTCATAGAATGCTATACAAACGCATGCTCCAAAATACCTTTGATTTAAAATGTTCCGTCATTCTGGAAATATTTTAATGGGTACAGAAGTTTGGAATTCTCGAAGAGAATTCTAAATTCATCTTTACGTTATTTAATCTTTACAGCAATGTGTACTTTTAAAAATTTTATAACAAATGTTGAAACTGTTAATTTAGAATTACGGAATTACTGAGGTTGGAAAGACTGTTAAGGTTAGTAAGTCCAAACGTAAGCCTGACACTCCCAAGTCCTCCACTAAACCATGACCCTAAGTACTGATTCTACATGTCTTGTCCATAAATACAATGATGCCCAACAGCAGTGTAAATAGTGAAATTCTTAGGAAGTAATATTTTAAAGCAGTTTTTAAAGAGATATCTCTATGATTCATATGTATTTGAAGAAGATATTATGGGAAATTTCATTTTATTTCTTTCTTTTTTCTGTCTCCAGTGATTTTTATCAAGTGTGTAATGCTATCCCTTACTGTCAGGTCCAAACAATGCAAGTTGCTATCTGTGTAAGTGGAATGAAATTATCTATTTTAGAGCAGTTGCAGATGAATATGTTTTAGAGCTTCCATGGTTCCAAATATTCTGGATAATTTACAGTATTACCAGAATATCACGACTCAGTCTTAAAGTGGGATTGCATATATTTATTTTATTAAATAATAATAATTGTTCAGACATGTAGCTGAAGGTTCAAGTCATTTTTTATGGTTACTCTAGTAAAATAATTTTTTATGGCATAAGTTAAGCTCCTTGAAACTTATTTGAGCCTTATAATTTTTTTTAATTGTTTCATTTTCTGAAAATTTAGTGCATCCTCTTGGGGAATATACTTTGTTATAGTAGTGGTCGATTGTAGGCTAAGTCTCTGCCCTAGCCCTGCTGGCCACACCATGGCTGATCCAGGCCAGGATGCCTTTGGCCTTCTTGGCCACCTGGGCACACCCTGGCTCATGTTCAGCCGCTGTCAGCAGCACCCCCAGGTCCTTTCCAGCCACTCTGTCCCAGCCTGTGGCACTGCCTGGGGTTGCTGTGACCCAGGGGCAGGACCCAGCACTGGCCTTGCTGAACCTCACACCACTTGCCTCAGCCCATGATCCAGCCTGCCCAGATCCCTCTGCAGAGCCTTCCTGCCCTCCAGCAGATCAGCACTTCCACCTGGCTTGGTCTTGTCTGCAGGCTTTCTGAGGGTGCACTGGATAGAGAGTTGGTTTGGTCAGGAAAGACTTTTAAGATCTTTGAATCAAGCTGTAAAGTTAACACTGCCACATCCACCACTAAGCCATGTACCTAAGCGTGGGACACGCATCTAGCCCCAGTGTAAAGGAGCACAAGTCCTATGAGGAGCAGCTTAGGGAACTGGGGTGTTTTAACCTGGAGAAAAGGAGGCTCAGGGGAGACTTTATTGCTCTCTACAAGCACCTGAAAGGAGGTTGTAGTGAGGTGGGTACAGTCTTTTATCCCAAATAACCAGAACAGAACAGGAGCAAATGGCCTCAAGTTGCACCAGGAGTGGTTTAGACTAGTTATTAGAAAAATTTCCTTCTCCAGTACAGTTGTCAAGCACTGGATCAAGCTGCCCAGGGAAGTGGTAGTGTAATTGTCCCTGAAGATATTTTTAAGATATGTGTGATGTGGTGCTTGGGGACATAGTTTAGTGTTGAGCTTGGCATTTGCTGGCTTGACAGTTGAACTCAATGATCTTAAAGATCTACTGTAACCTAAAAAATTCTAGAATTTTATCATCTGCTCAGGGAATCTCTCAAAAACTGCAATTATGGGTGCTCTAGCCTGTTTTCCACAAATCTGTAGGTTTTTACATCGACAGATGACAAGACACAGAGTTAAGAAAACCTTTGCATATCAGCTGAGATGCTTCATATCATCTGCAAAGGGCTGGGTCTGTCATTTTAAGCTTTGCTAAATAATGCATGCTGTACACACCAATCAAATTTTTTTTGTCATAGACAGGCTCCATTCCTCTCTAGGACAAAAGATCTGGTGTCATACCATTCTGTACCAGACAAGAGATTTGGTCCTATTGTTTCCAAGTCCTTTTCTCCCTTTTCTAAATATGCTCCTTTGTGCTTTCTTTTCATGCTTAATTTCAGTCATGGTGATATTAGGTTACTGTTTGAAGCCTTATATTGGCCAGGGAAAGAAAAAACTTGTATTTAAAATGGATACTTAAATGGAATTTTGAAATATTGTTGTTCCAAGTATATGTTAAGGAACTATCTAAGTAAAAGTTTTAGCTTTTGGTGTTTGTATTTCACAGTACAACAATTTATTTCATATCTTAAGGTCTTTTTCTATGGTCTGTCCTTTTTCCTATAGATTAGCTAAGAAATATATGTTTGGTGGTAGCACTGATGTAAAGAGTGAAAAAAATCTTGTTATTGCATTCTTAGGAATCTGCAATTAAAGGAAATATGTATTCTGTTGTTCAAGAAGTGCTTGGACAATACTCTTGGGCACATACTGTAATTTTTGGGGTTGTCCCATGCAATGCCAGGAGTTGGGACTTTGATAATTCTTGTGGATTCCTTCCAGCTCAGGATATTCTATGATTCTCTGATAATATTGACAGGAATGGTCATCTATATTTAATGAAAAAGAAACCAGAGGAGTTTTTTTTTTAAAGAAACTTTTTCTTCATTAAAATGAAGAAGTAAAAGATACCCAGTTACTGAGACTTCCTAGTTACCACAAAGCCATTACGTTAAATAATAATCACCTGTATTTTTTTTTGTCTGAGTATTGTGTGTGTGTACTAAACAGTGTGTTTTCTCAATGTGGATAGACAGAAGCAGAACAGATAACAAACCCAGCAAATGCCATAAACTAGCTTAGTGATTATGAGTATTTAAAGCATGACCTAAAAACCTGAAAAGTAGTGAGGTTACCAAATTTCTTAGCAAAAGTCAAAATTTATTTGGTAGTTCCAAATAATAATCAGCAGGTCTGCAAGATTAATATATTTTAAACTTCTTCAATCATTTTCTTACCCCTATAATTCCAGCTCCTGCTTTTGCATTTTTACTGCTTATCATGCAAACTGTACCAGCCTTCATTGCAGTAACAATGTCTTATTTCATTTTCCTATAAGAAAGTCAACTCAGCAAAAGCTATTAGAAGTATGGCTGCCTAAACTAGATGCCATGGTAGATGAAGGAAAAGCAATTTAGGAGGGGACAGTTTTCAATGCCAGCTGACTATTAAAACAGCTGGGCTGTTAAAGAGAGCTTCATCTATGCATGTTGCTAAATCTCAGTAGTTTCTGTAGAATATCAGTGTTAGTTCCCAGCTGTCCAAATGTATTATAACGCGCTCAGTATTTTCCTATCTTTTGATCTTTTCCTTTCCATTAAATTATTTCATTTTTTAGTTACAGGTAGAATTGTAACCTAATTGTGAATGAGAAATGTGGACTGTTGTGATGTTATGGTAAAAAATGTTCTTTGAAAAAATATGAAATCATGTGATTTATGTACAAGTGGTACTATTGCAACACTCACACTAAAAAAGAAAATCCAAGTGCACAGGATCCCCCTTTATGTCTGCCAGTCTTGTGGTAGTAAGATACAATAGTGTTTCCTGAAAAAGAGACCTCAGTGCCTCAATGGAAGGAAAGTGCATGTGTGAATAATATATCCACTTATTTTGAAAATTATGTCCTTATTGCCTTTAGAATTTGAGGTTCATACTTGTAAGAATCTGTCTCCTTATATTCTTTTCCAGCATGTTGCCAATAACTATTTCTATCCCAGTATGAATGAAAGACTGCATCAGTCACACTTGTACAGTCAATGTTTTACCACTTCTTCCACTAGTACCATTCTCTCAATAATGAGGAGAATTGCCTAATGCAGAACAGAAAATTTCTTCCTACTATTTCCTTGGAAACTTACATGATTAATTCAAATACATTGTCAGATTTTTACTCTTTTTCAAATGTCTTTTCAAGGGCTTAGATGGTATTATTTCTGCTTACATTGTTAGGTTCAGGTAGAATCAACATAAATTGAAAAAGAGCAATTTTTCTTAAGTTGATTTGCCTCTCTCCCTGGAAGTTTTTGAAGGAAAGCTAGAGGAATTACTGATTACTTTAAAGTTATGTTTTCTTTTCTGTGGCATATGTACTGCTGTAGTAATTTGCCACTGTGAGATCTTGTTATTCTCTTTTTCAAATCTGAATGGTTTATTTCTCTCCTAGTTTTTTCTCTTTCTTATTTAATTTTTCTGCCTGATCTATTTTGATGTCATGTTGAGCATTGTCCCAAATTAGGTTGGATTTTTTTCTTTCATGTGTCCCCTCCAACTGGCGATAAGTTATTATCCATTGCTTGGACTGATTTGAGATTTTAAATGTATGCTACCATAACTATTTCCATTGTTTTGATTTATGAACTTTTTTTTTTTATAGCAGGAATTTTAAAACCTCGTACTGATTTTTTGCAAAATATACCAAAATAGAATTCATGTGCATCCAATGCGCTTTTCAGGCTTTAAGTGATTCTAACTTTATAAAATAGGAAAAAAATTCCATAGTGTGAAATAAACCATATAATGCCCTCTAACTCGCTCTTCGTGGAAGAGTCTAGGGTTACATAAACTTTTTGCCAACCCATCACTAAAACTGCATTTTTGTCATGGCTGTCATAAGAGTGATGGATTCCATGATGTTCGTGTTTTTTAAAAAATATGCATGACTTTTGACATTGTGGTTTTTTGCATGTGTGTGGGAAGATGTGATGGTAAATAGTCTGAACCAATTACAATGAGAATTTTCCGAGCTGCCAAGTTAAGCTTTGAGCTCTATGGGAAGCAAGTGGAGATCAGGAGCTCAGCAGCAGTTCTGCAGTGACACACAGGATTAGGCATGTGAACTCTCAGTGAGAGCTTCTGCTTCTTCCAGATGTAGTTAGGCATCTGCTTCCTCAGGAGGGTGGGGTTTTTTCTTACTTAGAAAGGTCAATAACTTTAGTTATACTGGGATTGCTGTTTGACATCATGCTGTGGTTCTCAGAGTAGACTTCACTCTGCTTTTTGAGGGGTTTTTGCCTTTTTTGGTGGAGTAGAGCACTTGGTGTAAAAAAATATGGCTTTTCACAATTTGCACTTCATTGCTGTAGTCTTTAACTTCATCTCATGCTCTTAGCTTTTAAAAAATATCCAAGGAAGAACTCCGCACATGGTTGTTGATTATAGACAATTGAATCAATTTCAATAAATGCTGTTTAATGTTTTGCTTTGAAAATACGATAAATTAGAGAGCAAAATCATTCAGTTTGTGGATTTTTTGGTTCCTGAGTTTGGCTAGACTAGGGTTTGCAAATAACTTCAGGGACATAAATTAAAGCTGCACTGGATTAAATAACAACTTAGAAATTCAATCTATTTTTACCTTAAATGCCTCCATATTTTCCACTTGTCTGTATACATGTTACAGTGCTTCATTATTCAATACGTAGCAGATATTTGGATGACAGGCTTTCAAAAGGAAGCAAAAAATTACAGGCAACTAGGTTTTGAACTACAGATTGGTCTTGTATCAAGAGAAGTATTTGACATTAATGTATGAAGTACTTGTGTTAAATGCTGTTTGCTTATGATAACCTGTGGTACTTCATGATCTGCCTCAATTGTGATCTAAGCTTATGATTGAAAAGAGGTGCAAAACCAGTCATGCTTAATCAAGAAGTATTTCAGTCCATACGTACTTTCTCTCAATGAAAGGGTCTTTTTTGGAGTTTTCTGTTAGTGTAGATAAACTTAGTTTTGCAGTTGTACAGCAGAGTACAGGGACCGTAGGTGAGGCATGCTCCTACTTAATAAACCCAATGTATTGAGGCATCATGTACTTTCAGAGATGTCCAGCAGTCCTCTTTGTCTCAGAGATATGATTATACATAGGAATAGTTCTTCCATCAAGTACATCAGATTTGTGCAGAAGAGTACAGAAGGAGTTTTATCTGTTTATTAAAGAGACTGTATTTGTTTTTTCTAAAAAAGAGTTGACTATGCAGTTATAAAATGTGTAGGTCACGAATAAGATGTAACCATTCCATCCTTCACAGATTATGCAGAGCCTGGAAGAGACTGGGAGGAGAGTATTTCCTTGTAGGTCTGCATGTTTCTGACATTAACTCAAGTAACCATGGTGTTTATTAAATTTGTCTGAATAGTTGAGCTTAGTCTAACAGTATTCAAGCTTTGGAAAGTACAGCATATTCAAAGAATTTTCACCATATTTTCCTTTTGAATTTTTTGTAGATAAATATCCAAAATTACAATGTTAGAGCAAACCATGCTCTCTCTGTGTGAGTTAGTAAATCTTGCTTGATTCACCTTCCTACTAATGATTGTCTGAAGAGATAGTATGTGATGGAAACTTTGATCAGATGTCTATGATTTGCTAATTTCTTTTTATATAAAAAGTCTGTGTTCTGTTTTATAAATCTTAGTTAACTGTGGGCACTATAGATTTTTGAATGCTTGTCAAGGAGGTATGTTTATTTTGGCTAAAGATATGGAAACGTGAATATTTCCTTTTTCCCATCATGTAAACTAGTAACGGAGTAATGGAAAAAAGCAGGGATTTTGGACCTATTAGATCATCTAGTCTGACCTTCATTATGCCATGGTTTGTCCCACTTACCCTTTTCATAAGCCCAGTAATCCATAGTTTTCGAAGGCAGAAGTTGTGCCTTTAGAACATGTTCAGAATATGTTTTCTTGTCTTCATGACATGAAGACAAGAAAATGTGGAGAATACACTTATTCTTTCAGCATTTTTCGGTAGTAAGTGGGCATACTTTCTGTGAAACATTTATGCCCAATCTGCAACTATATCTTCTTGTTTTTCTTGGCTAATGTTAGTCCTTGTGTCTCAGTATTATTTCCTCTTATTTCATTTGTACATTTATATTGCGTGTCTTCTTATATTTTTTTTCTCGAAAAGATAGACTAGACAGTGTTGTACTCTTTGAAGTTCTAGATAACTGGAAAAAGATTTATTTTAAAAGGGAAAGTGGAAGACCCAAGGAAGTACAGACCAACCAGTTTCACCTTTGTGCCAGGCAAGATCATGGAGCAGATTCTCTTGGAAACTCTGCTAAGGCACGTGAAAACAAAGGGATGATTATTAACAGCCAACATGGCTTTACTAATGGCAAATCGTGCCTGACAGATTTGGTGACTTTGTGAATGGAATGACAGCATAGGTGGATGGGGCAGAGCTGCTGACATCCCCTCCTGGACTTACACAAAGTGTTTGACACTGTCCCACACAACATCCTTGTGTCTGAATTGGAGAGACATGGATTTGAGGGATGGACCACTGGGTGCATAAAGAACTGGCTGGTCACAAGGAGTTGTGGTCAAGGGCTCATGGTCCATGTGGAGACCAGTGAGGAGTGGTGTCCCTCAGGGGTCAGTGCTGGGGCTGATACTGCTCAGCATCTTTGTCAGGGACACGGACAGTGGGATCAAGGGCACCCTCAGCGAGGTCACTGACAGCACGGGGCTGTGTGGGGCAGTGGACACGCTGGAAGAAAGGGATGGCATCCAGAGGGACCTGGACGGGCTTGAGAGCTGGGCCAGTGCAAATCTCATGGGGGTCAACAAAGCAAAGTGCAAGGTCCTACAGCTGGGTCATGGCAATCCCAGACACACCAACAGCTTGGGCAAAGTGACTGAGAGCAGCCCTGCGGTGAAAGATTTGGGGTGAGGGTAGATGAAAAACTCAACCAATTCAGAAAGCCAAGGAAATCCTGGGCTGCATCAAAAGGAGCATGGCTAGCAGGCAAGGGAGGTGATTCTGCCCCTCTGCTCTGGTGAGACCCCAGCTGGAGTGCTGCATTCAGCTCCGGTGGCTCCAAAACAAGGACAAGGAGCTGCTGGAGCAAGTCCAGAGGAGACCAGGAAGCTGATAAGAGGACTGGAACACCTTCCATGTGAAGACAGGCTGAGAAAGTTGTGGTTGTTGAGCTTGCAGAAGAGAATGTTGTGTGGGGACCTCATAGCAACTTTCCAGTTTCTGAAGGAGGCTGCAGGAAGCCTAAGGGGCTCTTCGTCAGAAACTGAAATGATAGGGCAAGGAGTAATGGGTACAAAATGCAAGAGGGGAAATTTAGGTTAGGTATTAGGAGAATGTGAGATTGGTGAGACAGTGGAATAGGTTGCCCAGGGAGGTTTTGGTTGCTCCAACACTGGCAATGTTCAAGGCCAGGCTGGCCAAGGCCTTGAGCAACCTGGTCTAGTGAGAGTTGTCCCTTTCCATGGCAGGAGTGGTTGGGACTAGATGATTAAGGTTCATTTCAATTCCTTAGCACTTCATGTTTCTTTGATTCTTTATATAAAATATTTTCTTCAGTAGCTGAGCAATTTTTTGGCTCTTTTTGAAAAAGTTGCACTTGTTGACTAACTATTTTCAATACAGATCTTTCATAATTGAAAATCTATCACTTACCTTTTACAAAATACCCTTTTTTTCCCTTCACATTTTTTTCTTGTATTTAATAGTTTGTTGATACTAAGGTAATTGGCCAATAGAACTGCTGGGTAATTGTAAATCACTTCTTCAAAGATTGGCATATTCTCAGTCTTCTAATTTTCATATGATAAATCAAAAGATGAGGAGACAGAGAGTCACTCAACTGATTCTTTTGGAAATCTAAATAGAAGTTGACTGATTAAAATGTATTTATTATTCCATTAGATGAATTCTAACAGCTTGCTTTACAACTGATATACTGAAAAATTGTGCACTGTTTTTGTGTAGCATGATTCTGTTTTTTGCCAAACACAGAGATGTTTTTTATGTGTGTGTTCGTATCTCTCATTGTACATAGCTCTTTTCAATTTGAGTTGCTGCATTCAGTTTCCCAGTGAACCAGTCTGGGTCTCCTACCAGTGTTGTCCTTTTTATGTGTGGCAGAATTATGATTTGGGGCCAACTAACTTAGGTCTTGAAGGATTTTCAAATGCAATCACAATTTCTTAGCATTCTAGTATTCTCAATTTTGTAATAATTCTACAATATTTCTATAATTTTTATCAGTGTTGGAGAACCAGCTCAGATGTCACACTGTTTTCATATTCTTGTGAGCCAGTTTGCTCTTATTTTCTCTTATATTTTAGTTTGTGATCAATGGTTTCTAGGCAGTTGTTCTCAATTCAAAACAGACTAACCTTCATCTCATAATGAAGTCTGAAATACTTTGTGTTGGATGCAATATCAGTGATTAAAAGGTCATGTAGTACTCCTTAAGCTATTTTCATCAGAACTTCCACTATAATTTCTGATTTTTCTCTCAGTGCCTTATTAACAGATAATTTTAGAGTATTGTATTTTTTTTGGGGGGGGGTTGTTTTGTAGACAACATCTTCAATTACTCTGTTTTCAGGATGTTCAGGTTTTTTAGTTATCAGGCTGGTTGCAGGCTTGGAAAGCTCTTCAGCTTTAAAAGTATTTTTAAATAATTTCACTTTCTTGACTTGTTTTTACTCTACACTCTCTTTTTTAGCTAGAATTCTAGTAGCTGATTTCCTCCTAGAGTTTTCAACATTGTGTGTGTATTGATCCTGTAGGTTTCAGCAATGTCAATTATGTCAGTTAGCCAGTTGTACCAATTAGTTTCATATCATGTAATATTTGGAGTATGGGATCATTCCTACTAGAAATGAGAACATTGCAGTAAATTCATGTAATCTAAATGCAGAAGGGATATATTAGGTCATCTAGTCTGTCGTCTCATCAGAGGGGGATTATACTCTTTCATATTCTCAAAAATCTTGTTGAGAACAAAATGTTCTGAGTAATGGTACTTCCATCGTGTCTCTTAATTACTCCACATACAAATATGTTTTCCAGCAGCAAAATACCTTTGTGTGTGTATGTGTGTCTGTGTCTGTGTGCTTTTCCTACTGAATTACTAAGTAAGTGAACTTTAAGGTACTTGTCTTGGTCAAGCAGAAATGTTTCAGCAATGTATTTCTGGTTTTGCTAGTTTTGTGTCGTGTTCTTTTAGATGGCAGTGCCCTTTCCTAAAATCCAGCTTATATGGATGCTTTTAAACAGGGATCTTTTGTGAAATTCTGATATCTTTTTCGAATTTTATAAGGACTGCTTCAGTAAGGGAGTTCATATGTCTTAGCCCTCTGTATTTTCCTCTGGAATGTTGAACCACTCTGATTTCATTGTCTCATTCACTGTTGATCCACTATTCTTCATAGCATACTGACTTTTTACATTAATATGTAGTCATGATCTTGGAAAAGTGGAACAGGGTCATCTGAAATACCATTTAGTTAAGAAGTTGGAATCTTAATGGGTTATGGCTCTATTTAGTATTTTTTTTAACCCTCTGTGTGTATTGATAAAAATTGTTTGATATAGCTATCTTTGTAATGTTTTTCTTCACCCTTCTCCCTGAAGTCAAGCAGCAATTCCTTTGTTTAATTGTTGATCCAAATGTTTACATATACATAAAATACTATAACAATTACTTCTTTTGTTGTTATTAAAAATTATTGTGGATTAATCATATGGTTCAGTGCAAACCCTTGACATCATGTAACTATGAAAAGTTACATAGTTGGCCAGCATCTGTTTCTCTCCTGTGGTGCTAGTTGGCTGTGCTTAAACTTGGCAGTTTCTGTGCATGGTCTATCACCGTCATATACACTGGCAGCAAGTAAAAAAATTGCGACAGTACATCTGTAATAGTGTGAGTTCTAAAACTTAGAACAATATTCACGAAATTGCTTTAAATATTTAGTGAGCTTAAATGGAAGTAGGTAATGGTTTTAGTTTCCTTTTTTTGTAAATTTTGGTAGTTGTTTCTACATGCTGTGCTTACAGTTCACCTTTTGGTGGAGACATAGCATGCTCTGCAGGCATTTCAGTGGAAGGTAAAAGCTGCTGACTCATTGAATTCAAACGGCTGTGCTCTGGGTTGTGTGGTAAGAGGAGAGGCTTGTTAAGACTGAAACTGGAGACAGACAAAACACTGTCCAAGCCTTAGAACTTCTTACGAAATACATAAACACGTAGCACAGAATGGAGGTGAGAGGAGTTTGGAGGTATCTTAAGGAAATGAAGTTAGAGGAAAAGGATGCATTTTAATGAAAAGTCACTATGTGTGCTGGAAATGTCTTTTATATGCCCCCCAAGCAGATGAAAGGGTGCTTTTTTCTTTTCATGAATTGAGACTAAAACATAACATCACTACTCTGCTGGAGACTCCTGTGGGACAGGTGTGGTCAGAAAAAGACTGCTAACACTGTCTGAAGAGTCTGAGTGAGCAATGTCTTGAGGCAGCTAACATTGACTGTTTTGTCACATGTTTTTGACCTCAATTACAGACCAGTATTTTTATAAAGCTTAGCTTGCTATGGTTTAGGTTATTGAATTGAAGCTCTTTGCAGGTAATTCTTGCTCATCTGTGTTGGAAAATAGCATGAAAGAACTGCATGATACTAAGTTAATCTAATAGTTATGAAGAGGAACTTCATAACTGAAGTTTCCAATTACAGGAAAAACAGAAGAACAAGTTACTTCTTTCATTGTTTCTATTGACAATATTAAATATGTAATACCTGTTCAACTTAGTCTAGGTTTTAGGTTTTGAGTTCAAAACAGATAAGACACAAAGTAGTAAAACTCATCTTCAAGTAGTATCATTAATTGGGAATTTTTCAATAACAAATACAGGATACCTATACCCCCCCAAAATTAAAACAATAAAACCCCACCCAAACAAAGGCCTGAAACATGAGTAAAAATGCATGTGTAGTGATAATCTCAAAATACTTTGTGGAATCTGTGCATCTTCAATATTAAAAACTATTCAGTTAAGAAGTAGTTTAATGAATTGTTACTTTTATCCTTTGTTTCCCTGGGCCCATCACTTAAAATGTACATCTTTGCAGGTTTTGAATATATATGAGAGAATGTATATGCTCTTTTTATTCTCCTAGCTGCTAACCTGTCTGATGAGATATCAAGCTGTTAGCTAACCATTGCAACTGATAGTTTCATAAACAAAAATATTACTGCATTTCTTGCAATTTCCTATGTTGCATTTCCCAACGTAGCAAGTGGGTCTCTACTCCTACCACAACTTAGACATACTCTGTATGTATTTACCAATCTCTAGAATGTAACATCATCAGTCTTAAAAATAATGTTTAGTAGTCCACTGTGCAGATTTTTTCAAAATCACGATTTTTTTCCCCCTCAAGTAGATTAATTTTTTCTCCTAGAGAACTCCTAAAGCTAATCCTTACCTGCATAATCCAGTTTGGTTTGCACTGGCATCGATTGCAAGATTGCCAGTTGTCCCAGAAGTACCTTCACCCAGACTAACACCATGAGTTGTATTCAGTTAATGTTCCAACATTAACTTTTTAAAATATGATGTAGACACTACACTGAATTTGGTCCCTGAAATATTCTTTCATGATGTGCATTTGAACTGCAGGATTGGGATTTTGTCAATTTACATAATCTACTCTGTATAAATAAGTATTTTTATTAATTTAGTTATTGTATTCATATTTAAAGGCATTTGGCAATTAAAACTGGAGAGAAAAAGAAGTTACTTTTTGTATGTGTGTATAAATAAATCCAACCTGGTGGTAGATTATGCTTATTTTCAACAAAATAAGCATGTAAAAATTGTAAATGGCTGTTCTTTCTTTGCTGCCAGTTGATGGTGTTGCCTGTTTGGAAGATAGTCTCTTGATAATGATTGTTAAAACTATGCTTAATATTCCTGCTCCTTTTGAAGCACTCAGCACAGTTGTTTTTTAACAAGAAAAGTAATTTATTCTCCCTTGATAGTTTTGAGGATTATTGACAGTGAAGGTATCAATACTATCCTATGTAACTGTATTTCATGCCATTTCAAGCCGGATCCTGTGTTAGCATGGAAAGGATACAGTCTTTGCCTGTGTATTTCCAAGCTGTAGGCAATCAGAAATTTGGGGTCGGGGCATTGATGCAACATGCAAATACAGAGCACAAAATCACAAGGTTGTGTTTAGAAATTAATGTAGTTCCACTCTTCTTGTTAACTGTTTCGGTAAGTGGGAGTAGGGAAAGACAGTGGGAAAAATAAGAGGGCAGAAGGGACTATCAGCTGACATCTGCTTACAGATGTGGTATGATTTGGGGGTTTGTGGATATTATGGTGGAGGATGAGTAACACAGGAAGCTTTTGAGGATGAAGTTTTAGTTTCTATCTGGATTTTATCACAGAATACCAATCTAGACAAAAGGGGCAGGAAAACGGAAAGCAAAAGAGTGTATGGTGAAGGAGCTGAGAAGTATTTATGTAAAAAGCTAGACTGTTATGGGAATGCGGCGACTTACCTTTTTACACCACAGCAGATGCATGAAAGGCAGTCACCTGAAGTCTTTTTACTTCTCTGTAGCAAACGCAAATTTTCATATTCCTTGTGCTCATACAAGTCTGATTGCAGTCAAAATGCACAATCTTACACAATTGTGTGAGGTTGATCTTCTGTTGGATAAATGTAACAGTGGACATGTGATGTTGGCATATCCAATTTACTGAATGCCATGGTAGCATTTTGAGCTGGTTGTTTCTATTACCTATACCCAAGGCAGACTCTGTATGTTTCAGCAATAACAATTAGCACACTCTTGTGAAGAAAAATAGCAAAAACTTACATTATTTTCTTATTTCCTATGTTACCTTTTCTAATGCAAAGGTAGACAAGACTTAAATCATCACTTAGGGTCAATTTCATTTTGTGTTTCTTTCTCTTCTCTCAAATTTAATAAATTTCTGTTATACTTCTGTAATTTCAAGGTGTCAGTCCTCTCCAAAAGCAGCAAATTCCATTACCTTAAAAATTGGAATTTGTACAATTGTAATTTTCTGTTTTAAAGAGGCGTCTTTGAAACTTAGATTTAAAAACTACATATTCACTTGTCTCTTCTTTCCTAAATGCTCTAGAATATATTTCTGGAGGGTTGTGAACTGCTGTATTTCTGCAGTCTACTTAGCCTGAAGGTAATGCCTTACCATATACTGCTAGGTGTGTGGATGCTGTTACTACTTATGCCTCTTTCCAAATGAATTAATTTTCTAGTTTGTTGGGTTTTTTGATAGATCTGATGCTCTATGTTAGTGGTATTTATATGACATCTGTTACTGGCTAAGCCCTCACTATGTTGCTTTGTTTTCTAGAGAAATTTAAAACCACAATTTTAAGGCAGTGTTTGTTCTCTGTTAGTATGAAATCCTTTGTGTAGAAAATGCTGAATATCATGAGGTACAGGAAAATAAAAAGACTACTTCTTTTTCTAATGCTGTACTTTGTGAAATATAGCTAAGTTAAATATTCATCTATAAAAAGTATTTATTAATTTCACCCCATCTACTTGAGCAATTTTACTGCTGTCTTATGAATGTTGAAGAAATTCCTTTCATTTGTCATAGGGTTCTGACATACCTGCTTAATGTCAGGGGTGGGTAGGAAGGGCAGACATGAAGCCTGGAAGGTGAAAGACATGGCTGTACTTTCCTAAGACTCACTTCTTATGCTGCTGGTTTCAATCTTTTGCATACTTTAAACTAGTTGTGAAAAAAATCGTTCTTAATGAATTAACCCTTCTTTTTCACTTTCAAAGTAGTTTTAATAAAGGTACTGATAAAAGTATACATAGTATGGCTTTTCAGTATGACATATACCAGTCAGAAATGTTAAATGAATCCATTCTATTTTTTTCTTATGTTTTATACCAGATCAAAAATTGTGCAATAATGTATAATTTGTAGGTTGCTGCATTCCTTGTAACAAGGAATCTTCTGCAAGAATGATAACGCAAATATACAAAAGACAGTATTTGGCAATAGTTTAGATAAGGATGAATTGTTAAAAGGCTGAGAAGAAAAATAACTGGTAGAAAGGCAGGAAAAACTGTTGAAAGAGTATCTACTGGAAAACTCAAGGCATGAGCCAAAGCTGATGTCAAACACATTAATGTCCCATTATGATGAATAACCAAATATCAAGGACTTCTGTACCTAAAATAAATGCTAGCACTGGATTTACTGGATATTTAATTATTCATGTATTTTTTAGTTTTAAGTTGTCATGTCAGAAATCATCTGGTTGGTGTTTTTCTTATGTGGTAACACAGTGAAACGGAAGAGTTTGGTGGATTCTTGTAGTTGCACTGACACAGAAGAGAAGCTGTTAAGGACAAGACAAATAAATGGTAATCTTGTGAGAGAAAAGGAGTAGTTCTTTTCCTGCATCCAAACTACACAAAGTTATGTTAAGTACTTGAAAGTGAAAAAAAGTGCATGAAAGAGCTGACTAGCTGCCAGCCTAGTGCAGGTTTCATTATCAGGAAAAAATAGATTAGCCTGCAAAAGAAGCTGTGAAGAAGCTTTTTAAAAAAGCCCTGAGAGCAGGTGGAGGCAACGTGCACAAATGATATATTTATGTAGCTGTGAGACATAAACACATGAGTACAGCAGCTTCCATATAAATATGAAGCTCAGTTTTTCTTTATTCGCAATGTGCAATTTTTAAATGGAATGTACTTTAAAAATGTTCTGAACATGGAATTAATAGTTCCATGTTTTCATGGTTTAGAGAACACTTTGATCATGTTATGCCTACAAAAATCCAATAAACTGTTGCTGGTTTTTAAGAGGTTGTGTTATATACCACAGTTAAAAAAAAAAAAAAAAAAAAAAAAAAAAAAAAAAAAAACACAAACTACTTGCCAAGTTTTAACTTGTTGATTTCCTGTTAATGTTTTGTTGTATAGTAATTGCTTCAGTGGATCACTTTAAAAAGGTATTGGCTGTTATTGAAATCCTGTGTTGAGAAAGATCCTGAAGTAGAGAAATGCTTTGGAAAGCAATGAGTTGCAAGAAAGTTTCTTCACGTATTACTTGCTTTGTTTAACTCAGTTTGCTTTTACTAATTGTGAAATGTTCTGCAATATATGTCAGTAGTAGAAATCATTATTTATCTTTTCTTTCTATGTTTTGTTTTTGTAAGACTTATTTTAAACAAAATGTGCAATGGTTCATGATTGCTTGATCATTTCTGAGACTAAATATGCAAGGGAGGTTATTTTATACAGAGTACTTAAAAATATTTATAATATTTTGCAGGAGAAATATTTATAGGCCTGTAGTCTATTTATTAATACATTATTACTTCATAATACAATGAACACTAACTGTTTTCCTCAGCTAAATTATGTGAAATATAAACAGCAGCCTTGTCTTGCAAGTCAGAATTTTAAGGATGTGATGGTGTAAGCACTTGGGAGTGAATTTAGTATTTACACCATCACATCCTTAAATTCACTTGGGATGTGTTGGTAGGCATTTATGTAAAATATTAATCAGCTGCTCACAAAGTACCAGACTTAAAAGATACATACTTCTCCTTTGGTACTGGATTTGTCTTCCAATGGCCACAACCCCCAAAAACTGTAGAATTGTGGATTATGAAATTTCTGGTTTTGCTCACTAGAAATATTAATTGATTAGTAGGATCATGAAAATAGCTGTCTAGCTTTTTCTTTACAAATTACTTTTTTTTTTTTTTTAACTTAACCTTCTACAGGATAAGGAAACTTTAAAAGAAGCCAGTTAACCATATTAATTTTTTTATGCATTTTGAATACTCAACAGAAAATCAGTTTCTGAAGTATCCACACTACTTTCATTATTTCTTGAATTCCATTCAGTTTAGAAATAGAACTGAATATAATCTCAACGAAGTGCCTTCTGGCTTGGCTTACCAAAAAACTTAAAGTTGAATTGACGTGGTGCTGCAAGATCAATTGCCTTGAGAAGCTGTAATTGGCATTTTAATTTAATGTTGAGCTAATATGCTTTATTTTGTATTTGAGTTTGCCTGAGTGTGTATACAGTTATAACTGGGCAGTGGACACAAGGTCATTTCTAAACCTTTAGTGTCTACTTATGTCTGAGGATGTACAATAGCATATTTCTTATGGGAGTTTTCAAAGAGCAAAACCAGAAAAGTTCCAAGATGCTGAAAGGAAGGGAGAATCAGAATATTTGAACGGGATATCAGAAATATTTTCCAAATTATGAAACATAAGGAAATGATTGTTTGAGATATTTATACTGAGTACCAAAAAGTGGTACATGTCTCCTAGGAGAGAGGAAGCAGATAAACCAAGTAACCTAGTAGATCTGCATTTTCTTCATCCAGCTTTAAAAATAATTTGCTACCAGTTTTGAACTATGCCTTATTAGCTGTTCCAACAATCAGTTTAACATTTGTCATGTCATTTTTGCAGTGCAACTTCAGCCAGGACTGGTATGACCAGAATATTAATTTTTAAAGAGAACTGTGAATATAGCCACAATGCTGTCTTTAGTTTTGTTTGCATTTTCTGTGGGTTTCATGCTACTACGTGGTTCTTCCTATTGACTAACTTCACTTTTAACTATCTTCCCTAGATTTCTTTCTTGCACTTTTCAAAACCGAGTTCATTTCTGTCTGTATTTTGATTTTTATAAGTCTATTAATGCATTTCTGGTTTCTTAGTGCAGATAGGAATTATTTCGTGTCTGCAGATTTTTATTAATATACTGTTTACTGTCTGATTTGTAATTTAGCCAAGTCAGTTTACCCATAATAACTACTGAAGAAATACAGAGTTTTGAAAAATACCAACAAATTCACAATACAAATGGTCACCGAAAGGTAAGATTTATGGCACTGAATGAATTATCACTGTGTAAAAATCAAAAAAGCAAGAGCAAATATTTCTGAATAATCTGGTTACATATATAACATGCTTATCTTTTGTGTGTTGCGTGAATAAAACTGTAGCTCAATCATTATGTGAAATGAAACACTTTTTACATGAATGGTATTTAGTCTGAGCTTAAATGTAATTCACTTTCGTGGAAGTGCAGTGCATCTGTATTAGCAGACACACAATGATTAAAAAAAAATCTGCTAGCAGATGGTGTTCAACAAAGAGTACTATTGTTTCAGTATGAGATGCTTCAAATGTTCTGGGCATTTAGCCCAGACAGAGCCATTTTTCCTATAGTATGTGATCAGGCAATAACAAAAAGAATGAAAATAGAGGTGTCAGTCCATATAAAAATATTTTTATAACTTAATATATCTAACAAGTCAGTGGCAATTATTAATCCAAGTTAAATTAACAAAACTGATCAGATCATTCTCTTTTACATTTTCATGTCTCTCCAAACAGTTATTTGGCATTCTACCTTCTAGGAAAAATGAGTTTGGAAAGTTAAGCTACCTGCTGGTACTGTTTAAATGCCCACAGATAACATAACTCAAGCTGCCTGGTGCCTGAAAATGAGTGTTGGGGCAATCAATAGGAACAATAAAAATCTGTTCAAACAGAAAATCCACAAATCCCAAGGATTTGGAGCCTCCCTGTGGATTTTCCACAAATTTTGCTGTTTTCAGCAGAATCTAAGCTTTTATTTTAAAGGTGAACTGCAAAGCTGAAAAGAAAATTGAGTTAATAAAATATGTGCTGAATCCCCTGCTCTACTTTTGCAACCTCCTAACTGAGGCTGTGTGCCACATGTGTCTCAAGTTTTTCTTTTTATAAAAAAAATCAACACACTCAGTGTTTAAATAGCATCTAATACTTACTTGTTGACCTCAAGAATAAACCTTACCTCAATAATCTATCAAAACTGAAGAATTTCTTAAATCCATTATTTTGTTTCCTTCAGCTGACATGTCTGTCATCCCTCAATTTAGTCTTTCTTTTTCTACATTTAACCCTTTAGAATATGAACTTTTAAGCATACAGCTGTAACTTTCTATTTATAAGGATATTACAGATATAAAATACTTCTAGAATAAAATGTGGTACAACTGAATAAGGATTTCAATTGTGGTACAATTGAATGAGGATTGACTGCTGATTTTAGTTTGCAAACGTTTTCCCAAGTATTTTTAGATTTAAATTGTAAAAATCAGATGGACTCTCACAAAAAAAATTTAAGTATGGTAACTTAAGTGACATGAGTGTTTTATATGAAGCATTTCAATTGACATGCCTTACTTGAGATTATTTTGTTATAATCTTCAGTAGTACAGTAAAAACAGGAACATGACTTTACTGACTAATCAGCAGATGAAAACCAGATCCCAAAATGCTGATAATGATGAAAGAGAAGTAATTAATACTCTAATATTATAATACTGTATAATATACTGTACTATATATAATCTATGTATTATAATACTATACATATTGAAGTAAAACCCCCTAAATTACTAATTTAAAATAATACTAAGTATTCTTTTTATGTTGTTATGCATAGACTTCATTATAGAAAGGATTTTTTTTAATATAAGAAAAAAGTAACATTGAGACTCATGAGACCCATTATCCATGTCCAGTGATCCTTATTGTTTTAGCGCTGATTAACAGGTGCAGTGAAGAAATTAAACATGAGATGAAAAGTGAAAAGAATATTGGCAACTTTTTTGTCTTATTTTGTTGTAGAAAGACTACTTCTTGGTATGATCTTTTTCTTTATTGACTGTCAGTAACTGTTCTTTGCCAGTAATTTTAGTAAGAAAATTTAAAAGAATGGGGCATTCTTTGATTTTTAAGTGCAGCTATCATTATTATTTTAACTGTCTACCTAACTTTTCAGGCACTGATTTTTGTTGGTTTATTGGTAGGCTTTAGTATTTTTAGGTGCATGCTGATTCTAAATTCAAAGCAGCTTAGGGATAACACACTATTTAGTGCTAAGAGGTTAGGACAAATAGACTCCTGGAAATTGTAACACTTTTCATGAAACAGAGTTTGCCCTTACAGTTTCTTGTACTTAATTAAAACCTGGGTTGCAAGCTTTGTTATGATGCCACATGCCTGTTATGTTTCCAAAATGGAGATGAACCAGTTGCTAACTTCTTGTTCCTTAATCCAAATAAACACTGTCTTCATCAGGTGATAGAAATATTTCTGTGTGTTGCAGCTGGTTTTCTTGTCTGTTTAATGGAACTTGTCTATACCAAGAATAATTTGCATTACTTCATAAAGTGTAAAATATGGTACGGTTAAACTATATGAGTTACACAGTGTAGTATATTACTTAAGCAATAGTAAAGCAGTTTATTAAATCAAGTACTATATTTGCAATTTTAAAATATTACTTATGTGACAACATGTTTATATGTGACAGATAAATGCCCTCTTTAGCCCTCTACTGATCAAATTAATGTCTGTGGTGGCATTATTATGAGAATCAAACTGTTCTTGTGATACAAACTGTGAAAATGTTACCTATGACAGGTTAAATATAAAATTTCGTCAGCAATAAATTCAACTAGTAAGGACAAAAAATTGACTGAAGTCTAAAAAGATGAAACTTGCAGGATATTTCCTGATTGAAGTAGTTACGCGTTATAAAATGCATTCTAGGTAGCACCTTAGAAATGCTCAAATATAAGGTTAGTTTTCCTTGTATACTTACAGGTAGTTGTTTGGAAATGTTTCAGCCTCAACATTTTAAGCCTGTGTAATTAGCAGATATGTCCATTTGGTTTTTTGTTTGGTTGGGGTTTTGATTTGGGTTTTTTTGTTTGTTTGTTTGTTGTTGTTGTTGGTTTGTTTTGTTTTGGGGTGGTTTTTTTTTTAATTTTATTTCATTTAGAGATTGGTGTAATACATTAAACTGTACTTATAACAACCCAGTAGAATTATTTATACATAAAGCAGTGTATAAAACCAAGGGATTGGAGACTGCACTTGCAATACAAATAGTTGCCATGGTTGTATATGCCCATCTGTTATCTCTAAATTGCTATGGCTACTAGAATAAAACATCCTGTTGAACATACTTAAATATAGGCTTGATGCAGATAATGTTCATTATTAGTCAATTACAAATCTTTTCAATGACACCTGAGTGTGGGATGATCATCTAAAGTAGACTTCTATTGCAACATAATTATTCAGGTCCAGTTTCAGATCTACTGAAAAAAATAAAATGTCTTTGCTACTTGATTTCATTTATGAGATGTGCTTTAGCTCAATTTAGAAATGCTTTTCATTCATCCTAAAGAGCATTCAAAATGTTTTTTCTGGCTCACATATAGTCCATGCTTAATTGATATACAGGTGTGGAATGATAATGTAAAAGGCATTTTTGGAGCCATTCTTTTTCACATGAGCAGGGAATGGATAATGGGAAGAGATTTGAGATTAAACTAGTTCATAAGAATGTGAAATCCACCTGGAGTATGAAGGAGATCAGCTCAAATATTCCTTTGTAAAATAACCTACAGCTGAGACGGTGCTTGTAGGACTTTGAAATAATGGACCTTACTTTGGTTATTCATAGACATCACAGATTATTATAATTGTTATAGAAACGATCACTTTAATTTTATACATTCTTTTGTCGTAGTCTTACTGCTATGCAAATTTTTCACTGGTTTTTGTAACTCATGTAGTTGAAGTTAAAAAACTGATGTACAGAATGTACTGCACACTGAAATAC
This sequence comes from Passer domesticus, assembly GCF_036417665.1. Lineage (NCBI taxonomy): Eukaryota > Metazoa > Chordata > Aves > Passeriformes > Passeridae > Passer > Passer domesticus. Next base: position 21,893,932 of record NC_087512.1, read on the forward strand.
ATGCTTTGATAACACTGTGGGAAACTGGGATAGTTTTTCTGATTGTATATACATTGGTGTATATACATTTAGACATTCTTCTCTTATGTGAGATGTGGCATGATGGTTGAACATGAAGTGTTCAATATGGAGGAAGTTTCCACAGGTCATAAACACTGAGTAAGGCTTTGATTGTATTTCAATATTAATCTGTTGGTTATTAATCTACTTCCCCATTTTACCATTGATGCATTACATAAAATTAGAAAGCTTTTGCTTTTTGTTTTACCATTGCATATCTCACAGTTGTTGCATAAAATAAGAGGATGATCTTTCTTGGAGCTGTAAAAAAACTTAGTTTTCCATTCAGAAACAGAAAATGACGAATCATTTTCTGTAAGGAATATTTTTACATGAGCAATATTTAATTCTTAAAATACATTTATGAACCTTCAGACATGGAGCTGTCTAGTATGGCAGATATCACTACATGCTTGTGTGATACTAAGTCAAGATAATGTGTCAGGTTTTAGAAACCATAACTGATTGAAGAATGCCAAATTAGATCAAAGATCTGTTTAGCCTATTTCTCATGGTGGGCAGAAGCAGTGTAGTGCTACAATACTACTGGGCAACTTTTTTTTTTTTTCCAACAATGTGAAGTTCAAGGCTTATTTAATCAAGAAGTTCATTTGGCCTTTTCTGTTTAATCTTCTGTGGTATATTTTTCTTTTGTGACTACACGTAGCTGCTTTGAACCTGTTCATGGTTTTGATCTGTTTGATGTCTCGTGGAAGTACATTCCTCAATTTAATTGTTAGCAGTGTGGACAATATTTTCTTTTATTTCCTTTAAATATGCTGGTTTGCAGTTTCATTTTATACCCGCAAGTCCTTGTCTTATGAAAAATAGCAAATAACACCTGTAGCTCACATTCTGTTGAAGATATTTTTGTCCTCTGTTTGTTTGGATGTATTTTTTAGGCTCATTCAGATCTTCTTTTGTATTATAATTCACCTTCCACACAAAATGTCTGTAGCCAGTATCTCTAATCACATCCTGTCTCTGATGTCCAGAATCTGACTTATAAACAAACTTTGACATGAGGATCTCTTCTTTTACTGGACAGTCAGAAGGACTTGATGGCCCATTCTCACCAAAATCCCAGTTGAAACTGATCTGCTCCTTCTGTCAGCTTATTTAGATAGAGGAGGTCATAAAATCAAGGCAGGGGAATTTTAAAAGGTCCTCTTAACCAGCTTGTGTTCTGTTACAGAAGCAGGAGTAAACTGAGCTAACAGTGCTTGACTAAGGAATGAGCTACATAATTTTTTCAGAGACAGAGAATTCACAATATATTACTTGGCTTATTTTTATTGCATTCTGTTGTGCAGCTCAGCAGGGTAATTCCCTGAAGTTCTGTGTTTACTGTGTATGTCTCTGTTTTCTGCCTTAAATAGGGGAAGGGAAACAAAGGGCAGGATGCTGTACCAGAGCATCTTATCCAGCCTGTACCTAGCAATCTCTGTCTTCAGGAGTTCCTCAGAAGAAGTATGATGTAAATTGTTTTGACAGTGGAAATCCTGGCTTTTGACTTTCTCGTAGTGTCCTACATCTCTACCCTGTCACATCATGTACATGTGGTTCCTTCATGTGACAAAAGAGGGCTTAGGAAAAGCAGTTGCTGCAGCTAGGTTCTTTTCTTGCTGCCAGAAAAATTCTTTCCAGTCTGCTCTCTCTTGTCTGGATCAGAGGAGCTCCTAGAAGAGGGGGCAGCCAGGGAGGAACCCCAGGCTGGATGAATCACCCTGTTGGATCCTTTGAGGCTCAAATAGTACTATTGGAAGAAGGAGGGGGTTTTTGTTTTGAGTAAGGCTCAGTGATTGTTTCTAGACTTGAAACATTCTGCAGACAGTCTTTAAACTGGCATTAAGTTGATGACATTTTTATGGACAAAAAAAGCAATTTTATGTCAAGTTGACATTTGGGAAAAATTAAATTATTTTCTCTTCAGATATCTATTTATTTCAAGTCTTAATTAAAAAAAATCAGTAGTTGCTTGTGGAGGAATACATTAGGTAGGTTCTGTAGGATGTTTAGCTGATCTTTCAGACATTTCAGCATTGATCCTGAGAGCACCTCAATATATACTTAATCTCAAGCCTTTTTTACATTATTAGAACTACTAGCTACTGTGTACTCGGCGTTCCCAGTTGTAGTCTGCAGTAGGAAATCATATTAACATGGTTTGGGTTTTTAAAATACCAGTTATATAGAGACTGCAGAGCAGACTCACTCAGAAATAATGTTGACATTTTGTAATAAGGAAGATTGCTACAATCTGTAGGCCCTGTCCTCTGTCTGTAGGCCACTAGCTGTATGAATGATTTTTGGCAAAATTCTTTTTTTAATATGGTTCTTCAGTGTAATTACAAATAAAATTTGTTTATTTAAGATTGCTTCTATTATAGAATTTACTGTTTTGTATCGACAGGTAATATGGTAGATCAGAAATTATCTACTACAGATCTGTATATCTGCATTGACTATATTTTACAGTGCCTGATAGGTTTTTATGGAAGCCATTTGGTGATCTCATCAGCAAGAAGTCTATTGTTTCATTACTATCAGATTCAGTGAGTTTGTGATTAAATCAGCAGAATGGAGAACATGAAGGGCGTGCTGTTCACTTTGCAATCATTTCCATCTGTTAAAAATTTTTATCAGATGTTGGGAAACAGCAGGCAAAACTCAGAGCAAGTGTTTTATCCAGTTTCCAAGAAATAGTGATATATAATTGGTATATATTATGTTCTTAGTTTAATCTGTCCAGTTAGATGTTTTAAATAACCGATGGTATACCAGTATTAGTAGAATATATAGAAAGCTATTTCCATCATTCCTTGTATTATATTCTTTTGAAGACTCTGATGCTGATACAAATATCTTGGTGCCTAGTAATCATAAGCACTGATGACACTTTCCATAAAATGGAGAGTCAGAGTGAGAGCTGTAGAGAAAAATTTCCATTTGGCATATGCTGTAGTCTGAAGTGTCTTTGCCTCTATTGATGATGTAGGAATCTGCAAGTGAAACTGTGTGGCCAGTGGCCAGTACTATTGGCCTCAGAGAAATGGGAGAGGAATCCATCAGCAATACCTATATGCTGATTTGTTATAAGGTGGTCTCAAAGCATAGAGTATTCAATTTCTTCAGAAATTAACTTTTAGCACTAACTGTTCTAAATAGATGGTTCTGGTTTCATGTAAATGTCAGACATACTTTTAATAATGTGAAAGGGGTTTTTTTATCGCAAAGAAACTGTGGTCTCATCTGAAAAATGAAAAATATTTTGTCTTTTTTTAATTACTGAGATATTACTGAGTGGCTCCTTGCCTAGATATTAAAAGTTTGCAGTAAGTTGTGGTTTTACCACACTTTTTCATCTTTTGTCTGTCTCAACTTCTTCTGAAATAAGTAATTCCTTTTTTCTTTATCTTCAGGTCAGGGGTGATTTTTTGTGATGGGAATAATCTTGGTCATCTTTTCTGGAGTTTCCTGTATTACTGTGTTGGTAATTTTGGCATAGGATATTCTGTTTCATTTATAGTATTCTAAATGGAGTAATATTGACTGTCTCTTGTAAAGCCATTGTAATAATTCTTGGTTTATTCTCCTTAATAAATGCGCATTTTCTGTTATTCTGTAGTTTTCCACAACTACAGATTGGTAGCGTTCTTCATTGTGCTGTTACTAGTTAAGTTCATATGCTTGTTTCATGAACCTGTTCTGTTACTTTGGAGTAACAGTCCTTGTAAGGAGTAGAAGGACTTCACTCTGCAGGATATTCTTCAGTTTTGTAAGATAATTTTATTAGACTTTTTGAGAACCTGCTTGTTTCATTTTCCATTCCTCCACTAAAACCATGAGAAATCACCATATTTTGTCTGGGATTGGCTGAGTTTTGGATCTTCTATATGTATCTCACTCCATTTACTCAGAGTATTTAACTTGAAGAATTAATTTAGTTAAACTGAAATAAACAATGTAATTGCTTATTCTTGTCATAGTCTAGATAATTTTTTTCACTCTGCGCTTTATTTTAAATCCACTTTTCACCCTTTTCTCTCTCTTTAAAAGGCACATTGTATAGGCTTTTTGAATATATAAAGCTGTTCATCTTGTTGTCCATGACTTTGTTCATCCACACCTTCACAAGTACGTTTGAATGAAATTACTGGATTAGTGAGAAAATTTAGAGTCTCACTGTTCAAGTTGATTATTACTTAATTACTTGATTAGTTACTTCAAATAGAAGCTGTCATGATGTCCACTGTGCTGTCCTTGGTCATCCCTTTTGTTCTAGAGATGCAGTGGTTGTTACTACCTAGTCATCTGGTACCACATTAGTTTTAACGGGAATTAATGAAACAGGAATTTCTGAGTTCGTTTCTGAGGATGTACTCGCTCTGCTCTTGTTTCATCATTATCTCCAAGTCAGATCAAATTCTTGGAGAGTTACTCTCTAGAATCTTCTTTTGAGAAAGCTGACACAAATCGTTCATTTATCCAATCAGCAGTGATTTTATTTTACTTTATTATTCCCTTTAATCCCGTGTGGCCTAGTGACCTCTTGCTCCTTTTAATTTTCTTGTTTTAATTAATTCAATAATTTTAGCATTAAACTTTCAGCTGTTTCCTCTTTAAAACTCATCTTCGCCTCTTTACTACACTTTCTAACATAAGATCTTTTACAATCTATTCTGACAGCTGTAGCTTTAGATTTACAGAGGCAAAATTCTTCTAAAAATTATTTTACTGCTTGCTAGTCTCACTAATTAATTGCTTATCTTTCTGGTCCCTTTTTTTATGAGTTTTGCATTACAAGTAATACTTTTGGGATTGTTTTTGTGTACAGCCTTGCTGCTTCTAAAGGGTTTATTACTTTTATCTAAGATTGTAGAACCTGCTTGACTTTTCTGGTAAAACTACACTTCTAAGATTTCATATCGAGTTACAGATTTGGTTTGCTTAAGATACAAGAACAACATAAGACAATGATCTAGATTTGAAAATAAGAATATTAAAGATGCTAATTACTGTCTAATAGAAAAAACATGTTTAATTGGTTTACTAAAAAAGATTCTGATAAATTGACCAGTCTATAAGTGTTTCCTGAGCCATGGTAAGCTTTTCTCTAGGCTACATATTCATGACAAAATTTATTTGGGATTAGTCTGGAGGAGATGGTTAAAATTAAAGAGAGGGAAATACAGAAAAAGAAGAAGAACTTGCAAAATAAGCAAGAAGTTGGTCAAAAGAGAATGTAAAGTATGTTGAAAGCTATTGTTTTGGGTCAAATTTAAGGCTAGTTCTAATTCAATGTTTTCAGTAATACTTTAAATACTAAAAAAAACCCCACCACGGTTTGTTAACAGAAGGTAAAGTTTGTAAATACTATAAAGTTGGAAAGTAATGTTAATGAGACAGGAATACCCTAATGCAAAATAGTATGATCTCAAAAGCTTGAATGATAGAAATAGGGTGAAGTTTTAAGAGTCATAGAATTATACAGTAAGGAACAAAACCAAAAATTCCTCCTGTAGGCCATCATTCAGAAGTGACAGAGTAATAGGAAAGCTTCTTAATTGCAACAGTTCTGCAATGTGGTGTGTTACTGAAAAAAAAACCCGCAAACCTACTTCTATCAAGCATTAAGCTAGGCATTTGCAATCCAGATAGATATGGCATTGGTCTGGATGAGAGATGCTGTTAGTCTCCACTTTTTCTTGTTTTGTTTAACAGTTGCTAATTATCTTGCGGTAAGCAAAATTACATTTTCATCTTAAACTGAGAAAACTTAGAGTCTCCTGTCTGTTCCACGATCTGCTGTGAACATATATGGTCGAGATAGTGCATAAAATCAGCCTTAATATATGATATGTGGTATATGATATATATGCTTCTATGCATACCCTAATGCATACATCTGCATTTTCTGGCAGTGTAACTGGTGGGTGAACAATGTAAGCAAAGAAAGTTTATAGTGAAAGCTAATACCTTTTATTAAGCAAACTGTGGAAGAAAAATAAGCTAGCTGAAGAAGAGCTCATGTGCCCTTAAACCTGTAGGGTTTTTGCTTCTACATCTGTGTTAGTAACCATAATAAAATATATTGCCTCTGCTTTGGTATATTTTTTGCACAGGTTTGTACTTCATGTTCAGCTTACAGGCCATGTTGTTTGCTGAGTTTCTCCCAGTAGATTCAAATGGTAACATTCTTCATCAGTTTGAGTTGTGAGAATTCACTGTACAGTATTGGGACTGCTGACATACCACATAGCTTACAGTTCAGTATATATAATTAAAATAGGGTGCCAGTTTTCTGAAGTGTTAGTGATGTGATGCACCTATTTACACTCAGGCTTATGGTAGTGAAAAGACAGTAACAGTTGACCATGTAGTCTTTAATAAACATGCCAGTCCTTTTAGATTTCATCATTGAAATCTTTCCTAGGTAACATATATAAATACTGGTGATTTATCCGTAAATTAATTCAGTGCATAAGTTTTTAACATTACACAGAATTGCAGTACTAATTGCAAACTGTAACAACTATTGCTAAAGTCAAACATGACATTAACTATCAGCCTTACTGTTAAGACAGGTGGCTATACAGGACCCAGCAGCTGTATTAAAATGTTTCATCTACAGTTTTCCAATGTCAAATCTGCTGAATATGTCTGCCACCATTTTTATATGATCATCTTATTTGAGATACAGTTGCAATAGACCATTTGCAGAAAACAGACAGATATGTGTCTGACTTCTACAGCAAAACCAGGCTGGCAAGGAGACAAAGTGCATATTCCAAATCCATAATTTTTATTCTCATATTTACAGTTGTAAAAGTCTTGCAGTACCAGAGATGAATAGTAATGCAATCCAGACAAAAATAAGATTCTTGAACCCTAGAAAAGTCTTAGATGTACATGCCAAATGGGGAATTTGCTATTCATTCCAAGAATTGCATGTTCGCAGATACCCCAAGGAGCAGAAGGGGGAATATCAGAAAAGGCTTCAAAACTGACAGTGTAGAGTAGAACATTCACCTTGATTCTTCCACACATTCTGCATGTCAGCTAGTTGTGCAAACATGACATTTTATATTGTTTTGTTTTATCATTGGGGTTCTCTATTTGAAAATACTATTTGTATTTTAGCTTAGAATTGGAACTCTCAAACAGAATATTAGGCATTTTTCATGAGTGTCTAGCAGAAAACAAAGCTGTTATCTGAACAGAGATTTCTGTTTTTTTTCTCATTGCCTCTGGTATTATTAAGGTGCCTGATTGTCAGTTCTAGAATAACCTTTCCATATAAATGATGGATGTTGAAAATTATCATTAATAAATATAAGAACGAGAACATGAAATGTGCTTTTAATGGAATTAATACGTTTGGGGAAAGATGTGGCAGCCTGTAATTAGGAGGGGATTGAATCCAGGACTTCCTTCCAGGCTATTAGTTTACATGATGAAAGGATAATATTGTACTATAGCTTGGTTTTTGTTTGGTTTATCTAAACTGAATTAAAATCATCTCTTCTGCTATGAAATTAACATGAGCACTGTTGAAGTACAATTAATAATTTTTAATAATTTTAATAATTATTAGATAATTTTAATAATTTTATTTTATTAAGATGTTACAGAATTCTGCTCATGTAAAAATTAAACTTAGGTAATAACCTTGACTTATTATTGACAACATTCTAGAATTGCTTTTGAAATTCATAAGAGTATTTTAGGTTGTTTTCTTTGTTGTGATATACTTACTTGGAACACTTCCTAAATAATGTTACTGTTTAAGGATAACCAGTTAGTAATTTTCTTTTTGATGTTACTTGTGATGTTTGACTCTTACTGAATGAGAAGACAGCAAAAGCAAATGGAAGGAAATTGTCTTTAAAAAATATAAGCAATGTAATTATAATACTGAAAAAGAAGAAGGGAAAATAACATGCTATGCCATCAAAAATAACAATTTAATCATTACTACAGCACTTCCTTGAATTAATTCTTGTTTCAACCATGTCTTGCATTCTAGAAAAACTCCAGGCCCAGTGATGAAGATGCCATGATTTTTCTGTTGTTTAGTCTCTGAATAGTCTCTCCATTATAAATTTACATTTATCTCAGTAAATGCTCTAACTATGAGGCTATCGGTATTGTTTTGCCATCACCTAAATATTTCTGTCTTGAAAGACTGTGGTCTTGTTTAATATTGGTTGTACCACCATCAGTGAATGACTGTGTGCTAGGGTAACCTCAAAAAGTTTGAGCCTCTCTAGGGTCATACATGGAGTTTAGAAGGGGAGTAGTGAATACTCCAAATTGTAGGGAAGTTTAGACTGGAGTTGGGGTAAATTTGGAAATGCATAGAATGCAAAGTTCTCCAGCACTTTTTGATAGGAATACAGCATCAGATGAATCTTAGCATCTTCTGAGATTTGTCATCACTGGATGGGAATAGCTGAATTAGTTTTGAATATATGCAGCCTTTTTTTTTTCCTCTAAATCACAGTTGATTAACATACTGTGACCCTCTAGGTCTTCTTCGTGTCTATACATAATATATATTTTATTTGTTAGAGACTTGGTATGCTTATATAAATACAGGTCATTATGGTTTATATACATATGTGCAGAAGCCTGCATGTACAAAGAGATTTACATATGTATGTAGAGAAGGAGGAATGGTGTGGGACTTGTGCATAACAAGTGTGATTGTATGGTCACTTACACCAAAGTCACAATTACTGTTTATTTCAGTAATCAGTTTCTTTTCTTTTGCCAAAATGAAGTCAAATACAGAACTTCTCTTTTTTGAATAAATTTACTTCGTAAATTCAGAAGACCTTTAACTACTTTCAGAAAAACACCTTCAGTACATGGCACTTAGAAACAATTTTATCCATTTAACCTAAAATATTTGGCTAAATTTTCAACTGATTTTATTTCTTATTAACTGATTATTATTCTGATCTAAAATACAAAAGAAAAATTATATATATACATACCAGAAAATTGAAGCATGGAAGATATGTTATTGAGAAGATAACTGCAGAAGATAACCTCCATCTCTCTGGAAGCCACACTGCTTTTGATGCAGCCCAGGACACAGCTGGCTTTCTGGGCTTAGAGTGCACACTGATGGGTCATATTCATGCTCTCATCCATAAGCACCTCCCAGTCCTTCTTAGTAAGGCTGTTCTCAAACATTTTGTCCCTATCTTTTAAGATTAAACATTTTCAGATAACAGGGTTAGCTAACTTAAGTGTAAGAACTTTGGTGAAAACATAATGCTTTCTGGTTTATTAGTGTTCATTTTAATGAAAGTTAGAAAACTACAAGAATTCAAATAACAGAACTACTATTTCATCATGATAGGTATGATACAGAGAAATGAAGGCAAGTTAGCCTTCCTTCACTCCTAACCAGGTATAATAGAATGGTTTCATATACTCTTCAGAAGAAAAAGAAATTACCAAAGGTAAAATTAATGCAAGTTAGTGTGATATTGTAAGCAGTAGATAACTGTATTGCCTTTTGGGAAAACTGGAGGCAGGGAATTGTACGATACAGGTTCAGAAAGAGTTGAGTCTTTGATTTAGAAAATAACTGAACTTCTGCAGTGTTTATAGTACAGGTAGGTTTGTATCAAGCATTTACTGAAAGCCGGTGACATTCTTATTTTTATTTTTTAGAAGTCCTCATTAGAAATTAATAGAGTACATGTCAACAGAATATTACAAATAATTTGAATTTAATACTTAAGTTGGCGCAATACAATAAAAATACCTGGGTAATGTAATTAAATGCTATGTTTTACATCTGGAAATCAAAAGTGCACATTGTAGCTGCAGGACAGACAACAGCTGAATGACATTTTGGAAAGAAATGACCAAGAGGTGAATTGAGAGTCATTGTGGAAAATTAGTGTTTGGTGCAATGTTGACCTTATGTTCCTTTCTGAGTTAGGAACAGAGTACACCACCAGCAGAGACTTGCTGGAAAGCTGAAACCCATCAGTATTTCTGATTCCGAATTCCATCTTCAGAAGGACTAAGGAAATACTGCAGGGAGTTCTGGATTAGACAGAAGTGGTTGAATTGAATGTTAGGAGAACATTTTCTCTTTTAAAAAGAGCTCTTTTTAAAGAGTATTAATTAATCTGCTAAAGAGAAGCCAGAGTGGTGACCATAATTAAAAATGTAAAGCTGTTTCTTGATTGTGTATTCAGATAGTTTACCAGGAAAGCTGATCCCATCACCGTACATGGTGTCTTCAGGGTATAACTAGATTTCAGCATAAGTTACCTAAGTACTCATAGTTCTTAACATATGGAGTTCCTATCAGTTCACTGTGAACAGTGAACTGATAGGAACTCCAGATGTTAAGAACTATGAGTAGAACTATGAGTAAGAACTATCAAACCAAGGCACAACTGAACCAGAAATTCAAATGAAATATCACTATAAGTTTTGTGGATATAATCATTTTATTGTTCTGAGCAGAATCTAAAATTCTGGTGTTACGAACCATTTGGTTAGATCCTTTTCAGTTTTCTGCAGAGGAAGGTTACATCTGCTCTGGCAGCACCTCTGCATGCAGAGAGTAGAAGTTTCCAGGCTACTGGAAAAAGAAGAAGCAGGAAGAAAAAGGAAGAGGAGAACCTGCTGTAGCTGTGGAATCAAGGGAGCAATGAGACAAGGACAGATCAGAGAGCTGTGCTTTTATAGCAAGAGAAACTTTCCAAGGATAGGAGGCACTTACATAATTGATCACAAACTAACAGCTATGTTAAGTGAAACCTGAATGCAAATATACCGCATGCAAAGACCTAGGCAAAGAAGAAATTACTGCCTTTCTCACCAACCTGACTTGACAAAGTCACCTAGAAATAAAAAAATATGCTAAGTGTGGAGTCTGTAAAGAGACAAGTATCAAAGTTGTTTATTGACCTACTACTGATCATAGAAAGGTCTTGAAGAAATATTTTGGAGTTAGACTTTCTAAGAAAAGATTTTCTGTGTTCTGTACAAAAACCTCTTTTGACTGGAGAAAAAAAGGGTGTGGGGGGGCTGAATAATAGTTTCTAGCTAGTTCATTGTTCATGCTGCTAGTTCATTGTTCATGCTGCAATAGTGTTTAGCTAACTAAGAGAAAGAGTAAGTGGGTCCCCCTTACAAGAAACTTCTGATGTGCTAGACTCTGTTATTCCCAAGTGCCACTTGTAACCCACTCTCTCTGTGTTGCTGTCATTGTCTGTCCCTCTAAATATTTTAAACATACAACTTTTTATTGATACATGGTGTTCCTGCTGTACAACTTCAATAAGAAAATGTTGAAGTATATGATAATGGTATTGTAATGCAGCTTTTTAATAGTTTCACCCCCAGTTTATAGAAAAACAATGGAGATACTTGGATCAAAAATCTCTCTTTATCTCTTTTTCCCCTATGATTTTATTTTCAGGTAGAAAACTAGAACTGTAGTTTTTTGTAAAAGCTGTTAACCTTGCTTAGTGTAGCTTCTGTCATGCTGTTGAAAAGAAAGACCTCCTGATGTGGTTGTCTGAATAACTTTACAGTGATAGTCTTCTTTGCTAGTGTTTTTTGCAAGTGCTTTTGTGCATACATACAAATGTGCATACATATTGTGTGTACAGATTGTGTGTACATACAAATGACAATGAAAATCAAAAGTAGTCATCACCCAACAGTTCCGAGTCTTTTGTTTAGAAAAGGGTGTAGTCAGTAGTGGTATTACAGATGAAATTTAAGGTACATGAAACAACTGCAGGGAAAAAATGCTTGCATGTCATGTTCCTGCATTGTAATAATTTCTGCAGTTCCGTTTATTGTGATGAAATTTAAATCAGCCAGAACCTAATTTAAAACTAAAAAAAATTTTAAAGGGCAAAATACAAATTCTAACATTAGAAAAATTTGAATTAATTATCAGTTCTTTTCCACAGGTAACCATTAGATGGTCACAAATTGGCATAAGCTGAAATAAAATTTAAATTCAATTTACAGAAGAGCTTATTTTTGCATTGAGGGAGGTTAAGAAGTAGTTGCCCAGAGACTTTTTGGATATTCAAAACCTGTGTGGTACTCTCGGCATCCTCCTGTATTTGGCCCATCCTCCTGTATTTGGCATCCTCCTGTATTTGGCCCTCGGTTGAACAAGATACCTGGAATGTCTGATCTTCACAGGTCCCTTAAAAATTGTGGTTCTATGAAGAAAAATATTTTGTTTGATACTGGCACAATGATTTGAAAATTTTAGTTTCTTTTTTCTAGTTGTGTTATCCCATTAGGTATTTGTAGAATGAAATTAATTTTCATATCTAATAATATATGCTTACATACGTCTCATGTCTTTGTTCACTGACCAACTGCATTGCTTGTCCCGCCAAAAAAATCCAGGAAAAATACTAAGATTTATTACTTGAGCAAACTGATTTTTATAACACATGCAATATTTACTTGGAAGTACCTCAGTTTCAGATTCTCTTCGTGTGCTTTTCATGGCTAATTAGATGTTAAAATTCAAATGAGGATTCCTTGTTCTATTATTCATTTCCTTAACATATTTCTAATGGGGTCTTAAAGTAAGATGTCTTTTAATGTTCTTGGTAATGAAAATATGGACTTTCTGAGGTCCTAAGTGATTTTTAAGCCATGTTCTTAGCATCAGTGAGTCTGTACCTTCCCTTTGTATCAACATTCTACTGCCCATTAACTTTGATTGTGTTTCTTCTGAGTAGTTGTACATCTCAGAAGATAATATTCTTGTAAATGTTTCTCTTTGCAGTGAGGAACTACGGAAGGAAGCCCGACAGCTGAAACGAGAATTGCTGGAAGCAAAGCACAAAAAAGAAGAAAGAGCTTTAAGACCCAAAGAGAAAGAAGGTAAGAGGTTTTGTGTAGATCTCCAGTTAACGTTCTGGTTTTAAAAGGTTTTTTGATTTTGTGTTTTATAAATGTACCTAAATGTGGACTATTGTTAAAATGTAGATTTTTTTTTTTCTTTCCCTAGGGATGGTAGCAATGTAATGATGCCAGTATGTAAGGAAATTGCATATGAAATAGAAATTTTAGAAGTTACTTGAATTAACAAAATGAATTTAAAATTATGTGTTGAATTTTAACCTTTTACTTAAGAAACCTCTGCCGTAGTACAAAGGGCACAGGAAATGCAAATTTTTGAAGCTTCTTGCATAAAGAACAATACCAAGGGATACAAAGAACCCAGATAAAGAGGCTCCTCTGTCTCCAAGATAGTCAGGACTGACAGACGGACTCAGATAAGCACCAAAAGACCTAAAGCGCACGCACAAAGGAGAACAGTTCAATCATGAGGAAGACCACAACCTTCAGCCTCAGAGACCACCAAAAAGACCCCGTGCAACCACCACAGCAAACCACACATGCCCAGAAGGGCGTGGACCTATTTTAGCAAACGAGGGGAGGACAGGCAGGCCCAGGGGTTGAATATGCATGGAAAAGTTGTGCAATGTATTGCATATGGAACACCTTTGTGAATAAAGATGTAGGTCAGACTGCAGCTCCGGGCACAAGTTTTCACGAAAGCTATCTCGCTTGTGCCAGGCGCTGACATACATACCCACTTCATAACTACATCAAGTTGTGGAGCCTATTTATTCCGTGTATCGCTTCACATAGGTAGCATTTGTTCTCAAATCAGGTAGTATTTCTCCTTCTAAGTATTTGTTAGTTACATCCGTGCTGTGACCTCTTAATTTGCAAGGTCTTTTTGACTTTCTGACTTGGAAAGGTTCTTAAATGCAGATGGGTAACTTTGAACTCAAAACTTTCATGTATCATAAGACACTGATGGAACTCAAATTCACAAAATCACTACCATATTTATTTTCCTTAAACCTTAACAAAATGGGATCTTTAGCTGCCCTCTTCTCTGTCAGGCAGGTTTTATATTCTGTTTCTTTTTAAATGTGTATAAATTGCTACATTTATAATAGCATGTAAAGTGCACATTTTACTCCAGAACGATGAAACACCCTTTATTAGCCAAACTGAAGAAACAAAAAAGTGTCTTTAAACACTGTGGGGTTGTGAGGCACACTTTCAAAGTGGATTCTTAATTCTGTTCTCAATACCATAGAAATATGAAAGAAAATATAAAACTATTTTTTTCAAAATTCAGATAACACACAATTTACAATAGTGGTAGAAAGTATAACATAATTTTTAGAAAAATTTGTGAACTCTCTTGAATAACAGGTGAGCTTGATCAGTATTTTGACAAAGTAAAAAAATGCATTATCATTACTTTGTTTATGAAATCTGGCACCAAATGTTAAAAATTGCTGACTCTGAAAATGTTCCAGTAATCACTAGAATATAAGCTCTCACTGGCAAAAGAATGAATGCTGTCACTAGCCATGTTAAATAAAAAAGAACTGTGAGTAGAGATATAGCAAAGGTAAAATGTAGTCCTTTTGTACATATATGATAAATTATCTTGAATAGTGCCATGTATGGCAGTTCTTACACTATTGCTTAAACTTATCCCTGTTTTTGTGCCAGTGGGTGGACTTTGTAAGATGAGGAAATTCACCTTTACGGTGACAGAATAAAGTAATACTTGGGCAATAGTTACTTCTGTGGTACAGTTTGGAAGGATACTTTCTATTCAAGCAAAGGGAGCTTATATACCCAAGTTGGTGAGGGACTTCTATTTTCTTTGAAATAAATAGCAGCCAGGCCATAAATCAGTTGAAAATCTGCAGGTTACGGCTAATGATACAAATAATCTTGAATAATCTTGGCTTTCCTTTTAGTGATAGGAAGGGGTCTTTTCCAGTACCTGTTGAGAAAGATGGATGGCAGGAAATATTATTGACCTAGCCAGTGGAGTACCTAACTAAAAATCTTAAAAATAAACATGTTCTAAAATTTAAGGCAAAATTAAAAGGATGTTAAATGAGATGCAAATAGTGAAGGATAAAATTATTAATGAAAATGTAGTGAAATATTTCAAGTTCATACTAGAAAATGAACTGAACATGAATTTACACTCTGATGCGGCTGTCACTGTGTTGTGTGTCACTGGTTGTTGCTACAAATGCAGTACCTGTAAAAGTGTGGTTGTACTGTTGCAGTCAGTTCCAAGTATTGTACCACCAAAAAGGATAATGAACAATTCAATTAAAATGGACAAAACCGCCCAAAACTAGCAGAACACCATTTGGACAACTTTATTAGGAGATACTTCAAGGTAAGTGTAATTTATATAGGGAGGGTGAAATCTCAAGTCAAAGGAATGAAGCATACCTTTATTGTGAAACAGAATTTACAACTGAGGAATAATAGAATAGACTTTAGAAAGACTTTATCTTTAATGTAATGAACTGTAACAGAAGTGTTGTACCAAATGAGTAATTTTGCTCCAAGGTTAAAAGCATTTTGTTATTTTACATTTATTGGCCTGAATTTTAATCAGTACAGTGGAGCTATCAACATGGAAGACAGTCTTCTAAACATATAATGGTTTACCTATTCCAAATTAGTTTATGTATAAGAAATTGTACATATTTTAGAAATACTTCTATCAGGAAGTTGATGTTTAAGTAGCAGTAGATTTTTCCATTGTTCTCTGCCTATCCTCTTGGGGAGTTTGGGATGGGGAGTGGGTTGTCATACTGTATCAGGTATGCCTTGTGTCTTGCATTGTGTCTGTCTATGCTTTGAGCTGGCTGCATTAGGAAAAAATGTTAGTTCACAGGCTATGTAACCACATCAGTGTGATTCTGTGCTTGATTAATTAACACTACGTTGCAGCCAGACCTTGCAGCCATAGTGGGAGAATTTCACTGCAGATCACAAAACAGTGAGAATAAGGCTTAGGTCATACTTGACAAGGTTGGGTCTTGTTCTGAGAGGATGCTAAGGAGGGGTCTGCAGCATGAAACATCTATTTTAAGTCTGCAGCACAGATCTTTATTAGTATTGGCATCACATTTAGTATCACTTCTTCAATTTGTTCATATTATGTTTACCTAATACTTTTCTGTATTTGGAGATTAGATTAATTAAGAAATACTGGAGAGTGAAAATTTAAGTGTTTACATTGTTCCAAGAGGTCAGAGAAAAAAATCATACATGTTTGATTATAACCAGTCTTCCAATTTGTGAATAGTCTTGTTGACTATGCCAGACTGCTGTCAAGATCTTACTTTAAGAAAGATGTTTTTCTTTTATGTGACATTTGTTGTAGTGATGCCAGAAATTACATCAAACACTATCATATGAGTGCTGAATTAGTTCAGCATTTTGAAGTACTTGGTCAAATATTAAAAAAATATCTTTTTGAATTTTCAAAGTTCTGTAGAGTAAACCTGGGAATGTACTTCAATGAAATCTGCTTCAGACATACAGCATCTATGCAGTTAATTATGTGACGGTTTTAAACAGTAGAAGTATTTGGGAAGTAATATTTTAATTTTTTTCATTAGAACATTTTTTGTAAATAGACAAATAATCTGTAGACTATGAAATTTAATTGTCATGCATGAGAAAACAGAAAAGCTGTAAAATACTGTCTGAATAGGGAAACCTAACAATCAAAGTACAAACCAACATTCAAGAGTAAGAATTGTACTGAGGCATGTAGTACTGAGGCATTTTCTGCTTTGTTTATATTATGAAAAATGAAAATTTATAAAATTATTTAGAAAATTGTCCAAATCAAGTGAGGATTCCAGTGCAACATTATATTTTATTTCTGTTTTATTTTAAAGTCTGGGTAATGTCAGGGGCACTCAAGGAATTAAGCCCTCTCTTACACGGAAAGATACTTTCTTGAAGTCTGGGACTTTAATAGGGTTTTGGACCCTTCAGAACACTGAAAATAATAAAATCCAAATTTTGATGGTTTGAGAACTTTGCAGCATTAAGTATGAAGATTTTTTCAGTTTATACAGTAGAGCTGCATTGTATCAAAGTGTCCATTGTCTTTGCAAAACTTTGTTTTCTCCCACTGTTCACATTTTTTTTACATTTAATCCCCTAACACCCAGCATCCCTGTGCAGTCCCCTTCCTGCTAAGGTGAATACTTTTTTCCGTTTGTCTCTCTGTCTGCAGAAGAAAAGAGGACAAAACCTCACTGTAAACCACCTTTGATTTTATTAATAATCTTAACTATGTTCTCAAAATCCACCAACGTTTAAAAATTACCTGTATTTTAGACTAGGACCATGTGCCTACCAAAGTTCAGAAAACATTTACTAGAAACTTGCAGTTCATACTGTTTTGTAGATCTGTTCTGGTCTTTCAGATAAGTGTTTTGAACCTCTAGGAATTACTTGTAAGATTTTATTGTTTGAGTTTGCTGAATGAACTAGTAAGTTTGTTCTAGAACTATTGCGTTTTTCATTGTAGCAAACTGAAAATCTAGTAATCAGTCCAACCATGGAAGCTCATTCTGTAAGCAAATCTTTTCAATTGTTCACAGTTGCTAAATATTTTCTGACTCTTACCTAACTTCTTGGCAAACAATGGCTCTTTTGAATCTTAGGCGGGCCAGAGCTATAGCAACATTAACTAAACAGTTCTTGAAGGTGCAAAAAAAACCTAAGAAAAACATAAGTAGAGCTAGTCCTAATCAATAATATACAGGAGATTAAGTTACTAACTCTCTCAACCATAAAATTATTTCATTTTTCTGGTATATTAATTTTTACACTACTTTACACTAAACTATATTTTAAGTTTCAGATACATAATATTTAAAGCTGTATTTATTTTTTTTTTAATTCTGAGAGAAGTGAGTTATTTGTTTTGGTTATTAATTATCAAAAATGTTTCTAAGTTCTCTATTTGCAACTTCCGATAGGAATTCTATTTTAATTCCTCAAATATTATGGCATATTAGAATTTCTTATAGAATTTGTGAGGATTTTATTTGGTTTGGAGCAAAAACAACTTCTCTTTTAAAGATTTCAGTCTCAGTAAGATTTTTAAATGAGTACTGCATACCCTTACAACTCCAAAAGAATGCAATATAAACTGTATATTGATGAGCTGAAAGTGGAATGTACTGAAATAATACAGGAATGTGTTTTAGATCTCTTACTTTAATTCACGAAAACATTCAATCATAATTACTTTCTCTTCAAACAAGAAGTTTTTGAGGTTTTTTGACGCTTTGGTATTTAGTCTAGCTATGCCATGCATTTTTTGGAATTTCTGTCCAGTAGGTATTTTGTCATATGAAATGTGTCATCTGAGTTGCTAAAGAATACATTTTGGATGCTGAGGAAAATTTATGGGCCCGACACATTTCAAGCATACACAAACCCTGCTAAATAAACTGGAATGCCTTTTTATATGTGCGTCTTTGTACATTCTTCTTGTTACATTTTTCATCTTACCTCAGTTTTGCATAAACTCATGATTACATATGAAAATGACATTACAATAGTTAATGAGATTGCTTTAGCATATCCAGAATGTTTTGTAGTGTAAAATACTTAAGTGTGTGTAAATATCTTCATGCTAGCTCATGAAAGAAAAAATCAAAGAAAAATCATAAGTCTTTTGTTGAACCTTTTCAATGCTATAGGCTCTTGCTTTTTTATAGTTACATTAAATCTGCAGAATCAGGATGTTTTTCTCTGTCACAATATGTATTTTTTCTACCCTTCATGCATGTTTCTGGTAATACTTTCACCAAACCAAATTCACTTCATTTTCCTGTGAGTGTTTAGTGTACAGCTTCATTATCTCTTTCTTAAAAGGAAATAAAATCTGTGGAATTTCATATGGATTCTAATTACAAGAAAAGTAATTACTACAAGGTTTGTTTTAAAAAGTTTGTACTGTGGAAAATTGCATGCATACTCTCAGATCTGCATTTATGTCAAATTGTACCTTATCTGTGCCACAATTGGTGGACTTGTTATGACAAAGTTACACTACCTGCAGTGCTAGCAATGGAGCCCAGTCTTCAAGAGCAATATCAATATGAGCATAAGCAGTGATCATGCTGTCCTGATCTACCACAGGCAGCTGAATTAGAACTCATATTTCTTGATTTCATTTAGTGGAAGAAAAAATTGCAGTTTTGAAAACAGAACAGTTCTGGTACATCTTTTCTTGCGTGTTTGTTATGTTGTTAAATGTACCAGATGCTTTAGAAATTAAGCTTAAAATTACTAAGCTTTCTTTTCTGCTTCACTTCTTATTAGGAATTGATCATTCCTAAGCCATCCAGTCATTTCAGTTCAATGCCCTTGGATCAAGTTTTGTCTTTGTTATACTTCCTCCATTTGGTAGTTAAAAACGGACATCATTTGAACTGTTCCTTTTTTTAGTGTGAGCAAAATAAGGTCTTTCATATCTTTTTTTAATTAATATCTTCTTTTCTGGTTTAAAGACTTCAGGATTTCCTCCTTAGTTTCAGACTATCACTGTAAACCATGTCCCAAACCCAAAGTTTTAGGTTAAATTATATCATCATGTTGGCATGTATTGGCTGTAATTTCAGGATAGAAGAATCAGCCTGAAAGAAATTATTTTGACACAGTAAGATTAAGACTTTCTTGGTGGTAACTCAAGCTAGCTTACATAAATAGCAACTTATAATTATTTTGAAAGTAGCATGAAATGTATTTTCAATAAGGTAGGTTATCTGTTTTCTTTTTTTTCCCCCCTCACCTTCCTTCCTAATGGAATATATACAACAGCTTGTTCAAACTCAACAAGAAATTCTTTCTTTCATGCTATTTACACTTTGTTTGTGGTGAGATCCTCCTAGGGAACAAGATTCCTGTAACTTAAATTGGCTTCTGCATCTTGTGATACTTCTTATTTTCAATTCAGCTGCAAAAGTCTTGCAGGGAATCTGGGTTGCAGACTGGGAGATATGAAGTAGTAGGCAGAAATCTACTTTTACATTTTAAAAATTTTCTTCCTACCAAGTCTCTCTCTTCTGGACTTTTTTCCTTGCTTGCTAGTTACCACTCAGACACAAAGGAATTTTATCAAATAATTCCTGCTTATCAAAAACTGAATATATAATTTCTATTAAAAAGTACTCTTTGGTTTTGTAATCATTGGAGCTTTCAAGTTTTAAAATAATCTTGGCTTAGGGGTTCTTGAAAGTCCTTCCTGTTTTGTTGCTTGCTTTCAATGTTGTGTGACAGGTTGTAGGACTTCGTGAAGAAATACAAGCATGTTTTTAAATAATTTTAATGAAAGTTGGAAAAATATGATGCGTACAAGGGCACAGCTCTTTTGGTTGAGTCACTCTGAAGTTAGTTCAAGTGGATCTGATTATCTTTTGTCTGAGTTATGAAAAGGCTTTCCTAGGAGGCAGAGAGCATGAAGTTGAGGATTAGAAAACCTCTGACAGGCAAAGACCCAAGAAACAATAATATCAAAAGAAGTCTTTAACTGAAATTTAAATTACTTGTGTTAACAGTAAGTGGCACACATAGGAGTGTGATAAAAACACATAGACACAGACTTTCAGGGGAATTTTACCCTTTTTGTATAAGAATTGTATTTGAGCTGCACTATTTTAAACTACATTTTCGGCAAAAGACCTGTCTGACTAAGGATCACGTCCTTAAATTCAGCATATGTATATCAAAGGTTGGATTTCAGGTTTAAATGTTTGTCGCCAGTTTGTGACTGGCATTTTCAAATATGTTCAAGAGCACTCTTCTCAGTTCTTTTGCGTATCATAGATAAGCAATTATATTGCATTAAGGGCAGTTATATTGATCATGGGGTAAATGTGATTCCCTTGAAAGTACTCATTTAGCTGAATGTCACCTGAGAGATTGTTTTTTATAAGAAAGCAGATTGTTTTCTACTTCAAATTATTTATCTAGGGGCTAAATGTTAGTAAAAGGCAACATTAAGTCGTTTCCAGACAGTCAACATTTTGGATACATGTATTTCTGCTAAAACTAATGCATTATTTTGACAAAGGGTTGGTCTTGAATTAAGAAAAATATTTTTAATTAGTAGAATAGATGACGTAATAGGGGAAAATACTGAGCTTTTTCATTATATGTGGTAGTTTTTTTCTGAATTTCCATTCTCGTCAGTTCATCTGATATTATGCTGCATGAAATTTTATGGCAGATTTGATTTCATTCATGCAGCTGTTTAATCTTCCCTAAATGTGTGTGCGTATGCATTTATCTATTTTGGTCATTCTGGAAGATGGATTTTTCTTTCTTTGTCTTGCTGGTACCTGTCATACTCTGTTCATTATTATATCCAGCGTACCAACTGGAAAACCCTAGCTCTGAATGGTATTAAGTATGTTTGACTACTTTCCCTGGTACCTTTTAAATACAATGTAGAAAGGGTTTAAATGTTGTTCAACTGCAATGCAGAAATTAAGATAAAAAGGAAATAATATATTTTATTTGTAGAAATATGTAAATTAGTATTTTATGTCTAGATATATAATTACAAACTTCATAGAAAACTTGAGTTGCAAGACATTTAGTTTGGAATCAGAAACTTTTTCTGTACAGCTGTCAGCAGTCATCTAAAAAATTTGATAACAAAAAATTCATTTAGATTTACAGTTCACCAGACTGTATGTCCTGAAATTTCTTGAAACAGTTTTCTCCAAAAATGTTTTCATCTGCAAATGTTCATCATTTGCAATAGATATCCTGGAGGTTTATTCTTCTGTTTGTTACCAGGAATAACAATTGTGTAAATATGTGTACATAAATTTTAAGTATACTAAATCAGTATGTACATTGTCTTAAAGCTGTTCAAGAAGAAGAAAATAATGTGAAAGTATGGTGTTGATCAATTTTTCAATTCAGTTTTTGTCCCATTAAACTACTAATGAATAATGTATTCATTAATAATTTAATGGGACAATGAAAAATCTTTTTTTACAGTGAAGACATTGTAAAAAAATAGAGTAGCTCATCCATATATCGCTTTATAAAAAAGAGTTTTATTCCTGAAGAGTTATATGAAAAAGGGTTTATTCCTCATTGATAGCATGAACTCTTAAAAATTTAAATGTTACTGAGTTTTTTCTGTATTGCAAAATCAAGGACTTGATTTGTGGCTACTTCAGCCTACAAAAGAGGGAAACTGTGACATTTTCTATAAATTGTATTTGTTTACTTTTGAACAAAGAGTCACAGAATATTAACTCACATAAGATTTCAACTGCTACGAGAAAGTTCTTCAATAATTAAGGTCATTTGGTTAAAGGAATTGCAACAGTTTTCATCAGAGGTTTTATTTCTGTTATCCTGCTTTCCCTGGCTCCATAGTAAAGTATAATTGAAAGAAAAATCTTTTGACTCATTCTCTGCCCAGTGCAGTGTTGTGTTTTTCATTTCAGCAAGTAGCAAATCATTCTACTGCTGAGAAAGCAGTACAACTGAAATGTTTTATGGGAGTGTTTTGCTTGGTATTTTATCTCCAAAAAGACACTAAATCATTAAACCAAACTAAATTTGTTTAACCAAATATGTTTCCGTATTCAGAGGAGGAACCTGCTCCAAACAGTGTTGTTGAAGAATACCTTCAGGAGAAGAGAAAATACGAAGACAAGCGAAAACAGCAGCCAAAGAAAGGAGTTTCCCGTGAAGATCAGGTAATAGTTTGATAGCCTGGGCAACAAAAATCCAGAAAATGAATTATGTTCATTTTTGAATATGTTTATATCTTGATTTGTATAAAAGCAGAGTTTTAAAATCAGTTATTTAATTTTCTATTAAAATAAAGTTATTATTAATAAAAATAAATATTTTAATTACCCAGTTACATAGGTAAATGAATCTTCAATGTGTACTTGAAAGGGATCCCAGTTTAGCTGCTAAAATCTTCTGAAAGGAAATGCTAGTCATGGAGAGATGTTCTTGATTACATTTTTAAGAATTTGCATTTTTTCATCATATGCTTTCCTTGCTGTAGGATAACGCTGAAACAGAAGTTTACATATTTGGCATTTGGTTTTTAACATTTAAAATTAGAGTTTAAAAATATTAAATTCATCAATACTTCTTGTTGTGAAATGAAAGAAATTGTTTATAAGACTGTAAAAAGAAGCTGTTTTAAATACAATTAAAATTATTATTCAAAGTTAGTTAGCATGTCTCTAGGCTCTAGTAGGCAAATATGAGCAAAGTAAGGTTTGCTTTACAAAGGCAATTGTTTTTTTCTAAAATAGGGAAGTCTGTAATGGTTAAATATATGAAACTGCCTATGAAGTGGTAATACCATCAACTTAAAATCTGTGTTGTACATCACATACATTGGTTTGTAAGTGCATGTCAGTCAGCTACGAAGATGTTCCTGTTCACATGTTCAGTCTAGAAGAGAGTGGAAACTTGAGGCTTAGTAACTTCAAAGCAGCATTTGGCAAAACTTTATACATGCAGCAAGCTGATTTAGCCCTGAACTAAGAAGTTTATGGAAACTTTGTACATTCAAAATCCCATTATCTTTGAATCAAAGAGTACTAAAGCTCTGTTGGCAGTGTGGATCAAGGGACTTAAAACCATGTCTAATGAATTTATATCAGCCCTGTCCTAGACATCACCAGAAAACAAGATGAGTTGATAGGGATATATATTCTAGGAGATCTTCATTTTTATTTATGTAACCCTGCTGGTAACTATTCAACAATAATTAATCAAGTTCTTTTTATTCCATTTCACTTGTGGAGAGCCTCTTCTTGTCTCACACCCCTTGTAACTTATCCTATGGTACAATACCATTTTCCATCCTCAGTGCAATAGTTAAGGGAGAGAGAGAAAAGGTATCTTTCCCTAAAATACTAGAATGGAAGTCCTAGCCCTCCTATTCAGTCAGGGTCAAATTATAAAATTATTCTAAGCATAGTATAGCATCTAGTGGCTCACTACAAAAATGCCTACTAAGATATTTCAAAATTATTTCTGTCATCAGGTCTAATCACAGGAATGCTGTCACAAGAGAAAATTAGACAAGACATAAAGAATGTGGCTTTTTTTGGTCACAGTTACATATTAAAAGGGTCAGTTTGAGTTGGTTTCCTTCTGATGACCTCAGCAAAGATTTGCTGTCTCAGGTGTTGCAAGTACAGTGTTTGTTTACAATAGTATGGAAAGCTGTAGAACTAGGATGATTTGCAGGCCCAAATATCCTCAAAACTTTCGTCTTTCTCACCTTAGACAGAAGAACAGACAGAAAATAAAGAAAGTAAATGCAGAAAAAGTCCTCCAAAATCTACCCTTGGCAGTGCTAAAATATGTTTTTGAAAGAATTCAAAAGCCAGGAAACTCCTCAAGCTAAGATTGCTCCCAGAAGGAAATTTGATTCCAGTGAACACTTCTGGTATTTCCTATTTCTGTTTTCTATTCTTGTTTAGTTTTTATTCTTTTATTTAGTTTTTATTCTTTTAAATTTGAAAAACTTGACCAAACCAAACTACACAGCCATACAGAGGTGTTTTACAACATGGGTTGCCAACCTATCACCTACGAGTCAAATGTAGCCTGCCACATAAATTCAGTTAGGCACTTACTCCCTGATGCTTTCATTTTCAGGAATGTCTCAAATATCAGCAAAAAAAAAATCTGTGGGCTGTGCAAATTATTCATAAGCTCTTCACTTTTTTTTGATGAGCACCCCTCTACCATCACAAGGCTCAGACATACAACTTTTGTATAATCAAACTCCCATTTTAGATGATCAGAAAGAAGAACTATGGTATGATCTTCAGGTGTCATCTGAGATTTGGTGACTTCATTGTCCCTGAAAGATCAGGCAATGTCCATTTGAGAATAAAACAGCAGATTTAAATGAGTATGAACTTTATGTGTGCAGCATAAGAACCTGTATCTGCAGAAATAGTTAAGCTGGTTCATTTTTTTAGACAAAAACTTTGAGTTTTTTCAATGTCCACACATAATTTAAAATATCATCAACATAAAGTATATAAGTATCAGTTAAACTGGGTCTTTGAGGCTTGAATGGTTTGTAATTTATACAGTAGGTTACTTTAAAAGAGGACAGTAGCATGTCCAAAAAGCAAAATTCATTGTCGGCAGTGTTATTTAATCAGCTGTTTTATTCTCTTGGTACCTACAAGTATTTGTTCCTTAAATATTCCTTTTTGTTTCACTAGATGGTGAGAGAAGTGCTTTTTCACACCTGACAGGCCCCTCCCTGCTTGGTCTTGTTGCCTCAGCATTGCCTGCCCCACTCACTCGTCAGTGCATTCCATGCAGTCCTGCTCTCACACCCGCCATCACCTCTTGCTCTCTCACCTCTCTAAAGTGTTTCTTCCAAATTCATATGAAAAATCACTCTCATTGTACTTTTTCTCAAAATAATAAAGTTGTTGTATATGTCTGTTGGTGTGTAGAAATACAGAATTTCTCTAAAACTGTGTGTTTAATTTCAGACGCTGGCATTGTTAGACCGATTTAAAACAAAGTTAACCCAGGCAATTGAAGAAACTCCTGAAAATGAGCTTTCTGAACCTGACGTAGATAATGATGAAGGATGGTGAGTTTTTTGCTTTTGGCTTTCTGTGTTTACCAATACAAATCCTGCTAACACAGTCGCACTGGTATGCATAAATTTGAGTAGCAGAAAATGTGAAGGCAGCTGCTTCATTAGTAGTCAGCTAAAAGGTACTGGTTTAGCACTCTGAAAAATGTGTCATGAGAGTAGATGACATATAATGTTCTGTAGTTTTAAATCCTTCTAAAACTGTGTGTTGAGTTTACTGTTGTGGTAAGTATTTTTAAATTATGGATGAGATGAAGATAGTCTGACTTATCTGAAGTATAAGGTGACCCCAAGGCAGTGGGCTATTACTGAAGCTGATAAAGCATGAAATAAATGGGCAGGAGATCTTTCTCCTTTTAAATGCCTTTATTAAGAAGAATCAGCTCAGGTGGGGAGAAATCGACGGGTTGCGCCCACGTCGCCGCTGCTCCCAGGCGTGGCACAGAGAAGGAGGATGATGCAGCTTTGTCCGCTGGTTTGCAGACAGAGCTGGGGACTCTGTCCTCACGGGAGAGTCGTAGATTCCTCGCTTGTTTGTCTAACACCCCGGGGCGTCTCAGTATCTTTTCAGGTTAGGGTGAGAAACAAAAAGAGTCTAAGCAGGTACGGGACTACACTCCCATCCTTAGACGTCACTTAAGTCACTTGTTGGCTCGTGATTTTAGGGGTTTTTCTTGTAAAAACTGTAAAAATTCGGGGCGCAATGCATTTCTCATCTGCATACTGGCTCTGATGTCACTGCTATTCTCTTTACCTTGGAGGGTCTGTCCTGGTGTCTTGTTGGCAAGCGGCCAGCATCAGGAAAACAATGGTTAATCACCGGCCATTAACGGGTAATTGAGGAGCTTTTCTTTGGCAGCAAAACCAAAGAGGTCTGACTGGTCTGACTTGTTTTTAACTCTGAAACTCAAAAAAAATACAACTTTCTATTCATAACAAAGCACTGCAGAAGTTACTGCCTTAATGCCTCCTGGTCAAGGAATCAGTGTGTACCCTGTTGTCTCATATTCATCTTTCATGCAAACTACCTACCTTAGGTAATCAAGGGGCTAAAAATCAATATGATTTGAAGTGGGATCTTGAAGTTCTAGGATGCATGCTGTTAAATTCTCATAAAAGTAGGCATAATGCAAAAATACATAAAATACCTGGAAAAAAGAAAATAAATCCTAGCAAAAAAGCTAGGATTGTAAGCTTATATGTCATGTTTATAAGGCAAGCATTGCAACAAAATAGGCTCTCTGCCTACAGTTTTTTTCATAGTTGTATGCGTAAGCCATTGCAGCTACAGCAAAATTACCAATAAAATAGAAACTTTAACGAAGTTCTTGATAAATGTTTTAAGACAACCAGTATTTCTGTATATCAGATGACTTAAAATTATTTTGTTACTTCTTCAAACAGTGTTTTCTTCCTTCATTATGTCTTTTCCTACCTCAGGCTCTTTGAGGTTGAGAGATAATATACAATATAAATTCTGACATCCTTGGATTTCATTGATATTTTGAGATCCTTCTGAGCTACCTAAGTGCTTCTAAGTCCTCCAAGAATTATAGAGCAATTATTTCATTTGGAAGGGACCTACAACCATCATCCTGACTGTCTGACAATTTCAGGGATGTCCAAAAGCTATATTGTTAAGGGCATTGTTCAAATGTCTCTTGAGCACTGACAGTATGGGAGCATTGATCTCTGCTCTAGGAAGCCTGGTCCAGTGTTTGACCACCCTTTTGGTAAAGAAATACTTCCAAATATCTGGTCTAAACCTCCCATGTCCACTACATGATTCCTGTATCTGGCCTTTTTATGAACATTTTATGAACTTGATCTTCATGTCCAATATTTTCTTGTCCCAGTAATACGACCAGTCTTTTAAGTACTTTTATGGAGTTGAAACATATCTTTCCTGTTTCTTTCTGAGTAACTACTGATGTCTAATCATCAGCAATGCTATCCACTGTCATTCCAGTCTTTTAAATACTTTTATGGAGTTGAAACATATCTTTCCTGTTTCTTTCTGAGTAACTACTGATGTCTATAATCATCAGCAATGCTATCCACTGTCATTCCTACTGAATTAAGAAGTGCTGTAATTTCAGATTATGAAGTTGTATTTTTGTTCAGAAAGCAGTACTACACTCAGAATTGCACTAAAACAAATACTTAAAATGATATGAAACTGCATAATAGACTAATAATTAATATCATTAATTTTGCAGCTCAGTAACTGTTCATGTTAACTTTACAGACAGATGAGGTAGTCTGTTTTCAAATAATTTACTTTGAGGCCAAGTAAATTGTAAAATGTATTTTACACATATTGGCTATAAACAACATTACCAAAGCAATGAGATCTTCTGAAAGCTTAACTATTCTTTGAAGCCCTCTGAAAGTTATATTGCAAATTTTGGATTAAGTGCTTACGTTTTCAGTACCTTTGTGGTACAGGAATATTTGACATAACTATAGTGACCTCACATTTTAAAATTCTTTCTTAATTTGAATCTACTTCTCAAAAGACAGTAACTTTATTTGATTTTTATGAAATGCAGTTAATGTATGGCATGTGCATATATCATACACGCAAACAATGTGATTCTTCCAGGCCATTTTGTAGGTCGTGGTGCTGTTTTTATGGGAAGGGAAAGCCTTGCCAGTATGCTTTGCTCTACTGTCAGGGTATGTTATCTGAGATAAAATGATTGCCTCTAAGACATTTTTATGTGTCCATGAGTGGCCACACATTGAGGTATAATTTTCTTTCTCTGTCAAGATAGAAACCATTACCAATTTGTTATGTTTTCTTTTGTTTGGCAAACTTCTCTCTGCATATTTGGCTGAGCTGCTGTATTGGCATGGCACATAGCAGACATTTGGGCACTTTTCAGCAGCATTCTACTTTTTATGCAATAAAAAAGGAAGAAATATGACTCTATTGTAAACAGTGTGTATGGTGTTTGATAATTATTACCAGACTTTACTGTCTAAGAACACATCTGAAGAAATGTTGTGAGTGCTGAAGAGAAATGCGTAAGACTAAGTTTTAATGTGGGATATCAGAATCTCTGCTGAGACATTTTATTGCAACCTCTACTGCACTGTGAGAACGATAATTTATATTTGTCTGCAGCAATCAAAATCCAGTTTCCCTGGCAGAATTCAAAAATATCATCATAAATATTTTATCTGCTCAAAGAAGGGGTCAAAGAATAAAAATGTCTGACACTAAGTAAGTGGACACAATTTTACAGCATCTGGGTACCTTAGAAAGATATTCTTGATCTGAGTTCTTCCAGCCATTATTTTCCTTGTGGTTTCATGTTGACAACTAGTGCTTGTGCTTTCCTCTTAATGATTTGTTAGATGTTCTCAGTACTATTTGATTACTTGTTGCTCATTATTTGCTTACAATCCAAATAAGAAGGACTCAGATGCATTACTATATTCTTTTTTCTTAAAGGTTGTATAGAGTGCTGCAGAGGTAGGTAGAGATTATCTGTCAGAACTCAGTTACATTCTTAGCTTAGAATCTTAACCAAGACTTTCCCCAAAAATGTAGGTGAGGTCAGTCACGATGGCAGTGAGGTGTCATTTGCTTAGAGACTAATGTTATGGAAACAGTATGTCACAAGAGAAGACCCAGTTGGAATCTACTTGATACTTGCCACTTGGATTTCTGAATAGGCTTCAAATAGGAATTTGAATGAGAAAATACTGCACAGGCTACACTCATTCAGAACACTGCTGCTACTCATCTTGTGTAGGGCTTGCTATCACACGTATAGTTGCATGCATGTGATTTTTACCCATTCAGGTAGTTAGTGACACTTCAGGGTTCTGATAGTACTAACAAATAGTTGCAACTGCAGTCAAACACAGATTTCATTCCAGAAGATGTTACAGCAACTGCAGATAACAAAACTAATGATACAGATCCTGTGAACATGACAAAATATTTTTCATAGAGAGAATCCAGCAATGGGATTAAAAAATTCTGATGCAATCAAGTACATTCAAAAATTGTTTGAGTTAATCTGTGCAAAATATTCCTCTTCAAATAGGATAAGAGTGATACTTAGTACTGTAAAACACCTTTCAGTCAAGTAATTCTGAGAGTTCCAAGTGCTTCTTTCAAGATGTGAAATCTGAGACTAGATACAGTACTCAGCTAAGTCTGTCTGTGTTGAGTGGAAGGATACTTTTTTTGTTGCTGTTTTTTTTATACCTGGTTTCCATTCCTTTCTAAGCCACAAATCCTTTCCTATTGCCTAACTTAGTTCTGTCCTGTACCCATACTGTTGATCGCTCTTACAGGAATTTAGCCATTGCACCTTTTTAATTGTATCCCATTTTTCATACTGTACTCCTATTTGCCAAAATCACATGAATTCTGAATACTCCAATAGACATTCAAAACTTCATATTATACATATGTTCTGTAATTATATTCTTCTCCAGCATAGTCATAAGTAGAAATTAACTAACCAACCATTACCACATTAAGCTTTTCACTTTGTCATTAAACTATGGCTGTTTACTCCTAAAAATAGGGCTCTCCAGCTGAATTTTTAGGAACCTTACATGCTTGTGAAATGTAAGAAATATATGTACAATTTCCTATGTGGAATATTGGTTTTTGTGGAAGGAACAGATTCTCTGCTGTAAAAATACACATCATGTCCTTAACCAAAATCTGGACTTAAACTCTTTTTCCTCTGATCTTTTAAAACAAGTGGAGGCTTCCTGAAACTACAAGTTTTACTGGCATACTGAAGTATATCTAGTGCTATGACAACTTTTGAGTTGGTGGAATTTTCTGTGGTAAGGAAGTCGCCACATTGCTTTTTGAAAACTCACCTGGTTGCCAAATCAATTTAGCATATATCTATGTATGATCTCCATTATTTATACAGTCTCATAGACAAAATGCAAAAAAAAAAGGTTCAGGAATCAACTTCAGTATCATTCTTGAACTTAAAACTTAGTTGTCCTTGTCAAGTAACTGAAAAATCAAGATGATCATCACTCCATACCACTAAAATACCATACATTGCACACAAAACCAGTAAAGTTTACAGAACTTTATAAGACACGGAAGACACATAGGTTAGGAAATCGTGATGGGTTATTTCTTGGATTGATTGAAAAGACATCCCCATTCATTCACTTATTGAGACTGATGCTCTTCAGTATCCTTATCAGTGACAGAGGCAGTGGGACCGAGTACCCCCTTAGGACATTTGCAGAGGCAGGAAGCTGAGCAGTGCAGGGGACACTGCAGAAAGATGGGATGCCATCCAGAGACACCAGGACAACCTTGAGAAGCAGGTTCATGTGAACAGCATGAAGTTCAACAAGGCCAAGGTGATGCATCTGGGCCAGGGCAATTCCAGACAAGAGCAGACTTGGGAACAGCCCTGCCCAGAAGGACTTGGGGGTGCTGGTGGCTGAGAGGCTGGACGTGACCCAGCCATGGGCACTCCCAGCCCAGAGAGCCACACGTGTCCTGGGCTGCATCCAGAGCAGGGTGGGCAGCAGGGCCAGGGAGGGGATTCTGCCCCTCTGCTCTGCGCTGCTGAGACCTCACCTGCAGGGCTGCAGCAGCTCTGGGGTCCAGCACAGGAAGGACATGGACTCTTTTGAGCTGGTTCAGAGAAGGAACACAAAAATGCGATCTGGAATATCTCTCCTGTGAGAAAAGGCTGAGAGAGCTGGGGTTGTTCAGGCTACGTAAGAGCAGGCTCTGGAAAGACCTTATTGTGATAGATATTTCAGTAATTAAAGGGTGATTAAAAGAAGGAGGGAGAGTGACTTTTTACTTGGGCAGGTAGGGACAGGATGAGAGGTGATGATTTTAAATTGAGAGATATAAATTAGATGCTAGGAAGAAATTCTTTACTCAGAGGGTAGAGGTACTCGAACAGGTTGCCCAGAGGGGTGTCAGATGACCCTTGGCAGTGGGTTGGATTGGGTGACCTTTAAAAGTCTCTTTCAATCTACACCATTATATGATTCTATAATATGAACATTGCATTGAAGCATTATTCTGTTCCTGCTTGAAAACTATTTCCATGCTGATAATCTGAGTTCTGATAAATACAGTTTTACATTGTCACTTCTTCAGTTTTGACTTTGTGAAAGATGCCAGATTCATTCTGTTGGACCTTTAATATTCAGTGTAGAAACTGAAATATTAATATGTGAAAGTTGCTCCTTACCAGATGGATATGATTATGTGAAGTGCATTAAAATTGCTGCCACCAGGGAATCAGCCAAAATCTGTATCGTCCTCGGTAGAAGGATTTGGTCTGTTATTAATCCCATCAGTTCACAAGCCAGGTCTGCAAGTAGACCCCCAGTTGATTTTCGAGTTTGTGTTACAGTGAAACCCAGTAATTTTTCTTTCATTCTGCACCTGGCCAGAAGTTTAGGATTTCTTCTTCCGGATTCAGATCTCATCACTGGCCTTTATCTGCTCTCAGTAATGCACTCTGCAGCCTTTCAGAATTTGACTGAGACTGCCAGCATGCTACATAGTTCATTTAATTAATAGCACGTGATGCCAGTGCTTCCTAACTGAACCACTGCAATGTTTCCTGGGTGGAATGTAAGGTGTTACATGTGAAACATAAAGCTCCTTAATCTTTAGAAGAGATCAGTTTTTTCCTTCCCTGTGGAGTGCTGTCACAGCTGTAACTAAGCAACAAATGCAAATAAGTCACTTAAGTTTTTTTGGAAGTATGTCTAGACTCTGAAACTTGGTCTTTCTTTTTATTTGAAATAACATAAATCCATTCAGCTTTCAGATATACTGTGGGACAAGAAAGAATGAGCAAAATGGGAATTTGGAATGAGGTGGTAGTTTTTCACATGGTTTTTCAGTCTAAAATTCTTCTGGTTACTTACCTTTGTTGACTCTAAACTATTCTAAATGTTGGTTAATTTGAGGTATAGGAAAAGTAGACTATTTTTTTAAAATCAATATGAAAAAGTCAGTACCTGAAATACCTTCCAATTTAGAAAAAAGGTTGTTGTGAAAACTGTGTGACAGTCAAGGTCTTCTATTTTAAATAAAAAGGTATTTCATGTCTTGCTTAATGGATAGTTTCATGTCCATATTGTATAATTACTAGTGTTGTCGAAACTATTGTCCTCTTAAGCTATTTATAAAAAAAATCATGTAAGATGATGAGGATTAAAACCAATTCAAATGAATGTAATGACATGCATACTTTAAAGGCACTGTTTAAAATCTCGTGTGTCTTACAAAGCTTTTAAACATATCTTCTTCTTGCTCATAAAATATCTCAGTCTGCACAGTGATGCTTTACATAGATCAGATCACCTGATTTTAGCAGAAATTGAAGGGAATTGGTCTGGTTTTATTAATTTATTTGTTCTATGGACAAAAAACTCACAGAAGTTCAGTGCTAATCATTTAAAGTGCAGCCTGGTTTATATAAGTCAGATACTGTAATCTGTTCCCAATTCTGAATTTCAGAAAACTATCACTGAGGCCACTTAAATATTGTGGGAACACTGGGTGCTAATTCTGAGTTCTTTTTGCCAGGACAATAATTGCAATTCGAGTGTTCAATTTTTTACCTAGTTTGTAGAGATAGTTTCATTTTACTCTAGAACAAACAGAAAATAAATCTTTATATTAAATGAAGGTACTCTCTATCCACCATCAATAGTTATGCCCTCTATCTTGTTTAAGAAACATATTTGTTCATAATACAAGGAAGTTTCCTTTCAGAATATTTATGATTGGTTTCATGAAAAATATGGCACAATTAGGAGTAGCAACACACAATATTTTACTTACCTTGTATTCTCACAGTAAAGGTTTTGTAACAGAGGGTGATTTGGGTCTTAAAACAGTATCAAGGCATCACTTTCCAATGTCTGTTGTAGCGTATAGACTAGAATTAGTTTGGGCTTGTTTTTTAATTGAAATAGCAATTTTAGAATCAGGCAAATGCTGAAGTTAGCCAGACTGGTTTTATATTACAATATTTACTTTCTATTAAGAACTAAATCACAATGCACACTATTAGTATTTAATCCATATACATTTGATAATGTGTTTTATTTCCAGGATTTCCTATTTACTGCAGTATATACTATTGAAATTTGCAGGGTGAAGTTCTTCAGGATAGACACCTAAAATACTGGTTAAATTTCTTTTATAAAAGTTGTTGTATATGCATTTCATAAAATACAGATTTTTCTTTCCTACAAAACCTCATATTTAGGGTTATGAAATACAGCTTCCTCAAGATTAGCACCAGTCTTTGCAGCTTCAGTTGCAGAAGCTTAATGACAAACACAGAAAACCCCTGAAAAGTAAGCTGCAGTCTGTTTTACATGCTGATGCTAGCCTGGGGAATGACAGAAAAAGTGCTGCTGTAATTTATGCCAGTGAGGCACAAAGATGGATTAAAGCCATGTTTGCTCCCCTCCTCCCATCCAGACTTGAGCCAGCGTTCCTTCACTAGTCTGGAAAAACTGGCTCTATATTAGGTCTCTCCTGCTAAGGCCATTGATTTACTCAACTACATTTTTTAAAAGTTGACAAAATACTTACTTGATTGTTACAAAGGATAAATGAGTGCCAGAGGTCTGTATTAGAAACACATTGGAAAGAGAGGTTTCTTTTCTGTTTGGCAAAAAAATAAGCATTTGTTTGGGTTTTAGTGCTGCCACTAACCTTTAAAGGAAGAAAAAAAAATCTTCTGCTGTAAATCTTTCTTTTTTCCCTCCAGTTTTGTCTCCACCTTCACCCCTGTACTGCTAGAATGTGGCCAGACCTTGCTTGATTTGTAAATGCCACCCCCTACCCCACTGCTTCAGTCAGTAATTCAAATTAACAAATTGTTCTTCTGTTGACATTGTATATTGATTGCCTCTAGCTGTTCAGCATGTCTGAGAAACTCAGAGCATTTAAAGTGGGGGTTTTTGCTTGTTTATTTTTTGCTAATTCCTCTGTATCTGAGCTTATTTCGACTAGGCATCTGAATTTTGACTACTGTTTGACTTAAATTCAGAGATGATCCATACTTCAGTTCAGGGATATCTTGTTTTAGATATACTGTCTGGAAATCTGACTTTTTTATTGCCAGAAAATCTAGTAAAGAATGAAGAAATAATCTCCTAAATCTTTATTAGTCTGGCTTAAGCTTCCTGTGTATTTACACACCTTTTCAAGCACCCCAACTTCATCACATTGAATGACAAATTTAAAAAGTGAGGATTTTATATATTCAGAATGAGAGAGGGAGGGGCAAAAGAAAAGGGAGAGTGTCCAGAGAAATCTGAATGTTTTGAAAATCTGAGTATTTTTGTGCTAGAAATACTCTCCTCTCCTTTCTTTTCACTCTAGCTCTGTGCTGTGTTGATACAATAATGCCTGACTGCTTGTGTTAACAGTTTGCTGACTGACTTCAGGGTATCAGATGTTGTACAAGCTGTTGTACAAGCTATTGCTGGGGACAGGATGCTAGAACAGATGGATCACTGGTCTGTTCCACTATGGTGGCTCCCATGTACTCGTAGTAAATGCTGTGTAGAGCTTTTCTGTACTGGTATGCTGTCTGGAACTATGTCTGGAATTTGCATTTTAGTCTTCCATACCAGTCTACTCTACCAGGAGCAGTTGTTTATTTAAAGTATCCATCTTCTTCTATCAACCTACTTAACATTTTTGTGAAGGGGTCAAGGATGTAGTGTAAATATACTATACATATTAATTGTTATAGAGCAGAAGCAATATCAAGATAGGATAGGATAACTCAAGATAGGATAACTGAATTTTATTCAGAGGAATATTTATTGCTCGAAAAAGTAAGTCACCATAGTTGAACATAGTTCTCCTGATACTATGAAAAGCCATCATATTTTCCCACAGATTATTATGAATAAGGTGAGCTTTTTCATAGCTAAAGTGATTTCCCCTTCTCTTAAAAGGTTACTTACAGTTAAATGTTCTTTCAAGAGAAAAATATTTTTATTACTATCTTAAGCAGTCCGAGGATACAATACTATATTAGTCTTCACCAAGATTAGGTTACTTTGTTGTTAGCTTTGCAAAAACTGGTATCTTCGGGGTTCTTTTTAAGCTGGAGGTCCCATGGTTAGTGAAACTATTGGTTTCTTTTTCTAATTTTGGTAGTGATTATTTTGTGATAAAACTAAACATATTACAGTTCAAATAAACGATCTCAGAAAATATTATTTTAGAAATATCTGCAGAAGTTCTGTTCTCATAATTTTATGCTGCAGGTCAACACAAAGAGAAATTATAAACAATTAAATCTTCAATCTGTGGAGGATCCAAAACTTGCTGGTTATTCTGAAGAGGTTAAGCCAATTTTCAGTCCTCCAGTAACTGTAATATACAAATTCAAAGGGCTTCTTAAAGTTACCAGAACTGTAGGGAATGACTCTGTATAATATTTTTCAAGCATGTTTTCATCAGTTTTACTTGCTGAACACTGGGGACATTTTTGCTTTGTGCAAGAGCATCAGTAATACCTCCATTGTTGTCATGGTTTAACGCAGCCGCCAGCCAAGCCCTGGGCAGCTGCTCACTCACTGCCCCACTCAGCAGGATGAATCAGGAGGGTAAAACCTGAAAAACTCATGGGTTGAGATACACACTGTTTAATAGGGAAAACAAAAGCCCCACACACAAGTAGAGTGAAATAAGGAATTAATTTCCTGCTTCCCATGAGCAGCAGGGCGCATTCAGCCATCTCCAGGACAGCAGGGCCCTATCCTGCATGACAGTAACTTGGGAAGACAAATACCATTGCCCTAAACATCTCCCTTTTCCTTCTTCTTCCCCGCATTGTATATACTGAGCTTGATGCCACATGGTCTGGAATATCCCTTTGCTCAGCTGGGGTCACCTGTCCTGGCTGTGTCTCCTCCCAGCCCCCAGTCCCCTTACCACCATGGCAGTAGGAGAAGCAGAAAAGGCCTTGGCTCTGTGTGAGCTCTGCTCAGCAATACCAAAAACATCTCTGTATTGTCAGAGTTCAGCACAAATCCAAAACACAGCCCCACATCAGCCACTGTGGAGAAAGTTAATTCTCCCCCAGTCAAAATCAGCACAAACAGCTGAAACCCGAAGTACTGTAAACTATAAGACTCTTCTGGGTCTTGCAATTAACCTCAGGAGAGTGCAGGGTGGGGCGGTGTTTATAGCAATAGTAAAATTTTAAATTTCTGTTTAAAATCTGTATCATAATCCCTAACATGGATTGAAACAATATTATTTTGAAGTAGTAAGTATTATGTGAATACTTAACATTTGAAGTGGACTGCAATATGATGCATAGCTGTATTTATAATTATTTTCTCACTACTCTTCTAAGCATTTTTAAACATTTAAAACTTCCAGGGAATAACTAATTACTTTGATTTTGCTAGATCTGAATAGTAAATTTTATTTCTCTTTTTAAATATCAAGTCAATAAACATGAAAAATACATGAAAGCATGTATGAAAGCATTTTAAAAAAGGGACAAGATATCCCATCATTAGGAAGGGAGATGAGGAAAGAGAAACAAGGAATGTGGAATGATGAAAACAAGTACTGAAAAAAAGAAAGAGTGATATCTCTTAGTGGTAATAATCACAGCAGAAACTAGGACCAGAAATTATTCCTAGAAAGTTTTGTGTGAGTCATCTCTTCTCCCAGTTAACAAGTGATAGGAGAAGAGCATGCAGCCTTAAGTTGTACCAGGGGAGGTTTAGATTGGATGTTGGGGAAAATTTTCTTGACCACAAAGGTTGTCAGGCATAGGAACAGGCTGCCCAGGGAAGTGGCTCCATCCCTGGAGGAATTTAAAAAGCATGTAGATGTGGCACTTCAGGACATGGTTTAGTGGGCTTGGCAGTGCTGGATCAATGGTCAAATTTTTTGATCCAAAAGGTACTTCCCAACTCCAGTGTTTCTATAGTTCTCTGATTATTAGCTTACTTAAAGTGAAATCGTACATGGTTTGGCAAACTAGGTGTGGTGGAAATGTGTGATACAGTGTAAGATTTAAATACCAAGTGCTACAAAGGGATACAGGCTTTTGTAGGTAATTTAGCACAGCTCCAGTATTATGAGTTAATGAGACAAACAATTCTCAAGAAAATTGTTTTCTGAAACATCTTTTTTGAGACAGAAGTGGTTGTGTGAAACAGTGATAATTAGAGAGATGAATCCATCTTTGAGACTGGGTCTATCATGGTTCTTAGGATATCAACCCTCATTGCTGTTAAGAATTAAAAACTACTTCAAGTACTTGGTAAAAAATTGTTCTTTTAATTTTCTTTTAATGATAAGGGAGAGAAACTTGGATTTTCACTGCTTTGCCTGAAAAGAGAGATGATGTGTTATGTTACACAAGAAGGAAAAAAAAAAACTAGATGTTGAGACAGGGCAAACAGAAGCTACAAAATTTGCTTATACAAGAGTTGTATTACACAGAGCACTTAATGATAGTTGCATATTTCATTAGAGACATAAACATACTTCCTCTCTTCTGCTGCATTGTGTTTACAAAATTATTTGTAAAGCTCTTGGACACACTTGTGCAAGGAATAATGACAGCAGCCTGACCCAAGAGGCTTATTTTGCTTGTAGCATCTCAATTCAAAACACTTTTTAAAAAATGGAAAAAGATTAGATGTTAGTAATGTATTTCCTCCTTCAAAATTTCCTTTGTTTCATGGCCTTGACATTCTTTTTGCCTTGTTCTTGTTCTTGCCTTGATTCAAAATTTATACTTCTTTTAAATTGTCATTTGACAATTTTCTTCACTTGATTTACATTTTGATAAGTCTTTCTCTCTGTTTTTGTTTCTCATTCTTATATTTTTTTTAGTCTTTCCCTTCCTCATGTTTTTTTTGTGATCTCTTAACTGTCTCTCGGTGTTTCTCTAATGTCTCTCTTCTTCCTGTGCCACCCACTATTCTTCTGGGAGCAGAGAGTGCCAGTGAGTTTGTTCTTCCAGAGCAGCCTGACTTTCTTTCCTTGGGAGAGAGATCTCCTTTGCTTTGATCGTGAATTCTCATCTGTTTTCTCATCTGGTCACTTGAATTACTTTTCTGTCCACTACCTAGGTACCTAGAGGATTGTGGAAGAAAAGTGCTAGAATGTTTCTTACATTAATGAGTTTTGATTACACTTCAATATTTACTGTATTTGAAGGAAAATTAGCATTAAGTAGAATCTAATTTACAGAAAGCAATAGTGTTTGAGTACCTGTCATTGTTTTTGTTTTAAATATGGGATGCATTGTGAAACTGAGAAAATAGGAAGCCTGTTACTTGAAATCAATGTTCAACTCAGAAACAAGTGGTACTGCTAGTAATTATGGTTCATATTGGTCCCAGCCTATACAATACAACTGAATTTCTTGACACAGATACTTGATCCTTCTGCATTCATTTTAGGCAACCTGATGGAAAGAACCAATAATTATCATAAAACACAGCCATAATGTTCAAAATTACAATACTCTACATTTTATAACAACATGATTAGTTGCTTTATTTATTTTGTATGCATTTAGTGTAAAAAGAAGGAGTATGGCACCAACTGGAATGTTTTATGCAGCCCCCTCCAAAGTGCAGGCATTTTCCTAAAACTGCTTAAGAATTTACTGCTGCTCTGCCAGAAGCTACTACCCTTACAGTTGGCAGGATGTAACTTTTGCTCATACTTGTTGATGACTTTCTGTTTAAAATGCTGATGTAGTTGTGTGCAAGATAATGTCCCAGATTTACCTCCAGGCACCAGGAGGTTTGCTCTGTAGGGCCATATGTGCAAGGAAAGTCAAAGGGGTCAGTAGGCAGGTGGTAGCAAACAACAGCTATATCAGTTTGAAAAGCAAGTGTGGTCTTAGGCAATATAGCTTTGCCCTTTCATTTCACTTAGTATAAAAATCACTGATGCAAAGTTTCAGCTTTATCAGTAGAACAAAAGCATAGTGCTCCTTACTCTTGCCAAGATTCAAAATTATTCAGATCCCTGATTGCCACTTCAGTTTCTCCCAAAAGGGGTTCTGGAAAGGCCAAAGCTTTTGGACCACGGGGATTCTTTTTATGCTACACTTAACAAGACTACCACCTGTCAGCAGTTGGCACATGGTTCAGATCCAGTGCATGGCTCACACATCTCAAAAGCAGAGGGATTACAGTATATCATATCTTTTGTTACAAGTACTGTCTCACTGGAGTACTTCAAAAGAGCTTGATCTGTTTGCTGACCTGAGAATATCACTAGGCCACAGGAGTATCATTGTACCTTTGAAATCCTGTGCTCTCTCTGAAACTCTTAAAATAATTTGTGTATTTCAGTGTAACGTTTCAAGACATTCAATTTTTGGAATACAGAAGAGAGCCAACTACTGTGTTCTTTAGTAATTTGAAAGGGAAGAAATGCAGGGCAGCTTCTCCCCCATTACATGGGGTAGGACCATGGTCAACTTGTAGGATGCTGTCATCTGGTCAGGGTAAAAATCAACCTATTCAGCAATAAATCCTTGCAAAGATTGCTTGTTCATTTCTGTTAATCTTATCAGAAATCTTGTGATTGTGTCTTCTATTTAGGAGGAACAACAACTTGCACAACTAGGTACTTCAAACCCAGAGTAATCATATTGTGAAAGCTATTTTATTTTACACCTTTTTAGCAAAAACATTAAGCTGTAAAATTGAGGTTTTGTTTTCTTTTGTGTTTTGCTTTGTAAAACAGACTACCTCTCATCCTTTAAATTTTGAAGAAAAGTGGTCGTTAAAATTGAATGTCTCTATTATACAAAACGAGCTGTCAGCAATCAGTGATAAGCACAAGTTAGTTGGTTCCTGAAGACCAGAGACACAGAGATGAAGTTACTACTTTCAGCACAGTGACTGCAGAAACATGACTGGGCAGCCAGCTCCTCACCAAACCCAGGAGCATGCAGAAGGGAAGAGAGCTATAAATTGAACAAGGAAAAGTCTTATGAAACTTATATTTGTGGAACTACGCCCTTACTCTACACTTGGAAAATTATGCAAAGGCAAACTTCAGTTAGAGGAACTAGAGTAAGATTAATTTAAACTCAAATGCTTAATATAGAAATATTAAATGCTTCCTATGTTCCTTTAAAAAAATTAATTGGTTTTGAAGAACAGTATTCACTGAGACTCACCGTCCATATAGGTGCAGAATAGGTCTACCTGGGAAGATGAGTGACTTGCTAAAATAAGCTTAAGTTCACAGAAAGAAAATATTCTTAAAGTCTCCACTGCAGTCTGTGTTTATTTGCTTTACCTCTGAGATGCTGCATCTAAAATTCATTCTGGGAATATCAAAAAGTTTCTTAATATTGGCTTATTTTTAATCACAGCTGGGAGTGTCTTAGTGGAAAGTTATGAATAAGAGTCAGAGACTATGACTTCTTTCAGCTCTTGGGGAGAAGTAAATATTGCTTAGTCTGAATCTACTGCATCTAATTTGCAAACTACTTGGGGCACTGTATGGCCTGACTAAGAATTAGAGATGCATTTAATTTAAATTCCTCTTAGTTGTATCCTGCAGGTTATGTCCTGTGCTATAGTATTCTTGGAAAACCTGAGTTGCTGAAAGGACTGAGTGTGACTACACTTCTACTTACACTCCTATAACACACTTTAAAACCATGCACCGAGGAATGACTCCATCTCTTAGGCCTCTACTTTATTCATACTAGGACAGAGGGATTTGATATGTGTACTCATCTTTAATAAGTTGAGAAGAATATGACAAATGCAGAAAGCATGTTAGCCAAAATAAATTACTTCAGTCCCTCCACTGTGAGACAATGTTTTTATAATTAAACTACAAATATGCAACCATGAGTCACTCTGATGGTACATTATGTTATTCTGAATTGTAGAGATGACTAAAAAAAACAAGTTTGGGTGTTAGTAGTGTGGACAGGGTTATAAACTACCTAAGTTTCTTATACTGGAAACAACTTAAGTATTTATGAAGCACATATGTCAAGAATCAGTTGTGATGAAAATTCTCAATTTTTGTTTGTAGGAATTTTCTAAAGCATTCAAGCAGATCATGTGTGGTCTTATAGCTTTGATTTTTTTCTGGTTTGTTTAATAGTACTATATTGTAATCTGCAATAACTGAGCTGGTTCTCCCTCCCTTTCTTTATGTATGGAGATTTCCACTAAAGCTCTTTGAAAACTGTTTAGTTCAGAATGTCTTACATGTTGTAAGAGACCAATAAAGCAGTGCTTCATTGGCCACAAAACTTTCCTTTTGAAACTTGCTCGTTTTCTTGGATTTTCTGTCACGAAGACTGTTGACAAAGACATGCTATAGAGATTGATATGCTTAGATTCAGATCAGTGTAGTTCTTAACTTGTCCTATTGAAGTCAAAGAATATTTTGAAATTGATTTCATAGAATCCAAAGGATAAGTGTGGGTTTTGCCTAGATATATGAGTTGGCACTGAAAAAACTAATTTACCACATCTCTGGGCAGCCTGTTCCAGTATTTCACCACCCTTGTCTTAAAAGATATCTTTCTTAACCCATCTGAATATATGCTCTTTTGGTTTAAAACCTTTGCCCTTTGTCCTGTAGCTACAGGCCCTGCTAAAGGATCTGTCACCGTCAGTCCTAGTAAGTCCTGTTGTGTACTGCAGTAAGATCTCCTGAGAGCCTTCTCTTATCCAGGATGAATGGTCCTATCTCTGAGCTTGTCCTCACAGGAGTGCTGCTCCATCCCTCTGATCACCTTTGTGGCCTCCTCTGGACTCCCTCCAGCAGGTCCATGTCCTTCCTGTGCTGTGACCCCAGAGCTGCTGCAGCCCTGCAGGTGGGGTCTGAGCAGAGCAGAGCAGAGGGGCAGAATCCCCTCCCTGCCCTGCTGCCCACCCTGCTCTGGATGCAGCCCAGCACACGTGTGGCTCTCTGGGCTGGGAGTGCCCATGGCTGGGTCATGTCCAGCCTCTCAGCCACCAGCACCTGTAAGTTCCTCTTGGCAGAGCTGCTTCAATCCCTTCTTCTTCCACTGTGTGTTGTTATCAGCAGTTGCCCAGGTGTAAGGTCTAGTACTTGGCCTTGTTGAACCTCCTGCAGTTCACATGCACCACTTTTCCTTTATGTAACAGTGATATTTTCAGATTACTAGAAATTTGCTGAAATTAGGAAATATCCAATGGGGGCAAAACTTCTAATGAACAGTAGGAAAAACATTGAATTGAACAAGGCATTTGTTTAGTCTGGTATTCTGAGAATTAAAAAGCATGATCTGAACCAGGTTAATGTGAAGCAGCAGGACATGAAGCATTCCCCTTTTGATCTTCTGTGTACCTACTTCAGGCATTTTCCATGTAAACTCTTCCCCACTTTTGTAAAACCCTCCACCCTGGTGAAAGGTGTCTAAAGTGACTAATGGGAAAATTTGAGAAACACTCCCTGTTTTGCCATACATTTTGGAAGATATGCTAAATAGGAAAAAAAGCAAGAAAACACAAGTTTTATCTGTATTTAGCTATATTTTTCAAAAGGAGGCTTTACAAAATTCTCACCTTATAATATAAGGTTCTTCTAAGAAATATTAAAAAAAAAAAAAACTAAAAAACAAAAAAAAACACCACAAACAAACGCAGGCCAGTTCTTTTTTGCTATGACCAAAAAAAAAATCAGAAATCTTACCATGCATATTGTAATTACAAATTGTAGCTTCCATTCTTTCACTGAGTTGGAGTTTGGTTTTTTTTGTAGGATGTCACATGTGCTTCAGTTTGAAGACAGAAGCAGAAAGGTGAAAGATGCAAGCATGCAGGATGAAGATACTTTTGAGATCTATGATCCACGGAATCCTGTAACTAAGAGGAGAAGAGAAGAAAGCAAGAAGATAATGAGAGAAAAAAAGGAAAGGAGATAAAAAGAGTGTAAAGTTAGCCAGAGCTGCCTTGGAAAGTGACTGCAATAAAGCACTGGCTCTTCTGTAAGCTGATCCTAAAAATACTACTGGACAAGTGTGAAAAGGAATCTCTCAAGAACCTGTCGTGCAGTTTTGAAGCAGAGCTATCATTTGTTTCTTAAGTTGTGCAGTCAAGTGCTCTCACTGCATTCATTATCCAACCTCTCTAAAGGTTTTT
This sequence comes from Passer domesticus, assembly GCF_036417665.1. Classification (NCBI taxonomy): domain Eukaryota; kingdom Metazoa; phylum Chordata; class Aves; order Passeriformes; family Passeridae; genus Passer; species Passer domesticus. The sequence continues at coordinate 21,937,679 of NC_087512.1, forward strand.
AGAATGATGTATTTAATAAAACAGCTGACTTGACTTTTGTCTGTGTTTTTATTACAGTAGTAAAAATCTTTGATTAATCAAAATATTATAATGAAAAGGTTTTCAACATAATGAATGGGAATTTGTCTAAGTGAGGGTCAGGTTAGAAGATGGAAACCCTATCTGCAGGCTTTTAAGATTTTATGTTAATTATTTTCATTGTTCTTTAAAAGACACGTAAACTTTGCCTGCCTGAACCACTGTGGCACAGAATTAAGATGATGCAGTACTTTTTAGAATGGTCACAGCTTTCTTGAAACAAGCAAAGCTTAATTTGAGAATCTGGCTATTGTCTCCTTCTTTTTAAATACGCATTCCAGTACAGATCTCATCTTGGGAAGCTGGGATAATGTATTTTAGATGTGTTATTTCACTATCCATACCACATGAATAAAAAAGAGAATCTGAATATGCTGTAATGGTTGTTTAAACCACTTGTTGCAATACCAGAAAGATCCCTTTGGTAGAATTTTCACTGTAAAGTGGCAGTTAATGTTAATTAGTGGCAGGTTGGTTAATTAGTGCAGTACAGAAACAAAAGGAAATATGATCAGTCTCATTAAAAACATAACTTTGCTTTAAACAATTATTCTGTCGTCTAAAATTGAACTCAATTGAGCTCAAGCCTCCAGTTTATAGATTTTCCTCATATTTTACAACTCTGGATGTTAATATTTTTACAGATAAACAGGAATTTTAATTGCTCCTTTACAGCAGTTCTGGTGCCACAGGAACATGAATTGCCCAAATAGCCAACAGCTGAAGGAGGAGTGAACAAGGTCATTAAAAAGTGCCACCAGAGCAGTGTTTTGCTGATGTTGTTTTTAGAACAAGGTCAGTAAGGTATGGTGTCCTTATCAAGCTGCCACTGCCAAATTTCTTGATAGGGTTTGAGGTGTGAGATACATAAACCTGCATTGGTGGGTTAATATGGCCCAAATACCAGAGGTTAGATTAATACAGACTATTGCTTAAATGCACAGTGCAACCTTTGAGATAAGGAGAAAACTTGGAGGTGTGAAGTGAGATGCTGTATAAAGCTGTCATTATCCTCCTCTTAGGTTGAGTGAATTATACTGTGCCATGGTGTAAAGAAGTTAAGAGGGGTTACATTCCTAAACATGGCCATTCACAAACTAGTGAGTCAATGGTTTTTAATCGTTAAGTAATTCCTGCCGGGCTGCTGCTGGCCAAGTGAAGAACATCTAATGTCACATGCTGTTACCTCTATTCATTGCTTTGTTTGTGGAGAAAATTTTTAATCAGTCATTACAGGAAATGAGCATATCAAGCCCCCATGGAGATGGGAAAGAGGAAAAGGTGGTGAACATGGGGAAGAGTGAGAACTAGATCTGAAAAGAACCTTGAGAATCAATTCCAGGATAGTTACTGCCTCTGGAATAAAAAAATGTTCTAATTATGTATTTTTCCTGCAAGCTAAAGTAGGATGCATAATAATATGCAGGAGGAGTCAATAAATGGACAAGTTGACTAACACCCTTCTTAGCCAAAATTTTTGCCAACTACCTGCATCAGCTCTGAGTAAGCTGTACTAGATGATTCCCAGTTTTAAGCTCTAGACGAGCCCAAAAAGGAATCTTAACTTGAGGCTTAGGACTCTGCTCAGTTGGAAGAGATTTGAAAAGTCTGGACCTTGCACAGGACTGGTAATCTGACAAGAACAAGAGAGTAACTATGTTGACAGTGTTGACATTTTCTTGTTAAGTGTGCATTGAAAGTCAGATTATCACAATTAGTCAACGGAGAGTTGATGAAGTTGACTATAAATGGGCTAAGGTGTCTAAATTTTATTCATTTCACTGAAGCAAAAGTTGTTCTGTATTTCATTTAGGAGACATTTGGAGCAAAGTTAAGAAAAGCTTATGTCAGGAGTACATTCTCTGGTAAAGTCAACACCAAGGAGTAAGAACCTCACAGAAAGAAGTTTAAATGGTGACACTTGTCTGAAACAAGTAGTTTGCAGTGTCACAGGTAACTCCAATTCTGCCAGTAACAATCCTGCCAGTTTCCCATACTGCCAGGCTAACAATCATTTTAACTCAAGCCTATTTCATTCACCATCTGGCATTGCTGTAATTACATAAAATGTTGACTGGTACAGCATTACAGTGTTCTTTTTATAGACTGAGTGTGTGCTCAGAGTTACACTTTTTATTTGTCAATTCTGAAAATCAAGTGGGGGATACAATGTGGACAGGTGTCTCCCTCTCTGTGAAAGAATCATATTGAGCTAGGTTAGTGGCTGAAAACTGAAGGAACAGTTGGTTTTGTGGCTGAAGAATTTGTTCTATGGTAATGAGATTTTTAAATTATTATATTTTCTTAAAACTTTGCTAAGCATCTCCTATGTTCCACCCTTATGACCACCATCTCACCTGTCTGTATAAACATGAGCATAATCTCTGTAGTTTTAACAGGCAGCTAGGTACCTATGTCTATGCACCAATAAAAAAATAGTGTCTTAACTAAAGCTGCTTGTGAAGCTTTACTTCCTAAAAATGTTAATTATGAGCACAGATTACCCAGCTTGAAGATGCAAACCACAGTGCTGATATGTAATAATTTCTGTAGACAAGTCAGGGTTTAAAATTGCTGGATATGCTTTACTTCCCCACTATCACCACCTGCATTTTTGAATACTCATTACATCAAGCTAAAAATCTTATAAGCCCAGACTATGACTGAATTTTGAGTTAGATCTACCAAAGGTCTACCAATATTTAGTGGCAGCTAACCTGCAATTTCAATATATCAGCTTTGCTACCAGCATGAGCATAAGCCAGTGTTGGCAAATGTTCTGTGAGACAGTCCCTCCAGTCATACCTGCCTTTCTTTTAATATAAACATTAATGGAGCCTTTCATTTTGCAAGAAGGAATGTGACTTGTAGCTGAAAAGAAGGAGTGGGGGAAAAGGTTTTCATCCTTGCAGATACCATTATGTTGCTAAAGTCAACATTTTCATTTCTAAACCAGCTGGATTCTGAGTAGATAAGATCCTTCTAGGCCACATCTGTAATAGCAAGATCCTCAAGAAGAGCTTAAAGGCTTGCCTCAAATGCTGTCAGTGATGCCAACAACTAGTACAATGTGCCTTTTTTGCTTTGGATCTGAAAAAACCCTGAAGTTCAACAGAGCCTGGTTTATTTCTGTCAAATAGCCACTATACCTAGGCTGCTAGGGGTGTAATCTGCAATGCTACATTATGTAGCTTTCCCTTCACTGCTGGCTTCCAGCATGAGCAGGTTTGGGAAGAGGTTTTTCCCATCCTGTCTCTTTTCCCCAGCAAAAGAATGTCTGAACTATAATGGTTAAAATAACTACATAGCAATGTTGTCTGCTTTCGTCTAGAGGACATCAAGTTTGCAAAAGACACAATTATGTTTTGGCAACATAAAACCTAGCTTCAGACAGAAAGGATAGCTCCAGACTCTGCCTCATTCTGGCAGAGACATGTGCATCTGTCATTACTTAAATGATGACAGATTTGGGCTGTTAGAAGATGAGGGGACTCCTTACCTGTGTGTTCTCAGTAAAAGATGTAGGTATTTGCTTACATCTTCACTGTAACAAAGAATGAGCTGATCATGTAGTGGCTATATTTATAAAGTTCCTGATGAAGTACACACAGCACAGAGAATGTAAACTGAAAAGTTTTTGAATGCATCTGATCATCCCTTGATAGCACATTCCTGCTCTACTTGTATAGCAAGTACCAGCAGTTTGCTGCTTCCCAGTTGAGTGCCATAAAGGGATTCCCTTCGGTTATCCTGGGCAGATGTGCCATATTCCAGCTTGATAGTCACAAATTCCTCATGCAAACTGACAGACACCTTGTACCCACAGTGGGGCTCTCTGATGGATACGTTCTGGTCTCCAAGGCACCCAGGGCAGGTGGCATACAGCCTGTCAGAGGCCTGTATACCTCAGTTACTGTCCCAACAAAATATTCTTCTGAATTAATTTTCACAGTACTTTTTCTTGGCAGGATTTCACTTCCACTTCAGTATCCATCACAGGTGGAGTTTTCCATTTGTTTTTTCACTTCTTTTGGTTTTTTAAGAGCCTGCTCACACAGCACACATTTCATTTGTAAGTCACAGATTAGAAGAGCGTGTTTAAAAAGCTACTGCACACTTGGGCAGGTTCTTCTTACACATCTCACACAGGCACATAAGAATTGGTTTCTGCTTCCACAGGCTTCATCACCACTTCTCTCATCATCATGCCTTCCCTGTCAGCCTCTATTACCGAGGGCCAGACAAAGAATTTATGTCCTCCCCCTCCTCAACCTTTCAATTGTTTTTGCATTTATAGCTAGCCTCTGCCCCACTGTCTTCTCCAACTCTCTTTATGTCTCCTGGCTTCCCAGTGGTAAGCTGAAGAATCTGTAAACCACCAGATAAGTCACACACAAAAGCTGAAGCTGCATTTTATTTTATTATGTGCCTGTGTGGATTCTGTACATACTACAAATGCAAAAAACATGAAGCCAAAACTTCAGAGAGTAGGCTTGAAATTTATATTTAAATTATTTTTATGTTTTTGACATTTCCTCTGTATATCTTTTCTTTTTAAAATTATTATTCCAGAAACACATACCAAAAATAGCACTGTACCCGATCTGGCCACAGAATGAGGATCTCCTGATTGTAACCTACAACTGTCTGGTACTGCTCCAAAGCAGAACAAAAGCCTGAAAGCTACTATTTTTGGAAAAAAAATCAAGGCCTTCTTTAAAGCACAAATTGGTTGGTACTAATAATCTTCTACACTTGAAGAACTGTTTTAAAAAAGCACAAGGACCCTGCCTTAACAACTCTAAATTTACAGACATGAAAGAGGACTACAGACAACAATACAGCGCCTTTGGGGGGAAAAAACTAATCCTAAACCTCAAAACATCAGAAAAATAATTTTCATTTTTAAGACTAATTCACCAAATCTAAATGAAAAAAAATATAGGGAATGTGGGTGGGAAATCTATACTTCTTGACCTAGACAATCACATGGAAGAGGAAACAAGTCCTGATATGAACAGGTTCATATACTTTTACTATGGTTCTTATTTCTAATTTATGAAGTGCACTGGCTTTGGAACCAAGCATGATATGATGGTCATATTTGTATGTCAATGGGTACTACACACTTGAAAGTCCAGTCCAATATTCATAAGGTTATTTAAGCTGCACACTTGCCCTTTGTGATTTGTTTGTAGTAGTAAAAGGGCACAGTTACAGAATGGCCCTAGGATAGCCTTTAGTTTTGGCAGCTTTATTTGGCAGCCATAAAGCTTTGAAAGCTGAACCTCTTTATATTGAACACAGTCTGGAAGATCACAGTTTTTCAGCCACTATTGAAACTTGGTTCCAAAATCACATATGTTCTTCTTCAGAAGTAACTTCTGAGTCAAACAAATTTTAATACAACATTGCATTCAAAGGATACTTCCTTCACCTGCTTGAACAGAGACTCTCTACAGTCTTGGGAAGCATGGACTGACCTGTATAATGAAGAATTGCATCCTTACATCTAAAAAGTTATTTCACTGGAACAGCAGAAAATAACTGTCAGTATGTGGTCAGTTATTTTAAAAAATATTTCCATTACAGCTACAGTATGCTCTCCCTTCCATTTACAGAATATACAAACCAAAGAGTTTACACATTAAACACATAAATTATTTCAAATGTCAGGGCATGAGTTGGTCCAAAGTGTTCGAGTAGACTTGGCAAGATGGTAAGTATGAACATCTGGATAACGATTCAGGGGCATGAGCTGGTAAATGAGGTCATTAACTATAATACTTAACCCTGCCCTACAGATTAGGAAGACAGTTTTTAGGATGATTGACCCTTGAGGGGAAGCAGAAATGTGCATCTTGTGCAAGATATTTTTATCTAGGGCACCCAAACAAGCAAGTTATCACAAATGACAACAAAAAAGCATTTGAAAGGGCTGTAAATGGGGAGGAAAAAATAATTCTGGCCCAACTATTCCAGATTTCCTTATATTTATAATATAATGCAGTCAAAAGATTTTCCTCACAGTGTTTTATATAATTTTATTTTACAAAGACAAAAATCAGACAGGAAAACCACAGTAAGCAATGTTTGCCTTCGCCAAACAAATAATTTACATAAAAGCTTGCAAATAGTTTTTAAAAGCCCCAAAAAGTCAGCCCAGCTTTCTTCAGCTTCTAAATCTGATGCACATTACTGTTTTTTGTTTAATTTCAGGTGGTTTCACTGCTACAAGATGAGACCTCATATACCAGAGAGACCAAAATATACTACCTCACTGTCATATAATTTAGGCTCAGTCATACCTCAGACAATATTTTTACAAGGTCACTTTGCAAAAGTATGTCTAGCCTATCCAAATGACAATATTATTTATGCCAAAGGTTTTGCTTTACAGATGGAAGTATTCCAACCACTGTTTAATAGGCTGTATGGAGAGGCTAAAAAAACATCATTTGTTGCACACACAGCTTAAGTATACAATATAGAACTAAAGTGTACAGACTGATCATTGGCAACCTGGGCTAAAACTGGCCTCAGTGAAAAAAGCCACAAAAGCAATGAGCTTCTGAGTTTTCCTCTCCTATATTATTTTTGGAATTCCTGAGCTTAACCAGAAATATGAATGTACAAGTGAGAAATAGATGTGAATTCAGTAGCTACCTGGATATTAAAAATGCAAAAATTATATTTTTCAAAAGGGACTTTGTAACACAGACATATGACTTCACAAGCAGACAGGACAGCACATTCTCAGCTGCAGTCTCAGAACAGGGAATGGATAGGAGAGTAATGATAGGAACTCCAATAAAAAGCTTTTTAAAAGTACTGAGGTAAAGACAATACAGTCTTCAAAGCCAAGGTAATTATTACCAGGACCAAGTGTTTCTGAAGGCAATTAGAGTAAAACAAGCATGTTTTTTCTCAAGCTCTATTCTTAGAAAACAATTTTCATCCATCAACTTTACTTCTACTCAATTTGTAACAATTTTTCTGGCAAACTCTAATTCTTTAGGGGCTGAAACTTGTCGCTGCTGCTGACTAAAATAATTGTGAAAATTGCTAAGATTAAAAAATCCACACCAGATAACCACTACCGTATACACCAGAAAATTATGACATCTGAAAATCAGCTGGCACCCAAATGATTTCAGCGTATCAGACTTATTAGGAAAGTGTAATTAAGATTTGGAGGAACAGAAGCACAGTAGGAAACCCCAAGGGCTGAGGAGGGAGCTGGAAAGGTATTGTACCTCTGTAAGGATCTTAACCAGGCAAACATGGTACACCGGCCACTGCATAATATTCTGTAATAGTTCTGCTTTCAGTATGCTAAATTAATGTTTATTTACCCTAGAGACCTGTGGAGTAGCTGCCATTCTTCCTCTGTTAAATTAAGTCCATGTTTTCTGATAGTACCAAAACATGCAGAAATCTGAGAGTTTTTTGCCATATGATAAAAACTACAGCAGGGTAAGCAACCTTTTTCACTGTTTAATTTTGAGAATACTTCTTGTAGGCTGGTGGTCAAAGCAGCAACATTACTGAGACTCACAGCAGACAGTGGAGTGTTGCTCTTTCTGTTCTCGACATTGTGATGCTTTGGTCTGATCTGTATTTCACAAATATAAGCTGGTCTTTCAGTTGTCAGACCACAGTTTTAGTTCAGGTTCCAGACAGGAGGGGGAGAAGCAAGTAAAGAACTTGCATAGTGACAAAGTGTTTGCTATTTCTACAATGTGGCTTTTGGAGTAGTGGTCCCTTGCGACCACAGAAAGCCACAAGCATTCAGAGCCATTTGAGTAAGCCAATACAGTATCACACAGCTATGGACAGACAACATTTGGTTTCTGGACACCCTGTATGGAATGTAGTTTTAGAACAAAAATATGTTAAACGTTTGGTTAGAGGGCAAGTCCAAAGATATCTCACACAAAGAAAGACTCAGTGTCTCAAGTTATCTATTGATTTCTACCTTGAATAACTAAAGTACACATTTATAAACAGTATGAATGCACCTAAAAAGAGAGTTTGGAGGCTGAAGTGCTATTTATTCACAAACGAGTGAACAGATTACTGTGCACGATTGTGCACTAATTATTGCACTTCAGAAATATAGGCAACAATTAGGAAGGGAGAATAAGGTTGCAATGCTAATAAGGGGAAAAAGGATGCTATTGTACAAAGGCCAAACAGGACCAAACAGAAGTCTAGAGTCCTTGAACAACAGTAAATTAATCAAGAATGTTATATACCAAAGATACATCAACATCTAACGGAGCTACATATGAAACAAATATTCCTGAAACTTCTCTTTTCATGCTTTTTTGGCTCTCTGCTTACATATAACATCCTTTTCCTAGTGAGTTTCCAAATAGTAATAACACAACCACTAAGCATCATTTCAAGTCAGAACAGACAACACATAATCAGGTATACTTCCATAATTTAAGAGAGAGCTTTTTCTAACCACCCTCAATACCCTACACTTTTTTTTTCCAGTGCATGAATATTCTTGTCTTCAGAAATATTTTTCTAAAACCTTACCTAAATCTCTTTTGCTGTAGCACAACCTGTAACTTCTTGTACCAGTCTGAATGAATAACCTTGTCTGCTCTGCAGCAGTATTTTATGTATTGAAAGATTTATCGTGTCCTTTTTCTTCTCTAGAATAAACAATCCTATAATTTTCATTTTCTCCCTAACAGTCATGTTTTGTATATCTCTAAATCATTCCTACTAATCTTCTCTGGCTTTTCTCCCAGCTGGTCTACATTTTTCTTTACCTGTGTTACCTAAAGAAAGCTGGAAAGAGCAATCTCACCAAAGTCTGATTCATGCTAAAAACAGAGGAATTAATCTTTATACACAACACCCCTGTCTCTACATCCAAGCATGGGCTTTCTTTTCTCCTCCATTTGCACAAGGTTTTTTTAATGATGTTCAGCTCTGAACCTTTATAATTCTCAAATTCTTTGGTATTAACCTCTTGATTAGCAAGTTGGGGTTTTTTAATTGTAGCAATTGATTATTCCTGGGAGTGGTGTTTGGTATTCTTTCATATTGAACTGCACTCTGTTGTTTTGGTGTGTTTTATCAAATAGTTGCAATCGTTACGAATTTGTCTTGTTCTCAACATGCTCGGAAGGCCTTCTAGCTGTAGTTTTGCCAGCTCAATACTTCACAGATTGCTTATCAGAATGCCATGTGAGACAGGTTAAACCATCACATGATCAAACTTCATTACTCCTCTACTAAATGCAAGTCCTATTACCCTACACTAGACTCCAATTTGGCAATAAAAGTAAATTTAGGCTCTCAAAACTAAGGTAGATTTCATAATGTTCTGAAGAATTATATGAGGGAGGGAAAAGTCTACTCCTTGGAAGGAAAATATATTCTGAGATGCAATTTATCCTTAATATTACATAGAGTATGTAAGATAAGGAATGCTTTTCATACTTGTCTAAATCCAGCAGCAACAAACCAAGCTTATACAGAGCTGAGGCTTAAAGCCTGATTATCCAGTCAGTTACAGGCATTTCTCTTCCCCAAGTGTGTAATGAACAATAGTAATAAAATGTCTGGCTGCAAACAGCAGGAATTAGTATACCTCAAACCTCAGGTCCTTTAAACTGTCTGGATAAAAGTGTGGAAGTGAATAAAAAGGCAGCTCTGGGTCAGAGCAGAATGATGTGAAGGAGGTAAACACTCCTGAGCTTTCTTAATCTTTCATGTTAGCAAGGGTGTGGAGCTCCTTCTGAAAAAAGGGAATCTGTAGAAGATTCTTCCTTGTGTTGACATGGCAAACTGTGTCATGTATACACAGTAACTAAAACAATTTCATTTTTTGTAAGTCCTCATATGAATAGTTACAATTCCTCTTACCAAGGTAGAAAGTGAAAAGGAAAATAATTAAATTGTCAGAACAACCGTTCTCATCTGTCATTTGATAACTGATCTGCCATGTCTGCACTAGGGAAGTGCCTCCAGCCATTGTTCTTGGATGGATTTCACATTTTTTTTAACACTTTAATCAAGTGTACTGCCACTGACTGGAAGCCCACAGGCTACAGAGAAGGAAGATAAGGGAGATGCTAAGTGTGTGAAATACTTAGTGGTGACTGTGAAAAACAGTATTTCACATTTATGAAAGTCAACTGCACATACGGTAAGATGGGATGCTTTCTAAAAAGACCGCCAACATTCAATGTGAAAATAGAATATATTCAGTCAGTGGTCAGGCTGATGGTGAATCTCTCCTCTTTTATCTTTTGAAATATTGGACACATAATCAGAAAACATCTTCTATCTGAATTGTTGTAACTCTTCAGGTCCAAATATATTTGTCCTGTGTAGTGCAGTCTTTGCCATAACTAGCCCTTGATTCTGGCACCTTTCTCTGAACATTAGCGAGACTTTAGATAGCTTGATTTGGCCATCTTCCCGGAATCAAATGGCATGTTTTTGTGACTGGGACCTGCTAGTTCATTTTAAAAAATCTAAGGAAAACAATACCTGTTGTCTTGAAAAGTCTGTTGAACTGGGAAGCAACTCCCTCTCTGTGTTCCTGCTGGTTGGTATACCAGTACAGTTTAGGGGAATAGTGTTTCCATACAAGACTTTAATCCTGGGAATTACAATAGCAGTAGAGCAACCTGTTACAAGTAAAAAACAGTGACAGTTGTTTTCTGAGAGATACTGGACATATAATGTGATTACTCCTTGGTATCAACTTAGTCTTCATGTTCTGCTGTTGATGCTTTCTGTAGAAATATCTCTTCCCATCCTCAAAATTTTGATCCTTCTTAAATGAGATACTTATTGAACAGAGCCACTGCTTTCCTCAGACCCAAATATGATATCATCTGAATAAATGAACACTTCTGCATTTCTTCAACAAGACTTTTTCTGTAGGCATTACCTAATCAGAACAGATGTGGCTGTTGTAAGGGTAGTTTGTGCCTTAGAACTCCAAATTTTTGTTCCCCGGACAATAAGAAACAGCTGGCCAAACAACAGTCAGAGATACATCTCCTACAAAAGGCACACCAGTATCATTTTTTTGAAATGAGATGATTTTTAGCATGACAAACAGGACTGAAACCTTTCACTGTAGGTTTATCAGAAAAAAAAAAAAATTCAGGTCTAAAGAGAAAAATTAAATATTAATCTTTTCATAACTGAATGAAAGCAGTCCTACATCAAGCTTGAGCTGGATTCATACTGTATTGCCAGCATCTCCCCTCCCAAGCAGAACTTAGAACCTGTCAAGCAAAACACAGCCATGTCCAAGTTCTGCAGTCTGAGCTGTACTTCTGAGAAGCACATTGCAGAAGCTCAGTCTGTCTTAGCTGGAAACACCTGCATGCTGCTTCAGACACAGGGCTAACTTATCTCCTCTGTCCGCTAGCACCTCATTTATGCTGTGATGCTGTTTCTTGAAAAAACAATTGTTTTCCTGTTACAGCAAAGCACAGGGTGTCAGAGGCAAAGAGTACCACTTCTTTATACACTGGTTGCATCAAAACAGTTGCTTCTCTTTTACCTAACATATTTCTGCTTACTTGATATTAAAAGTTACTGTTACCAAGAAGCTGTGTTTGTTTTGGGGTTTCATTTTTGGCCAAAATCTGTCTTGGAAGAAGAGCAAACAGAAAAACATGTATTAAAGCTTCCATCTTATTGCATGGGTTTTACTAACATGACATTTTTCTCTTTACCAAGTATTTTTCCGTAGCACCCATGCCAAATTTCTCTTAGGCTCTAGGGAGGCAGAAGACAGACAGGGACAATTATATTTGAAAGCAGTTTAACTCACCTCCACAATAATACAGCTGCAGTCTCTTTCTACACTGGCCCATGCTCACTAACAAAACTGAAATTAAGTGCTTGAAGACAGCAGTTCATCCCCCTAAAATCCAAGAGAGCATATCCCTGCTCAGTACTTGGGCCCTGATTGCATTTTGCATGCAGGTACAACTAGGGGAAGTTTTAGGTATTGAGTACTAACCTGATATTTCAAGATCAGCTCTCAAATTCAGGATTTTGGTTTTAGACTAGCTAGAGACCTAAAAGCCATTCTAAAGTACTTGAGAGTTTTGAAACAGACATAGTCTTGAAAGCTCTAAACATTACACTACATTTCTAATGGAAGGAGTGGGGGGGAAGAGAAAGAAAAAGAAAAGAAAGAAAGAAAGAAAGAAAGAAAGAAAGAAAGAAAGAAAGAAAGAAAGAAAGAAAGAAAGAAAGAAAGAAAGAAAGAAAGAAAGAAAGAAAGAAAGAAAGAAAGAAAGAAAGAAAGAAAGAAAGAAAGAAAGAAAGAAAGAAAGAAAGAAAGAAAGAAAGAAAGAAAGAAAGAAAGAAAGAAAGAAAGAAAGAAAGAAAGAAAGAAAGAAAGAAAGAAAGAAAGAAAGAAAGAAAGAAAGAAAGAAAGAAAGAAAGAAAGAAAGAAAGAAAGAAAGAAAGAAAGAAAGAAAGAAAGAAAGAAAGAAAGAAAGAGAAAGAAAGAAAGAAAGAAAGAAAGAAAGAAAGAAAGAAAGAAAGAAAGAAAGAAAGAAAGAAAGAAAGAAAGAAAGAAAGAAAGAAAGAAAGAAAGAAAGAAAGAAAGAAAGAAAGAAAGAAAGAAAGAAAGAAAGAAAGAAAGAAAGAAAAAGAAAGAGAGAGAAGAACAAGTAAATATCATCATCCATTTGGTAATGTTTAGAGGTAGTTTTCTGAATTCTCGTTCACCAGAATTCTGGGAATATTTTTCTGGAGCAAATGGAGTTGTTGTGACATAAGTGCAGGACCCAACACTTGGCCTTACTGTACCCCACACAAATTTTTTTCCATCTCTATGGAAACCAGTGTAGGAAGGGCATGGACCTGTAGGAAAGAGTCCGGAGGAGAGCCATAAGTTAATCACAGCACTGTGAAAACACATCGAGACACTTGGGGTTGTTCAGCCTGGAGAAGGGAAGGGTGCATGGAGGGCTTATATCACCTTCCAGTGCTTGAAGGGAACCCACAAGGAAGAAGGAGAGGGACTTCTTACAAGGGCATGCAGTGACAGGACAAATTAAGGAGTGTATATTAGATGTTATGAAAAAATTCTTCACTGTGAGGGTGGTGAGGCACTGGAACCATCTGCCCAGAGAAGTGGTAGATACCAGGCAGGGATGCCTGGAGGTGTTCAAGGCCAGGCTGGTTGGGGATCTGAGCAATCTGGCCTAGGAGAAGGTCTCTCTGCCCATGGCAGGTGGGTTCAAAGAAGATGATTTTAAGATCCCTTTCAATCCAAACCATTCTGTGATTCTATGATTCTAAATCCATTTGATGCACAAAATAGATTGAATGTGAATACATTAAAAAAGGTTCAGATGGATTTTCTTCATTCATTAACAATCTGAAGGGTATCATCATATATCTTTGGAGGTTGCTGAAAGAAAAGTCTCTGGGCTGATTACAGCTTTTTCTCCTTCACCACAATCAACATATTATGACATGATCACAGAGTTAGTACTCAGTATTTCACAAAAATTAATCATGAACTGCAAGGTAAGGCATATGAATGTTTTCTCTCTGAAAGTGAAAGAAAAGCATGTTTCATAAAATAAAAACAGATTTGAAAGCTAATGAAAAATCCAACTAAGATCTCATTCAATCCATTCTCATGTAAATCAACCTTACAGCTAAAAAATATATTGTTGCTGTTGAAAAGTTATTTTCTCTGTCCATCTTCTTAGAAACTGTTGAATGGAAAGTCACCTCCCCTCCAAGGAGTCACTGAGGAAATAATTTCATTCTTAGCCTATAAACTTAATTAGTCCATGAAATTTAAAAAAAAAAATTACTGTGTGAAATAAGTCGTAGTCATTCTTTCAAAATAATTGTCATTATACTCTCTATTCTGGAGTCATTATTGGACTTCTTTATAGCATAAAAGGTCTATTTAGAATTATGTGTTGCAAAGGAAAAGAAAAATTATGAGGGGATAAAAGTCAAATAGATTACAAAGCTCAATTTCTCTCTTATTTTCTCTCCTCATTTTCTCTCTCTCCTTTTCTCTTTTTAGGGTTTCTCTAAAAGTTCCTTTCTCCTTGGTCATCCTTATTTTCAAATAGGTTTCCTCTACTTCTTCTTTTGGCCACCTTCAATCATTTACTATTAGTCCTGGTGAACCATGGAGTTTCCAGTTGACTGGAAATTAGTATGTATGATGCCAATCTACAAGAGTGGCTGGAAGGCAGATGCAGGGAACTACAGGCCCATCAGCCTGACTTCAGTGCCAGGGAAGGTTAGGGAGCAGAATATCTTGAGTGTGATCATGCAGCTCATGCCAGATGAGGGATCAGGCCCAGTCAGCCCAGATTCGTAAAATGCAGGTCGTGCTTGACAAACCTGATCCCTTTCTATGGGAGTGTGAAAAAAGCCTGTGGATGTTGTCTCCTTGGAATTTATTAAAGCCTTTGACACTGTCTCCCACTGCTTTCCCCTGGAGAAATCAAGCTTGTGGCTTGGACAGCTGCACAGTTCATGGGTTAAAAACTGTCTGGATGGCTGGGCCCCAAGAGTGGTAGAGAATGGAGTTACCTCCAGCTGGTGGCCAGTCACAGGTGGTGGTACCCAGAGCTCAGTGGTGGGGCCACTCTTGTTTAATACCTTTATTTGTGACCGGGACAGGGAAGATGCATGTCAGTTTGCTAGTGACACCAAGCTGGGTGGGAGTGCTGATCTGCTGGAGGGCAGGGAGGCTCTGCAGAGGGATCTGGGCAGGCTGGATCATGGGCTGAGGCCAATGGTGTGAGGTTCAACAAGGCCCAGTGCTGGGTCCTGCCCCTGGGTCACAGCAACCCCAGGCAGTGCCACAGGCTGGGACAGAGAGGCTGGAAAGGACCTGGGGGTGCTGGTGACAGCAGCTGAACATGAGCCAGGCTGTGCCCAGGTGGCCAAGAAGGCCAAAGGCATCCTGGCCTGGATCAGCCATGGTGTGGGCAGCAGGGCCAGGGCAGGGATTGTCCCCTGTACTGGGCACTGCTGAGGCCACAGCTCCAGTGCTCTGTTTAATTTTGGGCTCTTTACTACAGGAAGATCATTCTGGTGCTGGAGAGAGTCCACAGAAGGGCAGTGGAGCTGGGGCAGGGTCTGGAGAACAGGTCCAGTGAGGAGCAGCTGAGGGAGCTGGGGTTGTTTATCCCGGAGAAAAGGAGCCTCAGGAGAGATCTTTTTGCTGTCTAAAACTGCCAAAAAGGGTGCATAGAAAGGTGAGGTCTGTCTCTTCTCCCAACTAACAAGTGATAAGACAAGGATCGCCTTGTCTTATGAGCTCAGATTAGGTACAGTTTAGTCACAAACACTGAGAGAAAAGTCACCTTTTATGGGATCTTGTAAAATCCTTCTCCATCTATCCAAAATAAAGGACTTCTACAGCTTCCCTAGCGGATTTGGGCAATGGAAGATGACTCAAAAAGGGCATAGAACATAAACAAGGACCATTAGCAATATATAAGAAGTTAAAAATGCACCTTTAACACAAAACTTATTATGGAAGTACAAAAAATTGTCAGAAGCCAAAGTTCTTTTGTTTTTTAAACTGGGAATCTCAAATCAAGATAATAGGCTTTTTCTCCAGATCATTGTAACCTGTTCATTATCACAGTCATCAGAGTGATATAAGACATTATCCCTTTGGGGAAGGGAGAAATTCTTTTGAACAATGCAAAACAACAACAACAACAACAACAAACAACAGCAAGAAGACATTACTTCCTGTCTCTTGGTGCTTCTGCAGATTCTTCCAACAAGCAGCTATTCCTTCCCTCCATATATGGGAACCACGGGCAGTGACTTCACTCTGTCCTTCCTGGTCTGATATGCAATGTCCTGGACTATATAACTTTTACCAAAAAAAATAGCAATAGAGGCTGGAATAGCAATAAATAAATGTAATAGCTAAATAGATTTAATAACATTAAAAAGCAATAAATAAATGTGGATGCTAAACATTTATGAAAGGGAATGTTTTACTGAAAGTATCTGGAAATCAAATGACTTTGTTTCTTCTGCAAATGTCAGATTATCATTTGATAGATTTCAGAGGGAAAGGACAAGTAAAACTAAACCTTTATGATTCATACTTTTACATTACATACTTTTTCACTACATTACATTACATTACTTTTTTCATTTTCATATGCTGAAATAGGACCTGATTGTTCAGATTGAGTTCACATTTCCTAATCTCCTGTGCAATTCCTTGGGATTCAGACATTTACACTCAGCCAATATTCATTCCATTCCCCCTCCCATACCGAGTAAGGTGTTAGCACGCACACAAAAAACAGCTGCAAACAACCAAAACCAAACACACCACACATCCACTTTAGAACATGCAGTGAGAGCTTTGAAAAATGCAAGAAATTTGACTGTCTGTTTGTTTGCGTGACAGGTCCAATAGGCTTTTTGGGTTTTAGTTCTAGGCAATCAGTAAAACAAGATTTTAATCACTTGGCAAGGAAATAATAGATAGAGTTACTGAAATAGTTATAGGCAAAATCATATAGATACACATTTAGTTATATGAACGGTGTTTTTTCTGTGCCATTTTTCCAAAAACATGCATCATAAACATAAAATAACATAAAATTCTGGGGAAAAAAAGCAGAATCAGCAAGGAAGAAAGGGAGTAGGTTGTCAGAAATTCATGTTTCCCAGAGAAGAAATTAATAAGATATATGGGATGAAACCAAAGTAATTATAGCATATAATTACTTAAGACAGTTCATAAATGGAAAATTTAAGAAAGGATAGCAAAAAAACAAAAAAAAATCAAACACAAAAAAACCCCAAGCAAACAAACAAACAAACCACAACAAAACAAAACCCCAAAACCAAATAAAACCAGACCAAACCAAAAAAAAACCAGACCACCCAAAAAAAACCTCTGAAAACACCACAAGAACACAAATGAAGGCATACCATCAAAAGAGAAAGAAATTATACAGGAGGAACACTAACTGATCAAAGAAGGAAACTAGTGATAGATGGTCAATATATTGCAGGTGTACTTTTTTTTTCTTGACAGTCCACACATAATGAACGAAGAAAGCATCCTAGGGACTAGAGGTATGTTTTCTTAGGCTTGGGGGAGTGAATAGTTGAAAAGCTTTACCCTCATCATAAAGCAGATAAGAAGGCAATTAGAACTCCTGAAAGCCAACAAAGCACTAGACCCAGATGACTTGAATATCCAGCGGAAGAGAGGACAACTGTAAACCTTATAGAAAAGATTTATGACAGGTTACGGAGAACAGGGTATTACAAAAGGGCCAGAGAAAGAATTCATGCAATTACCACACTCAATAGAGGAAGGAAGGAGCCAGACAACAAACGCATTGAGCTGTAGACACAGATATAGGAAAGGCTCACTAGAAAAGATAAAAAATTTGTGTGACACTGATACAAGATATGGAAATAAAAAGGGAAGATAGGGAACTCACATTTTCAAAACTTGTTTTTTGTTTCTTTCTCTGTTCACCTTTAATACTGATCACCTAGCAGTAGAAAAGGGGACAAGCAGTAAAGGCCATTTATCTGTGTTTAAGGCAAGAAGATATCCCATATCTGTATTCATGTTGATTGTCACATTTTTAGTTGAAGAGAGCAGTTCATCCTGATAAAGCACCTATCACAGACAGCTGCATCAGTCAGTACAGTATGAATGGGTTCACTCCAGTGGCAGGCTCCAACCTCACAGAAGCAGAAAGCAATTGAACAGCCCAGAAGATACATCTGATCACTTAAGAGAAATTTCAAAAGTGCTACAAGCCATGAAGACAAGTGCTCAGAGATTACAGAACAGCAGTAGGACACCACTGAAAGAGTCACAACTCAATATTGAAGGGACACTTTCAAAAGTGTCTTTAATAAGTAAGCACTTTTATAAATGCAAACACCACAGTTTGTATGGTCAAAGTGAGATAAAAGGGGAAAAAATTAAAGAGATTCATTTAAGGTCAAAAGACTAAAGGCAGTAAGTGGATGTGTGCAATCTCTCCCTTTTCTCTCCCAAAGCACTCCACAAAATTAATTCCTCTAAATTACACTGTTAGTTTACTCTGGAGGACATTAGTTTGTATTTTTAATTTGTACTATCTATTTATAAAAATTTATTAGCTTTAGTAATTAAAGAACATCTGTGATCAGAAGGTCAGAAATACTTAACTAGAGTTCTCTATTTGTGCACTTAGACTCTTGAGTACAAAATTTGATCTGCCAAATTTAAAAATATTCCAAACACCAATTTTCTTGCCACAAAGTGATTTGGCACATGGAGCTGAGATTCAGGTAGTCAATTAGTTCACTAACTTCTTTGAAGATCTTCTCTCATACCACTTCCCATTACTGGTGGAGAAAAGTACTAAAAACCATGGAAGATATTTTTTCAAAACAGAGGTATGAGGATTATTAACAAGATGGATCTTAGAAAAGCATAGCCACAATCATAGGAAGAGGCAGAGCCACAAAACATTTATACTTAAATAAAGGCTTTCACCCTTCTTATCTGCAAGCCTGTGCACACTCTTGTCCAGAGTCTTGTCACATAATTTATCTTTTCTAGAGGGGGAAAGAGTTTCTGTGGGAAGTGGTGTTAAAAGACTGGCACACTTCATCAGTATGCAACAATAAAAGAAATAGCACTATTTTTAGTTTCAGTGACATGTTTAGTTCATTAAGTGGCACTTATAACTGGCCTAATCCCCATGTCAACTTCTTGTTATGGACAACATTTCTGATGATCAGAAAACTAACATGAGCTTAAAATACATACATCATAGAATCATAGAATGGTTTGGGTTGGAAGGGACCTTAAAAGTCAGGAGGGTCCTATGGTTCTATGACAGGGATGCCACCAGCTAGGAGAGGTTAATCAAAGCTCCATGGAGCCTGCCCTTTGATAACAGCAGCAATGAGAAAGAGCTGGATTCACTGAGGAAAAGAAAAAAAGAAAACCAAAAGCAAAGAAATGTTTACCATGCAGCAAAAATTGCCTGTACAAGTACCAGCAAATTGGAATCTGGAACCACTTTTTTTTTTTTTTGTCTGCTAAAAATGCATAAAGTATTTGTGTACTAAATCTGTGTACCAGTATCACAGCAAAAGTTTCATACAAGGTCATAAACCAATTAACACACAAATTCAGAACTGTATTTATCATAGGATAGCAAAAGCACATTTGGGAAAAAAGAAGTGCACTGAATTATGAAAGTCAATTTCTAATTCTAATGTACAAGAGTAGTACAGAAAGTTCAATAGAAATAATTTTTAAATGTAAAAATTGTGAAAAGAGAAACAATAAAAATAGCCATCTTAGCATCTCCAATATTTTATAAGGCCAGCTCTATGTAGCACCATTCTGAATTGTCATTGTCTGTCATTTAGTATCTGTGCATTCTAAACTACACAGTCAAACTCTCTGGAAGATAAGAAGCTATGGACTGCCTTTTCACTCTTTATTTCTTCCATTTTCTTACAGCCTTTGAAAACATTGATTGAACAAAGAAATTAACACACAGCCATATGGACGATTTGCTAGTTATATACAATAAGATCAAAAACAAATAAGAGATGTGATGCTTTTGTGATTCAACACAGAATAGCTTCTAACTCAAGTGTTGACACACTTTCTTTGCCTAGACTATTTTTTGGGTTTTTTTGTTGTTGTTGTTTTTTCATTAGTTGGTAGGTTTATGGGTTTTGGGTTTTTTACCTTATATTTTTATTCTTCATTTTAGCAGGTCAGACCATCTCATCTTGGATGGCCTCAGGGGCCTCTGAGCAATCCATGGATGCACAGAGTACAAAGGTTGAAAAAGCAATTGCAGGTACAAACTATGCTATCTCTGATCACATATGGTGCACTGTAATCATCCATTTCTTAAGGCTTCTAAAACTCCAAGCTGACCTTTTGCTTTATAAATCATGCCACTTTTACAGAACTATCCCTTTCAGCTATTAACTGAATTGTTTTGCACAAACATGCATCAAATCTTATTCTTCCTTTTCAAGCTTCCAAAGGGCATAGCTTACTCCAGAGGGAAGAGAAACTAAGAGAAACTTGGAATATAGTTTAAAAAACCCCAAACACCCAGATACTATGCTCTAGCTAGCCAAAACCCACAAAAATCAATGCTTATCCTCAGGACTCATCCCTCTTAAAAAAGTTTCTGGCGTTACTCAAATTCGGAGTAATTCTTTTGCAAGAACAATCAGCTCACAAATACAGTTTAAAAAGATGTTTTTTTCTTTCATAATGTTATTTAATTAGCACAGGAAAATGGTTTAAGGATGACCTTCAGGCAAACAAAGAGAAGTATTTTTTGGTTTCTATCAGTACAGGGGAAGTCAATGCATTAAGCTCATAATGAGGCTCAAGACTTGCATCCATTTAGATACCCATGGAAACCTTTTTCTTTAAACCTCCCTACCTATGTTTGTAAATAACCAAAGTTACTAAGAAACTAACTCAGATTTAGGTATGTGCCTAAATACATACCACTTTAGCTGCATTAAGTGGGGCTGGACCAGGTTAAACCTTAATTTCAGAATACAGATGTTGACTTTTTCTCACTTATTGGTATATGCACCTAGATCACATACATTTCCAGAAAAGACACAAAGGAAATATCATCATTATCTCCTACCCTATGATTACAACCTGACAGTGGAATAAGGCATGGACTCTGCAGTGTTAATGTAAAGACTTTTATTGGTTTCAAGCACTTATATTTGTACTTTCCAAAGCTGTGATAAGATGCTCCACTTAACTCTTATAGGTAACATGTTATTGTGCTTGCCTCATGAACTGAGCATGCTGTGGTTACACTGCATATACGAACAGGATGAGATGTTCCATTTTCTTGGATGCAGTTCATGCCACGTGATCAGCTTCAAGGTTGTTGCTGCACAAACAATCAGCCATGCTGTTCATGTCATTTAACTCATTCTGCTCCTCAACAATGACCAGTGTCCAGAATGTGGAGACCAGGGTGCATATACCTATGTCTGTCCTGAGGCTTAGAATCCATACCTCATCTATGCCTTTTCTCATATTCTCATATTCTTTTTCCCCCAGACACCAAGCTATGGAACACCTTAAACAAGGGGTGAAGGCATGTGCCACTAAGGAAGATATCCCATTACTCTGATACAACATGCTCTTGTGCATCTAGCCATTACATATTCTTGGAATTGCCCCCCATAGTATTTGTTTACATGGCATTTTGCAGGCAGGCACATGAAAATTCCACCCAGAGCCAGCAGGACATGTGCCAGCTCTGAATGAAAAGCCATACTGTGCATTTAGCACATTATTGAGCCTCAAATGATAAACTCCACTCAGCAATAAGCAACTTTAAATCCTGGCATTTTTAAACTTTTTACTGTTTAACTACAAAAAAATCCCAGGATGCCTGCTTGCAATATATTAAATAGCAAGATTAAGAATTTTCCTCTATAGCACTACCCCAGAACTTATGCTAATGCTAGTAATAAAAGACTAGCTTTTATTTTGTGTCCCGATCTGTAAGAGGTAAAGACACACACCTTGACAATTTTTCGGGTTTTTGTAAGACAGTAACGCAATCCGAGACCTTGGGAGGAGCAGCCTCTGTAGGCATGCAGGCCATACTTAATGTGCCAGTCAAAATGGTCTAGCTATCTAGCTCTTTCTGAGGCAAAAAAAGGTTAGAAAAAAAAATTGAGAACTTAAAAAAAACATGATCTTAGTGAAAATAATCATCTTAGACTTCCCTGTTCCCTCACCAACTAGATTTATGAAAACCACTGTCAAAACATCTAAGATCCATGTAGAGGACAGCAACCTATTACTGCTGCCAATTACTCGCTTAATTCAAAGCACTTGCTTTGATGAGCGGGAAATTTCATTCTATATTGAATGAAAAAAGCATCTCGGAGAGAGCAGTATGATTTTCAAAATCAATCATTCAAGAATAACAACTATATGAAACTAAGACCTACTTACGCAACATTAATTCAGCCACCTGTTTATGTATGCTCAGGTCAGATCTAGTAGGGAAGGGAGCTGAAAGAACATCGCTCTTTTACAAAGGCACTTCTCAAAGCCAAGGCTAATAATATTCTCTGTAAAATTACTACCATTCAGAAAGTTCTTAAAACCATCCTCTCTTGTTTCAGATAAGAAATAGCAATAATTTGTGCATGCTTTTGAAATTCTCAGTTTTCTTATTTGAAAAAATAGTTTTCAGTTCACAAAGCAGTTATACACATTCTTAGAATCAAATCCCAAATCATCAGTCCAACATTCGTCTCACAACAGTATAACATTCTGTATATATTTTAGCAGCAGGACAGTCATTAAAATTTCTGCTCCCTGTTGGGAGCCTGAACCTTGCCCAGAAGCCCAAGGCAGGTAGGGGTTGTGAACAAGCCACAAGCACAAGTGATGTTCAATTCTGTTTGTGCTTGTATTTGTAAGAGAGGGGGCTGAATCTGAGCAAAACCTCAGGGCAAGTTCAGTATTACATGTATCATTTTATATCCAAGACAGAATCTGGGAGGACTGAGTCTCAGTCTTGAGATGAAGTACGAAATGAAAGGAAAAAATCGTTCAGGAGTTCATCTAAGTTAACATTGTAACTATGGAGTTAATCCTGAGGTTGGGTAAATAGCTATTTACTTACTTGTCTAACATTTTCTTGTGTAAATGTTGATTCCAGCCTAAGAGACTAAACACCACCACATTCCTTTCCTGTGAACGTGGCAATTCCTTAAACTGAGGGAAGTAAAAGCATTTCAGCAGGGAGAGCCTGAACCTCAGGACACTCCCTATGAGTCTGCAATCCTCCCTTCCTTCATGTGTCGATGATCTTATGTTGCATACTTTAATGATCACAAAACAATTTTTCATTAATGACCTCTGCCCCACTCTGTAAGTTTGAGGCTTGGAGGGTGAATCAAGGCTGCACATGAAGTACAAAAGGCTGTCTTCTGAAAGCACTGAGCCTGGCCAAAAACACTGGGAGAAATATTTGAACAAAGCCAGAACTCCAGAAAGAAGAGTCTGGTTTCATACTCAAGGCTGATAAGTGATAATCTGGAGCATTTTTCTCTGGACCTGTATCTGCATAACACTTTTCATTTTAGTAAATGCTATACAATGCCATACAATGCTACATGGGAGACAAGAAAGAAAGAAATAAACAAAAATAAAAACCAGAAAAAAATTATTCCAAGACTTTGGAAACTGGACACCCAAAGTGAGTTATAACATTGAATTTCAAGACAAAATTCTGATCCATTAAATTATTAAATTGTAAAATATGGGATCTATTAACCTGTTTAAAGTGTTTTGAAAATATTAGCGATACTTGACTATTATTTGAGAATACTTAGATACCATTTGTCAATTTCCTTAAGAAACAATCAGAAAGTTAATAAAACTATGTGCTTAGCATAATTTTTAAAAGCACAGGAAATATGGTCAGGTTTAGATGCTGATTTTCTTGTTACTTCATCAAGATTATAGTATCAGAAGTAGCAGAGCAAATAAAGCTGCAGAATGTATTTGGTCCTAGGTGCAATACTCCTATACATTGCATTAAAGACCTGTTTGAAGATGCTGAGGTTTTTTAACAACAGGATCCAGAATTCCAAACAGTTTTCCTGTTAGCACTGTCATCCTGGGTAGTAATTATTAAATTTCTAAAGTAGAAAAACTACAACAATTCTGTGAAATTATTATAATTTTTCATAGATTACTGGTTTTATAACTTATGTTTTTTATACTGTCATTAGAAATAAAGTGTTAGAGGAAGATGACATAGAAGCCATTTTCTCTTATTTTGTGCCAAGCTTCTGAATCTGTAAAATATTTAATATGCTCTTCTTTGTCTTAAACACAAAAAACAACATTTACATTTTTCCTTATTTTATCTTTATAACTTGATTAATGAAATAGCTCACACTAAGAAAATAATAGTTATAGGCCTGTTTATCTAAGGTTTCACAGGAGAAGTCTTTAAAACTTTTTAAAATATAAAACTGTTTAGAAAATTAATGTCAAACAGAAGGACCTCAGCAGTTTGCATTAAAGCTCATTTCTCAGGACAGAAAGTACATTCCTTCTTTGTGTCTGTAAAATATAAAGAACTTTATTACAAAAGTTGACAATTAATTTCTAGGTCAAATAAAGGTTTTATTCTTTTTTCCTCCTTTTTTGTTACAAACTTCCTTCAGCCAATACTGGTTTGCCCACAAGACTTCAGGCTATGTATAATCCAGAATCATTGCAAAACACTGAACAATTAGATAGTTATTTTTCTCCTCTTCACAGACAAATTGTGGGTTTCCTACATGGATTAATCTTAAAATTAGCTGTTTTGTTTCTTCTCCTGCTTACTTTATGCTTCATACCATCCTTGATTTTTTTATTGCTGGAGTCCTCAGTGAAAAAAGGGAAGTATTGCACACATGTTTTAAAAATGTGAATGGGATCCTGGAAACTACTGGCCTGTCAGCCTCACCTTGCCGCTGTTTCTCTCTCTAAATTGAGAGAAATGGATTTGATGAGTAGACAGTTAGATGGACAAGCTAGATGGCAACCTGTAGAGAATATTGGTCCACAGTCCAAATGAAGATCAGTGATGACTGGTGTCCCCAGGGGGTCTACAACGGGACCACTAGGGTTTGATATCTTCATTAAGACATAGATGAGGAGACCAAGTGCGGTCTCAGCAAGTTTGGAGATGACACCAACCTGAGTGGTGTGACTGACACACCTGAGTGATGGGATTTCACCCAGGGGGACCAGGACAAGCTTAAGAACTGGGTCGCCATGAACCTCAGGAAGTTCAACAAGACTGAATGCAAGGTTTTTCACCTGGGTTGGGGCAACCCCCAGTATCAATACAGGCTGAGGCATGATCAGATTGATTGTTCACTTAGGTTGAAGTACAGGTTAGCTCTTCAATTTTTTTGGTGTAAGAAACTAATACAAAGGATCGCTGATTAAGGTATAGTTCTTTATCTCTCAATTTTGCACACTTTGATAATCACTTTTAATCACACGGCTGTGTTTTATCTTTAGATGTCTGTTCAAGGATGTAAATATCTGGCTAATAGGGTTGTAATGAACTCCAATTTTGTTCCCTCCCCTTCCTCAAAAACTACATGTCTAAGTCTGACAGTGGCCTGTCTCCCTTCCTCAAGGTTTAAGAAGGAAACATTGTAAACAAGTAGATGTAATTTCTAATTCTGCATGTAGAAATCTGTGTTTAAATAAGGGCTCCTTAAACAGTAGCTTTCTCCATGTTGGCAACGTCAGCAACCCTTCTGATTTAACTTACAGTGAGCAGTTCTAAAATATAGGATAGTTTGATAGTTTGATAATTAAAAATATGATATTAAGATAATTTACATATGTTCAGTTCCAAAATATGCTTTTTTTTTAAATACAATGTAGAATGTTCTAGAAATATTCATCTTGGTTCCAGGTAAACCTAAAGCGCAAAATAGTATCTGCATATATGAGTTGAAAGGTAAAGAGAAATAAAATCAAAATAATTTGATCAAATTTTAGTCTCTTGTTTAAAAGTTGAGTAATAATATTGCTAGTTCCATGGTACTTTTCCTCAGCATATCTGCAGAGCTTCTTTCTCCCTGAACTAGAAGCCAAAGATAGAAAGACAGAAGGCTAGCCCAGATTTAAAGAAATGAAATCCCACCTAATTTCTGTAACCTGTTTCTTATTAGCTCACTACCAAGGCCACAGCTGTTGATCACAGCATGTACAAAACCCCATTACAGGCTTGTAGATGGAACACTGAAGTAGAACTTTTGATAGGCCTGTAATCATTTAGGCGGAGACCCAATGATTCCCAGGAATCACATTCAAACAGATTTCATCTTTACACCGTATTATGAGACTGCAGCTGAACTCACACCTTTGTCTAGTTTTCACAGCTCTGAAATAAAAATTTTATTTCCAATTTAAACAAAAAAAAAAATCAGAAGCTTATTAAGAATGCAGATATTCCCTTCATTAAGAATGCTCCAGGAATGTCTTGTTTTTCTGTCTGCCATATCTCATCATGAAAAGTTGTATCAAACACACTGTGAGACTACTCCTTATGTACAAGACTACTCCTCCCCTTCCATTTAATTTTTTGTGTTTTTCAGGAGGGACCAGACAAGGTGATCATTCCTCAAAAGCCCTTGATCTGGCTCCTTGTAAGCAAATGGGCATTAAGTGAGCTGCCAGCCCCTCTGATGGGCTTGGTAGCCTCCCCCTCCTGCCACTGTCTCTTCTCAGCTCCTTTGTGGGTGTTTTAGCCTACACATAGCCTACCACTTGGATTTAGAAATAAATAAATAAGAAAATAATTTGAAAAACATATTAATTTTTAAGGATGCTATTCAATTGCAGGATATCTAGAAAATTACTACCTATAACTTAACCTTTCCATTTATCCTTACAATCTCAAGCTGTAATGATGCTGACAGTTACAAAGGCACAGATGGAAAACAGGAAGTAAAGTGAAGATAAAGTAGTACTTAAAAAATAAATGTACATCTGGGTTTGCACCTTTCTTTTTCTTCTCTCATACTAGGTCTGCTTTGCTCAGCTGATCTTAAAAGACTTATATTTTGATCACACTTTGAACTGTGTTTTTCCTGGGCTTGTCTTAGGCTTAGCTCCATCTTTTCAGAAAACTTCTTCCTGTTTCATATCAAATAGCAAGTGACAGATATGTGATGATAAGTAGCATTAGATGGGATAAGTATACATTCTGACTGTGGGTTTCAAGTGAAACCTCACTTAGACAGAGAATCTGATTAGAGCCAAGTGTTTAATTTTTTTCTAGATCTCACAAGTTCCAGCACAAAGAATAGGGACTTCTTCTACTGCTTTTAGAACAAGGCAGAGATCAGTAGCACACTATAAATTCAGTAAATATAACACCAAAGGATTTTTGGCTTCATTTTAGCAGAGAAGCCAATGAACACATTACAAACATGCAAAAAGGGAAATCGCGCTTTACTTTCTTTGATCTAAAATTCCCTGGGATAAGGAAAAGAGAAACCTCAATTGTCCTTTTCCAACTAACATAGCATAAGTTTGACCACTAGCAATGTCTTTTTATTAAGATTACTAGATTTCTCTTTTATAGCACGCTGTTTCTCAAGTGATCAGCAGCTCAACCAGACAGCAATTTTAGACATTTCATTTTTTTTTTACCACCTGGGTTTGCAGCATCTATAATTCTTTAAACACTGAGAATATAACAACTGTGACTAAACCTAGCAACATTCAAGCTACTGCACTTTCAATTTATTATCAGCTCTTTAAAAATACACTATCTATGCGAAAGCAGAGTATTAATAGAGTTTCTGCTTCTCTGTCTGTCCCAACAGGGCTCAAAATAGCTAATCACACAAGTGCAGGATCTAACTCTCCTAGACTAACAAAGTTCAGTAATGACCATTAGAATTGCCTCTTAATGTGCACACATGCCACAGCACTGTTTGATTTCAAAGCAAAGGCTCAGTCAGAATTACTTTACCTTCTGAAAGGATCATCAGACCTGGTTGATGAGGCCAGATCTCTGCTTATTCCTGCTCTGCTAATGTCTGCATGATCTACAACCTCCGAAAGCTAGATTTTCACCTAATTACCAGGTACCAAATGCTTGCTGCCTCTCAAAGTGATGTGACCTGCTTGTCAACCTGCAAGGAACACCAGTAAAACTGCATTGACTACCTGAAAACCAAGGCTATCTCAGCTCTAAGCCATTGTAGGCCCAAAGAAGTTATTCCTTCTGAGTTTGGCAGCACTGAAGTTCTTCTGACTTCAGGCTCAGTAATGGGCTCCCAGTACTATGGGATCGGACCAAACCTTTTTACTGCCTGTTTGTTTTAAGCAGAGATCTAAAAAATAAGTAACTTGCTAGGGAAAAAGTCTTAATCTCCATCAATAATAAAGAACTTTTTCTTCTAACCTTCAAAAGGGATTACAAACAGCAACCGTCCTGTATATCTTACCTTCTATTGAATGTCCCGTAGGGCAAGAGATTTAAAATTATATACATAATATTGAAATTATTAAATACATAGATATAAATAGAGAGAGAAAGTATAAATTATAGGACTCCACAACAGTATGGACGGCCTGGGAGATACTTTTGTATCTTCCTAATTGTCCTCATAAAACTTTATTGAACAAAACAGAATGTCTAGAATTGACTAAATGTGATCACTTGCTCCTCACAAATCCCCATAATATAATGTGGCTTGCTTTTCCTAGCTCCAAACCAGACATCCCCTGTGAAATCCAGGCATCTGTATGGATGACTTTATCACTTCAAGAAATCAGCTCATGATTTCTTGAAAAAGTTTTGGGAGCAACTTCCTATTCACTAGAACTATATGCTCAAACCTCAAGTCACAGGTACATCATCAAGAGATTTAGCTTTCCTTCAGACAGAATTGCTCCAACAGCAATGCCAGAAACACCCTTCTAAACCTCAAAGGAAACATCAAAGAACACATCAACAGCCTTCCGTAACCTCCCCCCTCGGAAACCTCCCAACAGGGACAGGCACCCAAAGGCAGTTCTCAGAGGAAATGGAGGAGTGTGAATAAACCCAGTTTACAGCCTGACAGTTACACTTATCAGTTTTAGAAAGTGCCTGAGGTTACCTAGGACAAATGTTTTCTCAAAACTCTCAGCAAAAGGTTCACAAATGGTTTCTGAACTTTTTCAAACTTACCTATATCTCCAGTGCCCAGGTGGATTATGACTGATGTCCTACTTTTGTTGCACAAGAATTTTGGAGTCTCTGATTTTTCAAATATGCAAATACTTGACTCTCTTTGTATACAGTCCTATGTAGCCTTTTAGACAGCTGCAATGACAGAACCAAACCAGCTAGTAACACATCAGAGAGACTATTGGAATACAACATCTGGAAAGTTTGTAAATTAAGTAAACATGGGACTGCACCTCACATGTATCATCAGTTCACTTCCCATATGCTTTTTGGCTTAGCCACACAAAATTAGTATCTCAAAGCTCCATTAAACAGGAACAGCAGTTTTGTTCCAAAATTCTTCCAGTCAATTTCATCCATGCATCAGTTTAGCAGGTGCATTCCCTCTTTTCTGTGGTATTACCACCCTGTGTCTCTCTCTGCTGGCTTCCATACATAAGGAACATGGCACAAGAGTAAGAATTATGGCTTGCCTACAGCAAGTTCTTCAATAATGTAAAAGAGGATATGCTGTGGGTTACACAGAACAGAAAGATGAGCTACCGAGCTAATCTTTGAGTATTGAAAGAGACATCCTAAAGCTTCATGACGGTTGTGATTTGTGTTTTCTCAGGGAGAAGGTAAAATCCAGAGGTGAACATGACAGAAGAGAGAAAAAAACCTCTGTCCAGCTATAGGAACCGCCAGTCAAGTTTGTAACCCAGTCGAAACTCATTGATTTGACCTTGAGAAATATCAGCACAAAGCTCAGGATAGGTAAAAACATTTAAAATGTTTTTAAAGGATGCTATTCATCCTAAAATGTTTTTCAAAAAAATTAAAAAAAAAAGCATTTAAAATTAGCTCGTTCTGAGATGAGTAGTTCTGTTAAGAGGTATTTGTAAAAATATATATTTATTTTGTACTAACAGGAAAGCAGTGTAAATGCATCTTGTGACACTGCATTGATTCTCGCTAAGCAACGGGAAACTTGTAACTAATCTGAAAAGAAAAGAGGAGGATTTTAAAATAAATGTAGAAATATGCAATGCATATAATTTGGCACATTGGTACTTCCAGGCACCAATAGAATGAAGTGCTTATAGCTTTTAAGACTTAAATATGACTGCTAATGGCCAGTTTGCAAAAAAGAGGTTATAGGTAACTTTGTCATAAATTGCTCTCAAGCTGCTTTCCAAAAAATTTTAGCAACGTTTTTACAGAAAAATATACGTATGACAAGGCAGCATACAACACAGCTGGAAGTTCCCAGAGGTTATGTATAACGTGGATGCATAGCTTATGCAACTATCAGTGAATAAATAACTTCATGCTTGGATATGCTCATTTACACATGATCTTGGGAATGTTAGTGAACTTTCTGAAACATTAACTGATTTCTCTTAAATGCATCAAGGTACAATAAAGAACAGAGTGAGGCTTAACTGAAATGAGATCCTAACTGATTTTAATATTTTTGTGCTGTCAATAAACTGCAATTGAATGTTACCTATGTAGTGTATAGGTCATGGTGAAAAATTTCATTTCAAGGTTGTTTCTCCAAGGAATATTTTGTGACTATTTTTCCTAGTGCATGTATATATTTTCAAAGCAGACTGCTAACAGCTTTTAGAGACTGACTTGAAATTTTAGTTCTAAGTCAGAAATGCTGTTTGTGCTGGGGATTTTTTTTTAATTGGAACTGAAATTCCAACATATTCTTCAAATATCCTCACTCTAGCACTTCTTCAACAGATGCCTACCAGAAATGTATAGTCAGTCTGGAACCTCATAGAGGTTTCTTCTTAAACAGAAGAAAAAGGAGACAAAATACTTTGGGAAAGATCTCTATCAGTTTATAATGAACAACACCTAAGAAAACTCAGTTCTTGTCTAACATATTTACATATAAGTTTCTAAGATGTATTACCTTGTGTTGAGTTTTCAGACCTAGCTGTTTGTTAACAATTTTGGATGAATCACAGGAGTACCCAGATACCATCATATCAGCACAGTACTTCATCAAATACTGACATATGAAAGTGGGTCAGATTATCCACCCAGAAAATCATTCTTTTCCTTGTATGTTTACTTCAACACTGTTATGTACTTATATGGAATTGTTATTTAATCACATTATTGCCAAACTGGCTATAACATAATTCACCTAGCACTGACCAACTACAGAACAAAAATTAAACAAACATTTTGCTGTTGTTAAAATTTTTTCTATGGGTCTGAGCTTCTGAAGCCAGCAGGTCACTTGGATTATATATACAATGTTGATAATTGCATTCCTTAAATCTACAAAATGCAACACAGTTCACTATTTTCCAAAATAGCTTTAAAAACAATTACAATTACTGCGCAGACATTTTCAAACACAGCAGGCTATTGGCTTAGGCAGTGATGGAAACCCTAAAAAGAAGATAAATATTTTGAAACGCACTGTAAATCAAATTTGTGCACTGGACTAAGAATGGATTATCTGCCTCTAAACAGCAAAAGATGTTTTAGCTTTAGGGTATTTTTCCATGCTTATTTACTAGAAATGATTTTAAATTGTGTCTGTGTGATTTATTTCTTTTTTTTTATTCAAGATTTTTAACAGCTGATTTGTAATAAATGCTCTACTATAATTAGTTCTACATACTTTACTCATTACACTTACTGATGCACAGGAATCCATTGTTTCTCAAGCTTTTAGTAAAAATTACATTTTTAAGCTTAAAAACTGATTTAGAACAATGCTATGTTGGCCTAAAGCTGCTCTGCAAGTATTTATAGCAGATGTGTCTACAGTCTCTAACAGAGGCATTGATTAAGAATGAGACCTTGAAAAAGATTATTATATTGCCATCTACTATCTTTTGGTACTGTGTTACCAAGATGAAGTTAGCCACTTTTTCTAGCTTTCATTCCAGAAAGTATCTGGCGGGGGGGGGGGGGGGGGGGAAAGTCAGCCCAAATGGAAGTCAAAGGCACTCGTCTTGTGTATGTACACTCCAACCTGGTTAAGAATTATCAGTTTTCTGACTTGGAGCCAGATTCACCTTCTCTGGCACAGCAAGATTATTGCAGGACAAAGACAACACTGCCTGTGTACTTCCTGAGGAATCCTTCAGCAGACCACAAGCTCATGTCCATTGGGCATCTTCTTGAAAGAAGTTATGTCAGTAAAAGGGGATGATGCTAGATTGATGCTGATGGTTTACTAATTAGTACAGAGCTGGAATTGCAGCCTTCTCTTTCCTAGCAGATCACAAAGGGAATGTGGGAAATTTACCCTGGACTTCCAGAGTTTCCAGCTAGAAGACAATCCCTTGGAATGACCCAGAAGGAAGCAACATTTCCTAAGTCAGGTCATTATTTTTATAAAATGGGAGTGAAAGCTTAAAGTTTTACAAAATTTACCTTCAGAGAAAGATACCTACAACTTTCTTAGAAGTGTCATGAGTATTTAGTTCTTAATCAGAACAGGATTATCCTGCTAGCCCTTGTAATATTGTAATATGTTAAAATATCTGTGTTTTCCAGTGAAAGACTTCAGCAGCATAAATCTAGCTGTGGAGTTTCCTACCCTTCCTTCTTCCCCTTAGAAAGTGATTTTCTGGCTTTTCTCAGTACACAGAGCAGGAAAATATGAAACAAGCAAATCATAAGACTGAAAACCAACTAATAAGAGAATGGTAACTCAGAAGTTTGATTTTGGTTTGGTGGTTTATTTCTCACAGGCAGCTGTAGGATTTTTTCTAAATCCTGGCTGGAGATTTTTGTGCACTACGGCTGATCATTCATCTGTCCAGCCCTTTTAAGACTTCTCTTCATTATACCCAGGTAAGAATGGGTCATAACTCCAAAACCAGCATGAACTTAATCAAAACAAAGATAAACATATATTGTTGAATGACATACATTTTATGATAAGGAAAACATTAGCAAAATCAAGCTGAGACTTCACAACTCTGGACAACCTATGCAAGGTTTTTGTAATCAAGTTTCTCAAGCCACAGAGGAATGATCAAAATTTCAGCCCAAAGTTACCAAAACATGTTACTTCTCTCTTTTATTTTTAAAGGAGATTCAAGTTTCATTGTTAGTAATATAAGGCTGTGTCATACCCTTAACAAGCAACATAGCTGTTGGCAGCCCTTCACTATCCTGATTACCAGCTGAGAGTCAACACACCCTGTAAGCATCTGTTCATCAGTTCAGCAGAATTACTCAGGACCCAGTGAGCATCTGGCATTCAAGAATGCAGCTGTCTTTGTGGCAGGCAGGTTTACAGACATGTTTTTTGCAACTGCTACTTTTTGAGCTCATTTGCAGTTCACTCATCTGCTAAATACAGCATGGCAAATTAAAACAGGTTATCCAAAGTGGTATAGAGTTTTGCTCACTACTGCAACTCACTGAGAGACTCATAGCTTCTTTTGTTATTAGTATACATAGCATTCAGGTATCCATTCACCGAAGGGATTAAACTGACCGTATCTCTGCAGGCTCTGCAAGGGCTCTCCACTCTCCGCCCTGAGGACGGAGCTTCTGCAAGGGATATCTCTGAGCTCAAGGCATTTCTGCACCTACCTACAGAAGCCATGTCCTCTCCTCTGTAGGGGTACCTCTGGCCGGGACCTGTGGTCTTGACCTTTTTACCCAACTCTTGCCCCAGGATCCCCTCGTTGAGATTTCCTCAGCTCCTTCCACACCCCTCAGCTCCATCTCATGGCCCCATTCTTTCTTCCTAGTCCCTGGCCCCTCCACAGCTTTCCCAAACTAGCAGCCTCAGCATAGCTCCCCCAAAACCACTGTCACCGGCCTTCCACCTCAGCTCAAGCCATCCTGTTCCCATGCAGAGCCTTCTCCCTTTGGAGCTGTCATGGCTGCACACTGGGGCAGCCCCTTCACCCCTCCAGCTGAGGAGGCAGCTGTGGTGAGCCACAGGCTGGGCAGAGGCTGCTGCTAGCCTGGCCCAAGCAGTGCTCCCCAGACTTAGGGTTCCCTGAGGAGAACCATGCCCAGTTCTCGGCCTCGCCTCGGGTGCCAGCTGCTCACAGGGGAGACTCACCACAGCTCAGAGCTCAGCAGCTCTGCACACCTACATGATTGACTAGGGATTGCCAGCTGCCATGGCAGAACTGCACATTCCAGCATTCCAGCACCCACCCTGGCTGCAGCTCTGAGCAGCAACAAGCCACAGCTGAGCCCCAAAAAAGGGCTGAGGGACACCTACTGCTGTAGAGACACCTACAGCCACAAGAGGTGGCTGCTGGCCAAATTTGAAAGATACTCTGAAACCCTGTCCCAAGCATGAAAGCCAGGTGACAAAAAGGCTCATTCCATGGGAACCAATTTTATGCAGTGCTGTCCAAAGCACCTGTAATACCTGATGCCACAGACATCCTCTGAGTCTTTCATGGGCATCTGCCCACGCTGCAGATGAGCTGGCAGCAAGCCTGTGGTACCAGAAACCTCTTTTGCTCATACTGGGGAAAAAAACGCCACATGGCAGTTTTCCAGCTGTTGTGGTGTGTTTTCATTTTCTTTATTTGGTATATTTTACTGCTTGATTTGTGGTTTCTAATCCCTCTGTGTTTTTCTCGCTGCCTTTGGAGTGGCACGGGCTCCCCATTTTATATCTTATATTGCTAAATTTAGACTCACTCCCTCATTGTAACTGTCATTTCTTGTTTGTTGCCTGGCCACTCCCTGGCAAGTTGTCAATCCCTCTTGTCCCAACCCTTTTTCCCCCAAAACCTTCCCTGCTCCTCCCCTCCTTAGATGTCACTCCTTCCCTAAGCCTGCCCTTCCCTCCAGAATCTTCTGTGTCAGTTTTGTATCCTTTGAAACCCCATTGGTTTACTTAAGCCTTTCCCCTCCCTTAAGATCCTCTATTGGTTTACAGATTATATTTCCCCACCTTGTATTCCACCCTCAGTCTTCCCGATTGGTTAAAAATTGTATCCTCCCTCAAGACTGCCCCTGTTTTTAAGTTAGTGCCTGCGTTTGGTTTAGTGTCTTGGGAGCTTGGTGCTGGGGAGTTTTGATTTTAAATGAAGCTACTCATGTTCTGACCCCAAGACCCATGCTGGTGCCTCTTTGTTCATTTGCACCGAACCTCTGCTGGCGACTGGAATTCTGCAGGGTCTGCCAGGGGGATCTGTCGCTTCCCCTGTCGTTGTCGTTGCCGGGCCCGGGGGTACATAGCTGCCCACGCCGTGACATCCAGCTAAAGGAGAAAGGGAGTAACGGGACACGCCCACAGGCATGAGACCAAGACCTCAAACGCATCGTTCTTAGTCTTTCTCTCATTAAAAGCTGTGATCATCACAGCTGCAAGAACTGGGGGAAAAAAACGGCATAGAAAATCTGGAGGGATGCTTCACAGAATGGTGCTTGAGACCTTCCCTAGATGGATTAGGATAACAGAGTTAGAAAAACCCCAAACCCTCCGTGGAAGTGGAATTCAGGTCGTTTGTCTTCAGCTTTACAAACATTTAACAGTGCAGTGAGCAACCAGTGCTGAGCCAGCTTCTTACACCTCCCTGAAAATAAAAATTGAATATTCTTACCTTGCATTTTCTTTTGGAAGCTTGTATAAAATGCAGCTTATTTTCTTTCCCCCTTTTAATTATATAGGCTACTCAGCACTTTATTTCACAAGAACTCTAAGCAAGGGGTAGTTAATTGATACATGGAATTATGGCCATCAACCTTCTCTTCTCTAGAAAATCAGTTCCAAGCCCTACCCTTGACAAAGTGCTTTCAAAAAATAATACATCTGAAGTCAAATGTTATTGCTAATTGATGGGATAGTTTCAACAATGTAACCTTATCTTAGGTAAATAAACTTCCAAGGAAACTTTGAGCCAGAAAGGCCAAGTAAGGTGTTTGGGATTCTTTTTTGCTGCAGAAGGTCTTGTTTTGATAGTGCATTTCTATACAAAGGAAAGAGAAATGTGAATCTGAGACCAAAAGAGAGGCTTGGTTCCTCCTGTTTGTATTTGGTACTAACTCAGTATTTTTCATAACAGAACAAAGTAACTTTAAGGGGCCTCTAATTACTGCAGTAGAAAAACTACTAAATTGTTTTTCTTGGACTAGTATTTGAAAAAGAATTAATGCATTTCTAGATTTTTTTTGTTGGAATTCTTATTTAGAGTTTGTATTTGTTTTTACACTTCAATAAATAATTCACAAAACCAGCCTAAAATGAACACTGTAACAAATAACTGTGTTAAATTACAAACGTGAAAGCCGTCAATAACATTCACATTAAAGTATCTGATCAAAGACAGCAGTATTGTACACCGACTATGAGATGCATAGGTGTGTTAAAGCAGTGAGAAAGAGGAGAAACAGCCACTGTGGGAGATGATGGAGGGAAGAGATATCCTGTACCAGTGTGTGGATTCTGAGGAGTGAAGTCTGAGAAATGAAAGAGTGTCCTGGAAATGGACTGTAAACTTTTCAACCACACATTGTCATTAATACACAAGGTCCTGCCCCTATTTCGGGTCACTATTCAAAGATGTTAGAAGGCAGTGACTCTACTAAACACACTGCACTTCTGTAAATTTATTTGTTTAATGAAACATGGTTGAGCTCTGAACAAATCTGACAATAATAATTTAAAATGCATTCTCAACTGAAGTTTGTTTTCTAAAATCCCTAGAGTGGGTCTGAGTCTTTTCATACAGATATAACTGGAAGATATTCCCACATGTCCAGAACTGTTATCTCGCAGTTAATTTGGAGAGGAAGTGTTACTCAGAAATATTATTCAGCATTGCTTCTCAGGGGAGGTAGATTCTACACAAAAGACTGATGTTCATTGCAAAAACTAAATCATACTGCAATATGGGTTTTTCAAACAATGTGAGGAATAATTTTATTGTAAACACCGCAAGAATGTGCACATTTGTAGACTTTGATGTCAAGGTGGGGGTGGAGAGAAAAATAAACAAATATACTTGTCTTGACACAGATTAAGAAATCCAATTTCCAAAATCCACAGCCTATTCCTTATCAGTCAGGCCGAATCTCATCTCTCTGTGTGGTCATAGCAACGAGTTTGGAGCACCCACTGGCTGAGTCTTCACTTCCAGCTTCCAAAGCATTTCCTTTTCTATCTCAAGCTGTGATCTGAAACATTTATTTCAAACAGGATTACTAAACAAGTGAGATTATTTATTTATTGATGGTGATAAGTCTCTGAAAAGGCCTTCCTGTTTGTAGAAATTTAATCTTCCAATCCTTAATGCAGAAATACATGTATCTTTTCCAGGACAGACTTCAATAATTTTCTGATTGGCAGCTAGCTGTATGACATCTGAACATAAACTGTATCCTGTAGCCTGTCCAGCTCAATGAAAATGTCAGTCCCATGCAAAACCAGAAAAAAATAAATTACATGTGGTGCATAAGTGGTATGCCAGTTTAAAGGATGCAGTATCCTTAAATGTACACCACCCCACATTTTGAGTATCTAATTTTCTTAAACTGGACATGAACTTCCATTTCATCTGGGCCAAATGCACTTGGGAAATGACCCGTTCATTAGTTCTGCAATGAACCTTGTTCTGTGGCTGATTGAGCTCTTTTAAATCCATTTGGGATTTCATCCTGATTACTGCATGGAAATGCTTGTACACCATTCTGTCTAGAACGTAGACTGGAGGGACCACACAGAAGCAGTCATCCATCCCTCCCACCTAATAGTTTGTGGTGAAGGGAAAACAGCCAGGTAGGGTGTCAATTCTTGCAGAATGATAGCCTCAGCTGAATAATGGCCTTGTACAAGACTCTTGGATTGATGACTGACTGTCTCCAGATGAGGCTCACAGGCAAAGTCCATTGCAGTAAACCTGCACAGAAGAGGACCCAGAAGATTCCTGGGTCTTAGGTCCAAGTAACAATAAAAAAATAATAAGTCAGAAGAATAATGAAAACCTGTTCAGAACTCTACGGAGAATATGTGAAATTTTTTCTTGTACATCAGAGAGCTTCAGATAGAACAGCAAGTATACTCAAGAAGGAACAGTATAGAAAGGGAAGTCAGGGAAAGGAAAAACCAGTATCTCAGGTAAAAATGGTGCTCATTTCCTCAATAAATAAACTGAAAAAATGTAACGGAGAATTATAATAGTAGGATTGGCTCCAGGATCAAATTCTGGTGAAAAAATGCATTTTAAAAAGACTGGAGGGAATATTTTGGGTCAGGAGTTCTACAGTCATCATGGGTTATGTCAGGTTTGAGGTACCAGGAGAAAAGGAGGGAGAAATACCTCTGTTTCAGTGTTCTCAGTCTGTCATTATGATTCCAGTGGGAAAAAAACAACACTACAAACTGAATAATAATGGAAAATCTATCAGATTATGATTTATGTGTGAATGTATGGGAGGAAAGTCAGTATCTTCACAATGACAGAGCAAACTGTCAAGAAACTGTGTTATTTACTAAGTCTGCTTCATCTTTAATTTCTGATCTGAAGGGAAATAAAATTTTGTGATCAAGCATAGATAGAAATACCCATATTTTTAAAACAGGGAATTGGTTTTTGAATCCTTATTTGTAAATAGAATAACAAACAATAACCAAAATGAATAAATACCTCATCAATACATAAAAAGTTCTCTGTAGTCTCTTTAACATCTTATTCGCAAGAGTAGAGTGTTTATGTTCATTAAACCAGAAACTAGATTTCAGTTCAAAACAAAGAAATATTTCATAGGACTTGATCAGAGATTTCCATAGCAAGCTATTTACAGTATGCCAGGTAAGAAAGGAAGCACCTCTTGGCAACAGTTACCCAAGCACCAAGTCTACTGAAATTACTTTCTTCTTTACATCTAAAAACACCATGGCTTCAGATAAACTTCAGATAAAACCTTAAAAGCTCAATGCAAAAAGGACATTTTATTGTTATTATTGATTGGCTGTAAACGAAATAACTCCAAGAAGTACAGAATATTTTTGCTGCCATTAATTTCATTCTTGATCTACATCACTGCTTAGGCTAAAATATTACTTAATAAAGTACATGACCATATTCTTGATTTTTCCTTTTTGTTATTTCCTTATTTGCTTATATATGACAAATATTGCTGCTGCCCAGGACAGGATTCTAGCATAACATAGATCTTACTTCAAAGAAGACACCTTATATATATTTTGATGCATCTGATGAAGCAAACATTAAGCATACAGAATTCTAATAACTGTAAGTCAGGGAAGAGACAACTGTACCATGGGTATCAAGCTTAAAAGCTGCACTTTTATTTTACTAAATTATCTATGTTAAAAACAAATCTGTGCCTGGTGTGGAATTTCACTGCATCAAGTGTTACAATATTTTTGTTTTTATTACAAGCAGGAGAATGCATGTAGAACAAGTGTTAAGAACCATGACAATAAATTAGAATATAATTTACAAAAGCAAAAATAATAATAAAGTAACAGTGTACCACATTAATACTGAGTATAAAATAATAAGCAACTAATCACAATAATACAAAGGTAATTTCAGTCTGTATTATTAAGGATATCTATGTGACATTCACTCCTTTATAAAGTTCCTAACAAAATTGACTATTTTGGATGTATACACCTTGAAGGATGAATCTTAGATTTTTATTTATGTTTTGATCTTTATCAGCTGATATTATTGCTCAGCAGAAGTACTGGCACCAGGTTTCTGCATTTCGTTTTGTACTATTTGATTCTAGGTCTGTCATATTTATAGCCTGCACAAAGACTCCTTTTGTCACTATTTAGGAATATAACACTATTTAGCTTAGATTATATAGATGGCTACAGTGTAGCAGCAGCAATGAAGTGTGCTGTTGAAACCAATTATTTTTCTTTGAATTAGGTTTCATATTTCAGTCTTAGTCTGTAGTGTTGCTTAGTTTGCAAATCCATATACATTCTGTGTTTTGTTCCCTTTAACAATACAATTCAACAACGCTCCAGGCAGTTCTTTGAATTCCAACCTCAGTGCTGTTATATTGCAGAGTAAACATCAGAATCCCCGGTGTTCTAGCACCAGTAAGAGAGCAAAATGTGTCTTTGGAAACATTCTTTACAATTTTCATGTCCTAAGTGAGGTAAAAAAAAAGAGGCTTCTTTTCAGTACAGAGAAAACCCTTTTCTCATTAGCTGAAATGACACATCAGCTGATAAACAAAATCATGCCCTGGAGAAAACTAGACCTTGATACAAAGAGGCCTCTTGCTTAGGGTGTGTTGTAACAACCCCCTTACCCTTTCATCATACTTCTGATCTAACCAGAGCATGTTAGCACCAAGGTGTTCTGTCAAAAGGATACAGAAAGTCAACTCACTTAACAGACAAGGACTACACACTGCCCTTAATCTCTATGTGCAACTCCCAAAAATCTGGGATGTTTTTATCGACGACTGGTGTCAGTTTTAACAGGAGTTGTTGACATGGTGATGAGAGCAACAGATAACAAGCATATGTGAATACATGCAAGCCAACTGAAAATTAATTCCACTGGTCACAAGTGCACAGAAGTGGAAATACTAGCAAGAGGTAGCAGATGACAGGAGTTTGATGGTTGTGAGTATAGACATGGGGCTACACAAAACCCCTTGACAGATTGTCAATATGTTGGGGGAATTTCATAGTATGAGTCCTCTTAACAGTATCTATTGTTCCATGTTAATTCACATTAGTAAGTAGTGTGCAACACATTTGGTTTGTTATTGATAAAATACATTGGTACACTTCAGTCTCATATTTTGAAATTATTTTTCACTGAAAAGATTACCTTTTTTAAAAAAGTGCTATTTGAGTTATAATTTGTAACACATTATTGTTCACATAATTTTAACTGCTTTACAACAAAGGAGTCATAGTTGGACACACAATCACATTCATGAAGTACCTGTTGCAAAATGCAAATGTTCAAGTACAATATGTTATTATAAAGAAATACCTACTTTCCTCATCTCCTTGTTGAGACTGTTAATGAAAAGTGAAGGGGAAGAGGAGCATGACAATTAATTTTTTAATGTTATATTCCTGATTGTGACTTGCCTAAGAAGTTTGGTTTCACTTTTAAAAATGCAAAGTATTTGGTGAATATTAAAAATAGGGTAATATGAATAAGTGGGGCATGGCAATGAATAGTTAAGGCATCTAGCTTCTAATTTACAGGCATGAGTTTGTTCCAGTCTCATGCTGAAAGCTGCCCCTTGCTTAAATATGGTCCAGCTTCACATAGGTACCTGGCCATTTAGGTGAAGGTGACCAGAATTCACTACAGCCATCCCTTTTCCAGTGTGCCTTACTCCTGATAGTCCAACAGGCCTCTTGCTCAAGCACACTTTTGACTTCTCATTTGAACAGAACCTAGATGAATCACTTATTCTTTGGTTGCAATCCTTGCCACTCGGATGCAGTCTCCTGAACAGAACATTCACATATTCCTTCACATAAACAATAACTCTGCTATGGTATCAAAGGAGGGAACATCTGGAATCCATTTTAACTTTCAGCTTTGCAAAGGATTGTTGCTATTACACAGTAGGCTTATCATTTGCATTCAAATTCCTTAGTTTTGGAGAATCAAAGCTAACATGTAAACCAGATTTAGAAGCCAACAAAGTTGTTTCTTCTTTGTGGCTGGTGTAAACAAAAGTGAGCTGGAGTCAAAGTGTAAGTCCTAAACAACCTTTATGGCAGTAGCGAAGGAACTGGCAATCCAGTCTTCACCACTGCTGGGGCCTGCCTCCCCCATGATACTGAAATATGTTCCTTTCAGTGGAGGTCTCTTTCACTTGTACAATGGTAAGATGGCTATAAACCTGCAGTGAAGATTTCATTTTGTTTCATAGCACACTTGTATTTCATGCACCACTGCAATAACTGTTGCACCTCTTAAAACTAAGTCCCTCATGGTTGTTCTATTTAGTGTATCTTTATATATGGCTCACAGCAGTGTTCAGGAAATATGGATTACTCCAAAGGGAAATAGGTGGAATGAAGGAAAAATACTTCTTTTTCTAAAAAATTTCTGCTCCTTAAATAACATTTCCAAGCTCATTTTATAATTTAAATTGTGGTGCTGTGTCAAGAGATAAAATAGTTAAGATTTTTAAGCTATGATCTAACTTTTTTTTTGATTCTTCTTTACTTCCATAGTAAACCAACTCATAAGAACTACATTTTAAACAGTTTTAAATAGAAATGGATTCAGTGTCATTGCTAAGTCCATAATAAAAGTTATTTTAATGGTCCATGGATGTAAACAGACTATTGGATTTAGTCAAAAGAACAAATGTTCCAGAGTAAGCTATTCTATATGTGTTGTGTGAATCTTTCAAATTTGGGATCCCCTCAATACTGTGTCCAGCACTTTGGATTAATAAATCCTACTTCACAGAAGTTAAAATAATATTGAAATCCTGTCAGCTGGGGCTGACCAGTGGTTATGTTTTCCACAGGGTAATGCATTTGCAAGGACGTCAATCTTATTCACTGTGTGACTCTCTTCGATGGACACTCTTCCACAATGATAATAACAAGGCACATTCTTCTGCTTCCTGTGGGTCAGTGTCCTTGGCAGGTCTTGCAGCACATCTGTCTGAAGTATGCTCGACTGCAGAACTTGAACTTCAGCACCAGTGGGCAATAGGCCACTTTGTTCACATCTTTGCACTCTAATAATTAAAATATTAAAGAGAAAAAGATCAGATATATAAAGTACAAAGAAAATTTGATGTTTAACATGCTTCTCATCTATCCATCTATCTTGCTTCCTTTGTAACTACGCTTTCTAGTACAGTCTATTGCATATAATATTGCAGATTTAAAAACCCATAAAAATATTTGCAGGGCTTTCATTTAGAAGTGCACAGTCTTTGCCTGGGAAGAACTATCATTTATTGGGGTAAGTGATCACTTCACAAAGTTAGAACATGTGAATCTTTTTTTTTACATTACTTTTAACTTATTAAAGTAATGTAAAATTAGGAGTTATTTTATTAATCCATGAGAGGTTATCATTATGATGATTCACACCATTTGATACCACACCTGTGCATTTGTAAAAATCCTTAAAACAGAATGAACACTTCACATGACAGGGATGGAGAATATTACACAAGTGTTACGAATAATGGTACCAACAGGGTGAGCTCAGTGACCAAACTGAATGGGTGGATTATACTTTAGGCATGGTTCCACACATCCACAATTTATTTCATGCTAGAAGGAAAGCCATTTTTATGCCTGTAATAGACATAAAAGCTTTTTCTCAAAGTTGTGTTTTCCTATATGCTGGGCTTACTGCCTCAGCTGACCAGTTGTGCTGGCAGGTAGCCTTCCCAGGAAGGGAGAACAGAGCCCAACCCCATGGAGGAGAATTTAATTCTTTTGCATCCCATGCAGGTTGCATGTCAAGTGACTTTGTGAGTACATTACTGGAGCTAAAATATGCTGTAGCTCTCCTCTGGCTCATATTTTGCATTTGTAGAAAGAAGGTGGGAATGGGGAATGGAGTAGTTTGATCTGTGCTCAGTTCTTATCCTGATACAGCTTGAGAAAGAGCTACATCTGCGAATTCAGTGACGCACTCAGGTTCTACAGCTCTTCAGTCTCCATCTAATCTCCTAGTACATGATTCTTGCTGTGGGACAGGGTGTTACAGATAGTGGATTAACACTTGCAAGGATACTGTAGTAGCAAATTGAGTGCAGATGAGAATTTTTAGTACTTGAACCTAGGAAAGTATTAATGAGGCTGAACTTCCAGGTCTGTACTGAACAGTATTTCTGATAATGGCAAAATGCATGCTTTTAGCTAAGCAAGAAGTGTTAGAAAATTATTTAAACTTTCATTTCATTAACACAGACATAGTGCT
This sequence comes from Passer domesticus, assembly GCF_036417665.1. Lineage (NCBI taxonomy): Eukaryota > Metazoa > Chordata > Aves > Passeriformes > Passeridae > Passer > Passer domesticus. The sequence continues at coordinate 21,981,420 of NC_087512.1, forward strand.
TTCATTGCAATTCTTTCACTTCACCTACATGATGTTTGACATACTACTTTTCTAATTTTTTAATTCTTAATGGAAACATCATTGAGTGACAGGAAAAAATACATTGTGAGTAGCTGGTTGAAACAGATATATTTCTCTACCAGCAGGCACACATGGTCTGTATTTGACTGACTTTCAAAAACTCTTCACAAAAGAGGTCAAGCCTTTTTCAGAAGTATTTCAGGTACTCATGTGTGTAAAGACTGGGAATATAAGAGAGACAAATGGTGAATTATAAATGAAGTGAAAAACAAAAGGGTTCACTTGATCAGCACAAGATATAAAAAGTTCACTCAGTCGCAAAAATAACCCTCAAACACATTGTGTTCAGTTAAATACAAGTAAAGCCACTAACTCAATTTTTGCTAAAAGTAGGAATTCAAATTATTCTTTTATGTTATTCTTTCTCTTGAGTAAAACTGATTTCAGCTGATGCCATTTGGACAGCAATGAGAGAATATTCTTGAAGTTCCCCAAAACTTCTGTTTAAAAAATCAGTTTTGAAATAGTTAATGGTGGCTGGTGAAATAGCCTATTCTTCGCAGGACTGTGGTTGAATGGAGAAGGTTTAGCAGAGTTCCTTTTGTTTCTAGTAACAAGTGTTAATGATTGTCAGTAAGCTACATGCACAAGCTCTGCCTTGCTGAAGTTTGTGACTAGATCAGGTGATATTATGATATTAACTACCGTTTTACATTAAAAAAATCACAAAATGTCACAGTGCCTCCAGCAAAGATGTATCATATACAATACAAGAAAAACTGAAATGACATAACAGTAGACAAAACAGTTTTTCAGGTAAACTTTTAGATGGGCTTTAGCAGTCAAGATTCAGCAGACATACATGTATTTAAGAGAATAGAATAATTCTGAATATGTTTCAAGTGGTGTGGTAGATGATGCCTGTAGTTCACTTCCAGCAGCAACATTATGCTCACCAGTAGCAGCCCATCAAAACCACATCTAAAATATTATAAATCACTAATGAAAAGTTTGAAAACCCAGAGCTAAAGCACATGTAAAATACTACAAGATTCAATGTAACTTTCTTTCAGTATTTTTGTATTCCCAAAATTTTGACTCTTGTTTTATGCAAACAACCTGTACTTTCCCAAAGAAAAATTTTCCAAGCTTCACCAACATGATCAGTACACTGTGGAGTGCCTCAAGCTTCCTCAAAACCCTGTATGATTTTATCTCTGGGTAGAAAAATTAAATTGCTAAGAAATTGTTGAACAAGCTCCATATTCTGCAAGCCACAGATGTTTTGCAAACAAAGCAAATCAGGTTTGCTGGGGTTTGAAACAGGAAGAGAGCCCCCCAGATAATCTGACCCTGCTGCAAACCAGTGTGCTGCTGCTGAAGTTGCTTTTGCCCCGCAGTGGAGCCCAAAGCACGAGGCAGTGCTATGAGGTGGCACATGGACAAAGTCCCAGTGTGTGGGCAGATATGCTCTGCTACACACGTGCGCTCAGAAGAGGAGAAACCCTCTCTCCGGGAGACCTGATTCCTTCCTTGAAACACAAATCCTGATAGTCAGATCACATCCCACTGTGCCTGCGGAGTGACAGAAGCAAGCACAGAGGCACAGCATGCCTCACTCACAAATATATTCATGACAAAACGTCATAGTTCCAAAATTTATCACAGAGAGTACCACTTTTCCAAAAATAGTTGTGCTCTTTAGGGTTAGTTAGCTCTTGAAATCTTTTCATCATCTCCAGGATGGTGAAAAAGATATGCCTCACTGTTCAAAGGCTGACCCCTTACTGAACTAAGAGTTGTCAGCTCCTCTTGTGTTTAAGGGGACTTTTTTAAAGCAGAAAATGTGTCAAACCTGCAAATTATTCTGCAAATTCTGCTTGTGCTTCTCCTATTCACTATTTAAGAGCAGTTGTAAAAAATTTATAAATTAGAAAATATATGTAAGAAATACTTGTATAAGTATTGAAAAAATACCTTGAAGATAGAATTTTTGCCTAATTTTCAGACAGGGCAACCTTAGTCTTTCACAGATTGCAGCAAAATTCTTCTGAAATGATCTAAGCATTTTAAACTGTTAAATAATTTTTGAGATAAATACCTCCAGTATGGGACATAAACAAAAATGGCCTGCTAAGTGGCAATGTGTGGGGAACGATATCCTTCAGAAGATACTGTGCTATATCTTTTTCCTTTTGATTCTTCCTAACTGTGCTAATGAGCTTGGATAAGTAAGGAGCTGGCTTGCACCTGGCTCTCTCAACGTGCAGGCCATAGAACTGACAACCATCTGGACTACAGTATCAGTGTTTTTCAGCATTTTCTATTTGTGGATCCCAAAAATTTTCCCGTGAAGGTGTGGGTTCCCAAAAACACAATTACCAGCAGACTCACTGTACACAGCTAGCCTGTACAGTTCTGCTGTAATGAAGTTCAGGCCACCCAGTGTACAGAGGTCACACACAGAAAACCCCCAGTTGCATTCTTCTGTAAGAGATTAGTATATTTTCTGATAATACTGAAGAATTACCAGGGTAATTACTATAAATAACAATATGACCTTGTCATCTAGAAATTAAGAGGAGACTGGGACTGAATTGTGTCCACTTATAAGTAATTTATTTTCTTTCTTACTTTGGACTGAAATCAACATCTGTGTTTGGAAATAAAATAACATGTAGCCTGTGAGTTCTAAAAGGCAGAAAATTTCCTAGATTGATAATTATCACTTAAAAGATTTTTTGAGAGCAGTAAACAGAAATAATGCAAACTTTACCAAAAATAGTGAATTGCAGTGTTCATACATTGAAGCTTAAGTGTATTTCTGGGACAATTTTAGTATGCTCCCATTTCATCACAGACATCTCTATTTGCCAGACTTTTGTAACAATTTTGAATCTATGGCTTGGACATTGATGCACAGAGTAGGCATTGAATGACCACCAAATCTGGGTAGACTGCAGGACAAATACCTTTAAAAAAATTTAAATCAGAGCATTTTTCCACATAAACAGGACATTAAACCCCAATGTAGTAGGACATTCTGTGTAAAAAATACTCAGTTATATACTGCAGAGATGAGTTATGTCAAAAGCAGCAGGGCCAGCAACATTGCAGTCAGCTACTCAAAATTTAGGGAATATAAAAATTTTGGGAATAAGTGTTTTAGAACAACTGCTTTTGCTGCGTAACCTCTTGATACTTTGGAGAATTTTCTGTTCCTTTTCCCCTTCCACACAAAATCTCATGAGCAACTATTCTCAATTTTATAATCAATGAGGAAACACATTTTTTACTGCCTAGAACTCCCAAGTCTACTTTGACGTCTATATTTCCTAACAGCTTGGCCTAGACCATTTACACGTTCACATCTGAAGTATTTAATAAATATGAATAAGCTTTTTTCCACAATATTATCTCCTGTATCCCTACCAAAAATACATTCTGATGAAGTTAGTTAATAGTCTGATTAAACTGGACTGTATAATGCAAAAAATACCATAATTATTTTGAACAGGCATTATAAATAAAAAAAAAAAAATAAAACTTTGTTAGAAGAAACTGAAACAATGCCAAAGTGTAAGAACAGACTTGTTCTTACAAGAACCAAGTAACACAAAATCTATGGTCCCAGTCTGGAAATTAACAGGGAATTTACTATTTTTTGCCACTACATTGTTGTGTTTAACACTGATTAGGCAGGTAGAAGGTTAGTGGATGGAAAGTGTATCATGCTCCCCCTGCTATTATGAACATTTCCACTGAACCATTAGAAAATCAATGACACAAACCATAGTATTTTGTCCATGACTTAGGCTATATATTTTAAGGGTATTTTTTTAAACAAACAATGTGTATTTAGGTTTTCATTTCACTTTACCATTGAGCTACAATGACTAAGCAGAAAATAATTTTTAAAAAGCTATTCACAGCCTGAGAGATGATGTCATCTAGACTTTTACCAATGCAGCAATGCTGCCTATGTCACTTTACTCTTTTCAGAATAAATTCTATTAAGATGGCAGACTTACCCTCTGTGTTGGAAATGGGAGTGCTGTCACATTTACTTTCACACTGCTGCATTGATGGAGGTCTGAGAGTTTCTGGACACTCACTGGATGCTTGTCCAGTATATGACAGGCACTGTACAGTTCTCATCTGTTGCCCAAGACCACACTGTGCAGAACACTAAAGAAAGAGAAAAAAAACTTTAAAACCCTGCATCCAAATTTTAAATACAAAATAAAGCAACAGGAGGCAGTCAGAAACACTTCACATCCACAAATTTTAAAGAAGACAGGCATCTGCAGATCTTGGATTAATAGAGAAAAGAATTATCATAAATACTTCAGAATTTTTTACAATACATGTGAGCACTTGTCTTTCAAAGAAAATGCAATGCAATAATGACTCTCTGAAAATTCAGATTTGAGATATTAGAATATAATTTACTCTATTCCATGTATCATACTGATACTTTAGAATAAAGAAGGAAAAAACAAAGAAAACAAGAATCCAAATCTTCTACAAAACTTTTTTTAAAGGGAAAAGTATATGTCTTTCAAAGAAATAGACTTTTCTGTTTCAAAATATTTTTAATTTCTGAAACTAAATAGTTACAATTTTAGTACAATATTCGTTAAATATAAAAGTAGATCTGAAGAATCACCATGAAAAAAAACCAACTAGACTGTAATATTGCAAATTATTTTCTACTGGGTAATTAAACTAAAATGTCTCATTTTCATTAGAGGAAAAATGCTCTGCAAACAGAAAATTACTCATTCATTTAATATTCTAAAAGCAGGCCATTGATCACAAATGAGATGCAAAAACATAAAGAAAGAAGGAAACTTAGTAAATCGTATTTTGAAGCACTGCATAATAGTGACATTATTCAGCCCGTCCTGGAGTAATTTAGCTCCCTATATGGTAACTCAATATCTTATGTAAAAAATTATATTGATCTCAAAGATCTCTTTTATTCAGAGACAGGTATATACACAGATCTGCTACTACAATAGGAATTGGCTTTATATTTCCATCATGTTTCTCAAGGAAGTTAAGCATGTTTCAAAAATGGTACACCCTGCAACACTGTTGTATCTCCAGAATACTCTAAAAGAGTAAGGATTTTTTTCTTCAAAGTGCATGTAGAAACTCATCCAGTAGAAACTGGATTGCTCTCAGACAAGCATAATGAAGAATCACATTTCAATCTGACACAAAAGGGGAGAATTTTTTTGTTTCCCTCAGCTATAGGAAGCATCTCTTATCTCCAGGGACATCTAAGGCTACGAGGTGGGAGGCTAACATCCTAGGTACATGTGGGAGACAACAGCAAGGAAGACTTGCATGAGCTGTCTCACCTGTCCCCAGTCTCCAGCAACCCAGCGAGGAGGAGGACATCGGCCTAAGCTACAGCGGATGCGCACTGGCGGCTTGTTCTCATCTTGGCATTGCGCAGCCGGAAAGGTTTTTAGAAGATCGCTGCTTTTGCACAGGACAATTCGGTGTTTGAATCCTGGGCCACACTTTGGTGTGCACTGAAAAAAAAATATTTATACAAATACATACTTAAAATCTCAGTAAAACACCAATGAGACTCTCAAAAATGCTATTTGTAAAGCAGGACATGATGATTTACGATCTCACAATTCAGCTATAATCACAATACAGTAATAATAATTTTTAAATGTTTAGAAACACAAACAAACTGACAAGACTTTCATTATATACAAGCTTTTCTGAGTTTTAAATTTCCTTTGCTGTTGATACTTAGACTACAATGTTACTATTTATGTCAGGCTTAAGAAAAATGCTGTAAGGTAGAAAGGTGCCACGTGACCTTTCATTCTAATTATGAAACCAATTTGAGTGTTTCAATAATTAAAAATAAGACAGTCTGTTCTTAATGTCACATTAGTACGGTCTTCGTCCACTTCACTTTATCCACAGACAATGAATATATTTTTCATCAATATATAAGTGGAAAGATAAATGCTGGATTTGACTTCATAGAAACCACATTATTCAGATATACCAAAATATGATACCATCTACTACAGCATATGCTTTCCTCTCCTTTCCTATTTAAATTTTAACTCTTATTTCAGTTTCCCCTCCTTTTATCACTCTTGTCCTATTCTGACAGCAAGCGGACAATAAAACAGCCACTTGAAAAGACCTGATAATTACTGGTTTTCATCATCTTCCTTCAACATGTGCCACTGCTTTTCTCTCTCCATTTTGCTACTGACCATTAACTGTCATACACAGTAGCTCAACTGCATAATGAGGAAGAGACGAGTGCTAACAAAACTAGAACTCAAGAACTTACCCAAATCAGTCCCTTTTTAATATGAGATATTGTAAGCATGGTTTTACAATCCTTTATTGGCATGTTAACCTTTATCCCATAAGCATATCTGCAGTATTTGGATTAGAATCAGTTTTTGACAGCATAAACTTTACATGCAGATTACGGTAACATGTTCAAGACTGGAACTGCCTTTAATATGAAGAGACAAAACATTATCTGGGAAACAACATTATGTGGAACTGGAGCAATACGCAAGAGATCACATACCAAAGGCTTTCCACACATACAGAACAACTCATTATATCATTGGGGAAAAAAGGAACAGCCCTAAGATTAATTTTTTAAAAAATTACTTGAGTGAGGCAAACTTAATTGTTTTATGCCTAATCCTGAGGCATCTTTGAGAAATCTGTAGAAATTTTAAAACAGTTCTACAGTATTATGTAAGGATATACCCTTTGAATATGTAAAATTTGATATCCCTATCTACATATACCTCAAAACAAGAAGAAAATCTCCAGAGGGAGGCACCTAAACTAGTCCATATAGAATGAAAAGGTTTATTCCAAATATTATCTCTACTTGGATTTAGAATCTTAAACTGGGCTGCATACAGATGAGTCTTGCATCTGACATTTATAATACAGAATGCAAAATGGATATATATTCACTTTCCTTAAATCGTAACCTTTTCTACCCTATTCAATCCTTTTCTACCGAGGTACAGCCTCTATCTACAGTAGTTCAGTATTCAGAATTTTGATACGGAATAAACAGTTTCAAAGGTCTTTACACTTCAACACCAAATCTTGTGCACACTGCCTACTAAAAAGCTAGATGAAGGAGGGAAGTAAGAGATGATTTCTGGTAGAGCTACACAAATACTACTAATGATAAAGAGAGACCAAAACCCAGTGACAATATGTGAGGTCTTTGAAGTCATGATCATGACTGATCAGTTGGGGTCCAAATTCCAAGGTGTGTTACGAGTACATTCTCCCACATGTACTTTGTGTAAAACATATGACCTTTTGAGTAGGATGTGGAAGTATGTGCCCCTTCCTAAAGGAGTGCTTAAAAATCACATCAGTCTGTGCAAACAAACAGAAAAGTGACAATGTTGAAAGGACTGTGTCAAAATGTCAAAGTACAAATGGGCCTGTGAGGTTTCATTGTCTACAGAGGACGTTAGCAAATAAGCAACAAGGACTAAACTTTGAGTTTAGGAGCATTTTCCCTAGTATTAATTGAAGACACAATCTTGAATCTATATGTAAAATGGCATCTGAGAAAGATCTTCTTCCAGCTATTGGTATCAGAAGAAAATAACACTCCCTTTTGTGGAGTTATAGCAAAAATTCTACCAAGATGGACTACACTGGATCCCAGAAATGGAAGTGAAAGAAGGAAATAAGTTGCCTTCAATAATACTGAATCACTAAAAATAATAAATCCCAGTAAAATTTAACAAAAAGACTGTACGCTTCCAAAGAAAATGAAAAGAAAATACCCAGATAAGCCAAATGAGAAAAAATAATCTTCCATTACTAAATGCTTCTAGAATTTCTGACTAGAAAATTCTAGAATTCCACTTTTTTATGGAAGTCAGGAAGGCAAGTTACGTGTGCTTGTCTGATAAGGCTCTTCCCAAAAAATCCTTAGAATATTTTTTACTGCTTTTTTTTATAATTACCCAGAAAAATATAAAAGGAGTAGTTTAGAGAGGATAGATAAATTCCATCAAAGATCAACTATCACAATGTGTGAAAAATGTTATGGCACTAGTGAAGAATTACTACATTCCAGTGGGAAAGACATCCTTACTTTTCACTTCAATTTGATAAAACCATGCTTACATTCTCCTAACGACTTCATCTAACCAGTAAGTTTACAAAATGGTTTTTTTTCTCTGAACAAAAGGCTACCTAATGTCTTGCTAGTAATCACAAAAAAATTTAAAAACATGTAATTATATTGTCAACAAGTGCATAAGCAGATAAAGCAGTTTTATCATTGTTTTATTTGAAATATGCATTGTTTTGAGTATGAAAAGAAAATTTCATATCTTGCATTCCAGAGAAAACTGGCAAGATTTGCCATTCGTTTAAATGGGAGTATTCAACTCTTCATTTTTTAAGTTCAATCTTATTTTCCTTTTCATATTTCTGTCAAAAATTCATAAAAATACACATATAAAAATGTTTATAGTACCATAAGGATTTTACTATATGATATTTCTGGAAACCATTAACAGATAAAAAAAAGAGGCAACTTTTCTCATTATATTAAAATGGTATCATCAGTCAAGACAGTCTGCCAAGCTACACAACTAAAATTCATACCAGAAAGAAGCCTGGTACTTTTTCATAATCCTGATTAATTATCACAACCAGAAGTTTAGTGGAGTTTGAATCTTTAAATTAGAATGATTTTGTTCAAAATCATTACATGATCTTGCTACATAAATGCGTAGACATGATAACAGAGTAAAAAACTACTTTAGGTAACCAGTATGTGATACCTGTGGGAGAGAAGGAGCTAATATAGGGTATAGTGACACTGTAGGTTACGGGCATTTTCATAAGAGGCAGGAAACAAAACAATGAGGCACAGGTAAAATGTCCTCTGGGAAATGTTCCTATTAATCCTTTCCTTAGCAAGCCCTGATAGAAAACATTTGGTGTACCGTACTAACATTCAGTGGTCAGAGATCCTGCCTCTGCTGTTACCAATGAGTTAACAGAGGGAAATCTCCTCACCTCTGACCAGTCCAGAGCAACCCACTGCGGGGGGCAGGACTGGTTGTTGCAGGGCTCTTTTTCAACAGGCCGGTGTGTTAAACAGTTGGCAGCATCCAGCGTCTCCTCCTCAGAAGGCCCAATCTTTCTGATGCAGAGGACTGTCCGTGAACGCATTCCTCCATCACAGGTCTTACTGCACTCTGACCAATCTCCTATAAACCATCTGGATAGAAAATGTTAGGAGGCTCAGTTAAATACATTTCAGAAACAGAGTTGATAACTCCCACAAACCAAGAATGCAAATAGTTTAAATCACTAAACCGAAGAAATTTTTAACAATACACACATTCATGGTGAAATACAGTAGAAATTTATGGGTCTTTTTACTAAATATTTTAATTTATGCCTCACTGCAATCATATCTTCCAAAAATAACACTACTTCTTATTTTTCAAGAGCAGCAATTTCCATCGTAGCCTATAATAGTCAGAAAGGAGTGTTTGAGCCTGACAAAACTGAAGCTATTTATGTAGGTTTGTACCGGATTTGCCTGAAATAATTTCTGTGAAAGTGGTTTGCAACTGGAAATGTTTGGGAACCATTGCTGAAAGATACATCACAAGTTAAAAGCCAAGATGTTTACCTCTTGAGTATCATTACAATAAAATAATTTTATCTCAAAATTGGGCTTTTTGAGAGTTAATTCTCATCTGATTACAAGACATTTGTAAACTCTTTAATAAAAGGCTAAACCGAAATGTAAAATATTATCATTTTTTAAACTGAAGCAAACTCTAGTTAGACATGAATTCATCTCATGAAAAAATTCAACAAGCTCCTTTATAATTTAAAGAATTGCACTATAGGTGATAGAGGGAACTTTTTGAGTGTTTCATATGTATGCATATGTAGTAGAAACCAAGAATTGTAAATAATATTAGATTGCTTTGTGCTGCTGCAGAGATTAAAGCAGCTATTAATCTGCTGCAATGTTATATATTTCTACTTATGAATGGCCAATGCAGCTCAATTAAACAGAAATATCTCTCCATATTGATGAGCACATTTGGTCTTAGGTATTTAATATGTTGATTAGTTACTCGCCTGAGTCACCCTTGCAAAGGATGAAGTTGAAATCTAGTATGCTATCACATGCCACCAAAATGCCAAAAATGCCAGGCATGTCAGTCACTGTGGATGTTCCTGGAGGCATGCCTGGAGCTACCTCATAAGAAATCTCTTCTCAAGCTGCTGTCAAAAAAAGTGCTGCTATCCTCTTTTGTGTTACATTACATGTAATATATCCTAACATGAAACTAGATTGATGCAGAGATGGAAACAATTATGTGATATTCTGTTTTTACTTTGCCAGCAAAAGGAAGTTAATTTGTGATTCTTCACCAAAATATCTCATGCTTTTACTTGAATAGGGAGAATCTGAAGCTCTTCAGAGATTTCAAGAGGCTGCAGAGTTAATTTTTAATTGATATTATAATTTACTCAAGTGACTTTGCTCTCAGATACCTTTAAGATTTATACTGTATCATAAGACAGCACTATTGACAATTCGTAGAAATATAAGAGCATTTTCTCAAAATCTGAAATGTAAGAGTTACTTATTGTAATAACAATGTACTGAAAACAAACATAGTCTTCTGCTGTTCAAAGACATCAAGTATAAAGTAACTGGCATTCATTTAGAATGGGTGAGTGTAATTTTCATTGGTTTTGGTATGCACCAAGAGAACAGTAGAATTGTGCTAATTAAAAAGGGAAATATTTGGCCAGTCCATGTAAACACAAAGTCTTACTACATGATAAAACTTTCTGTCAAAACAATCTAACTTGTTTGGATAACTATCTGTTATTTGAACAGCCTCCTGCTAGACCACTTACAGAATCAGGAATTGAGAACCTTTCCTTAGTTTGACACTTAGTATTCACTCTGGGGGGAACATCAGAATGAAGGCAGACATGGGTTGAATTGCTCTGATATGTTGAAATAGATGCTGGTTAATACACTGTACCCATTTTCTGAATATTGATGTCTTGACTTTCACCATGTTAATCACCTGCTGTACTGGATGGGGAATCCAAAAGCTTCCCACTTTGTGAGCTGGATTTTCTTAGTTTGTGGGGTATTTTTAAGTAGTGTCAGTGAACAAAAAAAAAACAAAACAAAAAAAAAAACCACCGAAACACCTAACAAAACAAAGCAACAAAAAGACGCCCAAAGTTACACTAGTTTGGAATAACATTGTTAACATTACTTTTTTGAATGCTAATTTGCAATAATTAGGCCACACAAAGGAAGGGGTTGGAATGTGTTTGGTAAAAAGGAACTGATCAAACATGAGTGCTTTTCAAGTCCTGCTCTCAGGTGGACATATTTGGTGCACTCAGAGCCATGCCAAACAGTGTTATCTAAACAAAGGACAAATACATATCCCTCCAGGATAAACATATGTTTACACATAGATTGTGGGGACAGTGATTTCAACCTAATTTAGACCTGTCTGACACAGTCACTCAAAGGTAAAAGCAGTGCAGTGGCTTCACTTGGCTTTATGCCAAATGTGTGTTACGTGTCACAGGGGCATGTAGAGTAAGGGACACTGCTCTGCCATCCTGCAACCAGGTACCATGCCAGGAAAGCAGCTAATACTCTGGGAAGAGATTGACTTCAGTTGGAAGTTCATTGACTTGCTGTGATTTAATGCACAATCATCTTCTCTTATTCTTCACAGTGTCCTTCATGCTACAATTTAGCAGTTTCTAAGAGACGTTTACAGGCGAGCACAGTATTGTGCAGAATCTGCATTTAATTAGCATTAATGATTTTCACACCCATTTGGAATGCAGCTACAGATTATCACCAAAGCCAAACTAACCAGAGCTTGGGAATCAATAAACTGTTGTATCTGTTCCACCTTTTCCATAAGTTTTATTTGTCCCAAAGCATAAGGAAAGCTGTTGTCACATGCTGATAGTGTTTTCTAGTACAAAATATCACAACTGTTTCTAAACAGGTTTTTGTATTAAGCTATGCTTTGTGTTCTTGCCAGACTTCATTTTTGATTAAATGAGCTGCTGGGTTATCAATGTCATTAATATTAATATGATCATATAAATTATCATACATATCATTAAAAATAAATCTAAACAGAATCTAAGCACCTAATCTTAAAGGCACACAGCATTATTCGTCAACACTGAATATGCTGGAGAAAAAGTTTGACAAAACTATTGCCAGGAAACGGTTTGGTCCTCTTTGAGGTTTCTGTATTTACTACTTCTCATGTGAACACTTTAACACAAATGTTAATATTACATACTTTAAAATATGGCAAACATTTCAGATGCAATATTAATAACTAGGGTAAAGTTAAGTCTCACCTCAACATTTTTTTTTATCATTGTTGCCTTAAGAATGGTCTCCAGTTCTTCTCTGTGCACGACTCACTGCATATGACAGTCATATCCTAAGAAACTGTTTTGCTAGATTCTATTTACTTACAGTGTTTGGTGTAGTTCAAATATCACTAATGCTCCACAGTCAAGCAAAGATCCTCAATGCATTTTTCGGAGCTCATTTTAGAAGAACAAGAAACTAAAACCAAACCCAAATACCCCTTCTGATAAGGCAGGACATGAATAGTAGATGAGAATCTTATTTGGTTAACAGGATTTATTACAGATTATGAAGACTTATTTTTCTATGCAAAACGACTGTCCATCCTAAGTGATTAACGACTTACTCAGGTGGGCAAGGCTCAGTGTTGCAGGCTCTTTGGTTTTCTGGAGGCTTACTGTCAGGGTCACAGTAATTGTTTTGTACAACGGAGCTGTCATCCAGCCTTTTACACACCACCTCTTGTTTCTGGACACCTTAGGAGGAAATGAAAGATCATTAATTAATCATTCTTGCTCTTCTAATTTTTTGAGTATAATTGTATTTCACCTATTGATTATTAGTTCTACCATCCCACTTTATTTGGCCAAAGTCTACAGCAGTGAGAGTTTAAATTGACTGAATGCCCCCTAGCCACAATAATTTTTTAATTTTCCTTCAATTTTAGGCTATCCCACTTAAAGAGGAATTTAAGATTCTGTTGTTTTCAAAAAAAAAAATTATAGATTACTAGAAGTAGGTTTTTATTTGTATATTGCACAAAATCCATTCTCTGTCTGCTATCCTCTCCTAGAAAGGACATTTAAATTTCCAAAGAAAACATCACCAAATAGAATGTGGTCACACTTCAATGCAGAATTATTGTTTATGTGCTCTGATTTAAAGAAAACTGGCAAGAATGGGAAGCAGTGTTGCATTTTCATATATTATCCTACAAATTGTATAATTTCATTATATTTTATTAATTTTAATTTTATTATATTATTTTTTCAGTAAAATAGTAGAACTATAATTCATCCTGAAAGAGGCAGTTTGTCTCCATGAATACTCATTTTGCCTGGCACTTCCAGCTCCTCTTTCATTGTTAACCATCAACAGAGTAATTTGGAACTGATCATTACTGCCAAAGCATGGTATATCACTACCAAGGCAGCATTATAAGATAGTTTATTAAGTATAATTTCTGAGTATTCATTTTTTTCAACTGATATGATGATAGTATATTGTTGCAATACACACTGCCTTCCTCTTCTCTTAAAAACATGCTGTAAGATGGTTATTAGAATTTTTAAAACATGTCTTTGCAATTCACATACAATTTTTATTGAACATGCATAGTTATAAAACTGGAATAACGGCATTATTTGTACTTAAAAGCTTCAAAAAGTCCTGTACCTTTCTTCAAAAGAGAAGCAATTATTTAACTTATTCCAAAATGTGAAATGCATATATTAAATGGACATTAAAACCTCCTGGCTTCAAATATCCTTACAGCCATCTCTTCATTTTAAGACATGCATAGAATTATAGAATGATTTCATTGCAAGAGACCTTAAAGATCATAGAGTTCCAAAACCCAGGCTGTGGGCAGGGACCCTTACACTTGACCAGGCTGTTCAAAGACCCATCCAGCCTGGCTTTGAACACTACCAGGACTGGGGCATCCACTTCACTGGACAGCTTGTTCTATGCCTCACCAACCACACAGTAAAGAATTATTTCCTAATATCTAATCTAAACCAGCTTGCTTTCCATTTGAAGCCATTCCCACTTGTCCTGTCACTAAATGCTCTTTAAAAAAATTCCTCTCCATCTTTGTCATAGGCTTCCTTTGGATCCCAGATGCCTGCAATTAGGTCACACGTAAGCTGTCTCTTTTTCAGGCTGAACAAACCCAATTCTCTCAGCCTTCCCTTGTAGGAGGAAATAATATCTTCCTCTGACTCTTGAAAAATAAGTGAAATATCTAAACATATGAGAAGCTGTGGGGGGATTCACCTTGAATACTATAATCAACGCAAAAACTGCCAACAGAAGACAATAATTCAACACAGACCTGACGACCTAAGTAGGAATATTTCTTGCAATCTTCTGCTCACATTTCACCACAACAAGAAATAGTATTTAACAGCCCTAGACAAACAGCAATGCGAGCAATGTGGCACTGTTAGCTGATATACAATTATGTTGAGTTCTGACTAATCATTTATCCTTTCTATCACAAACTGCCTTAGTTCTCTTGGTTGAATAGGCTGAATGTGGACTTCATAATGACATTTTCCTCAGACATATTTGGTTAAAAATAATTTATACACACTTTAGAATTCAGCATTGTAATAATGCATACTATTCTCACAAATGTACTTATCGGATAGCATTGATATTAATGTTATATTTGTACTGCATTTCTTACTGGCATCAGATACATTTCCTTCTTGAATTTGGCTAAAAATTGGCACTCCTAACAAATTCATTTTTGAGGAATTTTGTAATAAGAAAATATTCTAAACTTCTATGATTGCAAAGTATCACTCAGCTTTAAAAAAAAATTTGCAAATGTGTTATTTACTGAATGTTGTTCAGATAGGGTATCACCTGTAAGACAGTACTCACCCTATTCACTTACAGTGAAGAATCTTTAATTGATGCCAGGAGATGCATTAATCCATTTCTTAAAAGTTCTGCACCACCTTGTCACACAGTATATAAAACTTACATAATTGCTGTCTAATTTTAATATTATTTATTAAAAATCTCAGATAAAAAGAAATAATAACTTTTAAGGCAAGAAAAATAAGCAGAAAAAGCTAGAAGTGCTGTTTTTATCCAGACAATAGATACAACTTGGTTATGCCAAGTATTGACAAATTATTTTTAAATTATGAACCCTTCCCTGAGTATATGGTCTTTTAAAAAAAGGAATCTAGAAAGCACAGATGAACATGTTCATTTAAATACTAATTACAAGCAGTTAGAACCATTTTGCTTTCAAATCTACAGATTTTTAGTTGATAATGAAAGACATAAAATGTCCTCATGACTGGTCAGTGCCATCCTGAGAAAACAAAACTCCAGTGGTTTAGTGACCATAATCTCCTGAGAACTGAAATACTTTGCAGATTTCAATTCACAAACAGTCTGCATGACTTTCAGCAGCCAAATTTCAAATTACATGGAGCACATTTTATTTTTGAATTAAAATTGCAGGCATGTAAATGCTGTATCTATTTTTAAAAGCAATCCCAAAAATTGTGGCTTGTGATTGCAACAGTTAATTATAAAGAAGCCAGTACCAATACATAGTGAAACTTGCATCTCTAAAACTAGTGCATGCTGGTTAACCCAGACATACTTTCTGAGCTCACTCATCAGATCACAAGATATTCATCTCAGAGCCAAACTTATATTTTCTTTGATGAGGAAAAGTATGTTTTATTTGCCTAAAGATAGTTTCATAATTCATCTGAGGGCATGAAAGAAAAACATAGCAGGCATCGCTCTAGATGGGTTATGAGCAGCAAAGAAAACTGAACAGCAATCAATTTACTTATGATAGTAATAGTATGCTGACTATTTTATTAAAAAACCAAAACATTAATATCTGAGATATTTAATCCATCTGGAGATGAACTCTAATAGAATGAATGAAAACCTAACTAATTCTTAGGACTGGCAAATTCCAGATAATAAATGCTGTCATTCATTGCCATAATTAAACATGAAAGAAATTTAAAAGGGAGTAGGCAGTTATTTGAGTTATTTTTAAATGCATGAAATAAAAAAGCATAAAGAAGGACTTAGTTCCTTTGCTAGATTTTTGAAACAATACCAGCAGCAGAAGTTCACTGCCTTATTAAGAATACTTGTGGATCTGAACAGAGTAATACACTTTTTCTTGGGAAGTTACAAGATATAAGGAAGGACATGTCGGAGAGTTAATAAACTATAATTCTGTGATCTACAAGTGATATAACTGCCCTTTCCTTTCACTTTCCAGAATTTTCATTGTATTGTTTCAGTTCCTACTTCTACATATTTTATTTTTTATTTTCTCTGTGTTTCTCATTAAATAATATTCAGGTCCTTAAAGAAAATCTTCTGTTGTTGCCATTATTTTTTTATTTCCCTGTGTTCTCTACTTTCCCACTCCTCTCTCTGTAGATAACTTAGCACTGTACATTGCAGTATTCTCTGGCATTGCTTTCATAATGTCTTGTCCAAGTTTGCCACTGGCTATAAAGACCTATTTGGGATAATAACAAACTTTTCTTCTGAAAACCTTTACATCAGAATAGAAGAGGTTTTACTGTACTTTAAGAAAAAAGGGGAATTAATATGAAGAATACATATAGATCAGCTTTCAATTTTAATGTAATATATTTATATTTATAATTTATTTTTATTTTTACATCCATATTTTAGTCCATATTTATATCTACATTTATATTCATTTATAATGTGTATTTTTTTTTCCCAGAAAAAAATAACTAGCTAAGACACTATACATTCATATTGTAAAGGAAAAATGTTCAATACAGAAAACATAAGTTCTAGTGTACAAAAAGAAGAGCTGCAATTCTGGATCCCCATGCCTAAGAAAAATACTGATATTAAAAAACAGTGAAATTATACTCTCGTCCTAGATATAAGCATAGGAATCCTACATAAATAACACTTTTCTGTCATCAACCATGCCTTTTTAACTATCTGGTATATCTGAAGATCCTCTTTCAAAGAAAAAAACGAAAATATCAAAATAGACTTTGGAGATTTGGTTCCTTTTTGATTCCATGTATAGTGAGCATCAAGATCAGTGGCAAAAAACTATGTGTACCTTCTCCTTTAACATAAGTGACACTACAAAATACACAGTTTACAATCTCTCATAGAATGGGTCAGGTTGGAAGGGACCACAGTGGGTCATTAGGTTCAAATTCCCTGCTCAAGCAGAGTCATCCTGGAGCACATGGCACAGGATTGTGTCCAAACACTTCTTGAATATCAATGAGGGAGAATCTACAACCTCTGTGGGCAATCTGTTGCAGTGCATGGTCACCTGCACAGTAAAGAACTTCTTCCTCATGTCCCGCTGGAACTTCCCGGGCAGCAGCTTTTTTTCCATTGCTTCTTGTTCCATTGATTGGTACCACTGAGAAGGGCCTGGATCCATCCTTTTATCAGCATCTTCCAGGAGCTCCATGTCTCTGTTGTCCTGAGGAGCCCAGAACTGGACACAGCTCTCCAGGTGAGGCCTCACCAGGGCTGAGTAGAGGGGCAGGATCACCTCCCTCCACCTGCTGGCACTGCTCTTCCCAATGCCCCCAGGATACCATTGGCATTCTTGGCCACCAGGACACGCTGCTGGCTCATGGACAGCTTGCTGTCCACCAGGACCCCCAGAGCTGCTCCCCAGCAGGTCAGCCCCAGCCTGTGCTGGTGCCTGGGGCTGCTCCTCCCCAGTGCAGAACCCTGCACTTGCCCTTGCTGAATTTCAGGTGGTTCTTCTTTGCCCATCTCTGCAACCTGCTGAGGTTCTTCTGAATGGCTGCACAGCACTCTGGGGTATTTGCCACTGCTCCCAGCTCTGTGCCCTCAATGAACTTGCTGAGGAGGCATTTGCCCTTCAATCCATTGGTGAATAAGCTAAATAAAACTGGGCCCACTGTTGAACCTTGGGTGGCACCACTAGTGCCAGGCCTCTAATTAGACCATCTGCCACCTATTATGACCCTCATCGGCTGTTCATCAAGTCCACACCTCCTGAGTTAGCCTATGAGAACATTGTGAAAGGGTATTGAAAGCCTTGCTGAAATTGAGGCAGACATTGCCCATTGCTGTCCCCTCATCCATCCAGGTAGCTCTTTCATTGTAGAAGGCAATCAAACACTTGGTCACTTTTAGTGAACTCATGCTGACTACTCCTGATCATCTTCTTGTCTTCCACATGGACAGAGAAGGCCTCTAGAATCCAGAGATGGCACCAGAAGGTACTCTATCATCTTCCCAGGGATTCTGGTCCGTAGTTCCCTGGGTCATATTTCTTGCCCGTTTTGAAAAGTGGGGTGACATTTCCTTTCTTCCAGTCCTCAGCATCTCTCCTGATCTTCATGATATTTCAAAGGTGATCATGAACAGCCTTGTTACAGTATGCACCAGCTCTCTCATGACTCATGGATCCATTCCATCAGGGCCCACGGACTAGGGTCCTTCTAGTTGTTTCAGACCAAATCCTCCTTCCATAAGTGTCTTCCTCCTAACATTCCTTCACCCTGGTCTCCTCAGTTAGGGATCCCCGAGGCCTGGCCTTGCCAGTGAAGACTGATGTAAAGGCACTCCGTAACTCTGCCCTCTCATCTTTCTCTCTTACCAGGGTCCCGTCTCCATTTAATAATGAGCCCAGATAATATTTTTTATTTTCTTTTGTTATTGATGTATTTGAAAATACCCTTTTTATTATGCTTGACATTCTTAGCCAAGTTTAAGTTGAGCTGGGCACTGGCCTTTATAGTCTCATTTGCATTTACCCTGACTACCTCTCTATATTCACTCCAGGTGTCCTGACCCTTCTTCCATCTCCTGTGTATTTCCTGCTTATATTTGAGTAATGACAGTAGCCTTCATCCATCCTTCCACAGAGATCTCTTGCCCCACTGGCCTAATTTCTTTCTCATTGTGACGCATTGTTCCCAAGCCTGGAGTGAGTGAGTCCACCCTTCTGGACCCCTATTCCCGGCAGGGCCTGTTCCCATGGGATTCATCCAAAAAGATCCATAATGAGGTTAAAGTTAGCTCTCCTGAAGTCCATGGTTATAATCTTTCTTGCTGTCCCACTACCTCCTACTTCAATATAGAATTCTACATTCTCATGGTCACTACAGCCAAGGCTGCCTCTCACAAAAGATTTTCTTCCACCTTTTAGAGGCAATCTAAATATGTAACTGTTTCTTCATGAGCTCCTAGATCATTCCCTTGAGAATACAGAGGGACAGGAGGTATAATGTATACTGTGAAGAGCCCCTTGATTTCAGGTGCCTGGGTGAGTTTTCATGAGATGATGAAATTCCTTGAATGCTTCAGAAGTCAGAAATTCCACAGAGCTATACATACAATAATGAACTCATAACAAGCAAGTAAGAGTGTAATATATGCTTTGAGCTGCTCAATATCATGAGAGAGGAGAGAGGAATGGAATCCAGAGCTTGGGCATCGTATTAAACTGTCATAAACAGGAAACCTTTCTTCTCGTTCCTATGATTCCACTTGCTATGCTTTTCCTATTCTTCAAAGTCAAGACAGGCCCTAGAAGAGTGGTCCTGTTTCAAAAGTTAAAGCATTTTTTATTCTTCTGATGTGACTATTCAGCGCAGCAGAGATGAACATAATATAGAAGTCCAATGCAAAAGACAGCATGTTACTATTGTAAGTTTCTCCCAGCTTGCTCTTAGCTCGTTCCTTGACTCCTGACTGCTCTAGTTGCCAAGATGAGGCATACTAACAGGTCTAGGAAGATCTGGATGAAGTGGATTGCTCTTAAAACACTATGAAGAAGAAACAGCACAAAAAATCAGACACTTCTGCAAGATAAAGTACTCCAAAACTGTTTAAATTTTGCACTGCCACAATGTCCTTTATGCTCTGCTTCATGGCATTCAACACATATGCTCAAGTTCAGTTTTGCTACTACATCAAGAAATACCCATGTTTTAACATTCACTAAGCAATTAAGAAATGCTGCAGTCATTAAGCAATGCAGATACAAATAAACTGATTTAGAAAGAGCTAGACTTAAGCAGTGCACAGTGGACATAAGGCAGCCTATTAATATGATACCTGGTCAAGTCTCTGCTTAATAAAATATTTACATTAGCTCAAGTTCAAGACCCTGTCTCTTCTACTTTTTTCTCCCTTTTCTTTCTCCTGACTCAGTTCCTCTTTAGGATTGTGTCTTCTTTTGGCATAAGGTGAAATGCATTTCATAACCTGACAGAAATATCAGGAGCAGGTTATCTCATGGAGAAAGTAGATACATGTTTAAACATGAATTATAGCTACAATGAAATATATGTTTATGAGTAGAGTGCTCAGTGAAAAAAAAAGACCACAATATATCCTTTTATTAAACTGAAAGAGAGGAGAGAAAATGCCTGGTTTGACCACCATAAGCTACCAAAGAAAACCTCTCCTCCTCCTCCTCTGAGTTTAAATTAATAAATATATGCCACTTTAAGGGATTCACAAATCTTCCTTTGAAATCTAATTAATTGCATCCAAATTTTTTAATCTTGACAAGTGCCTACTCCTTCAGAGCCAATTATTTTTTCCACTGTATTTTGTCAAAGGTGTGAAATGACAATGGCCTTCATGACAGGATATCTCCATGGCTAAAATCTTGTCTCTACCTAAATCAATGGGAGTTTTCCTAGGACTTCAGAAAGATCATTAGCACATTACCATCACAAAAATAGGATCTGACAATACCTTTAAGGTTCTAATAATTGGAACTTACTTTCTCTATGAGCTAGGCACTCCTCTTCTTTATATTTCGCCACACTTACTGTTACTAAAATTGTTTTTAAAAATCAATCTGTCACCCAGCAATCCAACAAAGAAATAATAAAAATATTGGAGAAAGTTGGCATCCTTTATTTTGTTTCAAGACTTTCTCTAGTGGCACAGAAAATAATTTATGCTATTTTTTATGTATTATGTATGGCTAGGCTGTATTTTAAATTGCATACAACTAGTAACAGCCACAGCAGCTTCCAGCAGAAAGGCGAGGCATGATGAATACCTCCCACAGACAGAAAAAAAACCAAGAAAGCAACAAGTATTTGGTCACAAGGTTCTTTTAAAAAAAATATGGTGTCTCCTTCTTGATAAGGGCTGTCCGTGGTGCCGTGGAAACTGAAATTCTTACATTCATTTAAAGCACTCTCCCATATCTTCTGGAACAGAGGTATGTTGGGGAGATGATTCATTCAGTCTCCAGAGAGAAGAAAGATACTGTTCACACAGCACTTCTACTCACCAGTTCTTGCAGCAGCAATGGTGTTGGCTTTGAAGGAAGCCAACTGTCCTGCTCTCCCAGCCAGAGGTAAAGAATTGCATTGGTGGCCACTAGAGGGAGGATTAGGAATATAGTAAGTTGTTGGCAAAAGCCACCCATGATGAACCACATGGGACAACCTACAAATCCCCCACTGTTGCCCAAGGGCAACAATTCTCAGATACTGCTACGGGCTGGCAAGCAAAATCCAATTGTTACCATCTTCTACGGAGGAGCTGCCAGTGTGCATCCTAAACTTTGGTGGCTGGAGGATAGGAGGGCTGACTAGGATTGTGTGAAGGACACCTACGAACACACAAAGATACATCTCTTTATTTACAGATGCCTATTTTGCCTTCTTGCTTTTAATCTCCTTACTTAAAACTTCTGATGTTGTTTATCAACAAAGTTTCTGGGAAAAAACAAACATACCAGCTTCAAGAAAGTCTCAGAACTATCAGCAGAGAGAGACACTGTACCAAGACATGCTGTATTTAACAAAAAGATCTGAATATATTAAAGGTACTTGAAAACAACAAAATCCACTGTGATTAAAATAAATGTTCATTAAGATGTAAGGCATACCTGAAAGAAAGGTTTTCAATTAGTCACCTAGATAATTATACAGTGAAGTGTATCTTGCAATTCAGTTTACCTTGCAGCTCAACTGTCTGGTGTCTTACCTCCTGCACAAGTGGCAGAACATTCTGACCAAGGTAGATGATTCCATGCAAAGCCAACCTCATTGTCTCCACTGCCAGTGCGAGAGATCGGAACATTGAATTTATATTTTATCCCCAAATTCTGTTCCTGCAGCAGAATCTGTAGTTGAAAACAACTGGTTATACCATTAATGCAAGCAAGCAGAGGGCAAACACAGTGACATTTATTCTAGGAATGTGTTATGTTCTGCTGAACGGGAAGAAAGTAATAAATTAAGTCATGGTAGTTCTTTTTAGATATTCCCCAAAAGAATCTGTACCAGCTTTTAAAATATATACAAAAGAAAAATATTATTGTCCAAGGTGAGGTTTATCCTTTTTTTCTCTCTTAACACAACTTTATTATTTCTGTGAGTTCCTTATTCCTGACAAAATTTCATAATTTTGCTAGTTTCATAAATTTTATAAATTTTGCTAGTTTTCATAAAATTAATGTCTTCATGGAAATTAACTTGAGAGCTGAATAATTATGGGAGTTCAAAGATGGAAAAGCACATTACTGTAGAAAGATACAGCAGTTCTAACTGAAGTCTTGTGAGGAGTACAGTCCACATAGTTTTGAAACTATCTCTTGCCTTGTTAGCCCTTTTAGTGACTACAGTACAGTACATTACTTCCAATAATAATAGTAACACCAACAGACTGCTGCTGAGGCCATTGTTTTCCCCTAATGGAACAGCCAACAGCTTAAGGTGTGATTGGTGGAATCATATCTGTGATTGCTTTAAAAGAATAACAAAGCTCTCATTGTAGCGACATCACTGCAGGCAACATAGACAAAAGTGCAACAATCACCACGAGTTTTTGCCTAGCCTTGATGTTGAACTGCACTTCTACAGATTACCTGTCCAACATTAGTCTTTGACGCTCAATCAAACTTTTTTTTTCATTACCAATAGCACAAAATCAAGTTAGACGCAGCAATCTGACCCACCCTAGAGCTAATTTTCACGCATTTCTACTTTCTCTTACATTTTGCAGAGGCACATCTGCCTATCTCCACATGGCAAAAGAGCAGAGAACTTTCAGAAAGACAGTCTGTGACACAGACTGAATGAAAAAGGCACTAAAATTGTGTAACTTATTCTGTATGGACTGTCTACCTTATGCACAGATACAGAAGGAAAAAAGATTACTCAAGTGTTTGAAAATGCTGCCTAAAATGGGGATATCCATGCAACAATTATTCTCTACCAAATTTTCCTATCTGGCTCAAGCAATCACTGAACTGCAAATCCAGCAGCTGACAGAATACACTGGGAAAATATCAACTTGTTCTCATACTCCTCCTCAACATAGTAGTGAAGCAGCAGGCTCACCACAGCCTGTTGTCAGAGATGGCATCAGGATCCTGATCATATCTTCTGCTACATTCTCATACTCTATAAAATCTTTTGAGAGCAATGTATGTCACAGTGACATAATTTAACACGGGTCATACCACTATACTCATTCTGTGGTAAGGCTATATATAAATGTCACACTGAGGCCAGGCTTAAAACTACAGAAATGCACAGAACTGTCAGGGACTGTGGAGTGTCAGCAGTATGCAGAGATACGATACATGGCCCATTCACAATTTTCGCTACCATTACTGTGAACCTCACTTAAAGAGATGTGGGGTTTTTTTCTGTGAGTTTTCCTGGTGCTCTTCTGACTTCATCCCCATTTCATCACAATGTTTGCCAGTCAGTTTTGAAATGTAAGAAACATATGTTAAAACACTCACACAAAGTCCCAACTAAAAATGCTGTATAGTGTTTGGAAACTCAACCTATTTTAATTTAATTCATGGCATTGTCCTTTCTCAGAACTTAAATACAAATTACAAATTTCAGAAATACATTTATTGTAACTTTACCATGACTATGAGGTTTTCTGAAGTAGGGCCTAGTGCTTCCAAAGACTCTGGTTCATCTGTTGGCCTCTTGTAATGGAAAGCTGTTCCAGCAACATCAAACTTTCTTGGCCAGTCAATAGTCCAGGCACCATTTATATAGTAGTCATCCTCTTCAGATTTTAAAGCTTAAAAAAAAATACAAGCCACCTAAAAATTGGAAGCAGCGTTTATAATGGAGAAGCCATTGTAAATCTACTAATCTTCTAGAAGTATGTGAGCTTCAGCTCTATATCACTGTTTTTTTCAAGCTATATAAAGCTTTTTCTTTACCTCTAATGGGGTAAAATATCCCTCATGTAAATCAACAATTTTGCCTCTGCAATAACCTTCAATGTGCAGACTATTTTGCAGGTTTCAACATGCAGATGCTGCATGAAATGAACCAGAATGCCTCATGCAACTTGAACTATGACATGAGATATATGCACATCTGAAATGCATAATGTATTACCAACCTTATATTTACATTAAGAGGCTGGGGCATGGAATAGGTATCACAGACCAGAGGAAATGTGCAGAGGAAAAAAAAGAAGGAACATGGAGTCTGACATACGGTACCAGTCAGCTGTTGTTTTGTTCTTTTTTCCCTTATTGAAGCACAAATACAAGATATTTCTACTACAAACTGAAATATTAGCTCCTTAGTCTGATAAGATATTTTATCCTCCTTAATTTACAGCCTTGAAACATGAAAGTTTTATAGCAAAAATAGAAGTTTCGTAGCTAATCAATCATTAGGATGGGCAAGCACATCTTATTCAGGGATTTGAATTTGATATTTTGTTAATAATATTACATTAAGTTCCTAAATATGAAATGGATATTGTATTTTAAAGTGAATATTTAGTTAATTAAATATTAACTTCTTGCTTTAAGGTGAAGATTACCAAGTTTTACATATTTTATTTCTTTTTTTATTTTAAACAGATCATGTTTTTAAAGCAAAAATTATGGTTGGAGCCCCATAGTCAAAGAGCATGTTGTTTTTCATTGAGACAAATAACTGATTTTACTGGATAGGGAAAAAACTTCACATCATAATGCTGAGGAGTAAGACAGCTTCAGTTTTCCGACATTTTACTCTCAACTACATGTGTGTGGACAGTTGGTTTACCTTAAACAGTTAGGGAAAATGCCTCAGTGATGCTTAAGTTGTCTAAAACAGATCAGAGAGCACTCATGTGAGCAGGAGATAATGAGAGAGGCATTACTGTTCTACACTGGTGACTATGACATTCAGCAGAAATTAGTAACCATTTCCATTAGCACCACAAGGTCTGAAAACTAAAATACCTATGCTATAGATACCTTAACTAATATACATCCTGAAGCAAAGCAATTAATTTTTTATCTGCCTGCCAAAGAAAAGTGCATTTTCATTCTCTAAGTACATTTACCCAATGTCAGTTATGCACAGGTGAAGGCCACAGTTGCGAACAGCAGTCCAATTATTACATGACAATAATTATGCAGTGACATAATGCTAGTAGCATATGAGACAGAAATAACAAGTCCTAATCAAATCATTTATGAGGACCTGAAATGCAGGGAGCCCACAGAAAATTATCATAAGAGGAACATAAAGCCAGCTGTCACCCTGGATCAAGCCATTTAAGTGAAGATAACAGCGCTACTAAATATGCCATTTTTTCTGCAGCTCTGAACACAGACAGTTTTGCTGCTGCTGAGTTATCTGTTGGAGAAATCAGTTAAAATATTGTAGTATTTGTGCAGCTGCAGAAGTGGGCTTTTGACCAATTTTGTTACATAACTAGGAGTGATACCAGTGAAAAAATGATCAGCCAAATCAAGGTGAGAGAGGACAGGAGATAGCTGAGCTAATTCAATTGTCTAACTGCACTCCAAACTTGAAGACATGGATTTCAAATTAACTCCATTCCAGTTTAAGGAACTATGGGATGTTTGCTGTGAGTTAGGTTGAAAGTCTTAGTTTGAGTAAAGGAGCCAGTGTGACAACTACAGAGGAAGAGGGGTTTTTTTTTTTGGCATGTTAGAATCATGTATAAAGAATCCCCTTACCAATGTAGTTTTTTGACATTGCCACTTCTCTTATTTCAATGTGCACAGAACCTCTTGGAATTTGAATCACTTCCATATATCCTATAAGAAAAAGATTATTTAAGAAAAATTTTATTTAGGAAGGAAAACTGTCTAAACTTTGTACAAAAATTTTTAACTGATAGCAAGAACTTAAGTATTAAGGAATTCCTTTTTTTAAGTGCTAATAAAGTATTTTCAACAGTATATCTTAAGTAATTAAGACATTTAGAAATGTCTTCAGGAACATAGGACAATTCAAGTGTTAGAGGACTTCAGTCATCATTTAGTCCAACTTCCTGCTACAAGCAGGAACAGCTAAGAGATCAGATTGAGTTACTCAGAACTTTTAGCTGCTAAGTCATGAAAAACTCCAAAGATGGAAACTATACAACCTTTCTAGGAAATCTGATCCACTGCTAGACTGTTCTCCTGAGGAAATAGTTTTTTCTTCTACTTGGTTAGTCACCTTCCTTCCACCAGTTTATAGCTACTGTCTTGTCTATCCACCAGTGCAGTGCCTGGCTCCATTTTCTCCATTACCTCCTCATAGTATTGGAGGGCTCATACCAGATCCCCATAAACCAGGGGCTTCTCCAGGCTGAGCAAGTCCAGTTCTCTCACCCTGTCCTCACAGAGGGTCAAGTGTTCCAGACCCGTATAATCTTGTTGGTCCTCCACTGGACAGAACTAACTGCAGTACTTCACTCCTTTTCCTGATTTATGGAGTCCAAAATCTGCTAACACTAAGACTACAAGATTAGTATTTTTTGAGCTAAGTTTTAAAATAATAGCCTATATATATTTCCTGAATTCTTAATATTATGAACTTCTGAGATTTTTCTGCATTCTTTCTGTTCTAAAATTTCATGCATGACTACCAGATTCTACCATACACAGTAAAATAATATACAACATTACTCTTAATATACCACCATAACTAAATAATTACAAAAAACTTCACCAACAGGCCTAAGCAAGCATTCAGTAGTTAAACACATTGTTGTATTTGGAATAAATCCAAACTAATACACAAAACCAGGAAACAATAGGAAAATAGAGTCAAAGTGAATGACCAGCAGCAATGCCACACTGGGAAAAAGGCAGCATTGGTATTTGCTAAAGAGTGATCTAAAAGCATTGTATGACAGAATGGATACACATGTACATACCTCCTCTGGGCAATGAACCATTGAAGAAACCTTCAATGGCTTCACATGTACTCCCATCTCCTCCACAAACACGGCATCTATCTTCCTTAGCATCAGACCCCAAAATATTATCACAACCTACATGCTGAGAGCAGATAAAAAGAAATATTTTTACAGGATGATGGTCGTGCACCATTATTTCTAAAGTTTCTGTTTCTCTGAAGTTTGAGATATTCAGTTCTTATTTTTATCTAGCCTATTGTTGATAACCACTACTTTAAGTGGGTTTTCACTTGACAATGAAAGGAGATAAAAAAGGAGAAGAATTTGCATTTTGGGTTGTTATTAAATCTTGATTAATAAGAACTTTGCATTTCTACTGTGACTTCTAGGAAGGTATTTCTCACTGCTTTTCTATTATAATTATTATACTTATCAATAAATGATTACTGATGTTATTTGATATTACAACAGCTTCATGCCATCTGTATTGCTTTTTTAAGGTCAAGATTTGCTGTGTGATCCTTAAACATTGAGACAGCATAAGTAGTATTCTAAGGCATTACAGCTTCATAGACCATATTTCCACATGCTGCAGGAGAAACTTGCAATTTGTATAGGTATGAATGTAGAGTGTAAATAACTTCACAGTAAGAATAAATGCAGAATGAAACATGGTGAAAAGCTAAATTGCATGCTGAATTAGATGAAAGAAAATTAAAATAAATTAAAGACAGGACCTTTGGGAAAAAAAAATTAGGATGCAAAAAGTAGGTTGTAAACAGAATAAAGACTGCAGCTTGCCAATATTTTTCTAGGACTCATACAAAGAAGAAAGTAGCTACTTAACTGTCTAGCTATCTTTGTTTCTAGTCTAGCACTATTATTTGTTATTTTGTAAACAGGTAATATACACATTATTAGAAAAGTTAAAATACATTCAATAACTGACAAAATATTATTATTTTAACTCTTTACATTTCAACTTACTGATTCACTAAGATGACAGAAACCAAACTTTCTTCACAGTTCATTCTCAACTTGAGATTTTTTTAATTGGTTTACAAAACATGGCAAAACTTTTGATCTCACTATGTTATTAAATAAACATACATCTTCAGCCCTCCATTTAGCAAAGCATTAAATTAAGCTTTAGTTATGTCAGTGGTTTTGTCAAAATCAAATACTTTTTAGAGTCACCAGTACTATTCAAATATTTAGACCTAAGTACATAATTAAATGCTTTGCTAAACTGAGGAATAAATGGAATGTTAATAAGCAAAAAATATGGCACAGAACCCCAATCCTATTGAAATTTTTCTAATGCAGTTCTATAGGAATCCTACAAGATAATCAGATTTTTAGTAAATGGCAAATATGTACATCATTATACATTTTTTCCTAGAACCACAAGGCAATAGTGATGACTTTCTGTTTCAATTACATTAACAGCATAATTTTTTGCAACAGGATGAACTAATTAAAGATATTAATATGTTCACATTTAGTGTTTTTCAGTCAGAGTGATGTTCTAACTGAAATTATGGAAGAGGGAGAGTGCAAGGAGACTGTTCATCTCCTGTTGCCATTTCCATCAACTCTTAAACAGAAACCATAAAGCAAGTAAAAAGATTAATTGGCAGATTCTACTAACATCTCTGAGAAGTTACTGAAATTCAAATTTTTTTGTCTATTTTATGCAGTATCTTTTTTAACTTTCTGTCTCAATCTTATACTTTTATTAACAACTTGACCTGTCAACACTCCCTTTTATGTAACATACAAGTATCTTAACTAAATATAGGTAACAGCAGACACAACAAAGAAATCCGTAAGTACTTTATAAAATGTTTGTAACCTTGCATTCTCCATTGATACAGATATCCAGTGAATCAGCATTGCACTGAGTCCCATCTATTACTGCAGGAGCACGCTCAGTGTAAAAATTATACCCTTCAGCCAAGCAGTTTAATGCACATGGTTTAACCCCACCTACACAACAAAATCAAATAAAAGGGGAAAAAAAATTAACCTTACAAATTTAAGGTTTAGTTAAAAATATTATACACAAACAGATCTGCAATTTACAGTCATATCTCATACCTTACATATACAAGGTGTACAATTTACTTAACTACCCCTTAATGATTTCTCTACTTGACACTTCTCTTTTGCAAAAAGGAGTTGAATGTTATTTCCTACAGTAAGATATGACAAGGTTGGCTGGGTCCATAATGATACCATTATGCTTATTAAACAATGGTTATTAAACAATTTAAAACAACGATACCACGTCACTATTTCAAAAGGAAGAATAACAACAGAATACACTACAACTCACACCACATGATCGTGATGACCTTTATTAAGCTTTGAATCTAAAAACTTGTTTGTAAAACCATTTAGGCTGTTAAGCTAAAAATCACTGGTAAATAATTTTATTCAAGTCAATAAAGTATAAAAAACACAAGTTATATCTCCCAGCTTTAAAATAGGAAAAAGTATTAAATTATGATATTATAAATAATGCAGTTATTGAAGTCGTCTTTAGAGGCTCCTATAAATGCTTTTACTTCTTTCTCATTTTCCTGACTTTAATAAAGGCAAACTTATTGTCAGATTACTTAACACTAAACTCATCATTGCAGCATAAAAGGTACTTGCAGATCACCTATGGAATATCTAATTCCAGTACAGGTGCAGGTGGAGAATGGGTCCATATTTTTAAAGTGGAGTCTCTACAATGATGATGACTCACCTTCAGACCAAAACAAAATCTACTAGAATAAAGAAATTTTGCTCTTCAGTAAGGCTTGCAGCAACTGACAAAAGTAGTACAAGCTTAAAATCTTAGCTCATGCTATTTTTGTCAAAACATTATATTTACAAACATTACCCTTTATACAATGTTTATATAATTTCAAAATCTTCACGTATGATAGTGGTTTTGCAATGCTAACCATTACCTCCAGTGTAGGGTTTCCAGTTATAATACTTTCCCCGGAAAGGCATATTGTCAAAATCCGCACATTGCTTCTCTCTAAAATCACGAGCCCCTGAAGGACATGGCTAAAAAAATAACACAAAATAGTAAATTTATTCCAAATATAGATATGAAAGGAAATGCTTAGAAGCTTATACGGCAAACACAATCATGCAAGTGATTAGAAGGTTTTGTCTTGTGGCTCTGACTCTGAAATTTACTTTATTACTTTAGAGTTGAAGTGTCCATTTGCAATTTCAGGCTGGCATGAAATAGCTGAAGTAATTTAAAGGAAGGTAAGTGTTACATAACAGATTCCATAAAACTGGAAAATCAGAATCCTGTCAAGCTATGCGTCATAATCAATCCATCAGCTACTTTCTTATAAACACTTTAAAACAGCTGGAAAAAAAATTTGGTCAGAGCTGTAAGTTCACTTATACTGTACTAAGCAGCTGTACTGAGACATGTTATTAAGACATCAAGAAAAAAAACATTTTCTATAGAACTATATCACTCCTGCTTACTTGTAGCCTTGACAAAAGTATTTTTTGAAGGCTGAGAAAGAGAATAGATAGCATGTCTGGCTCTGATTACCAGCCTCCATGGATCAAGAAATAAAAACTTTCATTTAAATTTTCATTGCTTTGCATTAGCAATTACAAAACCATGAAGTAACTTTTTTACTTGGAATGAGGGTAGATTTAAATAAAATTAATCTTGGAAAGAATTATAGGAGAAATAGAATTCTTTGCTATTTATAACCTTTTGCATCAGCAGATTCAAAGTAATCTTGAATATACCCTCATCTCATTAAACACTTATCAATGTTTTAAATACTGGTGAAATTGAAAGCATCATAAGAAAGTATTTAAAACACAGATTAAAATCCTGTTTAGAGTGATAGAGAAAAGGATTATTTTTGACAAACATCAGA
The DNA here is from genome assembly GCF_036417665.1 of Passer domesticus. Classification (NCBI taxonomy): domain Eukaryota; kingdom Metazoa; phylum Chordata; class Aves; order Passeriformes; family Passeridae; genus Passer; species Passer domesticus. The sequence continues at coordinate 22,012,713 of NC_087512.1, forward strand.
GGTGTTAATAAACATTACTACTTTATGAGCAAGAGAAGAGTCCATTTTACGGCATTTTACTTGTCTTCCTGTATACCTAAGCCAGTTAGCTTTTCCCAGGAATCTGAAATGCATTCAAGTGAAAGGGACTCTATTAAAATGGATGCTAAAAATTTATCACACAATATAAATACAAACATAACAATAATGATTCTCATTATACATTAATCAAGATCTCATGATAGCAAGCCCATTGCCATATGATTCAGGAGCTTTTTTTTTTTTTCTGCTATTCTGAAGCAATATAAATTAAAACAGTAAACATTCGATAGTATTTATATTTTTAATTTTCTGTATTACTCTATTACCACTCTATAATTAAAAATACAATTTTAAATACAATGCATTAGCTGGTGAGAACAGAGTAATGCAATTACTTTTATTCAAGAATCCTTCAGATTACAACAACAAGAATTCAAAATAACTACATAAATTTAAAAAAAAAAAAAAATTAGGGTGTTTTTAATAGTAACCCAAACTAAATTTGCCTCTTTGCATCACGTCCCCCAAGCAGTGGAAGGATCAGTCTTGACATCCCTCAAAGCTAGATCCTGAATCTCTCAGGTACTGGTCACTTCACACTCCTTCAGTCCCATTTGCTCAGCTTCTAATCTACACAACTGGTATTTTAATTGCACTGAATTCACCTTACAAGTTAAATAATGAAACCCTTTATCTAAATAGTTATACTAGGACAAAATAATAAAATATGAAGAGGAGTAAAGAAGGATCAAGATTTTCTTTTTTATATTCTAAAAAATATTCTTGCTACCTGGTCTTTGAGATGTAGTCTTGCTGCCTAATTTTCCTGTCTCCTTTTAGTATCTCACCAATATCTGACAGGAGGTAAAACTAAAGGCTACGATCTCAAGATCGTTTTTTGCATACAAAACTTTGATTGACAAACCTGGTTACCTTCTATGACACAGTAACCTCCTTAGTTGCTGTTGGGTGAGCAGTGGACACTGCTTGCCTGGATTTCTCCAGGGCTCTCAGTATTGCTTCCCACAGCCTCCTTCTGCAGAAGCTGTTGTGTTATGACAGAGACAAATGGTCTGTAGCGTGGGTGGGGACCTGGCTGACCCAGGGCAGTGGTCAATCACTTCTCTTCAAACTGACAGCCTGGCACAAGGGGTGTTCCCAGGGATTGATGCTGGGCCCAGCACTGTGTATTTTTCAGAGTGATCTAGAAGATGGGATCAATGCTGGTGCAGTTTCCCAATGATAATATACTGGTTGAGGAAGCAGATGCTTGCAAAGGGAGAGCCACCCTGTAGAAAGACCTGGATAAGCTGGAATAGTGGGCTGATGAGAACATTGTGAAGGTCAGTGAGGACAAGTGTAAGGTTTTGCACCTGGAAAAGCAGAACCCCAGTCCAGGAGTGCAGCACAGGCTGGGTTCTACCCAGCTGGGGAGCAGCTCTGTGGGAAGGAGCTGCTGGCACTCCTGTGGACTCAGCTCCATCCGAGTGCCCAGAGTGCTCCTGCAGCACAGAAAGGGAGCAGATCCTGGGTGGCTCCAACGAGGGCCACACCAGAAGAGATAAAGTACTTATCCCACCCCACACAGTGCTTGTCAGGCCACACCTGCAATTCTGTGTCCAGTTTTGGCCCCTGGTGCACAACACGGATGTGGACAGGCTGAGAGGTCCAAAGGAGAGGCACAAAGGCAATCACAGGGCTGGGAAGCCTGGCACATGAGGAGTGGCTGAGGGAACTGGGTTTGTTCAGCCTTGAGAAAGGAAGGCTTGGGGAAGGCTTTATCTCCATATTATATGGAGGCCTTATCCCCAGTATTTGAAGGCTGACTACAGAGAAGATGGAGATTTCCTCTTTTACAAGGAGTCACATAGAAGAGTGTGATGTAATGTGCACAAGTGGGCAGATTCTGACTGAATACAGAATAGATACTTTTCTCAATGAGAACAACTTATTGGAATGATTTCCTCAGAACAGTGGTAATTCAGTAGATACTTTTAAGATTTGGCTGGAGAGGATGCTGGGCCATCTTGTCCAGACCATGTTTTTGCAAAGAAATGTTGGACCAGATAGTCCTTGAGATCCTTTCCAACCTAAGACTCTATGAAAATCCTAGGCACAGAAATGCAAAAAGATTACCACAAGGTAAGCCACAAAATGGATTTATAAAATGTCATCTCTTTGGCACTGTCTCTTTTTGTATGTGTTCTTTTCCTAACATAAACATGCAATAACTGCTTTTCTTTATTGGGTAAGATATTTCAATTTTTTTCATTCAGTTATACTACATGGATTACTCTTGTCAAGCTAAAGACTGCTTGTGTCTCCAGATGCTCTTTTATGAGCAAATGAGGTGGTAGGAATCCAGCGAGAATATGAGAACTTAAAATCATGTCTGAAGAAAGTCCTGAGAAGGAGATGTTTTGAGTTTAAAAAGTGTTAACAAATTTCTAAACCACTGACACACACCTATTCATCTTAGAGCTTGGGATCAGGCAGATTTCAGCAACTGAACTTCTTGTTTCCTATTAACAAAGGTCTGTACAACCCTCAGAGAAGAAGAGAAACAAGCCAGAAGAGCGACAGTTCAAGCTCAGGTACGATTACATTATGTGGCTTCTCACATGAATTAATTTTAGGAAAAAAATTGCTTGAAATTATTAAAATTATGAAACCAACAACAATATCGGTAAATGTGTGCATAATGAAAGGAACACTCCCCCTAAAAAGAAACCAAGATTCTGTTGAGAAAAAGGACTGAAAAACAATAAATTTTTAAAAGTATGTCTACACACATATATAAAAAAAATATTTCCAGAATTTGTAAGCAAACCATGTTTTTCATGAAATATATAAAAAGGACACTTTTACAATTTTAGATGTATGTCAAATTAAGATTTGTACCCTTATAATTATTTTAAATCAATTAGTTACTGTAACTGAGAAATTATGTTTCATGCCATTCTACTAGAATTGTGTACTTTTTTAAAAATTAAAAAACACTTTGGTTGGAAAAAATACATATTTTTGTTAGAGATAATGTGGTTGGCAATAGAAAACAATTTTCTGATGAGTGTGTTCTTTCTACCACCCTTATGTTTCCAGAACTTATTAGCTAATGTTATTTTCTGCTGATCTCAATGTTTCCATTAGCAGATGCCTTTTGAATTAAGAAGTCATATATGGCTTTGGAAGTGCTTGATGAGAAATAAGTCTAGTAGGAGTGTGCACTGTTTCCAAAGGATTAAAATGGTAAAAAAAAAAAGACAAGAGAACTAACTCGTGTCTGCAAGAAAACTGAAGTCAAAATAAGGGGGTTTTTGGGTTAGGAATGGTAGGCACTTTAGGCAGAGCTAAGTTACATACGGGCAATGAATGTTGATGCTGCAAAAGAAACTTCAAGAGAAAAAATGTACAAACAGCACATTATTAATAAAAACAATAACAGATTTCCATGCTCTTCCATGCCCACTTATATTAATCAACATACCATTCAATTAAAACTATCAAGCTCTAAGGACTAACATAAATCTTGAAATAAGTGTCTCACTAGTGTCTACTTGTGTCTCTGATTCTTTGTGATGTAGAATGATAAATATTGCTATGAAAGGACTAGAATTGTCAAAACCATTAAGACTGTAAATTTAGACTTCTGTAAGTACCAAAATATTAATACACTGGAAAAACCATACCAAAAAACATGTTAAAAATTGGATCAGAAGCTGTAAGAATGGCATTTTCAAACTACCTGGCTTGAGTTTGAAATCGGTTGTTTTTCAGTCCTAGGCAATGAAATTAAAAGCTCTTTCCAATAGCTTGTTAAAATTACTGATTGAAATACGAGAATAGGTAGGAAACCAGTACTTCAGAATAGAGTGCTGTAATTTTTAAATATTTCAATAGATTGTTGCAGTGGTTTGAATGGATGCAAATTACTACACTCAGGTATGAATAATTGGCTGTGAAAGCTCAGCTGAAGAGTGACCTCCTGAACAGCTCTTTTAAGGGAGAGTTTTGGGTACAATGAATCAACTTGGACTAAAAGAACATTACCACAACTACTACTAATAAGAAAAATTAACAAAATGCTAAAATGAATGAACAGAATCCCATCACTAATGTGACAAGCTAAGTTTGCAATTAGAGTTATCTCTGACAGGCCTCAGCTAGTGCAGTGGTTTGTGCACCATATTTCAAGGTGTGTGCTTCTGGGATCCCAGTGGTTACCAACACAGAGACAGTCTGGTGTAAAGAAAACTAAGAACAGACATGATAGTAATCTGCAAACACAGGAAAGGTTCCAATCTAGGGAATAATACCTGTTATCTTTTTATTGGGGTTAGGGGGTAAGTAGGGATCTTAAAGGACTGAAAAACATACATAATATTTTATGAAAATTGTACTGACTGTAAGGATATTAAAAATTCCTAATGTTATTTCCTGGACTGGAGATATTTCAAAACAGGTCAGGTGCCTAACCATCAGTTAAGAATGATTTATTGAGAATTATTTTGTTTTTGAGCCAGGAAATAGCCTGAATGGCCTCCTCAGTGGCCATCTGTGTATTTCTCCTCTGACTCTGTAAAGTTTCTCTCTGTAATAAATAAATAAAGCATAGGGGAAGAAAAAACAACTAAGAATAAAACTGTCTGAAAAGTGGCAATTAGAAATTTAATATAATAAAAATATACCAAATCATAACAATATTTCTGTGCTGTGTCTAGGTAGGTATGGGGTCATTCTTAATAATAAAAAAGCATTAAAAATTGTGTATTTGTGAAGGAACAGATTACATATTATGTAAACATTTTTATTTACTAGTTACTGTGGCATATTAGAGACAAATGCAAGATTTGAAATAATAATGCCTGGACAAATACTTCACAAGAGTCCTTAGAGTTAGGGAGGAGGGCTGTTGTGTACTGTGTTTTTTAACAAATCTTAGACTGTGGGTACAAACTCAAACAGTGTTAATGTAAAAAGATCATTATTTGAAAAGGATTAATAGAATAGCCTAGATTAAAATTTGCCTTATACCAATCCCAAACAAACAGATGTTTGCAGATAGTTGTTTGCAAAAGTTGGCAGATACTTGATACAGATTGACACAGGTTTAAAAGAAGATAAATAATAACCCAAATCAGTACCTTTGTGTAAGTTTTACCAACTAAAACTTATTAGAATTCCTGGTTAAATTAAAAGAATAATGAAACGTACCTAGATTTTGGTAGGTCACTTAGCTTAGTAGTAGACTTTGTGGAAATTGTTGTAAAATAAAGCATATTGTTGTAAAATAAATAAAGCATATGTGAAATTTACTAAATATTAACTGACAGATTTCAGCAAGCAGTCATCATGTTGTTGCCAAATTTGAAAGCGGGTTTCCTATCAGCCATAAGAATTAGAATGACACCAGATGAAACTCAAAATTTTCATTTGTGAACTACAACTACTAAAATATTGCTTGTTTATGAAATATTCCAATTACAAAAAGACCACCTAAGTGAAAGTAAAGAGAAAGGTAAATTAGTTACTGAGAAAGGTAAATTAGTTAAAAATCTTATAAACCACATCTATTCAAATTAAAATTGTAGCAAGACAGACAAATGCAAAGATACACATTTACAGAAAAAAAAAAAACCAACAATGCCAAGGTTCCAGAATGGTGCACTGGATTTTGGAGGTTGGATAACTGGAAAAGTTTTACAGTTCCTACTGGACAGCATCTAAACTTCAGTTTTTCTTACTACACTGTGGCCACTTCTTGTCTGTGTGAATAGGGCAGTTGTGATCAACAGTAAGAAATTCCTAATTTTTAATTAGGAAATTTTAAATGCCTAATAATGAGAATTACCTCCACAGAGAAATTTACAACGACAATTTACAATAATTAATAATGATCATAAATTCATTTTTTCCCAAAGAATTTGTATATAAACTATTATAGTTTCCTGAATATACTGAAATATAAAGAGGTGAAATAGTATCACTAGGTAGAGATGCTCTCAGTCTTACAAACTTCCTTGGTTTAAGATGAAAATTAACATGAATTTAAAGCTAAAATAGTAGGAGAGTTTTTTTATATTTGCAGTACTACTGACCTGGAATTTGAATTGGAAACTTATTTGTGAAATTCTTTATAATGTGTCTTTTTTCCTGGTTTGAATTTTAAGTTACTTGAATTTATAATTTTGGTTCATAATTTGACTTTATACTGTGTCCTGCCCCTTCAGGGTCCCTGCCCAATGGACTCAGCTCTAAAATGGAACTGCAGGATCATTCTGGTAATACAGTAAATAGCAAATACCTGCTGGCAAAACAGCAGGTTTTGAATACATTTGCACAGAGCGTGTAAGAGGATTGTATAACACATTAGCACTGAATGTTATAAAGGTACAAAAAGTGTAAGAGGGCTTAAAAGTGGATTCACGAAGGATACTTTAACTTGTGGCAGTTGATGTGGTACAGATTCAGCACGAGTTCCAGCAATCTTTAGAAACAGAGCTTTTGGAAACTCACAAGGTAAACCAATATAAAATTAATCCCTTTCCTGTCAAAAGTGTGTATCATTCATTCCTTATAAACCTGTTATAGGCCACTGCTGGAAGATAAGGCAGTGGGCTAGACAGATTTTTGCTCTGATGTAGAATGATCCTTGTTCACATTTACTGGGGAAGCTCAGTGGAACTCACTCCAGGCCTTAATGCAAAGGCACTAGCTAGACACCACATCAAGACAGGATCCTAATGTTTATCAGAACACACACACAGTGTCCACGATATAGATGTGCCTTATGGGACTGTTTGCCAATTAAAAACAGAATCCATACACTTTCTGAACTGGATAAAAAAAGCTTCCATTGCTGATAAATCATAAACCAGTCAAGTTGATGACAGTAGAATAAAAATTACTTACATCAGTATTGCAGGAGCGATAACGCTTCCTTTCTCCAAGACAATATTTGCCTCCACCTGAAGGCCTGGAAAAATATGTTTATATGTTAGGATATGCCCTAGAAAAAACACAACTGCATGAGATATACTAATGCATTCTTAATATTAATACAAGTCCAAGAGACATATATTACATTAATAAAAATACAATCAAGTTTTAAAATGAGATTTTGATAAGAATTGTATCTTTGATTTGCATTGGAGCAGACACAAAATATTATTTGGTACTTGAAAAATCATTACTCGTAATATTAATGTAGTTTTCATAAGTTCCAAACAGTACAGTTCAATTGCATTTTGAACATAATAAAAAAAACCTGTTGGTTTTAATTATTTACTTGGTTTATAAAATTAAAATGAGAAATGTGTAAACAATATGATACTTTTTTTTTCAATCATCTCATCTTACTTGAAAACCAGCAAAGGCAGGTTTTGGACTCAGAACCAGGAAAGACTGCATATTCTAGTTCAGAAATTTTACTCTGATTTGAGTTAATCAGTATTAAATCTGAGAAAACTCCAGAGTAAGCAGATTTCTATTAGTTTAGGTAATTGACTATTAAATTGCCAAACTGCTCAAGAACTCTCTTTATTTTCCATACAGGTCAAATATTGAACTAACTTAGACTTATATGGAAGATATCAGACATCAGCTCTTCAGTTTGCAACTTGATAGCAAAAAGAAAAAAAAAATACTTTGTGAGGCTTTCATAATAAAAAAATTAAATATTTACAGTTTAAAATTAACTATAAAATTAAATCAATACTATTTTTCATATTACAGTATTCAACCAGAAAATATGTCCTTAATCAACAGGGGTTTTTTTTGATAATGCAGACATACCCTCTCCCAATGCATTTGCCTGTTAAACATTGAAAATTTAGTAATTTTCATCATACCAACCCAAATATATGGTGACAGAAGTTGGAAAAAAATCTTAGGATATTATTCATGCTCCAAACAAACATTTCACTAGGCTTTTAAAACACTGCTTTGAAAAAAATAATTCATTTCTTATTCTCTCACTAACACAGTCTGACTGTGTTATTGATGCATACAGATAATTTCTGCTTTTGTATCCACTGAGTAAGTAGTGATATTGGCCAATTAGGTAGTTACTGCTAAAATAGGGGACAAACAGACCACCTTAAGTAACAGTCATATGACATTATCTGTCTTGCAGAGTGCAGTGGAGAGCTGATGAACAACCTGGCTTGGAAAATATGGATATAGGAAACAAATAACTCAAGGGAACAGACAGCAGAAGACAAGAAAAGGGGTGACAAAAGACAGAGAATGAATTTTCATGAAAGAAACACAAATGGCATTCAGAAGAAGTGGTCTTAAAAAACAGTAGTGGTGACGGAGACAGTGATTATGAGAAATGACAAGAGAACATGGAGTAACAGAACTATCCTGCGAAGGCCTATAGCCGTGGTGAGGTAATCAGAACAGGCAAAAGCCAAAACAGAAAACAGCAGCAATTAATTCAGCAAAGAACAGCAATAGAAATAAGCATTCCTCATTTAAGAAGAGATAATGACAGAGAGAGGAGCACTTACCTGACAGAACTTCTCTGGAACAGTGTTCAGGGCATTGGAAAACAGACAGATTGTAAGACAAGTACAGGTATATATAACAGATCAAGCTGTAGTGGAGAAGCTGCCCCCTCTTCAGAGAGGGAAAACACATCAATAGAGAGTAGTGGCAAGGAAAAAGATTCTGAATTGTTTTAAGAGTTAGTAGGAAGCCACATGTGAAGTGTGGAACACGGCAGCATGTAAATACACTGCATGCAATATAATATTACTACCTATGGTTTGTATGTAAGCAGTTATATTGAAAACCTTGTTGGGTTTGGTGTTTATTTTTTAACAAGTAACTGGCAATTGTTATTTGATATCTGAGACAAGCATTAAAGGAAATATGCCCTAAGAAAGAAACTTCTTAGGGCATATTTCATCATAATTTAAATATATTATGATGAACAACAAGTCACATAAAGAAAACCATTCTGGTTACTGCTAAATATAAATCCAGCTATCTTTACAGTACATAAGATACATTAAAAATGTTAGAAGCATGTCTAGTGAACTCCTGTTTAAGCATTTCTGTCTGCTATTTTGAAGACAAATGTTGGCAAACTAGCAAAACATTTTTACAGATAACAAGTGAAACCACAGTTTTGAATCATTTCCAAATGTGTCTTTTTGTTGGCTGCGGCTTACTTTAGCTACTTACGCTGGACTGTCACAGTGTCTTATAGATGAGGAGACTCCTCCCCCGCAGGTCCTGCTGCACTCTCCCCATATTGACCACGGACCCCAGCCCCCATCTATGCTCTGGGGCCAAGTGCCAAAAGGTACGCACTCTCCCTGATAACACCACTGAAAGATTTCACGAAAGAAACACAAAATCAGCTTGGAGGCTGACACAGTTATCAGGACAGAAAAATATAAGGGTCAGACAATGACCAATTATAGGCATTAGCATTCCCTGTATAGATAACAAGACTAGTATTTTACTTTTTCTAGCCATGTTTAGACATTGGTGAGGGTGTGTGTGATTTGTTAAATGTCTCCACTCAGTCCTGAATTATAGGTCCCTAACACACACCAGAAGTATTTTTTATTTCATCAGACTCCTTAATGTTTCACAATTAAGGAACTACAAGTTGCTTACATTCTTTTAAACACTAAGATTCATTTCCAAGCCCGGTTTGGTAAAAGAACCTCTACTGAAGATTTATGTAGAGGTTTCATTACAGAAAATGAGAAATTCCCCTGATAACATTTTAAAGAAAGTATTTATTTTTATAAAAGAAAATCTGGGGCACATTATAATGAAGTAAAAATTTTTCTCAGTATTTCATTCACTAACATTACAGACATAATAAAAGTAGTGCTGAAGCATTAGACATAGTACAGAAAATAATTTTATAATAGTGACTGGCCACTTGTTTGGGGCAGAATGGACACATGTACTTCATTCAAGCAAACATTTAAACTTCGTAATATTATTACTTAAATCAGAAATACAAAATGACAGACAATTTGCCCAAATTATTGACTATTAAAGCAAGTTTATAATTTAGTTCTTCAGAGACCTTTTCTAAAACATTCAGAAATAATCCTGGAGCCCATATTTTGGTCACATTCTAGTGTCTACTGAGAATTTGAAGCAGCTCAATTAGACACCCTTTCCTACTACTGCAGGCTTAGGTGACAGAGGAGAGCATGGACTCAGGTCCATCATGACCTGAATCTGCACATTTCCCTTCCAAAAGCTGAGCAAGTGCTGTTTTTAAACTCCCTCGAATTTCTGTAGTATTGATCCTGTCCAAAAAAAAGACATACAATTTCTGTGTCCAACCCTCATTATCACAGTGTTTTGCAATGCCTCTCACGACACAATAAGGGTAGAGTATAAAGTGAGCTAGAGGAGTGCCTAAAATAATATTTTTCTTCTCTTTACATGGATAAATTGATAGAAATTTTATTACTAAATGTCAAAATCTCCATGTTACAATCTATTAGAGATGCCAAAAAAGTACATGAACAGATATTTAATGCTAAAGTCAAAGGCTAAAAATGAAAATGCTTCCAAGAGTAAAAATGTAAGCAACTAATTTAATTTAAATTATACTACATACATAACAAACATATCAAGATCCAAGCTAAGAAATGCAAGATTAAAAACCTCAGATTTAAGATTAAAATATTACAATACTCAGATTTAAACTCATAATATCACAGATATAAAAGTGAAAAGGTTTACTATCCTAATTCCATACTATTAGAACTATAGAGACAATAGACAGGTACAATTTACCTACTTTATTTTTTCAAAGCTGTATAAAATCCCTATAGTGTATAATTTCTACTGTCATGCAAACATTGTCTTCCACATTCCCACACTGCCCTGTAAAACCACTTTAAATGATGGGGTTTCTCATCTACTGAACTTAAATCTGAGGATTTAATGCTCACCTCTGTGTCTCTTAATTTTCTAGTAAAAATTTATCTTTCACTGGAAGCCAGTGATGCAGAGAATCTCTGTCATAGTAATTAAAAATGACAAAAGTCTTCATTACTTCTAGTGGGACTGCAGAAATGTGGTTCCTCCAAAAATTACAGCAATTGCATGTGCTATAATGAGGTTAGGACTATTGAGTAATCACCATATGAAGAAAGAAGAGGAGGTGACAGCTATTTTAAAAGAACAGTTCTTCACAGAAGGTTTAGGTCTGAAATATTAATTTTTCTCTAACATTGAAAGAACAATTTTCCATTATTTCAGCAGAAAGATGACAGTGATGCATTCAAATATGCATAAAATATGGAAATCCTCTGTGAATAAAAACACTCTAAAATTTTTCCTAAAGAAGTAACTAATGAAAATAAAATATATGGTGGCACATTTGAAATCACTTTTACAAGTATTAGCTGCTTTAGAGAATTAGCATTTATAATAGTGTTCTTTTAGCAAAACCACATAGCAAGTACTCTAATATAGAGAAAAATTTATTTCCTATTTTGTATGACGAAGAAAAATATTAATGTAAATTTTAACTACTAATTTTCAATCATCTATTCTACAATTATTTTGCAAGAAAATGTTATGTTCAATACTAACCTACATTTATTTTATGCTAATGTCCAATAACGTATTAAATCATCCCACAACGAAGCTAGTTAAATTGTCCTTTCAGCACTGTGTTTGCATTTTTTGCATGTTTGCCCATCTCTTCTATCCCTAGGATGGATGTAATCTATGATCTACAGAAAGGGTCACCTTTTTATTACTTTAAATAAAAACACAACATAAGTGTTCCTATCTGTTTTTTTTTATTGTTTTATACGCACAATTTTTAAAAAAATCTATCAGTTAATTTACCTTCACAACCACATCTCTGGAAATACCAGAGAGAAACTTCACGCATATTTAAAATTCTCATTACAAATAAGGAAAAGTGTACCTTTTTGAATGCAGCTGATATATAAAACCCTTCACCAAATCATGAATATATTAAAGCTTCAAGAGAGAACAGATGTAACAGTTCCATCAGCAGCAAGAAACAATTCTATTCTTTTTCGCTGTATTCAGACAACAGCTGAATAACTCTTATGGAAAACATTCTAAAAACCTTCAGGGTAAGCAGATATCTACGTTTCAACCCAAAGGGTTAAAAGCTTGGCAAGTTTATAAAAACAACTGAAAGGTTTTATTATAGAAGGTTAGTCTGTTTTAATTGTAGAAATCCCTACACATTCTGCCAATAAGATATTAATATATATTGCACCAAATTATGGTTTGGGTTTTTTGTTACACATAAAACATAAGTAAATATATAAACACAATTAAAGACTCTGAGATCTTGTTAGGTATTTAGAGCTGGAAATTTAATTTATTATATATTCGCACAGAATCCATCAAAATAGGGCTTAACTTGGTTGGGGCTTTTAGGCGTGACAGCAGTACAAATGTAGTAATAATAATAATAATAATCATCATCATCATCATCATCACCATCATCATAACAACAACAACAACACTAAGAAGGTGTTACACTGCAGTAACCTATTTATTTCATATTACTCTTTGGGAAAGGAAATTACATATTTGGAAAGAGCTCATGATTTCTGGTTTATTGCTACTAGGAACTATTAATTTACAGAAACTTTGTGGATACAGTTCATAGACACAATTCTCCGCTGCTAACAAGCCTCTTTGGTTAACAGGTTTATCTTTGTAAAACGGTATGGATTCTCTCATTTCCCTCTAAAATCTCACAATAGAACAATATACTGATGACTGGAAAAAGATGTTTGGCAGAGAGCAAACTGATTAAAACTTCTTGACAAGGGAATAAATGAACAGTGTCTAAAAGAATCCCAGCTTGTAATCTCATGGTTCAAAAAACATAAGTTGAGGTAAATTACTCTTTGTCATCGAAAAGAAGGATGGTTCCAAACTAAACCTAGACTGCTGATTTAAGAGCATGGCTTCTAACATTTTCTATGACTCTAATAGAGGGTAACATTTTTGGTAAAACTGTGAACATCTCTCTGTTTTCATTGGCTAACTCTATTCACTCTGTTTTTTTAAATGACCGGTTTAATAAGTTTATTTAACATGGTTTACCAATATTTCCAAACCCAGCATGGAAAAGCCATCGGAACAATACCAGGACATGAGCCCTGAATGAAGCTGTCAACACGCATTAATAAACTGTGACAGCTGCCCAAAAGCTTTCATTCTTGTTGTTTAAACATCAGATTGCAAGTCAAAATGCACTGTTATCTTTGTTGAAACCAGCTCAGCTAGCATGACAAAAAGTCAGAGTGAAAATAGAAGTTCAGAAAAAATTCCAATCTCGATCACTGAATCTCATTAACAGATGCAGCCACTCTCAGACAGATACTGGAAATGGTTTAATAGAACAAGCTCTCTTCACGTGGTATAAAACCTGCATAAGATAGATTATCTTGAAAAAAGGTATGCAGAATGCATTTTTTTCCCTGCCCAGTACATATCTTTAAAATCAACTAAAATATTTTTTTCTCTCCTTTTCAAGATCTGAATAGATTTTGCCTTGTAACTGAGAAACAAGTCTTCTAACATTCTTGTCTGAAACTAGTGATATACAGAGATGGTTTTAAAATCAAGATTCTCATATCAGACAGATATTGTAGTGCTAAATGTATCTATTGCAACACTGTCTTTCTGTACTTTTCTGTTAGGTAAAAGAGTTTATCTGACTGTACATCAAAGTCTGTAAAGCCAAACAGTTATGCAAGCATTACTGAATAATGAAAAAATAATTCAAAGTCAAAATAGAAAGGTCACTGGGAAATACAGGCTTTTATAAAACCCTTTTATGGAGTCATCCTTTTTTTTATATGCTTGTATGATTTGGCATATATCTGAAAAAATAAAATTCTTTTCCCTTCTAACAAAATGACATAGTTCAGGCTCTAGATTATGTTGCACATTTTCAAAGTCCATGGCAGACGTAAAGCTGTAACAATTCTTAATGGAAGAGTGGTATAAAGTCAAATAAGATTATATTAAAAGAGTTTTTACCAAAAAAAATCACTCAAAAAATAGACAGAAGAAATAGAATATGTTTTGGGGTTGTTTTTTGATCCAGGCTCTAGAGTTTTAGAGAGGATAAATATTTTATTAAATTACACATATAAAATAATAGTGAAAAAATTCTTTAGGACACTTTACATTACGATGCACAGGTATTATGATAAACTATGTTTTTGTTTGAACTTAATTAACTTAATAATTGCTGATTTTGATTTTCTAGTTCTTTCTTCTTGTTGTCTTTGAACAATAAATTGCTTCTTCAAACAATAAAATTTTTTGCACTCACCCCCTTTTCAATGCTCCCTGTTTGGCAAAGAGTACCTTCTGCTGCTGGAATGCTGTTGGTAACACAGCGGTTACTTTTGCTGAGGCACCAGAGCTCTCTACACACTTCCTAGGAAAGAAGGCAGAAGCAAGTTGATCAGAATAAAAGCCTAAAATTTCTTCCAGTCCTCATACACACATGTATACACAAATTTGTTTTGAACAGAGACAATTAAGATGTGGTCTGCAGCTAAAAATCTAAAAATGGCTGTGATGGCAGCAATTTTGAAACCACTATATTTTGCCTAAGAATATTCTGCCCAAAAAAACATTCTGGAAGTATCAAAACTAGACAATAATATGTTTTTCACACCTGCCATGCAAGTAATGTTCTATAATTACTTTTTTTCTTGATTAGTGCTAAGACTGGGCTTAGTATATTTTAGTGTTGTTATAGAAGTAGTCTTCAGATGAGCTGTAGTGCCTCCATTAAGGCTGCTATCTGCCTCAAAATTACCTGCCAAAAAGGATACCAATAATCTTGAGAGATGAAACAGCAACAATAATTTTTCTTTCCTTTATGTAAAAAGAAAGTTTTTGACCTCAGACTAGATGCATTCCTCTTCTGCAACACTTGTTAAAGCAGTGCATGTGTAGTTAGCACTAACTAACCTGCATGTTAAAATATTTCCTTTAGCTTTTTAGATTTGCAGCTGCTCGTCCATAAATTATTCATCCTGTCCTATTTCCCTACGTTGTCAGTGTTAAACTAACTGAAATTTTCAAATAATCCTTTTGTTCCTACCATATTTTCTCATTTGGTTTTGCCCATATATTAATTTAAATTAAGCCAGTTCTGCTAATATTGGAGATAAATTGTTAAAACTAGCAAAGGGTTGAAATTCATAAAGTAGGCATGATCCAAAATCAGGTGAACACTGGAAATCTCCACAGTTGCTTCAGTTGCCCCTGGATTCAGTTGTGTACACACAAAAGAATGAAGAGATGTTTGCTCTTACAGTAAATTACTTACACAATAATATTTTCTGTATTGCTTTGGGATCTGTGCAAGAGTTCACAACTTCCTTATGCATATTTTATATTTTAAAATATTTTTTTTAAAAATTTGGAATATAACAAGATTTTTAAAATGATCTTATGATAATCCTTACTGTTTCATTTTATTTAACTGCTGCTTGAAGTACTATTCTACAAAAAATCTTTTTATAGGTTCCATAGTGAAACTTGAAAGAAAAAGAAAAAGACAATGTGAATGAATTAAAGTTATTGTCCACTCCCCTCCAGGTTAATTGTTTCTCTGAGGTAATGAATGAGTATATGGCACCTATACACCTATATGATGTGTTCTATACACATCAACAGGAGCAACTGTTATGTTTTACCCCAAGATTCATAATTCTTGCATTGTACTGCATATAAAAATTTATCTATTTATACGTTACTCTCTAGCAGCTGCAGCAACAGTTCAACAGTAGAATCTTTTCTTGGAGAATGCAGAATTATTTACAATGTTTAAAATAAGCCAATGCCTGATTTTTTCAGGGATTTAGAACAGTGTATTTAGTTTCATGATTGGCAGAAGCAAGGTATATTCTCTATAGTCCATTAAAAAAATAGACTATAGGAATGATTTGAAATTGCATGGAATGAAAACTGGTGATTCCTGGACTTCCCATCCAATTTTTGACAGTTAGGCCTAAGTTAATTCATCCTATTTAGTGTCTGGCTCTATGAAAACTTAAAATTATTAAGCCTGTTTTGGGAGATATACTGCCACTTGTAAAAATCTAGCTGTAGCCAATGCAGAACTTTTCAAAGTAGCTTTCTTTCAATAAAGAAATGCAAGCAGTATAAATATATACTTAAAACTCTGAACAATATTTTTTCTCACTCAGTTGAAAAATCTTCAAATTAAGACACACATAAATAAATATACTAATTAAAATAAAACTCAGAAGTAACAGAAGATACATCACATAACTTCTTGAAAAATTTACTTTGATTACAAATTTTACAGCAACCAACTAAAGTGCTAAATTTCAACAACACTAAATCAATTTCACATCTAAACTGACCATGAATCCAAACTTCAATACAGTACGGATTTCAAAATGAAAACATACAATGAATTATTTTCAGGCACAGCATGAGGTCCTCCCATAATAATCCTGCTTTATTTACTTTAATCTTTAATTTACTTCCTCATTTCGTTGAACAAAATTGGTGTAATTTACTCGCTCATTCTTCATGAGCATTTTATATTGTCAAATAAAAAAAGAGTCAGACTGTGATGATTCTACTTGTGACCTTCTATTTATTTTAAATCTGACCAAGTTCAAATGTCTAAGCTAGCAGCTGTCCTGACTTCATGGGGTTTGCTCCAATGTTCTGAAAAGCAAAACATTCAACTGCATTAAGAAACAAAGATTTTGAACATTCCAATATGGACAAAAGCGAAAAATCAGGTCAGGATAGCAGTGTGGAGTTTTAAAACGTCTGTGTTTCAGGATTATTTTAATCCAGAATTCTGGATTTTGCTCCAGAGTTTATGAGCAGAATCCCACTTCTGATATACCTACACAAGTATACCTTCTACATATCATGTAAGTGGAAATAACAATTAATGTCTTTACCATTTGTGTCTACAAATGGGAGCATTTGGCAACTTCCTTTCAGTAGTATTCTGTCTGTATATTCAAACTTCTCGGGTGCATTAGACTCTTCTAATTCACTGATCTAATACCAGCCTGACATTTTAATTAAGCAGTGTGAATTAATGAATACAGTGCTCCAAAACTATTTTAATCATTCATCTGTTTGTTGGAAGATTACAAGCAGGTCAACTCACCTCCCTACTTTACAAAATGAGAAAAACATTTATTCCTAAATTGTTTTGAGAAGCAGTACATCAAAACAAGATATTATTACTGACATCTTCTGATTGTTCTTTTTCAGACCGTAATTTCAGCAGGAATTTACCTCAGTAAATCCCTAAAGACAAGATGATAGTGGAGTAAAATTACTATGGGCTTTGTCATACTGTTAATGTGTGAGCAGAAACTTCTACTTAAATCAGAAAGGAGTTCTGTTTGAGACAGATATACCATATCTTAAAATCACCAGAGTATTTCCTCAAAGAGAAACTATTTGAAGCACCAAAGATCCACAAAAATAAATAAATAACACAATGTATCAACTTGTAGACATAATTTATATTAAACTCAAGAAATGAAAGGATTTTGTAATATCTTTTAAATATAGACAAATTTAAGATACTGTTTATTTTACCCTGCTGTAATGCATTTAAAAGAAAACATAGACTCTGAAGTATATTCTCCATCACCCTGTACATGAAATGAAAAATAACTTTAACAAATGAGATACCCAACAAGAAGTAAAAAACCCATCTGTGCTGTTATTTCATTACATGAAAATGGAATTAGACCAGGTGTTCCTATGGCTATGTCTTCTTTATTTTCAACTGACCTTGGAAAGTTAAAGTTCTGACTAAGGTTAATAAAGCTTTCTCTTCTCCAGCTCAACCCCATGAATCCTATACATTCTACTACTGTAGTTATTGACAGTAGCTATTTCCTTACTACCACCATTATCTGTAACACCTCTAACCAATAGTTTTTAATAAGCCCCTCTTAAAACATACAAGAAACTGCCCTGGAAAAGTCAGGCCCAAAATAACTAATAGAAAGTATACTGCTTTTTTTCACATACTCACACACACACACAAGCACACACACCCACGCACACCAACCCACCAACAGGTGACCCTTTTAGGGTAGTCTTTTCTTCCTGAAAAGGGTGAAGCTAACACATATTTTGCCAACATTATATTTGTTTGAATAATTCAATGAAACTAAGAGAAAGAAGGATAATCTGAAAATTAATAAATTACTTGAAAGTCCGTCTCCAAATGTCTGGATTTAGTAACTACTAATTTGTAAAGTAAACAAAGGAAAAAATTTAAAAATCCAGGAAACATAAACTGAAGCTGAGGCCTTTCACAAGATCAAGACAAGATAGATGACAACCTGTAACGGTGTATCTTAGAGTTCCATGACTTCAGTTTGGAATTCGGATGCTTGTATTTGCAGTAAATTAAACAAAGCTGAACCCATCTAGAGAAAAAAACACAGCAAATCAAATTACCTTCATTTTGCCTAAGTATTATAAATGATGGAGCCTCTTTCTGTTGCATCATGCAGAGTTACATATAGGCATTTCAAATTATGTAACATCTAAGCATCCTATATCATAATCATCATAAATTGTTACAACACAGCACAAGGAAAACTCAGTCATATGAGCAATGATCATATTGCTGTGCTGTTCTTGTTTTCAATACTCATGAAAGCTTCCAACAAAAGTTAGTAGCTCAGCCCATAAAATTAATTTTTTTTTTAAGATGGGGAATACATTCACAAGGCATAATAAATTATGATAATTTGGGAGGTTCACCTTTTTTCATAAAATTTCATAAAATCTTAAATGGACTTGTCCGTTACTTCATAATGTTTAATTTTTAATATGCTGCACCTCTTTATGAGCATTTGCTAAAGAGAGCATAAAAACAATTAGCTTGAATTGCAATTCAGACCTGATAATTATCAACAGAGTATTTTCAGGCTCATTGCTGAAATGAAGATGGCAACTCGACTAAAACTAGAAGACCCTTATTTGTAAGTGAACTTCAGAAGGTTCAAAGTTTTGTTCAGATAAGCAACCAAAAGTTACCATTTTAGCACTTCACTACCAAAAACTCAATAAGTGGTGAATTACACACCAAAGAATGTGAAACAAAACACAAAACTTAAGTCCCACCTTCATATTATGTTTCCAAAATTCTTTCACAAACATTGGGTGCTTATGTGAACCTTAAGGAAACTAAAGGAACCCTACAAGGTCAATCACCTCCAAGTACCATCTTCCCTTTCAAACCCATGCAACCTATCCATCTTTATTCAAACAACATTCCAGTATCTGGAATCTCATCCATTACTGCTTCTACAATCATCTAATGCACTTCTGTTCTGATCACCACCTTCTCCTTGCACTTCCTTAACAGCATTCATAAGATGCAGGCACATTGGTGCTGATATCTGTGTCTCTAAGAGAAAGAGAAAAACAAATACAGAAAGAAAGGAAAAAGAGTGGGGTTTGGAGACAAGATAGTCCTAAAGAAGAAAAAAAGGGGACTGAAGGAACTTTGAAAAAGGATGCAGAACTGCTTTAGGTTCCAGAAAGGAAAAACTTCTGAGGCTTCCCTTGGCTATACACATCATAAACTTTAAAAAAAGAGGTAATAAAATTCCTTTAATTACAACACAATCCTGTAAGACCTTACACAAGAAAAGCTTAAAACTTTAATCATTTGTAATGCCAAAGGCCTGCACAATAGTAGCAAAGTTCTTTCAACTGACTGGGAAGCAAAAAAAAAAAAAGTTGATAAAAATGACAGAGTATGATACCAGTATCTTCAATTCCCCTCTTTGCTTGCACATACTTTTAACATCACTTTGTGAGTCATGCAACGTAAATCCATCTGATGAAACTACATGTGCTCAGCTAACAACAAGCATAAGGGCAACTTAGTTATGGTATGATATATGAAGCTGGGGTCAAAAAAGGCACTTTACAGTGAGTTGTTAGTATGCCCAAATTTAACTAAATGCATGATCCTAGGCATAGTATCAACAGTGAGGGAACAAAAGGAAAACAGAGCTTTGATGGAAAGATACAACAGGCTTCTCTGCCTTTCCTTGTGAAAAATCACCAGCTTCCAGAATCTACTTCTGCTTCTATCTTCCTATAAAACCCCTACCTTAAGCTCAATACTACTGCTCTTCATTTAATTGGAGTAAACTACATCCATATTTCAAGAGAAAAGTGACTGTTTAATTAATGAACGTTAAAATTTTTATCACCTGATGACTAGGGTGAATTGCAATTCAGGCTTCTTGGCCTAGTGGAAATATTTTAGAACTATAAATATATAGTAACATATTTAGTCTCCTGGATTTTAAAGTCAGCTGATGAATGCTGGTAGAAAAGCACAAAATGTAAGAAAAATACACCAAATAATTGTAAGTTACTATCTCTGAAACCCTGCTGCTAGCAGCCAGCAGTTTCACAGATCATAAAATGCAATACAGCAATACCAACCATATGCATAAAGTATTAACTGCTTTTAAAATGTCTGAGGTTTCAGCCACTCTTCTAAAAATGTAGGGGCAAGCTCTAAAGCAGAGCATTATTTTGAACCACAAAATCAGTAAATTAGGCATTCTTCAGGTATTATTTAAACTCATAAAGCAGGGAAATCAAAAGTCAAGACTGCAATTCTTTCCTAAGTTAACCCAGAGACAGCCAACAGCCAACTGTTACTAGGCAGATGCTCAAAGGTTAGGGAGATCAGAAGTCAATGAAAAAGTTTCCCTTACAATCAGCTAAACCAAAAGACTAAAGGAGGTTCTGAACTATTAGTGGAACTAAAACACAGAGCAGAGAATTGAGACACATCTGACAATCAGCAGAAGAAAATCCACACTGCATCATCCTAGAAGATGTAGGTTATCCAGCAGTTACATAACTGAAGAGGAACTAGCACTCTTTCTAACAACCTCAAAATCTTCCACTGCAGTGAATTCAATAAGATCCCTGAAAGCATGTATTGCTTTTAGCATCAGCATTGAATGGTGAAATTTCCACCATTAGAATTTAGCTCACTGGTAGTTATAAATTTAACATTCTCCTGAGTGTGAAAATATACCCTTAAAATGAAATATTTTAAATAGCTTGAGACATTGTGTTTCACTTTTTTGTTCAAATACTCATTTCCTCACCTAAATTCTGTAACATTTTCCCTGCATCAAAAGGGACATAGTATAGTATATAGATTAGTATAGAACAGTATACAGAACAATGCACATGTAACACTAGAAAGATCAGTGTCTACTTGCTAAAATACAGCTTTATTTTTTCAGCTCAAAGAGCTAAGGCATCACCTTGTCTCACTTAATATGCTAAACACAGAGAAATCTGACCTGTAGCTGCAATGCTTCTGCTACAAGAGTTCCGTCCAATGTAACTAAATAGTTTGATTAGGAGTAGTCCTCAAAATAGCACCAAAACTGAAGAGCTCTTTTTCATGCCAGATTGTCCCCTTGTCAGTAAACAAACACACACAAAAGCAGAAAGTTTAAGTCCCTTTAGTGATTGAGTTCTGATGCTTTAATTGGTCTAACACCTCTCCATGTTATTTAACTTCACATTCCTAAATAAGAACAGCTCCGACTTTAACAGTGAAAAATTCATTGCAGAATTTCAGGATCTATGATCTAAAGCAACAGTTTAACTTAACATCCAGAGGAAGCAGATGAAGAAATAAGGGAGAAAAGGCAACACAGATTAATATTAAAGCTATGTGGTTGAAAGAGGTTCTTTTTCTAAAGGTTAGAAGATTATGGGAGAATTCCTAAGCAGAAAGAATGTGAAGATTTCGCAAGTTATTTTAAAACCAATTATATCAACAGGTCCATCACAGGCCACAGAAGACTTTCTGTCTGCATGTATTTTGATTTGAGAGTTCAACTGTTTCTCTTGTCATGGGTTGCCACTAAAAACCAATAAAGAAAATGAGCAAAATCAAAATGCAAGCAATTTTCTCCGACACTTGGAATTTATATTCTTTTGGGTCACAAAACTCCCTGTTGGAAAACCTGCTCTACACCTTTTTTATTAGATGCTTCAAATAAAGAGGGCTAAAAGAAATGCTTGAAAGGAGCTAGTATATGAACTACATTCACTGTAAATAGTTTTTGCTGGTTTTCCATCATAGTTACACGTGTCTGTTCAAAAAAGATCCATGAACTATTAATGGCATCTTCAGTGAACAGGACATTGAAAAGAAATATCCAAAGCACTGACTGTTTACTTTTGAAAATAAGAGAGTTGAGCAGAGTATTCAATTTAGCTTGTCCTGTAATTTAGATCCAGTTTCATTCTTCAGTCCTGATACCCTTTCATATATAAAGAAATCTTTTCTAAGTAGGTTATTTTCATCTGCACTACAATCTCCCAAAAGCTGTTTCTACCCTGCTTCAAAATTATAATTTCAAATCTCTAAGATAATAATCACCATGGTCACATTTAAAGAGCAATGGTCATGGCAGATAATATTTTAAATGTATATACTATTTTAAATGCATATTATTTATTATTATTATTAGAATGGACACTACCAGACTTCTACAATAACTTAAATATTAATATATTCAGTTTGAATCCTGTGATCAAAAAAGTGTGGTTATTTTCTGAGACACTTGGAAGTTATGTTCATATTGATGGCACACTGATGGAACACTTCACTCTATATCAATTCAGAGGTCTGGTAATGAAGACACAGCTTCATTTCATGAAGACATTGCCTCAATTAAGTGTCAAATCTTTTCCATAACTCTTAGGGAATTCCAAAAAAAACTTTTTAAAAAAAGAAAGCGGAAGGCAAAAAGGAAAGATAATCTATATGTCTTCATTACTTCCAGTTATTTCTGGTTTATAAACTGGTTTAATAAAGAAAACGCACTGTGCAGTACAATCATCACAATAATGGCTACACAGCTTAACAGTGTTTAAAAAACTCTACATATATGTGGAAAAGCCAGGTTTTGCACACTATGAACTTTCCACTTTAATTTAGAATGCAGTATGTCTCCAAAAAGTGTGCTATAAATCATAGATTAAATAGCTGCAGATTTCTCTAGTCCTCATATAAAAGATTGTGGTGAAAACTTGTAAGAAAAAAAAAGAAAAATAAAAATGGTATTATTTAGATGAAGAGACAGGAAATAGAGCCATTAAAAATAGTGATGGGAAGTGAGAACCTAAAAAGGAACAATAAAGGCCAAAAGAGGCTTGATGAGGAATCAGAAGACTCAGAGCTAGTTAGCCAGCTACATAGCTCTTAAATCCTTTCCAAAATGCAATCTGCCAAAGAGGCATCCCAACAATAATATTGAATTCATCACTCCAGAAATATTAAAAACTTAATTTCTTGGTTTATTTCATTAATTTATCTGAACAATCTAAAATTTTAAAATTATTAAAGCTATTTACTTCTAAATCATAAGATATGTTCTCAATGTTTACTTAATGTGGTCTCAGCAGATTATTTCATAACAAGTATAGCAGAATGCTTTTTTTGCCTTTAACTGCGTACTTTTGGCTGGAAGATTTTAAGTAAATATTTGTAACACAATGACCTACATGTGAAGATTTTTATTTCTACTGTAAATTTATTTTCTTTAATTATTGCACACTGGTACAGCCAAATCTTTACTAGTACTTTGCTACTCAGTATTCTATCCAGCTATCTAGCTTCATATTCATCTAGTCCCAGAACCATAATTCATCTTTCAAAAATAGATATCTGAATAATGTGAGATGCAATAGACTCAATGTCAGGGGAAAAACAAACAAACAAACAAACAGACAAGAAAATAAAATCATATCTGATAAATCAATACAAGTACAAAAGGAACTTCAAAATGTAGCTTTATATGGAAAGATTACAGCCAAAAAAATAGACTTCATGTTTAAAGATTAATACAACATAAACCTGATCTCAGTCAAGTGAAATCAGGGAAAATTCTCGATTACACTTTACAAGGATCGGGCTCGAGTGTTCTGGGCTCTTTTTCTCCCTGCAATTAAAGAACAGCTTACCCAGCTCATCGTTGCCCACATTTAGTGTACAGCACATACAAAGGGCTTGAGCAAAAGATGCAGCATAAGGATTAAAATTAACCCTTTGCTTACAAATGATGGCACCGGCCATGCTATTGGAAATCTGTAGCCCACTACTATAACTAACTAAAGATTTATGCTATAAAGGAATATATACAAATGACTAAGCAGAACACTCAGCATAAGGATTAAGACTTCTTACCCCATATTTACATTGGCGGGATGTTGCTCCATACTGGAAGCGACACTGTTCATCAGCATCATACACCTGACCTGGGGCCACAGCTGGATAAAGAAAGTCACGCTTGGGAGGCTCATTATCAAGGCAAGTACCACGGCCCGAACTGTTCAACATAAAGGACCAAATCAATTAGGAATTCTACTGACTGTAAATCACAGTAATGATATTATGTATCTAGTTATTACTTTTAACAGTGCTGGGTGTGAAACAAATATGATTGCAATAAACAGACAGTAAGAAGGTACACCCATATAAACAAGAGAAAATATTTAGAGGGAATTAGGAAATTAAAATAATTTTTCATTATTATTATTTTAGATTGTGAAATAATTTTATATATTATCCTTTTTAAAAGTGTGATAATTTCTGAGCCACACAAGACTGATTTTCATTTTTTGTTTAGGATTCCTATTTGTTTTTACTGAAGGACAGCTACATTTACATAGAATGAAAAATAAACAAATCAAGCAAATGCAAGAAATTCAGTTTACAATTTGAAATTACCCTTCTGATACTTCAAACAGCTAAGTATAATCTTATAGATAGAAGCAGCTCAACTGCTTCATGTAATACGAAAACACATTAGAGTTTCAACATGACAAAATGTTTATAGGATCAGGACCTTAACATGCAAGCTTTTCTTCCGTTCGAGTAAAGAAAATAGTCACAGAGGTAAAAATTCTGCAGGAAATTCAAATTTACCTATACTAGGATGAGTGACAAAATGTGTACAGGTCCAAGATCTTTTTTACTGTACTAATAGTTAGTCCTAAAAAATTCATGTTTGAACCAAAAGAATCATCTTTGCAAACTTCAATATTTTCTTCTTTTTATATTCACTGTTTTGTTCAGTGGTTGATGGTTTTTTTCCAAAATATGCCCATATTCAACCACAATATTTTAGGGTAGTGGAATAAATGACAAAGAAAGCCAAAACCAGACTGAGCTCTGTTTAGAAAACTTTGTACTTTGCTAAATACAATTATTCAGTTTTATTGGGTCGGTGTGCATAAAAGAGGACAGATGCTTTTTTACTTTCATTTCATATGTGAATAAGTGAGGATTTTCAAAGAATTCTTATGGCAACACTTAAAATTTTTTTCCGACATTCCTACCAATTTTGCCAGCACTTATGTTCTGTTTTTTTCCAAATCTTTTCCATGCACCTTGCCAAAGGAACGTAATTTCAGAAGTGAATGTTCTACACTGTTTTTTGGAGATCTCCAATTTTCTATACTTTTCATCTGCAGATAAAAAAAGAGCAAAAAGTGTCCTTTAACTACACATTTTATGTTCTCATTTTAAATCTATTTTGATCAAGTCTTCAAAGTAGTAGAAAAGATCCTTTGGAAAAATTAAGAAATAACCTTTTCCAACCACTTCAGAAGGTGGCAAATAGCAACTAGCAAGAACTAGGTAAGTACTGGAAAAAATACAGTATTTGATGACAAATTCCAAGGATTTTGGTGTGATTCACCTGCATGCATGCACACACACCACACCCATGCATCCACTCAGCTGAAATCCACCTTCAAAATATCAACTGTGTTGTTCTTGCATAAAAAAATGGTGTACATTCCCCTTTATCTCATGTAATTGCTGCAAGTATATATATTTTTTAGCAGCAGAACTTGGGAAAATATCCTTGAATCTTTTAAAATGTTTGACTGTTGTATTTTGCATATATGAGGAGCGCCTGTTAATAATTCTATTAAAAGTATTAAAAGAACTGACATATAAGCTGATTTTTCTGCAATGTCTGGACTAAACTGCAGATACAATCTTTCCTTAAACAAGCATGAGAAGTTTAGCATTTGGCACCAGCTTGAGCTGGTATGGCCATATGATGGGAACATTTCCACAGATTCCAATATTGCAGCTTACAAGATGACTGCAAACTGTGATCTTGTAAACAGACACCTGAGGGTACAGCATTTAAAAAGCTCATTATCTTCAGTGACTTCTCTCCACAGGCATATGTACCCCTGCCCAAATTAGATTACAGAACCCATTCTACATCTTTAAATTTGCTAAATTAGAATCTATGCCTACTCTACAAGACATGCAATGGCAGAAAAGGAAGTCATAAATCCTTGTATTGAATACAAAAAAAATTACTCTTCTGCTCTAATTACCAGATTTGCACCATTATAAAATACTGTTGTAGTAATTAAGAAAAGTACCACTGAGAAGTTTTTCTCTTACTAGCTACATTATATCACAAGCTCTAGACTGAAAATTTATTTCTGACTTTCCTTCTGCTTCAGTTCTATTATTTATCTCAAACAGCTGAGCAAAACTGACCCCTGATAATGTATTGCAGGAACTGAAGTATCCTAGAAAAGAAATGGCACGATCTTTATAAATACATTAATAAAACCAGAAACTTTCCATTGGTAATGAAAGGTCAGACCAAAGCTGTGCAAAGGATGAATGAATACAGGCTGAGGACCATTTAACCTTTCCAGAAAACTTTTACTGGACTTGGGCATGGTCCAATACTCTTGTGTGTATGTCCCTGTTCTCTCTTTCTTTATTCTATCAAAGCACAGCCCAGATACTTGAGAAAAAAAAAAAAGTGTGTTAAATCTAGGGGGATGAATCAAAAGGGTCCAAGAAGATTCATGGTTTTGTTGAACTTTATAAAGAGAGATCTAATAGTTATTATCAGTCAAGCATATCGAAGTGTAGATGTAAAAAAGGGTAGGAAAGAATGCCGCAAATACCTTCATATCCACAATTTTAGAAAATTTCTACTCAATTGCTTTTGTGCTTTGTGATTTATCTTATATAGGTAGTATATACACCAAGTCAAAAACTCTACAGGATATCCCTCCAGAATATTTGCATTTTTGAACATGGGGTGGATAAATCTTTAAGGTCTGCAACAGAAATAAGATGATCTCGAACTGACCATTACATTCTATTACTCTACAAGGTACTAATAGTACTCACAGTTTTTCTCATTTTCCTAACTTTAGGTTAATTTTGTGAAGTTTTATGGGACATACTGGGACTTGTTTCAATTATGGAATAGCTAAGATTGATGTCATTTCAACCCGGTATTCCAGTGTCGTGTCTCCAGAGATCATTTAAAAACACTCTACAATTTAAACTCTTTTTTTTTGTATTTTAATATAAGACGACAGCAAATTATTCTTGTGTTTGAAAGTATAACAAGGATATTAGAACATTCTAGGAAAGTTTAAGATTTCAGGCTGCTATGACTGCTAACTGCTCAACCAAATTAATACCAACCGGGAATTAAATGTTTCTAAATCTTTACAGACTGAACAACACAAAACTCAGGATCACCACCTCAGCACTGATACCACAGTTGTATTGAAGACCAATAAAGAGAAAAAGGAAAAACCATGAATGTAGCTCTCTCAGGCTTTATGTTCCTATTACATACCGATTCCCAAATATCCCTTCTTACACAGTATAATCCCAACTCCTTCAATGGCTGAAGAAAATATCCCAAACACTGGCTCTGAAAATTGGTTTTGAATGTTACACAATGACTTCATTCATAATAATTATGTGGACTATAATTTAATATTTCATACTTAATGATCACAAATTAAATGTAGTATAAATATATGTGAATATCTGTTATAGCTAAACAATCATATACATAAATATATTGATAGTATACATAACGTTTTATTTGATTCTGATACCAAATTAGATATAAAATATGAAAAAAGCAATAGTAAAAATTATTAGCAAAAAACACAGAGCATTTTTACATATACATACCATTAACTATTTACATGTCAATACATCTGACTCCTAACAGAATCCTTACTTCATATTTATAAGCATAAACTGATTTTTAAAAGCAACAGGTTATAGTTCTGTACAGATTACAAAAGCTGCTTTACTTGATATTAATGGGTAAACTCTGCACATAGCTCAGTAGTCTACAGATCTAAGCATAAATATTTGTAGAATATGGACATAAGTAACAGAACTGAGATTTGGCTTTGTTGTGCTTTAGATTAAATGGAGCCACATGCAATTACAAAATAAAAACTTTCTTGAATGTTAGGGAAATTCAGATTTACCACTCACTCTTCTGATAAAATCTACTTCTTTCCATTCTTTTATGCCAAGGTTGGCTCTGTCTTAGCATCTATTTCCTACGAAAGACTTTGCAATTTTGCACAATCTTTTCATCATACTCAATGTTCCTTTTGCTTGGACATGGTAATTTGCTGTTTTGTTAATGCTTACTATCCCCCATGCTTTCCTGTGTTCCAAAGTGTTATTTTATTCATTGGAATGTCCAGCAGCTACACAAAGAGAAATCTATTGGTTCTTCTATCAAAACCATCCCCCTAACAAAATCCAGTTTTAAGAGTTCAGGAGATACTAACATATAAAATACTGGACCAATCATTTATTTCATCAGATATTCTACAAATAACTTAATGGAAATCTGATGCTGATTCTGTCCTTTACAATGTCCTTATATTTAAATAAATCAAAAGGCAGACAAAGAGTAATACTTGCAAAGTCAAAACTCAACGCCATATTGCTGTCCCATAATTATAGAAACTCTTAGGTCTTTTTTTCAACTTAATAGCCTTTTAAGTAAAACATAAGATTTTCAATGTTTCAGAAATCTATAGCAAATGAGGGCACATGGTTTTTATATAATTATTGTTAGCAAAAAATAATTTAAATCTTTGTATAATTTAAAGAAAAGAAGCAAATTATAATCCAAAGTGTAGGTCAATGCATAATACTGAATACAAATTTTCTCCATTGATTTGTAGAAAGAGATATTAAATTTTGATATGATTGATGTGATCTTATCTTTCAAAACTAGTCTTGGTTTGTACTTTTTTTCAGAAGTTACTTTACATTTCTGGAGTATGAGGGAACTGGCCAGTGTGCCATTGATAATATATGAGGCATATGTAGACATATCCTATATTTACCTTGCATATCCACTTGCACATTTAAGATTCTTGGGCAGATGATATCAGGACCAGAACACGGAATTATTTTTTTCCCCTATATTGTCTGCATGGCCTTGCATGGACCAAGATAGTTTTGGCTCCCTTCCAGAGTTAGAAAGTTGTAGTCTAAGATCTAAATCCTGCTGTATGGCAATCATCGAATGTCTCCAAGAATTTCCTGTGATAGATCTTAATGAAATAATTTAAGAGTCTTGGTTCTCCTCCATCTTCAAAAGACAATCCTGCCTTTGAAAGACAGAACTGGCCATCTTGCTTCTCTTAACTCTTTTCCTGTTACTGACAAGAAAAATAAACTATGATTCCAGAAATCACACAGATTTTATAACAAAATGTAGAAGTTATACACACACACACACACACACACACACACACACACACACACACACACACATGTTGCAAGGAATTAAATTCAAACTAACTCTTTTTCAGTCACTAAAATTTTAGGCTTGGTTCTTTTATCCTATGAACAGATATTACAAGTTTCTACTCATCTCACAAAAATCTCTGTCCCCTGAGACTGCCCTCCAAGCCTTCAAATCTCAGTCAGTATTGCTGTAATTAGTTCCATATAATGTTAGTGAAATTAAAGCCATTGCAAAGCACTTATGAACAATTCAGTTGATAAACTGAATCATGTCAATCTTTCTTTCTACCTAAAAGCTTGATAAACAGCCATTTTAACCTTGGCAGACAACAGCTCTTATGTGCTTCAAGGAATGTTTTATCCAGAAAAAAAAATTTCCTTTGGCCATTCCAGTATTTGTACTGGTTGATCATCCTTGCTGAGAGTTTTGGTAGACCTATTAGCATTACACAACTTTACTTTGTCCTATTGTCAACTTTTGAGCCATATTCATCCTCTTTCCAGCACTCCTGGAAAATAATCTGCTTTCCCAACTACTGCCTGACTGATACCCTCCAGACCATACTTCATGGTTACTCCGCAGTGTAAAACTGCTGTAGCAAGTGGTGACCTGAGCTGGTAAACTAGTAAATCCACATAAGCCCTCCTTACCATAAAATACTGTGAATGTGTAATGAAATTCTATCAAAATTCATTCCAGTTGCATCAACATGGTACCATGACAGCATGGCCCAAACACGAGCAAAGGTCCAAAGATATACATTTAAAAGTTCTCACAGACCTGGTCTCTGCCTGGGTATCTGCATTTAATACCCTCAAGTCCTACCTGTCTTGTTACACACAGCTAAATGAATTCCAAACCTCTTGGCCTCTAAAGCTCTATATCAGCATTTTTCTCACCTGTTGCTAAGTCATCAAGAAATATTAGGGAAAAAAATTCATTTTTCCTGTGAGGATGCACACTCTTCTACTCTTCTAAAAGTAATCACAGATATGTTGCCACATAAACTTTCTATTGTTGTTTTGATTCTTGGTGTTTACTACCTGCAACTGAAATACAGCTACTCTCAGAGCTGCTCTGTCTTAAGGAGAGGTGTGAATGGGTAAAAAGTGATTTTGGGTTCTGACAGTTGTCTTGCAGGTATTTGTTTTACTCTAACAGCTGCCTGTTGTCATTGAGATTGCATAAAAGCTGAGGAGGAAACTAGAAACTAGAGAAACAAAGTACAGTTTTACAGACTATCTACCTTATGAAATAATAAATTGACTATTTTAAGGAAAAATCTGTCAGTTCATTTACAGGATATTAGAACCACAGACAATAAGAAGCCTTGATTCCTATGATTTATGATAAACAGATCATGTTTGAGAAATCTGACATTTTTGAAAACAGATTTCAGGATTAGTATATGAAAGAAAATTTATATTTGACTCTTAGTACAGTATTTAACACTGTATTCTATACAATAGGAAAATCTACAAAAATTGTGATGTGTAACACAATATATGTCCAAGGTGGCTTTGAAAAAAAATAACATCTCTATTCAGGTTACGAAAATACAGCTGAAGTATTATGAAAAATAATTTATAATTGAATCTGCTATGCATAGATTGTTGGTTTTCTCTAGTTCAAATATCACTAGAGTATCTTCTATTACTAATGATTTTTTATTGTGAAATTCATTTTTGGTAGTAATTTGAGTAGAGTTGCAAACACTGGCAATGATAGAGAAGTATCCCAAAAAACCTGAGGATATTAAACCATGAAAACAGATTCAACAAAGTACTTCTGGCTTTATAGAAATATAACTACAATTTCACTGCTATCCCACAGACTTCAATATTAAACTTAAATACAAATCAAACTGATGGAATGGAAAAGAAATGGAGGTGCTAACAGTAAATAATAAACTAAATCAATTTTAAAAAACAGTGTAAAAATGCTCAACATAAAAATGGTTTTAACTGGCAGTAAAAATTCAAAAAACCACCGCATGCATCAGGCTAAAATTTGAAAATGTACAAGAGCATTATGAACAAATGTTCAGCTCAATTATATTTGCAGAATAACACACACCACAGACTTTTATCATGTTCCTTTCCCTAAATCCATAAATAAGAAATAACTTCTTCACTTTATGTTGAATTATGTCCTTATCAACAGACAACTTATTGACTGGACAATTATGGGATCAAAATTTAGTTTTTTGGAGAAGAGTGACAAATAGAAGTAAACGAGACAGAGAACAGAAGTGCAACAAGAACAAGCTCTACAAAGAAATACCTGAACAGTAAGCTTACAATCAGAACTAAAAGGTGTGAAACAATCTTTGAAGATATATGAAAACCATATTCTTTTTCACAATTAAAACGAGGTTGCAATGACATACTAGAAAGACTACTAATGGGAACAACATTTAATTAACATCATTTATTGGTAATTATAAAACAAAAATATAAATGTATATTTTAAAAATAATGCTAGTGTTAAATAAATACATATAAATATATATATCCTCTTAGCAAATGAAATTATATTGTGAGAAAGGTGTACCACACATATGGTAAGGATGATTTACTCATTTAGTGCTTTAGTTTAGACATTCATCTTAAATACACCAGTATATAAAACTGCGTGGATGCGCAGTTCAGAGGTGTGATACAAAATGCCTTAAACCTATTACACTAACTGATGAGAAGTTTTCTTCCTCTGAAGAGCACCAACACTTAAATGTCTGTCTCTGTCCACCGACTCCACAGAAGTTCAGGCACCCTGACAGCCCAAGTCAGGGATTCTCTATATCATGTGGGGAAGCTACATTTGAACAAACATAAGGGTTTTAGTCTAGTTGAGACCTTTCAGAAAAGATACAGAAGACAGCATCTTATTCTGAAGTCAGATCCCTAAAAGAAAAAGAGATGCTAATTTTGTTCTTAGTAGCCTCACGGTTAGACAATTGACTGGTTTAAGTCCCTCTCTTAAAACACAGTAAGTGTCTGAATTACTGAACAACCTGTATTTCTTATGCTCGTGATTGCACTAATGACACTGAACCTGCCAACTAATTGTTATTTGGCTCCAATAAAAACCATTGTTCAGCATCTAAATCTGTTAAGAATCTGTTCTCAGTGAATTCATGGTTATATGCACTTGTCTTCAAAATTTAAAACACTAGGCTTCATTATGAATCATCAATATATATAAATGTATATAATGATACATTTCTGTGAATAACATATTTTGACCGTTTGGATTTTTTCATAGTGAAATTTCAGGTAGCAAACTACTTCTGGATAAAAATCACGACAGAAGTAGAGGTTATCAGAATTTTAAGGTATTAATATAAAGATCTATGCCATCCTCTTCTGTAATATTTATATTCTCGCCAATGGTACCAAAGAACATTGATAGGTAAAAACCCACAAGACTGCACAAAAAATATCTGAAGAATTAAATGCAAAAGGAACAGGGCTATAGCCATCTTTCCGTCATTAGATTCCCCTACATTATGCATGCTAACAAAACATAATCCACAGACAAATCCTGCCCTCTTTTTACTTCTCATTCTCAGATTAATGAGGTAATAAGGTATGATCAGAACTTCAGACTCTTTTGAGTAGATTAAAAACAGTACAGAACTGTTAAGGTGGTGAATGGAGCAAAAGAAACTTTTGCCATTACATTGAAATAATGCTCTACAGAAAGAAAGAGTTTTAAATTACTCGCTATATTTCTGTCTATTCATTATAAAAATGTAAACTATCAGAACAGGTCAGTGTATCTCTACAACTGATCCCAAAAGGTGTCAATTTTTTGAAAACTCATTTTTCTTGAGAGATTACTTACTCTAAAAAGCTGGTGATGTAATCCCGACTGCAAGCTGACCAGGAGAAAGGATTGGTGTTTGCTGTAATATGAGCTGCCATTAGCTTTGCTGCTTCATGACCTTTGGTCCCACAGGAATTTCCAATTCCATCATGATTCATACCAAAACTGCTCAAAAAAGTGGGAGAGAAACAGCCATTACTTTTCTACAGCACCATATACCACTTTAAACATAATGCCACCTTTACAGCAATCACGTTGGACCTGAAAGAACACAGTGCAGGAGAACTCCTAAGCAGAGAGTCAGTTAAGTTCTGTTCAATTTATTCAGATCTCACAATACAGCAAAATAACATAACCGTCTTCCCTGCTATGGATTTTTGGAAGCATTTCATTTGTTTTCTAAAGCTTTTAAAGAAAACATAACAGTATTCTTGCAAGACAAATACAGAGCACTCAAGCCTTTATTTATAATGGCACCTGGATGTGAAATATTTATTATAGTGCAGACTCTTGGATTAGTAAAAGGATTAAGAATAGGTACTGTTGCTGTAAAAATACACTATATGTATGCACAGTGCAACCAATGATAATTTAAGTAGAACATGGGTTTTGCAATTCCTAGGACCATCATGTATGCACACTCCCTCTCTGTATCTACTCACAGACGCACTTGGAGCCCTCCTGTTAGAGCTTTGCTTTGTCAAGAATGTCAAAACAAAGACAATTAAAAATCAGCAGAAAATAAAATAAGAAACCTCTGGATGGAACATGGCCAAAAGAGATTTTCAGGAAAGAAATTAACTTTGAAGAAAGATGATATGACCCTAGTGAAAAAATATCCTAAAGAATCCTTATTCTTATTAATAGAAAATAATCATTATTATTACAAAACTCCGTGTTCTTAGTCCTTGATTAATTTCCATTCAATAACTTGGGGACAAAAGTTTGTTCCCTCAATTCTTATTTTTTTAAATATTAAGTTTTGGTCAAATTTACTCTTTCTCAAAGGCTTACAAAATCAGAAGGGCAGATAGTGAGAGACCCAGAAGCTAATAATAAGACATTTAAGATAATGAGATAGAGAAGTAATATGATAATGAGACAGAGAAGTAATTAAACAATGCCAAAACTGAGATTCTGAACTCCCAGAATCATACAGAGAAGTCTGTCTTTGATGTGCTAAATGGACTGACTCTCTAATTTCTTACTCCTCATTCAGGAAAACAAATGTATTGAGGCACTCAGTTTTGATTTTCTGTAACATTTAGGACTGATGCAAGAACATACAAAAAGTAGTAGAAAAGAAACTGATCTTTTATCAGCTGACAATAGCTCTTCATACCAGGTCATGCCACTTTCTTCACTGAAATCCGTGCAGTTGTGTTATATTAGTCTGAACATATTGCTCCAGAATTTGGTATAATGCCCCAAGAGTTTAATGTCACCCTGAATTTCAATACACTGAGTATTATTTCACCTCTTCAGATGATCATAACAACCTACAAGTGAAAGGTGTTAGCAACCATTCGTTCCAAAAAAAAAGAACATCAGTGAATGATGCATGATTCCTACAGGATGAGGAAGGACTTCATAAACAAAAAAGCATGGCTGCCTTGCCTATCATAGGTGTCCCTATGGAATACATATTCTGCAGCAATGCCTCCATGTGTCTGGCTCAGTTTGTGGTATCTCACAAATGCAGAAGCCATATATTTTATTATACACTGCAAAGGTCTAACTGACACCTTAGACTATTATATAATCAAATAAAGGATGTCACTTGTTTATAAAAAATACAGCTTTAATCAATTCATCTGAGGAATGTATGTAATGCAATGAAACATTCAGACCAGTGTTAATTCTTATGGTCTTATCAATACTTATTCATATTAGGAGAGGAAAGTATTTAGGTGTCCTTTGCAACAAATGGAACCAGATTTTTACAATTAAAAATGTGCTTTATTTACCTGTTTTCAGTGGCAATTATTTTCTAGAATTTGGGATACTTCAAACAGAAACATTCCTTTTTCAAATGTCTCTTACCATTTCTGAAAACAGAAAATCTTATTTTTAATAATCTCTATAAATTACTCCTTTATAGAAATGAGTTGGATGATTTTTGTATTCAGCTTATCTCTAGTTAGGGTATTTAATTTGTTAAAAAACTTACAGACTTCAGTTCTCTGGGAAATGAAATTTTTATCTTTTGGGTGTGTGAATAAAAGAACAAACTTCATAGTTTATTAACCTTCCTTCTACCTGCTCTCTTTGTGAAAAAGACAATGTTGGTGCAAGTGGCAGTGATATGCCTGATAAATGCATGTCTGTGAATGGAAGCCATAATTTCTGATGCACATGGGAACTCAGTCAATGCCTTTCCAGGATCCAATTGTATACTTTATAAATAGTCATTCTCCTAAATCATCTATCCCTTTCCAATAAGGCTTTTCTACTTGTCCTCGCTTCTGAATTTAAGAGGAATGTGATCATGAGGTGCAGGCATTTTTTTCTGATGTTTGCAGAAGGGTTTTACAACTACTGTCATCATTTCCAAAGATGGTAGTGGCAGCATGCCATTACAGTCCAGTAACTTGCCCTCCTGTGGGCAGGATTGCAGATGGAAAGACATTTCTGACCAAATTACCAGTTTTATTTCCATCAGAACAAGCTGGTCATTACATTTAAACTAAGACTTTACAAAAGCATGCTTGCCATTGGATTGGCATGGAAAGGTAGGGAAGAAAGTAAGGAACATAAAATATTCTTTGTGGAGCCACTGTTATAATTTGCCTACCTTTTTCAAGCTCACCAAACATACACAGACTTCTTCCTTTCATCGCTTTAAAAAGCAAGTCTAAAACTACCAGTATAATTTTACAACAGCCAGATGGGTGAGCAGAGACCGAAATCTCCTCAGCTGACGCAGAAGTTATTCTATGAAGTTATCTTTCCACCTGCCATCTCAAAGAAGGATGTCTAACCCAGAAGCTCTTGCATTTTCATGCATTATGGTTCCTCATTTCCCAAGATAGCACTTACTTTACATTAAAGAATTGTGCAAAATAGGAACACTTAAGAACTTTAAAATTATAACTGAAACCCTTCTGCAAATTATCTCTAGTT
Organism: Passer domesticus; assembly: GCF_036417665.1. Lineage (NCBI taxonomy): Eukaryota > Metazoa > Chordata > Aves > Passeriformes > Passeridae > Passer > Passer domesticus. The sequence goes on from NC_087512.1 coordinate 22,049,375, forward strand.
TGTATGTTCCTTAAAAAATTCTACAGCAGCTCATCCTAGTAGTCCTCACTGCCTTGTTTCACTTACTAACATCTGTAACTGAATATTTTTTTTTCCTTTAGCAATCTGTTTTTCATTATATCTGAAGAAATTATCTGAGGAAATTATTTGTAATATGCATCCAACTTACGATCCAACCCCAAAAATCACAGGGGAGATGACTAGTGTCAGCTGCATTGAATAAAAGGGCAATAGATAAGCAGAGACCTTGGAGGATACACAGAGCGAAGGATGTGAATATAAAGTTCTTGTCTACCCTTCCTTTATCTTGCAAAAAAAAACAGCACTGCAGGTAGGTCCCTACAGTTTCATTTGGTTACTGATATGTTTGGTAGTTCTAAACAATGTTGGTTATGGCTGCCAAGACACTTATTGGTGATACAAATATGAAATTACAGCAGTCATTTTTGTGAGACAGAGAGCACACTTCTGTCCTTATGTATTACCCAGACACTTCGGATCCAGATCCACAGATCCACACCAATCTGAATGCATCTCCATACTCTTCACTGAGATTTATTTTGTATTCCATGTACTTTATTAGCTCTGAAGTTACCTTGAAAGTGATCCTCAGGTGAAATTCTATTTCTCAAATAATTATCTCTGCTAGCCATCTGAAGTACTAATTATCTTCATATCAAACAATTTCCTAGCTTTCTTGGGGTTCAGAGGATTCACAAAAGCATAAATTGTTTCATTTCTGAAAATACAGTAGAAAATGTTAGGCTTTTTTGTTTCTTATAAATTCATGAGTTATATGAATTTGACTCATTTTTTTAAGCAGTGTCTTTATGTTGCTCTGCCACTTAGCAGCATTAGGAAGAAGAGTGCCAGAGACAGAATTGTGAGTCAGGTAAGGAAAAAAAGTTACAGGAACACAAGCAAGAGAAATACTGTAGAGTCAAGCACTGGATCTTCTTATCCATTACCTGAAGCTGATTTACAGCTCCAAAAAGTACATGTCCTTATGATAAAGAATTGGCACCCGATTTTCCTAAGAGAAAGAAAAGCAACTTACATCTTAAGAGGTTTAATGATACTAATTATCTGTACTAGGAGATGAACACATATGCTAAGAGTGAAAGAGGCTATTTTCAAGTGAGTATCTTGACCCTAGCTCATTGCAAGTATTTTCTCCAGTGTCTCACACTGATCTACCATTTATGGAGATTGACGTAAAGGGTAGGGAGGGGTCATAAAGAGTATCAGTGTACTTTAAAGGTTTCTGAAAGTACATCTCTGCCACAGTGTGGGCATGCTGGTACAAGTATTCTTGTATTTGACAAAAGACCTAAATAATGAATCATAATTTGCTTGGAGATACTGAGTTTATTATACTAGAGACAAAAATTTTCATACTATTTGTATTAAGCAATTTTTCACTGCATTGTACTTATTCTCATAATGGTTTAAAAAGTGCAATTTAAATCTATATATATATTTCATATACCTTAGAACGTCTATTTAGGGCCTACATTGAAAAATCAGAACTGTTAGCTTACCTACATCTGTAAATACAGGCATGGCTTTAAATACACCTTTTCTTAGTAGAAAATACACAAGGGAAGGAAAGGAAAACTACCATGTTTCAACATTATTTTGTTCAGCAAAAAGGGGCTGAATTTGAACATAAACTACTATTAAAGAATAGTAGATTTTTTTTTCCCCTACAATATCAGAGCTGTGAGCTACTTGGAACAAAGCACAATTTCTATGTGAACATACATGGTAATTTATTAATTATTCTTGTGTCTACCAGAAGTGAAATATCTGTCAGTTTTAATGAGGTTATGATAAATGTTAGAGACATTACAATCATCAGATTTTATGCTTTCTCAGTAACAAAAGTAAGCACTTCTTCTTTACTCTTGTAAATATTTCCCCCACATTGTCTCTTAAAAGAGAATTCTCCCCTTTCCATGTAGCCCACCGTATAATTTTAGCCAATGTTACAAAAGTATTGGTTGTATCTACATAACAGCATGTTAAATGACACTACAAATCAAGGGGGAAAAAATCAAAAAGTATTGTCTTGAAAAATCAATTTATTTAATTTTAGGATTCCAAATATTGATAGCATGTATTGAAACTACCTAACATTGCGCATTCCTGAAGGGAGAAATCAAGGTTAATTAGTTACTTCACTTTCTATTTCTATGTCTTAACATGGATTTTATCCTTAACTACTGACTTCCTGCATTTGGACATCATTCTATGGTTTGGAGTATCCCTCCAAACCACATAAATGCTTTATTTTGAAGTAATGCAAAATTTTAAACTTGGGTGAAACATACTAGCTCCCTGAAAACTTAGGAAACCAAGTAATTCAATAATAGGAGCTTTGTGAAAAACATATCTGCCATGAAATGCAACATAGTTTTAGCACACTTCTAGCCTAATTTTTCCTATTTACTTCCTAAATATGATTCTTCTCTCAGTTACGGATGATGACCAAACACCCCACCAAAAACAATTTTTATAAAATGAGCATAATTTAGTATTTTTTTAGTAATTTAGAAACAACAGTTTCTAAATTACTAAAAACCAATGCAATTTATTCAGAAACCTGAACTTTCTTACGGGGAATTAACAGATTTCTGTGGGACTGTTACAAAAAGGTAGAGCACAAACTTCTCCTGGATTATATTGTCTATATAGCCTTCATGGCACAATAATAACATCAAGTAAGGCTTGTATGCGACACATAGCCAATAGTGCAAATGCATCAGGTCTTTAGATTGTAGGTCAAAGTGGAAAGTATTGGCTCCGATCAGGAAGCAAACTTCTGAGCTCATATGTCCTTTGGAAATTCAAGATGCCCTGAAGGTTATGATAACCTTCCACTTCATCCCCATTTATTCTTCTTGCACTTTTGTTAAGACCTGTGAAGTGCTACAATGTTCGGTTTCCTTGATAAAATGCTTTGATGTTAGAAAAATTCTTTTAGCATTGCAAATTCTGAACTTTGAATAGTATTTCAGATATGTAGAGAAAGATGTTTTTTCATATTTTAAATATAAACATATCACATAATTGGGGAGTTTTGCCATTTGTTTATGACATTTTATTTTATATGCATGTCACTAAAACTGAAGTCCCAAAGAAAACCTTTTAAAACCTGCAACATTATAAAAGCAGGCATCCCTTCTTCTGAGGCCCAACTTTACTACTGAATGGAGAATGGGGGTTACAGTCATTACACATGACTGTACAAGTGCTGCTCCTTTTGCTTCACACTGTTCCCTTCTCCAGCATGGAGTCCCACCCAACCACTACAGACAGTTCTCCACTAAATTCTTCAGCATGAGGCCTTCCCATAGACTGCAGACCTTCATGAACTGCTCCTGTGTGGGTCCTCTCCTTCAGGCAGAGTCAGCTCCTGTGTGAGTCCCCCATGGGGTCACAGGTCCTACCAGCTAACCTGCTCTAGCATGGGCTCCTCTCTCCACAGGATCACAAGACCTACCAGGACCCTGCTCCTCCCACAGCGTCAAAGCTTCCCTTCAGGCATCCACCTGCCCCAGTATGGTGTTCTCCATGGACTGCAGGTAGATCTCTGCTTCCCTGTGCTCCTCCATGAGCTGCAGGGCCTCCACGGTCGGCACCAGGGGCAGCAGGGGAATCTCAGCTCTGGTGCCTTCTCACTGAGCTTGGTGTCTGCAGAGCTGTTTACCGCACGTATTCTCTCATCTTTTCTGCTGTTGTTGTATAGCAATTTTTCTACCCCTTTCTAAAATGTGTTATCCCAGATGCCCTACCTCTGTCACTGATGGGCCCACTGTCCTACCATTGTCACTCCATCCTTGAGCATCTTGGCATTGTCTTTGTGGCACGGGGAGGAAGCTTCTGGCAGCTTCCCACCAAAAACATCCTTGTAGCCTGCCTGCTACTAAAACCTGGCCATGCAAATCTAATGCCCTGCTCAAACATAAATTCAATGGTCACTCAAGAATGGGGTAGAGACAAGCACCCCCTGAAAGTACCACCAGGTTAGAAGATTTACTCCAGCACTGAAGACCATTCTTTTCATATAGGAGGGGTATTTATAGTATTTTTCATTTTGCATACAGGCTGAAGAGAGACTTTGAAAAGTGCTAGAATTGCAGGCACACTTTAGCTGTATGATCTAATTTAGAACTAAATGCGTGCTTGAAAGCATTGGTGTTCTTAATTTGAAGACAATTCAGTCAGTTGGACTATATATTCTTATTATTTCTCACATTTTTTGTCAAATTGTCAAATTTAAAGCAATTACATCATCTACAAGTCAAGACAATTCTGACTTTTCAGAAACTATTTTAGCCACTAATCTTATCGACCAGCTCCTTTCATACAGCCCTCAATGGCTGTCTGTCATTAGTAAATTATTTTATATCTCTAAGTTTTATGGGCAGCTTTCTGTCCTAAGCCTAATCCTCATATTTTGACATTTCCTTTGTTTACCCATTTTTATTCTATTTATTCTTTCTCACTCCGTTTTTCACTTTCAAAATCTCAGCCAACTCCTCCGCAAAACTGCAACAATGAATGGTAAAATACCTTTCTTTTACCGATACACCTCTTCCAGTGGAATCTGGAATTCCTTACCAGTTTAACTAAGTATGCTTTACAGCATGCATAGGACAAGCTAGATATTTTAGAATTAATCCAAATATAAAAGCATAGAGCAGAAAGCCACCTAGCTCAGCTGGCTGGGGAATAGAAAATGTGATTGGATCTTACATCATTCAGCTTGTCTGAGATACAAGCATGATCAGGCCTGCAAAGAGTTCCTCTCTTCACCAAGAGAAAAAGTCGAACTTTGACAGTTTAGGGGATACACACTCAATTCTCACCCCTGGTAAAAGAAGTTATTGTTTGTGACTTTTTTCTTATCAGAAATCTTAAGCATCTTTGGTGTGAAATATATAATGGTACGAAAGCAAACATTCTGTATGCTAAACATCAAAATTCAGCTTTCTAGAGAAATTATTCTGAGGTCTAAAGGGCCAACCTTGAATTTTATCTAATTCACAGAAGTACCAAAAGTAATACAAGGCTGTTCTCTGAATCATGGCTAGGGAGAAACAATCATAGAACATTAATTTCTCCATTGTTTATGCCCTCCAGAAAGAAACAATCACTGTCTACCACCACCTTAAATAAAAACAGTTGGTTATGAGCCTGAACTGTACACAGCTGAACAGTACCAAAAGTGGGTTATATAGATATAAACACTACAAGTGGTAAGGAACGGAAGCCAAAAATTTTTTTGTCTGTGTTTTTTTGTTTGTTTTTTTTTTTTTTTTAAATAAAAAACTCTAACTATTTAACAGAAAGTATGACTGACTATTACAATCAGACTACCAGTTCCTTTAAGGTTTGAAGAAGTACTTTCCTGGTATTCTTCAATCAAATTGAACTAATTTGAACCAATACAAGGTTAAAAGAGTTAAATTTAACATGCTATGATATACAGGAATTCAGACTGAAGGATCTAATGCCTTCTCATCACTGTATAATTCAATACAGTACTAACAACAAGTTAAGCCACTTCCTCAGGGAAGATTATAAATCAAATTTTGGAGAAACTGTGGATAATCTATCAAAAAAAATATTATCATAATTGTTAACTTTTAATCACTAGAGAATTTTGATCCTAAATTCAAATTTTTTTTTTAAACTTTTGAATTTAGGATCAAAAAAACTCGGTATTCCATAGCAACTATACAACTAATAAAAACATGATCTTTCAAAGTGAAATTCTCCCATTTTAATCTAATTAGAAGGCTATACAGAAAAGCATTTCTTCTTGAAAATTTAAGAGACTGATAGTCTGTGATCATAATGTTCAGTCATACCTTCTGTTAAATACGTATTGGGGGGGGTGGAGTTTAATTTATTTTTGCTCACTTTCTGTTCCTCACTACTCATACATTTTTTACATGTATATTCATCAGTCATGTGGATGAAGGGACAGATGCCTGCTCAGCACATTCATTGAGGGCACAGAGTTGGGAGCAGTGGCAAATACCCCAGAGTGCTGTGCAGCCCTTCAGAAGGACCTCAGCAGATTGCAGAGATTGGCCAAGAAGAACCATCTGCAATTCAGCAAGGGCAAGTGCAGGGCCCTGCACTGGGGAGGAGCAGCCCCAGGCACCAGCACAGGCTGGGGCTGACCTGCTGGGGAGCAGCTCTGTGGAGAAGGACCTGGGGATCCTGGTGGACAGCAAGCTGTCCATGAGCCAGCAGCGTGTCCTGGTGGCCAAGAATGCCAATGGTATCCTGGGGGCATTGGGAAGAGCAGTGCCAGCAGGTGGAGGGAGGTGATCCTGCCCCTCTACTCAGCCCTGGTGGGGCCTCACCTGGAGTGCTGTGTCCAGTTCTGGGCTCCTCAGGACAACAGAGACATGGAGCTCCTGGGGTGGGTCCAGCAGAGGGGTGTGAAGATAATTAGAGGTCTGGAGCATCTCTCTTATGAAGAAAGGCTGAGAGGGAGTTGGGACCCTTCAGCCTTGAGAAGAGATGACTGAGAGGGGACCTCATCAGTGCCTGTAAGTATATGAAGGGGAGGTCCCAAGCCAAGCTCTTCTCAGAGATGCTGAGTGATAGGACAGACACTGATGCCCAGGAAGTTTCACCTGGACATGAGGAAGAGCTTCTTTACTGTGCAGGTGACTGCATACAGGAACAGATTGCCCAGAGAGGCTGTGAAGTCTTGCTCACTGGATATATTCAAGAACAATCTGGGTACCACCTATGCCATGTGCTCTAGGATGACCCTGCTTGAGCAGGGTGATTGGACCAGATGACCCACTCTGGTCCCCTCCATCCTAACCCATTCTGTGATTCTGTGTAATTGGGCATTCTTTTGTTCTATTTTACTTATTCGATGTAGATATGTCCTTAAAATGCTTCTATTTTTCACTTAACAATTAAGTCAATTTCCTATTATAAGTCTGAAAAGAGGTACAGCCAAAGACAAATGTTTACAAGGCTCTCAGAAACAATTATTTTAGTCACATATGCAAATAATGTCTAGTAAGTACTGGAAACTAGGAGATTGAGAGGAAATAACTTTGACATTTGTAGAGGCATTCAGTCACCATGTGGGTAGAATGACAGGTGATGTTGTGGCTATCACAAAACAAATCTTGCAGATTTTTTACAGAAACTTGTATAAAAGCTAAAGGAATATTATTTCTCCATCATATCAAATCAGCATTTGACATATCACGCCATCTCAAGAATTAATTGAAAACCTCAAAGAGCTGAGATTTCAGAACCTTATACATGAGAAGCCAAAAGATAAGAAACACAGAAAACACCAAGGGCAAAAACACTCCTACGATCACAGGATATATGCTATCACTATATGTTGGGGTTTTTTTCAGACCAGTAAATTCTGGTCTTCATGCCATCTTTGCAGGATAAAATTGCTGTATATATTAAATAATTTTATGTATTTCTGGAATAACATGTACAAAACATATACAAATATCTCAAATACAGATGCCAAGTGGATGGAGTCAGACTCTTTCCAGTGGTGCCCAGGAACAGAACAAGGAGGCAAAAAATAAAACACAAGTTCCACTCAAGATGGTCCCTTCCAACCCTAGTAATTCTGTGATTCCATGAATAAGTAGATGTATGACATAGGAATTAGAATGAAAATACTGTATTAGAAGATTGGGGTTTTGTTATATATGTGATTAATTCACAGCAAGGTCATCTATACATTACAAAATTTTATTTACAGAAATTTAAGAACTATTAACATCTAGTGACTGGAGGAGCTCTTTCTTCAAGAAGGAAGAAAGGAAGGGGAGGAAGGAAGATGGCAGAAAGAAAGCAGTGGCGGAACGAGGGAGGGAGGGAGGGAGGGAGGGAGGGAGGGAGGGAGGGAGGGAGGGAGGGAGGGAGGGAGGGAGTGGCGGAAGGAAGTGGCGGAAGGAAGTGGCGGAAGGAAGGAAGTGGCGGAAGGAAGGAAGTGGCGGAAGGAAGTGGCGGAAGGAAGGAAGTGGCGGAAGGAAGGAAGTGGCGGAAGGAAGGAAGTGGCGGAAGGAAGGAAGGAAGTGGCGGAAGGAAGGAAGGAAGTGGCGGAAGGAAGTGGCGGAAGGAAGGAAGGAAGTGGCGGAAGGAAGGAAGTGGCGGAAGGAAGTGGCGGAAGGAAGGAAGTGGCGGAAGGAAGGAAGTGGCGGAAGGAAGGAAGTGGCGGAAGGAAGTGGCGGAAGGAAGGAAGGAAGTGGCGGAAGGAAGGAAGGAAGTGGCGGAAGGAAGGAAGGAAGTGGCGGAAGGAAGTGGCGGAAGGAAGGAAGGAAGTGGCGGAAGGAAGGAAGGAAGTGGCGGAAGGAAGGAAGTGGCGGAAGGAAGTGGCGGAAGGAAGGAAGGAGGGAAGTGGCGGAAGGAAGGAGGGAAGTGGCGGAAGGAAGGAAGGGGCGGAAGGAGGGAGGGAGGGAGGGAGGGAGGGAGGGAGGGAGGGAGGGAGGGAGGGAGGGAGGGAGGGAGGGAGGGAGGAAGGAAGGAAGGAAGGAAGGAAGGAAGGAAGGAAGGAAGGAAGGAAGGAAGGAAGGAAGGAAGGAAGGAAGGAAGGAAGGAAGGAAGGAAGGAAGGAAGGAAGGAAGGAAGGAAGGAAGGAAGGAAGGAAGGAAGGAAGGAAGGAAGGAAGGAAGGAAGGAAGGAAGGAAGGAAGGAAGGAAGGAAGGAAGGAAGGAAGGAAGGAAGGAAGGAAGGAAGGAAGGAAGGAAGGAAGGAAGGAAGGAAGGAAGGAAGGAAGGAAGGAAGGAAGGAAGGAAGGAAGGAAGGAAGGAAGGAAGGAAGGAAGGAAGGAAGGAAGGAAGGAAGGAAGGAAGGAAGGAAGGAAGGAAGGAAGGAAGGAAGGAAGGAAGGAAGGAAGGAAGGAAGGAAGGAAGGAAGGAAGGAAGGAAGGAATTACATGTATTTTTGAATTCAAGAATTCACCTAAACTACATGTGTATGGGCTTTTTCATACATAATATAAATGAGAGCATAATTGCCTGGTGATAATCTAATATAATAGGTGGGCTAAAAAAAAATTTTTACTTCCAACTCATTTTTCTGATCAGCAGATTGCTAGCTTTCACTTCAGTGCACACTGGAACTTTTAACATTTCCATCAGCTAATAGGTGGAAAAGCATGTCAACCATAACTCTGTATTGTTCAACCCATGTACGTAAAAAAGTAAACCTCTTGGTAAAAGAAGGTGCCCAGTCTTTTTAGAGTCATCACAATGTACTAAGAATGCTGTCTTTTGATGGAAGGCCTGAAATATTTCCAGACCAAACACTACTCAGATTTTATCAGTGTCATGACAACATACTCTTCAAAACTATATGCTAACACTTTAAATGCAACATGTAATGCTGACTGCTCTATGCCTGTTTTCTATAAATCATGCTTGAGTGAAAGAGGACTTAAAGCATATTAATATTGACAACAGAATCAATGTTTAAGTTATAGTAGTTTGAATTATATTAAAGACAAAATAAAAAGAGCAAAAAGATTTGCCTTTTAACCACTTCTCTTTCATAGAGAAAGGTAAAAAAAAGTAATGGGGGAGAAAATATATTCTAAGCCAAATATTTAAAAATATGAAACAGAGGAGGAAGGTTGTGAGTCAAATCTCAGAAGGACAGATTTAACTGGAATCTGAAATCAAAGGGTATACAATGAGTCTTCAGTTCTAAATTTAAAGCCCCTGGTAATACATACTAAATAAAATGTAATGCTACTCATGAATACTATATACAGAAACGTGGAACATCAGAATAGAGATGATGCAGGAAAAAAACTTATATCAATTATTAACTAATATAAAAAAGGGGGTAAATTAAAATGTATTCTTATTTTAAACTCACTCACTTGTGACCAATCTCATGTGCAATGGTAAAAGCTGAACCTAGGCCAATATCTTCATTAATGCTGCAGCTCCTTTCAGGCTCACACATTCCAGCCACAGAGGCCAAGCCTGAATAAACAGAAGGAGACACAAAGGGTCATGCCAAGGTGTTTCAGTCTTAAAAGCCCTAGTTATAAATGCCTGGATTCTTTTTAATAACTTCTATGCACAGAAGGAGCAGTTGGCAAAAGGTTAACTTTCTAGTCATTTGCAAAATCACTGGGGGGAATTTCACTTTGCCGGCTAGACATTAATATTTTTTGAACTGCAGTCAGTGCTGGAAAATGTCTAGACTAGGGGTTAGATTTATAAATTTTACTTCTGGTAACTTGGGACCACCTAGTAACTTGAGCCAGGAGAGGGAATTCAAGAAAGCATTTCTATTTTAACATTCTTGTGCCTGAAGAAAGCAAAATGTATCCACATTATTTTTCTAAAGAAATCTGTTTAAGTTTAGTGGGTTCATAAAAACATACAAGCAACTTTTTTAGCTATGAAAAACCTCACATGGTACGTTAAAAAAAATTAAAAAAACAAAACTGAATGCATCAGTGAGAAGAGAGGAGACATGTTAATAACAAGCAAGCATTTAAGCATGGAAGTCTTTTCCATTTATCACCCATTATCTTCTGGCATTAAAACCTTATTGTGTTACAAGGGCTTTTAAAAACTTTCTTCAGAGAGAGAACACCACTGGCATTTACTGACTATGGCTCTTCTGTATCTCACACATTTTTCAGCAACAGATTATTACAGAATATATTGCAGTCATAATTTAGTGCCATTAGAGAAAGCTTTAAACATCAGGTTTATTTAATATATTTCTCCCCTAGAATTTCTGATCTGAATGAAGCAGCAAACCTTTCTTTAAGGAAGCTACCTGCTAAGTTAACTACACTACCCAAAAAAAAAAAAAAAAAAAAAAAAAAAAAAAAAAAAAAAAAAAAAAAAAAAAAAAAAAACCAGGAAAAAATTATAAATAAATTAAATCCAAACAACCCCAAAAATAACAATTAAAAAATTGAAAAATTGAAAAAGTTTAACTTTGGTTGAGAGATGAGGGGAATGAAACAGGGAATGGGGAAGAGAGAAAGCAAACTATCTATACGAGTAGGGACTTCAAATTTTTCTATTTGGACTAACAGTCAGGAAGTCATAATATGACAAGTGCTTCCTGTTGTGTCCACATTAGCAATTAATTTGAAGCCATAGGAGTGGATCAGCGCAGTGAAGCACCAAAGTTGAGGCTCTTCATGTATCTTTGCATGCTGGTTTGGCCATTCTGGACTAGTTGAATCCTGTAGGCAGAACATGACTACACATGTGGCTCAAAGCTTCCTGAAGGAAAAAAATATTGCAGGGGTATCATGAGAATACACCCCATGGGCAATCTCAGGTCTCCTGTAGGCACATGTAGAGCATTTGGGGGTGTGTGTGTTCTATGTTTTCTTCCAAACAAATCTAGTTTGAATGCAGCAAAACTACTCTCATAGCCAAACTGACATGGGCAAAAGCTGACAATGTGTGTCTGGAGAGTTTGCAGTGTGGAACCTGCAAAAAATGCAATAATTATAGTTCACCTATGGTGTTCTAATTGAAGAATTCTGAAGACACGTGGCAATACATGACATGGCAATACAACTATCATGCTCCCCTGCAAAGTCCACCATATTTGAATGAAAACGTCATCTCCATCTTCAGGTCTTATAACGGAGGACTTGCTTCAGCAAACGAGAAGACCAGAGTAAAATAACTCCATACCATGCTTGCAGAAAGTGACAGAGATCAAGCTAAGAACTCAGTCAGTGACTCAGACTTTAAAAGGACTTGTCCTTCACTGGAGCCACAGACACACTGCACAGACGTCTGAGATCTTTTCTAAGGGCTTCCATGAAAGGTTCCCTGCCTCATGTGTCTGAAATAGGATACAGATGTTTATGCCAAATAAAATCTTTTACTTCTGTCTCTTCCTAGAATACCAATTATTCAGGTTTCTTTTGACCTTCTGAGACCTCTCTGTGATTTTTTTTCACAGACTCCTTTATATATATAATTAACTTTAGTTATTGGATGTCAGTACGACTTAAGCATATGCAATGCCTTGCAAAGAGGACTACAGGGCCTTGTCTCTTCTCCAATTCAATGCCTATAATGCAGAAAAATTGTCATGGTTTTATTGCCAAGACCCCTATAACAGTAAGTTGGAACTGATACCATACATGACTCTTATTTTTAATTTTTTTTTAATTAAAGTTTTTGTTTTATAAAATATTTGCCAAATCTATCCTCTGTTACACTGGATTCAAGTGAAACAAAATTTGCCTTTATGCCAAAATCTGATAGAGTAAGAGTTAGTACATTGATGATCTGTGTCAAAAGTATCCCATAAAAAAATATCAAATAGTTCATGCATTAATGTATTCTCTTTCAACCTTTCTTTTTTTAACACTTGCAAAGCCACTTTTAAGACATCATCTCTTCAGTTTCATCACCTCCAATGTCAAATAAAATCCATTACATTTGGAAATTCATCAGCATGATTTGTCTTTTCCTGAAGCGTGCTGGGGGTTTTGTTTATGTTTATAGCAGGAAAAATTCTGGTACCTTTCCCCATGTAAACTACACCCCTCTGCCAGAAGCATTGTACTGACTTGTGAGAGACTTACAGAAAAAAATAACATGGCTTAAGGCTATCAGTAATAGTGATATACAGTAATATAGGGAAAGACGAAGCAAATACAATCATGAATTGTGAATGAGGAAAGTATTAATAATATGAACCAGACTAACTAGAATTTTATCTTTAATCATCTTCAAGAAAGAGGCTCATGAAAGGATGCAAACTGAAAAAAAAAATCTAAACAAGTGTTATGTTAATCTTTGAATAATGTTCCCTTTATATGTTAGAGCACCATTGGAGGCAACAACCTATAGTTATAAATCATGTACAGTTATTTATTGTAGTAAATAACTACTGGTGACATATTTAGATATGGAGAGAACAATAGCTCTCCATCCTTAATCTAAGGTTGACATGTACACTTCTCCATTGTCAAAGCACTGTTTTAAGTTTTAAGTTTCAATGTTATTGTATTTTCCATCAGTGTGCTTTTTCTTTCTAAGTCTGTGAAAGGAAAAACATGAAGCTGTACTTGCTGTGTAGAACACAGCAACAGTGTAAGCATCAAAGCCCATCCTTTTTAAGATTTATGGGGGTAGTATTATAACCTTCCTGAGGATTTTTACTTCTGGTTTTTTAACTAGATTATGGACACTGGTAAATGGAAATGAACAGTGAGCTCTCTTCTGTAAGGAGTAAAATTGAGTCACTGCTAGGTTTTATCAGTATTACAGCTGTCAGACAAAATACACAGCACCAGCTCACACAACTCAAATTCCCAGCAATGTATCAAAGCCAAAATCTGCCTAGATTATCTTTTATTTTTTCATGTTTATAAAACTGCAAAATTTTGAAAGTACAAACTTAAAAAGATCTAATCAGGCAATAAACCAATAGCTAAGTATAAAGCCAGGAAACAGCAAATATGAGCTGAAATTTCTCTTTATAATCTTACCCAGTGTTCCACAAGGCTTGTTTTTATAAGTGCAGATATCATATCTGTTAAGAAAAAAAAAAGTAGATAAAGTATGTCAGTGAATCAGGTTTGTAAGATACTTTGTATATTTATCACATATCTGTATCATAGTCCAAGTTGTCAGACCGCAATCAGTTTAATTATGTGCAGCCAGCTGGTGTCGGCCTTTTCTACACTCTGGTGTAAACCACAAGCTGCAGTACACTCACAGCCGCTGGCCTCAGGCCAGTGGGACACCTGCCAGCAAGAAAAAAATGGTTAAAGTGGATCTTTGTAATCACCAGCTCCATAAAGCAGTCTACCATTCTCTTATGAAGTTACAGCAGCATGGCTACAGACTGCTACTGATTCTTAAACCCTAAGTTTTACTTATCCAACATGATTGGAAGCCTCCTATGGTCTCACACTTATCAACTAAACAATATTAAGTGTAAGTTGTACTACTCAGACTTCGGTTCTATTTAAAAAACTGAATCCTCAATTATTATACCATATTTTAAAAACATCTTATGAACTGTCATTATAGTGCCCTTCACATTATCCTTCCATTATTATAGTGTATCTTAAGAATATGTGCTAATAACTTAAAATGAAAACCATTTCTGCAAAAAACTAAAACATTTCTTTAAGGAAAATTTTTGTCATTGTAGATACAATCTTTCAAACACAGAAGCTAATGAGTTTTTTGTAGTTAATACATAAATACCTGGACCTAGCAATAAAATTAAAATATTTTCTGCAGCATAGCTTTTAAAATAGCAGTGGTCATGCAGCAGTCAATTCATTAATTACACCTTCATATTTTGAATATGCAATCCTATCATGTGGACAGTGATAAAAGCACACTCCACAATGCTACTTATTTTCAAGAATTATACTGACTTCCTTCCACACTATGCTTCAGAATAGTTTCTACTCTTTAGAAAGCCAAAAAAATTTAAAATATATCATCTTTATGCTTTAATTTTAAACTCAAATAGTTACTAATTTTGGGCCACCAGACATTGTCTGTTAAAAATACCATAAAGACTTCTATCACATAGGAGTCTGATCACAAGATATATACCTTTCACTGCTAAAAGAGTTATGGTCTGTCTGCAAGCCAAATCTATGGACAAAATAACAAAGCTTAAAATTTGGAACAAATCCAGTAAGCTCTCTGTGCATGCAGACTGCTGTGACCACATGGAATTCCTTTGATTTTTAAAGGGTACTGAGTGTGGAGCAGTTTGTGGGATTAAGCTATAATTTGGAACTTAAATGTTCATGTGCATTAATTTCACCAAGGTGTTTCAAATGTGCACTGATTTCTCATTTGCTGTCTGGAGGAGGGGAAGGTAACCAAATCAGCATTCTTACAGAAAACATTCTTATAAAAAAGCATTCTTATTTCTCTTGAAATGTCCCTAAATTCCAAGATTATATGGATTGAGAGTAAAAGAAGGTTTTTTACTGAACATTTCCTGCCTTTTATATAATTAAGGAACCAAACTTCTTATTTCTGTGTTCAGGAGAGTGTCTGAACTTAATCCTATTGATGTTCAAGCAAAATTTTTTCCTCAGAGAAAGTAGATGGCTCAGTCTTGTTTAGTGAGAAAACCCTAACTAAATTCTTTGGAACATAGTTGAGAACTGAATGGAAAAACCTCTGAAATACACAGGTCTTCTGCTTTTTAATCTCCAATGGCAGTAAGGAAAAACAATTAAAGACATACATCCTAAGACAAAATGGATGTTTGAAAATAAAACAAATTCCACTCAACTCAAGTAAGATGCTGTCACTGACTTCAGCAGAGCTGAAAACTTTCCTGATGGTCTGAATCAAATTATTGTCCTAAAGGTATGAATCTGAAGTTACTCATCACCTAAGGTTCAGTTTCACAAAGAACTGTGATAACAGAGAATTATATTAAGTCCCTTGCTTCTGTTATATTTTTGACAAATAAACACCATGGTATTCTTCAGTTTCTGCTGGGAAGTGTGTGTTCTTCATTATGCATAACCTAGCATTTTTAAGAAAATGTGATGATGTTGAAACTTAGATAATAAAACTAAGGTAAAGATAACTTTATTTTCCAATACACAATTATTTTTGCAAGAACATACCTGGGTAGTAACATGTTCTAAACATACCATCACTAAAACTCAAATTTTATAGACAATTATTAATTTCCTGTAAGGATATTCATACTCTCCTAGCCCCCAGTTTACCAGGAATAAATTTTTTGAACTTTTGAAAAAAATTTCATTCTAATGACTTACTTTATCTACATCATCTTCCAACTCCATTTTTTCATCTTATTATTTTCATATGAATGGTTTCTCCTTGTGATTTCTCTGAAAGCTCATGGCATTCTTATGAACCAAATTGCTTGCTTCCATCATTTGCTTCTCTAAAAGACTAAATTACTTAAAAATTCTAAATTACTTAAAAACAGACTAACTTGTCTTTTTTTTGGTTTTGACACCATTTCTTCTAACTGTATTTTGAACCTTCAAGTAATCCATTTAGTTCTCAGATGTTGGGTTCCAAATGCAGAAGACTACAGATGCAATACTTGACAGCTAGTAATTTTAAGAAACCCCTAAAAATACAAATCATCAAGACTGACCATGAGATTAGATAGGTCTAATTGCTATGGGAAATAAATAAAAATAAAAAGGCAACCCACAAACAAACAAACTGAAACAAAAAGCCCACACACAAAAAAGCAGCACAAAATGTGAAGTTTAATCACCAGGAGCCTAGTAAATACTAAAGATGCTAAAGAGACCCAAAAGATAGAATCTCAAGCCAACAACTATCTAAACCAACCCTCAAAGATTATGAAAACAGTCACAATTATGACAACTGAAAAAATGTTGGTTCAGTTCACTGACAGATGGTGTAAAAGGGACACCACACAAAAGTTGAATGAAAGAACACAGTTACAGAGGTAAATAACTTGGGATAAGACGGCAGCCAGACCATTTTGAGGCAGCCAAGAAAAATCTGTGCCCAAGCCAAAAAAGAAGATCATATAACTCCTAATAAAGTGGGTGCAGTGCCTCTGAAATGTTACCACACTGGGGAAGCGGAATGGGAAAGAGGTAGGAGGGAAGATGGTTGATTACATGGCCATGCCTGCCCTGAAGAAATCAGAAGTCATTTCATGAGGCAGATGGGGAAGTGGTCTGGGACTGCTGAGCATTCCTGTGTGGCTGCTGAAGAGCTGCACAGACAGACAGGAAATGCATGATGAATGTACAAATGTCACTGACAACTCTGACTGACACATCAGCCAGAAGGAAACTGCACAGACAGACCATTATCTGGTCAAGGACTGGAGCAGCAGTGCACTCCTGTCATGCCATGGATCAAACATCAAGAGTTAGTGCACCATACAGGCACACCTTAAAAAGAAAAAATCCTAATCTTCTTTAGCAGGATATACAGGCACCATCCTAAAATATACTTGCACACTGTGTTAAAAAATGAAATGGACACTGAAATTCTAATATCTGCATTATCAAGCTGTTTTAAAACTCTATTACAATTTTTAAGAAATGTTCCTTGTACAGATTTGGCTCACAAGAACTCCCAAGAAAAGTTGTGGAGACAGCCACAATTATTAACAGGCAAAATATACAAAAACTAATCAGTTTTGGAGATGCCAGCTTAGTAATGTGTACACAAGATCTGTGTCAGTGGTACTCAGTGCAACAAAAAAGCCACTGGTGTGTTTTTTTAATGTATTAGTGTAGATGCAAGCTACAGACTATATCTTCAAGAAGTCTCTCTTATCTGTAAGTCTAACCAGAAAAAAAATCCATTTTGTTTGTAAATCTGATGACTGGCATGATCCTGATTATTTGAGTAGGATACTTAAGTCAAAGAGTTAAGAAAGATAAATCCTCTGTGAATATTGTAAGCACTGCTCAAACTTGTCAGGTAAATTATCATCAGCTATAACCAATCCCAGGCACCTTAGGGGAATACAGCCATTTGTCTCCTGCAGAGAAAGAAGATTCTTCCTGATCTCTGAGAACTGTCCATTTTCAGGCCTAAAGCACGCAGTTGTGCAACTACATAGCTCACACAGAGTTCCATGATTGCAAATGTATTACCACATAAAAAATAAAAATAAACTTTAAAAAAAAGAGACATACTAATTCACAGATTTGATTATAAGAAAGCATCACAATGATTCAATTGTACCTCCACCCACTCTTAGCATTAAAATGTAATTTCTTCTAGAAGCAAGAGAAGATAAAAAAATACTCCTTAAAGGCTATTCAATCTCACATTAAGAATTATTTAGAGCATAATTTGAGAACAACTGTCCTAGATTACCCAGTTATCTGCCCTTCCCTCCACAGCAGTCATTGGTGAGTGTTTGCAAAGGAAACAGGACAGCTCATACTGATACCTCCCCTGATAGAAGTCGCCAGCTCTGTGGCTTAGAGTACTTCAGAGACAGAGATTACATGTTATCATTTAATTGATTTTTCTTTTATTGCCTTCAGCCCTTCCTCTTTATTCAGTTAATTCCTCTTTATTCTGAAAAAAATAAATTGTTTCAATGTCTGTCTGGGGGATATGGTCATACCTTTATCAGCAAAGTTAAGTCCCACTGCTTCAGTACAGCTTCCTCCCTTTGAAATCAGTATTTGATTTTTTTTAATAATCAGATTAATACATGGGATTTCTCAGAATTCTGCCATTACACTGTGGCACTTCTGTCACCACCATGTGCACTCACAGGATTTTCAAACTTTCTGAAGTGTGTGTATAACAGTTCAAAAAGTTATTATAACAGTGGCATAAACAGTAGTAGATACAAAGGCAAAATGAATTCTTTCTCCTTACATGTTAATGTGTATTTATAAATTCAAGGATAACATTGTCCTTTCTACCAGTCTCATTATTCAAATTGGCCCATTAAATGAAAAGAGTCTCTATAAAACACTATTATTACTAGCTGTATGTTACTGGAAATGTCCAGTGTACCAGAAGAGACTATTTGCATCAAATTAACACTTAGATAGAAATATACCTATTACAGGATTGGAAACATGCATGAATACTAGCATTAGATACACTCTAAAGACTTTCATTAATCAACAAGAATAACCCACACAATGTCTTTGATTTAAGTAAATGAGTACAGCATGAAAACTCTTATTAGAAAAGCAAACTGTTCAAAATCAGTATGAAACACCAGCTGTTTACTCATACATACATCAAACTACTCCAAAATTACTCTGAAAGCCACCAATAAACATGAGTCATATTTAAGATAGATATTGACATAAATAACCAAGACTTTTGAAGTAATATTTCTTAATGGAAAAGATTTTAGGAGACCAAAATACAGTCACAGTAATGAGGGAAAACCTACCAAGATGGATGGAATTCAAATGTAAAAAAAAAAAAAAAAAAGTAAACAGAGTAAAGAGAGCTAAACACTACAAATTATTAATATTCATTTTTAGGGAATATTTCACAGATGTCCCATTTCTGAATAAAGGTAAAAGACCAGGAAAAAAGGTACCTCTTAAGAAAACTTAAATTAACCTAGTTCCAATACCTATGACTATAAACTGAACAGATCAGACTGAATCTCAGATTTCTCTCAAATGGATCAAAACCTGCAGGTTATCTGACCACCCTAACTCCTATATCTAAAGTATGGAAAATCTAAAAAGAGAAAAAAACCTGTGACTACCTTGTACTTTCACCCCTTTTTTTTCTGCATACATATACGTGGCTATTTTAAAAAGTGGTCATTTTGCAAGTGCAGAAAATTTCACTAATGCTAGAGAACTGGATGTCACTAACACTAGAGAACTACAATGGAATTAACAACTTCTAAGATAATTTGGTCATTCATTAGATTTGCACAGGTTACCAATTGTAATACTCTCTACTACACAGTATTTTTATGTCTTTTTAAAGGTTTAATTCAGCACATCTTTTGCCTTACAGAAAGTGGCACACCACTACAGCATTCTGCCCTAAAATAAAGAATATGTCTTATTTGGTTCCTTCCTCAAAAACCACAAACCAAAAAGAGCTATTTAAACCAAGGAAGGAAAAGAATAACATACATGTTACACATCACTCATCAGAAATAGCTTTTTCTATTATTAGTTTTCCATGTCTTTAATGCTGCCATAGACAACCAAAGTCTGTCTCTATTGGACTTTGTTCTGATACTTTGCTTGGGTGGATAAATTCTGAGTTACAGCCAGAAAAACTACTGCTGCTGTAAGTTCTAGTTCTCCTGATTTATATAAATCTTTTAAATAATTACACTGTAAATGAAACACTTCCATACTACTTTTCTAAACGGCAAATGTAATCAAAAATGTAAAAATAAACACAGTTCTAAAAAAAATTAAAGCTGTCATTTGTATTCATCAGTTTCAGCAATGAATAGCAGTTGCAAGTTTATTACAATCATTAGTATTATTAGTACCCTTAGGACATGCAGAATAACTCCTGATTCACATAAAAAATACTATAAAAGTGCATCAGAAATATAGAGCCACCTACCTGTGTGACAATGGTGATTTCATAATATTCAGCGATAACGTAGAGATTAGGCATTTGCACTATCACCAGATTGCAGGAAACATTTGATTTGTTGCATTCTGAACCTCAGAAGCATTTGAAACTTTTATTGCATTCTCAGTATTGAGCCAAAATTTAGATGGAGTTATACAGATGTTGCTCAAACTGGACTAGAGAATGAACCAGAAATTTCTACATATCTGCTGTAAGTACACTGTTAATAATTTCTCTATCAGTACATTCAGGATAAATCCAGCAACTAACACATAAAGCTTTTTTTCAAAGGACATTGATTCTGAACAGCTTAAGCAGATTGTAGGGCAAAGGTTTTTTTAGACTGTCCTAATGCAACCAAGTCTGGGGGAAAGGAAAGCTAGCAAAACTAATTACATAGGTGTGGTTGGGGGCATCCTGCCACACAGCAGAAAATAGGAAGCAACTAGTCTAGACCTCTGGCAGAGGGGAAACACAGCTAACAGCTATGATTACTAACCAAGTTTTAGCTCTGTTGTATGGAAATAAATTAGGTAAGTTAGAGCAGTAACATATTGCACATATATTTCTAAGTTTTTCTGATTTCTTTCGTGATTCTACTCTGGTTATACCTTTTTGCTAAATTTGTGAGCAATATTATAAACAATTAGCTTACAATCTCTGAGAAGATCACATATCTTTCTACACAAAATGTCCACTTTATTTACCTTTACTGACACTGCATACGGCATAAAAGGCTAAGGCTTGGCTGTAAATATCAGTTCATTAGGATGACAGACCACACCTGGTACAGAAGAACCTAAGAACTGCAACATGGGCCAGACCACAGATTCCACTATCCCAATACCTTGCCTTCACAACGAACTAAGAGAAGGCCCAAGAAAGAATAACACCACTGCAAGCATAAAATGTCAATTATACCACTACTCTCCCAACTATTTTTGGCTCAGAAATTTTGAAACAGATGTGCTTCTCTGTATTTAGTACTTTCAATGGATTTTTCTTCTGTGAACATGCCTAGCCAACCTTTCAACCTATACATATGTCCAGCTTCCATAAAGTGACTTGCCAAAAAGTTTCAACATTAGCTAAACCTTGCTTTAAAAAGAGCTGCCTTCCTTCTCCTGGTTTTGAATCTTTCTTATCTTCTATAAGTTCTTGTGGTGAAAGATGCTATGAACGATTTTTTCCTCATTTATGCCCCCCCATACAGTCTTGTAACTGGTTAGATCACTGTACTGCTGTCCCAGATTTGACTTTTCCAAAAGTTGATTTCTCCAAGCAAGAGAGTCCTCAATTCAGTCATTCCTTGTAAAGAAAGTCACAGATTTTTTTCAGTCATTTTGCTCTCTTCTTCAATTCTCTGAAAACCTTTTGAGATGAGAAGGACTGAGTGATACAAATTACTCAAAATGTAGGCATACCATGCCCAGTTTAATCAACCGCATAATAAGGTTCCTTATTATTTTCCCAATAATCTTTAATACATTTAATTTGCTGGATTAACAATGTATACTTGACAAGTAGTCCAAATGTTCTCAGGAAAATAATAATATTTTCCAATAACGAGCAGTGGTTGTGTTTTGCTACTTCTGGTTGATATTTTTACAAAATTTCTGAGAAAAAAGATTGAAACTCTTACATATGTACTGTCATATGTAAGAGTTTCACTGTAGTGAAAATAATGAGAACCCTGTGCTTGGACTCAATTAAAGAATCATAAAATTGTATTTAAACAAAGAGCTAAATTTCAGTAGCTTAATGCATTAATGAAAACCTTCTTCAATCAATGCAATAAAGTTTGTTTGCTGACTACTTCTAAAGGTCAAAAACAAAGACAGCCATTCCACCCAAATGATTTTTAACCCAGACTAGAATCAAAATAATTTTTTGTTTTAAGAGCATACTCACAGTAATATATTTTACAAGTTTAGTGCTTTTTGTATAAGCAGGTGTTACAGTAAGTTACAATAAAGGATTTCACCTCTTCAAAAAATGTCAGCAAACAATTTGATTGCTTAAAGAATACAAAGCCAATTGAGTGCTGGACATCTGTGGTAGTTTTCCAGATGACATGCAATATACAGCTAATAAAGTCTGAAGCTAGCATATTCTGGGGTCTGCTTGTGAACAGAAAGGAAAATACATAGAGTGACAGAATTAAATGGCAGCAGAGGCAAAGACTGTTCTAACAAAGAGGATAAGTTTAAAAAAATACACAAGTTTACAAGTGAAAAAATATGTCAGAGATCTTGTCCAATCTTTGTTAGAGAACATCAACCTGCCGTGTTAAGACCAGAAGGAGCTTAATTTTATTTTCTGTGTTTTTTAAAAGGGGCTGGCAAATAGAATACATGCACTTCACATGGATTTTTGAAGTGTGCCTGTATGAAAAGCAGAACCCATAAAATTCAGAACTGCATGCAAATCTTTGTTTCATCTTCTTTTCCATGTAAAACAAGCCAGGAAGAAATATTAGCTCTATTGAAGACAGAAAAAGTTTGTGTCATTTCTATTATCATTTTCTGTCTAACTTATTTTTTACAAATCATTTTAATGTCAACAGCAACTAACTGTTGTGAATGAAGGGCTGAATACCATGAGAACATTAACTGACTTTACAGCAGTCACTCCTCATAACCCACATCACTTTTATTGTATAGAGGTTAGGATTAGTCAACTGTATCTATCCAGGCTGTCTGCAGGCATACATCGTTGCTTCCTCTTACCTTAAAGAATGTAAGAGTGAAGCTGGTGCAATTTATTTTATTACTCCTGACAAAATGAAAAAGAATCACAGAACTAAATAGGAAAGAAAATGAGCTTCGGAAACCATATCTATCCTGCAAAGAGATGCACATGTCAGGGTGTTCTGTATATGAATTCTTCAACCTAAGCTATTAAATCCATATTAAAACTACATGATTGTCAAAAGGAATTTATCAGTGATTCCTTAGGTTTAAACCTTCTGTACATGATTCAAGCCTTCACTTCATAAACTAGTCTTTCAAAGCTAACCTATTTTGAAGTGGGAAAATAAATTAATAAATTCCTCTTCATTACATTTATTAAGCCCACCAAGTATTTATGCACTTTTGTCTTTTCTGAAAACATCTGCAGTTATATTTCCAAAATTAGTTTGGTTCCCCCTACAGATGTTATGAAAGAAAAGTTCCATTACTTTTTTAAATTGACAATCTACTCCTTCTTATTAAAATTGACCTGAACTTCTGTTTTATTTTTTACCACATACTGCATATTACCATGAGACTATTAAAATAATTATTCCCATGAGTTTTATAAAATTTTAAATGCTGAACAGAAATTTTGGCTGGCTCCAAGGAGAACCTTCACTCCCACGAGGACAGTCAAGTAGTGAAGTGGTCTGCCCAAAAAGATTTTCCAAGATTTGACTGGGCAAAGTCTTGTGAAACCTAGTCTGATCTCATAGCTCACTCTGTTTAGGGGGTAACATTGGACTGAAGAGCTCCAGAGGGCCCTTTCGGACTGAATCCAATGGATTCTAAGTAGGTGTTACCTAAAAATCTTCAAATAATTTAATTAATAATTATGAAAAAATAAATGTTACATACTAACACAACTCTTCAGAATATCCATTGGAAAGTAAATTACATGTAAATTACATTACTCAAAATGGAAGCATCATTGGAACCATAGTTATTTTATAGTATTAATTTTTTCATCAGTACCGAAAACTGGGGGAAGAAGTTCCCTCTCCCTTCCACTCTGAGTTGGAATAATGCTACATCTTCCTAACAATTACACACGAAAGCTCTTGAACTTCATTCCCCAGTTAGTTGACCATGAAGTTTTAAACACCTGACATTGTTCTGTAAAGCCCATTCTCTTCTGCAATGCCAACACAATTGCCCAAAACACTTACTGTAAGAAATCCAGAAAGTTCAATCTGAAAGAAAAATAAGCATGCCTAATTTCTTTTTCCATTATTAAATTTTAGAAATTGATGTAATGGAACCATTATAAATAATGCCAGGTAAATACCATAAGATCAACAAACAAGAAAAAAAAATCACATCCAAGAAAATATTTCTTTCAAATGTGGCTGAAAAAATGGGGAGAATTTCACCGTATTAAGGTCACACAATTCTTATTTTTTTATTATTAGTTTCATTTATGTAAAGTTATTGAACTAAAATGCTTAAATTCTCCCCAGATTTACAGAAAAGGAAGGATCAATTTAGAAGTTTAATAAAGTAAGGATGATTTAAAAGAGGTTGGATAGCATGTAGAAACTGCAACTATTTTATTTTCTTTTTAATTTATTAACTGTAATTTCTGTTTTATAAAGTAGTCTGGTTCTCATTTGTTCAGTTTAAGTTATTTTAGTGTTTCTATTATTGTCAAGCATAGCTTTATTCAATAAATACAAGTCATTTACAAATGTAAATACTTTAATCAAATTCCCGCTTTTGCTTGGAAGAACCTGGAAAAAAAACACGTGATGTTCCTCAGAACTGTGTTGGGGCCAGTCCTGTTTAAATCTTTATCAATTATGTGTATAAACCTCTGCAAGTTCACAGATGACACCAAGCTGTGTGGGAGTGCTATCTGCTGGAGGGCAGGAAGGCTCTGCAGAGGATCTGGACAGGCTGGATCATGGGCTGAGGCCAATGGTGTGAGGTTAAGTAAGGCAAAATGCCAAATTCTACTCTTGGGTCACAACAACCCCAGGCAGCTTCACAGGCCGGGGCAGAGTGGCTGGAAAGGACCTGGGGACGCTGGTGACAGCAGCTGAACATGAGCCAGGCTGTGCCCAGGTGGCCAAGAAGGCCAATGGCATCCTGGCCTGGATCAGCCATGGTGTGGCCAGCAGGGCCAGGGCAGGGATTGTCCCCTGTACTGGGCACTGCTGAGGCCACAGCTCCAGTGCTGTGTCCAGTGCTGGGCCCTCAGTGCAAGAAAGACACTGAGGAGCTGGAGAGAGTGCAGAGAAGGGCAGTGGAGCTGGGGCAGGGTCTGGAGCACAAGTCCTGTGAGGAGCAGCTGAGGGAGCTGGAGATGTTTATCCTGGAGAAAAGGGGGTCAGGGATGACCTTGTCACTCTCTACAGCTGCCTGAAAGGAGGCTGTAGAAAGGTGAGGGTCAGCCGCTTTTTCCAGGCAGCAAGTGACATGATGAGAGGAAATGGCCTTAAATTGTGCCAGGGGAGGTTTGGATTACATATTAGGAAACACAGAAAGGGTTGTAACGCATTGGAACAGGTTGCTCAGGGAAGTGGTGAAATCACCATCTCTGGAAATGTTCAAAACACATGTGAATATGACACCTGAAAATATGGCCTGTTGGTGGTGATGCTGGGTTGACAGGTGGACTTGATAATCTTATATGTCTTATTGAACCTTAATGATTCTATTATTCCATGATTTTAACTTGTAAAAGCCTAAAGCAAAAAAAATCTGAATTAAAATGTTATTTTTATTAGTTAAAAATTTTTATATAATTAAGAGTAATGAATCTGTTTAAGTTCTTGAGCTACTTTATGAGAATGCGTAAGAAAAGAGTTTCCTTCCAGTAATGAGGGAAGAGATGGTAATTTCAGCAGTGCACAGACTATATAGAAGACCCACATGTTTCAGTGAAGTTACTACCTCTAGCACAGCACCATACTATTTAGAATGCCATTTTTAGTAAGGGACACATACAGGAACAAAGTTTTTTGGACTGCCAAACAATCTGCTTAATTGACTCAAGACATAACCAAAAATAGAATTGCAAAACATCACAATTCTCCTGACCAAGTGCATCTCATACTATTGCTATTGTTTTATGCTTGGTTTTTTAAACCACTAAATAATTAACAATCATAACCAAAATGTGACTAAGATGGAATAGTTTCAAAACCAGTCTTGGTCAAAAACCGATAAATGCTTCCATGACCTAAAAGACTACATTTCACACAGCTGAAAAATTCCTTGGGTTTTGAAGTACAATTTCTTGTTCTCTACTGATTTCAAACACACTGTTCACAATTGCGTAACATATTTCACTCTGCTTTGGCAGGTGGTTGAAAGAGCTCATAGGGTAGAAATTTCTTCTGAAAGAATCTGGACAATGAACATTTGTCAGCATTACTTATGACCTTGCAATTTCTAAGCAGGACTAACTGTCCTAAAATAACAATATAAGCAAATACCTTTCATTACAGCTAAATTAATGTGCAAGCTAAGGAACTGCCTGTACCTTTTCCTGCCTATTTATCCAGTCACTTAGCACTCCCTTTTTCAAGCTGCTGAGAGTAATAAATGAGAGATTTACATGGGTCTGGCTGAAGTAGTGTGAAGGCAATCCAAATGCAACCTCAGTGCTATCCAAAGAGCCATCTTAAAAGGTCTGAAAAAGAATCACATACATTTGGAAGCTGAATGTTATCAGCTCCCAAAAATACAAATTCTACAGTTTTCAGAACACAACCTGAACAAAATGTTCAGAAATAACACCTGATGTCCTAACATAAAGTTGCAAATACCTACAGCAGCATTTTGATTCAAACAGCAGTATTGGATAGTCATTCATTCTGCAACTCACTACAAAGCTAATTTTAAAAACAAAGTTTTGTTACTTGCCATATGGAAAAGAAAAAATGAATTTTGGCAGTTTCTATCCTTCCTGCCCTGATCTTAAGGCATCTTGTCCTCCAAGATCATAACTGCATTAGTTCTCAGCTTATTGACAGTGAAACAGTTAACTTCATGGACTAAGCTAACTTCTATTATTTTGTTGGTACTTCCTAGTAAGTTGCTTATATGTCTAACTATTACACAGAGTCTTATATTTCCCTGGTATGAGCCTTACTCTATGTAGACCTAGGAGTCTTCCCAGAAAAGACATGTTGGTCAACATGTACTTAAAACTCCAAAACATGCAAAAAAACTGTAAACCATTCAGGAATGACGTCTCAACTTCAGAAAGAATCCAAACAAAAACATGAAAAAATATTTTTGTTAAATGATCTGAATACTCTTCTTTCTCCATTAGACTGACCAAGATTTGACACTCCAAGTAGTCTTAAACTAATATAAGCCATTACTAAGAGTTCCAAAATTTCATCATTTGTGAGTGACTAACAAGTCTGGTTACACAAATTCCAGACTACCAATACATCTCACCGCTAAGATATGCTACTGACAACATTTTCAATTTTTTAAAACAACAAAAGATCAGAAATTATCTCACTCTTCTGAAAATCACTTGGGGGGTAGGGCAAGTGGGGGAAGGGGGCAGGTAGCAGGGGTCAGAATTAAAAACAGAGAAAAATTAAATATTTGATTTGAAACAATTCAATATTTCATGGTTTTTGTTTCTAGATATGTAAGTATTTTTTATTAAATCTCTTATTCCTAAGAACTAATAATAACTTGCTTTTACAAGGGAAAAACATCTCTCCATTTATTCACAGACCTGCTTTAGTACCTGTTATGAACAAGAACAAGTGTTTTCACAGCATCCCTCCAAAACTGATACAAGACTCAAAGATCATTAATAGATTCGTGCAGTTTAATTGCTAAAAACAATGTCAGTCACTGTAGCATGGGCACACATCTTCTTCTACTTGCAGAAATATTAACTATAATAATTGCCTAAACAGAGAATTGTCCTGAATGGTAACTAGGTTCTGAGACACAATAAAAAGCTTTCAATTCCAAATTATAGAAGTTACAATGATTGCTCATTAAATATATATATATAAAGCATACATGTGTAGAAACATCATTTTTTTCCAGTACCCAGGACACAAGTGTATCTTGCCAGCAAACTGCAATATGACATGCCCAAAAACTCAGACTGCAGACTAACAGTAAACTCAAACTCTGAAAACACATGAAGGTACTGATTCAAAATGATTGTGGACTAGCTGTGGGGACATATTCAGGATAGTCTGTTTGCCCAAGAAAGGCTTGGGCAGAAAAAAACAGGTAATTAACTATTTCCAGCCATGTGAAGATTTCTTTGGCAGGGGCAGGCACGCAGGAATCTAGAAACCTAGAATCTAGAAATCACATCTAAAAGTCTAAATCTAATCTAAAATTCTATAGAAAGAAAGATGGTCTACCATCCAATCTGGAGAAAAATGCAAGGTGTGACTGGTAGTGCATTAAAAGAGCATTAAAGCAGGAAAGGGCACAAAATAATGATAGTGCTTTCCAAGTCACCACAGAAAGAAATTTGATTCTAGGATAATCTACTCCTCAGTGCTCATCACCTTTTAACAGATCACCAGTCCCAGGGGCAGATAGCTGATAGCTTTTAGTAAAGCAGACACAGATTGTGTTTGAGAATATATCACACATATCAGGAAAAAAACATCACAAAACATCAGAGGAGCACACTGTAGTTGTAATTTCTGTTTGGGAGGCTGAAGAGCATTTATCTTTTCATTTTACCAGATTACAAAGATAAATAAAAACTCCAATTAAGGAGTAAAACTAAATCCACGAGGAACAGCAGAAGATGCATCTGAAGCATAATTATAAAAAATAAGGAGGTAGCATTATTTTCTGCTTTGTGGAAGCTCTCACTGAATACTATAACAAGCTTAAGATTGTCTTTCCTGATTTAATTGTTCTCTAAAAAAAAAAACAACAACAACAAAAAAAATCAAACCAAACAAACAAAAACACAAATGAGCAAGCAAAAAAAACCTATCACAAACCAAAAATCTTTCGATGTGTCCGATAATGCTACTTCAAATCTGTATCATAAAAGATAATTACAATCACAATATGGGCATATTTCTAAACCTGGTTCTTATTTCCATCTGTAACTTGCTAAATTGTCTTACTGTGGAAAGTAGAGAAAAGGTGTGAAGGTGTGGTTACTGTTCTTCAATTACCAGGCTGCACAAAAGCAGAAGAATCCAGACTACCCTAATCTGCAATATAAATGGCTAAAAGAAAAAGCACATGGTGTAGAAGTCTGTGGATGGTATAAAAGAATGTCTTTGGCATAAGCAGTAAGAATAATGAAGAGATGGTAAGCCCTTTTTTTCTTGTTGCCATGGGTTCAGGGGACGCAGACATCTGCAGCAGGGCATGGACAAGATACTAACATTCAAAACTGTAAGACTGTAACTTTATATGACCCAAGCACACACAGTAAAATTCAATTTCCAAGTGAATTTCAATAACATGCATGTGAAAAGCATGCATTTAAATACTGCACTTCATATTTAGAAGGATTTACAGGTTATTTGCATTTATGCCTGTAGTGGCACAATCAGATTTTTTAGCAGAAAAGATCCCATAGTAAAAGATCCTGGTTGGATACAGTGAGTGCAGAGTATCAACACAACTGAACATGTAAGTTTCACACAGAGAATTTTCACCTTGTCATGAACATAACTCAGGCAAAATCATACTAAAGATTTGGCAATCAGGCCCTGTTAGGTGCAAGCTGAGTGAAGGGTAGAGGAGTATGAGGGGGCATAACCAAGTATTTCAATACTAACACACACAGCAGTTCACAGAAAAAAATGTGATCAGTCAGCCATAAGAAAGACTGAGGAAAGCAAGAATGTAATAGTTAAACAGAAATTTTGTCAGAATATGACAATTGATACTCATGTTCTAATGAGCCATGGGAGTCAGGATCAATTCCATACTGTAAAAAAAGGGAGCCTTAAATACAGATGACCTAGCACCTTGGTGACTCAAAGGGAAGAGTGCCATCTACTGAGGCAAGAACTTAATTATAATACAACCAGCAAGTCCTACGTTTGTCCTGAAACAGAAAAGGAGTTTTAAAACAATATTTAAGTGCCTTCTATATCCTATTGAAAATCTAAGCATTTTATTTTGAACTATTACTGCAATTTGTATGATGGTGGATCTCTGTTCTTAGTAGGCTAGTGTTTTAGCTGAATTAATAATTAAAATATGCCTGAATGGCTTCTAAGTGCTCTATTTCTGAATAATCTAGGAGCTTTAGTTTCCAAGTAAAGGATGTCACTTTCTGAATATTCTGCCTCTTAAAAAACCCTCATATCTGGACACAGAAACATGAAGATACTTGAAGTGACAACTGAAAAAGGCTTTTAAGCCTTTTTCTTTTCTTTCATAAGATTCTGGTATTGAGTATAACAATGCTGGAGGACAAAAAAACCCCAAGAAAACATAAAGAAGCAGTTACAGAAGATATTCTGAATTTGTTTGACCTTTGGGTTAATAAACTTGTTGATAATCAACCTGAAGCACTTTTCAGCTACTTATTATTAAATTAACTACTACTTCTAGAAACATATGCAGTAGTCAAAGAAAAGTATATAACCGCTTAGTGTGTTTGACACTCTTTGCCAAGTATAGCAGAATATTATTTGAGTACTGATTTCAAAATCTTTTACTTAAATTGTATAATGCAAGTGATTAGTTCTGGATGTTTGTGAACCAATTCCTCCTGTGCTTTATATATTTGCTAAGTATATAATACAACATGAAATCTGGTCAGTGAAAAGTACTAGAAATGGAGCACAAACTGCATTGTCAATGTTTCTTTAAAAGTCATAGGTACATCTTAAATTTTATTCTTCAATACAGAACAATAAAACAATAACAAACTGTCTTACTGGAACCCTTGCCAACCTTAAAATCTGCAAGACTATTACAATACTTGGATGATGTTCAATTTCTACTTCTCACCTCCCCGGTTTCATTTTTCAAATAGCTTGCTCATTTGTGTTTTACTATCTTAATGAGAAAACACATTCAAATGCATACACATGGCAGTTTACTCAAGTATAATAAACCACAGCTTTATGATGTCTATTTTTAAAAAATTCAAAAAATTTCATCTGTGGAAAACAAAACTTCAGAAATCTGACCATGTTTCTACAGTTACCTAAAAAAAGCTGTATTTGAACTATGAAGCAATCATGAGCTGGCATTCTTGGATTTAACCTCACCAAATGTAACAGGAAATTACACTTGGTAACTATTTGGAAAAAAATAGATGCATGGAGTAGGAGCTCATCAAGACTTTGGGTTGAGAGCAACTATAAAATTATTTTTCATATAGTGTTCAGGGAGTGTATAGCACTGAAAAACTAGAATTTCTCAGCTTGATTTCAGCTTATAAAACTGATATAATTCCTAACAACCATATATGCTGTGACATATTAAGTGCAAAAGGACGGTTTTAAGAGTAAGATGTTTTGACAGACTACATAAATTATGTACTTACCAACAAACTGAGTTCTTCAAGATACTTTATCCAAATGCAAATTTTTATAAAAATACTACCGATATGATTATGGAATTTTTTTTTGCCCTAGTATTGACAAGCAACCATTCTCTTTCTGGTTTGTACTGACTTGGTATGATTTCCCATGCTGCACCCACTTCAACCATTTTCCCTAATTTTCAAAATCAAGGTTGTGAAGATTTAGGAAGGAGAAAGCAGAATGGGAGAATGTGGTGCATCAGTGTAAAATCTGATGCATGGTAAATACCAGTAGTAATTTTGCTTCCTTCTCATAGTGCTGTCAATACATATCACCTTTGCTATAAAGGCCTCCATCACTGAGTTTCTGGTGACTGTTTCTGGGATACAGGGCGATAGAAACTGTGTGCCTCTACTCAGAGCCTCATCCACCCCAAGCAATTACCCAGTGTTCACAGTGAACACCTATCCCTGTGTCAGAGACCATAGTGTGATTTGGATTGGAGGGGAACTTAAACATCACCTAGTTCCAACCCCACCACCCTCAGCAGGGAACCCTTCCACTAGATCAGTTTGCTCAGGGTGCAAGCTGGCCTTGAACATCTCCAGGGATGGGACACCAGATACGTCTGCACAACATGTTCCCAGTGCCTCACCACAGTAAGTAAAGAATTTCCTCCATGTGTCTAAGATAATCTACTCTCCTTCGCTTTAAAACTATTCCCCCTTTCCCTATCACTACATGCTCTAGTAAAAAGTCCTTCTCAAGCTCTCATAGTCTCCTTTTAGTTACTGGAAGGATGCAATAAAGTCTGACTGGGCATTGTCCTTACAGGATAAACAACCTCTGAGCCTTTCGTCATAGGAGAGGTTTTTCGTTCCTTTAGGTGTCTTAATGGTCTGTCTCTGGACTCACTCCTGTCCTTCCTGTTCTGAGGACCTCAGAGCTGGATGCAATACTTCCCGCGAGATGGAGAGGAGAGGAGAGGAGAGGAGAGGAGAGGAGAGGAGAGGAGAGGAGAGGAGAGGAGAGGAGAGGAGAGGAGAGGAGAGGAGAGGAGAGGAGAGGAGAGGAGAGGAGAGGAGAGGAGAGGAGAGGAGAGGAGAGGAGAGGAGAGGAGAGGAGAGGAGAGGAGAGGAGAGGAGAGGAGAGGAGAGGAGAGGAGAGGAGAGGAGCAGAATCACATCCATCAGCCCACTGCCCACATCTTTTGATGCAAACCAAGGCACATTTGGCGTTCTAGAATCCAAATGCACACTGCTAGGTCATGTCCAGCTTCTCATCCACTCCCAAGTCCCTCTTGGCAGGGCTGCTCTCAATCCCTTCATCCCCTTGCCTGTGTTGATACAGGGGTTGCTGTGACCCAGGTGCAACACATTATAATTTGCCTTGTTGGATCTTCTGATGTTCACATGGGTCCACTTTTCCAGCTTGTCCAGGGCCCTCTGGATGGCACTCCATCCTTCAGGTGTGTTAACACCACCAGTCAGCTTGGGGTCATCTGCAAATTTGCTGAGGGAGCACTCAATCCGTTTGTCTGAAGACATTAAATAACAGTTGAAGACATTAAATAACTGTGCTGCCAATATGGACCCCTGAGGGCCCCACTTTTCTGATGTCCATCAGAACTCTGAGCCATTGACCACTCCCCTCTGGATGAGATCATCCAACCAGTTCCTTATCCACTGAACAGTACACCCCTCAAATCCATCTCTGTCATATTTAGCGAGAAGGATGTTGTAAGGGACCATGTCAAAGGCTTTACAGGGTCCACATAAATGACATCTGTAGCTCTTCCCTTATCCACTCATGTAGTCACTCCCTTGTAAAAAGCAGTTGGTCAAGGGGGACTTTTTCCCATTCACCATGTACTTCATGTGACTGGCACGACTGGCCAGCTCTCTCTGAGGTGCATCTCATCGAATCCTATAGATTTATGTATGTTCACATTCTTCATTTGTCACGAACTTGCATTTCACTTAGAGTGGGAAGAACTTTGCTACCCCAATCCTTGTTTTGCAGTCCATGACAGACATGGAAATATTTTTCAAGAGAGCTACCACAGCATGCATAGAATGAGTTCTGAAATGTAAGGCAAGGTCTTCCTTAGCAGACCACTACCCATTTGGTAATTTTAACTAAATTACTGTTATTCCAGATCTTTCAGCTATAAAGACAAGTAGCAGCAAAGAAATTAGTTTGGTTTTATTAAGTTTAGTCATATATAAGTGAAACTCTTCACACCAATTACATAAAAGACATTACAACAAATACATAGCAGGCTAAGAGGGGGGAGGTTTATCCTTTTGGAAGAAGAAAATGGTCTGCCTCAACCTAGGGCAATTAAAAGGAAAGGAGACAGACTGCTGCTAATGAGTGGAGAGGTCTTAGACATGTGGGTTAGGGCAATACAGGCTGGGTGAATAATGAATTGAGTAGCCCTGAGAAGGACTTGGGGGTGCTGGTGGCTGAGAGGCTGGACATGAGCCAGCCATGGGCACTCCCAGCCCAGAGAGCCACACGTGTGCTGGGCTGCATCCAGAGCAGGGTGGGCAGCAGGGCAGGGAGGGGATTCTGCCCCTCTGCTCTGCTCTGCTCAGACCCCACCTGCAGGGCTGCAGCAGCTCTGGGGCCCAGCATGGGAACAGCTTGGACCTGCTGGAGCAAGTCTAGAAGAGGCCACAAAAAATATTACAGGGATGGAACACATCTCCTGGAGGACAAGCTGAGAGAGTGGGATTGTTCAGCCTGTAAAAGAAAAAGTTTTGCGAACACTTTACTGCAGCCCTCCAGCACCTAAAAAGAAAGCTGGAGAGAGACATTTTACAAGAGCTTGTTGTGATAGGAGAAGAAGTAATTATGAAATTGCCTAAATGTATGAGATAGTCATGACCTTTTCTCTGTTGTATCTTTATAATTTCCCTTATTCAAAATACTACACTAAACTGCCACTTTTATATATATGTGTATCTTTGATATTGTGTTACCAAACACAAAATCTTTGGTTTTTCATTATACTGTTTTCTTTAATTTCTGTCTAGTTTTTAATCTAGCATCTTGTACAGTAGTTTACCTAACAGTATTTGACACAATGGAAACAGCAATTCCAGAACCAAAGTGTTTTACTGTGAGCTAGAAGAAACCACACCACTGAAACAGTAAAGCTAAAAGATAACCTGGGGAAACAGGTCCACTTAAACTGACTGTCAAGTGATCAAGTGAAAAAGTTGTCTCTGAAAACACACACAGATAAATTCCATCATATGCCTGTCATTTACAAAAATCAAATACATTTACCAGTGTCTGAAATCCAAAATTCAGGCACTCATAAGAAGGAGGTTCACACACTGAGGACTGTACATTGTCTTAGTATAAAAAAATTTTTCCTCTGAGCCTCTGAACAGACTTTACAGACTGCATATCTCTAACTATGTAGAATCAAGGGACAACAGTATTTCCAAAGTTGAAGACAATCATCTAACAGAAAGGTTGAAATTCCTTAATGAAATACCCTATGGGAATGGAAAGAAATTTAAATTAGAAAAATCTGTCTCATTTGAACATGACTTCTCACTGCCAAATCTTCCACAAGACTACAAGAGTGGCACAGGAACTAAACCCTTAGCCAAAGGACCTTGATGAACCTTTCAGTTTTATGAGTTTTTATTATGTACCTATTGTCTCTAGACCTTAAAAAAAATTCCAAAGTACACATTTATTTTACACTGCTATGGGTGTATGATTCCAAATAACTGTTTAACAATAGAGCAATTCTATTTCTACAGATGAGGTGATTTTAGAAACAGGACACTAAAACACATCTGTATCACCAGTCCCACAAAACATTGCTCCAGACTACCTCACAGAAAATACTTTTATACAGCTGCACCAGACACTTGGGACACAAGTGATTTAAGATTTGTTTAGGAGACGACTCTCTTCAACACACAATTGAGGGAGCAAAGGATGCATCTGAATCTCGAGGATGGCGGAAGAGCTTATGGCATACAATATTTGCAAGATACAAGAAGGTCAGTAACAATGACCTCTAACAAAAGAAGGCACAGTGAAATAGCATCACTGAAATAGCAGAAATTATTTGCCGGCTTAAAGAAAATACCATTAGCATTTTTATTTTCTTTCCTCATTCTATATATAACTTGAACTCAAGCATGAAAGGGGAAAAAACCCATCAAGTTGGGAGAAATGCTTTTTTAAATAACACTCTGACATAGTAAAAGAAGTCCTAAGTATTACATTTTGTTTTAAGAGTGATACTTTGGTGATTCAGGCTGAAGAATCTGCATGGTTTTGTTTGGTTTAAAGTGTGGAAGGAAAAAGTGGTTTTGGTGTCATTCCCTAGACATGCACACACACAAAATGTTCTTTTGTTCCTCCCCCTCCCTTCCTACACTAAATCTAGTTGTTATCACCTGTAAGCAAGAAGAAAGTACTCTGCCCTCTAAATGGCCTAAATACTTCAATATGATATACTCATGCAGAGTTAGTTTTTAGATATATATATAGTTGTGCAGAGCCAAGTTAATATTTAAGGCCCTTGGCATAAGTATTAGAGCTTGACTTAGAGATCAAAATACAGGACTGCAGCCATAGTAAATACTCTTCCTGATAACTCACTAAGCAGAAATACTTAAAGAGAAGTTACATGTATAGAGGTCACAAAGGTTGATAAAATTATGTCTTATAATTATATAATTATATATTATTCTGATGGCAGAAAGGCCTTTTGGATGAGGCTGAGAAAGATTAAAATCTTCTTTCACAGCCAAAGCAGTCAGACTGCATCTGTGTGTCTCTAAGAGCTCAATATTTTAATATATTCTTTATCCTTCTAATGGTCAAAACAATTGCAATTTGTCCATTACACAGATATATCAAATTTATTGAAATAAAACTGCTGCATGTAACAAATTATTTTTATCCAGCTAGAACACAATATATTTCACTGCACTGTGCTACCACAAAAAAAATCATACTGTGGTATAAAGGAAATTAAAGGAAATTTTAATCTTCAGGCAGGAAAATACATACTGAAAATAAATACCTCTCCTCTCTCTGAAAGAATGCAAGTTCTCCACTACACCCTTCCACACTAAAACACTTTATATATTCAGTGTTTGCCTGAATAAGTTTCAAGTAAAATCTTCTATAAACCATTAAGAAAAGCATATGTCAGTTTAAAGGAATGTACAGTAATAAAATAGTTCAAAATAGAGGGGAAAATAGAGAATAATACAGAATAAACAGATAAGGTACAGAAGGAGTTCTAGTCAAAATTAAAGAATACTTTCACCTTGCATGATGAAAGTAGATGAGAAGAGAGAGAGAGGCAAAGGCAACAAAATAGTTCTTTTGTTTTTAGCTGGTTAAGAGTGGTCTTTGCAGATTACTTTGTATACAAAAGTAAGTACAACATACTTTAGGAATTGCTCTGAAGATATAAATTGGGTATTTAAAATAATTTTTAATCATAGATTAAGGCTTGTGTCCACAAATCAGAGAGAAAGAGAAACAATTCTCACATAGAAACAGAATGAGAAGATTACTATCACAATATGTGCTGGAAAATTAGTGATTGTTGGGTCAATGTTGCAAGTCAAATAAACAGAAACATCTTTATGGAAGTTTGAGTTGACAAGGGTTCCATGTACTATATCTAATATTTTCTATTGTTATTCACCCAAGGGTTCCCTGCACTAGGTCTAATATTTTCTATTGTTAATTACCACTGGAATTGCTGGAATTTACCATCCTGGTGGTGTACGAAAATAAATGTTAAAATAAGCATGTGCACCCCTACTTATTTTAGTATTTGTTCCACTTATATAAGACCCTAGGTTTATACATACGATGCAAAACCTAAATATAAAAAACTTCTTGAGCATAAAAACTCTTTTCATATAAAGTAGTATTTTCCTATTTCTGATCATGACCAGTGTTCCAAGTCTAGTTTAACAGCATTTATAACTTAAATCCACTTCTCTCTGGATATAAAATCATTACAAAATGCAACAGTGCAAAAGTACATGAAATATTCAGTACAAAGGATCTATACATAATTCAGTGCCAAATTATCAAATATAATATCCATCTCTATTTGAGAAACTAACACTTCAACTCAATAAACTATTCTAAATTGTTTGAATATAACTTGCCTATTAATGAAGTGACCAGTCATTACTCAAAAGAAGATACATGCACATAAATTTTTTTAAATAATTCAAATTATTGATTAAATGTATTAGCTTGAGGTATCACTACCACCCGTGTCAATGGTGGTAAGCCTTGGCAATGCACATACAACAACTCTGGGCTCCACAGTGTTCACAGAATCTCAGACCTTATGGATCATCCAGTTCCAACACCCCTGCAGTCACCAGGGACAGCTTCCACTGGACCAGATGCTCAAAGCTCCATCCAACCTAGCCTTGAACCCTTTCAGGTATGAGGCATTCACAACTTTGCTGAGGAACACGTAGCAGTGCCTCACCACCCACACAGTAAAGAATTTCTTTCTAATAACTAATGTAAATCATAGAATCATAAAATGGATGGGACCTATAAGGATCATTGAGACCAGCTCCAGGCTCTGTACAGGACTCTCCAGTAATTACACCGTGTGCCCAAGAGCATTGTCCAAACACTTCCTGAACTCTGGCAGACTCAGTACTATGATCACTTCCATGGAGAGTCTGTGCCAGTGTGCAACCATTCTCTGGCTGAAGAAACTTTTTCTAATACCCAATCTAAACCTTCTCTTTAATCACATTTTTCTCTTGGGTCCTATAACTAGTCATCAGAGAGAAGAAATCAGTGTCAGTCCCTCTGTTTCCCTCTGTAAGGAAGCTGTAGACCATGATGGGTGACCCTCAGTCTCCTCCAGACCAACTGACCTCAGCTGCTCCTCATATGGCTCTTCCTCTATATCCTTCACCATCTTTGTAGCACTCCTTCAGACTCTCTCTAGTACTTTAATATCTTTCTTATACTGTAGTACCCAAAATTGCCCCCAGCATTTGAGGTGAGGCTGCCCCAGTGCAGTGCAGAGCAGGACAATCCCCTCCCTTGCCCAGCTGGCCATGCTGTGCCTGAAGCCCCCAGGATTCTGATTCTGTGACACACTTGACCCTCCTGGCTGCCAGGTCACACCGCTCATTCTGGTACCTACCCTCTTTCAGTTTAGAGAATCACAGAATAATCAAGCCTGAAAGAGGTCTTCAAGATCATCTGTTCAACAGCACAACAATTGTCACCTCTAAACCATACCCGTAAGTGTCACATTGAGAACATTTCCAGAAACGATGACTGTACTACCTCCTTGGGCAACTTATTCTCATGCTTATTCCACACTTGCAGTGAAAAAATATTGTCTAATATCTGATCTGAAGCTCCTCTGGCACAACTTGAGACCATTTATGCAGTTATAGAAAGCCATGAGGTCTCCCCTGAGCCTCCTCTTCTCCAAAATAAACAGCTCCAGATCCCTCAGCCTAAGGGTGCTCCAGTCCTCTGATTTCCTTGTGGCCCTCCTCTGGACCTAATTAAAATGGTCCACATCCTTCTTATGATGGGGGCCCCAGAGCTGGATGCAGGACTGCAGGTGGGGTCTCATGAGAATGGAGGGAGAATCATCACCTTGCCCTGCTGGCCACACTCCTTTCGATGCAGCCCACAAAAAAATTGGCTTTCTGGGCTGTCAATACACATTGACAAGTCATGTCCAGCATCTCATCTGCTGATCGTCCAAGACACCTCTGCAGGGCTCTTAATCCATTCTCCATTCAATCTGTGCCCATGTTTGGGATGGCCCTAACCCGTGTGTAGTACTTTATACTTTGCTTTGTTGACCCCCACGAGGTTTGCACTGGCCAGCGCTCAAGCCTGTCCAGGTCCCTCTGGTTGCCATCCCTTCCCTCCAGAGTGTCAGCTGTCCCACACAGCTTGGTGCTGTCAGTGACCTGAGGTGTGCTCAATCCCACTGCCCATGTCACCAACAGAGAAGGTAAAATGTGCTGGTCCCAGTATCGACCCCTGAAGAATGCCACAATGCCAGTCATCACTGATCTCCATGTGTTCACAGAGCAGTTGACTGGTCATCTTTTTGAGTGCAGCCATCCAGACAATTCCTTATCCACTGGGTAGGACATCCATCAGATCCATGTGTCCCCAGTTTAGAGATGAGGGTATCGTGTGGGACAGTATCAAATGCTTTGGAGAAGTCCAGGTAGATGACATCACTCACTCTGCCCTTATTAATCAAAACTGCCACTCAGTCACAGAAGGCCACCAAATTGGTCTGGCACAATTTCCCCTTGGTTTATGTTTGCCATCAACAATGACCTCCTTATTTTCCATGTGCCCCAGCACAGTTTCCAGGAGCATTCAACCAATGATCTTGCTGAGCACAGAGGTGAGACTGACTAACCTGTAGTTCTCCAGATACTTCTTTTTCCTTTTTTTAAAAATGAGGGTTATGTTTCCCCTTTTCAGTCACTGGAAACTTTAGTGAGTTGTCACAGTTTCAAAAATATGATAAATAGTGGCTTAGCCATTTTCTCCACCAATTCCCTCAGGACAGCTTGACACATCCCAGCAGGTCCCACGGACTCATGCACCTTCAGGTTCCTTAAATGGTCTCAAACCTGATCTTCTCCTACAGCCAGTGATTCTACATTCTATAGTGATAGCCACTGCTG
Source organism: Passer domesticus (assembly GCF_036417665.1). Taxonomy (NCBI): domain Eukaryota; kingdom Metazoa; phylum Chordata; class Aves; order Passeriformes; family Passeridae; genus Passer; species Passer domesticus. The sequence continues at coordinate 22,089,370 of NC_087512.1, forward strand.
TTCATAACCAGCAATACACAATCCTACATTGCCTTCTGCAATTCAGGCAGTGTTGGCTGGAGGACTTGTCAGTGAAGACTGAGAAAAAAAAGTAATTGAGTACTTTGGCCTTCTCCATACCCCAGGTAACCAAGTCTGCTTCCTTCTGGAGAGGACCCAAATTTTCTCTAGTTTTCCTTTTATCATTGACATACTGATGCCTTGTTGCCTTTGACAGCCCTCAGCAAGTTTAATTCTATCAGAGCTTTAGCTAATCTGATCTCCTAATGTGATCCCTGCTGGCTCACATAATCTCTCTGAATTCCCCCTAGGCTACTTTTCCCGGCTTCCACCCTCTGCAAGCTTATATTTTTGTGTCTGAATTTGTCCAGAAACTCCTTGTTCATCTTTGAAGGCCTCCTGGCACTTCTGTCTGACTTCTTCTTTGTTAGGATGCATTGCTTCTGACATAGAGATGACCCTTGAATATTAACCAGATTCTTGGGCCCGTCTTTCCTGTGCAAGTCTTTATCCCACAGTACTCTACCACTGTGTTGTCTCTTCAACAGCTCTCTGAGTGGCTGCAGTCTCCATGAGGGCCAGTTCTTGGGGACATAAGGCTGCTCCTATCTGTCTATAGAGGGCCTCACCCACTTGGTCTTCCTGTTCAGACCCCCACTGTAATGTCACCTGCCCTCCCTTTAGTCCTAATCTGTAAACTCACAGTTGGCTCTCCATCAACCATCAGGCAGAGCTCTGTGCACTCCAGCTGGCTGCTGACATAGAAGGCAACATCCTCTGCTTGTCTCCTCTGTCCATCTTTGTGAAACAGCCTCTATCATTCAATTCCAACACTCAGTCACAGGAGTCATCCCACAACATCTCTGCAACACTGGTAAGACCATAGCCCTGCAGGCATGCAGGGCTCCATTTTGTTTACTTTTCATGCTACGTGAATTAGCACAGAGGTACTTAAAATGGGTCATTGATGAAGGATTAAGCCAATTTACTAGCTTGAACATCTGGAATTCCTTTGTGCTGCTCTTCACGTGTTCTCCTGCTGACTTCTGGTCTCTCTGCAAGCTCTGGGCATCTCTTGCTGGCCCTGGGATCAAACTGGTAGGAGTAGAATGAACTGAGGTTCAGCAAAGGAGGAGGCTTTTGTCTAAAGCCCTCTTCACCAGCTTGGCAAGCCTATGACTGAGGATGCTCTTCCCCTCTGTGACAGATCAACCCCATCAGTCCACAGGAAACCAGGTGTCATGGACTGCTTCCATACAGATTTGAAATACTATATATAGTGCATATTAATAGTTTAAATTAGGAGTATCTAGAATTTGGCATAAGTGCATGTTTGGATGTTTAAAGAATGTCTAGTGATTTAAGAATGACTCTTGATTATGCAGTATTAGAAGGGATTTTTTTATTCACAGTGTTGATAATATTTTTATTGCTGGCCCACATTAGATTGATGAGAAGCCATACTGTTAGGAAAGGCCAAATCAGAAGTTCAAAGATTTACAAGTCTAGAAATAAGTAGGAATTACTGCATAAAATCCCAAAAAATAGTTGCAACTCTAGAATATATTCCCACTTGGAATACTCCTACTGCCACAATTTCACTTGTTGATAATAGGTCAATGCAGCAGCAATGAAAGAGAACTGAAAAAAAAACAATGGTAGGAGCAACTAGAATGTAGTGTACGAAAGAGTAAATCTACGTAAGACTTGATTGTCATTTAATATGTTTACAATTGCACATTTAATTCTTTACAGTTTGCCACACTACTGCTGTTTCGCAGGCTGTGACAACATAAATGGTTTGACTAGAATTTCAGTTTGTTCTCAGTGCTATCTCAGTCTTCATATTCCAACAACCATATTCTCCAGAGTTAACTTTATATAACAAAGACTGTATAGCACATGTCTTACAGTCACTTTGTACAGTAACGAGTGTAAAACATGTATCTTTAGAAAAGCAGAAATTCCAGTCAAGGAAATAACTGGGAAAGCATATTCACAAATAATTGGGAATGCAACATAGGCAGTAATTTAATTCTGAATATACCATATGTAAAGAAATGTGCTTTCTTATTTTCTCTATCAAATTTCTCATTCATTAAAATATTTGTATTTGAGCTGAAAACAAAAGAGTTTGATTTTATATGAGTTTTTTTTAAAAAAAAATCTCTTGTTTAGCAAATCTGATTTCAAAATCAGCTTCAGTACCAATTAGCCCTGGGGTTAGTCCAGATGGCAATTAGAAAATATACAAGTACAGAATTGTAACCGCAGATTTTGACATTATTTCCACCATTCAGGTCAGTCAGAATTTTAATAGCTATTAAAGCTACATTTCGTCATACATTATGAAAGTGAAACAAAACAGCTACAATTGCAGACATGATATATAATTTGTTGCTTTACTTAAGATGATTCTGTAATATCCTCTGCTCCTGCTTATTCACACCTGCTCTTTGAAAATAACTAGAAAATTTCCAGACACTTCCCTTGAAGTGTCACTTCTTTGTGTAGATTCACTGAGAACAAGCAAGCAGGGGAAAAAAAAATCTCAAAAACCCACTGTAAGTAGTGCTAATCACTTTGGAAAGTACACTTAACACATTGAATATACTTAAAAATTAGTTAGGAAGTTTATAAAAGCCACTAATTTAATACAGAAATGGGTAACTCTTCAGAGAAAATACCATACCTAATTTTAATAAAGAGGTTGAGACACTCATGTACATTACTTCATTATTCCACTGCAACATTTTTCAGAAAGTTTTAAGCAGCATGGAACAGACAGTGCTCACTTTAGGTTTTACTTCGCTATTTGCAAAATTAAAATGAAATAGCCATTGAAATCAAATTGAAATCTTATCCAGATCCTACTAAAATAATGAGCATGCTGCAACTGACTTCAAAGCATAAAGAATCAGGCCCTTCATTAGAAAGACTGGAGTAGGTTATCAGAAACTAGAGAACAGTGAATACTAAAATTAAATAGATATGATGTTGCCACTAAAAGAATGAATTTACAACCACTGTCCTAATTAAAACCACATTTTTAATATACTCTTATACATAACCAATCTGATAAAAGGTATCTGTAAAATTGAGCTAAATAGTCCACAATCATGTTTAAAATGTGAAGAAAACATGAAATTGTAGTACCTATATATTCATGTGCGGCACGAGACAGAATTTATACAACAGATCACAAACAAAATCCAAAATTGGTCAAAATCCAGGGAATAAACTGGCCTAATATGTTTTTCTGGATTGTTAAGAATGAGAAAAAAATTACTTGCTGGCAAATGTATTATTCTGCCAGTCATTGTAGCTTATGAAAATAATAACTTCCCCAAGAGAAGGAAAAACATAGAAGAAGGTAAGTATTCTACTTAGACTACTAAGAAAACTTAAAAATGAGATATTTTTAAACAAGTGTATGTACTTTATATTATTTAAAATAAAAAGCAAAATACAACATTTGAAACTGCTAGAAAGCCCTTTGTCAGATATCTGGCCAAGCAGTAACTGAGTGTTCTAGCAGATATCCCAAACTATTACCACCAAACATTTCCTGGAAAAACTATAATTTGAATAGTTTTATGACCCTTTGTGCAACTCAGAAGGTGAATGCCTGGAGTAAAAAAATAGGGGGGGAATAGATCATAAAAAAAGTATTTTTCACTTTTTTTTTCTTTCTCTGGTAAGTCTACTGTACAAATGGAAAAATTTATTTATAAACTACAGAAGCCATTAACATACCACTACTATCAACAGCATATGTAGTTTGGCATTTTATAGGTTTATCCTGATACATTTTTAATTGCTAAAAGTTTCACTGCCACATTTAGAGGAAGACTTTAACTGGGGCAGTTATGAGTTGCATTGCTCAGCCTGTGTGCTGGTAGACATTCTCAAATTTTCCAGTTCAGAAAATCACCAGGTTTGTAATCAGCTCCCTTCAGTGAGCACTTCTTAACATAAATTTGTGGGATTACACCCAGAATTTCTGTCTGTCCTATTTCAGCTGAGATAGGAGAACATTATTTTTATTCAGTCTTTTTATTCTCTACCATTTATTTTAATCAAACAACAATGACCAAAAAAAAAACAACAAGAAAAGAGCTTTCAGACTTCAAGTCAGGGCATGAAAATCTGAGCTTAACTCCATGACATTGGTCACTCTTCTGGATTTGGTATTAAATAAAGCACAGTTTGAACACATTTTGTCCATCTGGAATGGATTAGGCAAACTCTGGGTATACCTTATACCTTTTCCATCCTTTCACCCTCCCAGACTAAAATTTTTTGAACTAAATCAGAATACACATCTTGTAACTAACCACCTGTACACTAAGAGTCAACTAATGGCATCAGAAATTAAAAACAACAGCCCTTTTATTAATTAGAAAACATTCCACTCACACGTTGTGCTTGTTAATTAGCTGCAAATAACCTGCTGGTTGACATTTGCCATGCAATAAGCAGTTTTTCAGATTCACATTCTAGCTACTTTATTGTTCAACATGAGTTCCCTCAAATCCCACAGAGTCTATTTGATTCCCTTCAGCTACAAAATCTGGGAATAAAGTTTAAAGACAACTTTATACTCTCATCTACCCCTCAAAAAAAATCCAACCAACCAACCAAACAAAAAAGCACTCACAAAAACAATTCTCAGCCATTAGTGGACACCTGAACAATATTTCCAACCTTATCCCACTAACATGAGATGGGGAAAAAAAAACGCCTACCCAACAAGTTTATAACTGTCACAGAAAGAGGAATTACATAATACACCAAGGGATTTTATTAATTTCCAACTACTTCCTGTTTTCTTCTATTGCCTGTTTTATCTACTGATTTCTGTCACGTCACAGCCTACAGACTCTCACCTCTCAAAAAGACAGAAAATGGGGAACAGAGAATTCTTCACTGAGATCTTTGAGTAGGTTTCCCCCACACACAGAATGCACAGTGCTTGCAATCTTGGAACATGGCTCTAGACCCAGATTTATCTAAAGAGAATCATCTACACACAGATCACCGTTGTTACGCTGCATGTCTCAGTCACAATTTCTGTTTTATCAATCTCTCACCATTCCAAAGAATATGCCTTAGCAGAGATAGCAAAGACCCCCAACATGTTTTTGACACAGAAGTAAGAATATAAAAGCTATGACAGTGGTGCCATATTGAGCAACATGACTGATTCAGGGGTCAATAGCAGGTCTCTAAAAAGGAGTGTAAGGAATACATCCTCTATAGAAACCCTGGAATAAATATTCCTACGTGAAGCACTGTACACAACATAAAATGCCTCTCTTTCCTCAGTCTGCTGAGCAAAGACTTAAATTTTGCTTTCTAAACTAAAGGCTTCAATTATTAGACTTCAATTTTGTTTGGGTTTTTTCCCAAATACACAATTTTGAATATGCAGATACATTTTTAGCTCTTAGACCCCTTCCCTGAAAACAAAGATAAATAGGAATTTAGGGCTACTATTTGGAAAGCTGGCTCCTTACATTTTATATATCGCCAGAGACAGACACTAAGGGCAATCAATATATGCCTCTCTGCTTTTCAAACCTCTCCTTCAATCTTACACATGTGGTCACAAGAAAACCAAGTCAATGCACATTGTGATGATTTTTGCACAAAAATCAAATCAGGAAACAGTCTCCTGTGAGGGGCTCATCTCAAGGAACTGCAGTAGAAAAAGCTAAAAGGCTACACAAAAAACAAGGGTGAAAACTGCTTAATGGACTTCAGAGCTAAGCGAGTAAGAAACATGACACAGAATTACTGCTTGAAATTGGAGGAACTAGCCACAGGATAAGGATCCAAGACAAGGCTACATGAGAACAGAATGCTTTGGGTCTACAGATTTATTGGAAATTGGAAAGCTAGGAAATTGTGATCATGGAGCTTGATAAGAGTACCTTGTATAAAAGAGGAATCTTGCAATAATAACTTAAGAAGCCCAGAAGAAAAGTGGAAAATGCCTCAGAAAAGAATTATAACAATCTTGGACCTGCAGGAATAAAGGAATGTGCAGAGTCCTGGCTGGTTGGCCTCACCTCGCTACCAAATGCTCTAACTAGTACAGAACCTGAGGGAATGTTACTTACTATTACAGAAAAAAAATATATTACTAACCTATAGGAAACTGATATGCAAAAGGAAAAGAGTATCCATTAAGCAATTATTTTTATTAGGACTGTTATCTGGACAATGCAACTACAAAACCATCCCTGGATGCCTAAAAACTCTAATGTTATTTAAAAAAATTAAAGGCATGATTGTGGTCACTCTACACAGGTATGCAAAATGAAACAAGAAACGTTTTGTTCCTCTTGAGTATCTACAGCAATGTCAGAAACATTTCTGTTCTTAGATTGTGAACCACAAGAATTACAGGAGTTTAGAATTGCTGTCATTTAAATTTACTTTCCGTATCCTAAGAAAAACTGGCAGCACTAGCCTGCACATTGGATGCATCTCACAGACAAACGAAAGTGCCCCTTACCCATAAGGGCACATGAATGAGGAAGCTGATTGAAGCATTGTGAAATTAATCTTATGTATATGCAATAAACATAAACCAGTTCTGTAAAATTCTCTCCTTGAAAGAGTCAAAAAATCGACCACGTCACAATGCTAATGCCTCCTATATGAGCTTCAATAGTGTTGCTAGAGAAATGCTGCATACTCATACTGGTGTTAATGCCAACAGCAGCCATCACACTGCTTAGCTATACACCTACTTATTTAGTTACAAGTTAATTAGTTACAAGTACAGCAGTACCCAGCAAAAATACAAGTGTCTATTAAGAGAGAGCTCATTCACTGTCTCACAATATTAACATATACAAACCCACTTAGGACCCAGACAAATAGAAAAAATATACCATCTGAGGTACTGAGCATTTTTACTCTCATCAGTGAAAACTGCAAATTGAGGTGTATTAAAATTGATATTATATAAATTATTATCTTATGTCAAAAAAACCCCATCTTATAGCTCTGATTCTTTATTCAATCAAATAAAGATCCTTCCAACAGAGCACATAATTTCAGTGGCGCTGTGGAATTAATTATTGCTAAAGTAATAAACCCCTCGTGAACTTAACTCATGTGGATTTCAATCTGAATAAAAGATTTTTGTATTTCAAGGTATTTTAAGTCATGAATTTCAGAAGGTGTATCTACATAAAACCACACAGGTTTATAGTCTTAAAATTAAGTCTAGTAATTTTTCTGCAAGGAATGTTGCCATAAAAGCGCCCTAGCTGCAAAGAGATCTTAATGTTTTTGTCAAGCATAGTGAATTTGTTTTCCTTTTAAAATGTAAAATAAATTCATGGTGTGTGAACTACAACAGTACAAATACAACAGTAGATGACATTTCATTCAATCATTTTTGAGAAGCACTGTTTCCCTAAGTAATTGAGGTTTCAAATGTTTCTCTGTTTGAAACAATTGCATCTCACAGACTGGATTCTGTCCCTTTAGAGATACACACCTCAACTTCCCCCTGAAGCCTTCCTTTCTATGGCCCATCCAGTTTTTACTTGATCTACTAGCACACCAGGAGGCAAAGTAATCTTCCATCTCAGCAGCAAAACACTCCATTGCTGCAATGTTTAGAGAGTCAGCCACACACTGTTTGGATAAACAACTATTTAGTACCTGGACAAACAAAACTAATCCTCTTGAGCTACAGAGAAATGTAGCACTAGCGAACATTTCCAGTGTAAAGGAAAAACAAAAGGCCTTTTAAAAATTTTTTCACCTTCTCATGCCTGATACAAAGTGTAACCTAGAATCCAACCTTCTGGCCGTGCAGGTACATAGGAAAAGGAATAGTTGTGTTCATAATTCTGTTCACACCTAACGAAGGTGTTCTTCAGGAATATCACAATTCCTACTTCAGGATCTTTAAGATCAAGAGAAGGAAGCAACTGATCGAAACAGAAGAGGAGCTTATTTCAAAAATATAAGCAAAAATAAAATAATAGCTGTACACCATAGCTCTTAAGTTTTGTGGGTTTGCAATCTATTGAGACCCCATTTCTTAAAGAGTTTCTGAAGAAACAAAAAGAGGAAGCAGCCTACCAAGGAAAGCTAAAAAAACGAATCACCAAATAAGAACTAACTTCAAAAAGGCAAATTGATACCTCTACACTGGGGTGGGATGCACAAACCTCAAAATTTACACTGGCTTTTAAAATTAATTATCTGACTTTGTGCTAAAAAACAAGATTATCACATAATGATGCAAGAATACATAAACTAAATACAAGGGCTCTATCTTTATCAAAGTATTTGACATTAGACATGCAAGTTTTTCTCCTATTTTTATTTTTTGTAGTATGAAATTATTTTAAGGATTCACTAGGTCTATCTAAAGTCTTCATTAAAAAAAAGGTGGCATTGTCTTAACAGCATTACATCAATAATCAACCTCATAGTTCACATCTGTCTGCTTAGTATTTTACTTTCATCTGCCTCCAAGAACCCAACTTGCCCTATTCAGGATAAAACACTGAATTCTGACACCAAAATATATTCTCTTACAGCAAAAATGTAGGTGATACACAATATAAGGTAGGTCTTACTTAGATCAGTCTCTGGCCTGTATATTTTTAAGCAGCAAACAAGAAGTTTTCTGCAATTCCCTACCCATTTAGCAGACTGCAGGGCGGCTGCAGGACCATGACCAGACAGGCCCTTAGACCAGGCACACCAAACACAGGCAGGCTCTTGTCCAAAGACTGGTGGCTTAGTAGGCATGGCAACACCTCTGTGGGACTTTGGAGATCAGTTTGACATACCTCCACTCTAGTGAGGCTACCTGGTTTTAGCATACAGCTTACTTAGGATTCAAAAGTCTTTCTGCACTGGTCACCAGATACTCCTAGAAAATGTGCAGCCTTAATACTGTTTTTCCCAGATCAGACCATGACATTTTTGAAAGCAATATGAAGAGATAGCAAGGAAAAGCTGAAGTGCTGTCTTCAATTACATGGTTGAAGAGAATGACTCATTTACTTAAAACCTTTTCCCCACATTTCAGATAAAGACTGTTGTAGTTGCAAACTTAAATACTTAGATAGGACTCAGTAATATTTTCAAATACCTCGATACTTACTAAAAAATCTGGTTTTAATCAACACAAAACTATTCCTAATGTTGAATTGAAACTTTCCTACTTTCCATAAAATAGAAGTACACACAATGAGCAAAAAATTGATTCCAGTGTCAAAGTCAATAAAAATGTAATTACTCCGTACAAAGCAGAGCAGCATCATTGGGACAGATCCAGGAAACTGCTTTCAAAATACTATTGGAGGGGCTAAAAAGTATCCTAATTTTTGGTACTATAGGTTCAAATTCCTTTGGATAGATGTGGTCATTAAAGACCTTTCCAATACATTATGGGTTTAAAGAACCCTAGCTATATCCTTCTCTTTCTCATATAATACCTCAAATCTGGCTCATCAATGAAAGATAGACAAGAGAATGAAAACAAGTATATCAACATTTCAGTAATTCATTTAGAACTATTAAAGTAGTGGATTTCCATGTTTATATTAGTATAAATTTGTCCTTACTCATTCCAACCCCAAAAAGAACTATCAATTCTTCTTCTAACCTGATTCATTTTATCAGTAACAGCTGGGATAGCTAGCAGTTTCAGTAAAAGCCGGATTTATCCACTCAAATTGATTAGTGCAGCCCTTGTGATTATTTTAAAGAATTACAGTTATTATATAAATAAATGAATATAAGCATTTTGGTGTGAAAAAATTTATAACTGAACTTTATAATGGTAGGTATTACTAGCCTGCAAACACAACACTGAGGCACTTCGTTGATTTAAAATATAGGTATATTCTTAGAGGTTTAAACTTCTTAGAAGAAAACTAGGAAGTGATCAAATTTTTACATCCCTTTTAAAAGATAGTATACACATGCTACATACTTAGATAATTATAGCTCTGATAATAAAGAACTATAAAAAGTCCTCAGTATTTATTGTTTTTTGATGAAAAACACGATTTTAAATAGCTATTACTCACATTCTCTCAAAACTTGCTCCTTTTACACTTAGAGACTTGCAAGTTAACGCTGGCTTAAGCTTTTGTCTGGAAACACAGAACTATTTGGAACTACACTGGGAACATCCCACTCGAACATCCTACCACATCAGGGAAGCCAGTACACAGTACACGGTAATCAAACACATTAAAGTACAGCTGTGAAAGAAAACAATTGTAATTTGTAATGCCAGAATACCACCAAAAAAGTGTCAGGTTAGTCACCCGTAGCAGTAAAAATACAGAGCTGCCAACACAACTCACGCATATGTACATTGAGGAGCTTCAACTGACACGAACACACCACCCATGGATTACACTTCTTCACTCGCCTAAATTATACCAGTGAAAGTTTCATGTGTAGCAAAGCTGTGATCACGCATTCTGCTTCAAAAGTCCTAGTGAAGGAATTACTTATAGGCACAAAACTGATCACAAACAAAAGCTTTTGTGAAAAATTAAGACCTTAGAATGCAACTATTTTACTTTTCATTGCATTTGATTTATTTGTATTAGAGTTTAATCTTTTTTTTACACATCTTGAAATCTAAAGCTTTCTGAGTTACTCTAGCATTTAATCACTCTGATTTTTACTATGTACTATTTAAGATCATATGTAATTATATCTGAAATATGAATACAAAATACACACAAGTGATTCACTAGCTTCTATTTCCCCTCAAAAATAAAAATTTGTTCATTATGCAAAACAAAACCAAGAAAAAACACCATCTCCCTCAGGAAAAAAAAACAAACTTCTAAACAAATTTTATGCAAAATTATACAAAATATACATATTTTAATCAGTATTTCAATTTTTCTGCAGTGAATGCCATGATTCCAAAATAGCTTACATATAAAGCAGTACAGAATTTGTCCTGGAAAGCAGAAATCATAATTAAAAGATCCTAATCAAAATAAGAGTGGATGAACCTGCTGCTACTTAAACAAAAGTATCCTTAAATAACAGTGAGACTTATCTTCTATTAAAGTACAGTTGCCTACATCAAACTGCAAAAGTACAGACACAAATGTCTTTATCAGGATCACAAGATCACAGTGCAAGTTATGTTGAATTTATCACAGTAACAGTGAACTAGAAGCAAACAAATGGGCACAAATGCAGGCTTTCAAACTACTTATTAAAATTGTCAGTTCTCATCTTAATTAAGCATAATAAATCAAACCAACTACAAAGCAGAGTCTCATATTGCTGGAATCTGCAAGAACCTGTTTTCAGAGAAATACTATTACACTAGTTGAAATTCTGGCTTGAAATTCTTACAAAAACACTTTACATGGTTAACAATACATTGTTCATTCTGTTTTGTTCTCTGTGATTTTATTAATTCTTTTCAATTATTGAAGTATAAAATGTTCAATAGGATCCTTCTTTTCTACTGTAATACTTTGTATGGGCAATTATGAAGTGAAAACAACAGCAGAAGTAGATCTTATTTTTCTAAATTCTTAATCTAAACTTTAATAATCTGATATATTTAAGACAAACCATCTATCAATTTTCCTCCTTTTAAGGTTACCTACCAAGTATATTATTTTGTAACTAGCTTCTACACATATATATGCTAAGAACAAGAAAGCTACAAGAAATAAAATAAACACAATACTTATAATGACCATACCTAGTAATAAGAACCGCATTATCATGGTGGGCAATCCCATTTTCTGGAATGGTGTTTCCATCACTTTGGTGGGAGAGAATGGATTTCTGCCACTTACAGAAGCTATCGAGGGACTTGTCTGCATGGTGGTTTATCTCCAAGTTTGGCTGCAATACAACATGCATACCAGAAATGTTCCAAACAAATTACTAAGGTCAGTTGTTAAGCCTTTTGAAAACTAAAATGGGACTATAATTAGAAGCAGTGGTTTCTAGGAATAAAATCTTCTTGCCAAATTTTATTTCTGTAAAATCTGACCCCAAGTTCAGCTGTGTATTACTGAACAATCATTCTTTCTGCTCCAACTTTAATAATCATTTTGTCAATACAGAAAAAAAAATCAAAATACAGATCTAAAAACAAAACTGACATCCCCGAAGGTGTAATAATAGTCACCTGAAGTAAGAATACATATCTTTGAGATGATACGCGAGGAATATTCCTTTGAACTGCTTCATCTTGATTAAAGTAGTGAAAAATTACATGATAGGTTTTGTACTCAGAGGCAGCCACTTCAAGCTATAATTAAATAACTCTACACTATATAATAATGTAATTTGTATTTCACAGGTATAAAGCTTCGCACAATAGCTCTTACCTGATCTTCAGTGAGGACAATCAAACGTGTCACTATAATATTCACAACGTTTCCTAGACTGGAATCACGATAAAGTTTGGCAACCTGACCTCCAGAAAACAAGAAAAGGCACAAAGTCAGACAAGAAACACTACTTGCTTCCTAAATGGTTAAAAATTAACCCAATTTGCTCATGTAGTTCCATAATGTAAAGTACCATTGTCACCTAAATACAAGTTATTTTTTGACCAAAAAATGACCATTCAGGTAAAAAAAAACCTTTTTGAATCACACTTTTCAGCTGACACTGTTTATACCTTGTTTCATAATTCATCCAGCACAATGAGCCTTTAGAGTGTCGATGTAAGCAGAATAGAACTGTATAATCTGAATGTAATTATTTGAATTCAAAATTAAACACAACTATTTAAAAGTGATCACAACATATTTCTTGACATTTTCCCAAAATGCTAAGATTTCCTATATTTAAACTATTAATTTCTGTAAGCTAGTACTTGTATTAAAGCATCATTCATGGCAATAAATAAACACTTGACAAGTCCATTACCATTTCATTACATAGGTATTGATACGAACAGAGAGAAGGATGAAACTTACAATATTCATTACACTCAAAATGTAGTGTTCAATGTCTTTCCGACCATGGTATCCCACCATCATTTTGTCTGCTACTACCAGTGTTTCCACAAACCGCTCAAGGCTTACAGATCTCTTCTGTCGACTGTGACTATTTAGTGTGCCATTGACTGGAAGTGAGGCTGGAAAAGCAGATGCATCATTCATCCACCAAGGTTTGCCGCTTCTTGTGAGGTCTTCTAGGAACCAAAACAATTAAATAATTGAGAGGAAGTCACTAGTAAAACTCATTCAAATGCAGCTGGTTTATGTTGAGATTGCCATCTCCAAGTTTCCAGCAAGGAAGTCTTTCTTGAGGCAAATTAAAATTAAATTTCTTTATTTTCTCAATTATCTATAACTAACTTATATACTGGAAAGGCAACTTTGAACACCAATGATCTCAACTCTCCTTAAATTTTTATTAGGATAATAAAGAAAAAATCCTCTCTTAATAGATCTGATTTTGCACATTCACGTTACTATTAAAGATTAGTTATAATTAACCACAAGAACATGTCAGAATTTTAAGAATAAGAAGCTATAACCTCTGGGAAAAAAATACTAGAAACCAAAAATTCAAAATTAATGTATAAATTATCAAAATTTACTAAGGAATTAAACATGCTCATAAAACACTAAAAAGCTTTTCCCCTACTACAAAAGCCTGTAATTTTTAGGCAATTAGGCTTCCATGCCTAAAATGAATCTATTTTCTCTTCAGAAATGTATCAGATTATATTTTATCTACCTTGTGAATTAACTGTAATAGAAAGTTTTAAATGGTCTGACATGCGGTAATTGCCATAGTTAACACAAATTTCAGTTCAAATATGTTGATTCTTTTCTTTCAGGTAAATATATAGAAAAATATTTCTTGTGTGCAAGAGATAAATTATTAAAAACCCAAAGAGCTGTAATTATCGGCAAAGCAAACATTACACTATGATTTTGAATTCTAATTCCTGTCCTCAGGCCAAAATTTAATCCATCCTTACCTACAAAGGAAGAGAAGGATGGATTCAATTTTTTGGCTTTTTTAGTGTGTATCATATATCCCTTTTCCACAAGAGCCAGCAAAGATCTCAAGCTAATGTTTAGCAAAGTATATTGTTAGTCTGGTTTTATCTAAGTAGGATTTCAAAAAGTTATTCTTGGTATTTACAGATGAGCACAAGAACATTAATAGATACATTTATAGCTGTCTGAACAGGACTGCCCAAATGAGCAATGTTCTTGCATCATTACTTCTACTAAAACAGGGTCAGCTAAGGAGTAGAGATAGAACCAGTACCTCCCATAAAAAAAACAATGCTCTATGCAAGTCAGCTAAGCACACTGATTTCGAAGAGGAAAAACCACAAAGAATGCATGCTCAGGTCAAAACCAGGAATACAAACCTTCAGCATTTCCACTGTTGCAGAGTTTCATAATTTTTGAGGCTACAGTATTGGCTCTAAAAGGCACATATTTTAGAAAAGTCAAAAAATTTAAGTAAACCTGGTAGTTATAAAAACACGAGTAACAAAATGGTCCTTACTCTCCAGTGGTTATAATTCATTCTAAAAAAGCCCTGTACAAAGTATTAAAGTCTGGTTTGGATTCTATAATGACTACTAAGCTTTCTCCTATTTTTCACCTCTATTCTAGAAAATTCAAAGTTGCTTGCATTGTTCAAAGATTTTCAGCACACTTAAACAGAGTCTTAGAAATGTCTGTAATTTTCTCTGATAGCTCTGATTGTACTAAATATTTAAAAAACTCATTCTTTTTCAAATAACAAATGCTGATGGTTTCTGATGCTCTTGGAGTGCTAAAAGTATTTTAGAAAGTACTGCTTCCACATTAATTCAAAATTTTCACTCAAAATGCAGACTATTCTAAAGATTTTAAAACTACTGATTTCAAACTTTCAGAGTTTGGAAGTTTTATTTCTGGGTAGTTCTACTCTGTTTTGATTTATGTAGTGATTTCACTCGCGTCAGACTTTACAGTTGGTATATTCTAAACTGTATAGATATGTGTATATTTCAAACTATCCAAAGATAAAACTTTTAGAGGAAAAAAAAATAAATTTTGGAATCATCTTCATACTGTCTTTCAAACAAAGGTCACAGAGGACTCCATAAGAACAACTATATTTCATTTTCTTACCAGGTGAGAAGCTTAGGCTTCAGCTGATCTCAAAATTATATAAATGCTAAAATATATCAATAAATAAACATACATTATTTATTTAGTGAGAATAGCTATGTGGCAACTTACATCATTCTTTCACCATATTCATAAGTTAAAAAAGAAAAATTTAAACTCCATTAGCATTGAACATAATTATACGGAAGTAAAAAAAAAAAAAGGTAAAAATAAATGGAAAAATAAAGAAAAAAATCCACAGAAAAATACTATAATTGATCCCAAAATAATTATTGCAGAAGTGTGAAATTAGGTTTTAAACTGCAACTGAAAAGAAATCCAAACCCATATAGACATGGAGTTCACAACTACTATACAAAAGTTTTCCTAAGTCAGTCATCTAAGATATTGGGTAGTGGTCAAGGTAGAAAGAAAGAAAAAAGCACAAACAGAAAAATATCTCAAAATGCAATAACAAGCTTCTTATGTCAGATGCAGCTATGAAAATATTTCAAAACAAAACAAAACATTATGCTGTTTTTTTCTAAATATTTGAGCACCATTATTTCATGCTTCTAGCAAGCTTTCATTCCATATTTTAGAATATACCAACAGTAAAGTCTGACACGAGTGAAATCACTACATAAATCAAAAAAGAATAGAAGTACCCAGAAATAATCTGCCACTCTGCAGCTTTCGTATTTCAATTTCTGTTGTTTCTCAATCCTACACAAATGCAGCATTTTGCAAAATAATCCAGTGGTCTCAAACCCTATTGAAGCAATTGGAATTTGGCAGTGGAAAACTTCTTGCCAAAGCCTTAATGATTTCAGCTGAATTTAATAAAACATAATTAATTGGTGACAATATATACATGAAACACAACTTCAACATATTATATTTTGAACATTTTTATGTTTAAATGCTTAAAATCGAATTTAAATTATGAATGTATCCTGCGCTCTCATCTGATTCTCCATGCCTCTCCAATTCTCCTCTTGTATTAGCTACTACAATTCTACAATTGATTATGAAGTTGCCCATCACTTAGTGATCCCAGCCAATTTTGATCATGCTTTCTCCAAATTCTGTACTCTGCTTTCTATTCTATTATGGTCATTTTTCTCAGAAAAGTCAGAAACTACATTTCCCTTGTCTCTATCAACACTTCAAAATCCTGACTATTTCCCTGATGGAGAAGAGGTGCAAAATAAACTAGGTTACAGTATGGGAAACTTGACAAACAATGAATAGTGGCACAGTTTCTCAAGCATGCATTCCTTCCTGCATGGAATGCTAAGAAAACTGTTCTGAAGGTAAAGTTAAAATCAGTATCCAGACAAAATAAATCATTTACTGCCAAAAGGTACTTACAGCTTTGTGACGTTTGCATTTTAAAACACAAAACTGGACTGTTCAAAACTTCCAAAACCAGTCAAATTCCCTAAACATCACTGAATACCTGGTTTTAATCCTTGTGTGTGAAAGCTGCAAAACTGAAAATTAATATTTTACTTTATTTTTTTAGCTGTTGTTTTTTTGGTTTTGTTTTTTGGTTGGTTGATTGGTTGGGGTTTTTTTTTAAGATAAAGCTGCAACAGTAGTCAGAAAACGAGTTTAAGAGGCTTTGGTACCCATGAGGGTAAAACAGAATGTCATCTGGAAAAGCAAGGCCTTGCAGTCTTGGCAGACAGTGAATTTTTTTAGACACTTTAATGGAGTGGAAATAGTATACAGAACAACAGGAAAAGGAGAAACTGAGATGAATGAGCATCATAATATTCTCAGGCTTGTAAAAAGCAGTGCTTTAGTACTTCAATAATTAAGGACTTCAGGCTGTGAAAGCTGAGAGAGTGCACAGGAGCTTCCAAGAAAAACAGCATACTAAGTAATAAATGCTAAATATTTGTAAAACCATGTTTTACAAAAAATCATGCAAAATGTATAGCTCTGATCAACCTGCGATCCATGTAACAGATACCACCAGAAAAACTGAACAGAACCTTGTTGGCTTGGAGCATAATGACTTCTAAGCATTACTCTAGAAGACAAGATCCAACAGAGGCCAATATCCTTTCTTTTTGTAGGGATATAATAATGGTAAAAATTACATATCCCTACATTTCAAAACCTTCCACTTATTTCAAGCGGCTTAAGTGACAGCTCTCCCAGCAAAATGAACATATACTAGTAACCTTATTTTACAATCAGTTAGCAGGCAGTAACATTTAAGAGATTTGTTTTGCAATATTATAAGCATGTCTATTGAATAATGCCCTCAAACTAAAACAAAAATTACACACATGAAGTCTGACATTCCATAAACACAATTAACTGAAACACTCAAGAAAAAGCTATCTCCTAAGAATGGGATCTTGCAGACAATCTGTACTGTAAGCTTAGACAGCTGGTGGCACTAAACATTATAAACTCCAAAAGAAGATAAAATAAATTGCATCAATGAACTATGATATTATTTTAAGATTAGTTAATGTCAGTCTGCCCCATGTACTGAATCTCATGGAATACAACTGCCCAGGACTGAACTTTTAAGAATAAGCTATTACTGAAATATAAACAATTGACAAGGTTAAAACACTTTTCTAGCATGTTAAAAAATTACTTTTGTGCTCTAAAAGAGCTTGTCAGATTTACTCCATGCTGTCTTCAAGAAGTTAGTTTTCAGTTTAATCAAGGGTTATGTTAGAGAACTTGAAACGTGTATCTGTAGAGGTTAAAACTTCTTTATTAAGAAAATACCTCTCCATCAAAACTATATAATCCTGCCCATAAAGCACAGGTAAATCACATACTTGACTATAATGTCAACCAAGTGGTCCAAAAATCAGTACAAAAACACTATAAACCTCTGTAAACAAGAAAGATATGGACTCAGTTCCAAATGTATTGATAATCATATTTACTATATATCGAGTTTCTTCAAATGAGATTGAACACATACCACACACTGAGCTGTAATATGTAGTCATTCAAGCATGCTTTCTGTTGGGAAATGAAGTACATTTATACATATTTTGAGGAAGCCTGTGCTCATTTCTACCACTGTACACAATATAGGCATAAAACAAGACTTACTCCTGCTGTCTTAGTTTTTAAAATACACTATATTCTCAATCTGAATCTGAAAAAATAGAAAAATCAAAACTACTTTTCAACAAGGCATTACATCATCCAGAAGGAAGATTCTCATAGCTACATTCTTCACTATGTCTTAAATGTGAAACAAGCAAGGTCTTAAAATACATCTCAAGTTAACATTTTTTAAAAGGAATAACACTTATTCTTGTTTACCTGAGACTCCGCAATGACTGTGATCATAGAGGTGCTGCTGGTGCATGGTAGATTTTTTATATATAACATGAGGATGTCCATTCTCATAATTATATTTACTAGAATCTTCTGTTATATTTCTTAAAGGCTCAATAAAATACTCATCATCTTCTGTAGCAATGACTCCATGCTTAAAGAAGTAAACAAGAAAACAAAAGCTTACAATAGACAATATGGAACCACTATCACAAAACATAACTTTAAAAAACATTCTCTGTGAAGAAATCCACAGCTAGAAGCTAACACATAAAACAGTGCATGAGCCAGCTCTCATCTGCTGATTTAGTATGGGCAGAGTAGGTGCCTATAAACAATACAGTGAGAAAAAATAAAACTATCATTGTCCTATTTGTGGAGAACTTTCACCTCTTTTTTGGTAGATGCAGTTTAAAAAGCAAAAGATAGTCTCAGAATATTACAAATAATCTCTTCACAGAGATGTTCTGAAATGACATAATTCATATCCATTAAAAAATACACCAAGCCAAAATGGTCTTGCTCTAATGGCAAGTCCAATATCCCTCTGTGATGCCACACTGCTAGATGCTTAAAGCCAAATAGTTCAACAAAGACAAACACCATGAAGGATTAATTTTAGAACACATATTCAAATAAACCATTTTATTTTACATCCAGACACAATCACAAAACTCAGCTAGTTAATAGAAATCAAATTATTTATATTAACTTAAATTACACTGTCTACAAAGCATTTATTCCATAAAAACTGTTGCCATAAATCTAGCAAACAAGAGTTATTGCAGACTGTACATTAGACCTCATTCTCCATAACAAATGAATATTTTTTTCCTCATAATGCAGTGCAGAATAGTAGATATTCTATTCTCATAACTTTCACAATTGTGAACTCAGCTTCTTCCAAACAGGAAGTGGTTTATGGAAGAAAGGAGAGATTTCAGGCCAACTATGCAATTTCCTGAACCTTCAGCAATTAAAACTGAACTTTAGCAGAAAATCCAGGTTTTTGGGTCCTTTCAGATATAGAAATATTGGGGAATAAGCCCTGACAGACTTCTACACCAATGTTCGCTAAATAAAAAATTTTGAGACCCATACGTAGAAAATTTTGAATGTACAAACTTTCTACACAGGGAAGAGCTACTCATCAGACAGAAGCCTAGAAGTAGGAACTTTTACATTCATATCCTGACTTGATGAATCACAAATTTTCACCACACTTTTTATCTGTGAAACAAGTACTACACATACATCTTTTTTTAAGACCTCTTTGATCAGTGATAAGAGCACTTGCTCCATATCTGCTCTAAAAATCACAAAGCTGTTTTCAAAAATCAGAGCGTGTCATTGTGTTCTTGGTCAAAGCTCTTATCCTACTACTGTTTTGTACATGAAATGCCTACTGATCTTCTCTTCTGAAACAACAAAATAAAACTTACAAAATGAAAAATCCTATGTAATAACTCAGAAACAAGTGTTTTCCAAATAGAACTCTTTTATAAATGGTGAAAATATATGGATGAACAGACTGCAACTTTCAATTACTCATTCCTTATTGCATTGTGAATGCAATAAGGAACACTTATTTTTGCATTGTGAATGCAAAAATAAGTGTTCCTCTTCAGTGGTATTTTTCGTTACAAACTCAATTATTAACTCAGAAGGCAACCTCAGGGTCTAAATTCACCTGGAAGATGGCAGTATCAAATTCCTCTTACAATACCTTCTTGTAACTTGAAGTCTAAGATTTTACTAGAAAATAAATAATTTACTGGTATACTGCTGCTTAAACAGTATTGAAAATTTAAAACAAATTGTAACTGGGCTTGCCAGATGTGCAGAAAGAACCTTGACAGTTTGGACTGCATCCAGTCTGCATGTCAGACATCTGGGTTCAAGTGAATCCTGAGCCATGTAAGCTCTGGTATTATGTTCCCACAGGAAGAGAGTCCTGCAGAGTGGTTCTGGCCAACACCATCAGGCTGTCTGCCTCATGCCAAGCCTGAGAAGACAGAGATACCATCCAATCTGTGGCACTGTCTCTGAGACAGAGTGGGTCCCAATTTAAATTCCTCCAGAGCATACATCCTTCCTGTCTGTACTCAAGTCCAGCCATGTTTCCAAGTCTAAGCATAAATTAGATAATTATATCAGATACTGAAACTGATAATTATAAGCAGCAAGACTACTTCAGCAGAGCTAAGTCAATTCAAATAGCATAAACTCTTAATTGCAGCACTAATTCTCTATACAAATTGCACATTTGCTCCTGCAAATAACTAAAGAACATCTGCAAGCAATAGTCACAATTCCTTCAGGTACCAGCAGTGAAAACAGTAAGGGGCGCATCACCACTTTTTCCAATGCCTATCTGATATCTGATCTCATTTGCCTAAATGCTATGGTGCTTAAGAAAAGACATTTTAATAATGCTTAGTTAAGGAACTACAAAAAAAATTTTAATATAGATCTACAAGCAGGACGTGAAAACATGTGTGGTCAGTTGCTGCAGTCAGACGAGTGATTCAATTAGCACTGGAAACACAGTGACCCTGTATATGCCCTTCACATAAGCCTGGCATAGGTAGACCATTTTAAGCCTAACAGTATTTTTGCTTGCAAACAAAATTGTTCTTCCAGTGCTAAATTGATCCAGTCTTGATGAATCACAGTGATTCAACATTGAAATGACTGATTTTTAAGAAGCACTCTAAATACTGCAACTAAAAAGTACCTTTGTGATGGCCAGCATATATTCTAAGTTTCAAAAATTTATTTGGCTAGAGATACTGGCATTGTTTATGTATTCAGCAATGCCTGATTAATACATAGTGGGAAGTATACTATTATATCCAAACCAACATTCTAAATACCAGCTTTGATTTATAATCCACTATCTGAGGAAAACAAAACTTCATTTGAAAAAGGAGTTTGAAATAATGCCCATTAAAAGCATTAAAATGAATTAATTTTCTTTTTAAGTGTTGCTATTGTATTTTAACAGTTCATAAATTAAACTTCTGCTCCAAATCATAGAAATATCATTAAGACATAAGAATGACCAGAAAAGGTTTTGACATAATACCATGGATATAAGAAACAAGCTGAATGCACCATGTTACTACAAGGAACATTCCCAAGATTATTATCTAAAACAGATTGTTTGAGGTCCTGTGTTATCCAATCCCACTACAGACTGCCAACTCATGCTAACATATACAAGGTCTGGTTCCAGCAGTTTGACATGCTCAGACAAATCTGTGAATCCACATGGAGTCCCCCCTGAATTTGTGAAAAAGAATCTTTTTCTGTCAGGCTGTCCAGCCAGGGCCTTAACCTCCTTCAGATGGGGGACATCCATCAGTTGCAAAAACAATGTGAATTATGGGGGACAAGTAAGCGCATGTTTTTCCCACACAGCACTATAGTTTCACAATTTTTCCACACCTTGAATCTCTTTATGCTTTATGTTTATCCATCTTTAATATAAAGTACTAGTAATGGAAACTTCTGAAAACGAGTCAATGTTGTTCAATATGTCAACAGCTGGCTATACACCATGATTTTATGACTGAGGGAAAAGATTTCATTAACTTACTGTGCTCTCAAAGATGAAAAAAATAGTGATCTGGCCTGAGACAGCACATAATGGAATCCAACAAAAAACCTTAAAACTAGGATAGGGACAACTTGTATATAATTTTCTGAATACTGATGTACTGCAAAAACATATGAGTATCAAAGATAGCCCTAAAGACCCTGATACAGAATTATTTCACATACAGTAAAAAATACCATAGTTTATGTAAATTATGATCTATAAAAGTAGATGTATTCTTTAGAGTAAAAATGGCTTTTAAATGAACTAATTCTTAAGAAAAATATTAGTAATTTATAAATACATGTATTTAGGAATCATGAAGCAACATTAAGTCTTCCAGCAAAATAATTCCCCGCTGAAAAAGTAAGCTCATGCTCTTAAGCCAGTCACCTACCTGTGCCTTCTTTATCATTTCTGTTTGGATGGAGGTAACTGTGCTGTCCAGCACAAACATTATGCAATGCATTAACTTCATATATATGGAAATACTGCATGTTTTACATTAACCATTTACTTGGGACCACAGTAGCCTCAAAATAGTTCCTACTGCAGACCTTTTCAGCCCAAAATTACATGATTTTCCACCATGCAAAACTTGTTTCAGCACTCAGTTAAGAGCTTTGACACCTGGCAGAGGACAAAGACGAGCCAAAATTCAAAAAGTTTGGGTTTTGCTTGATTCTATTACTGAAGGCTCCAGAACTTCTCTGAAATTTGCTTCTCCCAGACTCAGTCAAACTCCATTCCCCCAAGGTGAAGTTCTCTCTTCAGCTATTTTACCCCCATTTCTTTTCTTCTTTCCTTTGGTATGAAATAGTCAGCTTAGAACATACCTCAGTCAGGCTGCCTTGTACCCAACATCTAAAGTCCCTAAAACCCTGCTCATTGTAAGCTTCTTCATGATACACCCAACCTGCAATCCACCCACAAGTGTTGCATCCACTACAGTAACCATGAGTTTGGAAGCCAGCAACCCTGTGGACAAGACCATCAACTTCCTCACATGAATGCTCACTGGATTATAGAACTTCAGACAATTTATAGCATAATCAGGGCCCAGCAGATGAAAGCTGTTGGACTGAAACTTCAGTAAGTAGCAGCCTGTAATTCTAGGGCACTTGGTAATGAGAAATATAGAGGGAGAGGCTGAAGCAAGAAACAGTGATAGCAAAATCAGCTGATTGCTTGTCACTTTTATTATAATCAAACTGAGAAAAAGCTCTCCTCACATTTATCTCAAATGCAAGTGTTATTCAAAGACATAAAACATACATTATTTAAATCATGTTCTCACATAACCACTCTGAATAACTAATAAGAATAATTCAAGACATTCAATAAGGGGAAGAAATTTGACCTATTTTTCAACAGTGAAACCTAACAGAACAACCAGAGTAAATACATTGCATACATTTTGTTTATGAGCAACATTCACTATTAAATATTATTTACTACCTGCTTAAGAGGTAAAGAGTTAAACTTACAATGACTGGCTTTAATACAGATGTTAATCAAGGACTATTAGACTATGATTGGCAGTCATTTACAGACCAGCAATCAAACTGGAAAATATAACAAATGCCTTATGTACAATGCATTCTGAGCTATTACTAACTCTAAAACAAGTAATATTGTCTTCAATATTCACTACCAATTGCTTTATTAAACATGTTCTAACCAGCAGCTGTATAACAAAACATTCATTAGTAGGAATCATCATTTTAAAATAACTTTGTGATGTGTTTATCTGAATGGAGTGGTAACTCCCACACACTGTTCTCTGGAAGGCACTGCCAACACTGAAGAGTTTCCATACAGTAGAGGATGGTACCAAGTTAAGACTACTGCTGCACCCTCTGCAGGATTCATGCCCCTGAGATAGAGCCATGTGTCTCCCTGCTGATGTTTCTGGAGCAACACAGAAGCCTCATATGTTTGCAACCAAATCTTCCTAAGAGATGCAGTGCACACCTGATACATGAAGTCCCAAGTAAAGAGACACGACCATGAAGAATTTGTGTGCCCAAAGACTAGATATAAGGCTGCCTTAACACCTGAAAGACACACATAAGGACAACCACAGCCACTGAGGATGATGATTTAACTGGGAAACACTCTACGCAGAAGTTAACTTTCAAACACGAAGTTAACATACTGACACTTAGAACCACAGGCAGCCTCACTCCAGCAAAATAGCCTGAGGGCAAAGGGAAAACATGTGAAATGTCACCTCAGGGTGTTGGGCAAGAAGAAAAGAAGAGAAGAAGAAAAAAACCCCAATATTCTGCTTCCTCATGACATCCTCCATGCTTTTTTAGAAGAAAAGAAGTGCCATAAGGAGCAACAGATGGGAAAAGACGATAGGAAAATACAGGCTTTTTTGTTCTTAATCCCACCTTTATTTTCCTAACATGAAAGGAAAACGAGTCAGCTATAGTAAGGGCAGCAGTTCTTGGCTCACTCCCTGAGCCAAGGTCAAAGAGGAACTGAAATGGGATCACCATGGACTTACTGCAGTCTCCAAGGGGACCAACTAGGCTGTGCATCAATTAGCATGCAACAATTAGCATAAAGAGGCTTGCATCCTCTTTTAAAAAAATGAGTCCTGAAAGAAGAGACTTTGCCTACATCATATTTTTAGCTGGAAAGAACTCAAGCAAAGATGGAGTATACTAGCTTTGAAGCCTGAATGTGACCAGAACTGTGACCAGAAAAAAAAAATGCTATTACAAGGAAACTGCAATCAAAGACAAAAATTGTACTAAATTCAGACCTATCTGCTATAAGTCTACATGAACCAAATTGTAATACTGTAAACTCACACTCAATGGAACACCATTTTAATTCCATTTCTTTGAAAGTGTTCACTTAGCGCTGAAAATCCCCAATACACATTTTTCTTCAGGAACACTCTGAAATGTTAAACTAGCCTGCATCAGGCATATCACAAGTGGTTGGATGTAATGCAACCTATCCAGGTCTGAAACAGGTGGCTTTTTTTTGAAAGTAACATCTCAAAAGGCATTGTTCAATAGCACTTCCAAGGACAAATGGGAATTAGTTTAGCAACTCTGTGTATTTTTTTTAACTTAGCAATTAGTTAGACCAGCCTATTTCTAACAAGATCGACCAGCACTCTACCATAATAAAAAACACAATGAGAAACCATAATGTGGTATATTTTTACTACAGAAAACACTGGCACTTGATTTAACATTTCATAGTCATGCCTTTCTGTTTTAGTATTTTGTTACTCAATAGTTTGCTTTTTTACTTTTTTGCATTAATTTTCTAATTTCTTTTTCCATGCATGTACTACTGTCATGTGATCAAAGATCACCAGTAAGAGAGGAGATGAGAATAATTTAGGTAAGAACTTCTAATTTTACTTCCAAATGCAAAAGTTTATGATTTGTAAACAAAAACTTTCTGGTTAAAAAAGTTATATAATTATTTTCTTATGCTGTTACTTGCTAAAGACTTTTCACATTTTGAATTCACAGCAATGATGATGTCTACACCAAGCAATTCCTCTTCTTTTATTCACTTAGTTTTTAAACCCAAATACTCAAAGTCAGTGGGTGTTCAGTCCAATCAACATCTTTCTGTAGGAGATTCAGTATCCCAGAGGATCCACTGTTTCCTCCTCCCTGTCCCTTGAGCTTGGAAGCCTCTTATAACTGTAAAGATCTCAGCACAGACATAATCCTGCAACCCTAGCACAGACACTATAAACACTACAGAGGTTGCCTGCTAGAAGACTACAGAATTGAGTCTCAGTACTTACATTAAGCTTGAGAAACTGACACCTGTTTCTCCCCAGGACCTAGATCAGGTTTTAGGGGTTTTCTGCACCTTCCTGTCTACTTGCTTCCCACAGGGACTCAAAAAACTGCAAGATAACCCAATTTAATTCTTTGGTAATTTAAAAGGGACAAGCACACTATTATACTATAACATGTAATGTGGACTTACCAGACCATTGCAGTTGCTTAAGGCCACTTTACTTGTACTGTGCTGGTCTTGCAAATATCCTGTGTAATGACAGTGGTCTATGAAATCATGCTTCCATTGCGGTCCATCTTTCCCCCAGTACTCTACTGTAAAATGTCTGGACACCAAATCTGTGTTGAGAGTCAGGTTTAAATGAAAGTGCTTGCCATAGGCAGAAAGTTTAAAAAATAATTTAGATGCTGCCAGTTCTTGGTCATAAGGGTCTGTGCTCCTCCTCCTTCTTGAGGGTTTAGGATTTTTCACAGTAAAGCTGAGGAAGGCTCCATTTTGATCAACCCTTATTGGGATTGTTAGTTGGTAGTGTTCAAGGTAAGACAGGAATTCCTCTTTGTAATCAATCACAAGGTAAGACAGTCCAGGGAGTGGGCATAGAAGAGAAGAAAATATAACAGGAAACAACAAGTAGTAGCATAAACATAGACCATTTTGGGTAAATTTCATCACTCTCATGAGTAAAAGTCACCTTCAGGTAAGTGCACAATGCAGCATTTTACAAAATAAAATAAAACATTATTATCTTTCTTTGTAAGTCAAGAAAATGTGTTTGATTTCCTATTAATTTGCTTATCACTTTGTAAATAGGAAAAGTTGTTTAATACCTATCTTTTCCTATTTACCAAAAATATGTAAATAACTGGTTCTAAGATAAGACGAGCATATTTTTCCCAGTGCTACCATTCAAAGAAAAAAGCTAGAAAATCCACTTGCAAGAATACAAACAGTAGTAATGAAAAGGATTATATTGTAAAAACAAGATTAGATTCTTACTTCCTAGTCTAAAAGCATGTTAATTTTATCATGGCAAGTCTCTCAAATATTATCAAGTACATTTTACAATATTTAATTTGCAAGGCTTTCCTACAGTTAAAAGTAGACAGAGAGAAATTAGAACAAGAAAATTTTATCTGTACGACAATTAATCATGATAAAACTAAGAGCAGAGCCCAGATGAGCTCATGAATTATATAAACATGTTTTAGAAAATATTACACAAACACAATGCAAAAATACGTGCTTCTTGCCACCTACAGAGATCAGACCCCTACCTTGAGAACTGTATGAAAGCCTGCTGTTACTGAGAAATTCCGATGAAACCATGACTAGGCTCAAAATCCATGTCCACGTCTTCCAAAAAATTTCCATAATTTAGAAAAAACAGAAAGGTTTTTTTTTTCCTTTCTCCTTGGAGAGCTACCTGTGTGCTATAGAGTTAACTTCACTCCAGAATCGCACCATAACAGGTATATTTATTTTATGCTACTTTCAAATTAACTATAGGATGTTCCACTTTCTGGACAGGTACTTTCTTCTATAGCTGCAGTCATTTTCTTAATTCAAAGCAAGTATTTGTAAGATTCCTTAAGATATGAGACAGATGTTAGATTGGATAGTTACTGAAATTGTTCCATTTCTTTTCCTGAAAAACAGAAGAATATGAGTCAAGGCAAATTCTTTCTATTAAAACAGATCTATGCTGCAAAATATTAAGCCATGACAGTGAATTACACAGGGCAATATTTTGAAATAATCTTCAATTTTTCCAATTGACCATATCAATTTTATGGTCACATCCAAGGTCACAATCTTACAGAAAAAAAAAGCAGAAAAAGAGTTACCATTCACCTTGAAAAGCAGATCCATACAGTCTATGATGCACTTATTAACTTCATGTCATTTTTATTAATACTTACACCTATTTAGTGAGCTACCTTGTAGCTCAAATATTGTGTTCAGACTTCTTCCATCAATCAATGCTACACACTCATTGATTTCAACTGTTAATATCACATCCCACTATACTGGTAGATAAAGGAAAAACCTGGAAAGGAATCCAGAGTACAGTTATCTGATCTTTCTGAAGAATGTATTTTGTTATTACTAGGGCCAGGGTTCTGCTTATGCAGGCAGAAGTCTCATTCACTTAGATAGGAATGCTGCATGTTAGAATACTAAAGAACAAATTTCAGTATCTAAAGCTATTTATCATAGATACTCCAATATTTCAAATATTTGTTGTCAGGTTTTTGTTTTTTTCATTTACAACACTATTGCAACAACCGTTTTTACTATTTTTTACTAGAGCTGCAGCTCTAGGAGCAGCCAGGGATTAAATGGAAGATCCATGCAGTCAACTAACAATTCAGTACCAAACTATGGGATACCAAACTATGTGTTGTGTCAGCTGGTATTCATCAGTCCACTTAAACCCTCTCAGCACACCTGTGCACAAACTGCTGAAGCAGGCAATGGAGAAACAGAACACCTAAGAAGGGGAGCTTGTTTAAAAAACAGTTTCCACAAGCATACAGAGTCACTTACATATGCACCAGAAAAATCTGCCTTTCTAAAATTCTGGGAATGATGATACATTCATTCAGACAGGTAATACAGCTGCAGCTAATGGATTATTTATGAAGTTTTATAAAGAGCTGTAACATAAAATATTAAGAAAAAAATCATCACCCAAATCCTATTTACCAATATTACAATAAATATTTAGATAACATCTTAGCCAGTTTCAAACCCAGCAAATTACTAATGTGGAAATGAAGTTAATGTGACCTTTTAAAAATATTTCAAGGCAGCACACAGGATTTATTCAAGTTTGTAAAGAGACTAAAGGATACTTTGCAAACATGCTTTGTGCTTAGTAGTATTTTTTTCCTGGGGAAGCATAAAGATTTTGTGATGCCATTCACATGTGGCAAGGCCTCAAAGCACATTGATAAAAAAGCTCTCTGTTTTCATTGCTCTGTAGAACCTTCATTTCCTAGCTAATATTTAGTTACAGTTCCTAGATTTTTGCAAGTTTTGAAGATACATAATTAACCCCATACTCTTTCAGCTAAGTTAGTACGATAAGTAATCTGAGAATGTACAGTTTCAAATTCTTGTCACTGAATCTTGCTTTATCCCCATTTGCTAATGAGCTGGTTTCTTTTCCTTGTGTGCACTGTTATTATCTGATACAAGCATCTCTGGACACTTCCTGATAAACAGCTCAGCCTATTTGGTTTATCTCATTCTGTATAATCCAGTTTCCAGATGACTGACTTCTGCAGTTTTTCTCTGAATCGCTTCCAATTCGCCAGCATCCCTTTTTATCTGCAGACACTGGAACTGGGAACTATAGTCCAGGAACGGCTTGTTACCACCGTATATAGAGGTGATATTGCCTTACACCTTCTACTTAGCCAAAATATTCTAATAGGGAGTTCATGTTCAGACTGTTAAGCTGATAAAAAGTTATCCTAAAATTAGGATCTCCTGAAGCTGCAGTACCTAGGGAGCTAGACAGGTCAGAATACTGGACATCAATTAACAGTATCCATAATTTAGTACCATTATTTGTTATTTACCCACCAATGGCCCACATGATGGACCATAACCATATGTTAGTCAACAGTGTCAAACAGTCACTGATGTCTAGTGTTCTTGCAGAGGTCTCTGGTCTCCCTCATTTCAAGCTTCACATAAGACCAATCTCCTTTCATATCAAGCTTTCTGAAAGTTTCAGCAGAATTTTTACCTCTTCTTTGTAAATATTTATTGCCAGCTTGACCACAGATACAAGCTGACCATATGAAGCTATATTAATGTTTCCAATTAAAGAGTGGTAATGGATTTGAATAAAAGCACTCTGGTAACTTCAAGATAAAATACTCCAAGTATGGCAGGAGGAACATCAAAGTCTGGACTCTATCACCCTTTTGTTTTATTTGCACCTTCTTTGGCAGCCTATTTTCATGGCAGCCTGTAGATTGTTGTTAAGATGCAAAATGTGGTCAATACTTAAGCTTACAAGAAACTTCTAGTGTATCATGTGGTGAACTACACATTCACCCACTGGTTAACGTAGGTGTGGCTCCATGTCCCCAACCACCACCTAAAACCACAGATCCCATCTAACTCTAAGAGCTCTGCCAAACAGGAAAGTAATGTTTTCTGACGCCAATGATGAAACAGCTGCATGGCACTGGCGTTTCTGTGAAGGCATGGAGAACCATGGCAGTCAGTGGTGTCATGAAGTTTCCACTCAGTGAGGAGAAAAAAGGTCACAGTTATTGGAGCACAAGTCCTATGCGAGGGAGCTGGGGATGTTCAGCCTGGAGAAAAGGCGGCATAGGGATGACCTTATCATTCTTTACAATTGAAAGTGTAGCCAGGTGGGGGTCAGTCTCTTCTCCCAGGCAACAAGTCACAGGAGAGAAGCTACAGCAGGGGTAGTTTAGGCTGGACATAAGGAAGAATATCACAGAAAGGGTGATTAGACATTGGATCGGGGTGCTCAGAAAGGTGGTTGTCACACTCGCTGGAGGTGTTTAAGGGCAGCCTGGATGGCACTGGTCTAGTGCCATGGTCTGGTTGACAGGGTAGTGTTTAGTCATAGGTTGGACTCAATAACCTTAGAAGACCCCTTCAACCTATATGATTCCGTGATAAAGTGGACTATGAAGAGGCGACTAGCCAAACTGCTCAGAGAAGTCACCATGGGAGCCTCCATCTAAACAAAGGTGCCTTGGGCAACTAAGGCATCACTTAACCTGAAGGCAGCTCAAGTTTTACGACAGGGCGGCATGTCAGACCGATGCCCCAAGACAGCCGCCACACCAGGGGCGTCCACCGCAGAACCGACGGGCTCCGGCGCGCTCGACGGCGGCCGAGCTGCCAGAAAGCACAGGGCACCGCGCCGCCCGATCGCAGCGCCCAGACCGCCGCCTCGCCTCGGGGCGGGGTCGAGGAGAGCGGCCACCGGGAAAGGGACCCGGCGCTCCGGCGGGCGGGACAGGGGGCTGTCCTCCACGCCCCCGCCCCGGCGGCCCGGCCCCGCCGCCTTCCCGCCCTCGGCGGCCGGGCCGTGCGGGCGGCGGGAGCCCGCCGTGAGGCGCGGGCAGGGGCCGTGCGCCCGCCCGGCACTACGAGTGGTTGCTAAGGAAATGGGGAGGGCAGCGGGAGGCGACGGGGCGGGGGACGGGCATCAATCACACAAATTCAATTACAGGTATCGCGGCTGGCCGTGAAAAACTTCGCAGGGCTTCAAAAGCCGGGGATTAGCCGTGCCCCCGGGAGCTTCCCCAGGCGAGAACTGCGACGCGCAGACCGCGCCGGGAAGAGCTCGGTGAAAAAGAAGGGGGGCCGGGAGTGGCGGGGAGAGGGACACGTACAAAGGGAAAAGATCGAACCCTCCTCCCCGGGAATTAACCAGAAGCCGAGGCGTGAGGAGTGAAACTACTGCTGTGCGGGCCCCGACGTACGACGGGGCCGCCACGGCGTGAAGCCCCCCGCCAGCCCCAGGCTCCCCGCCGGCCGTGCCGAGGGCGCAGCTGTCACTGCATCTACCGAAAAAGCAATACCCACCCCCCCAAAACGAGAAGTCAACAGGCTAGGAAAATACACGGCTACACACACAGTTAAACACGTACACACATGCACGTTATCTGTACACGTCTGCACACACAGAGAGTTAAAAACACTGGTACTGAAGAAAATTGGAAGTCACCAGACACACATGCCTCAAAAAAAAAAAATTCAGAAGGAAAAAAAAAAAAATCCGTCCTCCCTAGAGAGGCTGAAGGGGAGAGTCTGGTTGCTGTGGTGGAGCTGATCCTAAAGTTAACTTTCAGCAGCCCATTTCCAGACAGCAGCGCTGAATCTATTTGGATAAAACGCGTGTGACCCAGACACTTGGCGTTTGGCCCAAACGCCTTGCACCGGCAGCCCAAATAAAAACAAGAGTCTGACTCTCTCTCTCCCTTCCCTCTTGTACAACAATGAAAGAAAGTAGCGAAGACAAAATCCGCACACACATCGCCGGGGAGCGAGAGCCCACTTACCTCCTCCCACCAAACAAAGTCCCTTTGAACCCTGGGCGACTGCGGAGACAGACATACACCGACAAACGCGAGTCCGCGGGGTTAAGAGTCTGGCAAATCCCAAGCGGCTCGAAGTAAATCAAAACCACACGCTTCCATCTTCCTGATGAGCCCAGCGAGAGCCCGACATCCCCGCCAGCATCGCTGCGGGACGGCGGCCGCGCCGACCCTCGGAGCCCCGGTACAAAGTGTGCACTTGTCTGACCGCGGCAGCGGACACCGCCGGACACGGCGCGGCCGAGAGCGGGGCGTCCTCAGCTCAGCAGCAATCCGGAATTGCCCTGGGTTGTGGCTGGGGTTTGGGGGCTGCTTTGGTTTTCATCTGTTGTTTGGTTTTGGTTTGGTTTTGTTTGTCCTTTTCTGCTTCTACCAACGACTTAGTATTCCAAGTATAAAAAAAAAAAAATCTTTTTAAAAGTGCACTATTCGAGATGGTACTTCATCAATCACCTCTCTTATCGGTTGAAAAATTCTCGCACCCCCTTCCCCCATCTCAAGGTTTCTCTCTGAAATTACTCCAAATGCACCTCGCCTAATGCAATATAAATCTCCCCCCGCTCCCCAAAGCCCTGCACGCACCATTATTCGGGACACAAGAAAAGCAAAAAGTTTCATTGAATAGCGTGAAATCTTCCTTACCGTTTTCATCTTCAATTTCTGATATAAAGTAAGTTTCAAACAATAGAGATTGCACAGGACGATTCCCGTATTCCTCTCTGCTTTTCCCCTCTGTGCAAGCAACCATCAGGGTTCTATTCTCCAACAGAATAAAATTCTCTAGCCTTCCTAAAGGGGTTTTTAGAAAACGGGTTGGCTTGGCAGGAGGAAGGATGCCATCAATTCACCGAAGCTATCACCCTGCACATTTTGTCTTTCCAACAAAAAAGGGGGGGAGAGGAGGAAGGAGGGAAAAACAGGCTTATATTGGGGTGGGGGTGGGTGCCCTCCTCTTGAGCAGCCTCCTCTGTGCAAAATACCATGTGAATATCATCTGAGTTGGGGGGGGAGGGGGGACCGGGAGACAGAAAGGGGGGAAAGAGAGGGGGAGCAGAGGGGAGGCAGGCAGAGCAGGAAGGACTCAGGAAAGTTTGGTTGAAGTAGCCCCAGACCTCCTCTGGCTGCCGGCGCCGGGCCAAGCCGAGCGCGGCGGCAGCGGGGGAGCCTTGGCAGCCTCGCCCGGGGGACGGCGCGGGGCCCGCTGACGTCAGCCTGCAGATGTGCCCCGCACCGCCGCGCATGCGCGCCCGTCACGTGGCAGCGGGGGGGCAGGGGCGCAGCCGGGGGCGCGGGCGCGGGAGGGGCGGCGGGACCCTCGCCCGGAGCCGCCCGAGGGGAGCCCGGCCTGGCCCGCCCGGCGGAGCCGCCCGAGGGGAGCCCGGCCTGGCCCGCCCGGCGGAGCCGCTGCCGCAGCCGCGGGGTGCCGGCGGCAGGCGCCGGGCACGGGCGCTGGGCACGGCCGGCGAGCTGGGGCGACCCCCTGCTGCCATCGCCCTGCTGCCGTCGCGCTGCTCGTCCCGCGCCCCGTTACAGGCGTTAATAAAAGGAAACCTCTCAAACACCATTTCCAGCCGAGGGGAGGCGGTGTCTGAAGCCCCCGCTGCCAGCGGCAGCCGGGCCAGCATCGCGCCGAGGCCGGGGGTCCCGGCCCTGCTCGCACGGCGCTTTCAGTTTCATTTGCGCCGGGGCCGGGGCCGGGGCCGGGGCCGGGGCCTCCCCGCCCGGCAGGCCGGAGGGTGCGCTTGGGAGCGGGCAGCTGGCGGCCTGCTCACCGCCCCTGCTCCGGGCGCTGCCGGCCTGAGGGTCACGGAGAGTGGGCTGCAACTCCCACTCGCCCTCTAACCACCAAGTTAATTTCCGATTGCTGAAAAAAGAGAAAAAGTGTGTGTGTATGAAGGGGGGAATATCCTTCCTAAACCTAGGTTCTAAGGTTTCAAGTTTCTGCTAACTGTATTTCCCAAATGGTGCGGGTGCGGGTTTTCCTCCCCAGCCGGAGGTTGTAGGTGTAATTGCAACTTCTGGTGAATCTCTAATATCGGGCTGGACTGTGAAATGATTGCAGAGAAAGGTCCAAGAGCACAGCTACTCCGGGACTTCTCGGAGCATCGAAACAGTAGGATCGGCCTGCAAAGGCAAACAGTCAGGAGGAGTCTGATGGTCAGCAGGGGCTGGCTTTGTGCCTGCGAGATGGTGAAATCGGAGCCGTGGCTGGCATTCATAGTTTCAAATAAACTCTACACAATTACTTTTGAATATGAAGCAATACTATAGGTAAATCACATTTTGTATACAAGTATGTGAAAATTCTTTTAAGCGCAGCTCTAACAAAATAAGCACAACGTCCTAAATAGTTAGTCATCTTCGTCACTATTCATTCTGAAACAGCGCAGTGAGCACTTACTTGAGAGATCCTTTTACTGTCGCCGGGCAAATTAATGTAACAATGGTTAGGGGAGTAGTAGAATGCATTGAAAACAGGAGCTATGAAATCAATGCTCCTTGGGAATAGGGGCATTGAGAAAGAAACGCTTTATTCTGGAAATGCATGTCCAACCTGCTCCCCCCAGGGTTAATTGCTCATACGGAGAGCGCCATCCTGCGTCGGCGAGCGGGGCGAGCGCCCGGGGCGTGCGGGGATGCTGGCTGCACCGGGGAGCCAGTTCCGCCCTTCCTCCTCCTCATCCTCTACGTGCGTGACGTCTGGGTACATCCACTTCACTAAAACAGCTATTTCTAACATCGAGAAGAGTATTTTTTGTTGACATTCCGTAGTTCCTGCTCCCGCATCAAATCGTTATGTGCGACGTCCGCATGGAAAAGCCGCAGAGCACGGCCTGCTCAGATGCAGCCAGGTGTACCTGAGTCACATCACCTTATCTCCATGGACAGGCACTGTAACAGGTTCTGCTCAACCTTTTCTGGAAACTCAGTGGTTCATACAGAGAACTGGGACAGTCTATCCTATTGAAAGGACAGACCGTGAAGAAACTTCTTTTTGCACATTCTGCATCAAAACCGAATAACCTTTTGAACAGACAGACACGCATCACAGCCAATTGCCTCATGGCTATGGTATCCTCGGGGGATTTGGGAGAACTGCCTTCAAATCAGACCCTGCCTGAATCAGACTCAGGAATGTTCACGTTGCCGTCTGACGGCTGAGCTGGGGACTATTCTGGTGTTAAAGACTGGCCTCTTCGTGGTTGGATCTGCTCCATTGTGTATAGCTGAATAAATACTCATCAAGCTAAAAAGAAAGACAGCTTATCACTGTCTGGTTAGGGTCCTCACATGGATTCAACTCCCTGCTCTAAATCCAGCAGAGCAAAGATATATGGACTTCACAAAACCCAGCTGCTTGCTCAGACCAACAAGTTATTTATTCCCTGTTCCAGACAACTACATTTTCTTGCCTAAGCCCACTGGTGTATATATACCAGTCAAAACTGGTCTCTTACCAGGAAAAGCTTTGGCTCATCTTTAGAAATTCCTGTCTGTGATTAGAATTTCTGACAGAACTACCATTGCAGTTTGACTTAACTGTTTTGCTTTATTGTATAAAACAATATTTCAGAGTGAACCTCATTCAGATAAAAATAGTGAGCTCATTTGGTGACTTTTTTAGTGTACTCACCACAAATATTATCCATACATATACATTTTTATGAACTGCAACTTTTTAGAAAAGAAACTTACACAGGAAGTCGTACACAGATTCTTAGTATAAATGTTTCTTTGCTGCAATAAGAAGTGTTTCTAGGAGGGATTGCAATTTTACTCTGAATTCTAGTACTATGTATAAACGATTTGGGCAACGGTGTCTCAGAAGCTCTGGGTAGGGTTACAAACTTACTGAGCACAAAGCATATTACTCTACGTCTTAACCAGTTTCTTAGTGTTTGCTGACCACGGACGTAAGTAGCTAAAGGCAGTTTTGGCTTCAGGCCTTTGAATCATTTAACATGTTAGCAAAGACTGTTAAGATTGGGAAGCGCTCTCTTTTGTTTAAATAAATATTAATATTGAACTTGAATTTAGAATTGTGAGATGTATTTGGAGGTATTTGGGGTTAATTCCAGAAATTTTGCTTTTTATTGAAGTATATATAGAAGACAAAGTAAGAAATTAACAGTGTTTCTGTAATATGAGCTTTTTATTACCGGAACATTGGGATGTATATACTTGACAGTGTGTTTAGTTTGGTTTGGTGGGTTTTTTTCAAGTAGTTTTACCTGATCAGTGAAGATCTGAAGACTGTAACCTATCTTATTTAGAAATATCCCAGCAGTATTTGTGGAGAGAATAAACCTGTTTAAGAATTACATATATAATATTATTTATGTTATTTATGTTATAAATCACATAAATACTGTAAAATTTAAATGCTGTATATAATTAAAATACTTCAATTGACCATAAAATTGAAAAAATAGTAAAGATGAACTTGCATTTATATATGCTATACTTTCTGCGGTTGTATGGAGAAAAGTTTTTGATGTGCATAAGGGCTTAATTTTTAGTCCCCTGAAATATAAGATTCTACGGGTACTTAAAGATAATGGTGCTGTTCGGATCCACGTCTTTCACTAACCTTTCCTTGTAAATAGTCTGAATTCAGACTGCTTACAAATCTCACCTTCCCTTGCAGGAGGAGATCTAACAGCATCTCTAGAAATGACCCCAGGCTATGCATCTTCAATTGTGCCTGGTACATTGCATTTCAGAGGGAGAATGCATATCAAAGTGTACTTTCAGTTGGAAAATGCATCCCTTTTGAGTTGAACTTTTCTTGATGACCCTCTAAAACAAAATTCACCGTGATGCATTTGGCTTCAAGTAGGGCTTTGAGGCCACTTCTACCCAGCAAAGCAATATTGCCGAGAATGTCTTCATTTAAATAAGAAGAGCCTTGCCAAACCCAGGACCCCCACAAGCAGCTCTGTGTGTTGTACTGATGTGGGGCTTATCCTTCCACAGGCCCCCTTATGTCTGCAAGACCCCGTGAAACTGACTACCCGATTATTTTAGTTTTAGATTTAGAAACAAAACTAGAAAACTTAATGTCAGCTTGACATCCTCCATAATGTCCAGGCCAGTTTCCTCTCTGGTGAGCACAGATGAGACAGGGCAGAGAGATCAGAGAATATTATTTCGGTGAGAGCAATACCCCAAACTTGCTCAAAACGTGGGAGGGATGGAGAGTGAGAAGGATGAGATTAATTACCTATTAAACCTGAGATGAGGAATCTTAGACTCATCAAATTGATTAGGTAAATGCTATAGCAGAATGGATCGCCTCAAATTTTGCAGGCAAATAAGATGAAACAGATGCTATCCTCATTAGGATTAATGTAGAAAATAAAGAACAAATCCAATAAAGTTTCACACAAGAACAGAAACAATAGTAAATAGAAAAAAAATAGATAAAGCAGATGAGGGAGTTGGGGTTTTTTTTTTTGGAGTTTTTCCTGCTTTGTCTATTTCCAATTTTCCAAGTCAAGAGGGAGATACCAGAAAGATTAGGTCAGTAGGCATGTTTAAAGGGAGCATTTCCCAGCTATATGTATTATAGTTTTTCTGTGTATTCTCATTTTGGTATTTTCCTATTTCCAGAGAAAGTTGTTCATAAGATCTGAACAATCTGTGAGACTTAGAGTGAGCAAAGCTGAGACAAATTATACAATATGTGGAAAATGTGTATGTGGAAAATCTCTATGAAAAAAATTGGCAAATGGTATTCCTCAAAGATTAGTGTACACAGAAACATATAAAAGCTGTGCAGAAAATCTTAGGAAATACCTAAGAATTCAGTTATTTTGGTTTTAGAATGAAAAATCTGGAATTAACTCACAGGAAAACCTGGCTATTACCATGCAGAACACTGCAGCATTTTGCAGTCTGGCACTCAGCTCCAGGAATGACACTCCTAGTGTAGAATTAGGCATCTTGATTTCAGGTGCCTGAGTGACTTGTTTAGTTTCTGAATTGAAGGAGAGCACTGATGAACATCACAGACTGCTCATTTAGTATCTGCTGAACCATGTGGTGATTCCTCTTTTCTTGATATGCTTCGTATGAAAATGTGGAAACGTACACTAATGTTGGAGATGGTAAAACTGCATCAAGAAATGAGCACAGATTTATTTTGAATGGAAAAATTTGGACTTTCCATATTCCTGGACTGTATAGGTGGAAAAGATTTATTAAAGATTCTGAAGCATACTGTGCATACTGCTTTGGACACAGATTACAACTTTGTCTAATTTAGATGGTTTTCTGGCATTCTTTCTATCACACTGTCTTGCAATAGGTTATAAATGGAAATATCTTTCATACATTCTGTTAAGACAATGGCTTGAGAAAGAATTGAAAAAAATCCCAGTACTCACCTCTTCCCTTGTAACTTTTCTGTGTCACTCCAAAATGCAAAACTTATTTTGAATACTGTAAGTTAATGTGTGTTAGTAAATGTGTTTCTTTTCTCTTACCTCACAAGTAATTTCATTTTTCATTTTTTTACAGGATTATCATGGCACTAACATCTTGTGCGTATGAAAAACAGTGTTCTGCTTTGGAGGAGTTTATTAAATCCTCTTCAAAAAGTCCAGCATTTCCGTTTTGTGACTTATTTAGGATTGTCTGGTTTTGCATAAAGCTGGTCTGTGCAGTAGTAAGTGCTATGATCCTCATCTATGTGTCTAACCTGGAAGTGATTAGACACTGCAGATTGGTGAGTAGAAAGGAGAACTGCCAAATACGCTTGTCCCATTTTTGGCCAGATAACTCAAGCTGTCTCCTTGTAGGTGCTCTTGGAGTCAAAATTCAGGGCCAGATGAATCTTTTGGTATATCCAGCAGTTGGTCTCATGTTAAAAACAATCCTCTACTATTTCAGTACAAATGTAAGAGCAATAGCATAAAACCACCTACCACTTCCCACTAGTTCCCACTGCAATCCACTGGCATTCGCACACATTGAAAAGAATCTACTGTTGACTTTCACACTGGAGCGGCTCAGGAGCATACATATATTGTATTTAGCTGCTTTGCTGTGAGACCAGTGATCTCCCATGAGAGAGCAGTTATAAAAAGAAGTTGTAGAAAAGAACAGCTACTGGTCCTCTAGTAATGACCGCAGCTATTTGTCAAATGAACCTCTCAAAGACCTCTGACATTTATACGAAGCTTGAGAGAAAGAGCAAATACCATGATGCTTCAGATTTATTTAACACCTTCATAGTAATTAGTGCTATGAATATTTTGTTATTCCTCTAGATATTCTTGAAGTACACTCAGTGTTGCATATATTTTTCTTTGCTATTTGGTAAAAGGATACAGCTACAGTCTAAAGATAAAACTAAAGGACTTGAAATAAAAGATCAAAGGTCACAATATAAGTTTTCCAGTGTTAAAAGTATCTTTTTCACATTTACTGAAAACTCAGCTGTGCATTAAAATCACAAATACAATTTTGTTTCTAAGGAGTCAAAAGATTTCCTTTCTTAGCTATGGGTTTATATTCTGGGCACAATCTATGAACTGAAATATGAACTGGGTTTGGCAAACTTCTGTTCCTGTTAGAGCCATCAAGGGATTATTAACATCAATATGCAAATTACACTGCAAAAGGATAATCAATTTTTCTCAAAAGCTTTCAAGATGCCTTATATTGTGATTAAAGTGTATTAAAGTCTGTGCTATCAGTTTGGCATTCTAACTGAAATAACCATAAAACCAATCAGAGCTATGAAGGTGATGGTGTGAGACTGTTTACAGATTTTAGGGGGCAAAGGAAGAGCAACTTTAGCCTGTGTTTGTACATACACATACTGACATGATGAACCCTGATCAAAAGAGGCCTCATCCTCTATGTGGTCATCACTGCAAACTGGAATGGGTTCACACTGCTTCTTGCATCAATCTTCTGAGTTCTTGGAAGATTAACTTCTTCTAACTTCAGTTTTTCTTTTATTCAAAACAAAACAAAACAAAACAGAACAAAACAAAAAAATTCACCACCACCTCCTCTCTGTATTCCCACCATGCCTGAAACTCAGTCAATGGTGATAACTTCTGTGTATTATTTTTGCAAACTTGTAAATTAATATTATATCAGGAGATTTCTCAGCCATGAAAGTACTTAAAGCAAATGGAGTTACAGCTAAAGAAATCTATGAGAGTGGAAAAAATTCTGCACATTTTTTTTTTAGTTCATTGCATCTGCAGTTGCATCTACACAATTTCACTCACAGATTAGGTTATCTTACAATAAATAGAAAAAACTTCTGTATAAATTATTGCATGAACAGTTTTCTGCATATATTTAATTATACACTTTACATAATTCTTCCCATATCGGTCTTCTGTATAAAGTTTGGCTATTTTGCCAACTCAACATTGTATTTACAAAAAAAAATCAGGTAAACACATAAAGAGCACTAATACCAAGATATCCCACCTGGAACTGTGTATCTATGATGAATTTTTTCCTGCAGTCTTTAAAAGCAGGTCTTTAAGGTTTCCTATTTCCCATGCCAACTAGTGCTTGAGTAGGGCAGAAATGAAAGTTTAGTTCTGTGCTTTACCAGGTATTATTGGTGTTTCATAGCAGATCAACTGGGACTGCAAGGGAGGTGTAATTAAGCTTTTTTATTTTTTTCATAAATCAAGGATCTACAAGAAGCCATCTTCACTACAGCTGGTAAAAATGTTAAGGCTAATGTATCTTCTGCTAAATTTACAAAAATGTTGTACAATTTGTAAAAATCTATTTTACAGCTATTTTCTCCACTGCAGGGCTGCTTATTCCCTTAACATTGGCTCATACTTCTTCTGAAGTATTATTTTTGTGCATCACCTATGGGTATAGCCTATTCTTTCTATTTAAAGTCTAGCCACAGGATGTTTCTATTTCTCATCCTCCAAAAAGCTGTCCCTGGGCCATTCTCTTTCTCTGTCCCCAGATAGTATGTCTGACTTTCAGAGGTGAGAATTGGGATTCTCTCTGAATAGACTTGGGGGAGGGTAAAGGGGTAGGTAACCTTTGCTCTTGCTCTGCCCCAGAATCTCAGCTTTGCACATGAATGAATACTTTTCTATTGGTGTCTTTCTTCTGGGGGATGAAACAAAAGACAGAATACCAGGGATTTCACTTTGTTCACTGTCTCTGCAAAGGTTTTCTCCGAGACTTCATGAAAAAAAGAAATTCAGAAGCTTGAAATGCCCAGTGCAAAACTTTTTGAACAAGCAGGTTTTCAGCCCAACATTCATCACACTGTACTCTACAGTAAATCACAAAAAAAATTTCAAACAAAAATTACTTACTAGCTACATGGTTTCTTACCAAAGATGGGATGTAAAGTGCCTTAGTGTAATTCTTCTGAAGTACAACTGTAGTTTTGAAGATTAAAAGTTAACTGTTGATTGCTGCTCTCTAAGAAGGATGAAACCAGGTGGGTTTTTTGGTTGTTTTGGTTTTTTGGTTGTTGATGTTGGTTTGTTTGTTTGTTTGTGTGTTTGTTTGGGGATTTCTTCAAATCAAGAATTTGGGGAATTGACTGAACTATGATGTGCAGAAAAGAATACTTTTGTCTTCAGATCAGGACTCTGGATGGCAAAATGAACATTCCATTAAGTATAATTAGATACTATCAATATTTTAATAAAAAAAATCCTCCTTGTGCTTGTGCTATAAACATGACATATGTCCTAGTAAATGTGCCTGGATGCATGCAATGCCACTGAAGTGTCTTCTGCCCCTTGCTAACATTTAGGCCTCTAAGCCTCTCAGAAACTCCTCCAATTTTTTCATTATATATTTTATATGAAAGACAGGAATTAATCTTGTATGACTCAATATGAAAAAGCTGTAGAAAAGGATACCATTTTGTTTGTGTTTTCTTGGCTATAAAGTATTTAATATATATTAAATATATATGAAATCTTACAGTATTCTCAGGTGAGCCAGTGACACTGATCAGCAATACTGACAATAAACAGCCATCTGCAGTGGGATCAGCAATATATCATGGCTATTCTCTTTGTGGCTCGCTCTCTGATCCTGGTTGAGGAGAAAGTGAATTCTTCCCCTGGCCTCTGAGACATATTAAGAATATGAATGGTAAATATGTGCATTACCAGTGGTATGTGTATCCAACCCGGCTCTTAGCTTGTTAAAGAACTTTGCACATACGAAAAACCAGTTTGCTGTAGATGAGCTGGCAAGATCTTGTGGGCTTAGTGACTTCAATATAAATTCATATTAAAAGAATTATACTATTTTAATCAGGTCTACTTACACAGATTTAAATATAGATTTGTTTCTTTAAATGATATATAGGTAAAAATGTAAACTGTACTGATGCTGGTATTGGGAAGGTAGGCAAGGCTACTCTAGAATTATTTTATTTTCTATAAAATAGTGTTTTGCTATATTAAAAAAAACCACTAAACCTGATCCTGTGTTATGGCTAAAGTACTGCCTTAAAACTCAGATTCCTAGTTTTCTCATCTTTGTTTTTGGACAGGCTTTTTCTGAAACATTCAGATGGTTTGATAGTAGTGAATTTCTAAGCAGTGTGTCTTTGCAATTGAGAAGTTCTTACAGCTGAGAATGGGGAAAGGGCTCTCCTCTTGCTGATTATGCATTAAGATTCAGCTTTTCTGACAGGTGCACAGGCCTTTGAGATCTAGATTACCCAAATTATTTTTTTAAACACAGTCAAATTTAACTTGGACTAATTAACGGTATGGTTGGATACTGCTTTTTACCCATTTTGGAAAATATAAAAGTAATTAAAAGCAATTAGCTTTTAAAATACAGGAAGGGTGCATGTGTGATATACTTCTTATCCATCTTTATTCCTTTTATTTTACTAAACTAAACATACCTGACTGTTTTGTTTTTTTTTCATAATATTGGTAACAAGATCAGAATCTCTGTACAAATATTACAACTTTGTCAGAATAGGTAATTTTTATTTCCCTACTTCACACTTGGTCATCAGGCAATCATCCCACATCAGGCAGCACAATATTTTAAACCTCTGAGCTATAAAGTCATAGACTGGCCAGCTGGAAGCAAAATAGGTTTCCCCTTACCCATTGCCAATGCTTCTGGACTCAACCAATTCCCTGAAGAAAAATGACTATATACTTGGCACAGAGCAGCTGCTAAATTTAAATTCCTCCTGCCTCTATATACTAAGTTTTCTATCTGATTAAATACTAAACTCCTGTGATTTGGCCAGCTTCTATTCAGAAAGGGATCTTAGCCATAAATAAATTTACTGAAAATGATTCTTTGCTTTTCTTTCCTTCATAGGACTAAAAGGAAGTTTCAGTGAAATAGAAAAAGTGGCAGATGCAGCCAACCTAACATGCCATCAAGAAAAATTTTGGCTATGACCTGCACCACTCCACATCTGATTGCACTG
This sequence comes from Passer domesticus, assembly GCF_036417665.1. Lineage (NCBI taxonomy): Eukaryota > Metazoa > Chordata > Aves > Passeriformes > Passeridae > Passer > Passer domesticus. Next base: position 22,132,744 of record NC_087512.1, read on the forward strand.
CTTCATTTCTCTTATGAATTACAGGTGTCTGTAGCAGTGTGCATATTTAACCAGCAATTCTGAACTGAATGCGATTTTTATAGAAAGGTTTGGAAGAGGAAAGCAGTCTGAATAGTCACTTTTATTAAATGAAAACAATTTTATTGAGGGTTCTCAGCTATTTCTGGGACTACATAGGATCCATCCAATATCTTATGAAAGATCATTGTACCCTTCTCTTGTGATTCTTTAAAGTGCCACTAAAATTAGGAAATATTGTCTGTGTGATTCAGCAGACCTTTATTTAACCCACATGTTTAAGATTTCTCTGATATCCACACTCTAGAGAAAATTTAGTTTCAGGATTAATATCTTTATCTCAGATTATGTTATAAACCAGCTATGTGTGTTGCAAGCCTGATGGAAACTGGATAGGAGGCGAATAAATATCAATAGCTTTGGCTGAAGAAATCAATACTAAAATGCAACTGTTATAGAAGCAGAAGTATATTTCTCTGATATTGTGCACAATGAGTTCTTACTCTATTAATTACTGTATGTGCAATACATAGACTGAGATTTTAATATCATAGCAACAATTTTTTTTAAATTTAGTCTACTAAAAGATATGGAAGTGCTTCTGTGTACTGAGTAATATATGAAAAACAGTATCATGGTCTTTGTACTTCATTGTGCATCACCATGCCAGAAAGGAGAAAACATCTTTCTAAAAATGATCACAACCTGTCTTATCCTTTGTCAATTTTTACTAAAGAAATAGTGATTATAATAAAAAGCAATCTACTTTGATATCTACCTGTCTTAACATTAATAAATCATTGTGATTATTACTTACTGCTTAAGTTTAGTTGAAATAACCTCCATAAAAAATGAAATTTTGAACTTTTTTACTATTGTCAGAAAATAAAAGAATTTCCTTAGCTATGCAAAAAGCAGGCATAGATCTTTGAAACAAAAATTGTTTTGTGGGAAAATATATCACTCTCATTACTATATGAAAAATATTCTCTTTGGTCTGAATAAGCTGAGTTTTGTCTTATACGTAACTGTGTAGTTTGCTGATAATTTGCCAAACACCCATATCTGAAAATGTTTTTTCCTATAAGCCTGATCCCTGCCATACATATGCATATTCACTGGAAAGCCTCACATCCATATTATTCATTTTTGCTTCTGAACTTGATTTCTTAACTGCAGCCACATGTCAGTTGTTTGAGATGGTAACACATCAGCTTGAGTTCAATTATTTCAGGGTCTATTTTTTTCCAGGCACTCTTGCTTTTTAGACTTGGCACTGGGTTTGTGTCACCTTGAGGAATTATGTGCATGTTGGCACCGTCCAGATTTTGTTTTTTTAATAGAAGCAGCTTGAAAACAACCTTGCTAAAATGTTGCAAAGATAACTGTGTTCAGCAGTTATGATAATGCTTCTTTGATGCTGCAGTAGTCCAGTGGGATTTCATCCCTGGTATGGCCCAAAGACAGTCTTATCTCCAACGGAAAAGAACTTCAGCAGGAATTAATTTATCTTAAGTGAAATAACTCTCTTGATTTAAGGTGAAGGCCTACATCTAACTCCTGGTAGTTCTACATGGAGTTAACTGATTTGGTTTAAGATGTTCCTGGCACAGTATAGAAGATTTTTTCTTGTAAGCACAATTCCTACTGTACATCATTCTGGGGCTCTGTCTGTCCTCCCCCAGTTTATTTTGGTTTATGTGGCTTGGCTTTCTGAGAAGTGCTGCGTCTCTCACAGTAACTCACAGTTGATCTAGTGATGTAATATTTCATGAAATTAATATCTGTGTTACTTTATAAAATTTGAATACTGCTGCAGCTACACTCTTCTTGATGTAGAGCAGACACTGTTTGACTAACAGTCAAGACACAGTTGTTATTCTCAGCTTCAGTGTTCTTGAACTGTAACCCATACCTGAGAGCTTGCTTTCTTAGTTAATAATCTCTTAAATTAGCAGTCCAGAGACTTGAAAATGCTTTTTAAATTCAGCTTTGTTGTTACTGTCCACATCAGTTCTAGCTGTAAAGGGAAATTTACATTCAAATTTGTGTTGTTCTTAGTAGAATTCTGCTGGGAACCTCACATATGCAATTATGTGAGAGTATAAAAATAATACTCTCACCAGTTCTTCAATATTTTGTCTTCCCAAATAATAGATTATATGCAATGTTGCCAGAATCCTGTCATATACAAGGAACTTTGATCCAGTTACAGAACTTTTGTCAAGCTTGCACTCAGTCAAAGAATGCATTGACTGTGTAGCCTTAACCTTCATAAGCCGAGAGCATTAAATTAAGCTCCTGTTTGCAGTCAGGGCTTCTCCTGCATTTAGAGCCATCTGGCAACTACCTGATAAAGTCTAGATTAATTTTTAATTTGCAAAACAGGTAGGAGAACTATTCTGAATAGACCAACTAACCTTAAATTCAGCTCAGCTGAAGAGTTTCACCTCTCTGTTATGAAACACACATTTGCCCCCTTTCTGTGTCAGCAGCTTCATTCACATTAACCCGTCTTTGGATTCTTCTTTTAAATACAACAAAACAATCACTTTGTTTTTTAGTGTTGCAGTTCACCTTTATAGAAGGACTATAAGTAACATGTTCCCAAAACTAACAAAACTTTCATTGCAGTGAGTCGGACAAAACAAAACATTTTAAGAGTGCAATAGAAACAAAAAAAGAAAGAAATTATACTGAAATAGAAGCATGCTGCCCATTCAAATAAAAACTTACACCCTACTGCAATTGGTTACACATACACAGTAGCATTGTAAGCTTGTTCTTTTGCAAAATTTAATATAGATTGATAACTGTAAGAGTTTTATAGTCAGTGTAAATAGTAATAAAATTAATCAGTCTGTTAAATAAAAGCAATAGAATATTAACTTTTATGACAGTTATCAGCTTTGAGCACTGTAATTTGTTTCTGTGGATAAGTTACTGTTCTAGTAAAGATGTGTCTAGATCATGTCACCAAGAATAATTACTTGCCTCATCACCAATCAAAATGGTCTAGTGTTCTATTAGAGGAAATAAAACACAACCACTTTATAATCTTAAGGAAACTTGACCAAACAATTGCCAAGGAAATGAATGGACTAGTAATAACTATCAAGTTATTGCTATCAATTTACTATCAAGTAAACTGCAACACTTATCTAGTTTAGTTTGTATTTTAAGTTTTTCTGCTTGAAACTATGTCCAGCAACTAATTTAATGAAACCTAAATTAAAACTAGAAGAGGAATACCACCAAAATTACATTTGTCTTGGCTAGCTATAATCAAAAGCTCATTTGCAAGCACCTGCAAGCAGCATCTGTTGCCAAATAGAGAAGGCAATATTATGTTTCATTTAACACAATAAATTTTCTGAAGTACAGAATTTGAAACGTTTGCAGAACAAAGAACTTCTTGTAACCATGACTGATTATAATTACGAGTAGTTTGGCACTGCTGAGGTACCTTGGAATGCTCATTGTTTAACCTGGAAACAATCTACTAAAGCATGGTGTATTACCTGATAATATGCACAAAATAAAGAGTCTCATTGTCTTAATCACTAGAATGTCATGCTTGGAAATAAGTAGAAGTATTGTGATCAAACTATTTTGTGCTAAAACAGTTTGAAGCAAAATAAATAAATAAGCAAATAAAGTAAAAAAGCAACAAGAACAAAAGAATCCCCCCCTGAAAAAACAAACAAACAAAAAACCAACCCCCCAGAAAAAACAAACAAAAAGCCTACTTCCCCAAAATAGCAAATAAAACAAAACCAAAACAAGCAAAAACAGAAAAACCCCATAACCCTCCCCCCCAAAAACCACACACCAAACCAACCAATCAACAAAAAACCAAACCAACCAACCAAGAACTAGAAAAACTCATCTCAGAGTAAATCCAGTAAACCAAACCAAAACACTGAAACCAGTAACTTTCTCTCAGAAAATACATGGACTGGCTATCTTTTGTGAATACATAACTATGAAACATGACTTCAAGATTTAAACAGCTACAAGACTGCTATCACATGCTTTTTTAAAAAAAGCTTCAAATACAATCTAAGATACAGAAAATATAGTGTCATTTTACCAAAATACTAATGAATATTCAAGAATTCAATACAGGCTTACTTTTTCAAGGTTATGTTATATGTCTGCAACCAGCTACAGCAGTCTTCATTAGTATCACCTGCACTCTCTCAAATCACAAACAAATCTCATGTATATTTCTGCCAAAACTTTACATCCAGAAACTTTTATGCCCAACTCTAAAAATCAGATTTTTTTCCAATGCAGCAAAATGCAGATAAATATAGTAGTTGCATTTAATGCACATTCAAAAGTTGAAAATCTGCAGAGCAATTTAGTTATTTCACTAGAAAATCACATCAGTAAGTTTGTCCCAACAGTCCTTTACAGAGTTTGTGAAGGCAGGTATGGTCTGCTCTTCCTTAACCTCATAATGCTACATGCAAGAAGGTCTTCCTGTTGCTAGATCAATTTTCTCACAATAAGAAGTTTGCTGTACTGATGTATTCCAAAAAGCAAGAAGAGTTGGGGGCTCTGCACAGCATGCATGTTCCAGAAGAATCATTACTGTATAATGAGTAATTGTTTTCCTCTTCACGTAAATGCCCGTCTGATGTCTAGACCACACAAAATGTGAATGGCAAGTAATGCTCCCGTGGGGTGAGATTTTCTACTGAAACAGTCACAGAGGAAAGCACCAGTCCCCAAGGCTTGGCCTCTGATTCAGCAGGTGACTGATGTCCATGAATTATGCCCTGACTGATGGGTGACACAATTGTGACTGACATCTTATTCTTAACCATACTAAAACCACCAGCTCTATACTGGGAAAATATGGCATGTTATATGGAGATCATGGCATGCCATATGTTAGATGGAGAAGCTGCCTGCTTATCTTGTGCAGTAGCAGAGCTATGAGAGGTTTTAGGCAGTGCCAATATTCCAGTAGGCCTAATCAAATAGACCCAGTCAAGTACAATACTTCCATATTGAGCAATGACTGAAATCAAAGACATCTGTCCTTTAGCAAGTTGTTATCATGACATCTGTCTTGACCTGCATGGGTTTTAACACACAGATTTAGGTTTACCTGATTCTCTCTAGACAGGCATGGCTGAGTAGGGAACAGCCGGTCAACTAAAGGGAAAGAAGTAAGGCACAGGCAGACTGGCATTTATCTTCCTATTTGTACCTGGGATATCAGTGCCCTTCTTGGCCACAAGAACACATGGCCAGCTCACAGATCAGTTTGCCATCTTACTCAGCCTTGGTAGCTCCAAGTGTTCATTTAACATCCTAGCTTTTTTTTATTTTACATTACCTTTGTAGAGTTAAAAACTGATGGTAAGTTAAACAAATCCTTATTTCATGGAATGCACATGGAGTTACAATATTAGCATTTAATAGATGTGTTAATTCTAAACAAAGAGCTGTTACTTAGACATGCATGGAGACAAAAAATGGAGAAATTGTCCTACTCTTTCGACATACGTCCCAATGTTCCTGATTGTTGAAAGTGCTGATGAAAGAGCTTACCCCTAGCTTTTTCATGAGGAAGATCTGTTCCTCATCACTGCCTTGATTTGCTTCAATTTACTTGTCAGGATTTTTCTAGGAGCTACAGCTTTCAGCTAGCTCTGTTTCAGTCTAAACCAGCTTCTCTTAAAAACTGGCAATGCATTTTAGGCCATGAGAGAAAATGGATTATCTCTTTCTACAGCTTTTCTTCTGCTGTACTGATTCAATCCCTCCTGAGGTAAAAGATCTACACTGAACCTTTGAGTTCTGAGCATATCCAAGGCCTTAGCAGGAAGGTTTCAGAGAATGCCAAAGATACTGTGGAGCTGCAGGAGGATCTCAGTGAATACCTATGTGTATCTCCTCAAGGTCCAACAATTAGTAGGGTAGAGATTTCTGAACCTGCTGACTGCCAATTTTCTTACATAATCACAAGTCTGAATTCCCTAAGTTTTTTTTTAGAGTTCATATGTAATCTTTCAAAAAATTTTATGGCAGTGAGTTTCATAATTTAATGTAGAACTTTATGTGAAGTACTTTCATTCATATCTATTCTGGTATTTACTTGGATGAGATTTTGATTTTGGTATGAAGAATAATGAATATTGCATCTTCTTTAGAGCTCTTGTTTTACAGACTGTCCTATCTCCTCAGTGGTTTGGGTTTGGATTTGGGAAGTGGGTGGTATGGGTTGGTATTTTTCCTCTTTTCAAACACAAGAGGCTACTGAGTGTTTAACATTTTTTCTTCTACTTATTAATGTCACGACAGAAGCAGTCATCCAGTGTCAATGAAGTATTTGAGCAGTGTTAATAAAGAAGGTGAAAGGATAGCAGAATACAAAGCATTATACACAAATGAAGGAAAAAACCCTAAAGAGACAATGCTATAAATCTAAGCCAAAAAATGTAGTTATTTGAATTCTTAATTAAAAATACTGTAAGGTGGAGGTGTATAGATTAGTCAGACTCTAGAGCTCGTAAGAGATGTTAAAACACCACAAGAGGGTAGTTACAGAAGCAATATGAACCAAAAAGAAGTCAACGTCCATGCACAACAGCACACACCACATTCTATACTCATGCTTAATCACCAGTTGTGAGGTGATTAAGCATGAGTATGTGAGGGTAAAATGAACAGCATTCACTCAAAACTACACAAGATGAATGATTTTTTTGCTTAACATTTAATTGGTCTAAAAAGGGCAATTACCCTGGAACTTATATTAGACTGATTCCCCTTACCTCTCCCATGTATCCTTCCATCATCTTTACAAGTCATCCCACCAAATCACATAAATACCATCCTAAAAACTATCACACAAGAACATTCTATGATAGTATACAACTCTTTATTTTTCCATCAATTAAAAAATCACCCCAGTTTCTCCCTCAGTAAACTACAATCAGGTTAATAAAGGACAATTTAATTACTACAGATAAGCAAGAGTAGAATTTTTATAATCAATACAATATAATAAAAATAGCTACAGAAAAGACTGAGATTGTAAAGAATGCCAGCATTGAGTCATAAGGTAACTCTCAACTGACGTAACTTAGAAGCTGTAGAGATCAACAGAACAGAGACCCATTAAAAGCCTTGATAAATTAGGTCTGAAAAAGTGAAGACAGATACTGTAAGGCAATATAGCATAACACAAAGTGGGCCATTTGGGGAGCATGCAGTGAAAGGCACAGACTCAACATCTGCTGCACTTTGCACTTTAAGATGTGTCAGCTTTCCTAAGTGTTTATCTTGGAGCCAGTAAAATTGTTTGCAAAGGCTCTGAGAAACAAACAAGGCATAACACATTCTTGAGAGAATACCTCTCTGTTAGTTCCAAATGTTTGCAAGACCATGTACAGGAGTGGTGTTATTCTGAATTTTGCCTCTACAGAATACAAGAAAATAATAAAGGAAATAGAAACTACTTCAGGCAATCTAAGAAATCTAAACCATAGAAGTAATGTATAAATATGGTTTTTAAAGTAAAAAGGACTGTTAAACATATTTGTCTATTACATGAATTGGCTTCTTACAGAAGCAGTGAAAAAAACTTTCCATAAAAAAAAATGCAAATCTTGATATAACACTGAAGGCCAACTGTAAGCAGTTAAAATGGATTTTTTTTTTCTTTTTCCTCATTTTATGTTCTTAAATATTCAATTTAATACAGAAGAAAAAAAAAAATCATCCAACAGGAAGTGATGTTTAATACTAAGAAAGTTTAGTAGAAAACCTAAGGATGTCCTAGCCCTGAATTAAGAGTACTGGTGTAGTTTTATTTTCAAGTGCATGTGTAGGTCACACTACTTGTGAAAAGCTTGGAGGCGCATTCTGTTTGGATCTTCTGGATGTCTCAGGGCCGTTCCATGTCGCAGCAGCAGCTCAATATAAGGTGGCCAAAATGACTCATTGATTGTTATATAAGGTTCATGTGGTGTGGCCATTAATGTGTTTATCAGCATCTGGAAGACCAAAAGGGTAGGATTTAGGAAATTAACAAAACAGCTAGATTTTATCTCATTTAACCAAATTTTTACAAATTACTGTGATGTAGGCAATATAAGATATAAAGGACTACAGAAGAAATATGAGACCTGTTCAAAGTAGAAGTAAAGCAAAGGACTTCCAATTAGCTACGTAACATCTTTTAATTAGAACCAGAATCCTCTTTTATTCCAGAATAAATGTAAGTTAAATGCTGTATCTAAATACAGAATTAGTTCGTGGAGTTTAAAAAAAAATCAGTTTTGTCATTCTTTTTCAGTTCATGGAAATCATATTAATGCCCTCATGGTATTTCTCATGGGGAGTACTGCACACATTACAGATGAAATCTGTAATGAGCATCCCATGGTGCTCTTTCTATTTATCCTAGATATTTCATCTTTCTATTCAGAACTCTCAAATGTTATACTGTCCCAATTTCAGTAAGTACAAAATATGTTTTGCCCTTTAGTGCTACCAGATTTTATATTTTTGCATCCAGTGCTACTAATAAAAGACCCAAATGAACAACTGCTCTTTTTCAGAACATTCTGAAGAAGAATTGCTCCAGTTAATATCTTTTGTACTTCCAATTGTGAGAATTTACTCCAAATGCATTATTCTAGACAAATTTTTACTTAGTCTTTTCTGACATTTGATACTCCAAAACAGCTTTTATGGCTGTAACTTCATCTGCATCTCAGAAAACATTTTTCAAATTTAACAGAGCCTTGGAGCTAGAACAACACAACTCAACAAAGAAAAACCTTCCAGAATACAAAGGTAAGGGACACTGACACTTTAGGTCAGGATGTTGAAATTCAAAACGAGTCTGAATTTTTCAAATAATCTGTTCTTCCAAACAGAAGACATTATGTGAATATGTTCACATTTTCAGGAAATTAACAATATCAGAAAAATATGAAGGGCAATTTTAAAGCATTAGAAGAACTTTAAAATTCTTTTTCTGTAAGGACTATGGCCACTCTTGATTTCTGATCTGTTTGTAAGCTCTGCCTAATTTGGCATTAACAGGTATGTTGAGAAATTTGAAGCATGTAAAATTATTTTGATGACATAAGCCCAAAATGTGGGCTTTAAACTATACTACATTGTGATTAGATAAGAGCATCTTAATACCAGAAAGTTTTTATACATCACGTTTTGCCTCAAGAAAAAATTTTCCCAGGGACATCTTACATATAGAAATCTAGAACTGTCTAAGGAGGGGGAACAGAAAATTTCACTTCAATTGCTACATTTAAGACGAGAAGGAAAATTATGCTTTGCAATTCACAATCATAAATTGCACTGTAATTAAAAATTCACGCTAAGCAATGCTTCTATACTTATAAAATCAATCAGAAATGCATGAATCAGATGAACTGATTTCCTTGTATGAGTTAATAATCCAGTTAATGCACATGACTACTGGTCCTTCTGAGGCTACATCTTTAGACCTTCTGTTAATGTATATTTCAGAAATATTTTTCTTGAAACAGTATAAAATAGAGCATGAAATGGATCAGTTTTTTTTGTTAAACATAGTATTTGTCTCACCCAACATGAGCCACTACAGCACATAAAACTTCTTTGAACCAAACATTGTAAAATCAAGAAATAAGAGAGCCATTCTCCAGCATAAACTGAACATTATTGCCACACCTCCTGTAAAAATGGGGGGTTTACTTTGATAGGAATTAAAATAGAAAACTGACCTAGATTCATAGGATGATTTGGAACGTACTTTAATGATCATCTCATTCCAAGCACCTGCCATGGGCAGGTGGCACCTTCCACTAGATCAGATTGCTCAAAGCCACATCCAACTCAGCTTTGAGCGCTGCCAGGGATGGAGGACCCACAGCTTCTCTGGGCAGCCTGTGCCAGTGCCTCACCACCCTCACAGTAAAGAATTTATTCATGACAGCTAAACTAAATGTCTATTCTTGTAATTTAAAATTATTCCCCCCACACAAAAAGATGCTTTCTGTCTTTTTATAAGCCCCCTTTGAGAACCAGAAGGCTGCTATGAGATCTCCCTAGACTCTTCTTGTAGACACAACATTCTTAATAATTTTAGATTAACTGTCTTAACTAAATACCACATACTGTTATTTATATTAGTAACAAACACTTTATCATCATCACCATCACCATCATTACATGTGAATATTTAAAAATTCCTCCAATCTCTACATAGTAAAAACATCTTACCTCTAAAATTTCTTGCAATGTTATCAGTTCTACAACTGGCTTTGCTGAAGACCTCTGGAAAGATAAACATCCCCCAGCCAAATTAACAAAACCCCAAACCAGTTAGAAAAAATGTTAATTGACAAAGCAAAATAATTACATAATTATTTGATTGCATAGTACACAATAGATTAAAATATTTAGTTAGATTTACTCCTGAGAGAAATACAGGTAGCATTTAAATCTACCAGTTCAAAATCCTACACTTCAAATGTGACATTTTTTGAATTATCAAGAGAGATTAATCTAAAGTGATCATAATGTTTTTACATTTACCAACCTGTGTTTACATTTAAATAAAAGTACATCAAATTTATAATGTAGTACACAACCTTCTGTGAACAAGATTTGTTGGAGGAAAAAATATTTTTCATGAGCTTTAAATAAATGCTTATAATAGAAATTTGACACAACTCAAGACTTAATTTCATAGTGCCTTAATATTTTTTCATTATTTGACAGTGAATACTTGCTTAGAATTCAACTAAAACACTTATCAAGGTTAAGAAATAGAATCATTAAAAATTTTGGTGGAATAAAAAGGCAATGATAAAATATCACTAGAAGATTACTTGTTTTCCTTTGTAGCAAACAAATCAAGCCATTTGTCTATAGAGATTCCTTTGGCAGCAATGTCTGTGGATCTGCTTGTAGTGTTGCACGGTAAACCTGATTCTTTAATTTTCCAGTTTTATTCTTTTTCCCCATGCACTTCAATTTCAACAAAATAAAGGAGGTAATATTCCACTGGCTTTCTCAGCATTGCTGTTGAATACACGAATTTCAGATCTAAGATATTACCAGCTGTGCAGCACCTTATACAAACTCCACTTCTGGAACAGAGGAAGAATACAAGCAAGAAGAATATTCTGAAAGGCAAGTTCTGAATCCTTTTTCCCAGTCACAGTTTGTAATAGTCTCACTTGCAAAGAGTCCAAAGTTTCAGTTTCCAGAGAGAGCCTGCTCCATGGAAACTCTGCAAATCCTGGAGCTATGACCCAATAACATCTATCTATGTGCCCTCCTCTCAATATTTGGCTGAGGAAATAGAATCTACATTACCTATCTCTAAAAAACTTCTTAGAGGAAACATGAAGATACTTCACAACCCCTGCTGATATATTTCCCCGGTCAAAATTACTACAAATAAAATTAAGTACAGCTAATCACTTAATGCTTATAAAGCTGTTAAGCAGAATGCTCAGCATTTCATTATTTAGCCTGAAAGGCACCTTCTTCACCCTTCCAATCAGATTTGCATAAAGAATATTCCTCAGCCTCTGATTTTTTTGTACTATGATCTTGAAAAAAATAAAGTAGATTGTTATCCAAGAATTAAAATGCAAGATCACCATTACTACAGTCACTACCTATATTAAAGGTGTTGGGCCATGGCAATGGAAGCCAACCTGATCTGCTCTGTTGCAGTCTTCACTCCCACTCCCAATCCCACATGTATGGCCAGGTGAAAGGAGGGTGGAATCAGACCAGCAAGGCTTGGAGCAGTTCAAACTATGCTGCAGCCATGTCCTACAGATATCAACCCTGCACATTTGCCGTCACATGGAACCACTGTGAACACAATATGCTTTCACAAAGTGAAGCAGAATTACTCATGCGCAGAGCTAAGAGATTGGTGCTGCTGTTGAACCAAGCTGATAATAGAAATTAATAATGTGCTTTCCTGAACCAACATAGCAGCTGATTTCATTGCCAGTGATTAAATTTGTATTTCTGACACTCAATAAACAAAAATGGCAAAAATGGCTGGCTGTCCTGCCTTCACAGTCAATTACTTAGACACAGATTAAGGGGCACCTGTAGTTAAGCCAAGCGATCCGAGCGAGTCAAAAGACATAGAAAAGCAATGAATTCACAAAGAATGAAAGAAAGAAAAAGACCGTCAGAAAACAGACTGTTTAAGAGTTCAGGAAAAGTTTAAGCTAAGGAAAGATGAAACCTTGTGTTGAAATCAATCAAAGTAGTTTTTTGTTTAAGTAAAGTAATTGGCGACAGCCAACATGACTTCACTATAGATCATTTACACCCAACAAATTTGGTGGCCTTCTACAAGAGTTACAGTATTTGTGGAAAAGAAAGCACAACTGATGTCATCTACCTGGACTTGTGCAAAGCATTTGACACTTTTCCACATGAGACTGTTTCTAAAATGCAGAGACTTATGTGTCATATTTATTAACAACAGGAAAGGAAGGCATTGGTATGCAGAAAAACTAAGATTCAACAAAATAAGATATTTGAATAATACTTTGAAAATGAACACCATGTCTTGACATCTCCACTTGGTATTTTTATGTGCAAAATATGTGCAAAACAAAGATTTATTTTTTTTTAAATTACAAGATCAAGATTCATTAGCTGCAAATTACAGACAGAAAAAGACAAGAGTGTAATGTGTTGCACTGGTGATGGGTATGAGCTAGTTTTATTTATAACATTGCTTCTTAGAAGGTTCTAAAATGATGAATCCAAGTGAAAACAAACATAGACAATGGTTATTAATAGTATTTTTCAATTCTCTAGCTTATCCTATCTTACAGGAGAACATAAAGGTGTTGCTAGTTCAGTTAGCAAAACAAGAAAGAGAGGATATGAGATTGGTGCCATAAATATATCAGGAGGAATAAACACAAGAAAGAAACAGAGCTATTCTAATGAAAATTCTGGAGTAAGAAGACAAGTGGATCTGTGTTAGACTTGGATACATTTAGACTGAAAGCTATGAGACAGTTTCTAAACAGAGTACTGAGGTACTAGAAGAAAAAACACAGGAGAAACAGTAGTAAAAAAAATTATTTGTTCTAAAATGGAGTTCAATGATAATACTGAAGAAATTATATCATGTGGTTACCTGAAATAACAGGGAACTGGATTAAAGAAGTAATTTCTACTTCTGTAATGTTAAGTGTGCCTGAAATCAAAAACAAAACCTGCCTTTTTTCATAGCTTTTTTGTATCTATCAAATAGTAATAGTTATAATTTTATTTTTACTGCACACTTTGAATTTATTATACAAAATACTCCCTGGCTGCCTATTCTCCCTGAGGTTGTATGATAATTTTTGACCCAGTTTGCCTGAACAAAATCTGATGGTTAACATTCCAAACTACTCTGTAACTATAAACGCTTTTCCTTATTGTTCCAAAAACATTGTTAAACAATTAAAAATTGCTTTGCCAAGGAAAATAGGAATCTACTTGCCCACTCAAGGAAAAAAAAGAAAAAAAAAGAAAAAAAAAAAAAAAGAGTAAATTTGGACTGAACCCCACACCATTCCCAAATTTGGCATAGCTTGCAGTTCAGTAAGAAATACAATATATTACTATGCATCTCATTGGGTAAGGGATATATGCATTAAGAAAAGAAAATATCCAGATGGAAACAGCCTTAAACAATATAAAACAACCTGAAAAATATAAATTAAACCTAGAGGATCAGCTGTAAAAACTATGCTTATTTCAAAATACAACTGCAGGTTCAATGCTAATGACTTCAAACAGATACTGCATCTACTTAAACATAAACTGAACACTTCAAATTTAATAGGTAAAGAAAAGTCTTACCTTTTTTTTAATATTTTCACTTCTCTCTGGAAGAGGAAAATGTTCATCCAGGAATTCACCCAAAGCATTCAAGAGTTCTTTCTTAAAGGTCTTTAACTTCAGTATTTTATTTTTCAGTTCATTGAGTTCTCTAATTTTCAAACAGTAAAAACACAGCAACAGAACAAGGGATCAAATCAAGTAACTAAAAAGTCCCTCCTAAGAAAAAAACCCCCTTATTATCTATTGTTAGAAATTCAACATCTTTAATCACAGGATATGGTAGCATTACTTTCATGTTTCAAATATGGATTACTAAGCAATTATTTGATCTATTAAACAAAACAAGGAACAAACTTTAAAAGTTTGCTTTCTCATTTGCTCCTGTTGATATTTAAATTCTTCAATTTCTAACTCAAAAATGTAGAAATACCTTTTTGTGGAAGGATGTTCATCTTGGGTGTTTGCCTCTTCTTCCATTTTACTAAGAGTCTCTAGCATCTGTTTTTGTTCCTTATACCACTGCTGTTCTCTTTGAAACATGAAATGTAGGAAATGGCACAAGAGATAAATAGTTTCTCTGGGCAGTCAAAAACAGAAAAAAGCTTACAGCATTCCAAAGTCCAAATTATTGTATTACCTTTTCAGATCTTCTTCCAGTTGTTTATTCTTTGTTCGAACTGTTGACAGCACCATTTCGAGATCATTTTTTACTTTCTGCAACTATAAAAGAATAGAAATTAAACTACTGTTTGCAGGTAGCCCAGGCTGTAGTATTTTTTTTATGTAAGGCTACATCTATAAATCTGATAAAGGGGGACATAATCATCTGCAATTTCTTAATAAACATTAAAATCCAGTTTAGAATGCAAGAGCTTTTCAAAATGTCACTGTGACCAGTTGCTTATTAAGTGCACAAGAAGTGTCTTCTTGAAGCTCACAGAGCTTAACAAATACTTAATTTTACCTGAAGTACATACATGAACTACTCAGCTGATGAATGGCTGAGGAGACAAAAACTACAGCACCAGGGCTCTATTGTCAAAGCTATTGCATCTGCTGGCACGAATGAACCCATGCTACTTGCACCACATAAAATGTACAGAAGATGAAGATGCATCAAAGAAAGACTAACTGCATACATAAATTAAATGATCCTCAGTGCTATGACATATCTGGGACAGGAAATATGGAGAAATAAAACTACTGCAGTCAGAAGCTATAGGCATTGCTCAATGTAGGGAACAGGGGACTCTCAGTGGGTGGGGTCTTCCATTACAGAATCACAGAATGGGTAGGGTTGTGTTGAGGAGTACGTTCAGTGCATGTAGCTCAGGGTGCAGCTGCAGGTTGAGCTCTGGCAAGAGGCCATGAACTGCCTACTCTTTGTAGAACAGGGGGCCTGGGCACCTGTGGCCCTGCCAGGTGAGGGGACATTGAGACATGGAGCTGATGATGCCTGGACTTTCCTGTGTTTACACTGTGAGGATATAAAAGCCTTTTGGCTTTGAGGTTATAAAATTTCCTTTGTTCTGGGTCCTTCCTCAGAGGCACCCAGCTCAAGCTCTTATTCTGTTATTATGCCATGATTAAATTATTTTAAGGATCAGATGTGTGAGCCTAAGGGAAGAAGGAAACCTAGGATTGAGCTGGTAAGGACACCTGATCTGTGTGAGTGTGGGATGTGTTGCTGCAAATGGGCTTAGTGATTGACACCATGGCTCCTGGACTCTTGGACAGGGAAGTTTCTTTAACCATTGTGACAGGCCACAGTGGGTCATGTGGTCCAACCTCCCTACTCAGGCAGGGGTCATCCAAGAGCACATGGCACAGGTTGCATCCAGACTGTTCCTGACAAACTCCAGTAAGGGAGACTACACAATCTCCCTGGGCAATTTGTTCCAGTGCACAATAAAGTTGCTCTTCCTTGTGTTCTTGTACATCCCATTGCCTCTTGTCCTACTGCTTGGCATCAGTAGAAGAGCCTGGCTCCATTCTCTTCAGATACTTGTATAAATTTATGAGGCCCCCTGTTAGAAGACTATGGTCTTCTACAAAATAATGTTTCTTATATAACCCTATGATTTGGATGTATTTTTTCTGCTTCCACACAAAATAGGAGTACTTAAGAATTTAGCTCAAAGGAATACACATTCTGAAAATATGCTACAGAAACAAATATGCTCCATATATGCAACATCTGAAAAAAACCCTGTAATCCTCAAATATCAGACCAACATGCCAATCAAAGTGCGTAACCTAACAATTTTTTGACAGTGACTCTTAATAGCAATCAGATTTGCTGCTGTGAGTGACACTAGAAGGCATTAGACCAGGAATATTCTCAAGTCACATAGCATTCCTATGTCCCATCAATACAGTATAATGTTACCCGCAAGACATTATTGATTTGCTCTTTCTTCCAATGGAGGAACTCAACAAATTATTTGCAAATTATTGCCACAGAACACGATGTCTAAGATAACTGACTCTCCCATGTAACACATAATATCACATCATTTTCTATTAAGTATGAAATGCAATATATTATAACAATTTGTTTAAAAAAGCACACACAAATATCTTGAAGACATGTGTCAGAGGATAGGGTCAGACTCTTTTCAGTGGTGCAAAGTGATAGGACAAGGACCATGAGGCACAAACTCAAATACAGGAATTTCCATCTGAAAATTAGGAAAAACTGCCTTACTGGAGGGTGACTGACTACTGGAACAGGCTGCCCAGAGAGGTTGTGGAGTGTCCTTCTTCGAATATATTCAAAAGCCACCTCGACACAATCCTGTGAGGCACTTAGGGGCAGGGTTTAGTAGTGGATTTGGATGTTGGACTCTATCATCTTGGAGGTCTTTTCCAACCTAAACTATCTTATGATTCTATCTCCAGAGGTTCCTTCTAACTCCAGCCATTCTGTGACAAATTAGCAATTAAAATTCAGCCACAGATCATCCTGAAAACACAATTCTGAGTGGATCTTCTTGCACAAGCACTTGCACAATGTTAAATGAAAGTAATCTTGAAAAGTGCAGTGTGTAGGCTTCAGCCCTAGAAATGGAACCTGCTGCATGACATTGAAGATGATGGCAAAATCATTGCAAAGCATGGTCATCAGTCTCCTTGGCACAAGATTTCTGTTTCCTGGTGGCACCCAGCACAATGGGACTCCAATCCTAAGGAGGCCTTGGAGCACTAATGCAGCAGGGACGTCGATTATCACATCATTTTTATTGCACGCAGATAAGCTTGTTGAGCTACTGTGATTAGATGGTGTGGCCAGAGGCAAAATACTGTTTATTGCGCATTATTCAGTGACTTGTGCAATAAGTCAGTTTAAAACCTCACTCATTACAACTAAGAAATTTTACTAGTTACACTAGGGGAGAAAAAACCCATTAGAACAACATAAATGGCTGAAGGAAAACACACAGTATTTTAGCAGTAGTCCACCCTAGGAGCAGTCATAGGAAAATGCAGCAATTGCATATACTGGGGTTTTTTTCCCAACAAAATTTTATTAGACTTACCTCTTCTTTTCCTGTTTCTAACAGTACATCTGGATTGGTAGAAATTACTGAAAAAGAAAATGAATTGTTTATTTTTTGCAGTGGATGATAAAGATTTATTTATACTGAAAAGCAGCTTGGCTAGAGAAAAATTTGTGTAGCTTCTGAGTAACAGTTTTGGCTCTCAGTAGCAGTTTAACCACATGCTGTGGTGTCCTGCTGGGCTAACCTACTACCACTATCCAGCAAATTAAAATACACTGAAAAAAGTGCAGTGTTAATGCTTGTGTGTTATTTTTATATCTGAACTAGCTCCAAGTACATTGGTGCAGGTGTATAATGAATAAACAACAGCACATTTCTGTACACTTCAAGACAACCAAGCCTGATTTTTTTTTTCAGCAGAAGGCATTCCATCAACATTACCAATGTGGGCAATCAAATTCTTCCAGTCCTCCAATTCCTTGTTAAATAGCCTCCTAAATGCTTGATCAGGACTATGGAACCTAGTTTTAATAACTTCAGAAGCATGTCACCATCCTTACTGTCCACAAGAACAATAGGGAGATGAATGGCCCAGCAAGGACAATATCCTAACTCAAAACAATGAGCAACAGCAATACCTAAATGAAATCAAAGTACAATTGAAGAAGATGGAAATTTTTCTCCAGAATGCTTCTAAAAAATGCAGTGATTTATGACTCATGCATTTTCAGAATAAAAATTGAATTATTGTTTTTTACAGCATTCAACAGACTCCAGTCAATTCTCAGATCCATGTCA
Organism: Passer domesticus; assembly: GCF_036417665.1. NCBI lineage: Eukaryota > Metazoa > Chordata > Aves > Passeriformes > Passeridae > Passer > Passer domesticus. The sequence continues at coordinate 22,150,926 of NC_087512.1, forward strand.
ACTTGCAGCTTCTGCATAAACCTGTGACTTTTTTGAACTATTTCAATACATTAACAGGAGAAATGAAAGTGATTCTAACAGATTAAAATCTTCATAAGGCAGATTTTTGGTGCAAGTTTGGGCTTGAAATCTCTAATCTTACAAATAATTACTTAAATAAAAAATTCCTTAATCAAAAAGGAAATCCTTAACCCTCTGATGACAGCATTAAATACCTCCTAAATACACACAGTCTATTTAATAAATTCAGAAAAGTACTTTCTTTAGTAATGTTATAATACTTCAAAAATTTTAATAAGCTTTAGATTAGTAGTTTTAAAAGTACTGTTTGTTCTGAGATGCAAATCAGAAAAACTACTTATGCATCAAAAAATGCATTAAATTAAATGCTTCAATAAAACTCCTTTTAATTGGAAAATTACTCTTTCTAAATCTTGAAGCAAAATTTGAGTACTCTGCTCCCAAGCTTAAGAGCTGCAGGAGACAGTGTCTGTGCTTTATTAAAGCAAGATTTCTTTATTTACATGAATATACCAGCTACACATGATAAAATTAATTGGTGTGTTTTTATTCACATTCACTGGCATATTTGAAAAAAACCCACACAATTCTTTCCCCTGCCACTTCCTGCTGACATTAACTTATTTATAAGCCTTCCCTTACCAATTATTACCAATATTTACAACTGCCTCATTACACTTCTTTATTTCTAGATACCTAATCCTGAGTTCATGTTTGCCATTCACTGTTCATATTGTGTGAGTATCAGAATAGAAGGCCCTGTGCTCCTGGGAAAGAAATCACTAGACATAATTTAGTGAAGGAACAATGCAGATCTAAAACACTGGGACAACACACTTATGCCAGCTGCTGCTGTAAATTCACTTCTTGCTCAATCCACAATCAATTAAATATTTTTCAGTTTTGTTGAATCACTACACTTGCAAAAATCAGATGTCAGAAAGAATTGCCTAGTGATACAAAGTACAATTACTAAGAAAAATACTACCAGATGCAAAGAATATAAAAGCAACTACTATGCACATGTTTATACAGAAACTCATATTAAAATAAAACAAAAAGGTATTTGGCAGAATACTGCTATTTTGCAAAGAAAATCAGAAATTATGTGGAGACCACAACTGTTTGAAATGGTTTAAAATATGGTTGCTCTCACTTCCTGATTTTGTGAAGGTAAAAGTTAAAATTTATTTTTATAAGCCAAAAGCTTTTTTAGAAGTTTTAATTCAGCTGATTTAGCAGATCTAGAGCTGAATAAATAATACCAGAAATTGAGAAAGAAAAGACCACTAAAGTAAAAGCTTTGCAAAAATAAAATTTGCATCATGAATTCAAGTCTGTTTGCCAATATTGTGCTCAAAAAAACATAGAACTGCCAAGCTATAACCTCTGAAAATAAGATTTAAGATTGAAATGCTGACAGGTCTTCATTTACAGGAAATGAACTGGCCACTACTAAAAGCTAAAACCAAAGTAACAAGACAGCCTGACATTCATGCTCTATTAGTAAATTCTGTTAATCAGTATTTCTGCTATTTTTATTTAGATATGTATGTTTCAATTAAGTAATTTGTCCTTCAAAACAAATAGTAGGTAGAAAGAAGCCAAGACAGAGAAGTAAGCGAAGTGGACTCCTCATTTTCATACAAGCACCATAACCCTATTCAAATTCTTAGCAGGAACTTTTTTCTTCCACTGGAAGGAGAGCCAAAAAAGGCAGAGATTTGGTTGTAAAGTATTAATTATACACAATTCTCTATTAAATTAAGATTTCTAATAAGAAATTATCATCTGTGAAGAAGTAAGAATGGTTGAACAAAGCAAGTCAGCTAGCCAAAAAAATAGGCCAAGGATATTTTTAAGCCAATAGCTTGAAGTTTAATATACATATTTTAGTACGGAAATCTAACAGCCTCAGGTATTTTACCCAGATAAAAACTAAGTTCTTTCAATTGATTTGCTTTAAGCCAGCAACTTATTCATGAACAGCAGCCAGGAACCAGTATGTGCCAAATTCATTCAATGACATGCCTTTGGTCTACATACCTCAGAAGCACTGGAGGCTGACAGTTCTTGGAGTGAGGCTTACAATACTGAACTATGAATTTACTCTAATACAGCAACAGTATCTATTTATAAAAAAAAATTCCCAGCTTCTCTTATTTAGTGATGAGATGCAGCAAATACACAGACCCTTATAAAAGTTGGAGAACTGCCTCTAATGTTCATCTGAAAAGGCATTTCCATTTGGCTAAATGACAAAACATTGGAAATCACCACATGCTGTCTATAATACATTCCTATAATTTTGCAAATACTACAAAACCAAGACTCTACTGGCATAAAAATATTCAATTGAGTCAATATACTAATTTAAAGATTAACTAGTAGTCTTACTGGATTGACAGGTGCTAACAGGTCCTTGACAGGAGACATAACCATGAGTACTACCAGAATATTAATGACAGTGTAGTGTGGACTGTTTTAGGAATGTCCATATGGGACATCTGAAAACAAAGATTGCTTTATTCACACTTAGATCCTGAGTGCTTTTATTTCCATTGTCTGGCCACATCTGCCTTGCAAGAGGGTGAAATCTATCTAATAAGTGGTGCTTATATACAAAGAGAACTTTTAAGAACCAAGGTATTGATACCTTTTGACTGATACTGCCTAACAAATACAAGAACTACCACTAGTCTCACTGGTTTGTACTTCTCAGGATCAGTAAGTGTTCTGGATTCCTGTATTATTTAAAAATTCTAGTGGCTCTAACCACTTTATCTTGACTAGAAATCTCCAATCCCTGTTAATTCAAAATAGGTATTTTACTACAGTGTAAAGGGCTTAGCACTGTAGGTCTATTTCAAAGTTTCAACTGCTACATCATAATACTACACACCTTTAATCAGAAAAATAATCAGAAGATCTATGGTTAATGTATCAGCTTCTTAAAATAATTATTTGCCAAAGTATTTCTGCTGTAAAAATGAAATACCAATAAAAGATAGAGAAAAAAAGGTTACACAGAAAAGAGTATGAAGGAGGGTAACAGGATAACTAACTTTTCTTATTTGGTTAGGAGATCTGCTAATAGTTGTTTTTCCAACTAACTGACTGATGAATAGTGGTATGAAACATGCATTTGTTTGTCCAGAATGATAGGATTAAGTTATAGTGGAATTCACTTTTAATTTCAAGTTGACTTAGAACTGAAGTGCAAAAATAATGAAGAAATGGGACATACATGCTACTTTTTTTTGAAGTAGCATTGTTTTAAGTAGTTATGGAATGAAAATACAATCAGAAGACATTCAATATACTCATGGCCTAGATGAAAGAAACTTTGCAGAAGTTTATATAAGCATTATTTATGCTTATATAACAGTTACTTACATTCAGGATCTCTTGCTTGCCACTGACGAAATTCTCCTGTTAAAGCTTTCCATCGCAGCATTAACAAGGAAAGCTGTGTAACAAGAAAAGAAGCATCTCTTGAAGTGTGTTGAGTTGCAGTGGCATAAAGTGAAGTAGAACAGGATAGAAATTGAATTGTTGATACAGCAGAAAACAAAAGAGCATCTATTACAATAGAACACTAGTTCCTTCAAAATATTTTACAGTAATTCATAGGGATCACGGAATGTTTCTATTATGCCTTCCAGCCTCTCACCAGCTTTGTTGCCCTCCTCTGGATGTACTTGAGGACCTTCACAACCTTCTTAAATTGTGGGGCACAGCACTGCGCTGAGCACGCCGGGCGGGGCAGCACAGCCCTGACCACAGGGACAATCCCCTCTCCTGTGGCTGGCAGTGCCATGCTCAGGGCTCCCGGGATGCTGTTTGCCCCCCGGGCACGCTGCCAGCCAGCGCCCTCAGACCCCTTCCTGCAGGGCTGCCCACAGCCACTCCTGCCCCGCTGTGTGTGCTGCTGTTGATGCCACGCCACTGAGCACTGCCCAGTGCTCTAAGCCAGCCAGATCCCTCTGCAAGGCCTCTGGCTCCTCCACAGTGCCAACAGCATCTGGAGTCATCAGCCAGTCAGCTCATGGTGCATTCCAATCCTTCATCCAGATCCCTGATAAACACATGGAACAGAACTGAGCTGCACCCTGAGGAACACAGCTGGTGGTTGGTCACCAGTCAGACACAGCCCCAGTCACTGCACCCTGCTGAGCTCTGTGTGCTTCAGCCAGGTCTTCACCTAGCACACTTTGAACCTCTCATCCCATGGCTGCACAGATGTCCAGAGGATGCCGTGAGGGATAGCATAACAATGACATTTAACAAGAAGAAATTACATATGCACTGATTAGGAAATGTCCAAACAGGTACTGAAGTTACACCCCCTTCTCCTCCCACTTTGCTGCCTATGTTAGCCATTTATCAGTCGGATTTTTCAAAGCTGGTAAGAGAAAATCTGCCCTTATCTTGATTCCTGAGGCTTCAGTCATATTTCCTCTCCCCTGTCTAGCTGAGGAGGAGAGTGATGAACAGCTAAGCTGGCCAGATAGGATTAAACCCACCACAGGGAACTGGCAGGTGAAGTGGTAAAGCCACTATCCATCATGTTTGAAAAGTCATGGCAGTCTGGTGAAGATCCCACCAACTGGAAAAGGAGACACACAAGCCATATTATTAAGAAGAGAAAAACAAAAAATTGGGAAACTACAGACTGATCAGTCTCACCTCTGTGCCTAGCAAGACCAAGGAGCAGATCCTCCTTGGAATTACGCTAAGGCATGTGGAAAATGAAGAGGGAACTGCTGTTAAGCAACATGACTTTAAGGGCAAATCACGCCTGACAAATTTGGTGGCTTCCTAAAACAGGATTCAGGCATTGGTACATAAGGGAGGAGCTACTGATGTCATCTATTTGGGAGTTGTGCAAAGCATTTGACCCTGTTTGGAACAACATCCTTGTCACTAAACTCTTGAGACACAGATTTGACAGATCACTCAGTGGGTAAGGAATTGGCTGGATGGTCACACTCACAGGTATAGTCAACAGTTCAGCATTCAGATGAAGATCCATGATGAGGGGAAATTCCATAGGCCTTGTTTTTATAAAAGTATTTTTAATGTATTTTTAAAAACCTACTGCCTTACCTTGGCATCTGATGGTACCAGTGTCTCTGTTCCTAGAAGCATTAGCTTGCTCTGACACTTGGTAGAAAGAAAAAGAAATAAAAAAAGTTTGTTTACTTTTGTAAGAACAAAACACATTTCTTAGAAATTTAAACACAATTTTTTAAAGATAGAAATAAAAGAATTTTAATTTGGGTCCTTCCACAACCCTTATACCCTAACCCAGAAGGGCAAATTAAGAAGAGTTTTGAAATCACAGCACAGTAAAGTAGAACTTAATTAACTCTGAAGGAGAAAAGTAGCAGCTAAAGAAAGATGTATTCTTTGAGTAAAAAGGCAAGTTATGAGGGCAAAGTTCATATGAGGAAAGGCATTGAACAGATAAAGAACATGAGAAACTGGGAAGAGAGTCATGGACAAGGCTGAACAGGGAAGCTGCTGAAAAGTTAACACACTTTCTGCTACACTTCTGGCTTTCGAAACAGAGCAATCATATTACAATACGTATTTCTAGTTTTAAGTCATTTAGGGCAGTATACTGTACAGTTCAGAATGTTTTTTTGGAGAATACTACATCAGCTCTCATGACTGCAATGGGGTGTATATGCAGTCTGAAATTGAGCCCACCACAAATATCCAAGGCATAGAGAGGTGACACCTGCTAAACTCTCTTTTTTTCTAGCTGTCACCAGTGTAACCTGCCCATAACAAGGTAGGATGTATTCTACTAAGCAGTACTTTGGAAACCTTGCTGTTAACGTCCGCATACCAGAACACTGTATAGGATTTCTCCCTCAAAAACTGTTCATGATGGCACACAATCATTGGAACATTACATGCAACCATATAACCTAGGAGCTAATTAAATGGCTATTAGTTTAAACATTTTGCTGAAACATGAACATTTTACGCCCAGGATGTAAAATCCAAATAATAAAAATCCTACTATTTTCATCAACTTCCAAAAATAACACATCTCTTCTTGCATTATTTTGGGCATGCTGGGAATGAGATAAAAGATATCAAATATTTTCAATTACATTCAAAATAGTAAACATTCAGATTTCCCTTCTAATTTGAAAATTTCAAAGAAAGTTCAGGTCCTCCAAACCAAAGTTCAGAAACTTAGAATTAAGTTTCTGACATAGAATTCCCTGCCACTTGCTACATGAGAACTTATCTGAATACTCAACAAGAAATAAATTCCATTAGTCTTTTTAAATCAACTTGTATAAAATTATTGCACTATGAGTTGCATGGACTTTGTTCTACTTTAAGTTTGGAAATACTTTTATTTCTATTTCTGGTATTTTATTGTTTTGAATTTACAACTCAGAACTCAAGCAAATAGCATGTATTATAGAAAATTGAGTGAAGTGATTAGGACACTGAAAATATAATTTAGAATATGATTTTTCAGCAGATTCAGCAGAATCTTAAAGGAAGAACAGTATTTGCTAAGAACTGAGAGAAGTTCATCTTTTCTGGGAACCCTGAAAATAAAAATAACCAGCCCTAAACTGTTATTTGTTAATGTATTGTACTATGTACAAGAGAGAAATTTTAACCATGAAAATATAACTGAGTTTGCACGGGAGTAAGCATAGGGAGACATCGCTGTCCTCCTCTGCCTTCCTAGTCTCTCTCTCCTCTAAGATCCAAAGGAAATGGAATCCCATCTTTTGTGAGGCTAAAGAGAGAAGGGTCCCTGCATGCTGGTACTACCGCAACACAGATAAATTGTTTCATTTTCCATAATTTTAATATATACTCCCACACTAACTAAATCATAACATCAACACATTGACACTACAAGGCATTCTTCACCCCTCCCAGCACTTCCATATTTGACTCTTCTGAAGACATTATTTCCTTTTTTTTTCTGTTTGTGGATTTTTTCTTTGGGTTTTTTTGGTTGGTTGGTTTGGTTTTATTGAAGTGGTTTCTTTGGAGGGGGTGGGGCAAGCATGTGGTGAATAATTCTGAAAAAGCTTTATAATAAACCTAGTCTGTCATTTGTATTTGCATACCTCTTCCATCTGCTTCCAAATACTCTCGCATTCATCCAAGAGTTCTTCCTTGCCATCTACAGGACCAGCTGTGTTACTGATTTCTGATAAACATTCAGCCTATTAATAAGCAAAGAGAACAGTTATCAGGTAGAGCTACAGGAACTGATTATTTAATCACACCTGCCATTTCAGATCAACTGTGTAACAGAAAAAACTCCCTTAATCCAAAGCTTTTACCTAACTCCTCTATAATTTTAGAAAGCACCCAGCCATTAAGTAAAATCAGCTAACTAAATAACTAAGTAAAATTAGAAGATACTAATAATTTACTTTTCACATTGAATGACAAAGTCCTACATTTTCACAACTGCTTTGATTATTTGCAATGGCTTCTTTATTTTCCAACAACTTTATTACAGAAACAATAAGTTTCTCACTTAAGAGATACATGAATGACAGTAGCAATTAAGAGGGGAAAAATAAGAAGGACTAATTTTTTTTTTCCCAGGGAAAACAACCAACAGGCTAGATGTACCAGATGCAGGAAGCCTTTAGAAATATCTTGGTGGGTCATTAGGCCCACCAAACACATAGATATTAAACAGAAACAGTAATAATAATGACCTAGAGAAGAGTTACACTTTTCTACCTTCTTAATGAAGCATAAATTACTAATGCAATCTTTTATTCTTTTTCAGAACAAAAACACAGCATCAGAGAAAATTATGTCGAAACTCCTACTTGAAAGGAGTGAAATACTCCACTAGTACTTGCGAAGCTCAAGCACCTCACAGCAAAGCAAATGAGGAAAGAAAATCAGAACACCTCACTGAATGCTAGAATTACACTAGAGATCTCATACATAGCCTATACTTCTACTAGTCTTCCTGGCAACTTTGTTGCATTTAAAACAGAACACGACAAAATCTAGGTTACCATGATTTTACAGGAACTAATCAGCATGGATTTTGGAAAGGAAGATCATTATCTTCTTAAGAGTCTTAGAATGTGTCCATAAAATAAAACAGAACCAGTTCCCATAATTTATAAGGATTTCTGAAATGCCTCCACAAAGACTGCCCAGAAGGAAGAAACTAAGAAAGAAACTAAGCAGTCCTGGTTTTTTCTCAGACAAAAAAGGAGACAAAGAGGGTCTGGGGGGATAGTGGGGAGAGAGAAGAATAAAAGAAAGGGGAAAAAAAAGAACCCCATGCTTTGGAAATTTGAAAGGGGTCTTGGGGTGGGATAAAAATATTCTGCCCTTATCCTCTGCAATGCTATAATTCATCACCAGGAAAGCATTATATGGAATAATAATCCTGTCTCTTCTCTGAAGAGAAAGCCAGAAAATCTCCATCACACAAAAATGATGAAATGATTCTGTTGTTAACTTTAAATTTTTGGGTCAATTTCACACAACAGCTCAAAATGTACATATTGTGAGATGTGACAGTGCTCTCACAAGCGAAACTGACTAGCCGTCCTTAATGCTGTGCTTTTAACCACCTTACACTGTACACACACTGAAATGTCACTTTTGGATGTTATTTTCTTGTAGCTTGCAGTTTTCTTTATTTCAGTGTGGTTAAATTACATTTCTATTCCCACACCATGCCTGAAAACTGAAGGTTTTTTCGGCATTAATAATAACGTCTTCTAGCTTCAACAAGTTATTCCCTCTTACATTGTTTCAGGACTATGTAACTAGGTAAGAAATACACACATGTCCAAATGTAGGCTCTATGCTAGCCAAGGCTTTATGAAAAAAATCACAGAACGGGTCAGGTTGGAAGGGACCACAGGGGCTCATCTGGTCCAACCTCCCATTTTATGCAGAGTCATCCCAGAGCACAAGGCACAGGATTGTGTCCAGATGCTGCTTGCGAACCTCCAGTGAGGGAGACTCCACAACTTCTCTGGGCAGCCTGTTCCACCTGCACAGCAAAGTTCTTCCTCATGGTCAGGTGGAACTTCCTGAGCATCAGTTTCTGCCCATTGCCCCTCGTCCTCCTGCTGGGCACCGCCGAGCAGAGCCCGAGCCCATTCCCCCGGCACGGTCCCTTCACACACTTATACCCGCTGAGAGGGCGAAACGCGCCCTGCGACCAAGCACACAGCGGCCAGCTGCGGGAAGACGGGGAGGGAGGGCACAGGCAAGCGACAAAAGGTTTGTGACAGAGACACGAAGGCACCTTAGGAAGCAAAATACCGGCAGGGTATAAACAACATGCAAAAGCGGTGAGACAGGGAGCCCCCACCGCCAACCCCCGCGGCACAACGGCGGGAGGCCGTGAGGCGGGACAACCCCGCTCACAGCCGAGGGACGAACGCCGCCCCTTCCCAGCCGGGAAGCCCTCCCTGCAAAGCAGCCTCGCGGCCCCGAGGTGTCGGCGCTCCGGGAGCCCCGGGACTCGCCCGCCGCCCCTCCCGCCCGTTACTACCATGGCCGCTTCCCGCCGTCCGATTCGCGGCGCGCGCGTCACTCCCAGAGCGCCCCGCGCGGGCCAGTGACGTAACGCTGTCGTCGGTTAGGAAGGAAGTGAGTTTTTTGGGAGGTTGTGGTCAGACCAATCAGTGCTTGGATTTGAATACCGGCACCTGGTTTGGCCACTGGAGCTATGGACCGCCTCTGAGAGCACAGCGGGTTAAAAGCAGGAACAGCCAGGAGAGCTCTCACTCGGTTCCGGTCCGGGAAGGAGCTCGGAGCTGCCGTGCCCAGCCGGGGCTGGCTGGGGGAGGGGAGGCCACGCGGCCGGGTCAGGTGAGCCGGAGCCTCGGGCAGAGGAGGGGGGCGAAGGCCTTGCAAGATGGAAGGGTGGAGGAGCCCTGAGAAACATCGGCCCCTCTCCTGCCTCCCGGGAGATAGAGAGAGAGAGAGCCAGTGCCTGTGCTGCCTTGGAATTCGATAGCGTGGACTGGCAGCACGGCCGGCCCGAAGCGGGGGATGCGGCGAGAGAAGGTGCCCGGCTGCTGTGGGAGTTCTGGGCAGACAGAGGCGAAGATTTTAACCCCTTGGTAGAATAATGGAAACCTTACAAATACTGATCCTCCTGAATCAGAATGAGGAGAGAGAGATGGAGCATGACGAAATGGGCAAGTGTGAGGAAAGTTGGAAGCGGTGAGAAGAATCCTAGGTGGGAGGAGGTGATGGAGTGGCCTCGAGCTGGACTCTTTCTTGTATGGCCATGGACAGACCCCTGTTTTTCCCGTGACCCGGAGACTGCATTTAGGGGGAGGAATGCCTTGGAGTCAAGAGTGAAGCAGTGGCGTGAGCAGAGACGGCTCAGGAGGGTGTGGGATGCCCTCTGTCTCCATGGGGAGGAAGATCTCTGTTCACGAGGCCCCTCGGCCCCAGGGGTAAATTTGGGGGGGACTGGTGTCCCGAAGCTGAGAGACTGCTGCTTTGGGACTGGGTGGAGCATCTTTAAACGGGGAACCCTAAAGGCAGTCCTGGCCATGTGCAGTGGTGAGAGAACTGGACATGGGGGGAAGAAGTCACAAGGGCCGATGTTCCTCCAGCAGTGACACGGAAACACAGGAGGTTTCAATTGTGCTTCCGGGGGAAGCCTGTGGTGCAAGGGGGGACTCCTCTCTCCCTGATGGACTTGAGAGTTGATTATTTGAGGGGTGATGATGGACTGAAAGTTGATTATCTGAGAGATGGTGACGGGGTGGAAATCTATGGTGTTATTTCATTCTCTGGAGAAAATGGGAGGAGGAGGAATGTGTTTGGAGGGTTTTCATTCTTAGTTTTGTTTGTTCCTTTTTAGATGTTGTAATTAATAAAGTTTGTTTCCTTTATTCCTAAGTTGGAGCCTGCTTTGCTCTGTTCCTGGTCACATCTCACAGAAGCCACTAGAGAAGGTGTATTTTCGTGGGGGCACTGGCGCTGTGCCAGGGTCAAGCCGTGACAGCCATGGCGTCCGCCGAGCGCAAGCGAAAGCCGCCGGAGGTGGAGGCGGGCGGCGGGGATGCGGCGGCAGCGGACGAGGAGGATGAGGAGGAGCGCTGGGTCGGGCCGCTCCCGGGGGAGGCCGCGCAGGCGAAGAAAAGGAGAGGTAAGCGGAGGAATGAAGCTCTGCCGCGACTGGGGTCGGGGTGCTGGGGTCGCCTCCAGGCCCCGCCGGGCGGGAGCGGCCGCGGGGGGAGGGAAGCTGTCGGGAGCCCGATTCCTGAAGCTGTGTCAAATGAGCGCCTGGGGGGAAACCTCCAGGTGCGGAATTACAGAGCGGGGGTGCCAGGTCCTGGGAAAGTTGTGGCCGTTCAGCCTGCAGAAGAAAAGATTATGTGGAGACCTCATAGCAACCTTCCAGTACCCAGCAGGGAAGCTGGAGGCTGGCGCTTCCACAGAAACTGCAGTGGTAGCACCAAGACTGAAGGTGCAAACTGAAAAAGGGAAAATTCAGGTTAGCTGTAAGGAAAAAAGTCTTTACTGTGAGGTACTGGCACAGGTTGCCCAGTGATTTTTTGGACGGTCCAGCCCTGGCAGTGTTCAAAGCCAGGTTGTATAAGGCTTGGAGCAACTTGGCCCAGTAGGAGGGGGCTTGGGACTAGGTGGCATTTAAGGCTTATTCTAGCTCCTTAACACTCTGTGATTCTAAGACTTTTGCTTCTTCTGGAGAACACTTTAAGGCTAAGAGCCCTGCTGCTGTGCTGGTTATTGATGTAGGGTTAATCCAGTGATCTTTCAGATCACTGCCCTAGGCTGGAGCAGCAGGAGCAGCCTCTAGGCTGTGTTTTGGCATGTGGTATTGATGTGTGCAGCAACTTCCAGCTCTCTGGGTGTCACTTTAAGTTTTCTTTAAGTAAAGAAAACAATTTTCATCAGATATAAATATGCAAGTTCAGTAAAAAACACCGTTGCACAGGTGTTAACAAGTAGGATCTAAAAATCAGAAGCAAAACTCAAAATCTGATTCTTTTAGGTCAGCCAGTTAACCATTGAAATAGGTGGATACCAGAACTTAAAATTTAGACTACAGGACCTGTGTGGGACCACAAATCTCATAAAAACAACAGGGGTACATGTGGTTTTAGAATTAAATGAGGTTCAGATGACCTTCTCTTTTCTGGCAGTAACTTAAAAACTCTTGATTGACTTTGGTTTTTTTGAAATAATGAGACAGTTACTGTAACAGTTGCTTTAAGAGGGAGGAGCAATATGAGTTAAAGCAGCATTTGAGTGGCTTTAGTCCACCGAAAATGTGTAAGTCTGAGTGTGAAGCCAGAGCTAAAAGCCCTTTAATTATGTTTGCACAAAATCCTGCATATTTTTGACTAAATAGGTAAGCAATAAAAGGATAAGTGAAAGAGAACAAAATGTGGACATGACTTCATGAAAAAAAATCCTGACTTTTCTTTCTGTTCTGTGTAGTTCTTGAATTTGAACATGTTTATCTGGAAAATCTGCCATCGGCCTCCATGTATGAACGCAGTTACATGCACAGAGATGTTATTACACACGTAGCATGTACAAAGTAAGTGTTTTTCTTTTCCATTGTATTTTTGTCTGGGCTGTATTTTTGTGTAGGCTAAGAAATTTTCACTGTAGAAGTTTTATAATGGAAAGTTACAGTGTCCTGAGGTGGTTTTTAAAGGGTGGTGGGGTTTTTTTTTTTTAAAAAAATAAGTGACTTACCGAGAAGCAAGATATAAGTTGTTTTTGTAGGCTAAAGGAGGGTCTTTTTAAAATTCTTTTTAAAATATGCAGGAGATACAGGAGTAAGAATAACTTACTCCCTGTGAAAAAATACCATTCACTAGAATTGCAGAGATCACACACACACACACACAGTAACTACCGTGAAAGCAGACATAAAATAGAACTTGTAACATTATCCTTTTTGAATATGTAAATATATTTTTCTTCAGTTTTACTTTTTCATAGATTAATCCAGAATACACTAAAATGCCTGTTTTGTTTTTCCAGGAGTGACAGTACCTATTCAGACAGACTGTCAAAGTAATTTCTTGAAACTTCATTCTCTGCACAGTGTTAATTCTAGTGCAGATACCAGACCTGCAGGAAGGTGCATAATGTGTGCATCTGTTTTCTTGATTTTATTTTTCTTTTCTAATTGTAGGACAGATTTTATCATAACAGCCAGTCATGATGGACATGTAAAATTTTGGAAGAAAATAGAAGAAGGGATTGAGTTCGTTAAACACTTCCGAAGTCACTTGGGTAAGAACTTGTTCTTTCTTATCTAAAGGATTTTACTTTTTTCTCTCCCTTGGTTTTTGTTGTTTGAAGAGAGAGTGCCAATAGAGAGAGATTCTGGGGTTCCTTTTGTGCAGTCACAGGTTAAATTATGTCTGCCAATCTTCCTTTTACTGTTCTGTCCTGTTACATTTTGCTCCCAAGCTGTAGATGAGATAGGATAAAAATGAAACATGAAAATGAAAACTGAAGCCTTTGCATTGCCTTGTGCCTGATTGTGGGGATGTAAGTAAACAAGATACACAAAAGTGTTCATAAAATCTAGAGAAGTTTAAACTGTGGGGAAAAAAAGCAGTTCCTTTCATCTGGAATACTGTAACTGTAGAGTAAATTCTGCCTTATTGTTGTAATTATCAGACATTGCAATTAAAAGAAACTTTAACTGAATTTTCTAAGCTAATAAGTATGCAAAGGTTTTCAACACTATGCTAAGCATTTAATAGGCTAGACAGAAAATTATATTTTCAGCAGTATTAGAAATTATGATATGCCTGAAGAAAAAAAAATCTAGTTTGATATGCAGAATGTTACAGTAAGAAAAATATTTTAAAATAGGTAGTAAAAGCATGGTTTCCTTTTAGAGTTACAAGAAATACTAAAGTCTGGTTTTGATCTTAACTATGAGCTTCTTACTATATATAAAAGCAAAAGGTGTGGACAAAACCTACCATGTGAAAATCAGCATTGTGAGAACTTCATGGAAAGCTCAGTTGCAGAGGAGTTTTGAGTATCGTGGGTGTGATAGTCTGTAAAGTTCTGCTGCTTTTTCCCTGTTGAGAGATGCAAGCTGAGGAGCACATGATGCTTAGCCCATCATAGTGTTCTCAATTTTCTAAAATCAACATTTTAAACTAAACTTTCTGCCATAATTATATTTTACTATATTTTTTGTAAATTGTTCATTATCACATACCTGAGTCTAAATGATGATAGGCCATAAAGTGTTGTTTTATAAATTTTATTTTTTAAAATACTAGTTTATTGAATTCAGGTAGAGTTTTAAATGGAAAAGGTGACAAAACAGTTGGGAAACAGGTTTAAGCCTCTGTAGGTTGTTTGTATGTAATACTGAAATGAAGGATGTCCTTTCCCATTTCTTAATAGTATCTTAAATTAATTCACAGGTGTTATTGAGAGTATTGCTGTTAGTTCAGAGGGGGCATTATTCTGTTCTGTTGGAGACGACAAAGCAATGAAGGTGTTTGATGTAGTCAACTTCGACATGATCAACATGCTGAAACTTGGGTAAGTTACTTAGTTCTCAGAAGTGTTCGTTTGAGATTATTGGTGGGGTTTGTTTTGCTAAGAGATAAGTCAGTAATTTTGGGTTGTTGAGTTCTTTCCTTTCCCCCATGTCCTAGTCATATGAAGTTGAGTAAACTGCATTGTCTGAAATTAATCAAATGGCTATAGACTGCTTGACTGAATAGAAAAAAATACTGCTGCAACACTAGAAGAGAGGAGTAGAAAAGGAGCTTCCTCAGTGTTACGTATTACACACAAAGATACGGGATTTCTTCAAATATTTAGCTAGGCATAATTTCTTTCTGTTGTTGGAGTTTGAAAATTACAGTCTATTAGTAGTTCCATTAGGGAACGGATTTGGCCTGCCTGTATTGTCTTGTTTATTGTCATAGCGATACAATTTTCTTTTTCTGCTAGATGCAATATTGTTGTTTTCTTTAGACTTGTAGTTACACAGTATGTACCTAAAGGATCGGGGAGAAACTGGAATGGATGTTACTGGAATTACAACAATACCAGAGAAAAACAAACCCACACTGTTAAAAGGGTGGATTTGAAGGGCTGGAGGATCCATAAATGCTGCATCAAGAGCAGTAGAAATACTGATTTCTCCACAAACCTTTTAGAATTGGAAAATGTATTCTTCATAGTCTGTGATGTATTGGTTAATTTTGAAACTGAATAGAAGTATAAAGTCAGGGAAAAAAGCTTTTACAAAGAACATGTAATAAAAGCACATGCTTTGTTTGTTATAGTTTTAGTATCATCCTCCAGATAATGTACTTCACCTATAGGAATTGATTCTCTCTTGGCTGTCTGTTCTGGAAAGATTACAGTTAGGCTTAAGCTTTTTGGTTTTGCTGTTTTTTTTTTTGTTTTTTTTTTTTTACGTAGCCCTGTAGTGTTACTACATAATTGGTAAAATTATAGCAAAAAAGAAAATTATATTTTAAAAAGCACCCCTGATCTTCAGAGCTTTCCAGTTCTAACTAATCTATAGACCATGGCTCTCTGCAGTTCTCCATGCTTTATGCTTCCATCTGTGATCTGGAAAACATTGGCTATTTCTGCAGAGACATCATGTTTATTTATTTGATCCTGTTCTTCCTAAGGAATTTGAGACTAAGTATTTGTTTCTCTTTACAGACAGAAATTGAAAATTCAAATTATTGGTGTCTGTCATAATGTCAGAACATCATCAGTCCATCAGCATCTGTTAGTTCAGTTTATGAAAGGATACTAAACCTGTGTTTCCTCTGGAG
Organism: Passer domesticus; assembly: GCF_036417665.1. NCBI lineage: Eukaryota > Metazoa > Chordata > Aves > Passeriformes > Passeridae > Passer > Passer domesticus. The sequence goes on from NC_087512.1 coordinate 22,166,774, forward strand.
ATTGTGTATTTTTTTGATATTTGTAATTTAGTTTGAGTTCTAGTTTTGGGAATCTTTGCTTACAGACTTTAAAACAGACATAACTTATATTATCAACTATATTGCTGACTTGTCTTATTTGTAGATTACGCTTTTGCAAGTAGCAAATGAGTTCCTTCTTAAATGCACTCACAACCCGTTTTGAATATAGGGTTGTGAGTGCATTTAATTTTGTTTGTATCACTTCTGGGAGATTCATGGTTTTGTGGTTTTTTCTGGCAAGATCTAGTTGAACTTTTGTAGAAGTGTATGGTAGAGGTGCAGTTGTCTTCATTTCTACTGAGTCATTACTCATGTAAAAGATGGAGAAATGGTATTGACTTATATTGACTTATATAAGTTGAGTGCTATTTATTAATGCCACTTGGACTTTTAATCTGGATTTCTGTCCAAATTCATCATTTTTACCTGCTTTCTACTTTGACTATCACAGCCTCTTTACAAAACAATATGGAAGAAACAGAAATTGGTAGTCTTCCACTGAATGGTATTTCTTGGTAAAACTTGTTTATTATATGCTCACTATTAGCAAGATATGTATTAGCAAAACTAGTAAATAAAGTTTAAAATTTGCTTCTCGTGTTTGATTTCAAGTTTACAGCATAACTTGACTCTTACCTAATTAAAACCATTCCTATTTTGTTTTTAATTTTTTCTTCCCTTTCTACTCTTTGTTGCAGCTACCACCCTGGCCAGTGTGAATGGGTATATTGCCCTGGAGATGCTATATCTTCTGTTGCAACATCTGAGAAAAGCACAGGAAAAATATTCATATATGATGGACGAGGAAATAACCAGCCCCTTCATGTTTTTGATAAACTCCACATGTCCCCGCTTACTCAGATACGCCTGAACCCTGTCTACAAAGTAGTTGTGTCTTCTGACAAGTCCGGAATGATCGAGTACTGGACCGGTACTCCTCATGAATATAAATTTCCCAAGAATGTGAACTGGGAGTATAAAACAGATACCGATCTATATGAATTTGCTAAATGCAAGGCTTACCCATCCAGTATAAGTTTTTCACCTGATGGAAAGAAAATGGCCACTCTTGGGTCTGACAGAAAAGTTAGAATTTTTCGTTTTCTGACTGGAAAGCTCATGAGAGTCTTCGATGAATCTCTGAGTGTGAGTTTTGTCTTGTTTCTCCTTCTTGAAATGTTTTCTTTACTTACTTGAATTTGTTTGCCAGCACATTTACCTAAGCTATAATTTATTTCTAAGGAAAGCTTCCTTCCTATATTTTTCTTGCATAAAGGTCATCTCTGTTCTCTTGCTTGTCTCTTAGATTGCTATGTACCAGAATGAATTCTTACTGGTTTATGTTACCTACATAGTGAAGCAGAGTTGTGGATTTTCATTTCTGTTTCCATGCTGCTAGATTACATTTAACTAGAAAACAATAGTGGAAGATTGTGGAAAATGCCCATTGCAAGTAACATCATGATAATAAATTAAATTTTTCATCTTCTAAGGAATTTGATAGACAACTGCGCACTTTCACATGCTTAAGCCTAGTCCTACAACATGCCTGTTGTATCATTAAAATAGAGTATTACTTGTATTTACCGAAATCCTTCAGTTAAGTTTGAATAATCATACTATTTTCTAATCGTGTGAATCAGTGTTTTACTGGATAAAAAGTTTAAAATATGTTAATATAGTAGTGCTGGGGTTTTTTTTTTGTAGATGTTTACTGAGCTTCAGCAGATGAGACAACAACTGCCTGACATGGAGTTTGGCCGGCGTATGGCAGTTGAGCGTGAGCTGGAGAAAGTGGATGCAGTAAGATTAATTAATATAATTTTTGATGAAACTGGACATTTCGTTCTCTATGGAACTATGTTGGGCATTAAAGTCATAAATGTAGAGACTAACAGGTAAGTTCCAGTGACATTCATCAAGATAAATTTCTCTTTTAAAGTCTGTTTTCAGTCAAATTTAGAGCATATTTAAAACTCGATATGACTGTGGAGGTGTCTAATCTTTTTGTGTTGTTATTTGAGAGCCTTACATTATACTCTAAGGCTCCCATTCTTTGTAAGGAGTCATTGGAGATTAGAGCTTAGACAAATGGCAAGCATGTGTGTATTAAAAATGTGTAGTTAATCAATTAATCTCTGTCTAACTGGATGGGATAATGCAAAGGTGGATCATTTAGCTAGAATTTTTATTGCATAAGGAGGCTGACTGGTAAATTAAGGTACCAATTTTAAATAGAGAAACATCATAAAAATGATTAGTGCATAATGATTTTGAGAGGATTTTGAAATTTTGCTATGAATCTAATAGAAAGAAGACGTTTTCTGACTGTGAGCAGCTGAACATTACACCTCTTTACATCTTGTATTTCAGGTGTATTCGTATCTTGGGAAAACAAGAGAACATCAGAATGATGCAACTGGCTTTGTTCCAAGGAGTAGCAAAGAAACATCGAGCAGCGATCACTATAGAGATGAAGGCATCTGAAAATCCTGTTCTCCAGAATATTCAGGCAGATCCAACAGTAATCTGCACAGCTTTTAAAAAAAACAGGTTTTACATGGTGCGTGGGGTTTCTGTTTAAATAGCTCCATTCTTGTATTGATTTTTCTATTGATTTTTTTTTTTGGTTTTCTCTTTGCACCTTTCTAGTGTTTTTGTAGTTGTAAATGCAGCTTTTACAAAGGAGTCTCTTTATATTGCAAGTATATTTGGAATTTTTATCTTGAACTATCTGTATGTTAACTAGAAACAGCTGTGATTTTTTTCATAAATTTTTATTCCCCCAAGATGATGATACCCTTTTGTTCTTGTTGAAAAAACCCTAAGTAAGAGCACTTAAAAAACTAACCAGATTTTATAAAGAAACAATAAGCAACTATATGCATAAAAATATAATGGAAAAACATTTCAGGACTTGGTAACACTAAGGACATTATAAGCAATGAAGAAAGGAGTAATCTTTCTGTTCACAGTTGGGTTTTTAGGTGAGATAGAACCAGACAAGCAATTTTAGATTGGTTGCTAGCTGACTGGAGAGGTCATAGCCATAGAGGTTAGAGATTGGATTGTCTTATGCCTTAAATTTGCTGGGTTTCTATAGTTTTATATTAATGCTGTATTGGAATAAGAAGATTTATTTTAACTTTGTAGCACAACTGCAAAGCACAACTAAACCTTTTGGCATAAAAGCCGCCAATTTTGTTTGAGTACAGCAGAACAGCCTGGTATTCTCCACCTCATTTTAAAGAAAAGATGCTGAACTAGTGTATACTCCTGTAGTAAAGGGGAAAGTTTAAAGATAACAGATTATTAAAAGATACTTGTATTTGCATGTAGTTTCACCGGAATTTGTTACTGTGGAAATGCTGGTAACACAACACAGCAGTCCAAGGATGGACTGTGAATTGTCTTTGTACATTTTAAATTGAATTGGGTGTTCAGCAGGTTGAATAATGACATTGGGTGCAGAGCACTTTGTATTTTTAGAGGAAAAAAGAAAAAAAAAAGTTAACCTTCTGTTCTTTTGTGCTTCAGTTTACTAAACGTGAACCAGAAGACACGAAGAGTGCAGATTCTGACAGAGATGTATTTAATGAGAAACCTTCCAAAGAAGAGGTCATGGCAGCCACTCAGGCAGAAGGTCCCAAAAGAGTGTCAGACAGTGCCATCATCCACACAAGCATGGGAGATATTCATATCAAGCTTTTTCCTGTTGAGTATGTAGTTGCTGTTTTTTCTCTTGTTTTGGTTTTGTTGCTTTCTTCTGTCCCTTGTGGTTGCAGTATCCAAGATTTATCTCATGCTAGAAATAATTATTTTCTTTCCCTTTTCCTACTCTTTGTTTCCTGTCAGTTTCTTAGTACGCTAAGGTAGGAATGTGACTCTTAACAAATAGAAATAAAATAGGGTAAAAATAGGTCTAAATAAATGTCTGGAGCACAGGAGTTTTTGGAATTATATTTGGGTTTATTTAGTTATTGATTCAGGGAGGATGTTCCTTTCTTAACTTTGTTCTTGAACAGGTAATGATACTCTTCTGTGTAAGCTCTGTATTGTAAGGCAGTGCTGTTTGCATAGATCTTGTAAAAGAAAGATGATGTTGGCAGCAGCAGTAGATATGGCAGCAGGTCTGTGCAAGCCGGAAGAATAGTTGCAACTTCTGAATGTAGCCAGTGTACTTCACTTTGTTATTGCAGCTCCTTTAAAAGCCATATAACATTTATACCAGCATATAACACTAGTGTTGTGTATATCCAAAACCAGGCACAGAATTTATGCGTGACAATTGCTAAGATCAGTGTGTCCTCATCTCTCCTTCATGATGCAAAAATTACAAATATTCTGTTATTTAACAGGAAATTTATATAATATATTGGTATACATAGAAACCTAAATTATGTCAGTGTACTCCATGCTTCTTCAAAAACAAATTCATCTTTGGTCATAAGCACAGGTAGGGCAACCTCAATTCTACCTTCTAGTACACCAGACTTCTACTGCAGTCTTCACCAATGTTTCCTTGCATCTGGCTCTAGTTTCTGGAACTCATAATTATAGCATATAGGTTGTAGTGATGGTAGAGCGCTTGCTAGCAAGTGACAGGTCAAGCTACATTAATTCTTTTTTTTTAATTGTCATGCTAATATTGTCATATCTGGATGCACAGTATTGCAAGGTGCTTCACTGCAATGTTCTGTATGCAATTTTAAATACAGTATTACTAGGGTTGGTTACTGTTTGGTTTGTCCTTTCTTATTATAGTATTTTCTCCCAGCTGAGCTTTAAAATCTCTTTAGTATGATTAAAACTTTAAAGAAGAGTATGTAGGATATGGCTCTGTACATCTTTGAATTCTTCAGTCATTTTGTCATGAAATAAAGTTGTGAATGACTCTGTACTGCTCAGCAAGAACTGGGACTATAATCTAGTCTGTTCCATTAGTTATGACGTTGGTGCTCTTTTTGACAAGATAGAGTGTCACTAAATCCCAAGCTAATATTTCTTTTCACAGTTAGACTCAAGTAACTCTACAGATGTGTACTCTACTTGGCCATTTTCTCCTTGTTGGGAGTGCAGATAGAAAACTAGGGAACCTATAGACAGTGGTGCCTTGAACTACGCCTTCAGGAGACAGATTGGGTTTCTGGCTCTCATGGTTTAACCCCAGCCAGCAACTAAGTCCCCCAGAACCACTCACTCATATCCCCCTTGATGGAATGGGAGAGCACTGGAATAGTAAAAGTGAGAACACTTGAGAACTGAGGTACAGGCAGTTTAATTGGGACAGCAAAAGGCATGCAGACAAGCAAAGCAAAATGGAACCTGGACAGGCAGATGTTCCACTGTCTCCAAGAAAACAGGGCTGTCTCACAGGGAGTGGGTACCTGGGAAGGCAAATCACCATTACTCTGCATGTCCCCTGCTTTTTCCCTCAGCTTTTATGTGCTGAACGCAATGCCATATGTGCAATGGAGCATCCCTGTGGTCAGCTGGGTTCAGCTGTTTCAGCTAGGTCCCCTCTGAACTCCCACAGCCCCAGCCTCCTCACTGGCAGGGTGGGATTAGGAGCAGAAAAGGCCTCGACAGTGCATAAGCCCTGCTCAGCAACAGCTAAAACATCCCTGTGCTGTCAACACAACTGCTGTCTTTCTGTGTAATCACACAGCTCTGTACTTCTCAAGCTTTTTGCTTTCAGCTCTTTTTAAGCTTAGGTTTGAGGAGTTGGAAATTTGTTTTTTCCTTATTTGGCTAAATCCCTTCCTACAGAGTCCTGAAACACTGCACAGCACAAGGAGGTCTTAGTCCCAGCTGAAATCTTTATGGCCCTGTCACCAGACAAATATTGTGTTTTCTGTTACATGATTTCAGGTGCCCCAAAACAGTGGAAAACTTCTGTGTGCACAGCAGGAATGGTTACTACAATGGACACATAATTCACCGTATCATCAAGGTAACTTGCAGTTTGTTAATTTTTTGTTAATTCACATAATGTACTCTGGTGGTCAGTCCTGTGTTAACACTTCCATTTCCCTTTTGGAGTACCTTTAGAATTCCTTGTAAATTCTGAACAGCTCTGATGTTCTAAACAACTTTAGCACTTACTAAAGTTGTAGTAGCTATTCTGCAATTCATAAGGTAGCAGAAAAGTGAAAATGGAAAGATGAGTCCTGCTATCCTGCTTGAATTAAAACTTTGCTTCATGTCAGAAGGCCTTTCTTGTAAGGCTGCTTATTTCTGTTGCACCAGAATCAAGTGATAGAGCCTAAGAATTTGCAAAAGGTAGAGGTAGTCAGGTTTCTGTCCTTCATTGGCAGGCATAGTGAGTAACCTTGCTTTTTCTCAAGTATTTGATCGACACTTAAAGTCTTAAATGCTTTCTCCCTTGGACATAACATGTTAATACATTTTGTGTAAATGTTTGAAGTAAGTTTGAAAAAATGCCACCTATGGTTATGTATTCTATGCAGTAGTGTGATAACATATAATTTCTTTGCAGGGTTTCATGATTCAGACTGGTGACCCAACTGGTACAGGAATGGGAGGTGAAAGTATTTGGGGAGGAGAATTTGAAGACGAGTTTCATTCAACTTTACGACATGACAGACCATATACACTCAGTATGGCTAATGCAGGACCGAACACCAATGGATCCCAGTTTTTTATAACAGTAGTGCCAACTGTAAGTAATATGAAAAACTCAATTTAAAGCCTGAGAGGCTACCTAGATAGTAAAAAATTAACTTTTTTCTCATGGAAAAAGGAACACACTAGTACTTACTTTACAAATAAAAGATGCACATGATGTGTAGTGTATAGGCTTCACTGAAACTGTCCCTTACAAGGTAGAAATACTTCTCCATCACTTGTGATCAAGAGGCCTTTTGCCTTTAAATGGAGTGAGGTATAAAATTCCTTGGCATGTTTGCAATTATGTAATACTAGAGTATTTTATGTTAATAATAGTGGTTTAAACTTGATGGAAACCTAGGTATTGCTTAGATTGTTTGGGGGTTTGGATATGATGCCATGATGTCTAATTGTAGCTATACAAGGAAGACAGTGTTCAGGTTTAAAAATTTCATTTGATCTGTGCACAAATCTAGAGCCAACAATAAAAATTTTGATATGTGAATCTAAGATATAGAAACCAAGTCCTTAAAAGTAACACTTATAAAAACTGCATTCTTACAGCACTTCTAAGTAATTAAAAAAAACCCCTATCTACCATAGTTCTGAGGTTTATTAAGTTGTGTGAGGGCCTATATTCAAATTGGGCATACTGTATGAGTATGGAATTGGGTAGTATTCTCTACTGGCACTTAAAGTTCCTCTGTAAAAATAACATGAAACGGACTGAAACAACATTTCTGTGAACTGAGAATACACTTTAAAATGAACTTTACAATGCTACTGCACTGGTAGAACATGACCTCTGTAGTACTTTAAGAAAGCAATTCAAACGGTAAGTTCAAATGCATATGAATGTGTGTTGGCTGCGTTCTAGTATTTCCTTGCATGCTGGTATTTACAGGGTGTTAGGTTCCATAGGCCGGGCACACAAAATGTATGCATGTTCACTTTATTTTTGGTTTGTTACTTAACCTACATGTTGCTTTCTATTTTAATGTGCTTTTCTTTTTCTCCTGTGTTTTCAAACAGCCGTGGCTCGACAACAAGCACAGTGTGTTTGGACGGGTGACTAAAGGAATGGAAGTTGTTCAGAGAATTTCAAATGTCAAAGTCAATCCCAAAACTGACAAACCTTATGAGGATATCAGCATCATTAATATAACAGTGAAGTGAGGCAGGCGTTGAAGGTTCCAGCTTCAGCAGAAAAAAATGGAGCATGTGGGACCCAGAAAGGGACCTAGGAAGAGCAAACATTTTTGATAGCTCCTAGATGCAGCAAATACCAGGACAGAGCAAGCACCAGTTCTACTATTTTTAATGTCCCTGAAGTGCCCTAATTCTGCATTTCTGGTAAATTTGTATTTTAAAGTAAAAACATCTACATGTTTCTTAAAAGGGCTACTGTCTTTCTTGCATCTTTTTTATGTAAAATTAAAGATAAAAACCCCCACCACGTCCCATGACAGTGTTTGTAACTTTCATGTTTGTTTGCATTCTTCATATTTAATGAATCTGTTTCACAGTTCAAAGTAAAAGGCCAGAAATACTAAGTTGAGTGAAATACTTCTCAATCTTTAGTACATGTATAAAAAAATTAGTTAAGTTATGATACTGTTGGCTATGAAAAGCAAACAATGTAACCTACCTCTGTTCTTTAAAAATAGTTGTGTACATGTCTGTCCAAGAGCAACGATCAACTCTTAAAATGCCACTTTATGAAGTCCTTTGCAATTTGTTTGGTTTTTACAGTGATTTTTTTTCTTTCATGTTTGCTTTCTCTTTATTTTAGCCTAGTGAATATTTTTTTCTGGCTTCATTTTTAGCCAACATCGTACAAACGTTACTGTTTCTACTGAAATAATTTATTTTAAACGATGTGAACTAAGCTTTGCATCAGCTGTTTCTGATGGAGTTACAGAACAAAACTGAAGCATCATTAAGGCTGAAAAAACCTGGTAAGGTCAGTAAGTCAAACATTAACCCAACACCACCACCATCTTTACCATCAAACCATGTATGACATCCATGTGTTTTTTGAACACTTCTAGGGATGGTGACTCCACCACTTCAGTGGTGACTATTCTAATACCTGACCCCATTTCAGTAATGAAATTTTTCCTAATGTCCAATGGTAATCTGAGGCTATTTCCTCTTGTCATCAGTTAGCTGGGAGAAGAGGCCAACACCCACCTAGCTATGTCTTCCCTTGAGGCAGTTGTAGAGATTGATAAGGTCTCCCCTGAGCCTCCTTTTCTTCTCAGCTGCTTCTCATTGACTTGTGCTCCAGACCCTTCACCAGCACCTCAATGTCCCTTCTGAAGTGAGAGGCCCAGAACTTGGCACAGGATTCCAGCTGTGGCCTCAGCAGTGCCCAGTACAGGGGACAATCCCTGCCCTGGCCCTGCTGCCCACACCATGGCTGATCCAGGCCAGGATGCCATTGGCCTTCTTGGCCACCTGGGCACAGCCTGGCTCATGTTCAGCCGCTGTCAGCAGCACCCCCAGGTCCTTTCCAGCCACTCTGTCCCAGCCTGTGGCACTGCCTGGGGTTGCTGTGACCCAGAGGCAGGACCCAGCACTGGCCTTGTTGAACCTCACACCACTGGCCTCAGCCCATGATCCAGCCTGTCCAGATCCCTCTGCAGAGCCTTCCTGCCCTCCAGCAGATCAGCACTCCCACCCAGCTTGGTGTAATACATGAAAGTACCTGAAGGGAGACCCAATCAGCAATTACACAGTGGTATTACACAATGCTGGTTCCACCACTGAGCTCTGGGTACCACCACCTGTGACTGGCCACCAGCTGGAGGTAACTCCACCACTCTTGGGGCCCAGCCATCCAGTTTTTAACCCATGAACTGTGCAGCTGTCCAAGCCCTGAGCTTGGTTTCTCCAGGGGAGTGCAGTGGGAGACAGTGTCAAAGGCTTTAATAAATTCCAAGGAGACAACATCCACAGGCTTTTTCATCCACTAAGTTTGTCACACTGCCATAGAAAGGGATCAGGTTTGTCAAGCAAGACCTGCATTTCACAAATCTGGGCTGCCTAGGCCCCAAAACCCTGACTGTTTTACACATGGTGGCATTCAGGCTAAGCTGCTCCATGATCTCCACTGGCACCAAGGTTAGGCAATATATAGTTCCCTAAATCCATCTTCTGAACCTTCTTGTAGATAGGTATTACAGTTGCCAATAGTCACATCCCCTATCAGCCAGGACGGTTGGTAAATTATTTGAAGTATCTTCTTGGTGCCTTAAAATGATTTAAAGCTCTTCCAACCAGTTTCATCAGTAATGGTGGATCCCACCTGGTCCCACAGACTTACAGCTAAGTAGTCTAGCAAGTACTAGCTATTTCTTCCTGAATTATGAGCACTTCATTTTGCTTCTCATCCCTGTCTTCCACTTCAGGAGAGTTGATATTCTGAGGATAATTGGTCTTACTGTTAAAAACTGAGACAAATAAAGCATTAAGTCCTTCAGCTTTTTCTTTATCCTTTGTCACTGTTTCCCTCTGCATACAATGAAGGAGGAAGATTCTCATTGGCCATATTGTTACTTATGTATTTGCAAGAACATTTTTGTTGTCTTTTTCACCAGTACTCACATCAAGTTCTAGCTGGGCCTTCTCATTTTCTCCCTGCATAACCTCATAGTACCCTTGTAGTCCTGATGAGTTGCCTGCCCTTTCTTCCAGAGGTTATAAAACTTCTCTCTGCATGTTCCAACCGGAGCTCTCTGTTGAGCCAGGCTGACCTCCTTTACCACAAACTCATCTTTCAGCACCTGGGTAGACCCTGCTCCTGCATCTCTTGCTAGGATTTCCTTCTGTCTTCCCAGACTCCATTGCTCTTAAGGACTACCTCCTAAAGGACTCTCTCAAATAGTTTCCTGAACAGGCCCTAGTCTGCCCTCTGAAAATCCAAGGTGGCTGAGCTGCTGACCCCTATCCTTACTTCTCCAAGAATCAAAACCCCCTTTTGTGATCACTTTCCCCAAGACAGCCTCCAAACATCGCTCTCATTTTTCTCTGTTCACAAACAGCAGGCTCACACTGAAAGCTCAGACAACTTCTCAAGCTACTGTGAATCTGTTTCAAAAGGGTCCTGTTACTATGCTGCTTAGTTAAATCTACTCTATAAACAGTAACATTGATCATGGCTGTTTATGTTCACCTAACACAACTGCACTCATAAAAGACTTGGGAGTTTACAGTTCTGCTAACTTCATTTATGAATTGAGATATGATGCATGGTAACCAAATATATTTCCTCAAAAGTTGCTGTTAGCATGAGGAAGTTTATCTTTAGTGAGGTACAGCATCAGTAAGAAAAATTCCACAGGAAATTAAATGTAGTGCACCTCTATTCTCAGAGGACCTTAGAAAACAAAACAAAAAGGCAAGTTTATTAAAATTAGTTCTCAAAGTTTTACATATTTTATTGAAAAGAAATTCTTTTCTGAGCAATGCAAATTGCAGCAGCTCACAAATTTCTTCTACTAAAAGAGCTCTTTCTTTAAAGAAATCTTTACCTAAGATCCACATCTACTCAACACTCTCAGAACCAGACCTTCACAGTCCACAGTAATTTCAAAGATAGAATACAGAAACAGTGATAAAACATGACTGTTCAGTTAGCACATACATACTATTTTTGAGATGAAGTTCTTTGAAGAAAGCTACAACACAGTCACTGGATGTTGCATTTACTCAATTTCAAAATTACATCAAGATCCTTTGAAAAGTTAATTCAGTCTTTCTAAACAGTTAGCAATGTTTTAGTGCATTTAGTGAGTTCTAGTTCAAGAAATATTCCAATTACATATTCCATAAGTCAGTACACTAAAAATTAAAGTTCAGTAAAACTGGTAAAACAAGCTTAAATTTAAAACTAAAGTAATTTATATGTTGTATTAATGTATAATACAAATAAACCTCTTAGTGTACTCTACACTGAAGAGCTCACAGACAAATGCAACACTTTCACATTTACTTCAAGTCATCTTAAATAAATTCAGTTTAAAAACACTTTCATGGTAGCATTCCATGTGTCACAAGCAATCACTTGTACTTGAAAATATGCATGAGTGAGAAGTTTTCCTCTCCCCTCAAATTTAATGTTACATAAAATACCAACTAGTCACCTTGAATATTTTGAATTAGAATGATGCTGAGCAGCATGTGTAACTGAAGCTTAAGCCAGCTAAAATGAAACTAAATCAGGATTCTTCTAAAGAATGCATGTCTTCTGTTAAAAATATTACAAGAAATGTCTACCATACTTAACAGAACTTGTTTGTATTTCAAGAGCTGTGAAGGGACAGTCAGCCCTAATTAGGTCAGGGGCTGCTCTGCAGCACAGGCTGAGCAGATGCTCAAATCACAGCCACCAACTGCATACTGTGCAAGAAGTTACAGGTTGGGAAGGAAGAACAATTTAAAGTTTGGCGTGTGCAAAAACCCCACTTTTCACTCCATTATAAACGATTCCCAAATTTATCAGGTTGTCTAAAGAAAGACTAAATACTCTGTCTCAGTACCTGTACATGTGTAGGCATTGAAGACCACTTCAAAAGCATTAAGCTACTTTAAAGCTTAGTGTTCCTTCAGGTATTCACATCATTAGACTTGCTGAATCTGAAGCTGCATTTAACATAACTTACCTGAAATTTAAGTAAGAAGAATACTACAAGTGTCGTAATAAGGAAGTAGTTACATTAACTGCTCCCTCTAGAAGAAAAGTGCAAATGTACTAAATTATTCGTTTATACATTCTTGGCTTTACTTAAGGTATGTAGTAGGAAAACAACAAAATTCCTAATAATACAATGAAAGCAAAGCCACAGATAATGGGATACACCTTCTTTACTAGGTGAGATCCAGAGCTCTTAAAAATAAACACTTTTCAGCATGGCAAAAATATCTCCACACCTGTGAAAGAACACTGTTCACTCGCACTATCTAGTTCTCCTGATTCGCCTTTACTCCAGTAAAAGTTATGATACAGAATTTTGATCTACTGCTCACAGTCACTGTAACTTCTCTACCAACATGAAGAGAGTCCATGGCATAACTTCTTCAGCTGGCAGTGGCCATGGACTTAGAGAAAAGGGAAGAAGATTCTGGTGTGCATATCAGACAGATAAAATTGTTCAGAGTTTCATGTCCAGCAGAAAAAAACATATCACTAGGTCATTGCAACCTTCTCTAAATTTAAACAGCACTACACCCGTACTTCATGGGTTTGTGGATAAGTAATATTCAAAGATAGAGGCATTGGTGACAATTCCATGTAGAAGGTACAGTAAAAACTGAAAATCTAATTATGCAAGGTTTATATCACATTTTATCATCTACCCTTCTAAGGACTTATAATTAGTGTTCACTGGTTTTACATTGTGTTATTGAATATTTTAAGGCCACTACCTTATTCTGGAATCATGACTTCTACATAAAAACACACAGCTGGACTGACATTACACCACACTACTTCTTTAAGAAGTTGGTTTTTAAAAATTTAATTTGACTTTTTCAGGAATAAACTTGATCTCTAAAGGCAGATTATGTCTCTAAGTATACACTTTCACCTCAGTATCACCGTACTATGTCCATAAATAATTCAGTGTGGAAAACCCAACTAACTCCTGCCCCCAAGATATAAAACAAGTTGCTAAGTAATGCCACAGCCCCTTTGCTCTGCAATACTTTTCTCCAATTCTGAATTTTCTTTGTGCAGTTATGCTACCTTTCTGTAACAAACAAGTAGGTTAATAAATAATAAGGGAAGCATTTTTTTTTACATGGTGTAGCTGCATTTAAATTTCAATGCCACCTTTATACTGATGGATTCTTTTGATATTAAAGAGTAGCACCACTTATCTCTAACTAATAGAGCTGGCTATTCTAATAAACTTGAGATGGATGTTGGAATAGCTTAATGGGAAAGTATTCCTAAACTACTTAGAATTTTTATAATACCAATTAACTACCGTAACCGCATTATAACTATTACATGAAATGCAATGCATATTTTACCAGGAAAAAAATTTAAATGTTAACAATATCTTGAAAAGGAATTTCAAGGCATCCTTGTAACACTCTTCCATTCCCATTAAATGTAGATGTATCAACTTTTAAAACCACTATAATGACACAAGTTTACTGAACCAATTATCCAATCTAGGATGAAGGTTTATATTTTTTTGTAACCACCAACTTAAATAAAGTCCCCTCTTCAGGGAGCAGACCTGGTGCCAACACCATAAATCGTGCAAACAAAACAAAACCATAAACTACAACATTAAATTGCAGCTGATGTACAGTTAAGCTACATCCAGGACACCAGCAGCCACTAGCTGCCTTGAAAGCCAGTCCAATCCTTCATAAAGTCCTGTACCACTTCGGGCATCACAACCCTGAATATACCAGCTACGGCCACAGCAGAGCTTGTGGAGACTCAACAGTTCTGTGATTTCTTCCACTGGAAGAGCACCTGCTACATCCTGCAAGAGAATCAGATACAAAGACTCAATTATTCTTCTGTATTATATTTGAAGCCATTTCATCGGCTTAGACTGAAACTACAGATGACATAACAGCTCTTCAAACACAAAAGACAAATCAACCAGTTAAGCATTTACTACTTGTTTAATTGTTATTTACTATAAAAAAACCCTGGTTGATCAATCTACTAAACACGCTACTTAGCTACTTAAGATCAATCTATTTAGCACCACCATTTACTTGACCAGCACTACACATAAGGAAAATATCTACATTTTATGCTTTCCACATTAGCACTCCCTATCCACAGCAGAGGGTTCAGAAGGTTGGAATTTGATAGACAAGTTGAGGAAAACAGAGTAACACCAAGTCATAAGTACCTGTTTATTAGCAAAGATCAAGAGCAAGGCATCCCGCAATTCCTTCTCTGTTAATAATTTTGCAAGTTCACTGTATGCTTCACTGACCCTGTCTCTGTGACTGCTATCAACAACAAACACCACCGCTATGAAAGAAGAAGAGAAATGTTTTACACACATTCACATATAAACTGCAAAATTAGCTTTCAACTTACACCATTCCTTTTTCTAGAAGCTTTCCATATGAAGTTTCTCAGTACACAACTTAAATTTTAAATCCAGGATGACTGAGAAATTCCTTAAATATTTCTGTATTTTAAACAGAAGTCTAGAATTTATCCTAAAACAATGAAAAAAATCCAATTTTTTTCCTAGTCTAACATAAAGGCTATGATATTTTAACTACTTAGGTCTAAAACCAGATTTACTATGCGTGGATTAAGTACCTCAGTTTAAACCATTTCTTGATTCATTTATACTCCATTAACTCCCATATGGCTGTCTCAGTTTCCCTTAATGGGCTGTAATATTCACAGGTCTAGCCAAATCAGCACAGCTTGCTACAACTACAGACTACACAATCCAGAAAAGATGGCCAAGGACCCGACATAGCAGCATTAGATTTTACTACCCACTAGAGGGTAACTAAGATGCCAGAAAGACTGCAGAGTCAAGGGGGCAGAGCTAGAGGACAGAATTTAAAATCAAGGGGTTTGCAATGAAAAAAACCTCAACACCAAAAACTAAAAATAACCTACTGCAGATATGTACCAGGGTAACTGCGTAGCTTTCTCTCCAACATGCAGTTCCAAGGCAGGCATGATGCCATGCTACTTCACACAATATGTTTTTGGAGGACAACAGAAATCCCAAAACACAACTTTTAAAAGTTTGAAAACATGAGTAATTTAACATGTTAAAGCTTGCATTTAAGGCTGAAAAAGGCACAAAGCCAAGCTCAGCACATGAGCTGGTGTTTGTAATTCCTAAGTATTTCAGATAATTGTGAATGAATGAATCAAGATGAACTTCTTTCTGAATTGGGAAAAACCTATGGAGGATTTACAAAACAACAGAAATTTTTAAGTTCATCAATGTTTTCAGACTCAATAATATAGTCTACAGTCACACTGCAATAGCAAGTTAGAAGTTACAGAACTTGGTAGAATTTTTAAGCTGCTATCTAAAGGCTCCTAAAAGCTGAGTATTTTCAAGTGCTATTTATATTTCATACCTGGCAAGTACTGCTTCTCACTATTCAGACTTTGGGACGCTGTACCTTGTCTGTTGTCAGCTAGAACCAATTTAACAGAGGTTCTAATTTTGTTTGGCTCCATGAACTGTCTGATGGATTTATGGAGAATGTACCTTTATCATGCAGTAGACATTTTGACCAACTGGATTAAAATTTATTAGCTCATGAATCTAACAGCTGTACTTTGCATTAGATGAACAACTTTCTACTGTCATAAATTATTTCTGTTAATAATCTGTCTGGCTTTGAAACACAAGCTAGAAGACAAAATACATTTTAAGAGCTATATCAGTATTACCTTGGGTATTGAGATAATAATGTTTCCACAAAGGCCTCAATTTGTGCTTTCCTCCTACATCCCAAATAGTAAACTTTAAATTCTTGTATTCTACTGTTTCAACGTTAAAACCTGGAATAAAAATATTTAATTTTTACAGTCCAGCTCTGTATGAACATAAAATAAACAAAATTAGCAGATAAATCAAACATTCAGAAAAGTCATTACATTTAAATTGTAGCTACTAACCTATTGTTGGAATTGGCTGCATGAATTCATCTTGCTTTAACTTAAACAAAATAGTTGTTTTGCCAGCTCCATCTAATCCTAAAGTAACAACTCGAATTTCCATTTTTGGTCCAATATGTACCCGGTTGTCCTGGAAGAAACAGAATATCATGTATTAATGACAACAGCAAATTTTGGAAATTGAATCTAGAAAACCCTTATGTTTAAAACGTGTATTTTGTCGCCATTTCTAAAATGATTAAATGGATGGTCTCCAAAAGTACAAGGCACAATCATCAATCACTTCCAGCAATAATAGAAACCAAAATATCCAATAATGTCTGCAGTGAACCTGTAACTTTTACCTGACCTGAGTTACTACATGTCTTTTAGAAAGTCAGCCAGTTTTGTGACAGTATGTCTGTATTTGATAAAGTTTCAAATTCTTGCATCGTTCCTGGCTGAGACCATGTGAGCAATTTTTTATGGCAATTAATTAGAGTTCTCTGATCAGAAAACTCTTTTTTTCCCCCCACATTATTAATTCCTCCACCTAGAGAGCTACTTCCTTGCTGGAGGTTCCATAGCTTTACCTCTTCACCCTAAGTCTCTTCCAATCCTTTGCAACAGCAACATTACTAGCACTAAGCAGTATTCTGAAACAGTAGAGGAAAGCAAACAAAATCCCCTAAGTCATGCTTGGAGACAAGAAATGAGAATCAACTTCCATATTTGTAGTTTACACCAAACTATTGTTGAGTATTGAAGGAGATGACACTGTGATCAAATGGCAAAGCATAAAATGCTTTATGTCTAAAATAAACACATATTCTGAGATTGGTATATATTCCCGAAACACATTTTGAAGTACTTAGAACTGCTATCTTGATGAAAGATCAGGAGTTTCAATCACCAGAACTACGTGGCAGTATATTTGTTTTCTTGCAAAATCCAGACAATACTGTGCCTACTCCATACAGCCTCTTCTTTCTTCTTACAGAAGAAATACTACTGAGTGCAAAAATGCTACGACATCTCTTGGTAAAAGACCAACAGGTTGCCAGTGTTAAAGGACATATAAACATCTATATCACACAATGTGAAATATCAAACTATTTTTCTTTCCGTATACACACAGATACACACACAGAGGATCCATTATGTATCTGGATATATTGTCATCATGACAAGCAACTGGATTCTCCCTTCTGTCATCGAAGAAGTAGCATACTTTCAGAATAATCAATACAATTCAATGACCTTATGCTATCACAATCCTAGAAGAGAATAAAAATACCTTGAAAAATTGCTTCCTACAAAAAATTTAAAATATAATTATGCAACTACCACAATGCAAGAGTCAGCAACATCATGACTGTAAGTGTAAAAGCCAGATCAAAGGTTCATTTCATCAAATACACTGTCTGAAACTAGGCAAAGATGGACATGAAAGTAAGAAATAAGGAAAGTACATAGTGATGATAACTGTCTTAAATAACTTCCCTGTGCTTAAGAGCTTGCAGCTCATGGATTTCCTAAGCCAGCTGTGAAGTTTCCTCAACCAGCAGATTTTGATGCATTATTCACCAATGAAATTGTCTACTTGCTGCTTGAAACCTAAATGGGCCCAGATGTTCCTTATCATAGAACTCCACAGACTACCTACTCACTATGAAATAAATTACTTTATTTGAATCTGTGAAATGAACTTGCATAAACTCAGCAGGTTCAGCACTACTATTACACAAGGCAGATGCTCCACAACCAAAAGATTATTTGAGATTTGGAAAATAAAACCTTGAGACTTAACTGCTTTTTAATAAATTTTGTCTAAGTTCTAGATATTTGGAGTCAGAGCTGAAATTCTGTGACAACGCTGCACACAACACGATTATCAGAATGGGTTATCTCATTCTGGAAAAGAAGAACTTGTGGGCAGATTTTTGACAAGCACATCAACAGAAAAGATTCTGAGAAAGCAAAAACATAAATAAGTATGCAAAAGGCTCTGAAAAGTCTAAAAAATGCCATGTCTCCAGCACTCTTTTCACAGTCAAACTTCAGTTCTGATTTTATCCAAAATTTCTGTCAGTGAATCTCCCCAATTCTTCTCTGCACCTGAAAGGAAGAAGGAAAAGCAGCAGCTCTGGATAGAGCTGCTCAGTTCACAGGTTTCTTGAAGGTGGCAGTACCCTGGCTATGGGCAGAGCTTACTGACAATGAGCCAATCTGACAATCCTCTCACAGCTCCACCAGATGTACTGGTCACCTTGACAGCTCCCATGGCTGGAGGGCAGAGGCAATACAACTTAAATCATTAAGGAAACGAAGGAGATGAGTCACGTCAAATTTAGCCATCCTGTTGCAGTTTGCTTTCTCTAAGGTTTAGAATGGAAACAGGCTGTTCTCAGCATGTTTGTATTCTCTCAGAAGGAAGAAAAATACAACGGATACCAAATTTCCACTTTTTGAACAAGCAGTTTTGTCACTTCAAAAAAAACCATTTCAAGCAAAGTTGCTATTTAGAAAACTGTGTGTAGCATCTGCAATATGAGTCAGTATTAATGTACTACTCATGATCACAGCTAAAAATTGACATGAAAGAGTCTCTCCTTGTCAATTGTATCAGCACCTTTAATTAAAATGTTGCTTAAAAATGACAAATAAAACCCCTTCATGTCTGTATTTCTGGCATGTGCCTAACTCAATCGCATACTTAAAAACAGGTAACCTTAGACTTCTGTTGAAGAAAAACTTGTTTTCTTAAATCTCAGTGCAGAAAGTGCAGAAGAAAAATCCACAACTATGATCTCTTCAATTTTTCATCTTGACCTCTTTCAAGAAATTTGATGAGACAAAAGCCCTCTGTACAGGTTTACTTAATGGTATCTTAAAGTGCTTTCCATCTGAAAGAACACTGCCCTCTCAGATAGTCTTGATGTTGTTAAGGGTTAGTTGCCATAGCTACTTTAACATCATAATGAGAATTTATCTGTCAGTCTCAGGCACTGCTTCCTTAATAGTTTCTCTCTCCACAGTATGCACATACACATGTTAACGGTGACCAAATGCATTACTGGTCTATAATGTTCTACAGCCCCTGCACTCATTTAACAGAAAACCATCTTTAAATAAGGATCATGCTCCTTAGTGAGGAGTTTTCCAAATCCTCCCTTCAGAGCTTTGTATCTAGCTGGCTCATAAAGAGGAAATGGCACTATGCCTGTTTTCCTGTGCCATCACTGAAACAAACCAACAAAAAAAAGGTAAAATTTACTCACTTTCAAGAATGAAAAGGATTTCTCCCCTCCTTAAACCTCCATAACTTAAATTTGATATTAAATGTTCCTCTGATCTGGTACTGTCTGAAATGCTTTTTTACATTTTATAATGGATTCAGCCTTCAGTGTATGTTAGCTTGTGAGAGAGACCTTTCTAGTAATATAATAACAGTACAGAGGTTTTTATCTGAAGATTTTATTTCTGCCTGATATCTGTTGTCAGGTCCAGATGTGTATAACAAGCCTCACTGCAAGTCACAATAGAGGGCATCAGCATAACAGTAATCTAAAAACATATTGTCAAGAAAGAGAACATTTAGCTTTATCAGATGTGAGGAAACAAAAAGTAAGAGGCTGAAGGAATTACTTTCACCTTATTTTTTGTGGCTGCTGCTTTTTTTTGTGAAAAATTACACTTTAGCACCTTTGAAATTCAGAAATTAACCTTCAGAAGACTTAATAAAAATACAAATTGTTACAAGACAAAACCAAATGTTTGGGGTCCCCCAAGCCTATTTTAGGCTTCCTGTAACACTTTAGCTAGCTCCCATCATTCTCCTTCCAAATGCTCAAAAATTCACAACCAAAATTATCCAAATCTGATGAATAGCTCTGAAAGCCAAAGCCAGACATTCAAAATGCCCCTCTGACTCGCAATTCTTCATCTGTGAAATGTGATTACCGCTTCATTCATGGAATAACGAGGGTTTGCAGAAGAGGTTTCCTAAGCCCTACCAGCTCTGGTCTCTGCTGAATAGGAAAGAGACAGGCAGAAGTGAAAATGCTGCATTAACATGGAAATTCAAATATACTGAGGTTACAAAATAATTTTGAAGAAATTTAATTTCTCAAGTCAGCAAGAACTGACATAGAATCTTTATGGAAGCATTCATTTCCCTACAGTAAATGCTTCAACAGCTACAGTTAAATTCTCATTTTTGTCTCAGCCACAATAGATCCTCTTCCTCTTTCACTCATTCAGAACCAAAAAACCCTCATACATCAAAGTACCTCCTGTTCACTGAGTTTCAAAAATATTTACTTTCCTATGAGGAAAGCATAACAAATACCACATAAATACACCAAATAGAAGTACCATTATCAAACTGTGAATAATTTCATCCCCTTCAAGAAAGTGGTGCTGAAATTATATTGAAGCAATAAAACCCAAACCTACTTAGAAGATTAATCATGTATAAGCTAAGCTATGGGTGAATACCAAGCAACTGTAAAACAAATGACTGTTTAATAAACTGAAGAAATAAAATTTTTTAACATTAGAAACTGAAAGTTGTAATACTAGTATTCCATTTAAAAGAAGTGAGCACTCTCCAGGAAATAATCAGATATGTTTCTAAAGAAAGGTGTTTCTAGAACTCACAAATGTTATCCAACTTATTTAGAAGAAAACAGCTCATGTTCAAACAAAGTTACTGATATGGTCAATGTCAAAAGAACATTTCCCACCCTTATTACAGCAGCATCGTGGTTTGTTCAAATACCAGATTGCACTCATCATGTGATAAGACAATGTGGCTCTAACTGATACTGAATTGCCTCAACTTATTGCAACAAAAACAGCATAATAATGTACATCTATTATTCCTGCTTTATTTTACATTAGATTTGGGACATCATAAAGTGGATAACTGTACTTCCATGAGATTAAGAATACCTTTGTAAAAGTGACAGGTATGCTAGCATCCAGCTGTACATGATCTGCAAGTTCTGTAAACTGCTGCTGCTGTTTCTGTAATGTCTCTAGCAATCTTGTAATTTCCTGTTTGGCCAACACTACTCTGCAGTCATCCTAAACAGACAAAGAAAACAAAAGCATGCCTTTTCTTTAGTAATTTACTTAAAAATACCCCAAATACAATATGATTGCTAGAAAGAAGGCATTTTAAATAGAAATACACTACACTACTTTAAGAAATTTAAGAAATTAATGTTTATAAAATAGATTTATTTAAAATTGCAACACAAATATGAATATCTTAACAGTTTTCTTACACTAAGAGATGCTAAGCAGTTCTGCAGGTTTATAAAAAAAAAAAACAAACTTTCATTATGACCCACCTAGGAATAATATAATTTATAAGAATAATAACAATGTAACATATAAAGAACATTTATATTTTTCATATATCATTTAAGCAGATGGAACAGAGCAACTATTTTGCAGCATACAGCAACACAATAGGAAAATATCAGTATCCACCCATTCATGATCAGAACATTTGTACAGTCAAACCTGACTACACAACCAAACACAAGCTCTAAACAAATCTGGGGAAAAGAAGAACAAATAACACATTCAAGATGTAGCTTCTCACACTCAGTTTACTATTTGCTACACATACTATTTACTTTTTCTTATAATTAAACTGAATGAGTAAGAGACGAATGAGAAACTCACAGCCACTTTTGTCATACATTTAAGATGTTGAATTACAATGTTACAAGTGCTACTGAAATTTAATCCTAATTTAATTGTAAAACACATTTTCCTACCAGCCAGCTATGACAACTGGCTTCAAACATCTATACGTGTACCTGCAACTGTAAAATCTTTCCAATACATTCTGTAGGTATTTTTCTTTGCTTCAGTCTTGTCTTGCCTTCCCACTAACCTCACAAATATCAGAAAGAACTCGAGAAAAATCATGCCGCAGGGTTTCCAGTAACTAGAGGACTCTATGCTTTTGTACCGATTATCTTACTCCCTTGTGATGAATACTTAAATCTCATGTTAGACCAAGTCTAATTTAATCTTATAAGAAAATAATGCAGAATACCATCTATCTCTTTTTTAATAGTCTAAAATGAATTTGTACTTCCATGTATTTTGCCATATGCTACAGCTCACTTGCCAACCTACCTGTTGCAAAGTCTTTTCACAGTGAAGGCAAGCTGTTGAAACCTGTGACAGGAGAATGGTCATATCTTCTTGCTGTTGCCTAAGCCAAATCAACTTCTCTCTCACATGAGCATCAACAACACTAAGAGCCATTTCTTCCTGACGACAAAGGGTTTCATGAAGATCAGAAAAATAGGCTCTGACACATGAGCGAGCATTCTCTGCAGTTCCTGGTACCTAGAGTGTTGCAGTACAGAGATCCAAGAGTTTAAGGATACCAGTTGATTGCAGGAGCAAATTTTAAATTTTATTCCAGATTCTAATTATTTTCACATCAGGTTGGCTACATCACAGTACAAGTCCCAGTTAGGGCTGATAAGACTTTCTGCATAATACCAAAACACTTCTAGAAGTTATTCCCATAATCACATAGCTTTTTGCATGTATAGACACCTCACTAAAAATGACCAGGGAAAAAAGGCTCAATAGTATTACACCACCTGAGAACACACACAGACTGTACACTAGGAGTCAAATAACTTTTTGCAGTGCCTCCATATTGTTATATAGCCTAAAAACATTGTAACACTCAAGTTCCCATCTATCTGCTGACCTAAGTCTCAACACAGACTTGCTAAATAGAAGACCTTGAAGTCTTGCCCTATAAAACCTACACATAATTTTCAAAGAAAGTCCTTATCCTAGTTATTACAGAAAAGCCAATAAACTGTGCATGTGGGGTAGATAAAATTTTTTAAAATGCATACATGTTCAGTATGGGCCATTCCAACTCCATCTTCAACTATTTGTTCTCCTCCTTCTATATGCTGAACAATTCCAACTAATTTTCTGGAATAATCAGAGATTTCTTCTGTGAAAGTTCTTATACAGTGAGCCATGTCTAAAATGGATGCACGAATCTGGTTCGCTTCTGGTTCCAAGACAGAATGCTATTAATTAAAAGCAACATACGAAACATCAATCATAATGATTCTCCTTAATAATCTTTTCTAATTTACTACATATTTAATATACATGTGCAAGTATATAGGCATATATTTACACATACCAAATAAGAACTTAAAACCATATTGCAATAAAAAAAAACAGTCAGGACTTACAGATTATGCTGGAACTAGCTCAGACATCTAGCAATTACACAAGTAAACAAAAACTTACTTGTTTATCATAATTTATTATAAAAAAGAAGGACAATTAGGTTGCACCAGTGATGTGAAATGTATGTAGTGTCTGCATTATGAAAACAGCTTTTAAAATGGTGGCCCAATATCATGCAAAAATGCAGCAGATAAAGAGACTGTCCTTCTTCACATATATATTCACATTAGTAACTCACTGAGTTCTTAGACATTTTTTTTCTTTATTTTACCATGGCAACTGTCTGACACAAAGGGAAAATTAAAGAATGGGATGAACACATCAAGAATCTATCCTGCTTTTTTGACAACCTTTTGTACTTTATTTGGATAAGTAACTATGCAAGCCACCCCATGGCATGACTAGAAATTAACTACTAGCAGTACCTTATGACCTTGATGCTTCCCATATTCTTTGCAGACACAACACATGAGAGGACTCGCCTGACAGCCCTCTTCTAAACAAACAAACTCAATGGCATGCACTTGGTGTTGGGAGCACATCGTCTTCTCATGAGGCTTATCAGCAAGAGGTACACGCCTGTGCTTCGCCAGAGTCTTAGTAGAATGAGTAAGCTGGGAGCAATCTGCACACAGGTGAGTGGCACAAACAGTGCAATACACGGATGCAACATGGGCTTCATCTTCATCGCAACGAATGATACTCTAACAACGAAAACCAGGCAAAACTAAAGTGGTTAACATTTAATCCCAATAATGGAGGAAAAATCAGAAGACTTGTCAACAATACAGGCTTTCTTCAAAAGTTATACACTAATAAATATTTGGACTACTTTGAAATTTGTTTATAAGTTTTCAATGAACTTTTTGAAAACACAAATTTAAAGTGTTCAGTGATTTTATAAATCCAAGCTTCAGTGCAAGTTGTAAAGGTTTGGAGGAGAAAATAAATCTGGTTCTGGGAATTTCCTCCAATGCACTTATTACAGAACAGAGAATTACAGTAAAACAAAACACCAACAGTCAAATAAGCACTTAGAAAAGTTATCTACATCTAGAATGGTACTGCAAGATACGTTGCACACCAGCTGTTAATACTAAAATGATAAAAGCAGCTACTTTTGGTAATGAAGTATATAATAAAATTACTAAAAAAGGCAACTACTGACAAGAATAGCTGAAGTGTTGAGGAAGAATGCCTAAGGAGTTTCAGAAATCTGTGCTTATATGACTAAAATGAGTTACCTTTTCTCAAAATCCTACAAGCATAAAAAGGGGGTGAAATAGTATGTATGTTTATTAATACCACTTTATTTTCTGCTTTAGTCAAATACAAATGAGTATTTAATTATGAACAATTAACTGAAGCCTTAATACTAGATACTGGAAGAAAAGAACAGTATTATTGGTGAAATTACATTTGGCAAAGAACTGATTTTCAATCTTTTTCCTATTTAGAGATACATCGTAGCAAATGAAACTTTTTTTTTGTTTAAAATTCAGTACCTCTCCAGACAGACCAATGCCTTCTTCAGCTGTCCCATACTGCCCAGCAAGTCCATTCTGTAACCGTTCCAAGAGTTCCAATAAAGCAAAGTTCTTTTTCAATCCCCAGACACCAGAATCTCCTATTTTTGATGAAGAGTTAAACAAAGGGAAGGAGAGGAAGAAAAATCTCAAGCACATATCATTTTGAGAAATTCCACAAACCACAGTTGAGATTCAGACAAATATTAGGAACACATCAACTACATTAATATTAGCAAAGTGAGATACTCAAGTACCTCACTGAGGTAGCATTTTTTCTGCAAGCTCACTCCATCTTCTTCCTTCCTTTAATCATTGAGCTATTTAATATTTATGCAGATCTTCCCTATCAAAAGATGCCAAGATTATTAAAAATTTAGAGAAACTTAGTAAAAATACTTGTAAAATAATCTGCAATAACTAAAGAATACAAGGAACACACACTGTGTATTATAAAAATTATTCTTTCCAGAGGTATAGTTAACATTTCTACCCTAGTAATTGAAGCCATGAAGAATTCCCTACTGAGAAACCTTATTCCCTGTATCACAAGATGCAACACCAATTGCAGATCTCATGCCAGCAAAATCTAAGTAAGAGTTAAAACAATATTCAGAAACAAAACCCAAGGTACTATACTATTTGAGAAAATGGAAGATCACTCATACTCCCTAGAGGAAAGCAGAAATCCATTTCTATTCCTGCATGATCCTTATTTTGTAGAAGTTAACATGAAGCAATGAGATGAGAAGCAAAATCAGAACTGCATCCCAATAACTGCTGCTAAATGGTAACTGTATAGGCCACATAGCATATGAGAATCCTAGCAGTTGCTTCTTCAAAAAATTGCTATCCCTTGACTTTTTTCCAGTGTGACTGTCATAAATTTAATGACATTTTCTCTGTTGCAAGGAAAACGTGGCTCATGAGATAAAGCATCATCTTTGAGCACTGGATCATTACTTTTTAACCATAACAAAATCACAAAATTGTTGACATTTGGAGGGTTCCCTTCACCACTTTGCTAAGATCACCTAGAGCTGGTTACCCAGGACCACACCCAGGCATCTTCTGAAGACCTCCAAGGAGGGAGATGCAATCACCCCTCTGGGCAAGGTGTGACAGAGCCTGGTTACTCTTACAGTCAAAATTGTTTCCTTATACACAGACAAAACTCCTGCACTTCAGTTTGTGCACATGACACATCAGCTATCGACATGAACTCAAGGAAACAGAATTCCCATGTGTTTTCCCAGAGAGCCCAGACTACTTGATTTGTCCAGTTGTCCCACATTGTTTCCTAACTCCTGAAGTATGCTGCCCTATGGCAGTCTCGTAGGAGTATGTGCCCTTCATCCTTCTGGAATTCAGTGTCATCTCACTGATCTTTTACAGACATGAAGTTTTACTTCTTCAATATGGACATTCATCAAACACTCCACAGACTGTAATTTATCACTGGAATGAAAGTGCACTTATAAATGATGAGACAGACAACAACTATACAGTTATGAGAAATACCCAGTCGATAACCACACTGCTTTATGTAGTTTCCACTTTAACTTCACGAAACTTTTTTCCTTAGTCCATCTTCCTCACAGTTTAGACTATAGACTGTAATACGCTATTTCAAATTTGGTCACTGAGAATTTATGTGCCTCACAGATTAAAGGCAATAAATGGATGATACTGTTTTCCTATAGCTATAAATGGGAGCATTTTTAACAATTTTATGCTACAACACTCTCGATGGATATAAAACAACACTGATAACCTGTTTTAAAAAAACATGTTTACCAGTAAAGACCATGCATTTGCTGCTTGCAGAAATGGGCCTATGGAAATACTACTTAGTAACTAGTGCTAAGTAGTGCTATCTAACTGAAGTTAGATATAAAGCAAGGTGCTTTAAAAAGTCTGTGCTTTTAAAGTCAGGGACCTCTGCAGTTATCAGTTCCATGGTTGAAGACCTCTCTGCCCAGAGAGACACTACACTGCCAACACCCAATCTAAGGTCAGTGCACTCCACAAAATAAGATGCAAACAAACAAACAAACAAAATATTTTTACTTTTATTTATCACAGAACTTGTAGGAGTTTACAGAAGGTATGTTCTGTCCCTCCAAAATTACACTAAGCACCAGCAAAGTCTGCTTTGACATATTCTGACTTCAGAGCTTAAAATTTTTTTAGGTTGAGAACTCCTAGCATGATAACTTTTTTTTTTCTATAACACAGAACAAGAAACAGTCACCTCGTATTACCAGCTGAAGAAATATAGAGCACTACATAAACTTTTAGAATTTAATTTACATCAAAACATTTTCTAAACAGTCTGGATTTACTAAATAGATATCTAGACAGACTAACTCTCAGAAAACAAAGCACTGAAAAGTGGCTACTTGCTTCCCTTCTAGGGTGTTTAGCACCTTCCCACAGGAAACTAACTGTGCACAACCTTCAGCTTCTACAGCATACAAAATAGTCACAATAATGACTGCTGATACTAACATGCACCTTCTATTTTCAGATTAGCTACTAATCCAGATAGCCATTAATAGCCCAGTATAAATGGATGTACATGTACCAAAAGGATAAGCCTACTTAGTAAGAGATTATAGTTCCTAGTCTTTAAGCAAACATTGTCTTAGTCTTTAGGCAAACACTGGGTAAGGCTGCAAGAAGAACAAGCTATTCAATCATTACAGAGCTTCTTACAAAAGTCTCTTCTTTCACAGGTTTCAGTGTTTGTTACAAAACCGCTAGAAACTGAGAAGTACTCTTCTCAATTTACAACATTGTATGCGATTTTAATCATGTCACTTCTGTTCCATGTCTAGCAGTGAAGAGAAAGTCGAAACAAAAGTAATTTACTGAATTGTAACTAAGATCAGAAAAGATAAATCAGTAGCTATTACGTAGTTATTTTTTTGTTCATAACTCTGTCATGAGAAACAAAGATGTATGGCTCTTATATTCTTTCTATTATGTACCATGAGACTTGGTAATACAAGTACAAGCAAGTGTATAACATGTCCATCTTGGTCACACCTAAAAAACAAGTGAAGCTAACTTTTAATTTACTGAAACAGAATTTATAACCAGCAAGCATTCTATAAAGCACAGAATCACGGAATCATCTTGAGTTGGAAGAGACCCACAAGCATCATTGAGTGCAAGTCTTGGCACTGCACAAGCCATTCCC
Organism: Passer domesticus; assembly: GCF_036417665.1. Taxonomy (NCBI): domain Eukaryota; kingdom Metazoa; phylum Chordata; class Aves; order Passeriformes; family Passeridae; genus Passer; species Passer domesticus. The sequence continues at coordinate 22,195,041 of NC_087512.1, forward strand.
AATGACCACACTGCCTGAGAGCATCCTCCAAACACTCCCCTGAACCCTGGCAGATTTGGCACTATGACTACTTCCCTGTACCAGTGCCCAGCTACCCTCTGGGTGAAGAACCTTTTCCTAATATCCAACCTAAACCCTTCCAACACAGCTTCAGGCCATTCCCTTGGGTCCTGTCACTGCTTGCCAGAGATAAGAGATCAGTGCCTGCCCCTCCTCTTCCCCTCAAGAGGAAGTTGTGACTGCAGTGAGGTCTCCCCTCAGTCTCCTCCAGGCTGAACAGACCAAGTGACCTCAGCCTCTCCTCATGCAGCTTCCCCCTCAAGGCCCTTCACTGCCTCCATGCCCTCACTGGACACTCTCCACACTGTCCTTCTTACACTGTGGCACCCAGAACTGCCCCAGCACTCGAGGTGAGGCTGTCCCAGTGCAGAGCAGAGCAGGGCAATCCCCTCCCTTGCCCAGCTGGCCATGCTGTCCCTGATGTCCCCAGGACATGGGTGGCCCTCCTGGCTGCCAGGGCACTGCTGGCTCATGTTCAACTTGCCATGGACGAGAACCCCCGGGCCCTTTCCATGGCACTGCTCTCCAGCCTCTCATTCCCCAGTCTGTCTGTACACCCAGGGTTGCCCCATCCCAGGTGCAGAACGCAGCACCTTCCCTTACTCTTGCACTTCACGTGGTTGGTGGCTGCCCAGCCCTCTCTGCAGGGCCTCCTGGCCAGAGTCTACAGCTCCTCCCAGTTTTCTATCTGTGAGCTTCATATCCCCCCCAGTCGTGCACCCAATGATTTATGAAGATGTTGAAGAGCACAGAGCCTAAGGTGGAGCCCTGTGGAACCCAACTAGTGACAGGTCAGCACTCTGATGTCACCCCATTCACTGTAACCCTCTGTGCCTGACCCGTGAGCCAGCTACTCTCCCATCCCATGATGTGTTTGTTTATCCAGCTGCATGCTGGACCTTTTGTCCAGCAGGACACTGTGAGAGACAGTACCAAAACTTCACTGAAATACAAGAAGACCATATAAACTGGCTTCCCCTGATGAGCTAGGTGGATTACTTTGTCATAAGCATGCATTCTCATAAAAAAGTCATGTCTGATTTCATTGGTATTCATCATAAAGTTTACATATTTGCACAAATGGGACTTTGCTCCTTTTAACTCTACCTATCAAATTTTTAGGTACTTGACCTACACATTTTCAACACAACTGACAAAGTGGTTTTTTTATATTTGAAATAATTAAATAATGAGTTCTGTAAATACATCCATTTAATCTCTTGGACTTCACCTCAAATTCTGCTTTGATCACAAATGTAAGAGAGTCTAGTGATCTCATCCTTGTGCCTAGAAAGAATGCCCATTAGAAAAATCATTACACATTCTGACTGTCATCTCAAAAGAAGAATAAGACATGAATAGCAGGAAATGTGTCAGCCAGGAATGAGAGATACTGACAGACCAACGATATTTAGACTGACTCCAGCTAACAACACAAACATCAATTTCAGAAGCATGAAGCTTGACTGCGAACGTATTATAAACAATGAAAGGGATAAAGGAACAACTTTCGTCTAAATGTTTAACTGCATTGTTTTGCACAGCATTTTTAAGCTTCAGCTTGGCACTCAAACACTAGCAAAGGCATGTGTAAATGTAAGCAATACCAATAAGATGGATTCCATGAAGGATGCTATCACCTGCATATGTCTGTGAACAAGTTTTAATGACAGAAAATAATTTCAGCTCTGCCATAATGGTACATAGAGAGAAACTCCAAAGCTGTAACATTTTTCCGAAAGTGCATTTTTCCTAAAAATACCCTGGTCCGCATATTAATTTTAAAAAACCCCAAATGTCTTTGTCTTTTCTCCCAAATAAACATACCTTAAGGAAAATCTTTGAGAGAAGCCTCTTTTTCTAGGGACACCATTTATGGGATTTTCCCCCATATAAACTGCCTGAATCAACACTCTCCAGAATATATGATTTCAAAAGTTTGAAAATAAAACAAACTTTTCCACTGCACCTTTTTGGTTAAAAAAAAAGTTAATCCAATTGAAGACAACAGTTCACATACCTTCAGCATGTCCATACTAATTGAAAATTTTCCATTAGAAGATTAAATCACAGGCAATTTCATTAAAGAATTCTTTAAAAACCCAACAAAAATCAATGTTTTCTCTATTCTGCAATGCAGAATGGTTTGGACAAGCATTAGTCCTATTTGCTCATTACAAAATGTTTTCTCTTGTAACAGGATTCTGTGAACTATTAGAAAATTTTGCTAAGCATGTAAACAATGTTTCAATTTTCAGTTGCAGAACACGTATTTCCAAAAATCCTGATTCACAAAGTACTTCTAACCCAGCCCTCACATACGGTTGTACATAGAAAGAAGAGACAGCCCTGTATATTTAAACTGAGTCCAGTTCCAAAAAAACAGAGCTACATCTACCCATATACAGATCTCCCAGCATTTATTTCAAAAAGCTCCCAAGATTACTTAGGAAAACTTGGATGAATATAGTATTAAGTGCTTTGGTAGTAAGAGCAATGGAAAAAAAGTACCATAGGTTACTTTAGACCAACTAAAAGTCTCCATAAAATCCATAGTTATTTATAAAGAAACTGTTCAGCACAGCTAGCTTTATGTTCTAATTTTACAGCTTTTCTTTCAACAGAGTTTTCAGTTGGCCGTGGTCCTATAATCAAGATTTAGACACTAAACAACTCTCTGAGACTAGAGAACATTAATTTTTTATTGGAATCGTGGAATTGCTATAGGGTGAACATGGAGCTTGCTTTCTCATATCATCAAATGGAGGGGAGGGAAGTATGAAAAGTTACCCTGGGCGCTGAGTTGCCCCCTCTGCTCCTAAGCTCTAGAACAAAACAGAACTAGTGCAGCAAATTTAACCAATACCAGCAACTACTAGGTGATTAGAGAAAGGTAGCAAATGTACAGATATCTCAAAGAGGGGCCATGAGCTGCACTCCACAAAACTTCCTAGTTTTATATCCTAGAACCAGTAATATGTCTCAAGGGTATTGGGTATGGAAAGACTAAAGTGCCTACAACCTCCCCCTCCCTCAGATCACCAGGTGAAACTTTTATTCGCAGAAGTATTTTTATTTTCAAGCTGTTTGGCTGAGATGTTCTACCCATTACTTTAGTAAGCAACTGTTGCTCAGAGTGCATCCTTCTTCTTTCTAGTGTTAGACAGCAGGATGAAACTCTATTTATCAACTCCTTAATATCCTGAAGCATATTAAGGAGTTGATAAATACGAGTTAAGGATCCTGAAGCTTTTAATCCTTCTTCCTAACTTTAGGAAACTTGGAGATTTAATAACATTTCATGGCATTTCATCAAACACTCATCAGAAAGATTAAAAAAAAAATCTGTAAATGCTTTTGTAAAGCTTTATTTTCACCAAACATGAAACATACCGAAAAAATACCATAGGATCCTTTCAGATGCCTGGGAAAAATTGCATAATAAAAATTAAGAAGCAACAAGTTCCCCATCACAAGAGAAAAAGCAGTGGTCTTGGACAAAAATGTTTCATAACACATTAGAGCACAACAGGACCAAGTGTTGTGCTCTAAGACTCTTCCTCTAAAAGCATAGTTTAAGAAATCTTGTGCAGCTGTACAGTCATAGATAAGAAGCCAAACAAACCATTACTCTTAACCACTCTACTAGACTGGCAATCATTCATGATTCTCACACTTTACCATTTCCCTTGCCTAAAAAACAAATCTCTCTTTCGTACAAGACTGATATTTCTTTTCCTGATTTCTATCTTCACAAAAACTTCCTGCAGAGTGCCTTAATAATCCTAGCAGATTCTTGTACTTCAAAGTCAAGTGAATTTGATACTTAAATATTTCTTTCATGGCCTGCAAGATTAGAGATGCCCTTTTCTAAAGATTCTCCTTTCAACAGACTCCTTTTTCCTCCAGTGCTTTTCAAAACTGCTGGAGCCAGTTCTATTAACAAGTTCTTTTTGTTACAGCTTCCTCTGATAACTTGTCTTCTCCACAACCCCATGTGGACTTCAGAATAATTCTTATTCTGAAGAAATTATATGCACATGCCATCTTTTGCCTAAAATAAACTTTCACTGTAAGAAAAAAATCTTTATCTTTCAAATACCATGTGCAGACATTATCAGAGTAGGGGAATTCCTGTTGGTAGCCTGCCACTATCAATAATGCATGTATAGAAGTCACTAACATTGTAAAAACCAGGTTTGTTATCACTGATCTTTCCCTCTATATCACTTCATCATGAATCCAGGCAAAGGTTTGTCAAAAATTTAACTATTCAATTACATGGGTTTAGTGTTTAGGACAATAGGAAACTAATACTCATACTTCAAGAACTCTTACACAGAAACAGAGCAGTCACTTTGTAAATGTCCAGGTATAAAGCGTGCAAGCCCAGGTTCAAGAACATAAAGGCAAAATCCTTTCTTTCTTCTCCTTACTGCACATTCATTAGTTGGAAATATCGTTACTAAGTGGAGCACTAAGAATCTATGTCAAGCATTATCTTCTAGATACCCTTGACTGCAAGGTTTCAAGAACGTCAAACTTCTATTTTCTTACCTAGTTCAGTAACCTGTCGATCAAAAGGACAACGAACTGCTCTGCCATGAAGGGGAAGCCGGGTAAGACAGTCATGGCAGACAGTGTGGCCACACAGAAGCAGCCGGGGAACTTTGTCCCCTTGCAGCGAAAATACATCTTCACAGACCCCACACTCAAGAACCTGTAAGTTAAAAAAGACCATTTTTGGTTTCAAGCTAATTAGAAAGCAAAACTTTACACAGGAAACTATAGCACAATTTTTTTCACAGATGTTCATGCAATCACAGTACATAAGCTGAGTCAGTAATTTTGCTTTATATGCACACATGCAACGATCATACTATCGATTTTTAAAAAGTAAATAAATAATCAGACACAAACAGAACATTTTAACTCCTCAGCATCCTGCCTGACCACCACTAGTTCCTACGCACTTCATTTAATACGCTGCCACAGTAAGCCTACTGGTCAAGCGGCACAAGCAAGAAACATCCTGGCAGGAAAAGGAAGCGGCCAGCAAGCCCCGGGCAGAGCAGAGTGCTGGCCGGCGGAGCTCCCCCTCGCAGCTGATGCTCATAAAGAGGTCAGTCATACCAAGTGAGCCAGCTAGCAAGCTACAAGCGCAGCATCGAGCTAGTGCGAGCAAACACTTGAGGGCCGGAACATCTCTAACTATAAACAAAAAGCAAAACTGATGGTCGTACAGAAAGAAAAAAGAAACACCACAACCAATCCACAAGCCCGGCACCCCCAGGGGCATATCCTGTACCACAGGCCTCCCGCGCCCCGTCCAGGGCGGGCACAGCCCGCCCCGCCACAGGAGCTGGGCCGAGCCGCCGCCTCACCTTCACCGCAGCGCCCGCCGGGCCGCGACCGCCGCCGCCAAGCCCGCGGCCACTCTCCGGCCCGGCCTTGTTTACAGCCAGGGCCGCCATCTCGGGAAGGGCGGAGCGGAGCGGCCCCGCAGGAAGCAGCGCAGAGCTGCCGCCACCTCAGGCACCACCCCGGCGGGCGCAGGCGCCGCCCTGCCGAACTGCAAAACTGCAGTAACGTAAAACTACGACTCCCAGCGTGCCCCACAGGAGCACTGGCGCGCGGAGCAGGTGGTGGTGCGGCGCCCGGGCCGCCCTGGGAACCCTGGGGGCTGTAGTCCCTCCCGCCGCGCGGCAGCCTGGGACGGCTGTGCCCGCTGCCGCCGCAGTCTGCGTGGCTCCTCGCGCTCCGCCGGCCATCGCGCGGGGTGAAGGCCATGGACGTCAACCAGCCCAAGCAGGAGCATTTGCTGGCTCTGAAAGGTACCAACAGCGCGGCCCCACCGGTTCCCGCCCGCCCGGTCCCGATTCGGTGGTGAAACAGCGTGTCTGATCCGCAGCCGAGGGTGGTTCTCCCTCCGGGTTGGAAGGAGCTGGAGCAGGGAGCGGCCCGGCGCTCGGGGCCCGCCGTGCTCGGGGCCCGGAGGCGTCAGGGAGCGCTGAGGGCTGCTCGGCCGAGCCGCGCACAGCACGGGGTGTGCGCCTGGCGTGAGGGGCTCAGCGCGGCTGCCCGGCTGTGTCAGTGCTTTGCATAAGGCTTCAAAGAAAATGTTCAGCTATAATTTCCTCTCCAGTTCTCCTGCTACCTCTTGTTTGTTAGTTTTTCAGGGCGAGAGGACACAGTCTTAAACTGCGACAAGGGAGGTTTAGGTTGTGCTTTAGGAGGGACTCCTTCCCAGGAAGGGTGATTAGACACTGGCATGGGCTGCCCAGGGAGGTAGTGGAGCCACCGTCCCGGAAAGTAAGGAGAGACTGGATGTGGCACTTGATGCCGTAGTCTGTGTAACCAGGTGGTGTTCGGTTTTGCGTTGGATTCCATGATCTCAGACGTCTTTTCCAACACAGATGATTCCCCTTAGGATGGCTTTTGCCCTTTTCACCTCATCGTTAACGTGCAATTACGAGGCTTACCTCTTTGGTTCAGGGATCACAGAGTGAAAATACAGTTGTGTAGGGTAGATCACTTGCATGCCTCCAAAATTAAAGACAGCCCTGTGAATAATTTGATCATTTCTGAATCATAAATGCTGGTGGTTATGTACATGTAATGAAGAGCTGATTAGAATCTTACCTCTGCAAGCATTCTTAGATCAGTGAGAATGCCCAGGTGGATAAAGTAGTGCAGGTATGAGTAATTTCAGGGACCATATTCTCGTTTTAAAACTCTCCTGGACAAAGTTTTTAATGGTGTCTCTGTGTGCTGGTAAAATCTGTTAACCATAATTCAAAGCTCAACAAGCTCTTTTCAAATACGTGTACATACACGTACACAATAAGGGCAAAAACATGAAAATGTGAAAGGTCGGCAGCTGTGAAATGTGTTTTGCTAGTAATTAATTCAAAGTAAAAAGCTTTATGGTGGATCATTTTGCATTTATAAGAAACCAGTGCAATCCTTGGTTTTGTATTGAATTTAATCCAGGTTGTATTTTTTGTAGAAGTGGAGAAGGTATGGGGATTTATTTGCCTTGTGACTCTATTAAACAAAATCTTGATAGTGGCAATCCTAACTTTTATTATTTTGATGTCATGTATGTTATTACTCTCCATTAGGGAGTGTGAAATGATTGGAAGTTTTTTGTGGGTGCAGGGGGAAAGGGGGAGAAAGGTAGGAAATAGGAGAGCAACACTGTGCATACGTTTCATAATAGTGTAGCTGTCCCTTCACCATTCTTCTGAATTTAATATAATCTTTGTATGAAATATAAAACCTTTGACAACTTAATAAGTTGCTTAGTTATTTCAAAAGTCTAATAAATTCAGAAATTATCAGTTCCTTAAGGATTAAAGCATATTTGCTTGTAATGCTTGGAAGCTTTGAGGCTAAAACTAGATGTGTAGTTCTGATACAAAATGGAAGCGGGCAGCTGTAATTTGCCTAGAGCACTTCCCTTTTAACTTTTCACTTTAAGAATTACTGTATCAGTCTGTAATATTTTGGGAAGGGTTTCTGTAACTTATGTGTTTTCTAGTTACTTCATGTGCCTCAGCTAAAAGTGCTGATATATAGGAGTAAAACTCTTAAAAAATTGTCTGCTTAGTTTGAGAAAATAGGCAGAAGTAATTGTGTTTCTTTTGATATGCATCACGACAATATAACCAGAATAGTGGTGGATGGCAAGTATGAGATGGGAACAGTAAAAGAGTTCTCTCGGAAAAGGACTGTTTTGAGTAAGCAGTCCTTTTCCGAGCATGTGAATAATGTTCAGTGTACTCAAGTTACACTGGTAATGATGGAATACAGCTGCTAACGTTCAGCCTAGATAAAATAGAATGTTCTGATATATATCTCATGTATTTTTACTACCTGTTTCTTTTTTGAAAAATATCCTAGCAACGTTTGTCTTAATATGGTAGTATCTCATTGTTTTATAATACTTCTGCTTTAGGTCCTGTTTTCCACTGATCTATGCATCATGGGGCAAGGAAATTCTTGTAAATAAGATGTTTCAGTCTAGATACAAGAGTCATTATCAAGAGACTGTTTTCCTAAGAATCACTGGATTCCTACTGTTCAAGCATGGAAGTGGTCTTGCACTATCGACCACATCAGAGAGATTTATTAAAACTTCAGAAATTTGCAGAAGCAGCAGTGAAGGAGTTTCCCATTCGCCAATTACCAAGATTTGCACCCTGGTTTCCAAATGATTTACACAGACTTCCCCTCAAACCAAAAAAGCAGGCACCTGTTATTTCTTGTGAGGAAGTGGAAGAACTGAAAGAGCTTTCTACACCTTCAGAATATGTTACAGGATCTACTGATTATGACTGCACAAAAAATCTCCTTGAGTTTCACTCTAGCATGAAACATGGTCCGACTTTAATCCAAGCACAGATTGTTCACAAACCAATTAACTTGGACTGTCAAGGAGAACCACCAGCTAATGGAAAACAAAAATTGAAAAGGTCTTGGAGTGTCTCTCTCCCTAGAGCTAAACTCAGAGAAAAGATTCATCCTCTATCTCAAGAACTGCAGAATAATTTGGAAAGACTAAAACTGCATGCATTTTGTAGAGCCAAGTGGACAATTGAACAGTCTCTTTGTAAAAACCAGAATTTGGAGGACATATGGATAAAATTGAATAGACTGATTAAACAGAATGAATTGCCATCTTGCAACGCTACTATCCAAAGATCTGTGGGACAGATATGGATTTTCTGTGATATATTATACTGTGAATATGTTAGAAATATTCTTAGGGAAAAGCTAAGCCTTACAGATAAAATGAATTTGCTTGTACATAAATATGGAATTATATTTAGTTTATAACTTCAGATATAGTTTAATAATAACATTGCTGTCGGAAATACTAAAAGTTTTTAAGCACTTCAGAATAGATAGACTTTAGAACAACTGATAAATTAAGAGTGAGAAAACTACTTATGTTACTTTGCTATAGGCTTTGGTTTTCTAACTATAATGATATATTTCTTTAACTTTGTTTTGCCTCAAGACTTATAGTTCTGTTAAGATTAGTAAGTTTCCATTTGGCTTAGTACTGTGTTTTATAGCTTTTCTCTACCTTGGTGGTCTAAAGGGAAAAATTAAAATAAAAATTCCAGACTATTGTGGCAAGGTATGTCAGATAATAAAATTAATGCTTTCAATTAAGCAAAGTACATCCTCTCTGCTTCACTGGAATTAGGAGAAGGAAAGATGTTTTTAAGTGTGTTGTAATAATTGCTATAATAGCTGTAACTAACATTAAGATTTCCAAGATCTGATTATTTCCTGAAAGTAGTCTGTGAGTTTTTTTAATGATGGCATATTCCTCCCATGAAGTACAAACTTAATTTATGTGGGATATATGCACTGTCTTAGTAATGTTAGCTATATTTTCGTGGAAGTATTAATGATAGCTTCAGTGGAAGCTGTGGTCGTAAAAGGCAGAGTTCAGGATGACTTTTTGTCTCCTAAAAGAATGAAGTGTTCCAAGGTCATGCTGTCCCTGCTCAGTTGAAACTTTGGAGGGTCAGTAGAGAAGTTAAACTGGGATCAATGTGACTGCAAGGTTTTTGCATTCGAACTCCTTCTAATTCTAGATAGTTTTGATGTAGCTGGTGGTCAAGGCCTGTAGCATCTGGAAAAGGGGGAAAACAGTATTTGTAGTTTATTAGATTGTCATTAATGCTGCTCACACCAAAATGTACCTAAGCATAACAGAGATCCCTCTGTAAAAAAAAAATGAATTACCCTCAGACTTAACAGTCTTATAACATCCTTGTGTTACATAATTATATTTTATTATAGGCATTACAATTTTTTAGATAAAAATTTCTCCATTTGAGTGACTGACATGTATTTTTAAACTTTGACTGAATTTTAAGACATTTGTAGATGTCTTACATTTATGTTTGGGGTGTTTGTCACATTTAATATGATGACTTAACAAAATTGATGCAAAATGCTGTCTAGACGGTATTATAACTGCAGTACAACTGATGGTTGTTATTAGTTTTAAAGTCTCTCTAGCCAAATTTTTCGCTGACATTATATTTCTGAGCTCAACATTAATAGTAACAAAATTTCTTCGTGCATCAGTATTTTTGAAGATAAAATGAAGTAAAATGCAGCGTGATTTGAGTTCTATTTAATGTATTTTGTATCGAGGATCTTGGAAGAAATGATTCATTTTCTAACAGTAATTTAGTACTTCTAATAAATGTGATAATAATACCTGTCATAGGTTGTTTTGACTTCATTCTGTGACGTATTTGTTTATTTTCTGAAAAGTGACTTAACTTTTTTTTAGAAACAGCAAATACTAGTTATACAGGCATTTGCTATACAGGCAGTGTGAACTTGAATAAAATTGGATAATGCCAATAATACAGTCCTGCTAGATTAATTTGATATACTGACAAAAGAGCTAAGCATTTTACTAAACAGAAGGAGAGATTGTTGCCACTGTAGCTGCCAGCTTTGTGCTGCTTTGGGTTGGCTTGTATGTGAGCAATGGTAGACGCACTGCTAGCTGTGAGCCCCTCAGCTGGTAACTGAGGTCTTGTGAGAGTGAGCGCCATGCTTCTCTGCAGAAGTACTACAGTCTTGGTTAGCACTGGTATACAAGCTGAAATCCAGGCTTTAATTTTTTTGTCTTTGAGGAATGCTTAATTCATAAGCATGTGGCATTCAGTATCTTTTTAATTTCCAATGTTGAATGTGGTTCACTATTTATTTTATATATTTTGGGTTTTGTTTAATATACCTCATGGTTCTAAGTCTTCAAAGGTCACCATAACAAAGAGAATATATTCTCTTTTTTTCTTGTGAAAAGTGAGAATTCTTTTTGTCAGTGCCAATTTGCATGGGTCTGCTGTATGGTAGCATAAGTTCTTGTGAACCAATATGGCCCACTGTACCCAAATATCCATCCAAGTTGTTGAATACTTTACACCACTGGGAACAGTGAATGCTGTCTGGACACAGTAGCTGTACAAAAGTACAATAAAAATAAACCCACCATACCTGTGTCTCAGTGCAAAGGTATTGATTAACTTGTTGCAATCAAGAGAAATCCTTTTGGTTTATGTTTTAGTTTTTTTTGGTGTTATGTTTGTTAAGTTTCAAAGAAAAAAGCCCTGACAGTTATTACATATTCAGATTAACACCTAAGATTACAAATGCTCAATTTTGTTTCATATGAATGCCTTCATGATAAGCTATATGTAAGTTTAGGGCCTTTGGTTAATTTGAAGAGGAAGAAATTCTTTTAAGTAGTAGCATTATTTTCACTTAAATCTGTCATTTAAATGAAAATAATTTAATTTTGAGTGTGAGTTAAAATAGCCTTTGAAAATATCACTTACTCGAAGTAGTGGTTTTTTAATAGGAAAATCTTAATTATTTTGATTTTGCCAGTATCAATAAAATAGCTTTGTTGTATTTTCATGAGGTTTTTGTGTTGATTTTACTGGTTTGAGTTTAAAGTTTGTGACTTAGAGAAAAAGCAGTGGTATAAATAATGTAGGCTTTTAGTCTTGTAACTCTGCCTTGTGTAAGTGTTATAGGTTAAGACATAAGTGCAATTTCTAGTAGACTGGTATTTGACTGAAAGGGTCCGTATGAGTTATCATGTCCCATTCTAGGGCAACAAGGATCACAGGACAGGCGCTTAAGCTGGAAAAGTCTACAAACAAATGAAACGGACACACTTCTGAAGACCACAAAGCACTCTAATGCTGTAGCAGGTGTAAGATTTCTAACACATCAAATTGAAAGCAGTAGATGAGTAGGTTAGTTCACCAGGATAGAAAGCAAGAGGAAGCAATGGCATTCTTGGATCTTAGAATAGCAGGGAGTTTTTTTTTTTTTTATTGCGAAAGGCCATGTGATCCTTTTTCAAGCTGAGACTTATTTGGTGGTTGTGGTCTGTTGGGTGGTTTTGGTTTTTCTTGTGGAAGTTGAAAAACAAAATTAAAAATAGTTGTTTGATCGACCAATATTTTTTTGAGTTTATTTTTTTTATCTTTGCAGTGATGAGGCTAACCAAACCTACCTTGTTCACTAATATTCCGGTGACTTGTGAAGAAAGAGATTTGCCAGGTAACTCTTTTCTAATGACTGGTTATTATGTATGTTTTACCAAGTTTAAGCAGTGTGACCATCTAATACTTAGAGGAGTCATGACGTCTCATAAACTCTTACATGAAATGACAATATACTTAAGATGTGGTAATAGCTAAAGGACAGTGCCAAGGTGCATTCTATAGCTCTTGACCTGTATCTCTGAGAGATTGGTAATGATACTCAAACACATGACCTCAAAATTTGAGCAGTTGACATACACAGTGAGATGCAGTTCTGTGCAGGCAGTGTGTAAGTGGAGAAAGATTGGCATTTTAATATATTGTTTTAATTTGGAGAAAAGGCCCTGGTAGTTAGAACCAACACATGAATGTTCTGTGGGAAAACAATCTTGCAAGAATCACTGGTTTTGAGATGCATTATGCTTAGTGTGCTGTCATGAATTGGAAACCCCTGGGCTGTCTCCCAGAAATAGCTGAAGTCTTAAAGTCAAGTCAAAGGAAAGATTGAAGGAGGGTTGTGTGGAAATACAAAGCAAGCAGGGGAAGAAAGTAAGTGAGGTTGATTACTTCTGTTATGTAATATGGTTTAGATGGACAGAATTTCTCTCAAAATTCAATGTTAATTTGAGCAATGCCTTTTGGATTGTGCACTTCAGTATGTACATACTGAGTAAATTATTGGACACAAGTGTCTTGAAGTTAAGTTATAACTTATAGGCAGTGTTATATATTTCATCCTTAAACAAGTTTATTGTAAAAAAATTGTATCTAAAATAAACTACATTTGAGTAAGTGATTACATGCCTAACTTAAATGTATACAAAACTTTGGACTTAACAAGTATTTTGTTAATAGGAACTTGATATTTTTACAGGTAATCTATTTAACCAGCTCATGAAAGATGATCCCTCTACTGTAAAGGGGGCTGAAACTTTGATGTTAGGAGAAATGCTGACTTTGCCTCAAAATTTTGGGTAAGAATAAATTATTGTAGCTGTAATATTCAAGGTTTAGGACTCATACTTCTCCTTCTCTTTGTATACCATTGTTCTGCAACGAGATGTTCAGTCATTTAAAAAATATGTGGCTTGATTTATAAATACATGTGTGCTGCCTGATGTTTCTTGTCTGTAGCCTAACTGAACCTAATGAGCATTGAAAGTTGAAAGAGATTTGCAGCTGTGGCTGAATTTCTAAGATAATGCACTATAAATCACATGTTATACTAACAGAGTTTACTACTGTGATTTTTGTGGGTACTGAAAGCCATCTTCTTATTCCTGTCAGACTGTTAGCTAGAAAAAATTCTGATTTGTTTGTTGTCTTTTAAAACTGTTCGTCTTAGAAGAATGATTTCAGAAGTATGGGTGCACAAATTCCAATTTTCTACTACGGTTTGATCTGGCAAATGTGCATGTGTGTGAACTTAAAAATGTTTCAGTGAAATATTCTGGTTTTTAATAACTGTTACTAAAATTTTTTTCTTTTTTTTTTCCTGAAATACAGAAATATATTCCTGGGAGAGACATTTTCCAGTTACATTAGTGTGCACAATGATAGCAATCAAGTTGTTAAGGACATACTGGTAAAGGTATGGTAAAGAAAAATCCACTTATAAAAGATATATAAAAAAATAAACACAGTTACTATATTTTCTGACAGTATATTGTATGTTTAATGCTAATGCATAGACTTTAGGAAATATATGTCCTTTTTTCCAATCCAGAAACTATACCTGGAAATTGGAAAGAGTAAGAATAGAATTATTATAATTATAATTATTATAATTCTGTAACAATTGCATAAAAATAGGAATTATTATAGAATTCTTCAAAGATTAAAAAAAAAACTTGGATTGTGTAAAAAAATGGATTTATCACAGAATCATATAGTTTAGGTTGGAAAAGTCCTCCTGAGGTCACCAGGTGGAACTGTTAACCCAGCATTGCCAAGTCCACTGCTAAACTGTGCCCCTAAGTTCCACATCTGCATAGTCCCCAGCAGGGATGGCAGCATTGTTTTGGCTGCCTAGGGAAGTGCTCAACCACTTCCCTAGACAGCCTATTCAATGCTTGACAGTCCTTTATCGTGAAGCAATTCATAAGAAATTATCCAATCTAAACCTCCCCTGTTGCAACCTGAGGCTATTTCCTCTTGCTCCAATTGTTTGTTGTTATTTCTGAGAAGAGACTAGCTCACACCTGGCTACAGTCTTCTTTCACTTAGTTGCAGAGAGCAGTAAAGTCCCTCTCCTGAGCCTTTTTCTCCTGGCTAAACACCCCCACCTCCACTGACCTTCTTTGGACATGCACCCTTCTATTTAAAACTTCTCTGAACAATTGGTGTAGCAAAACTTCCACAGCTGAAAAGCAGAGTTACATTCACTTACATTCACTTTAATTGAGATTTTCAATTCCCTGTGCAGCATACGCTGATCTGTATATTGTATTAATTATTTTCTAGAGAATTGGGGTTTTGTGTTTACTGTACAAATAAAACAGAGTAAAAATTTCAGAAGTCATTGTGGAACTCAATGTAAAAAGTAAATAGAGATTTTGCAAGCTGTATGGTAAAGGATTGGATTATTTATATGTATACAGCTTATCTTTAGCTTTGTAAGTATCTCATCATCTTAATACATGTCACAGAAGGTGTCTGAGTCAAGAATATCAGAATATTCTGAGTTGGAAGGATCCCACAAGGACGAGTAAGTCCAGCTCTTAAGTCAGTAGCCCACAAAAGGTTCAAATCCACAGCCTTGGTGTTGTGAGCCCCATGTTCTGACCAACTGAGCTCATACAAAATGTGTGAAAGCACGTAGGGTACAAAATGCTCAGTGAGACCTAGTACTTTATAACATAAGTTACTTTTCTTTAACACAAGTTAAACAGTGATAGTTCTTACTGATGCTTTGGTTTTCTGTCTCCAGGCTGATCTTCAGACGAGTTCTCAGCGCTTGAACCTTTCAGCTTCTAGTGCTGCAGTAGCAGAACTTAAACCTGACTGTTGCATTGATGACGTGATCCATCATGAAGTAAAGGAGATAGGAACACACATGTAAAATTTTAACTTTTTCTATTATTAAATGAGCTTAAATGAAACTGGAGTACATGCATGCTATTCGACTTTTGATATAGCACAAGATTTAAAGTAACACAGCTTTTTTTTTAAATTCGGTTTTTTCAGCTTAGTTTGTGCAGTAAGTTATACTACGCAGACTGGAGAGAAGATGTACTTCAGAAAATTCTTCAAATTTCAGGTATTTTGTGAAGTATTTTACTCTACTTCTAGTAAGTGTAGTGAGTCTGGAAAATGCATTTTAAAACACTCGATACTTCATAAGCACTTTTATGTACCAAAAATCCATTCCCTTTTAAAAGTGAACCATTAAGAGCTACTGCTTCAAACTTCACACAAATGGGTGTTTTCCAATTACACACAGTTAAACATCTCCAAACTAATAAATATAATGTCTAATAATTTTTACTAATTTATTGAGAAAAAAATGTGCTCCTAAAAAGTCCCTTTTTTATAGCAGACAGCTCTTTGACTATTTTTAAACAGAACAGTGCCCAATGGCATTCTGGCTTTGATACATCCAACCATTGAGCTTGTATTGTAAAATTCTGATTTTTCTTTTGGTTTGTGTAACCTTATTAAACTGGAATTAAATAGTTTGGTTTTTAGAGGAATATAAGTAAAGAAGTCTATTGTATTACATCTTTTATATCTTACATAAAGATATATATATATATCTTATATATATATATCTTACATCTTAAACCTTTTCTTCCATCACACAAATTTCAAGAGTTGAGTTAAGAGTGACTGAGGAAAGGAAGAAACTAATCTGTGGGCTGGTTCTGGCAAGAAAGAGTCTGTTTAATGTGTATTTCATGGATACTTAATTTTTTTAGAGAAATATATTGAGACTTGACTATTGGTGGAGTGGAGGATTACATGACATACTTTACTAAATACATTTTTAGATACTCTGACAAAGTGTCTGGTAATATAGCAGCATTATATAGTTTTGTCCTAAAGGTGTTTCAGGATACTAGGAGAAGATTCTTCACCAGAGGGTGGTTAGACACCAGAATAGTCTCCCTAGGGCGGTGGTCACAGTTCAAAGCCTGACAATGTTTTCATGAAGCATTTGGACAATGCTGTCTGGGACATATTCCTGGAGGTTGGACTTGATGTCTTTGTGGTCATCTTCCTACTCAGGATATTCTATGATATTATGGGGAGATTGCATTTTGCTATTTTCTAGTATTCTATCTAGATACTTCAGAAAAAAATTATTTCAGTCTTTAGAAGGTTAAGTTGCCATGCATTATAAAGAACACTTGAGTGCTTTAATATTCATGGGCCTTGAAATGCCAGGTATTGATTAGTCAAACCTGTTTCCTGACAATCCTAGGGAAAATGATTCCATATACATTTTTTGTGTTGCCTTCCCTCTGAAACTAGCATCTCTGTAGAGTTTCTTCATCTTTATTTAAGTTAGTTTTCTCACATCTTTATGTGCTTTGTCATGCTTTCCTTTCCACTGCTTCCCTTTCCATTTCTCCATTCTTTCCCTCTGTTCAGTGTTCTGTCTCTCTGTCCCCTCTAGGCTTTCTATGATTGCATACACATGCATGTGCAAGCTGCAGATCTCATCTTTTCTGTGTTCCCTAATGTTCTTCTTGTCAGAGCTTTGTACAAGATTTGTGTCCTTTAGATTTTGTTTGCAAACTTATTTATGCAGTTTTTGGTGGTTTTGCTTGCATGTATAATTGCTGTGGTTTTTAACTGAACCCAGCACAGGCAACAGAATTGTTAAAACAGTTGAAGCCAGCTGTTAAATATTAGGCCCTTCATTCAAAGAATGAAGCATAAGTATACATACACTTCCTTATAGTTCTATAAATACTCCTGATTAATTATGAGAAAAGCATTGCGCTGAGAATTTTGGCTGTTAGTTTTTAAATTTAACATGGATACACTAGTAGGAAACCTGAGAATGAATAAAAAGGAGTGTTACAGAAAACTGAACTATGTCTTTACAGTGAAAATTCATAGCTGCTATTGATTGAGATGTCACTAGCTGTTTTATAATAAAAAAAATACTGTTTTACAGATTCTCAGATTTTTCAGTTACATTTTTTAACATCTTTTAAGCTGAACTGGTTTTAGTTGGCTTGAATCAGCTTCTTTTTTAAACTAATATATGTAGTTTTACAGTGATTGATAGTGGCTTTCTGTTCCTAAGCTTTCTCTAAATAATTAACAGCATTGTCTTCATGGATAAGGAATGATTCTTTCTAGGATAGGGTAGTGTTAAACCTCAGAATAATTTTATGTATTTTACTGGAATACCAATTGAAATTTACTGCAATAAATGGAAAGACTGTTTATCAAAAGAGAGAGAAAAAATTCAGCCTGTTGGAAAATTTATAAGAAGCTCACTGAACAAACAAAGACCTAAATTAATTTTTTTTTTTTTTTTTTTACTAGAGAAACATAGTTATGAATACTTGAAAGACTTGAACTTCATGCATTTTAAAATGATGAAATCTCTCTGAAGACAACTTTTTGATCTTGAATTCTTCAGTGCTAAAAAGTTTGTTGACAACTTGGAACATTAGAGGTCTTTCAGGATACAGTACACTTATATGCAAACAAAAAAAGTTTCCCTTTGTAATGGGAAATAAGTGTCTGCAGAAACAGAATTTAAATTTGGTTTCTTACAAGTATGATAGAAGATTATTTCTTTCAGTTACATCACTTTATATATGCTTCATATTTAAATGTGTGAAGTGCAATAGCTTCATGCACAAAATTCAAGCATTAAGAACCAACACTTAATAATCATGAGATGAATATAATTTATTATTTTATGTATTATGATTTTCTTTAATTTCCTGAAACAGTTGCATTTTCAAGAAGGAAGTGAAGGCTAAGAAAGCTAAACAAATGGATAGTTCTCTGCTTCTTTTATGTTTAGAGAAGCCCTCAGTAACTTTTGTTACATAACTCCGAAGGACTTGTAAATGTTAGTCAGTTCTTGCTCACAGTTGAAAGTAAATGAAGTATCCAGGATGGATATAGTGTTTTTTTAAACACACAGATCTACTTAGAGCACTGGATTTGGGCAGTTTTGTAGGAGGCCAGTGCTTGGGTGGAGAATTACTTGGTCTCAGTATGAGGAGATTGCTTCATAGGAAAGCAGTCAAGTGTGTATAAGTAAGAAGCACCTAGGATATGCTCTTGAGTTGATTCTGTCATATATTCTGTCATGGACCTGCTATATGTAAGATCAAAAGAAAAATAACACTTTTTAGTAAGGGACGCTGGTACTTCACAACAGTCTATGCAGAAGTTGTTTAAAAAACCAATTGTCAATCTGTCTTTTTTTCCCTTTCATTCAGGTTCTTAAACCACTAGATGTGAAAACCAAATTCTACAATGCAGAGGTGAGAACTGTGTATATTCAGGTTTGTTTAGGCCGGATGCGTTTGTTACTTAAATTCAAAGTGCTTTGTAAGTACAGCTTTCTGAGAAAATTGACCAATTCTAATGGAAAAATGGTGGTAGATATATATTGTATCGTTTAAAAATAGATAGGCTTTTGATGAAGGGCAAAAGAGATGTCAGGACATTAATATAATTGACTAAAAATTTTGTATATATTCCAGTTTCTCATGCACTCAGATACTTTCAGTTATTGCTTGTATGTTTAAGCTGTTAGAGTGCTAACTGTAAGGGAAATTAATTGTTCATAAAGGAGATGACAATTTATCATAGTGGGGGAAATTTAAATTTAAATTACTTAAATTTAGATTTTCCCCATGTAACTATGACCCTTTAATTCAGTAATTTAAGTTTTAGGCCTGTGACGGTTACACACAGTGCTTCTAATTATATGTGTCTTGCATATTTATTTGGACATATGTACATGTCTGCCTTTGTCTCTTTATGGGAAGAATTTGGTACGTATCTTTAGGCCACAGGCTTCAAACCATACATTGACCAGGTATGAGGTACCTCAGCAGGACTGGAGCATAAACACATAGCACTGGCTGAGCCCTTTATAGAGCTGATATTATCTGTAAGTGAGAATGTCTGGAAATTTCTTCTGCTGTGATTTAAGAACAAAAATAATTCTAAGAAATGAGGTAATTTGTCTGGGAGCAAAATATATCTCTTATTTAGTGTGTGGATTATATTGTTGTTTCCGCTGTAAAGTATGTGGTAGGGAAAAGAGGGACAGATATCTTAAATGGTGCTGTCTCTTTATACTTCATGTGTAAAGATTGTGATGAAGCACCTCTCTAAGGTAATCCTGGGCAAACTTCAAACTTTTTACATAGATTAGTGTTGTTTGTTTGTTTTGTTGTTGTTTTTTGTTTGTTTGTTTGTTTTGGGGGGGTTGTTGGGGTTTTTTTGTTTGTTTTTGTTGGTTGGTTGTTTTTTTTTTTTCTTTTTGGTTTTCATAGTAGTTATACTGACCAGTCTTGATAAGGGTCTTACTTAATTCTCAATTAGCTACCAATTCTTTGCGGTAAAAATCTATGAGAAGCTTTGGTGTTTGAGCTGGTACATGTAGGTTTGGATTTTGGGGGTTTTTTGTGCTTTTTCTTTTCTACTGTAGAGTTTTTAAGAGGCTCTTTGATACCTTTTGTTCTTCTTGTTTGTGAATTTATGCAACTCCCATTACCATCTTACCCATTTGATTTATTGAAAAAAAGTTTTTAAAAAATATTTTGGATGACATTGAATGAGCAATTTCCATTTGCCTAGCCAGCTGGTATAGTAGCACTCCTGTCTAATTTCTGAACTTATATAAAGTGTTGCTATGTCTTGTGACCATAGAATTCAATTAACTTCTAAAAACCTAGAAATAAGTCTATGGTTAGCTGTTGTGTGTGATACTACGTTGCTGTGAAAGCACCAAGAAATTCATCCTGACTATTATCCTTGAGAGCAAGGGAGAAAAAAATGGTATGTGTCAGTTATTAGTCAACTAACGATCTCTAAAGGTTGACTAACCAGTTAAACTCTTATCATTAAGATCATGGATGTGATGCTGTCTGTTCATAATGTCTGTTACTAAAATAAATTTCTATTAATAGTCTAATGATAATCCATAATTATATCTTTTCTAAGACAAGGAATGATGCTGAACCTTAATCACTTGCTTATTGCTTATACTGCAGTAGCACCCAAATGGAGTTGATCACTGAAATTTATGCATAGAATACATGCCTTGTTGCCCTAACCTGCTGCAATCCTGGGATTGAATTATTCTCTCACTGACTTCAATATGCCTTGAAAAAATGCTCTGTAAAAGGTTCTGTTCCTGCAAGCATGCACGGGGAGGTAGACAACAAAGTTTGCAATTGAAGTTGGGGTTTTGGATTGGTGAATATTCTAAAAGAGTTTTTATTGATATTGTGCCACATTTTGTTACAACTTGCAACATAGTAGCTTTGCTAGGACACATTACTACATTTTTTTGAGACATTCATATATGAGGATACTTAAAATTATATATAAGGTGACAAGGACTGTTTTTCCATTTCATGTACAACATTGCATGGACTGAAATTCAGGACAAACTTTAAACTTACTCAAAAACTAACTCTCTTTTTTGAGTCAGTTTATTCTACCATATCTTGTCTGTGACTTGTGTGCCTTAAGCTCTACTTTGGATTGGTTCTGAAGCAAAGCTAGTAAATCATGTAACCATACTAGCTATAAGTTATTAGAAATATAGTTGTCATCTTTGTTTGCATCCATTTTTATTTGTTTCTGTCTTACTAATGCTATCATGTTTAAATGGTGCAAAAAAATGCAGAAATGCATTTTGTTTGGAAGTTAGCCTCCTTTTTCTTTAACATTTAACCCTAATTTCTCTAATGTGTTCTTTTTTTTATTTTCCCATTAGAGTGACCTCAGTTCTGTGGTAATTTTTATTTATTTTTTTATAAATATGTATGCTTTTTTAATTGCTTAACTGTCTCTGTGCTTGTTATTGACATTCTTTACAAACATAATGGAAAAGCAATGTTTGTTCTGCATATCATAAAGGGATGTGTTCTCATCTTTATATGTGCAGCTAATCATTAAATGGTTAGCTCTTTCTTTGATACCCATTGTTGAAACTAGAACTTCATATCTACAGATTCTTGTGGGGGTCCTCCCAATAAAATACCTCAACAAAATTTTATTATATCTGTTATTTGAAAAGAGAATTTATTTCCTTCTAAAATTTTTCTGGTTTTGACCCATGGAAATGTAGGTTTCACTGCAGCACTGCTTGTGTAAGCTGTGACAGAACTTTTCACATCTGTTGGTGGAGACAGTGGGTTTGAGGAGAGAGCAGCAGTTGGATGTTCTTCCTTTGGCGAGCTGTAACTGCACTTCATAATTTTAACTGCATGTAACAGTTGATTGAGTTACTATGTAACTTCTGCAGTCTGATTTCACTTTAAGGCGTGCCTTGTACTAAGATAAACTGCATATTTTGACAAGTTTGGTTTTTTTAAATATGTAATACTAAACCAAATTAAGAATAACACAAAACTAACTTGCTTTTTCATTATGCTGCTTGTTTTTTCTTTTCCCCTTCAAATTAGCTTTTTTAAACTTCTGCCTATGGTTGCTGTTTTGAAAACTACTAAAATTTGGGTAAATGGAAACTTTGAGCAATGGATTTATGGGATATAAATGGTGTCAATTCAAGTGGCAGTCAGGTGGTAGTAGTAATGATACTGAGAGCCATGTTTTAGTTTGGGTTATTTCCAGTTCCTACAAGCATGTAGTGTCTCTGTAACCTGTTGAGGTTGCACAGTTTTCATTACTATATAGATGCTGCTTTGTATGTAATGTGTTTATAAGGCAATACAAAAAGTTACACAACCATTCTGTATGTCTCCTTCTAACACAATTTTTTGAGACTAAGCATATTCCGGCAATTTTGTCCCACTTTTATTTTGTAATTTACAAGTAACACTCCATTTGTATAAAGAATCATTTATTTACACTGATCAAAAAGAAACTGTAAGTTTTGTTCCACCTTCCCCACAAAGTACTTTCTTAAAATTTATCATAACAAAATACTCAAACTGCTTCAATCTGAATCTGTAGAGTAGACTATTTCAGTTGGAAGGGACCTACAAGAATCACTTAATCCAATGGCCTGAATCAGTGACTGCTATAAATGCAAATTTAGTATCCCCCTCTTTTTAACTGGCACTTCTTTAATTGTGGTTTTCACTTTTCTCTGGACTCATTATCTAATAGACTGAGTCTTCCGTAATTATTCTATCCTGAGATTTTAGTCATGGAAATGGTGACTTTACTGGTCTGCAATTGCACAAAAGAAATTAGGCAAAAACTTCTCTAGTCCCATGGTTTTAATCCTCTGAAGTTTAACAGTCTATAGCTTTCATTTTTGTACTAGAATTGGTCCTTCGATACCACATTGAGGGCTTAGCTTCAGATGTTCTGAAGGTAGAGCACCAGTTAAATTGTTGGATGCATACTATATTCTTTGGCATGATGCAGCTGAGTGAGAGAAGGGGCTAGATCTTGCATTTTAGCTAGAATGCTAGTATTTAATAATAAAAGCTCAGAGCATGTACCTGAGCTATTTTACTTCAGTTAAAGAAAAACACACACATTAATTTTGTTATATAGCTTGATGCACTAGTGATCTGGCTTGGCATGTTCTTGTGCACTGCAATTCCTTACAATTTATTCAATTTTTAAAATAATTTGGATTAAAAGTTTGAGTTGCTATTAAATTGATGAAAGTCTTGCGAAGTGGTGATTTAATGCATTACAAAAAAAGCAATAGCTAGAACACAGCAAAATTATCCCACATCCATTGTTTGGCAAGATATCTGTTGACTAACACTTTTGCTCCTATTGTTACTGGGATTAAGGTTTTTTCTTGCATTAATTGATTTGATTTGCAGGCATGAACTAAACGTGTGACTTTTTTTAACAATAGGACGCCTACTCTTTTTAGTAACACTAATCATATTTTCATGAACTTGAACTTTTGATTTTTTTCAGACAGATGAAGTGTTTCTGGAAGCTCAAATTCAGAATATCACTACCTCTCCAATGTTTATGGAGAAGGTTTCTTTAGAGCCATCTATGATGTACAATGTTGCAGAACTGAACACAGTTGACACAGCAGGGGAAAGGTATGTTTAGATTCAGGACAGTTGACTTTGAAATGCTTCGTATTAATATTTCAGGATATACAAGTATTAGTCAGTCATTTGTCATAATGGGAGGATTGTATGTCTTTGCTTGCATAAAAAAATCAAAATCCGATTCTGTGTTCAACTGGAAAATTTGTTAGAGTTTTCTTCGTATAGAAACTATTCTTAAAAATCTATAATTCTACCTAATAGAGAAATATCCAGCCTAATTCTCAAATAATTTGTATACAATGATGACATGCTAACATGAAAACATACTATTCTTTCAATATTTCCTATATAAAATTTAAGATTTAAGATCTGGTTTTCACCTGACCTCTGTGTACATACTTAGCCTTATGAGACTCTTGCTTCCTATCAGTAAACTGCTTACTGCTTTCAGTTGTTCTAATCATGACATATCAAGACACCAGTCAAGGTGGATCAGTGGTACACCCTCATGGAGTCATAGAATATAACATTTTTTCACGATGAAATAAAATAAATTTAATTTAGTTAAACACCTAATACCATAATAACTGACTACAGTGGATACAAGATCTTGTGAAGTTAACTTTGGTTGGTGCTTTGCAGTTGCTTGGGTTTTTGGAGATGATGGTTCAGTCGGGGCTGAAGTGAAAATTCTGTCTTCTCCTTGCCTGTTGAAGGATACACCTGCAGCATAATGAAGCTTTGTTTTACCAAGTGTCTGCATCCACTGTAATGGTTTTTCTCCTGAACAGGAATCTTAGTTTCATGACACTGAGCTTTGCTGTGCAGGAAAACAAAGAGCAGAAGAAAAATTACCAGCATTTTTGTTTAAATGATAAGATGGTAGATAATTAGTTATAATGTAGCAGAGAGAATTTCTATGTTATTTCTCTCTGCTGAGAAAAACAGGTTCTTTTATTTCACCATGGTCCTTGGTGCTAACTAAATTCTAGAGGTCTTTTCTGTTGTGAAAACAAAAAATATTCTATGTGTTTTACCATTGTCAAACTA
This sequence comes from Passer domesticus, assembly GCF_036417665.1. Lineage (NCBI taxonomy): Eukaryota > Metazoa > Chordata > Aves > Passeriformes > Passeridae > Passer > Passer domesticus. The sequence continues at coordinate 22,219,408 of NC_087512.1, forward strand.
TGCATACTCATACAATAGGACTTGTGGGGGATGGGGGAAAAAACTTCGGTTCTTAATCTTCAAAACAGCTGTTTAAATTAAGACCTAGTGGTTTTTTTCCTTTCAGTGAGTCTACTTTTGGCGCAAGGACTTATTTGCAACCTATGGATACACGTCAATACTTGTACTGTCTAAAACCAAAGCAAGAATTTGCAGAGAAAGCTGGAGTAATAAAAGGTGTAACAGTGATTGGTAAATTAGACATTGTATGGAAAACTAATCTGGGTGAACGAGGAAGGCTGCAAACTAGCCAGCTCCAAAGAATGGTAAGTTTAACTTTAGTATTAATTTAACTTGGCATTCGTTTTTAAGGAAACTCAATGAACGATTTTAATAATGACTTGGAAAAGTGCAAGCTGCTTACTTTCTGAGCCTCGTTTTTTATTCACACTTTTCTGTATGTATTAGAGAGTTATTTAATATATTTCTTCAGTGGAGTGTGGATAAGTTAATAGAGTGAGCACTTCAATTGTCAGAATCCAGTAACCAGTATTGCAAAATACATTTGTTAGAGTAAAATTAACTGCTTGGATACTATTTGGCAGCAAATGACAAAAGAACCTCTTTAAATGTGCCAACTCCTGATATGGAAGCTGCTTCCAAGTTCATACAGATGTTTTAGCTTGGAGTAACATTTTTTTATGCATAATATTATTTATCTTTCATGTCCACAGTTTTCATAGAGTCTGTACTGTTCTAGATGATTTATAAATTTTTCTTGGATTTTGAGTTGTAATTATTATCTTGCTTAAGTCAGCTCCACAGCCATCTAATGCCTAAACCTAGTTTGCATCTTCTCACTTAAGGATGGTGAGAGAGATACAGAAGGGTAGTTAAAAAAAACTTTGACAGTTGAATCTCAGTCTAAGTTTGAGGAGCTAATAATTGGGTCTCTGCCTCTGTCTTTGCCCCCGTCCCCACCTGCTAGTACATTGAGCAGTTCTGTAGGCAAGTCACACTGACTTGGAACTAGGCAAGCAAACTTTTATCCTGGAAATTCACAAGAAAGTCACTAAATTACAGAAATGTATCTAGATTTTTAATTGAGGTGTTGAGTGTGTGCATAAACATGTGAAATTAGAAATTGCCATTTTCCTAAACTTAGTTCCTCCTCTTAATTTTAAACTTGTTGCTTATTTTTAACAATAAATGGTTTCATTTTCAATTGACCTTTTCTCTCATTTCTTTTCCCTCCTCAAATCAATATTGTCTCATTCTGCATCTCTTTTATTTGAACCTTTGAGAATTGCATGTGAAGCACATAGTTCAACACTCTAGGATTAGTTTTGGTAATGCATCTTTTTGTGCCTTGTGATTAACAGAAAAACACTATTTTGTGTACTTAGAGCAACATCTGTCTTTAGAAGAGCAGCAGGTAGTTGTTTTTTTTCCCCTTCTGTGTTCCCTCTTTTCTCCCCTCATTTTTAAGTGCTATCAGATTATTTGATTTCTAGACTTCACTGTGCGTAATTTTCCTCTTAATCCATTTGCCAGCACTATAATCATTGTTTCCCACCCAGGCCCAGGATTTTAGCTCTGCTATTACCTATTTAGTAAGTGTTGTGGTTTGGAATGGGAGGAAAATTAAGGGAAGTGACCTAGTTGCAGGTCAGATGAGAAATGCACCTTTGAAACAAGTATCCACATACCATAAATTTGTAGGTTTGGTTGGTTTTTTGGGGGGTTTTTTGGGAGTGTTTTTTTATTTGTTTCTTTGAATGTGGCTTGGTCTTGGAATTCAGAAGTACAGTCTCTTTGGGAGACAATGAACAAGGCAGGTGACCACAATATGCCAAAAGTATCGTGTGACTTTCTAACTGATGACAGTTAATTATTTTGGCAGAGGCACAGAGGACCGACATGGCAGTTTCTCTTGTTTCTTAGGATGTGGAATAGTGGTGGGTTTAAGCAGGGAAGTTTTACTGGTGGTATCCACACAGTATCTGCCTACCTTAGACTAAAGGTCTTAGATTAAAGCTGATATTCTCAGGAACTGTATACGGCTATTCAAACTTTACGGATTTAAACTCTCCTGAAAATGTAATTATAAAGATCATCCTTATCTGATCAATTGTTAAACCTGTGAAGAAGGTGTTCATCAGTTGGAGAGCTGCTGTGATTTCCATACTAATCAAAAGTACAGTCAATCTTGTTTCTTCAGATTTCTCTTATTCCATGCTTCTTTCAGGAAATCAAAACTTTAGTAAAAACTTCAATTTCCCTGTCCAGCATCTGAGAATACACATTCTTGTTCCCTCCCAGGCTCCTGGTTATGGTGATGTAAGGCTTTCATTGGAGACAATACCAGATACTGTAAATTTGGAAGAACCTTTTGACATTACATGTAAAATAACAAATTGCAGGTAATAATGTCATGTGATTCTCCTACTTTTTCCTGAGTGGGTGAGTTGTGGCTGGTTTTATGTTTCAGTACTTCCTCCTGAAACTACTTAAACCTGGTCTTTATTATGATTTGGGGCAACACGAAACTACTTGAAACACAGAGACTAAAAACTCCAAGGAAACAACTACACTAAAAAACTTATATAATGATCTGTTAATATGGTACTTAACTAGGACATAGACAAAATTCTGTAGAGAAAATACATTAATCTGTCTGCAACATTATTTATGATTGTACCTCATGCTTAAATCACAACTCATTTTAGGGTTGCAAGACTGACATTTAAATAAAGTAATTCTAAATGGAAGTTGAGCCCAGAGACTAAAGCATGTATCTGGCTGCAGATGCTTGTCATGAGAAGCTTGTAGTCCATCCAAGTATTATGTTATCCAGTATTGCTAAGCCGATGGCAGGATGCTTGTGTCAAAGAGAGCTGTCTGCAGCCAAATTACTGTGCATCACAATAAATACTGCTTGCTACCTTATAACTGTTTATGAATGTTGATTAATAATAACCTGAATAATAATCAAGCTTTTAGATATTTGCAGTCTTTGAATGCTTAAAAAAACCCACAGGTTTATTCTTGTTTCTTGATTTCCTCTAGCAGTGAAAGGACTATGGATCTGGTTTTAGAAATGTGCAATACTAATTCCATCCACTGGTGTGGAGTTTCAGGAAGGCAACTTGGGAAGCTGCACCCAAGTTCATCACTCCATCTTGCACTTACATTGTTGTCTTCAGTGCAGGGATTGCAGGTAAGTTATTAGCACAGTTTTGTTGTAAAACGGCTGTTTTATAATATTAACAGTTCTTTCTAATAACAACTCATAAATATTTTCCCCTTCTAGAGTGTCTCCGGCCTAAGACTCACAGACACATTTTTGAAGAGAACATACGAGTATGATGATATTGCACAAGTCTGTGTAGTTTCTTCAGAAAACAAGCAAAGCTGAAGAAAAAAATGTGTAGTTTTAGTGGGTTTTTTTTGACCAACTTCTTGATGTTTTTGCAGTCAATTGTTCTAAAATGAGTACAAACAAAATCAAATCCCTATATAGCTGTAAATGTGATAATAATTATTTAATTTCTCTGAGCATTTCTTGAATGTTTTAAAATATTTTAAAACATGCATATGCATTTTATCTACTAAAAATAAAACCTTTGAAAAAAGTGTAGTTCTAGCAAATTATATTGCATTTACATCATCTCAGGACAGGAGGATGAGATTGATAAGAAATATTAGCATTTTGTGCTTATTTTTCTTATTTTAATTTTTTTAAAGTATTAAAAGTAAAGTATTAAAATCATGGCTCTGACAAGACTACTTCAGTTCAAAAGAACTGACCTTTCACAGACAAGTTTCTGGAATCCAAATCCAAAAAAAAAAAAGCATTGGGCACCTGGCATAGCAGTGTGTTTGCATGGTACATGTCTAGCCATAGGAAATAAAACCTGATAAAGGCATGAGATGAGAGAGTGCAGCTGGCACTGTTAGAGGCACTTGGAGCTAGGAATTGAAGTATAAGCAAAGACAGTGTTGGTTGTGGCTCACTCTTTGAGGAGGAAGCAATACAGCAAATCTGTCCCAATTATCTGCTGTCATGAGCAGAGTTGTGCATCCCTGCAATACAGGACATGTTGTTAACAGGCATGTTACTTTCCAAGTAGTAGGGAACTGAAAACTAAAATAGCAGAACTCAGGTAGTTTCTTATTTTTAAAAGAAGGTGGTGCCAATTATTCTTCCCATCCCAGAGTCAATTAAATAGATTTTTAAAGGAAAAAAAAAAGGAAAAAACCACCCTGCATTGCTGCCTTAGATCAAGTTCTCTAAAGCATACACAGGAGGAAGTTTTGGGCCTGGTCAAGCACTACAATCTGCTTTTCCCTAGCTTTGTTTTGACAAAAACAGAAAATGTTTTTGGCTGAAATATCTATGGTTACCCAGAGGTAGCCATTTTGTAGATAAAATGGCAACTGTCTTTCCTAGTTTAACACTAGTTAAACTAGTGTTAAAGACTAATCAGCAGCTTGTATTTCTCAACTACCATGTTGGCACTTAGCAACTTTATAGTTAGTTTTGACACTATTTTACTTGAGCTTCCCATGTATAAATCTTAAGAGTATTATTCAGTGTTAAAATACTGGATAAATTGAGAACCAGCTTTGTATATTGAGAAACTATGTCCATACAGGAAACGATAAATTAGAAATTTATCCTGCCTATGTGATAAAATCCAACCAACATGAACAGGTATATAAAGAATGCAATTTATCTGTTACTTGAGATACAGAAAAAATTAAACCAGAAAACCACAACTATACAGACAAAAAAGTATATCACTTTATTTATAATATATCTTTGAGTTAAACGACACAAACTGAAGGAGATGTAACCACATGGCAGTAAGAGGTAGGACAGATACAGAAATAGTAGACATGTTGCATTATGCCAGTATGACTTTCTGTTGCCATAAAACAATCTACTCGAAGTTACAGAGCTAGTTCTATCTCAGTATGCATGAGTGATTTTACTTTGCACTTGTTACAAAACCAAGAGTGCAACTGAAACAATTTCTAAGCTGAATATTTCTTTAAGTGTCTTTATGATCATAGTTAGAAGAATATACTCCCATGCAAGCAGGTTACAGGAGTTCACAACTGATTGCAAAATACTTTGTTCTCTAACAAATTATTGTACTTGTACACTAATGGAACAGTAATGATACAAAACCAATTAGGTGTAAATGCAGATTTGCTCAGTTGAATGATAAACTGCAATTGATCTTAAATTAAAGCAATATTTACAGGGATGGTGGTTTACCACTTTATCTAGCAAGATGAAAAATTGTAGCACAAGATACAGTGCAGTTACTACACGGGAAAAGATTCCTTCCACACCCTGTGATTAAGACATGTTGCGTGACTGAAACAATCTAGGCAATTCAAAGAAAAGCAGACTTTAGCATAAATGATCTCTCTGTTCATGGTTTCAGTGGAAAAGCACGTAATGACAGCTCCTGTTACTGGTTTCACTGTTTTTTGTTTAGGCTATAAAGCCCTTTCTGTTAATACATAAGAAATAGAGAATGTTTACTAGTAAAGTATTGTGCCAGTCAGTTGTAGCACGTTCCTGAAGGCTTAGCTAATGCTGTTAACATTTTAATATATACTCTGTATTATCTGAAGTAAAACCTAAACACAAAAATATTGTAGCATGTGAAAAGAAAGTTACAATTCCATGAAGATGACTTCAAGAGTAGTTTTCAGGTAACTAACCCAATGCTTCATTCCATTTAACCTTGGGGATTGTTCTCCCATAAATCCAATAAGCTATCGAGCTTGTATTTAACAGTACAAGTACACAACTTCTTCTGCCCTTTCTGGATCTTAACATACTTTGTCGTTCTTAAGGAACTCTCATTAAATTCTTGACACTCTGTTTCAAAGCAGAAAAGTAACTGCATGAGGATTGCTCTTGCAAAGTGAGAATAATTTGAGTTTGTACAGAGATATTGGCAGAGCTGCCCACTCCACCATGGATTTTTTTGGTTCCCCCTATCTAAGTTAGTGAAACACACTTTGGGCAGTTGAAGATAAGAAAGAGAATTAAAAGGAACTGTGAAGTTTAACATACTAGGTACAATGCTTCTCTCCTGACACAACACACTATTCCAAGTAATACATGTACGCTTTTTGTAGCCCACCCAGAGCCTCCATAAAGCTTCCTTCTAAATGGTAGTCCTGTCCTACACAGTGTAATTAAACTTAATTAAGCTTCCTTGAATGAATAATGTTCAGGATCTGAGCTACCTCTGACAAAAGATCCCTTTAGGGATTCTCTTTCTTGTCATCAGATGTTGAGTCAGAAGCTGTTACTTGAAAATGTATTTAATGTAAAGCTTAAGTATCTCTACAACCTGAAGAAAGCAGCTACACCAACTTAAAGTGAGAATTTTCAAAAGCATTTTAATGCTGTACATAGGCAAGCTATTCAAATAAAGTATGAAATGTCTTAAACTTGTTTATGTATTAAGTGTAATTTACCTCTTTATTCAACAGATGGTAATATGGATTTCCTAGATTTGTGTTTTCTCTAATTCCTTTCATTTCTCCTTGGATCAGCATTTTTCTGTCTGGTTTAGTAGGGCAAGATTCATACCGTAGATGTACAACAATAATTTGTTAGAATTAAGTATATTACTTAGCCCCAAATTTTTTATTTGCTTCTGCTGGAGGAGCTCTTTTATGACCACGGGGTCAATTGGATATAAAGTCTAAGGTTCAGGAGTTTCTGTGTATTTCTCCATATGGGAGGCTATTGTTACTCCTCCAGACTAACTGGCCATGAGAGATCACTTTGCCTAAAAATTCAAAGCAGGCTCCTCGAATTACTTTAGATATAGGAAGAGGAAAGTGTGTTGAGAAGGTCCCTGGGCTAAAAACAAGTGTACTTTATATCACAATGCAGTGTGAACAGTAAACAGAGTAAAAAAAGTTAACATACTAGACATACAGAAGAGCAGCAGTCTTGCAAGAGTGATATTAACTGAGCAAGAAACAAATACTATAGAGTCGAAAAATCTTTAGCTTGACTATATAACCATCTCTTAGATAGATATATATGTAATTAAAAAAAATCCCCAATTGTTTAAGCCAGTGATTTATCACACAAGGATAGAAAAAGAATCCTTCTAAGGCAGTTCATTTTTAAAATTTTCAGTACTAGTTATTTGTACAGTCACAGGCTCAGTTTTAGCTTATTACAGTTAAGAATTTTACGTTGATATTAAATACTGCATACATACGGAATGTAATACAGCTTGCCATGCCTAGGAACATAGAGCCATAATTCTGACCTCCAGGGCTACTATCATGATGTGAGGGTATACATGGCAGTAGAAAACTCTACAACTTTTCTTTCCCGAGCCAAGTTCCATTTTGATTTCTGTGCATGATCCTACACAGAATTATTTTTTCTTTCTCTACAATGTGTGCTACTCCTTCGTACGCAGTCATCTCCCTCTTTTCTGCTCAATGAAGTTGAAAAGTATTTCCTGTTACTCATGAAGGCCCCTCCACAGGATTAAGGAAATAGACTTCTCAAGCATGAGTTTTAAGTACTCTCTATACCAACACTACTTAATGCTCATTATAAAAGGGCACATCAGATGGGCTATTGTTTCAATATTTCAGTGTTTCAATACTGTTTAAAGGAGCACAGCCATCATGATCCTTACCATATCAGTAACACATCTTTTGCCCTATCATTTTAGAAGTAGCTATTAGGCAAGATCAGCACACTACAAAACTCCCCACTCAGTAGTCCTGGAGGTCAATCTGATGCACATACTGAAATGACTTGGACTTGGGGATTTTGATAAACCACCTATTCAGTGTATTGATTTTCAGAGGAGTAACTATACATAAACGCTATGTTCCAAGTTATGTGCAAGAGGTCTGTTTACCAGATTTATTCTTGTTTGCAAACACACACAAAGAATTTTCTGTCTTCTATTCAAGCAGAAGAGTTACAATGGTGCTTTTGCTACTAACTATGGTATGCATTTTGGGGTTATACATCATTCCAATTCATGTGACTCATTGAAGTCAGGAATGTTCTTCAGTGCTGCCACTCAAATATCGGCTCCGGATATGATTTCTCAGTTGCTCTATGAGCTCAGGATTCTGCTGCTGTATCTGCTGTGCAAACTGCTGCCCCCTGTGTTGAACAGTTTTAAGTGAGCTCAGCAAGTGAAAGGAGCATTTGTAAGAAAACAGGATATCCCAATACAGCTGAAAGGTGCATTACGTTAAAATTAAGATTAAAGATACCTTGATTTACAGTCTTAAGGTATTTGCAGTATTATGAATTTATCTGGTTAAAGTGTCTCCAAACAGGATCATTGTCATGAATTTATTTTCATTCTTTAGTACTATTACTTCTACTTGGAGGAGAAAAGTATCACCTTACAAAATATATTACCTTTTATGGTAAAATAACACATCTGCTCCAGTGATTTATTCCCTTTTTGACAGGATCCACTCTGTTTAAAGTAACTACTCTTAGAGTTGGCATGCAACCTTATGTTAATGGTTCCAGAAATACAGCATGCAGCTGCTGACTTGTACTTGTGAACAAGATGCCATTAATTGAAAGCCAAGCATACTATCAAATTCTTACATTTTCCATGACTGAAGTAAAACCAGATCTATCTATAACAGTTGTAGCTTAAGAGTTGAATTAATAGCAGAGACTAATTCCATGTATAAGAGAAGCATAACACTTGTTTACTAATAAAAAACAAATAAGTAAAAAATGATTCATAAAAAGCCTAGTTTGTCCTCTCTGATACTTCTGCATTTTGTGCAAGCAGCAAACTATCAAGACTCCTTCAAGCTACAGTGAAGGTTGAAGGAAAAACACATTTTTATAGACGTCTGCACAATACATGATTTTTATGAAAATAACCCTAAAATTTTGCAGTGAGACATTTCTGTGATGTAAATCATAAATTACTTTTGCCCTGAACAGATGAAACTTAAAAATAGTTTGGAATTGGCTAGAATGCTGAAATAAAATAAAATTGTATCCCCTATTAGAGACCTTGGGATATAAGCAAATGGCATGATTTTCTGCAGACCCTTCCAGATGGATATCATCATTATAGTATAAAAGCCTTGGGTCCTGGATTTTGTTAAGGTATTCTTCATTATCCTGAGTTCCCTGAAATATTCCTTACTAAATGGAGGGATGCCAGAGCTGAAATTGTTTTGACTTGTGCTAAGTAAATCTGTAGCTTTCCTAACTAGTATCTGAGATATCAGGTAGTAAATTTATCCACATAATTTGAAAACACATGTAGGAGTACTTAAAAGATTTAAAGAAATGTAGTGAGGGGCATTAGAAAATAACAACGTATGAGAAACAGAAGGTGAAGCTGAGCACATAGCAGTTCAGTCATTCCAGCTGAGGGAAATGTGCGGAGCAAACAAACACAGTCCTGGAAAATAAGTCTTCGAGTTCTTGGTTATAATTACAAACAGTGGGAACAGACCACAGTATGATTCCCTTGACACTGCACCCTTTTAAATAGATGTTGCACAGTTATCCTACTACAAATGTGACAGTTAAAACCATGCAGTTCTTAACTTACGCGTGGATCAGGCTGGACAAATCCGAAAGGCCACCAACGCCAGCAGCAGGGCCACCAATGGCATTTGACATCATCCCTGACATCCTGGAACAGTTAGCACAGTGTTTGTATTGGGGTGTGCAAGAATCTTTACTGTAAGCCATAAGCCCCACTTGTTTTTTGAATTGCTAAGAGGAATTAAGTTGCAAGGAGAAGAAGCTACACTTTTACTGTAAGCAAAATAAAACTACATTTTCAGTAATACATCTACATTTCAAAAATATAGTTGTAAGTACTTAATTCAAACTTCTTAAGACATTTGTTTTAATGGTACCCCGTTTTAATACTTACAGTTGTTGAATTTGAGGATTTTGCATTAAGCTTGCTGCCTAGAATAGACAACATACAGCTGAAATTATAAAACATTTACTACTTCGCTATCACAGAGAAAATCATGCAGAAAAAAACAACATGCTATGTTCTGTTTTATTACAAAATTAAGTTTACATGCAGAGCAAAAAGAATCACTACAGCAACACATTTCATGGAAATGAAGCTGATACAATTTGTTATATGTTAAAGAAAAAATAGTGGTTATAGATTCAGACATGAAAAATATGACAAGCCATTTAACATAAAAAAAAATCCCAGAACCAGAAAACTAAACAAACAAATGAAACAAGGACAAATGTTTTCTACTGAACTTTTTGGACAAAAGTCTGTATTTTGTTGCTTCTCAGCCTGGATAAATTAATTTTGAAACTCTTATTAGTACCAGGCATTAACAGTTAAGATTATGGCCACAATATTTCAGATCAAATTGGAGTGTGGACTTACTTTGTAGCATGATTTTGTGGTAACATATCTCCTCTGGTAACTGCCTATCTTCTTATTTTGTAGTAAGCATGAGGCTATTTAAATTTCTCATTCATTAGATACCTCTAAAATGATACTGTTTTTACCATAGTGTAAGAGTGTCTATGGACTGATACTATAGAAAAAAATGTGATTTTTCAATGTTAATAATGTTATTCCTACAGAAATCAGTATCTGTATGAATACACCAACAGCAGACAAAACACTGTATGTGTTTATTAATTGTCTTATTAAAGATATTACAAAAATCAGATATATCCAGTTTTCATTTTATTGATCAATATATTGACATACATAGATAACTCAAAAGTAAATAAACTTTTTTCTCTATTTAATAGTTAGATATAAAATGTATCAAATGTCACATGCAGGTCAATTTAGTCCTCAATATAGGGTTAGTTTCTTCCATCAGTAATAAGTCTTCTCCAGAAACTGAGGTTACAACCAATTTTCTCAAGGTCAGACAGGCAGTTTTTTCACCTTAACAAAAAAACAAGTAACTACACTTTGGGGAAATAACTCATTTATTCCTGAATAAATGCTCTGTGTTCTATCTAATTCACCAGGCATCTTCTGGAAACAATGTAAAAAATCCTTTCCCCAAAGGCAGCTCCAGACATCCATTCTAAACACACAGAGGTTGTCTTAAGTACATCATGTGGCTAGTGAAGTAGTACACAGAGATACAGTGCTATTTATTCATGAATGCCATCAGAGAACTTGCTCCCTCTCTTTCCTTGCCTACTGTCTCTATTATTTGGACCATGTTACTAAACCAGATGTATAGATCTCTTTTGAATGCAGCACACTTCCACACAAGAGCACTGGCTGAAATGTGCTGTTCCTTGAAGCTACCAGACGGCTTGTAAAGTTTTAACTGCTTTCTTAAAGGAAGTGAGTTTGGGGGTTGTTTTTTGTGGGTTTTTTTTAATTTCTTTTTCTCCACATTGCATTCTACAAAGTTAATTAATTCTGTTTAGCTAAGAAAGCCATGTGGGAAAAAAAATAATACTGAGGGAGAAGTACACAATTTGTTATTGTACTGAACATAAGAAGAATGCAGTAAATGCTATTTATATTCATTTTTTTAACTCTTAAGGTTATTAGGGATAATTTGAAAGAGTAAGAACAGAAAGGTCTTTTGGATAGTTCTCCCAAGGGAGAGTTACTTTAGTCCTTGTATCTTTGTTAACCGTTCTGTGGAGAATGGAAGAAATTTTCATCATGCTGTTGACAAGAGCTTTCTGTCATAGCATAGATAAAACAGCATAGCTAAGATATGTGTATTTTTTTTTTCTATATGTAATAGAATCAGCTGGAAATGAGACAGGCATTATTAGAGATACTTGCTTCAATTCTTGTTTTGAGTGTAAAATGATGTCAAAGTTTAAATTCAGTGTAATAAAACCATTGCTATAGCAGTACTCCTTAAAATTGCTTGTATTATTGGACAAGAGTTGTTCCAAAAGTTCAGTTTTTAAAACAGGATAATGCAAACCTTGAGATATACTCACCATACTAATGAAGGCAGGATTGTTTATCAGGCTTGCCATGTCAAAACTCAGTCCAGTTCCAGTCTACAAACAAATTGCAATTGAAGCTAAGTTTCCTACAAAATACCAGTTTAAACTACTGTAAATAAATAGATAGATACAGAGCAAACTTACAGGACTGGACACGTCTCTTAGTTTCTGTTCTGCTATTTTCAAATTTGACTTGTAAGAGTCATTCTCTGGATCAAGATCCAGTGCTTTTTGATAACTGGTAACTGCTTCTTGATATTTATTCACTGAGGTCAGAGCCAACCTAATGGGAAATAAAGAAATCCTGGTTAGAACATAAATGATCATCAAAAGCTAATGATATATTTTCTGTTCTAGGTAAAATAGTTATCTCACAACTGATTTTTAGCTTGACCATTTAAATAAAACAGGTACTACTGCTTAGTATAAGCACTTGTTTTTGTAGAGAAGAGAATCCCTCAAGAACACATCTTGCATTGTTTGTTTCATATGTATGTAAATTTCATTTAAAACTCCTCAATATCATCAAGTGACTTAGTCACTTTAAGAGCACAAGCTGGATCTGGCATCTGTGCCTTTTTGCATAAGCTCTAAGTGTTTTTTTCAGTTCTTTTGACCTAAGAGATTATTCAGAAACTTACATAGGTGAGTAGGGCAAAGACACCTTAATATGAGTTATGCAGTGTTAAGAAACTGGACATACAAATATATTGTTTATTTTTACATACATTTTAAAACATACTTTAAATACAATAATTACTGTATTAAATATTTGAATTTAGAAGATGTTTGATGATTACATTGTTTTCCTTGGACATTTATATAAAATTATTTTTATTATTAACATTTTCATTATTTTAAAATACTGGACCTACAAGTTTCAGCATTTTTGTCTCGGGATCAATGTAAAGGTTTTCCTTTTGGATCTTGTACTTCAACAGCCTGACAAACGGGTTATACAGCATAGTAGTAATATCTGTAAAATGCTGTAAGAAACCCTTGTAATCAAGGAGGCCTACTTAATGTTTTGAAAAAGACTCTGTTTCAGCAGCTCATGAGAGCACAGGACAGACCTACTAACTTTAAGCAGTATTTTATTTCAAATTTGATTAGATACTATGTTTAAAATATCCTCTTTCTCTGAACTATTCCAGATGTCCACCTGGCTGCAGTTTCAATTCTATCTGCCACTGTATTTTCAATTTATACTGACCAGAAAACTAATCTGATCTTTTCCACATTTTGTAAAAGATTTGTGTAATCCACATTCGGATATTGACTTTTCTCAGCCAGGCTGAGCTACACAACCTGGGTTGATAAGCCTGTGCTCATGCCCACTAACAGACCTTGGTCTTTCATCTCATGCAAACAAGTTCAGCGTTTTAGATACACCTGTGATTGTCATCACTCTCAGTAGGAGTATAAAACTCCAGGAATTTCCCATATAGCTCCTGGAGGAATCCACACAATATTGATGTTTTCTTTCTTAACTCATTTACCCTCATAAAAAAAACAGTCTCCCTTTTGGCCCATTAACTTGCCAAAATAGTTTCTGCCCAGACAAGAAATGCAATCCGTTATTTCAGTGATGCAATAGTACTTTTTACAAAAAAAGTATTTCACAGAAAAAGTTTCTTGGAGCACAGTACAAGTCAGAGCAGCAAACAATTCCTTTCCTCACACCTCCTACCCAGACAAGTAGTCTTTCTTGATCATGCTGGAAATACCTCCTTTAACTGGCATTCCCACTTCAAAATGGCTCCCATCTCTGAATATTTGTGGCATTTCTGTATCTTTCTGTGACATACAAAGAATTTCTGTCAGATTCTGAGAAAAAACTGGTATGTCTCCATAATGCAGTCAGAGAGCACACCTTTTTCATAAGGATTTTTTGTTGAGAAGGTGTTTGCTACACTGGGGGCATGAGGGTGGGATTTTCACTACTACTAAACAAGCAGGGTTTCCTCATCCAGCCTAAGCCAAATGTTTACTCATCTGCTGGGTTAAGCAATGGCTTGTGGCTCAAAATATGTCCTTTATTAAAACAACCAGACAATAAAATAAAGAGAAGCTTGATTGTCTGAGAATGGTCTCACTTTAAATGTGTATCAAAGAAACATTGGTTTTACACCCAAAACTCTAAAATAATCTCCAGTTAAATAAGCCTGTAGCATCCCTCTATATCAGTGAAATCAAGGGAGCTTGGATTGTGCTATATGAAGAAACAATCTAAGGAGAGTTAAATGAAACAAAACCAATTCAACCTAAAATTTCAAAATCAATTAATCATTTCCAAAGCTCCTTAGTCTAGGTTGATATTAGTAAAATGAACTGTATTATGGAAAGTTTTTAAGTGATAGAATTCCACCACATTTTACCTTAAAATAAATGTCCCCTGCATGGTTTTGTCCCAAGCCAACAAGAATTATCACAGACAATTTCAGGACATGGTTCAGAATTTAATACAGACCAATGCAGTTTAGCAATAGGTTGTTTGAATGTGGCTACTCCATACTGCAAATAACATGGACATAAGCCATTTTGGGCCAACTGACTCAACAAACAATCCCAAGCATTTTTTAATTTACTGGTATAAATATAACCTCAAAAGGCATATACAGCATTAAGTCCACTACTACAATGTGCTTCATTATTGAAAATGCAAAGCTAGACATCTTGGAAGAATGGCTCTTCACTCAAACCAATAGCCTGTTAGAGCATTCCTGACATTGTTTCAGTTGACACTTAAAACCCCCCTCAAGAGGCTACACAGTTAATCTCTCAGACATTGCTGAGAAATCCTGTGAAAGAGACATAGCTTATTCTTGCTAAAATATCTGCTTGCAAAGAGCTATTGAAAAACTGAGGCTTTATTCCTGCTAGTGTGAAGCCCCAATGCTGTTCTCTAACAGTATCATTAACAGATTCAATGCTCCAACAGCAGAATTTTGATTACTTTTATCTAGTTAGGAGGTAGGAAAAATCCATCACTACTTCCTAAACTAAATCCAGCAAGTTGATAAATTGAAAGAAAAAACCTGCAAACTGAAGAAATCTGATGAAAATGCTGGTATCAACAGTATAGAAAAAGAGCTGACAGTCTGATAGGGTCATCTTCAGAAAATTGTTGTACTTACACAACAACAATGTTCTGTAAGTGAATTACAGTGAATTATCTAAGTAGCTCCACATATTTCAGAAAAATCTATGGTAATACACACATGGGTCTTCAGTGTTTACTCAGATTTCTATTAGCTTACCCCATTCTTCCATAGGCTTTGCTGTACTTTGGATCTATTGCTATGGCACTCTCACAGTCCTTTATTGCTTCTCTGAAGTTGTTGAGTTTACTTTGAGCAGCAGCCCTAAGAGAAAGATGGTAAGGAAATGAAGCTTTGTCAAAAAAAAACCCAACCAACCAAAAAATACACAAAAACCCAAAACCAAACCAAACGAAACCCAAAACAACCAAACGCCAAGCCTAGATATTCACATGTTTGTGACTTATTCAACCTTACTGACTTTTCATTCACTATTTTGGCTATGCTTAACTTTCTTCAATGAAGTAGGAGAAGCAGATGTTATAACATGTACCTAAGTGCATTGCTGGACTATGGTTTTGGAGAACATGCACTCACCTCTGAGGACACAAAGGACAAATAATTCTAAGAAACTGTCTAAGATCTAGCATATGACTATGCACAGAATAAACCATAAAACCTATTACAAGAAATGAAACTGTCAAGTAGTAGTTATATAAAATCACTGTTAAGGAGAAATATTTTATATAATTGGTGTTTTCCAGAAGTATTGTTTTACAGCCATTCAAAGGAATGATGTGATTTTTCCCTGATCAGGATTTTATAATCCATCTCAAGCTTGTAGGTAAATCACAGTAACATTTCTCAGTAACCTCTGCATTACTAAATTACAGTTACATCTCTATATTGGAGAAATACTAAATGTTGCAGATATCAATACAATAAGATTAAAGACATAACCAAATTAAAAAGGACACATTAAATGAAATGAATGTGACACAATTAAAATGAAACCCACTAATAATAAAAGCTTCACCATTTTGACACGTTTTAAGCCACTCTCGTTTATTTTCCCGAGTTAAAAAATATAGTGGAAATTACAATATTTTCATTGCATAAAGAATATATCTTTGTTATTAAGAATCCTTTGTCCTGTGATTAGCTCAAAATTGCATGGGTTTTTCTGACTTTGATTAAAATGTCTTCTGAATGGGACTACTTATCTGTTTTGGGCTGTTAAGCAGTTGTCCAACTCCACAGATGCCCGTGAAGATTTACAAATAAAAGCTGGGGGCAATGCTTGTTCTCACATGTGTTTGAACAGAAAACATTTTTCCATGTTCACAAGAAGGCCAGTTAAAATTCTGAGGGCATATCAACCCATTCTTTTTTGCACTGCTATGGATAAAAAGCAATCCTACTAAATGCAGCATGTCCCCATGGCTCCCTAACAAACTTAAGAATAAGGTATATACTTATTGAAATACTCTATCATCCACAAAACTCCAAGCAAGTCCAGTTTTCTTTTAAATACATACAATGCTGTACATACTGACATCAAGATTCATTTTGGTTCTCACAAATGTGGTATCTGATGATGCAACTCAAAAATTATTTCTGCTCTTGCTTATTAAAACTTTAACATTTAAGCCCCTACTGAGGAAACTTCCAGTGAATTTAGGAAGATTTGAATCTGGTCTGATATTTCTGTTTTATACGTAAAGTGACTCATGTGATCAGTTTTCACAAAGAATATAGATGATTTACACTTTTGAACAGCCATCCTAAATATGTAAAATGTTAGCAAACTGCATAATTTCATTTCTCTTTAAACTTGCCGTTAAATACTGAATATTTCATTTGTATTTATCAAAAACTAAACTCTGGAGCAATGGATGCAGAACTTCAAAAATAGTATAATCCAGTGGGTACAGTGCCACAAGGCTAGACTGACAGCACTTAAGTTAATATATTCTATATCCTTAAATTAATAATGGAGGCACTCTAGAGGTGGGCTCACTCCAGTAGGGCCTGGAGTTGGGACTGCCTTTGCTCTCTGGCTGCTCTTCCAAGCAGTGTTCCACAAGAGCAGACAGCTGTGACTAGGTTAACATGCCCTTCAAAGCTTACCTGCTGCCAAATCACTATGTCTTCTTCATTCATGATGGTAAAGAACAGATTAGATAAGAAAACTGTAACGGCAGCATTGTTATTTTTCAATGGGTCATGCATGAAAATACTATTTAGAAAATGCTTGCAATCTCCAAAATGGTATTCCTGCATTGATGATTTTTTTGCCAGAGGTAGCTAGTACTAGAAGACAGAGAGAGCAGCTGAGTCACTAGAACACCAGAGAAAAAGGCTTTCACTACTCTCAGCAGGCTAGAAATCACAGCCTATGTTATGATTTAATATAGACAACCTGACACACACAATACCTTATCTGAAGAGTTGTAAGTAATTTAAAAGCCCATTTTAACTGATACAGATATGCTGAATGAGCTCACTTTCACTCTAATTTTACAAATCTAACAATAGATTTCTAAATAGTGAGGTTTCTACCCTTTGACCTGCTTCACAATTTATTTTTAAAATAATATTAACAAAGTTCAGGAATGAAAGGTGTGTATCACTTTGGGTTTACCTGTTGCAGTAATAGACTGCATTGTTTGGATCCAGTTCTATAGCCCTAGTGTAACAATCCACTGCAGCACCATAATTCTCTTCCTTCATATGATTATTACCTGAAATGAATTATAAAAAGCTCTTAAGTAATTAGATGAGACAGCTCTGTATGAAAGAAAGAGAGCAGATGTTTCTGCTACCTTTTAGCATCTACAGAAGTGAGTTATGATTGCACTTTTTTGAGATACATTCTTTTAAAGAGAAATGTCATGGCATAATGCAAATAAAAATATCCACTATGTCTGTGAAGTTTATTATGTGCATTGCTGTACAACACAGAAACCTTCCTTTTTTCATCTTGGTATTTCAGACTTTCCAGCTAGTTTCTGCTGTTAAGGAAAGATCACTTCACTGAGAAGTGTCATTGTAATTGCAGTTCCACTCTAGTAAACTATCTTTGCAAGCCCAATATGCTGTGTTAAATTTTTAATCTCATTTTCTTGTCCACACAACTTGCTACTGACTATCTAAATAACACCAAAAAATCAAACAAAACTAAAGCTAAGCACGTAAGCCCCATTTTTGTGACAATAAATAATTAACTCATTAAGATAATGAAAAGTATGTATAGCATAAGCAATCTAAAAGGATTCAGAAGTAAAATTTCTCACCAAGGAAGCTTAAAACTTTTACTTTGTAACAAAGTTTCACATTTCATATATTTTCAGTCCAGTGGGCAAAACCCCAGAAACATTTATGTAACTTCTTTATGGACAGAAAATTCTGGACTAAAGTCTTTCAAAGCAAAAGACACCTTACACATTCTTTTGTCCCCAGCACAAAGCAATCCTGGTAGTTTCTCCCTTTCCTGATGCACAGTAGTAAAAAACCCTAGTTTACTGCCTAAACTTGTCTGTGGTTCTGCTACAATGAATTTTTGGCCAGCTAGATGCTACAGAAGCCTTGATTCCCTAGAAATGTCAAGAAATGATCAGGGAAAATATATACTTCCACTGACTTCTTGTATTTTGGCCAAATATTTAAACCTTCTCCTAAAACAAACAAGTCCAGGGGTAGGTCAATAAATTACTACTGATGTAGGTAACTGCGTAAGCAACAGTTTATCTCTGAGAGAAAGCAAGACTGTGGAGCAAGTCCTCAGTGCTGGCACTAACTGTAGCAACTGTACTTGCCTTTATTTGTGAACACAAAGAGCTTAGTGAACAAAACCAGATTTAAGTAACAAAGTATCATCAAAGTAGTACAAAATCACTCTGATACTGCTATACTAGAGTGTAATTATAGTAAATGCTCCCTTACAGTGAGAACTCTAACTCAACTGTACTTGCATGTATACCTTCAAAATACATGCAGAATGTAACAATATCTTTCTTGTTTCTAGAGACCCACGGTTTAGGCAGCTTTCCTTTGTTCTATGGTAAAGATCTGTACACTAAATTATGTTGTCAGACAAAAAAGCCTAGTAAGTCAGCTGCACTCAGCAAGATTGCAGCAGTTAGTGTTCCTTTAAAACAAAAATGCCATCAATGTCTATCAGCATTAGAATTTCTGATACTGGTCTGAATATGACCCAGTGTACAAGGCTAAGTTGGAGATAGTATCAGTGCATGCCCTTCTTATTATCTTTCTCTCCAGCTGCAACCTTGCTACAGGAAAACAGAAAAACAGCAAGATCTACTAATTCTGCTGAGATAAGGAAAAACAACTGTATTATTCTATTTTAATGTCATACAAAATCCTTAAGACAAAAAAATTACACAAATGGTTATACTTTTGAATGTATGTCCTCTATACTGTAAATACTACCGATTGTTATAATTATGCTGTGGTATAAAACACAGATCTTACAATCAGGCCACCATTGCACTACACAAACCAGCACATAATCTGTGCTCTTACACATCTTACACTAAGCTGAAGTGTCAAATTATATACAAGGTCAGGCATCTAAAGTCAAGTATTAAGTAGTCTGAAGTGTATATTACTTCCTGGTTACCAAGAAAGAAAATTCAGCTCCCTGATTTTATTTTGCCATTCATTAGTGAAAATCTACTAAGATTAGAGCTGGTTTGAAACCAGAGGAGCAGGCTGGTGGCCACAAAGGTGAGGAAAGTTGTTCCATTGGTGAGGGGATACAGATAGAAATGAGGAGATCACAGTTATAGAATTATAATATTGTAGAAGATAGACATCAAGTAGACTTCTCCAAGTTATCTAATTAAATTCCTAACTCAGACTAGAAAATACTCATAACTGAAAAGCATGATAGCAGTCATAGATAATATGTGTGTTTACATGTGTAGGATCAAAACAGCAGAGAAACAAGGACACTTATTATGGGAAATTACCAGAGGCATTTCAAGCAGTTCAAAAACTGCTTACTAATGCCCCTGACAGATGACGCTCTAAATGGTCCTTTGTTACCAAGTTTAGACCTTTCCAGTTTTTTTCAGTGGAAGCTGGAAAAAACTGTGGAATTACTTTGGTAAAACCACACAAAGACTAACACATAGCACACACTAATTCCATTTCCTCAGTCTATTTCACAGTCCCTTGTGGACTGAAAGACAGCAAGACTGAAGTCATAGATTTAGAAGAGCTAACACCCACACCTGCAAAGTGCTGACTATTCCTAGGGTTCAAAAACCATACTGAGACCAAGAGGTATTCTTCACTTTCCATGGGTTGGCAGTAACAACAAAACAAAAAGCCAGCAGGCGCAGCAGGTAGGTTACAACTGGCTAACATTTTCACTTGTGACCTAACCATGTTTGAGCTCTCATTCTCAGAGTTAAAAAGCCAATGAGCAACTCCAGCAATTAGGAAAACTTATTTCAGAGCCAGTAATGGACTGCATTTATGACTACAGATGGCCAGTTTTAAGGTAAGAGAGACATTGAATTCATTTTGAGAAACAGTAGGCCTTCTTCCACATTATTACAGAAATTTTGAGAGGATTATATCTGCCTTGCAATTAGACATTTACTTGTTTTTCCTATAAAACTCAGCTACCTGAAAATTGAACAGGTCATAAACAATGTGATTCATAAAGCATCAATCCATAACAAGTCATAACTATTATCAGTACTACATGCTTTTTATAATTTCCCTCCCCTTCTTTTTGAGGGGAAATAATATAGATTCCTTCTTGGGCGGCTGCTTTTCCTCACAAAACAGCAATAACAGCTGCCAGAGGGAAAATAAACAACTGGCTTGTCTACAATTTTTATAAAGTAGACAAATAATTACACATATGTGAAATATAAGCCCTGGTAAGTTCACAAGAATTTTTCCACTGGCTTCTGTTGGGTCAGATTTTACCAATGTTTGCCATCACATACCATTTCAGTAAGAAACACAAACAGCCAAACAATAGCTCTTCATTTTTTAAAGCTTCTGCTACTATATTTCCAACTTTACATGTTATCCATTAGATTTTAAGCAACCTCCAGAGCCAGGAAGAGAATAAACATTATTTCCTTTGCTCCTGGATGGAAAAAATCACCTAGCCCTCTTATGACATAGCAGTCACCAGAGAATAAGCTAGAGATTTTCTGTGGGGTGTATGGTACCCAGCTGCTATATTATCACTGCCTGCAATAAGGCAAAAACATTTTAAGAGCATAAGGCAATTTATTTCTGTTTTTCTTACAGACCTTCATCCTTCAGTTGGTCAGCCTTTACAACGCCTTCTGGTAAAGAACGTGAGAGAGGCAGCACATCATTCTGTATGGAAAAAATACCAAGATTTTTTCCTTTAATATATATGCCCTGATTTTATCAAAAACTTTCAGAAAGGAGTGAGAAACATCAGCAAACTACAAATGACCTTAGGCACATCAGGCATTTATCTCTGGGAATTGCAAAATGCTTAAATTAAGAATAAAAAACTTCAAGTGAGAATAAGGCATCCACTCTTTAGTAATTTTCTATATGGAATTTTCCTTGTCTAGCTGAAATTAATTCCTCCCACTGCCCCCAAAGATTCATGTTGTGCTAGCTTTTATGGAAATGTAGGGTTTTTCATATTTTCCTTAAGTTTTCACATCATTTTGACCTATAAAGAACTTTAATATTGTTGAATTCATATACAATATGGAACCTTAGCACATACTGGCAGAGTAACTCTAAAATCTAAATTAAATTCTTACCTTTTGAATAGAATTTGTGAACATTTCTATCAAATGCTGTGACGATGCAAGATGAGTATCTTCCAGGGTAATCTTAAACACAGTCTCCAGACACTGAATTGCAACTTACAGGAAAAAAAATTAATAACATAGGTCACCAGTTTCTCAATATAAGCATAATTTCACTGATTTATTTATAAAGCTGTGACTCACTTCCTTATTCAACTAGTAAAAGCAGCTCCTTGGAACATAAAAAAAAATAAAGAGAGGTTACCTGATCACCACAGAATGAGCTTGCTGAAAATGATCTAAGATATACACAATCCACATATAGTTTGGCCATTATATTTAAATCAATTTTAAATTCAATTTTAATTCAGTCTTTTAAAGTTGTTTTTTTTTAAATATAAAAATATAGTGATTTAAGAAGAGCACCACAACTCATAATATGACTAGAAATGTCAGTGTCACACATCCCACCTCAAAGCACACAACTGGCTACAGATATTTGTGTGCCATAACAACTGGAAGAAAATGGCTCATCTTTACTATATAGAATAAAGGCAAGATACTTATTAGTCTTTTTTTTTTTTTAGAAAAAAGTATATTTATTTGAAGATACTCTATTAATCAAAGGCTGCATTAATCACAAAACTTTGTCCTATAAAAATATATCTGCAATATCCTTTCACGTGTTCTTTGTGTAAGGATTAGCCTGCAATAATGTAAATACACTCAGATTAAACCTAAAAATGTAGAGTCATATCCCTAGGTGAAGTTTTAAATATGTTCATATTTTTAGACTAAAGAAGATCAGTGGCAATTACTATACACCATTCTGTCTAGATACATACATACACATACACAATTAAACTGTGGCAAATGATATAATTATTTTACCTACAATCTTAAGATTGTAGTAGAATTTTTTTATTAACATGTATCATCTAAATGTTTTAGACTGAAAATTGAGGAGGAACAAAGAAGAGTCTTTGTAAAGTCTAGCTTGAACGGAAAAATGGGTGTTTTAACAATATTATGGACAACCAGGAGTACCTGAATTCAAATTAAGTATTAACGTACCCTCAATCCAATGTTAACATAAAAAATATAATTTGAATTATGTTTTGCTTTACAATGAGACTGAACACCGATTGAAAATTAAAAAAGTAAATGTGAATGTTAACAACTATAAGGCCAGTTTTTATCTTCTATGTCACAGCTGGCAGGAAGGGGTCGGGAGGGAGGGGGAAGAGGTTTGTAAAACAGATAGTAAAACCTGGAAGATGTAATTTTTTTAGAAAAGTATACAATAGAAATTTCTTACAAACAGTATGGCATGACACAAAGTTGAAGTTAATAGCAGGTAACAATTGAATACACTGCTAAATATGCATTATACAAGTTGCTTCTATAATCTAGAAATCAATTGACCAGGTCCTAAATTACCCAGTAAGAGCACTCAGGGATTCAGGTTAAACTCATTTGTCTCCTGCTATGTGAAAAACTTAATTCTTGTAAACACAGATTATGCTGAATTTTGAAACATTTATAAACCTTTAATAGTACTTTTTATTACCAGGCTGATTATAAAATCAGCGAAATAAGACATATAATTTTTCCTTATATGACTTAATAGGAAGCCACATGCAATAGTTTCCTACTAATTTTCCCTGCCAGCATCTTTTTACTGCAAGGCACTCCCTTTTCTGCATATCTCTCCTCATTTGTAATTTTGCATAAATTTAAATACAACCACATCCCTTATCTTTCTCAAGGCATCAAATCTGTGACACCAAATCTCTATGATATAGAGGAGTTTCACAAAATGCAGCAGTGCACATTATGTGTAAACAAAATTACTCTGACTATGGTATTATTACTACTCAGCATTTTAATGAAATAATTAGTTGGTGCTGTGAATTCCCATATTTTTCCTTTAAGTGGAAAATGGAATTTATAATCCTTCTATCTCTCATATATAGTATATGTGATATATATAGATGTAATAAAATTAGGACCTCTTATAGGATGAATCAATAGATTAGATTAACCACTGGCTAAATGCAAGCCAACAACAGAAACCCACATAGCAGGAAACATTGCTAAACACAAACATTTTCAAATCAGAAAATATAGTAAGTTGTGACAAGGTCCGTAACTGCCTGGTTTTAACACTACACAAAAACACAACTCCAGTAAAGTCAAGGGAGTGGAAACTTGGTTTTTGCCTGAAAAGTTTCTCAGGAGGCCAGACTGCCAGCACCTTGCTATCCCATTTATCCAAGCAAGGCACTATCAAATTCTGCAAGCTTGATATTATCAGGGAAAAGACTTGATGCACCATATGAGCTGATCACCTAAGATTTTTCCTATGTCTGATATCAAAGGCCAAAGTTATCTGTTCTCCCAGTTAGGTCTACCATCATCCACCTAGGTGGTGGCTCAAGCTTGAAGTGACCACCTTGCAAACCACTTCCCTGCTGAACAGCTGGGGCTCACACAAACATCCACTGTCTGACAATACCAGCACTGGGCTATGCTGGAACCCAGTGCCACAAAGCTCCAGGACATCTGCTGTCCAAACACAAGCAACACGAAGGACAACACAGCCGGCATCACAGCCAATGTGCAGGCTGAATAATGAGCATTAATTGGGCTGCTGAGGCCCACTCAGTACTTGCTGTCACCTTGCTTCATCTTACCCATAACCTTACCCATGTCAAGTATTACATGCATCCACTGCCTTCCTGTTCTGGAAACACTGCCCTACAGAAAATAGTTGTGGCATATCAATCATAGAAGTAAGAAGAAAATCACAGCCTTGGGTATGTTTTAGAGAGTTTTCGCTTTAATCCCACAGAAATAGGTGCTATAGAAAAGAAGAAAGCAAGGGAGAGTGACAGAGAGGAAAAAAAAAACCTCCACCTTGTAAAAAGGAAAGAGAAATAACTGCAATTTAAACACAGTCTGAAATATAACTTGGAAGAAGGGAAGTTTCTGGCTCATACAAAAGAGTTGAGCAGTAAGCACCGGTGATCTGTATCACTGCTGTAAGATGCTAGGGGAATATATTTCTCTGGTCTACCTTCCAATTACTCTGCTTTCTCAAAATAAGGTCTTTTTATTCATCAAGCAAGTACAAAATTCCTAAAGGAAATTCACACTCTCGTTGACATGTCTATATAATTCAAACATGCAGTATGCAGGTTATCGTTGAGTATGAATACATCCTAGGCTTGTATTTTATAAAGGCTCAATTTTTTTTGTGATGTTCTATCTCTTTTTTTGTTGTTTTATGGGAATTGAGAACTGTTTGAATTACTTCTTGGCACAGTCACTTAATCATACAGTGTTTTGTCTTTTCACAGACACCAAGTAGGTACATAACGTACCAACAAAAACTATCACTCAATTCTTTTCATCCCTTATGTCTCCACCTAACATTAAATACTTCAGTGAGTAAGACTTGGCTATTGCTACTGTACATAGACTAAAGATATTTTGCACTGCTAAAATGAGTCTATTTTTCAGAATGCCTGCCTCTTATCCTCTAACACATAGCATATGGTACCATGCTTATGGCAGAGCACAAATCTAAAAATAGGATTTCAGATCTATATTAAAATGGTAAATTTTGCCTTGGCTTTTAAGCACAACTGAGGTTTTGTAATATCTTTTATTTAGAAAACTGAATCTTAAAATTTATTCTTTCATAAACACATTGGCTAAGGCTCCTCTAAGACATGTTATCAGGTAAATTTTCAACCATAAACCAATTGTTGCCAGCTTCATTACAAAAGCAAAAGTAAATCTCTTTACCTCTATTATATATGACTTCCAAAAACATTGTTTTCTTTCATCAGATGAACATCAACATAATCTGACACACATTAAATTTGTTGATGGCTGCTGCTTTTCAAATGTACAAAATGCTCCAGATTCTGATGTAAAACCAAATCTTTTAACTTTTATTCCTTTGGGACTATGCTTTGAATATAATGACACAAAGCTTTCTTTCTTGTTTACTTTGGAGAACAACTAGACTGGACAACCAGTAGATAATAGAAAGAAGCACACTCCAGGTTTATATTTTAATTGATGCCTCTGAAAAGCAGGATTTGCTTTGCATCTCAGCAAAGTCTCTCCATGCCTAAGATTTTACAGAACTCAGTGATCAACTGCACTGCTGGTCCTAGACTTCTCTCCAAATTCCTCCTCTGCCTGATGGACACAACTGAAGACTGCTTGAAACAGTACAGAGATCTTTTTAAAAGATGCTATGAAAAACTTACTGCAGTGTTAAGACTTAAGACTTCTCTCAGTGCCACATTTTGATACCACCTGACATGAAGTCTCCAGTAATTAGGGAAAAGGAATAACAGCAGTATGAAGGAGAACATCAAATACTACAAGGTTACAAAGACCTAATGAGCATCTGTCAATAAAGAAATACAGAGACTGTATCTACAGATCGATGAACTTGGGTGTATAGTAAAGCTATACCATACTGAAAATATCTACTACACATACTCTTTGGAGCCAGTACTCAAGTGAAAAAGAAAAGCAAAGCATTTATCTTATTTTCTTAGGCTTTTTCCTCACAAACATAGAATCCTTGAAAGTAGGAAACATTCTACGAAATGTTTCCAATAAACAATACCAAACAAATCAAAACAAATATACCACAACCAATAAACCAAAAGAAATGCAGTATTTGTTTTACTTCCTCTGCAACCAGCAGAGCTACTAACAGAAATGAAATGAAGAAAGAAAGCAAACACAAAAGAGAGAAAGAAGCAGCAGAAATTTGCGGTATACATACACAAGTCATTACCACTGTCTGCATTATAGCACTGCTTAACTCAGAATCATAGAATTGCTCAGACTGGGAAAGACCTCTGCAACTGATGGGACTTAAAGTGCCTGTTGCTCAAATTAAGGCACTACACATTTGTAGCTTTATAATACTTTATAAATGAGAGATGTCTTACAATTAATAATCTCAGAAACATTAGGATCACAATCTTATTTGCATATAATATTTGGTGGCAGTTTCATTTACGTAATTTCAGTTACTTTCTGTGATATTATGCATAAAGGAATTTAACATTTGTGCAGGCATTCTATACATACACACACACATATATATGTATGTATACATATTAAAAAAAATACATGAAAGCACATTTGTTGCTTACCTTCCAAGCTTTCTTGTTCATCTGGAGTGAAAGTATCCATCTGACTCTGTTCTCTCAAGAAATGGATGACTGCATAAACCAAGCGCTTGACTGATGACATGTTGAAATTGTTTTCTGTTATGTCTTAAAAACAATAGAATCTCTTATTTTAGAAAATTAATCCCTCCAGTATTCCAACCTCCTAGTAACCTCAGTAAGAAGTACACACAATACATAAAATCTAATCCTTCACCAGAAAGCCCAATAACACGATGTGTTGAAAAAAGTGATGAATTTGCATGGATTAGGGAAAACTGCTACAATAATGTAGTCTAACTATCAGCAGAAAAGCACGTATTTCCTCCAGTTCATTCCTGGAAGAAAAGTACACAAAGGCTAAAATAACTTAGGAACTTATTTTTCATTTATAGGTTTCTTTTAATGGTTTGCACTTTATTTACATATACACTTGCAAGTAGGAGCACATGCTGAAGTCAAAACCAATAAAAAGCCACTGTGATAAATATGTCATAAAAAAACACACTTCAGTAGAAGTTGTTTTATGATATGACTTGGTGTTACCCTTTGATAAAAGATGTTCTATGGTGTGACATGCACAATGTTATCCTTCATTGTAAGATGTTCTATGGTGTGACACAGTGTTATCCTTTCATAAAGGTGTTCTCTGGTGCAACATGCTATTATCCTTTAATAAAAGGTGTTCTATGGTGTGACATGGTGTTATCCTTTCATAAAAGGTGTTCTCTGGTGTGACACACTGTTATCCTTTAATAAAAGGTGTTCTATGGTGTGGCATGGTATTATCCTTTCATAAAAGGTGTTCGATGGTGTGACACGCTATTATCCTTTCATAAAAGGTGTTCTGTGGTGATACATGGTGTTATCCTTTCATAAAAGGTGTTCTATGGTGTGACATGGTGCTCTGAGCAGTTTATTGTCACTTTGGACAAAGAAATGGAACACTGTGACCTCAGTGCATACTTGTGATTAGGGACACTACTGGCTCAGTCTGATTTCCATTCAGCATCATCTGGGAGTTATATAATGTGGAGGACAATTTTAGTCACAACTTTTCAAGTTATTTTTCCTTAAACCATTTTGATTTAAAAGGGCACAATCTTATCCAAGCAAAAGCAGGTTTAAAATGGAGCTTTAATAAATGGTAAGATCAGGACCTGCTCTTGGTACCTTATTTTCTTTCTACCACCCGCGACCAAACCGGTGTGTCGGCCAAACCCACACCAGGCAAATCCCGTCGGGGAGATGGGGAAAGCCGGGAAGACCACCGGCCAGGGATGCACAGACGCGAGCATTGGGGCCCCCGTCCGCCCCTCAGGGGGGACAGCGCGGGTCCCACCGGCCGGGCCGCGCTCCCTCCCGGTCGCTCCCAGGCTCGGGTCCGCTCGCCCGGGCCCCAAGGACAACTCCGCACCACCCGCGGCGCGGGCCCCTCCCGACCCCGCACGGACCGCGGCCGCACCGCCCGGGCCCGACCCGCCCCACCGGCCCCGAGGTCCACGGACCGGGGGCTGCACGGAGGCGGCTCCCAGCCTTCCCACGCCCGAGGAGCTGCGCTCGCCGAGGAGACGGGCATCGCCCTTACCGTGCGAGATGCGGCGAGTCCGCGCTGCCTCCGGCTGCGAGACACCGGGGACGCGGGGGCGTGAGGCGGCGGCGGAAGCGGATGCGCAGGACCGCGGCGGAGCGGGCTGAACACTGCGCCCGCGGGCGGCGGGAGGCTGGTGAGAGGGCGGCGCGGCAGCGGGCGCGGAAGCAAAGTCGCCTCTTCTTCCTCCTCTCCTGCCTCCTCCTCTTCTCTGCAGCCTGTCCTTCCTCCTCCGGTTTTTTCTCCTCCTTCTTTTCTCCTCCTCCTGCTCGGCCGCCGCCGCCCCCCGCGCCGCCCCCCATGCTGTCGCTGTGCGCGGGCGCGGCTCGCAGGTAGGCGCGCAGGGCCGGCGGCGGTGCCGCGGGAGCCCGGACGGGAGCGGTGTCCGGTGCGGGGGTGGGTGTGTGAGGGCGGGGGTGGGTGTGTGAGGGCGGGGGGGCGGCAGAGCAGGGGCCGCACGGCCCGACTGGAAGCCGGGGGAGCCCGGAGCCGTCCGCGGCTGGCAGGAGGTTCTCGGTCCTCGCTCGGGGAGCTGGGCCTGAGCCCCGGGCTGAGGGGGAGCTGCCGCGCTCCGAGGGGCCAGGCGGATAGTGCGGCAGGAAACCTGACTGCCTGTGGGTTTTATTGCCTCAGCTCCTGGAGCGATTCCCGCAGCCCGCCCTCCCTGCCGGGGGCTCCGTTGTGCACGGCTTCCAGGTGGGCAGCATGGGCAAGGCGAGGTCTCCTCTTTGCACTGAGTCAGAATCACTGCAAGAGAAATCGGACAGAACACAATGGATTGAGGGATACGGCTGTAACAGCGGGGCTCTGCAGCAGGGTGTACGTGAAGCAAACCGGCAGTGTGCTCATAGTAGCTTTATGAAAAGGTGTGTCACTACTACACGTTGTAGGACAGGTGAAACAGGTAACAGTGTAATGTCAAAAGGTTTTAAAATAGGGGAATACTATTTTCTCCATAATGAACACTAGCTCTAAACGGACCCCAGAAAACCGGTATGAAAGAAGGCTTGTAGTCAGTTCTAGGCGGACTAGACAAATAGACATAATTGCTTTTATTTTGGCCTCTCTAAAGGACTGCATTTGATAGGAAGCACTGAAATAGTATGAGGGTGCATTGTGGTAAAGAGAATAGAGCTGAATTTCAGCATGAAATGGAAAAGATGGTTGCCTCACATGTTCTTTTGAGAAATGATAGTCATGTGCTTACTGCACAAAGTGTACAGTTTTGTCCTATTTCACAGCCTTTGTTCATTTCAAATTAGGATTGAGCAGTATTAGCAGATAAAAAATAAGAATCAGAATATTTTCGTAAGGCTCCTGCTGCTGTTGAAAATTAAGTGATTTATTTTCCAGTGCTAATTAAAGTGCATATCTATTTTCTTTTCCTAATTTACATTTACATTCCTTTTTTTGTGCAATCATTTTCACTCTTCTCCTCGTCGACTATCTTTGTCTTACAAGAAGGGTTTTAAAATTTTCTTTATATAAAAAGGTTTATCTTTGGTTGCAGTTTGCATTTGGACAATGAAGGTACCTCCTTCTTAAGTAAAATCAGTAAAATGGGGAATGGTTGCTGCACTTCATTAATTGTGATTTTTTTTTTTCTCAAGTCATCATTTCAATGTGCCCACATAATTGTATCATGAAACACAGTATTCTTGAGTGTGTCATAGTGACCTCTTAACTTTCAAAAGTTAAGGAGCTCGTCACAGAAATCTTGAATGGGTTCTGTCCCAGCTTCTATTTTTCCTGAGGGCATCTTAACATGAGATAAAAATGACCATTCTTAGCAAGTGTCAAGTATTATGCCTTACATTAAATAATAGGATGTTAGGGTTTTATTCTTTTGGTTAAAATAGGCAGCCTTGCAGAAGGAGGCTTTCTCCAATTTTTTTCCCATTCAGATTCAAAAGATTTTAAAATGTAGATTTAATGCAATAAAATACATGGGGAAAAACTGGCTACATAATTAAGCATAGACGTCTGTTTACTTTATGAGGATATTCTTATATATGAAAAAAATAAAAGAAGACACACTGATTTGAATAATTTTAATGTTCTAAAAAAATTTCTTGGATTCCTGAATTCTGGGGTGTTTCTTTGAAAATATTCAAAATCGGGTTTTGAGTATGAAATCCATGTACATGACTGAGACAGGTACCAACATACTGTACTATACACAGGTATCAATATAATGAAAGAAAGTGGAAGGAAACTCTGAACACTATCATTTCTCTTGCTGAGAAAGAAAACCAGCAAGAAACTGAGGCTGGGAAAAGGCAGAAGAAGGAATGACACTGAAGGACAAAGAAATGGGAAGAACTTCCATAGTAATTTTCCTATTTCATACTTAGAACAATAATATATCTGTTTCATTCATTGAAGTATCAGGTCCAACACCTCAAAAATGGCAAAGCCCAAACAAGACATTTAGAACATTTTTGCTTTTCCCTATATTCTGTGGACTGCATAAACTCACCTGCGTATTGCAGCAGCAATTTTTCCTGTGGTTAAAAGCACCAGCTACCACCTTTCTAACCACAGCAGACTCCTGATGGACAGTTTGTCTATTAGATTGAATTTGCAGAACAAAATTATTTCCTGGATTGGGTGAGACAAAGCTGTTGAGCTAGCAAGCATTTGTGGACTTTATTTGACCCATGGAGCACTAGTTAGACCATGCTAAACAATGTTGTTAATGTATTTTGAGGACACACCTGTTCTCTCATTCTTTCTATAAAGCAAGAAATGCCTGTCTTGGAAAGATTTCTTTAGAGTAGTTTGGGTTAGTTCAAAAGTCTAACCATTGTTCAGCAGGAGTCAGGATGAGGTACCTTAGAAAACATGTAAGATAATATGTACATCTAGTATTATCTTTTCAGAACCGTCTAGGAATTAGGGACTTGTAGCAAAAAACTGTTTCTTTTATATGATCTTGTATAAAAATCTGTTCAGTGATAACTTTTAATATTGAAACTGTCTCCTAAAACTTTTGCTGGTTATGTTGAAATTTACAGTTTAAAAATTGATCTTTGTTCATTCTCTCCATCCTCTTCATGATCGTTTAGATCCTTGAAGTACTTCCTTGGTTGTGCTTTATTCTGTGATTTTTTTTTTCCATTCCAAAGAATCCCAGTCTAGTTAGTATTTGTACTTTGAGTGGAGTCCATTGCTTGCTGCAGCTGATTGTTTCTGAGTCTGTTATTTCTAATTCATCATGACTTGGTAGAACAGAAAAAGGTTTTGGCAAGTGGGAGAACAGAAGACAAGAGAGTTTAACTGTTCAGACAATCAGAAATGCATGTAGTATAATGAATTTCTATGTTTTGTTCTATTCCACCTCTACTAAATCCTATAATTTCTTTCTTTGCAGCTGCTTCTTTGTTGATGTTTCTGTTGAAATGTTTTGTCTCCAGAATGATTAGATGTCTCACAACTCCTCCTGTGTATGTAAAGTCAGAAGTGTGTGACATTTATTAAGACTGAAATTCACTTTGTTAGTGGTTTTAAACTTTTCTGTGTTGTGACATTATTTTTCATCTCTTTGTGGCTGCCTTTTATACGCTGCATTGTCATGAGGAAATATTCATTAGTAAATTTTGTGACTTCATTCAGCTTTTTGCAGGTGATGTATAAAGACGTGAAAGAATACAGAAACCTACATGGAACCCTGCAGGATTCCACAGGTCACATAGTTCCATTCAGAAAAATAAGCAGCCATTTTTAACAGCAGCCTAATTTTTAAAACCATTTGCCTGCAAGAGGATCTACATTCTCAGCCCACAACAACATAGTTCTGTGGAAATAAAATAGATTATATTAACTGAACTATAGATTTTTGAGTCTGAATTTTTCTCTGTGGAGGAGACTTCTTTTCAGTGAATGTTATCTGTGCTTAGATTAGAGAAGGTGAGTTGAGGATGGTAATGATTTTACTTGTTTCTGAGCAAGATATTACTGGACACTTGTGTTTTTAATACCATCTCTAACAGTCACTTTTTATTTCTTCAGTGAAAAATTAAATAAGCAAAGTTCTTTGCCATATTAATTGTGGTGGAACAATATTTCACATAACCTTTAACCAGCCTGCAAAGCACAGTGTTCCTAAATCATTTTTCACTCAAAAGCCAGAGAAGAAAGCAGACTTCATTTCCTTTCCTAATTTGTGGTGTTGATCAGGCTGTTTGGGATTTTGCAAGCACTAAAATGAACGTGGCATGTTCATAATACACTGTCTTCCCAAGGAGATGGGAAGACTGATTTAAGGTGGTAAACAAGTAAGGCAGCATAGGTCATCATCCCTATGAAGACACAGCATTTTCCAACTAACTAGTGATGGCAAGGGAACATTTCTCATTGCTTTGACTCTATGAGACAAGATTAGTGAGAAGTCAAAGCATATTTCCATGGAAGAGGCTGAGCTGATTAGCACTGGGTATCAAGAGAAAGTGTTTACAAACTCCCAGTATTTTTCTCTGTCCTGCAGTACCAGCTCTTTTTCAGATAGAGTCAACAAGCTGTTTCCCATGCATTAGCTGATTGCATTCAACTACTGAGCTATCCTGGGAGTGTGTTGTTTGCACTAAACAGCCTGCACTTGCTGTTTATGGCTATCATGATGGAAATATGATATGTGCTTATGCAGCAGCACCTGAGAGAACTGTAGGACCTTAAAAGCAATTTTTTCCCACTGTGTTTCCACAGTTCACCTGATAGTAGAGCCAAACAATAAGACAACCTCAATTAATGCCTTGTGCTTCAGACTCAGTATAGTACAATTACTGTCTACATGCAAGTGTTGTTGAGAATATTCTTTCATGAGATCCTGCAAGCAAGTAACTTTGGTGGAGGTTTGCTGTGACACGCAATGGGTACAATTCACAAAGTGCTGTGAAACCTAAATTAGTGGTACTAGTAATTTATGGTTTGGGTTTTGGGGCATGTTGGGGTTTTTGTGTTTGGTTCATTGGTTGTTTGGTCTTGTTCTGTTTTTTTCCCTAAAACCATGGATACCATAATTTTAGAGATCAGACATTGCAGAAACCATACCCTAGCATTTCTGAGTGTTCCACTGCAGTCTACTGTGTGGAAATCACCTCCTTACATGAAAGCAAATCAGACCAGTTTCCAAATTCCTTTCGTTTAAAGACTGTTAGAGGAAAAGGGGAGAAGAAATAATTAAGTTACACTTTGAGTACACTGGTTTAGTTCCTACTTAAGGTCTGGGCCTCTTGTTAGCTGCCATGGAGCACCTTTTCAGTTAATTTTCTGATGTTAATTCTATTGGAAAACCAGTAAATATTTGTGGTCAGATAGTAAGGTCATGAGTACTGAGGGTAATGAATGTATCAATAAAAGTTTTTAAATGTTTGCATGACTTGTAGGTTTTTTTGACTTGCTAATTACACTGGAAGACCTAAAAGTATAGTTAATGTTGACTGTACAGTGAACTCAGTTGCAGAGAATTTCTTTCTTCTGAAAGATGTGATAAAATTAAGGTTTAGTGTCAGAAGCTGCTAGATTTTCTGTTTCTTCAAATGCAGCTTTAAAAATCAGTTTCTAATGGCAGTTATGGAACTTTAAATTAGGAAGTACTAGACATGCTATCCTTTTGCTACAGTAAGATATGTCTGTGCCAAACACAGTTATGACACAGAGCCAAATACTTTTCCAAAGAAAATGGCCCAGGAATTCAAGGCATGTATTTACTGTTCCGTATACTGTTAAGAGCCAAACAGATGAGAGGACTGAGAAGGGAAATGGAAAAAGGACTTCATGTGTGTTTGTCTGGCAGGAAGAAATGATATATTGAAGGGTTATAGTTTCATTCCTTTGGCTTAGCTGAAATAATGTTGCCCTGTGATTAACTCTGAGCCGTTTAACTCTGCTGTTTCTTCTTGGACTTTTTTTTCCATTCTTGTTTTACCTTGTACTACCCAGTTCTCTTGTTTTGGTTAATTTTGTCATTGCTTTACTATTACATACACAGTCAGTTCTTGTCTAAAGTTGTGCATCAAAACTGAAAGTAACATGAAAGTATATTTTAAGTTCAAGCAAAAACTAAGGATCTCTAAATAATATATTTTAGCCTGTTAAATTTTTTATAAAGCCCATCCTGTGAAACAGACCAATGGTAATGTATATTTTATTAGATGCTGCTGAATTGAGATTTGGTTTTGAAATCCTTTTTAACTTAATTTAATTTTTTTTTAAATTCCATTTCACGTGAGGCTTGACTGTTAAAAACTTTACTTAAACTGTGCCTGTCTGCTGTCATTTGTATATATTTGGTAGCACTTGACTCTGAATTCCAGGGAAATGCTGAGGTATGAGATGTTACTCAAGTATCAAATAACTTGTCCTGAGGCAAACTGTCAGTTTTTATATTGCCTTAGTAAGGTGTGTCTAGTTTTTGTTTTGTTTTTCATTTGGGTGAGGCCACTAGGTGGAGTCAGAACATTGAGCCCCTGTGGGTACTGATTTGCAGGTATCTAGTAGGTACAGTCTTCAGATACACGGTGCTGCTTTCCAGTGTGCAACTGCTTCTCCTGCAGCGTGGAAGACCAGGAAGTGTTGTTTAGCTAAGATATGCTGTTTCAAAAAATAGAAAGACCAAAATTTCTCTTGAATTTGAAATCCAGCATTTTTCATACTGTATGTTACTGATTGAAATAGTTGTTCATTATATTAGTTGTGATTTGCAAATCTGCTCTTACTTATATTCGTAAGAATGTCCTCTGAAGATCCAGCAAGAAAGACTTAATTGTATTTATTTGTATTAGAGTATTTAAGAACTGGATGACTAAATCATCTGAATTTGCTCTGTCTCTCACACACACACAGCCCTCTGTCTTTCTTTTTAAAATTTTGGCTCTCACTTCACTTTCTGAAGCTGTTATTCTCTTTTGTCAGGAGAGAATATAGTTTTCCATCCTGCATTAATTCAGCATACGCTGATTTTGTGTGGCTACGTGGAACTGTCAAATGTATTTGCAAGTACAATAAATTGGTCTGTATATATTTTTCCCAGAAATACATTAGTTCATTTACTTCACTCTGTAAAATTATACTTGTCATTGTAACTAATACTGTTTAGGTGAAGATTTGAAGAATTTGAAAACTGAAAGTGCCATTAAAAATTCTTTGATGGAATTAAAACTATCAATCTGTAATCAGACTTAAATGAGACAGCAGGCTTGAATTTTGATATATTTTGATAAATTAATATAACTGCATTATATAGTGGTTTTCAGTAGCAGGAGGATCTTGGCTTTTGTCTGTATTTTCTAAAGCTGGTGCTATGCCTCCCTGCTGCTTCTTCACAGATTGTGGCTTTCTTGTTTAATTTTAATAGTGTTAATAGAACATGCCAGTAAAAGACTGCTTGACACACATTTCAGTCACAGAAAATGTTTCTAAGCAAAGCCAAACTTACATAAATGTTTAATATATTTAAGATATTGCACAAGTTAAAAAGCAAGTCTGTTAATTCAATTGCATTTTTTGTCTTTACAGCAGTTATGTTGGCCACTGTATTGCTGTAATGGAGTATTATAAAGGTTCTTACCCTCTCTAAAATCAAATCAAATTTCTATTTTCCAGAAGCAGCAAGTAATCAAATTGTACATTTATTGGTGCAAGAAATTACCTGGCATTCTGCAATTGCATTCTGCAACTTAGAAGCTTTGCTTTATTCTTTAAAATGCTTTTTTAGAAGTAGCTACTAAGTTTTTAAGTGTTATTCAACTTACTCTGCTTTTGATAGAAAATACCATTCTTACTGCTTTTGGGATTGGCAGATTAGCTGGTTTGATTATGTTTTCACCATAATTTGTGAAAACAGCTGCGTCTGTATTAATCTCTGTTATAACTGAAAGTCCAAATGAAACCTTATGTGCCTTTCCTCCCAATGTTCTTCTAAATGGATGAAGCACTGCACAAATGCATAAAATATTTCAGTCTGCCCTGTGTCATTCCATTGACATTATTAGATGCCATAGGACTCATCCCAGAAAAAGGCCAGTGCAAATTGCCAATAGAGGCCAGTTAGATATTTACTATAAAAGTGCAATAAGGTTGTGTTAATTTTGAAGGACCTCACAGAAATGCAGGGACTGGGAAGGGCATTTGGGGTGATCAAATCTAGTCCCATGCTACCTTAGGTAACCAAGTAACCTAATATATTTTATAAGCCAGTCAAGCACCATGTTATAAATAGAGATGTTTTCAGTTGCTGGGACTTACTGGACATCTCTTTCAGAGTCTCACTGCCCTTATGCTTACCTATATCTATTGCAATTCTAGCTTTCATGTATTCCTGACCAATTTATTCTAATTTGTTCTTAAGCCTGTATTGCCTCTTAGCATCAATAACTCTTTTTACTTTAGGACATTTAAATGGCATGCTTAATGACTGCAATCATCTTGAGACTCTCTTTGCTAGACTGATTTAATGATTTCATATGTGTTTCTGGCAGTAGTGAAAGTTTAGGTTGCTACTGACATTTTTTATTTTACAGACACTTTGTTTAGGCCAACACAGCTGTTTTGAAGTCACTCATTAAAAGGGTGATGGGACTGATTACCTGGTAAAAAGCTGTCACCCCTGGATGTTTTTGGTCCCCTTTATTTTTCCTCTTTATTTTTTTTTTTCATTATTTTTTTAATTTTATATGCTGTCCTGAATATTTTCTAAGTAGGACTCTAACAACTGTTGTGCTGATACCTTTGATGGAGTGAGGTACAGGGGCAGAAATGATCAATGGAAGGAGGAGCACTGACAGAAATGTCTTAATGCAATGCTGTTGCTGGATGTGAGCCTTACACTTAACCCAGGCTTGTTCAGATGCCTCTAGTGTTCTGCACTACACCAGAGAAAACTGCATGTGGTACCTGAAGCAGATTGAGCCAAATAGTTCAGGCATTAGCAACACCCTATGCAAGGCAACATCCTGCCATCTAACTTAAACTGAATCAACTTCTGATTGCTCAGTGCAAGCAGTAGTTGGCTGTTCTGTAATGTTGGTGCTGTTTACCAAAAGCAAGTCTAAAATAGTATTTGTACCTGCTTGGTTCAGTGTTTGAAGAAAACTTTTCACTGTTCTTAGAACTATTAATAGAAATTATATTCCAGTTATATATCTTGGAAGTTAAAGGTTCCCTCAGTGATACAATTTAATATTTTCCTCTAATAGCATGTCAAATGTAACTGCAGAGTATTTTTGAGCTTCATATTATTTTAGTTATACTCTTCTTTCATGTTTCTTTACAGTCTACTTACTATTTTTGATCTTGACATTGTTTCTGTGTTTTATTTTTGAGCAAAGTTATTAAAATATTGTAGTCTTATACATGGAGTTTTAGGAATTTATTTATTTATAGTTTTACGTAGATAAATAGTTCAAAACACTAAGGCATGAAAGAAATGGCCAAGATTTCACCTGTGCATATATATTTACATGCACAGTTTTTTATTAAGGTGATGTTAGTTTGTTTCTTAGTACAGTCTGAGTGAGTCTTAGTACAGTCTGAGTTTGAGTCTTAGTAGAGTCTTAGTACAGTCTGGTAGCAAGGTAGCAACACGTCTGGAAAATATTATTTATTTATCAGCATTTCAAAACTGGGCAGTCCTGTGTTTTCCTGTTTCTAACAGGTAGTCAACAATTGCTGGTATTTATGCCAATAATTTATGCAGCTCTCAAATTTATACGATATATGTCTTAATTAAACTAGCCAATATACTAAGAAAATCACGTGGCATCTTTTTTTTAGTATTTAAAAATAGTGTTCTCTGGTAATCTGAGACCCTACATTCCAGTTCATGAACTCAGTCCAACTTTCATTATTAATAAATCTTGTTGCACAGGCTGAAATTGATGTAATATGTTGGTGCTGTGACTGTTTTAGTGTTTGTTTTGGATTGATAGGCAGTTGGTCAGAGACAGGGCTGTATTGTCTAAATTTCTAGGTGAAGATACTGAATGACTGAAAGCAATGGTTCTCTTTAAAAGTAATATCTGCTTAGTATCCTTCACTTAAGCATACTTTTTGTTGCTCAGGCTGTTGTTTTCCTTTGACTCCACTTTACTTTTATTTTGACTTCAGTTTGGAACATTGTGTAGTCTTTCTCATCTTCTTGGGTGTGGGTGGTGTGGAGTAGAGTTCAGAGCCATAAAACTATTTCTGAGGAGCTTCCCTTTACCTCCCAAGAGGTTTTACCAGACCTGTGCTAGCAATGAGTGAAAAACTAGATACAGGACAGTCCACTGAGAATCTGTTTGTGACTTAGTGAAATACTGCTCTTTAATGGATTTGTAGATTCAGGGTAGATTTCAGTAGATTTTGGGGACGGGAAACTAATGCTTTCTGAGAATGTTATTACTTAAGCTTTTGCTTTCATGACAACAGCTTCATTTATCCTAAACTTATATCTGAAATTCAAAGTTTCAGTAGTCCAGTGGAGAAGTTACTAAAGCCCTAGCAGCAGAACTCAGTTGGTATCAGAGAAAAAGAACAGAGGTTGAACAAATATTCTTTATTTGCACTTCATTTTCCAAGTTAGATCATCAGTATACTGGACCCAGATGTTTCTGTATGCCACTAAAGGGAAAAGTAAATAACTTACCTACACTGGAATGGAAAGATCTGAAGAATCTATTTCAACATAAAGCATAGGTAGAAATGTTGTCTTTTGTTTTTGTCTTGCATCAAATAATTTTGGCTAGGCTATTTCTGGAGTAATTCTGTTATAGAATTGGCAGACTTTTGACAAAAATTTTGCTTTTCTTCAAACAGAAGACAATGCATGCATTGTTGGCCTTTCACTCTTCTGCTTTGCTATTCCTCCAGGCTAAAATTGGCTGTCTTTTATGCATGCTCCTTGCATTGTATGCCAGAAACTCTCTGTACACTTTTGCACATACCAGGCAGGTTTTACAATAAAATCAATACAGGTACAATGGCTAGTGTTAAGAGAAAAGGTTACTTAATGGAAAACAGTGTGAAGTAAACATCCCTTTATTAGCAAGATCTCTGTGTATTTCTTTGGTTATTGTTGAAAATTTTAAGTTGTCATTGTTACCATAACCACCTGTGATTTTTAATTTTTTTAAATTATGTAGCTGAAATAGGAAGACAGATAGTAAGTCTCTGACAGCCAGAGACTGTATGATAGTAAAAAATGCAGCAAGTTTGACTACTTGAATACAAACTTAATTTTAAAGAAGCTGAAATAGAGTTGATTAGAACTATAGTTGATAGATTATTAATACATAAATTGTAGTAAAGGAATGTACCTCTTCTGGTAAAAGAGTGAAAATGCCTGTTTAAAATCAGCACAACTGAAGGAATAAATTTTCAGATGAGTAACAACTAGAATATTTCCTCCCATGCTGATTATGTTGCAGACATCCTGTATAAATATAAAATTATTTGCTACCATGAATACAATCAAGTGATGTTTTTTATTCTTATTTTGTGCAACTTTGCAGTTCTTGTTCCTTGTCATCTACAAATCACTATGTGGGTTTTATTCCTTACTTCAAAAATGTTAATACTGTCTATTTCTGTAGAGTTCCAGTAACTGCAGTGCTGTTTTTCGTAGAAGGTTGACTCATAATTTAATCTGTATGGTTTTGTCAATACCAGATTTTTTGTCCCTATTTGCACTTAGTCATACTCTAAATGAAAGAGGTATAAGACAGATTTATTTAAAAATTAGACTTAATTGATAAAGATAACAGTTCTAAAAAGGACTTTGTTCCTCCTTCTAAAATATTCTGATGCTGTTTTTTTTAATATTTACTGTAAACTGTCTCTTGAACTGGAATCTTGCTGTGTAAAGATCATTCTTATACTTTCAGGTCCATTGGGCCACAGCTTGTGTTGAGAATGACATTAGGAGCAGAAATTACTAGCCAGCTCAAGGCTTCTTCATACATAGCGTCAGGAAGAAACCTTTTGAGATGGGACCTGTCACCAGAGGAAATTAGAACGAGAACAGAAGAACTTATAAGGAAGACAAAACATGTATATGACAGTGTCGGGATGCTTGAAATTGAAGAAGTAACACACGAAAATACCATACGGGCTTTGGCAGATATAGAAGTGGAATATGCAGGTTAGCATGTGTTTTCTGTATTTCTTTGCATAAGGCATTCCATCTGCACATAAGGATGCATTGAGAAAAAATAGTTGTTGCTTCCACTTTTGATCCCTGCTGTTCTTGTGTGGAATGTGTAGAGGCCTCTCAAGAGTCCATAATCTTTCAGGACCTCCCAGAGGCCTGCATTAGTCACCTGTTTTGGTTTTGCATGTGAAGCTCCACACAGTTACATTTCCAACCATGTGCAGCTGCCAGGGAACACTGCAGCAGTGTAGGCTGCAGCATCTGTGGTATGCATAGTGCATTACACGTGGTAAGCAGTGTTTTTTTCAGACACTGCGGAATCTTATGCAAGCAAGTTGAATGGAGTAATGAAAATGTTGATAAACTGCTAGGGGAGAAAATGTGAGGATGAAAAAATTTTGAATATGCTATTGAAAGAAGACTTCTTTACTTACTCACATTTAAATTGTGGCCTGTGAGGTCTTAAAGAATTTAGGGAGAGATTGGTCATGCAGTCACATCTAGATTATTCTGAATGAATTATCAATCCATACCAATATGTGGGTGGGTTGTAATGGTCAAACACAGGTCATTCAGTTAATTTGTTAATAATTGTCAGAGGAGATAAGTAAAGTACAAACTACATATCGTGTGTCTTGTTGAGAAAAACCTTTCATATGGTGGCTGCATTATTTATAAAACAGTGAGTGTAATAGATGTCAAATTCTTTTAAGTACTCTAAAAAAATCTACAGTAGCCACACAGGTGCTAGAAACAGCCGCCTTGGCTGGGAATAAAATCTGTGACTAGCAAAAAAGCACAGTTGGCATCTCGAATGATTATACTGTAATAATAGTCTGGATTTCACATTACTTTAAGTTGCACATCCAGTGAATTAGCTGGAATTTATTCTGGGATACTCAGAAAGATTGTAATCTTAAAAAAAAAAAAAGCCTGCTGCCAGCTTCAGTTTTAGTTGTACCAATATACCAATTTGGTATAATTATTGTAAATCTTTTCACCAAAAAAATTTACAGAACCAAAATCTGTGTTTGATTCAGAAAACTTTGGTCATCAGTTTTTTAGCACAGCCACCAAGACTTGATGGAAGATGTACATTTTTCACTACATACTGTTGCAGTAGTGGGTCACATTTAAGATTTTAATGCTAATCTTCAAAGCTGTATGTAAAATTATCATGACCTCCTGTGAGACAGCCCATGGCATATGGAGGGATGTATTACCACAGCAAGACTTCCATAAGAAACTTGGAATTTAAGGCCTGTGTGTCCCTTTCACACAAAGACCTACCCCAGTAACTGCAGCTCATTATCCAAAAAGACAGAGATGACAAGAGACTTTAAATTACACTTGGAAGCTGCCAAAACTCCGTTTATAATTTTGAAACATCTTTGGATAAGGGCAGGAGGTGAAGGGGCAAGTTTCCTAAGGACTTCAAGAAGAATCACATGCCCATGGTTGCATTTCTGAATCTGTCTTGGAGCTTGATAAAATGACTGCATATCACATAAAATTACAAAGCTTTAAATCAGCCTAGTATGTTATTCTAAAATCTACTTTTGGAAAGGTAGATGGTAGAGACAGTGTAATTTTATTTTTAATTAAGCAAATTCATTTATATTTTAGGATTTCTATTCAATGTCATTGTAAGATGTAACGTTCCTTTAATAGCAAAGATTTACTTAATCTCAAAAGTATATTCTAAAAAAGTAGTATTACTCAGTTTCCAATCTCTGGAAGTTCAGAGTGCGCAGACAGCATCTTCCCTGTTTGCCATGTTGTTTCTTCTTAAACACAGAAGAGTGCAGTACATGGGGATTTGACACTGCGCTCATAACAATGTAAAAATAACTTCGGGACAGATGGGCATATTTGAAAGATTCAGAGCTTCTGACTTGAAATGCTAACATGGAAGCATCTGTGCCAGCTATGAAACGTCAGTCTTCACTTACATGACTTTTGGAAGATGAAGCATTTCTATGTATTTATGTACCATTCAGCTGATTTTGCAGAAGATGATGAGATAATTGGTTTGGGGTTTAGAAATCTTCTGTAAAATATTTATTTGTTACAATGGTGTGTAGTTTTGTCCTTTCACCTATTCAATTTTATATTACATGTAATCACTTTATTTGCTGTATGTGTCAGGTTGCTTTGGATACTTTTTTCTTATGTCTTTTATAAATGACAGAAGAGGGGAAGGTCCTTATCCTTAAAGCATGTATATCCTTCTGTGTTCATTGCCTCTTATTTAAACAGTGGAAAGAAGCATGTTGGATTTTCCCCAGCATGTCTCCCCTGACAAAGAGATACGCTTAGCAAGTACAGAAGCTGACAAAAAACTGTCAAATTTTGATGTGGAGATGAGCATGAGAGAAGATGTGTTTCAGAAGATTGTTTATTTACAGGTAAATAACATATGTCTGCATAAGTTGTGACACATATCTAAATTTATCTAAAATTATTTGGTATATACATTGCTTTTCAGAATAACTTTGTGTTTCCTCTGTGTTTGTGCCACTCAAATCTTTCCAGTGGGACCCTGCTGTACAACAGAAAACAGTGTATCATGCTGTTCCTACTCTTTGCCTTTCATATCTAGATCTGTGTCTCCTTCTCTCTCCATTGCAATAGCTTTGACTTTTGTCTAGTCTTTCAAAGAATTTATACAAGGAATCTAAACCAAAAGAGGGAAACTTATTAGGAAAAATTTTTTTGTTTTCTACTGGCTGAGCTTGTTCCAAGAGGGAGGGAAGAAAGCAGGCAATACAGCACTTACATTATCTTATACTGCTTTTGAATTTGTATCCAAAATTCTGGTTTATTGAAAAAGTTGAGAATTTTAAATTTAAAAGTTGTTTTAAGTGATGTAGGTTAATGAGAGACTATAAGTGGCATTGACCTCTGAAATTACCTCTTTGATCAGCTAGTTATAGACAATTACATTGTATCCTCTTCATCTGTTTCTTCAGTCTCAAAATAAAAGTATGTTAAAAGGTGCATTTAGTTTTGAACCAGTTTCTATTCTTTTTGTGTTTCTGTTTAGCTTCTCTTTTAATTAAGCACCTATAGGTATCTCATATTCTTCATTTGTACTGTTTATTTTGTATCTCAAAGAAAGAATATTTGGTTGTATTTTTTGGTTATATCAGAAAGAATATTTGATTTTGTTCCAATGTGTCTGGTGGCATTTAGTAATAATTTTCTTTAAAGTGCAATATATGGATAATGCAAGGAAGTTATCTAAAGTGATAACAAAAAAAA
This sequence comes from Passer domesticus, assembly GCF_036417665.1. Taxonomy (NCBI): domain Eukaryota; kingdom Metazoa; phylum Chordata; class Aves; order Passeriformes; family Passeridae; genus Passer; species Passer domesticus. Next base: position 22,263,400 of record NC_087512.1, read on the forward strand.
AGTTTTTCTGTATTTTATGTGTTAATTTTCCCTCTCAACACCACTGATTTTTAATCTTCTTGTAATGCTCATAAGATACTGGAGCCCTATTTCTTGGGGTTACCTTATGTGATTTTTGCAGGCTTGACTGGGAATTAGAATAATACTTGCAGAACTGTACTAAATTGCCTTCCATTACCATTGTCTTCTTTTGCTGTGTTTTCCAGGGAAATTTTCAAGTGTTCTCCTCTAGCTGGGTATTCTTGTTACATATTTGTGGAAGTATATAATAACCCCATTCTGAGTATGTTCTGTTGTGTGTTGGCAGATAGTGCCTTGTGTTGATATTTTCCCTTGTATATTTTATGTTGATTTTTTTTCTTCTTCCCCTGCTCTGTTGCTAGTAATTAAATGGCTTGATTTGTGTGTATTATCTACTGTGATTTGCCCCACCCTCCACTATAGAATGCACAGATACATTGAGGACTAATCTAACATATCTATTTATCTATCTATTTTTAATAGATAGATATTTTACAGGACTATCTGACAGTAGGTAGTGAAAACTGATTGCTGTTATTCACTAGTATTATTCTCTTAATTTTTTTTCTCATTTGGTGTTTTCTTATTTCATTTTCACTTGGAGCAGTCTTTGACCTTTAGAAGTTAGAATTTTTGCTTAAGTCTTGGTTTAAGTTTTTTTGAAATGTTTCTTAACTGCAGCATGTTTTAGTATTACTTTGCCAGAGATGCAACTTCTGAGAATATATCCATTCTAATAACTGTTAAAATAGTAAGAGTTTTGCTCTCAAACAAATATTAAATTTCCAGTAGTGCCAGACTGGTCAAATACTCGTATTTCCAAATCATAAAGTTCTTGTTAATTTTTGCTAAATTTCTAACACCTCCCCCTGTTATAAACTCTCAGTAAAAAAGTCAGGCTCCAGGGACACATGAAAAAAGAACTTCCACAAGCAGAATTCAGATTTTGGCTGAAATTATTTTGCCAATTCAAAACAGCAGTAAACAGTTGGATTAAATCAGGTTTTTCATGGCCTCACTGGCAATTTAATAATTCAGGTAGATTAATTCATTTTCATGATCCTTCAGGGGGCCAGATTAAACTGGGGTGAGGAGAATGTTATAAAAAACACTTCCATGTTATTTATAATACAGCATACTAAGAGATGAGCAAATCTCCTTGACTTCAGTGACATGCAGAATGCTTTAGCTCCCCTTAATGGGGACTAAACTCTTCTAAGTTAACAGTAGTACTCCTTCTAAATTATGCTTAATTTAAGAGTTGTTGGTGGAGGAAAATCATTGAGGTTTTTACATTTAATTCAAGCAAATATTAAAGTAACATGGTCACATTCTTTTCCCCACACATCAGGGGGAAAATTTCTGCATAAAATTATGTTGTTGAACATGCTTCATATTTTATTCTTTGAAAAACTTGTGTTTTGAGGTTTGAAACTTAGAATAAAGGTGAATTTGGTAGTGAAACTTTCATTTTAAATTTTGTAACTCTTAATATGTGCACATGCTGACTAGTAGTGGCATGCTTAAGAATGTTGCCAGTCTTCTCCACCCACATGCCCTGAGGAGAGCCTGATGTAAAGAGCTGCTTCAGGATTTGTTAATGGAATTCTAAGTAGGCTTTGTTTCTTACTCTGTCTGAAGGTTTCTTCCTGGAATAAATTAGCAAGGTACTTGAAAACAAGTATGAAATAGTATATGAAATCATCAACCACAACAATTCTAAAAGTTCTGGAGAGTTCCAGAATTTTGTATGTGTAGTATATTCAAGATGATGGTCCTTTTGGGTCCCTTTCTAGTCAAAATTTTCTGTGATACTGTTTTATTTTTGCCACTGATAGCTTGGTTCTGGAGAAGACAAATATGCTGAAATTATATGCCATCTGATATTCTGAAGTGACACTTCTGATCTTTTGGGGTTTTTCTTCAATCACTCAAACTTTTAGGGTACAGTGTTTTAGCACTGATTTTCTTCAACTATGTAAAAGAAAGTTATCTCTACAGAAGAAGTTTAAGTGCACTGTACTGTAAACTGAAAGGGCTTGCCATTATGACAGCATGTAAATGTGCTGAGACACTTGCTAAAAGAATATTTTAAAAACATTCTATATGAATATAAGAATACTGTTGTGTAAGGTCACTCTTTTGGGGGAGTTCTTCACATTAAAATCCAGGATGTTCCCTTTTTTAATATGACAGTATTCTCAAGAACAACTCTGTTTAAACCCTTCTAATGCTTGGTATGGTTCTTAAAATGCATTATAAATTCAATTATTCTATACTGTCATTTCAGCAAACCTGTGATCTTGAAAATGTAAAGCCTGAAACAAAGAGATATCTAGAGAAATCTGTTCAAGTGGGGAGAAGAAATGGACTCCATCTTCCTAAAGAAGTACAGAAAGTAAATATGGACTATTTTTTTGTAAAGCAAATGTTACCAACTGTTGAAGGGATAAATTTATGGTTAGTTAGGTGTATTAAACATATATTTGAACTTCATGCTTTTGGATATGCTGAATTACTGCTCTAATCTTAACTATTCTTCCAGATCCATCCTTTAAACTTCAGTCACTTGAAGGTTTTTAAACTAATCTGATAGACATCCATGATAAACAGTAGATAGAGATCGTCTGCATCACTTTGTAGCCTTGAGACTAAAAGAAGCCTAGCTGAAAAAGTTGTATTCTATATTACAGTTGTAGAGAGTGCCTAAATTAAATTCCTAGGGACCAGACCTCTCAAAAAATGTTACTAGTGAGTCTGCACTTCTATTCAAAAGTATGTGTAACTGTTGCAAATCCACAGCTACACTAGTTTCAGTTAATTGATGTTGTAAAATGTGTCTAAGATTTTAGATCTGAAAAAAATCAAAGTAGGTTAGAGGGGAAAACAATCTGCTCTGTGAATTTTTCTTCATTAAGGGAGAGCTGACTTAGAAAGAAATTGTCAGACAATCAGGAAGTAAAATTGTCAGTATGAGATGCTGTGGCATCCCACCCTTCATGGGAAGGGAGCACCCAAGATTCATACAGATGCTTGTGGTTGAAAGGAGCAGCAAAATCAGGGGGTCTTCAAAAGCTTACAGACTTTCATTAGTAAAGTATATACTTGGTATGGAAATTGTATGTTAGTCCCTGACCTAGCATAAGCATACAGGAGTGGGTTTTGAATAAAAGGGATAGAGTGAAGGGGAAAAAGACAGTGAGATAAATTAATGGAAGAGGGGAAGTGAGAAAGAAGAAAGGGAGAAAGATCACCATTCATGCCTCCAGCATCAATCCAGCTGCCTAGGTGTCCAGAGACCTAGAGGCACCGCCTGGGCCTGGATGGGGGTACTGTTTTGTAGATACATTTTCCTTGCCCTGGAGAAAAGTTTTGCACTTTCTATGTAAATTAGCTGTCATGCACAGTCTGTTCTTTACACTGTTCTGGAAATGGGTCAGAGGGCTTTGGGGGTCTTTGGTGGTCTTGTTCCCCCCATGCAGTCCTTGCCTGCTTCTGCACCTCATTTCTCTGTTTGTGCTGTACTGAGCTGTGCTTATCTCCAGGAGGTAGATCATAGACCTTTGTCCCAGAAAAGTGCTGTCCTACCTCCGTATGGCCCCTTGTCCAGTCACATCTTGTTCTTTCTCACAGCATGTTATTGCCAGCAGTCCTTGGCTGTTGTTACCTAAAGTCCTTGGTTGGTGCCACAGTCACGCTGCTACTGGTGTTTGAGACAAACACACTGGCTCTTATCTTGTGGGATTCCACAGTTGCCAACATAGTTATCTTCAAATTCTGAGTGATATTTCTGACTATATTATGACCTTTATTTCTGACTGTGGAATAGACTTAACCCTTTGTAGAAAATAATCAATCTTCATCCACATCCTTCTCCCAGTGAGAACAGTTTGATGTGTATTTTCATATAACTGATGCCTCTAAAGATATTTCGAATTTTCTTAGGGAACAATAGATGAATTATATTTAGTTTTGTATTTGGTGTGTGTTCTCTTACTGGTAACTACTATGTTCGTTTGAACTTGACAATAACATGTAGAAACTTGCTATGAGATATATTATAAAATGTTTCAGAGAAATTACTCTCAGGATTTTTACAATAGGTTTTAGAATGGTTTCGTCTTGTGAGAGCACACTCTTCCTTCTGTCATACCATACCTGTACAATTCCAAAACAGTGTTTTTGAGTAGGTTGCATGCTTTTTAACTCCCTTCATTCTCATTGATCTCAGTAGATATTTTTACACATAAAATTGTAATTTAGCTATTCAAATAATAGAAAATACTTGAATGTTAGCAAATGAAACTGTTTAGTGAATCTATTTAATCTCTTTAGTCCTCTCTAAGCTGAGTTTTAAATGTTGGAGCAATAGCCCTTGGTCACAATATTGCTCAGGACTGAATGAAACACAAAAGGAAGACTGACAGGGTGTGAAGTATGATGCTACCTGCAATGTGTTATTTGCTCGGTCCTGGTATTTACTGTTGGTTAGTAGAGAGCTTATCTGAAAAAAATGAAATGTTATTCATGTGGAAGATAAAAATTGCCAGCTGTGATTTTTGTTTTTCCGCTAAATTCAGTTTATACCTAATACAGGAAATAAAGACAATGAAGAAAAAATTGAATGAGCTGTGTATAGACTTTAACAAAAACCTGAATGAAGAAAACACATTTCTTGTATTTTCTAAGGAAGAACTTGGTGAGTAGCATGCTTGCTGTTTCTGTTTTTTCAACCTTCCAGTTTTATTGGAGTAACTGATTTTTGCCCCATGCATGAAATTCTGACTGTTTCCCAGTCTTTTCTGTTTCCTTTTTAGTCCTTCTCCAGAATCAATTCAGAGTTATCTTTTGCAGGTGTTCATGATGTCTTCATACATTTGTGCTTCCTGAAGTTTTTGCCTTGCATCAAGTTAGAATGTTGGTCCTACTTCCTTTAGCATAATTTTACTCTGTTCCTTTTCACAATTATCAACAAGCAATCACCTGTGTAATTATTGGAAAAGCTTTTTGAGTCCTGTAATAAAGTTTAACTCATTGGTAATTTAAACCAAGCTAGAGATTTCATGTGACAGAGATTTTGGGGATTCATTATCTGAAGGCATCATATAAAATGCGCTCTAATAACACAGATTTTTTTTTATGGTATTCAGTTTTTATCTGGTGGCCTTACATGTATTTTTCTTGTGCTCTCAGGTGTTTCCAAATTTTCCTTTGCTTGGTAACATTTGAAAAAGTTTTAGCAAATTGTAAAAAAAGAGGTATATTTCTGTGGAGATTTCTGATCTCAAAGTGGATTGCAGCAAAACAAATGCAACAGTCTCACAAAAACACGGGGGGGAGTAGATAATTTTGGTAAACGTTTTTTATTAAATTGTGTTCTATAGATGGCCTTCCTGATGACTTTATTAACAGTTTAGAGAAAACTGAGAAAGACAAATACAAAGTTACCTTAAAGTATCCCCACTATTTTCCTGTTATGAAGAAGTGCTGCATTTCAGAAACCAGGAGAAAAATGGAATCTGCCTTTAACTCAAGATGCAAAGAGGTATGTTGTGTACTGACTGTTCTACAGTGCAGCGACAGAGCTGAAAAATAGAGATAGACATTCAAATCTTAGGTTTGAACTTTGCACATTGTATTTTCAAATCAAAACTTAGCAATGTGATCTTTAACAGAGCCTTGCTCCAATTTATTCTGATATCCTTCTGAGACCTTAGAAGTTGACAATCTGCCTCTGTGTGTATTTATATGTATCTTAATGTTCAAGTGGTTCAGTTAATAGAACTGGGATTTTGATCTTCTGTGAAATTTTCCTGCAGTGTTCTGCAGATGCTTACAGACACTTTGATCACAGAAAAGGGTGTCTGATAGTGGCTTCTGTAGTCCTTTGGGATTTTTTAGAATAGAGAGGGGTTATTTAAGCACAGGTTTAAATTATAAATACTGATGATTAAATGTGAAATCTACAGATTGCATATGTGCACAACTAGACAGGTACAAAATAAAAAAAAAAAACGTTGAAAGATAAAGGATATGCCATTCAGACAATTGTACCAACCATGTATTAGAGAACAATAGCCGAGTTGAGATTTTGTGCTTGAAATGCTTGGAAATGTGGTGAGATAAAATAAAATGACATCAGGAACTGAACACTTTGCAAGTCAACACATATAAAGAGATTTCTTAATAAAACTGTGTGACAGTCTTTGAATCTAGTGTTTAATTATTCTCCCCCCCGATAAATCTCACTTTTCCAAAACTAGAGGTTTACACAGTTACGTTTTCAGGTTCTTGAGGATTTTTCAACACGTTTAGGTCAAGTTCTGGGGCTTTCTGTTTCAGATATTTCTCTGACTGATTGTTAGAGTGGCAAAAGAGAAAAATTTGCAAACCAGCTTTGAATGTTGGCACAATAATTAGCAATCTGTCTTTATCACTAATAAGCAATTAAACCTGCTGCCAGCGATTTCCTTATGTCTTTCATATGTAAATGGTTGATAAAGGAAATAAGCTCTTCACAACCTGAAAGAAAATGGTGTATATTTTGATTAAATAACAAGATAAGTTGTTATAATAAGGAGTGTAATGAATCAGGTCAACTAGAAAACCAGCAACCTGCAAACACTGAGAAGAACTATTTCAAGAATCTAGCTAAATTTAGGTTATATTATATTTTAATCTGAAAGTGTTTAATTTGAAATAATTTCTATTTCATAGGATGATAGATATTATCAAGATAATTGTTATGTTAACATGTGTTTTTTTGTTTCATTTTACAAATTTGCCTACTTTATTTTTTAGGAGAACACAAAAATTCTGCAGCAGTTGCTCCCACTAAGGGCAAAAGTAGCAGAGCTTCTTGGTTATAACACACATGCCAACTTTGTCCTGGAGGTAAACACTGCCAAGAGCACAGATAACGTAGCAACCTTCTTAGGTTTGTTCACATTTATAAGCAATACTTGTATATTTAATGTAGTAACATGTCCCCTCAGCCAAGATGAATTTAAATACATAACTGGGTCACAGCACCCATGACATTTAGCCAGAAACTGAACTCTGCTGCCTCTCTTCTGGCATATATATTTTTTAGATTATAGCTATACAAATGAAGTTGCTCCAAATCAGGAAGCACAAGGCAAATTCTGAGAATGTTAAGGTTTAATCACTTGCTTATATTGGCTGTCACAAATTCTTTGTGACAGCCAGTATAAGCAAGTGATTAAACCTTTCTGCCCCAAAATACAGTTACCCTAATTTAGAATCAGAGTAACATGTGCAGCTTAAGCAATTTTATCAGTTCAAGAGGCTGCATCAGAATTGCAGCTTTTCATTCCCAATTTTTTTGTGAATCTGTAGCCTTGGTGTCTTTTTCTGGTACAACTGCGTTCATTATAAAACTTTACAGTATGGATGATGCAACTTCCATGAGCTGAATTAAAAAATTATATCCAGAGTGATGGATTAAATCTGGAATTCAAAAGCCGTGTAATTGAATTTGATCTGAAAACAGAGGTATCTTGAAAATTTTAAACACAGCAGTTTATGAATTAATTTAGAGTCATCCTGACGATGTCATGGACTCTTGGATGTAGAATTAACCTCTGCTCTCTGGTATCTCCACTGAATAGTATGTGTTAATTTATTACTGTGTCCTAACACCACTTAGGAGTGTATATTGATGTATCATACAAGAAATCCCTGCAAAGAAATTAGTACAAAAATAAGGTATGTTTGCTGATAGTGGAGCGTTTGTGTTTATGCTTCAGTAAAGAGGTTCAAGTGCTCCTCCCTCTAAACCCATAATTCTATTGCATTTCTCCTGATTGCTCCTTCATATTTGGCAATACCAATTTTCAGTATACTTGACAATTAACAAATACTTGGTTTATTATTAAATGTTAGGGTTTTTAAGTGTACTTGAAGTATTTTAGGCTTTCTTTGTTCATTATATTATTGTAATACTGTGGTTTTTTATTTATTTTGAAGCTGACACAGATAAGTTAGCATATCATGCTTCGTGATAATTCCCACAGAGGGAGAACATGCATCAAATTAATTGTCACTTTTTATTTAGTTCTTTTGATATATCCTCAGCTACAAGCATGACAATGTGTTTTGCTCTACTTTGTTCCTATCTAATCATGTTTTAAATCAAATGTTCATATGCTGATCTTACATCTAGGAAGAAGAGCAACTCTCCTATGACATATTCTGAATTTAGCACAGTACAAGCTGCAAACACTATTTCAATCATGCAAATGCATTTAGTGTGTTACAGCCTTCCTAGAAACAAAAGTGGCAATTCCCAAATTTTACACTGTAGATATCAGCAATGAACATTACTGTGAATTCTTAATGAAGAAAAAAAGTTTCTGATAAACCAGAAATACTTACAAGAGAATAAGTACAGAATGTACTGTATGGAAGTGTCAGTAAGCTTAAATATTTTATATTCAATATGTCTGCTTCCAAGGAAAGTATATTGGAAATAATTTCAATCATAGACTTTAATATCCAGAAGTTTTGCTAGTGTAGAAGCCAGCCATCCTATAGGCAAGAATTCTTGGGTCTCTTGGACTTTTTATAGGACTTTATCTAGAAGTATTGAATTTTGTGTTGTACTTCCTTCAGTAACTAACAGCAGTTGTAGTCTTTGGCTGTTGCTGAAGAAATGAATGAGGAATACTGAGATTACGTGACATAAAATCAAAGGATTCAAGCATGTGTTACTTTTAATTTATAATGTCTTAGCAAAAGTCTAAATTCACCTAAATCCTTCACACCACTCTTTGGCTTACATGGAGTCTACTGTATCATTTATAGCATTTAGGACAAGAAAGAAGATGTTGGTTGTTGTTGCTGAGTGAATGGGAAACACCCACTTCTGGAGTATGTGCTTGAAGTGTTGAGTGCACTTTATAGGAATAGATAAGGAACATGGAAGTTGACTCCAAGGCAATCTTTCTTTCAGATGATTTGAGTAAAAAGCTAAAGCCATTGGTTGAGGAAGAAAGACAATTCATTCTAGATCTGAAGAAGAAGGAATGTAAAGAAAGAAACTTTGATTATGATGGAAGAATCAATGCATGGGATCTTCATTATTATATGAGCAAAACTGAAGAGCTGAAGTACTCCATAGATCAGGAAAGACTGAAGGAATACTTCCCAATTGAGGCTGTTACAGAAGGCTTACTCAATATTTACCAGAAGCTGCTGGGACTTGAATTTGAGCAAATAGAAAGTGCTCATGTTTGGCATGACAGTGTTACTCTTTATACAGTGAAGGATAAATCAACAGGAGAAATGCTAGGGCAGTTCTATTTGGATCTTTACCCCAGGTAATGACTTAGTGTTTTGCTTACATGTTTAAAATGGAATTTGTCTTAATGGGTTGCTGCTTGGTTAATTAAAATTAAATGCATTTGGAAGTAACTATTTGTTCCACTGACAAGATTAATACTGTGTTCATTAAGTTGTCCTCTGGACTGTGTTCAGATTTTTTACACTCGTTTTTGCTTATATTCATTTTTATGATGCATTGCTACTTCATTCATATTTTTGGTAGTACTGCTCTCTGGTCAGTTGTCCATAATTTTTTTGCATCTATGAACTTTTCTCCTTCCTAGCTTACTACTGAGTTTTAGTTTTTATTTCTGTTGAAATTTCACTGCAGTTTGTTGCTCAAATCAATTATATTTCTGTCTGTTAAGAGTTCCTAGTTTCTCCTAATTTCTCTTTACACTTTATGTGTATTTTCTACCCTGTGGTCCAGACTGCTGAATCAAATAGGTCAATATCAAGAATAGATTCATGTTGAGCACACATTCAGATTTACTTCCATGTTGATCTCTAGCTCTCCAGCTGTCTTTATAGCTATTTACAGTATGATCTGTGTTTTGTCAAAGATAGGAGACCAGACTGGTTTGACAGGATTTATTTTGGGCTAGTCCTTTTTGGCTACTTGTCACTAGTTTTTTGTTTGCTTTAGCGTAGGGTTTTTTAGATTAGTATTTATCATGTGATAAATTTGCTGACATTCTTTTTTAATGTAAATTGATTTAAGGTTTTCTGGCCTGAGAAAATAAGGTTACTCAATACATATAGTAGTACATAAATTTTTCTTTTTACGGTAACATACCTATCTCTTTCACCTGTTTACTTGCTTCCACCTTTCTGTATATCATGCAAATTGCTGAGGGAATGTGTCAGTAAGACTCCTGACTTAATCTGAATAGTTAACTGAATAGTTTAGGGCAAAATTTTCAAAATAATTTTCTTTAAACTCTTGCATCAGCATGAAAATGCAGTTTACTGTATTCTTTTGTCTCCTGTAATAAAAAAAAATTGCATCAGTGAACAGAACCTGGTTCTTCCTGTTGCAGTAGCAGTTTAAAACACAACTGGCATCTGAAATATATATATAATATATATATATATTTTTATATATGTTTCAGATGCCAGTTGTGTTTTTTATATATATATATTTTTTATATATACTTTCAGCTTTCTGTGAAAAAACAGATTCTTTTAAATGCTGCTGGAAATCCTGAAATGTTGTGATTTCAGCATTAGAGTAGAAGGGGCTTTTTTCCCCCCTTGTGCTCTTAACTTATTGAGTCTTAGAAGTCATGAAAAGATGTACATTTTTTGTGTAAAAGTTTGTGTAGAGACACTGACTGATTGTCCCTGTTCTTGAACAGGCTTCACCATTCTGGTGAGCAGGTTTGTGGTTTGAAGATAGTATCTGATGTATTTTCTTATGCAGAGAAGGAAAATATGGACATGCAGCCTGCTTTGGTCTACAGCCTGGCTGTCTTCTCTCTGATGGCAGCAGATTGATGTCTGTAGCTGCTCTGGTAACCAACTTCACAAAGCCGGCATCGGATCGACCATCATTGCTGCGACACGATGAAGTAAAGACTTACTTCCATGAATTTGGTCATGTAATGCATCAGATATGTGCACAGGTTAGTGATGTTTGTACTCCAGTGTAAGACTTATTTCTTTCTCAGCTGTCTCAAAGCGAGGTATAGTTCTGTTTTGGTGTTTCTAATTTTAGTAAAGTACTTATGCAGAGTTCTGGTTATATTTTTGAAGCTTCAGATTTGTTTTAGTTTTAATATTTATTTTAAACTGAAGCAAAACTACAACTTTTTATGAAAAACATTTTTGTAGGAATATGTACTTTTGCATTTGCATCATGCAGGAGTCTATTCACTCATCACAGGTACAGGTAAAGTGAAGAAGATGCTCAGTCATGGCCTTGTTCAGATGGCTTTTTATTACTTCTAGTTTTGTAGAGGTATGGCATTAGAAACAAAACAGTGCTGCAATACCTAGGAATGAAAATAATATCTGAAGCTAGTTGACCTCCAGCATTTTGGCATTTAGTACTGTTGAGACCTATCATTCTTGACATCACAAGCATAAAACAGATCTTGCGTAAGCTATTTTATTTTTTCCTATCTAACAGGTTAGGTTTATTGCAGTGACCAGAAAGAACTGATGGTAGTTTCAGATTTTCCATCAAGGTGCCAATAAAGTTGTAAAATTTCTGTTTTCATTTATTATTTACATGTAAAATTGATACCGCCAGATGATAAATTTATTTTTTGCCTAATAAAATTTTATATTTCAGAATGAGATGAGAGATGAGTATTCACACACAAAAAAATTCACAGTTAAAATTACAAGTTCAGATTTTGTGTAGCACTTCCTTTGTCTTCTGTATAAACAAATGCAAAATAATAAGGTCAAGGAAAAATTACCTAGAGTAGATTTTAATTCTTGACCATAATCCTCCAGACTGGGAATACAGAATAAAGAAACAACGTCATCACAGAAATCCATATGTTAAATCCAGAGTTAATAATTGCTTAGGTATTTTTGAATCATCTTAAAGGTAGAAATACAATTATTATTTTATCAACTATGTGATAGGTGTTTCTGATATCAAAAACTGAGGAATAAAACCTAGGCAGTATAGAAGGTGTTTATAAATGTAACACATTTGGCATTGGTATAGAACAGTACAAAACTGACTGCAATATTTTGACAGCCAGTGAGAATGTGCCTCGGTGTTTTGGAGTCATTTCAGGGCAGCCGAAGCCAACAATTCCAGTGCATGTGTACTTCAGTTGCTCTGGAATTGCACACAGATCAGAGGCCTGCTTTCCAATTGTCTCTCACGCTCCTCTGGTGTTTTTTGTTGTGCCCAGCTGCCATGCTCATTTCACCTGTATTGTATGTAAATAGTAAATTTGCATGTGTGCGAAATTGCTAGTCCCACATAAGAACATCCTGTCCTCTGGAATTCGTGTGTACCAAGCACTGTCTTGTTTCATGTGATGATTTGTTTAAACATGTTAAGACTTTACAGTTAAATGCTATGCAAGGGTGAGACTGGGAGGGATTTGTGAGCTGCTGGTAAAGGTCTGATTATGTAATATACTGGAAAAGTGAGATATACTGTTGGAGAGTGAGATCAGGGCAGGGAGGGAATTTGTTGGTATTGTTCAGGGAGCGCTCTTGAAGTAACTTGTACCAAATGTCTTAGTGTTTTTTGTTAGTGTAGTGCACTTGGTATGGGTAAATGAAGATATCTGAGGGCCACTTGCTTTTTGCTCTAGCCACTTCTATCATTATTTCTTCCCTGAAGCTGGTGCTTCCTAGCTTTTCTTCAGAGCTGCTATTCAGCAATTCAGAAAGAAGGGCCAGAAAGATTTAAGCAGCCTGCAAGAGTAGAGGAAAGTTTTACTCCTTTTGTGTTGTTCTTCTGAAGACATGAAAGGAAGACACATGCCTGTGACACAGATGTCAGTTCAAGGTTATGTCCTGTATTATACATGCTTTTTTTGGTAACCCTGCAGGAAACAAAGTTCAAAAGCCTGTAATCCTGTAAGGATCTATTTCCCAGCAAAGGATGGACTGTAAGAATATCAACAGCTCTTAGAGAGGACATCAGAGAATTCTTTTTCTTTTAGCACTTAAAATATTTTGTTAGTATGTTGCTGAGAAGGAAAAAAAATAAAATTGGGCTGGCAAGAAGAGGTAGACTTACTACAAGATAAGGGTGAAGTGATGGTATGAAGACTCTTCAGAGGGATCTGGGCAGGCTGGATCATGGGCTGAGGCCAGTGGTGTGAGGTTCAGCAAGGCCAGTGCTGGGTCCTGCCCCTGGGTCACAGCAACCCCAGGCAGTGCCACAGGCTGGGACAGAGTGGCTGGAAAGGACCTGGGGGTGCTGCTGACAGCGGCTGAACATGAGCCAGGGTGTGCCCAGGTGGCCAAGAAGGCCAATGGCATCCTGGCCTGGATCAGCCATGGTGTGGGCAGCAGGGCCAGGGCAGGGATTGTCCCCTGTACTGGGCACTGCTGAGGCCACAGCTCCAGGGCTGTGTCCAGTGCTGGGCTCTCAGTGCAAGAAAGACACTGAGGAGCTGGAGAGAGTGCAGAGAAGGGCAGTGGAGCTGGGGCAGGGTCTGGAGCAGAAGGCCTGTGAGGAGCAGCTGAGGTGTGTTTAACCTGAAGAAAAGGAGGCTCAGGGGGACCTTATTGCTCTTTACAGCTGCCTGAAAAGATGCTGTAGCCAGCAGAGGCCAGCTTCTTCACCCAGGAAATCAATGACAGGACAAGAGGAAATGGTTCAAATTGCACCTGGAAAGGTTTAGATTGGATATTAGTAGATTTTTTTTCTCTGAAGGAGTTGTAAATCTTTGAAATTGTTTGCTCAGGGAAATGGTGGAGTCAACATCCCTTGAAGCATTAAGAAAAATGTGTGGATATGGTACTTGAGGACATAGGTTAACAGCTTAATGCTGAGCAGGGTTGGTCATTGTACCCAATAATCTTAAAAGTATTTTCCAACCTTTATGATGCTATGATTCTATGAATCTAAATATTTTCTGTGTATTTCAACAACTGTCTTTCAGAGGTGACTTCTCAGAAGTATTTGGATTTAGAGGATATTTTAGTGAAGATTCTTAACTGTACAAATTTTTCTTCAAAATTGGTATTGGAGGAGCTTCTTAAACATGAAGTTATTGTTGATACTAAAATTAAAAAAAGTTCTACTGTGTTTGGCTTTCAGAAAAAGATTCCTTTATCAAAGTGTCAGATTTGAAAAGTTTTCATGGATAAGGTTGCTAGGATTTATTTATGTCAGTCTATCTATTACTGGCAAAAAAAGTGCTGTATGTTAACCACATATATTACAAATTATGACAAATAGGGCAAAGCTCAATAGAATAAGTTGGTTAAGTAAAGTCTGTGAATCAATGTGGTAGACTGCAATAGAGTAAACTTTTTCAAGTGCATAGTTGGAGTTTATTATTTTACATTGGGGTAATACAACAAAAATCTATAATAATTTACAAATTATATCATTGTCACAGGACAGCAAGAAAATGTTTGTATTGCTGTCATAACCTTAAAGGTAAAAATCAGTAATACTAAAAAAATTGAAGTACTGTTCTGTACCAGTAGATAATGCAGTATATAACGACTGAGTACTCTACTTTACTCCTTGATAATAGTCTTATGTCTGATTTTTTTCCTCCTTTCTTTAAATCTCATTTTTAAATTATTGCTGTTATTATTATTCGTCTGTTCAAATGACTCATTTTCCTGTGATTTAAACTGAAATTTTGACATCTGAAATATTATATTCAGCTAAAAATCTTGGCTTCTATTTTAATTTAATTCAATGGCTTTTTTTCCCCTAGACTGATTTTGCAAGGTTTAGTGGAACTAATGTGGAAACAGACTTTGTAGAGGTACCTTCACAGATGTTTGAGAACTGGGTGTGGGAAAAAGAGCCACTACAACAGATGTCAAGACATTACAAAGATGCAACCCATGTTGGAGATGCTTTCCTGGAGAAACTTGCTGCCTCTAGGCTTGCTAATACAGGTATCTCTCTGCGTTTTCTCCCCACAGTATATGTGTAAAAGTAAGTAATTTTTAAAGCTGACCTACATAAGAAGCCTATTAAATTTTTTCTGTGTATACACTTACCACTGTCTTTCTGCGTTTATCTGTGTGGGAGCCCCACTAAAAAAAGGCTATGATGACAGATAGAACTCCTTACAGGAACAGTAGCAGCTGTGATTTTCCAGGCCACCTCCAGGACTAAAACACCTTTCCTATCCATGTAAATTTTTACCTGTAAACTTTTTTCATTTAAAATTGGTGGTGCATGTGGTAGGTGGAGGTGTGTAGTCTGGTGTAGTCAGGTTTGGCTTTTGTGTTTTTTTTAAACTTAAATGTACTCCAGAACAGGCACTGTGCAAGACACAGTATACCTACATGTGTTGTCTACATTTGATTTGCAGGCCACACTTAACAGATATGAAAGTTACTTGCAAATTTAATGAACAGACATAACATATACCAGACAGCATTACTGTAGACCTTATACGTATCTCCAAACTAAGACTGTAATCACACGTCATTACCTATCATGCCATTATTATTCTATCAATCCCATCTCTTTATTCTTGTAATCAGAGTTTCCTATTTATGCTACCAATTCATCCTTAAGCTACTCCTGTTTATTTCATACTGCTTTCCTATCCTGAACAAGAAGTCTTTGTCCTTGTGGCTTGCACAGACTCTAGCTGCATAAGCATTTAATCTGAGTAAAGGTTCATATCTTGTAGCTTCTTAAAAACAGCTTAAATTAAAATTTGCTTTTAAAATATCTGCTTTATTTTAGTTTTGATCTATGAGGAGAGTAATATTGAAAAGAGGGGGCTTAACATGGTAACTCCTTTATTAAAACCATGCTTCTCAACTCTTTGTAAGTAGAGTAATTCAGATGGAAATTATGTAACTCCAGAATTCTAATAATTTAGTACACATGTTGAGATCTTTGAAGGAAAGATGCAAATGAAATTCCAGCTATTTTGATGCTAGTTAATTAAATGTTTTTACCCAATTAGGCTTTCTAACCCTCCGTCAGATTGTTTTGAGCAAAGTTGACCAGGTACTACATACAAAGCTGTCTGTTGACCCAGCAGATGAATATGCTAAATACTGTATGGAAATTCTAGGAATTCCTGCCACCCCAGGTATGTCAGTATGAAGCTTTTATACAGCATGCCCAAGTGGTTCAATTTAACATGCTTTTGTTTTTCAGTAATGCTTGGCATACAAAAAACAGGGCTGTTTATGGAATAATCTACTTCATGAAGCTAAAATAATTATTTTTAAGTTTAGGATGATCTTAATGATCTCTTCTGAAGGAAAATTCTGAAGGTAAATATCAAACTTAGCCTTTTGCAGGATATATTTTAGAGTGACATGATGTGAATTCCACTTGAAATGTTCTGTCACATCTGTATTGGATGTACAAGTAGCCTAAAATGAGAAATTGAGTTTACTTTGTTTTCAACAGAGTATTCAGTAATTTGAGGAATACTCAGACCCTTTATGCTAAAAGTTTCAAAGTAGTTGATATAAATTCCTTATTTATTGTTGAAGTACTGTATGCATCAAATTTATTGTTGAAGTACTGTATGCATCAAAGAAATAACTGAATTTGATTTCAATAACTTGATGTTAATCTACTTTTCAAGGAACAAACATGCCAGCTACTTTTGGACATTTGGCAGGTGGTTATGATGGTCAATACTATGGATACCTGTGGAGTGAAGTGTTTTCCATGGATATCTTCTATAGCTGCTTTAAGCAAGAAGGAATCATGAATCCAAAGGTAGGTAATGAATACTTTTTGATAAACTCTTCTGTTGCACTTTTTCTCTGAAACAACATTTATTGCCATCATGATCCCAAAGTATAACGTCTGAAGTACTACTTCTGTACCTGTTGAGTTCAGATCAACCACAAAAAAGTGTAAAAGTAACTTTAAGAAAACCACCTTAAAATTTCCAAGAGCACTTGAATTTTAATGCAATTCTTGAATCACCATATATTTAATACAGTAGTACTTTTGAGATACTGTGTTGCCGTGTCTAATGCCTTCTTCTGAATGAATGAACATTCCTCCTTTGCAAGAGCAGACACATATTCATCTGCTGTCAAACCTGTATGATAGTGGTGCTCTGTTCCTTTACATTTCGATTACATTCTGCATAACTCAACTATGTGGTCCTTTTATGTAGTTACTATTTAGAAAACTGAATTTGTTTTGAGCTTTCTCTGTCACAACACAGAGTAACGTGAAAGTTGTTTCATATTTGGTTTAAATCCCAGGTCTTTTTGGAAGTCCAAGTCATTAAGAGGTTCTAGATTTACTGGGCCTTTTTTCTCTAGAGTAATTCTCCAGCCTCTTCCACCTCCAGCAGAGAAAAAGAATAATTAGTGATGTAATTAGTAGTCCTGCCAATTCTAGAGAAGTTTTTAAGAGTTTATTAGTGAGCATTAGACTTGAGTTGAGGTGCTGAGGATGAGATAGATGAGTTCTGTCATGGGAAAACCTTTTGGGTTTCCTGATCTTCTTAAGCGTTTTCCAGATTCAGCTGCCAGCACTAGTTCTTCCTTTTGATAGGAGTACACAAGAGAGAATAAAGTAAAGAGCAGAAAATACATGGCTGTCCTTTTTCTGTCCTGGAATTTGCCTTCTTTCCTCCCTGTGCTTATCACAGCAACCAGAACTTCTAGAACTGTCCATCCCTCTAGAGGATGGAGACAGTAAATAAGGTCAGGTTTTGATGTGGACAAAGAGGGGAGTTGAAAGAGAATCGGGATGGAGTAGGACTTTGAAACTGAGGCAGTGGTTAGGCCAACAAAACCCAAAAAGTGTTTTATGAAGAAAAGCAGCCAACTTCACAGTTTGAGGAAAGAAGTTACATAGGGTTTGGAGGTTAAGATTAACCTTGAAGGGTTAGGAAATCACGACAGGTACACATGAGAATAAGCATACCTGCTTATTCATTGGGAATATTGTCACTCATAAATAAGAGCACTAGAGAAGAAGTGTCAAGTTGAATGAGTAAATAAAATAACTTTTAATGGAATGTTGTTCATATGGATCTTAAAAATGGTATTTCAGGAGGGTCAGACTTGCTGGCTTTTATAACTGCTAGCATTTGGGAACGATGGTTAAGGGTGCTGTTGCCAAGCTTGTGGAAGTTTGTGTCAGTTTTTTGTTCTGGCATGTCCATATCCCTCCAGTGCCATCACACTTTTGTTCCATCAGTTTTACTCTCTAGTCTCAAAAGTCTGATTTAAGTTGATATAGTCAAAATCCTAAGCTATAGTTTGGCAAAATGGCTGTGTTACATTTACGTCTCCTGAGGAATGTCTTTTATTCTGATTTTTAATGTGAATTTTTGTTTTCTTTGCCTATGTATGGGAGGCTTTGAGAATAAATTAATTGTGCTAAAAGTGAATATTTTTGTGGAACAGTTGAAAGACAGTTAGTGCCTCTTTTATTGTGAAGCCTGTTATCCAGGCTAAAATGTGAGACAGAGAGATGATTATTTATCTGTGTCACTTGCTCTCTGGCATATGTACAGAAAAACACTTTGTATGAATGCTGATATAACATCAGGGATAGCTGTGGAGATATTTTTTTCTCTCCCTCTTCAATGCTATCTTTTCAAATTAGTTATCTTTTAACCCAAATAAGTGTGATAGAATCCCACAGGATGGGACAAACTTTTTTTATAAACAAATTCTAGATACCAGTATGTCTTTTGTAGTTACTCATACGTCACTATATCTAGATTTAGTCTAGTCTTCTGAACAGCAGAAAAGGAAAATGGTTAAGGTATTATGACTAGGCCTTATAGAAATTTGGCTTACTTCTTCCTCTTTGAATTAAACCTCTCCTCCTGTTTTGAGCAACAGTTATACTACCTAATTTCAGAAACTGAATGTATTAAAATTCTTACACAAACAATTAACTTAATTGGTAGCCAACCTCCTCAATTCTTGCACATTATCTGAACTAACCTCTGGTCTCCCTAGAACTGAGCAGTATTCTGGCTCTGAAGGGACAACAGCAGAATCAAGTCTACTCAAAAATATTTGTAAATTATAAGGAACAATATATTCATTTGCTGCTGATGTTCAGCAAACTAACAAAAATAGTGAAGTGTTAACAATACTTCATTGATTTTTTAAATTTATTTTTACTTTAGTCTAGATTTTTCCAGCTGTAATTCAGACAATGCAAATGGTCGTTCAATTAAGTCATAGAAGTCCATCACTTAAAAACTTTGCTTCTTTTTACAGTACAATCATGTCTTGGTTTGAAAGACAGTTGTCCACCAAGGAAGGTGGGAACCTCCCTTGGAATGGAGAATATGACCCCCTTCCCTCCAAATTCTTGTAAATTTGAAATTAAGGGGCTTTCAGACAAAGATATGGGAAAGCAATAACAGTTCTTTACTGGTATGTATGTGCACAGCAAGGCAAACAAGCAGTAACAACAAACAAACCAGAAAACCCAACCAAGTCTCCTCCCTGCAGCTCCCTCAGTTTCCCCTGGGGCGCAGTTCCGGTCACGGCCAGCAGGGGCGCTGCTGGCTCCCGGCGGGCGGGGCTGCGGCCATTCCCCCGCGGCTGCAGGGGGCGCTGTGCCGGGCTCGGGCGCCACGCGGGCATGGCGGCTTGGCTGAGGCAGGGAGTCATGGCCGGCAGCTGGTCACAATTGCCAGGCTCCCGTGCAGAGGTGGCCTGTACTGAGACACTCCACACGTTGGCTCCAGACCCCCCACCAAATGGCCGAGAAAACAAAGCAAAACAAAAAATAAAACAGACTTGCCGTGCAGGAAAACTGCAGTAGACGGGGATCTCAGCATCCCCCATGCAGGAGTGGCCATGGCAGCGCGAGGTGGGTAGAGGGTCCAGTGGGAGCCAGTCCTCATGTTTCAGGTCAAAGTAGACAGGCAGCAGGCAAAACAGCAAACAACTCCCTTCTCCCACGAATCCCGAAACCAGACTGACCAAAAGCCCAGCCCCAAACCTCTGAGGTCCCCTCACCTTTTCTCTGTGTTGACAGATGTAACCCGCCCCCAGACAGGGCCATTTCAATGGATTGTTTTGATGCACAGCTCCATCTTTTGTTTTCTTAAGTATTGGTAGTTATGTTTCCTAGCAACATATGGGACAAAATTCCATGAGAGGAAGAAACAAAAGGAAAAATTCTAACCCCCAACAAGTCATGATGAAGCAATGTATTCTTACTGAGTTGTGGGAGAAGTATATATGTATATGTACACTGCTTAAAAGGAAGAACATTGTCTTCTTCAATATCAGAAGCATTTGGGAAATGCGCATGCAAAATTACATTTTCTCATTTGTAGTCATGTCTCAGAAGCCCAGAATTCTCCAGATATATAAGTTTCTTAAAATGCAACTTCTTGTTAAGAAACTCCTCACTACTTGTTTTCTCAGAAACTTAAATAATTTTTTAAAGGAATCTACTACTTCTGAAGCAATAATGTTTCTTCCTTAAATTAAAATCTGAGTTAAATCTCGCTTTCTCTAAGATACCATAATAGGTGTATGTATGATATGTACAACTATGTGTATTATATGGGTATGGGTGTGACTGCCATGCCATTCCACAATGTTATTGCCTATTTTATCTCTGAAGTATCATCTGTGTTATCTAAACAAAAATTAAAGAAAGAGAAATCATCAGTTAGAGAAAGGATGTTGGGTTCCCTCTTCCTGCCTATCAATCACAGGGGTAATCCTTCACTGAAGATTTTGAGGAGGTTGTGTGTTTGTTATGCTTTATAGAATGTCTTCAGACAAGTTGTGATTATAGCTTCAAAACCAGGGTGAAACCACAAGGAAAATAATTTCTTTAGAACTGGTCAAATTTCTGCTCTCTTGAGTTCTTCCAGCAGATCTAAATTATGCTTGTGACATATCCTGGTATATCCTAATTTGGCATTAGGAAAATCTGGAACAAGGAAAGTTGTTTTATCATGTATAGATTTTAAAATCTGCAACAAATACAGAAAAGGGGGCAGTGGGTAAGATAAGAAGTACTAACATTCTGCTTTACCTTCTGTTAGGCTGGGATGAAATACAGAAACCTCATTTTGAAACCTGGAGGATCTTTGGATGGAATGGATATGCTACAAAATTTCTTGGAGCGTAAACCAAGCCAGAGAGCTTTCCTGTTGAGTAAGGGATTGTGTGTTCAGTGAAGTTATGATTCTTTTGTAATGGCAATAAGTATGCAATCAGCTGGAAATGTCAGTGTGTTTCACATTTTAACTGTGTATCACTCTAGGGAAACTAGGTCATTTTTTGATGATTTTTTAAATTGTATAAATAAAAATGTGACTTTTAAAACAAAAATTCATAGGATTACAAAATTCAACATCAGGGAAAAAAATATGAGATGTGCAGAAGCTGAGGAAATTGGATAGTAATTTTTTAAATTTTTTATTAAATGATACTAATTAATACTAATCAATGTGAGGAGTTAATGCCATGTTTTTCTTTTGAGAGATGCACTTAAATTATGTCTTGTGAATTAATTTTAAAACTGAAGGGGATAGAAAGAATACAACCAGCAATAAAAGAAACAGATTCATTCTTATTCTCTATTCTCTATTGTCTTGATGGTTCACCAGTGTCTCTGATGGATATGAAGTGTGTTTGATTTTGTCATTGGTTGAATTCACTCCAGCTGCCTGACAAATTTCAAGCCTGAGAACCTGCCCCATATACCTTTACAGCAGAGATGTTTGTGTGATACTTTTATACCTAATTCTGATGCATGTTAAATTTTTGTACCACTTATATACTTAAAAAGCATAACTAAAAAGGAAAAAGTCAGCCAAAATCAGTGACTTTTTCAGTTATTCCACCACTCTTTCTGTTGATGACCACAAATCAGGTCTTTGTATCCCAAATTATATCAACACTGGCATTTAAATATTATACTTGAGCAATTATAATGCCTTCAGTTGGTTTCTTAAGTATTTTGAGATACAGATAAGGAAGGAAGGAAATATGATATCCCTGATGAGAATGACAAAAGCCAATTGAAAGTTTTCCTGTTCCATTCCAGTGTGACAGGCAAGAGATGCTACTGAAAAGTGCAATGGATTTAATTATTTCAGCTGTGGGAGTGTGAAAGTAATCAAGGAATTATTCTGCAGGTTTTCTGCAAAATCAAGAAAAAGTAGTCTTACAAGCCAACTACACCATCCAAATAAAGCTGTTAATCTGTTAAAAATGCACTGTTAAAAGTGCATTTTTCTTAGGTATCATATGTTTGTGGTTTTACTATTATGGCGTGATCTAAACAGTTTATAAATGTTATTTACTAGCCAATACATTTTAGACATTTAAATTACAATTGTAAATATGGTAGGGGTCTATGGTTTATTGTTCAACAATGAGACAAGAAAATGTGCCTGGTCAACTAAAAAGATCTTTTTCAGCAAAAGTAAACTGATGTCATTCACTTTGAGTCAAATCTGTCCATTCATTTTAAGGGAAAAAACCTAAAATTGGGATTGTTCTTACAATTTGTGGGTGTTTTTCAAAGTGAGAAGCTTTATTTTTTGCCTTTTTTTCTCTTTTGAAGAATTGAAACTGGGGAGTTAAAAATGAGCTTTATTGGTTTCTGAAATTGAAAATCTGAACGGACTTACCTTTGAACTGCACCCGTTAGATATGAAGAATCGTAACTATTTGTAGGCAAAACAGATTAACTGTATAGACTGACCAGACCACACAATTAAGTTAAATCTAAATCTTATAGTCAGTTACAACTTTAGGCCACAGTTCTGCTGGGCCGTGAAAAGGCAGTACGTTAAAATCACGTGTATGAACTGTATCCAGTATGGCCAGAATGGAAAGCTGAGAAAACTGATAGGTACAAGATTATCTCAAAACCTATGAATTTTGCCTAGATTGGTTTCCCTTACATTCTTTTGCTTACAATATTTTGCCATCTTTTTATACATGTTTGAAATTCTTGTGATTCTGTCTTATTAACGTGTTTTTTTCTTTCACACTGTAATGATAGCTCCAAAGAACGAAAACATTGTAAAATACATACTAAGTGATACTTTCCCCAAATAAATCTGCAACTCTAAGCAATAGAAGCTTTATTAAGAAAAAGACAGTTTTTATTTTACAGCTGGTAGGCAGATTTCCACATGAGGGAGACCTTTCTCTGCATAAATTCAGCAGTCTTGGATCAAGGTAGATAATTCTAAGTACAGTAATTACAGGCAAAAATACGTGGTGATAAAAAGTCATGTGATTTAAAAGTTAGATTTAGAACAGTACTGATGGTAATTACGACAATTTAATTGACTTTTTAATTTTCTTACTCTTTAATGTGTGTTCTTGTATGTTGTACAGTGTTGAATAGCCAAGATACTGAAGTGTGAGAGAATGTCTGCTATTACTCATGTGTGGAAATGCCTGCATGATTGCACGGTTATGTTAGCAGCAAATGGATATCCATGTGTGTAGGGAGGAAAAAACTAAACCATATTGTAACCACAAATGAAAGTGTTATGTTCTATATCTGTTCCCAAGAAGAGGATTTACTGTAATTTGTTTTTGTAGAAGCCAGTTCCTTCATCAGGCAGTAATTAAGTCAGATCAGCCTATGGCTAACACTACACTCAACACAGAAGACTAATGGGTATGTTCTGAAGTGCTTGTGAAAGTTTTAATGGGATAACATATCAAACTTGTCTGCTAAGTTTTATATTGGTTTCCTAGAGCCTTCTGAATTAAATTTGGGTTGGATTAATTGCCTTTTTTTCTTCCAACTAAAACTAACTCTATGATTCTATGAAATTGATGTTCATGTTTTTATTCTAAATAACTGATCTTGCAATGGAAAAGTAACCTGGTTTCTGTTTCTATACCTGTCTATAACAGGTAGAAAACTTTGTATAGGAAAAACTTTCTCTGACACTATTCTAAGGCTGTGACATGGAGTCCCCAAATAAAACAGGGAACACTTCTTCTGCTTTGCAAACATGAGTTGATGACCTTGACACTGCCAGAAACAATCACATATATGAAATCATGCCAAAACATAGATATCTGACAAAGCCTAGCCTATTCTAGAGCTGCTACACCTAGGTTTAATTAAATTTCAAAACTCAGGCTTATGACAGCCTGAGCTTATTCCAGCCCAACTTTAAGTATTCATTATAATAAATGAGGAGGTAATTTGTAGTTTTTGTCTGTAACAAACAGATGGCTTTTAAAGTTAGTATCATTAAAATTTCACCGTGTTTAGGATTATTATTTTCTTGTATTAGAAATTCCTATTGGACTTTGGCTTCACAACAAACGTTTCACAGCAAAGGGTAGTATCAGAGACTCAGGAGAGAGTGCCTATTATCCACTGAGCAAGTGGATAACAGCCAACGGCTTTCTCTTTCTGTTGCTTCATTGTAAAAGAATGGTTTGAGCACATGGCTGGGTTGCAAGATGGCTAAGTAATGGCCTCAGCAGCTGCTTCTGCCTACTTGTCTGACAAAGATCCAGCTTGTAGGGTTTTCCTGGATTGCCTGCAAGTCACGTGGTAATTTTTACATAAATAGTAAAAACAATCTGCGTAAGAGATTTAAACTTTGTTCTGTGAGATGTGGTGGCTATTAGTTACAACACTTCTCTCTGAAAAAATGAAACAATATCCAAATACCTTTGAAGGTAGTGCAAGGTAGTTGAGTTAAATGGAGATTCCTGGAGGGGTTTTCCAGTAGCATAAGAGCTGTTTGCATGATAATTGATTTACTGATAGGGGTTAGAGAGGCTAAACATCAGCTGGTTATGTGGTACCCAAGTCAGAGAAAAAGGAAGGAAAGCAGTTAGGTGGAAGGATGAGGTTGGAGAATGGTGTTTTAACAATACTTGTAGAAGGGTTGAAGTGGATGTCAGAGGCAGATAACAGGAAGAAGACTAACTTGATGTATAATGATTTGTGAAAGGCTGTTTAAATGCTTATCATTGTTTTATGAATTAGAAACAAGACATGCTTTTCTAGGAATAAATTTCTGTTCTTGCTTGCAAGTCAAAGAACATGAGACTATGCACTGGCTTGTTATTTGAGAACTTGCCTTCTTCCTGACATCTGGAGATTAATTTTTTTACACCACTATTTTCTTCATTAATATATTTTAAATAATAGATTCTCATGGTGGAAGGAAAGAAGTTTTTGGCGAAGTTCAGTTTGTGGGACATGTGCCAGAAATCCTGTATAGCTAATCATCACTGGTCTGTGTAAAAAGTGTAGATGATACTAAAGATGCAGTCCCAAACAGCAGTCAATCTATTTTAGACCTCATTAGAATAGATACAGACAAATTAAGTAAATGAATTGGAAGTGGTTGCCTAGAAACCAAGAATCGTGACCTAATTTTGTTCAGTATTGATTAACAGAGAATGGACTCAACCAATACTTGCTTGCTTTATACTGCTGATGAATTGAAAAGGTTAAAAATCTCAGTGTTAAGAGAACCAAGGAATAAAATTATTGGGGTAAAAAAAAGTGAATGACAAGTTGTATGTCTTTGAGATTCAATTGGCCAAAATCCCACAATTTCGCAACTTAATCTTTGTGAAAAATTCTAAGAAGCAATCTGCTCACCAGTAAAAACAGCATTTAAAAATAAACAAAACAGAAGTGTGTGGTCAGAAGTAGGAAACAGTTATAAAATGAGGAATTGTAAAGTGTTAAAAATTATAAAGAAGGCTAAGACTGTCAAGGCAAAGAAAAATGGATGAAAGCATTATAGCAAATAATATGTATAACTTAATGTGTTAAGAACAAATAAATACCACTTGTGTTACAGACCCTTCAGTGGATAGAAATGCTAACATGGCAAGTGATAACCAAGACAGTTTTAAATTCAGTTCCTCTTCTGCATTTACAAAGAAGCAAGCAATGTAATCATGTCATGTGAGAACAGTGGGGTACTTTCCAGTCTATTAAGTGAGGAGCATTAAACAATACCTACTAAGAATAATCATTGTGGCATGAGTAGAGTTGAATAACTTGTAACCTACAAACAAACAAGAATTAGTGGTTTGGAAGTTTTTCCCAGTGCTGTGAATTTTGGGATAACTGGGCATATGTCATTGTACTAAAACACTGCTAATGAGTTCTAGTCTTAAAAACCAAATAGGTGGCTAATTGTCACATAGCTTGAAAGCCAACTTCAGTGAAGCAGCAGGAAGCATAAAATTGTTCTGTTGTTGAAGAGCTAGCAGTGAGTATAATTTGTAGAGTGCAAATGATTTTATGGAAAACAAGTTTTTTCAGACAACCTGATGTAATAATTCATGGCCATTACAAGCCTATTGAGGGTGATTGTAGAGATTTATGTATTTGATTTAGTGCTGCGTATTTTCATTTAAAATAACACTATAAGATATCAATAGAGGATTTATAAAATGGATTTAGAAGAGCTAACTGTTGGGAGTACTTGTTGGCATAGAATTACTGAACAGGGTGCAGTGTTCTAAGTGCTTCAGGCATTGCACAGGAATATAAAAATATAAAACAATAATATAAAATCACTGGTGATAGAATTTGTAAGGAATTGACCAAAAAAAGCAGTCACAATGAATTGTTTAGATTGTTTGAGAACTTTTGGCATTCTGATGTACCATGGGCAAAGGAAGGTGTAGTATGCCTGTAAGCAACTAAAATGTAGGTTAAAACTAAAGCTTGGAGGACTGTATTCTGTAAGTTCCTTACTTATGAAAGTATCTAGAGGCTAGTTACAGTAGCCAGTTCAATCAGAATTGTTAGGAGACTTTAGCAAGAAATGATTAGGCAACCTCATGATGGATGAGCACGAAAATATTATGTAGAAACAAGTTACTTTTGTGTACCATAGCAGTAAAATAGGCACAGCAATTGCACAAAATTTTGGTGGCCTGATTTTTAACTGGGGCTAGTAAGCCATGTTATTCCAAATAAACAGATGGTTCTAAATGTAGAATAAAGTTAAGCTGTGGAGCTCATTGCCAAGGATATTGTAGAGGTGGTAGTTTTATGCAAGTTCAAAATAAAGTCAACACAATGCAGTCTTAGAAGAGAAACCCAGTGGAGGGTGTTTAAAAAAATAAAATATTTTTCATCTTAGGAAAGACCTTGCAAAGTAGGGGGGTGGAAATAAGAAGAATATCCAAGATTTTAACATGTATTGCAGCCCTATTCACATTTCTTTTAGGTATCTGCTTTTAGCCACTGCTGGAGATAGGATACTGTATCAAAGCAACCTGCTGCTTGCTCTAGTATGAAGACTGGAGAAAAAACGAAAGATGACTTTTAGTATCTAGATATTACCATCACATATTAAAAACTCCTTAGTAGGAGAATGTCAGCCAGAAGCTGAGGCCAGTCATTTCGAAGAGAAAATAACCGCATTTTTAACAGTGAAGACAAGTCCAACTTTGTGAGTAGCTTGTCCCAATGGTTAGTCCATTACTAATTTCTTCAAATCAAGACAAGTGAAACCTCTTCTAGGAGGTGTATGTTCACCAAACACAATGATTTAGATTTCATTCACTATAACTGGGTGAAGCAGAATGGCTAGTAATATACAAATCAGATTGATTTAATTTTTCCTTTTAAAATGTTGCAATTCCATAAACCATATCTTAGCAAAAGCATTTGTTGCATGTTTATGCAGGGAACTGTAACACTACCCAAGGTAATTCAATGTCAAAGACTTATTGCCTTCTAAACCACTAATGGAAAGTAAAAGAAAATGGAAAATGTACTTTTAAAGTAAGCAAACATTTTAACCTGAAAGTTTTCTTTAACTGCATGATTGTGGGATATCCAAACTTCTACAAGAAAAAGTAGCACTTAGATGTTTTTTACATGACAGAAGATAAACTCATAATGTGATTTCATGTTGAAGAAGGCCATATTTTTCTCCATAGAAGGCAGAAACTGAGTAGTACTCCAAAGTTGTTGTTACAAATAGGACTTTTGAGTAGCCAAACTTAGCTTTTCTTCATTGTGTTGTCCCCCTTGAATTTCAAGATTTCAGTTAGGTTGACTTCTTAAATGACTTCTTTTTTGAAGACCTGATATCTTCTGATTGGTCTCACTGTGAGGCCCAAAACGTATTCTCTCCCTTACCTCTCCACTGCAGTGTTGCTGTCCTCATGAATTTAGTCAACACATTATCTGAGATGTAAAATTTAAACTTGGGAGAAGCACTTACAAATACAAAGAAATACAAAGAGCTGAGCAATTTGAATTTCTCCTTTTATTAATTTCTTTATTTATTAAGAACCACTTATGGTCCAACATTCAAGATAAGTTACTACTAAAATCTGACAAAATGTCAGAAATCTAGTTGGAATTTTACAGCCACATAATGTGTAACATGTTGCAAATATTGTTAGTCACAGAAGGATTTTGCAACTATTTGATTATATAAACATGGAAGAGGTTTCGCCTAAAGCATTAATGAGAAATGTCTCAAAGCACATATTGTGTTTTAAGAGCATGCACCGAGAGGAATACATTTTATTCACCTTGGTAAATTTTTTAAAGTGTGGGTTTGTACTTTAAGCTTAGTCAAGAAGTAAGACTTTCATCCCATTGAAAATTCAGAATTAAGACCCACAGAGATAACAGGGCTTAAATCAGCTATCTGTAAAATATTAATTAATATAGTGCAATTAAACATAATAATATTAATAGCATTTTTCTCTTACATTTAAATTTTATTTTTATACAAAAATGTTCACATTCTCTACAGATAAGAAAAATAATCAGAAGTTGAGGGGTGTTATAGATACATGCTCACATTATTAATGTGGTTTTGCCCAAGTGTGTTTATGTCTTATCTGTTTCTACAGCAAGCATGGTAAACCCTGGATAAGCCCAGCCATAGGCCCCTTCACCATGTCTAATGGAACTTTATGTACAAGGAAAAGATTCAACAGGTGTGAATCTGCACAGAAAAAAGAACACCTCTGAAGATAATCACACTTACTGGCAAATCAGCTTCTTTTTTCCTTCATTTTGCTTTCTCTATGCACTTTGCTCTGCTGGAGACATGCATCAGTACCCCTTAACCTGAAGGACCTTCTGGTCCAGGATGGCTTTTTATAACTTAACCAGTTTAGTCCTTGGTGAAAGTGTGGATTAAGTTTGACATGTTTGTCTTTCCTTTCTCTCTTATTCCTTAGGAATTACATGGGTTTGCTTGACTTCTTATGGAAATTGCTTAAATTACAAGTTAGCCCTTCTGTCATGCTGTCAGCGATCCAGTGTGATCAGTTCTCAGTAGAGCTGTACCCAGAAACCTGTATGCCCTGAAGACAAGAAAAGTTAGATAGAAATAAATAGATTCAGTTTAATCTGACTAGAAAGATAACATGATATCTGGGTTGGAATGCAGTTAATGAGGTCTTTTCGGAGAAAACTTATGCTGGGGGGTGTGATACTTACTTACATAAATTTAGTGTACAAGGGTAAGCTTGATGTGGTAAAAAAGTTATACGTTAGAAAAGATGTGTGAAAAGGAAATTCAGGACCCCTTATGAGAGGTATGATCTCTTAAGAAAAAAAGAAACAAATAGCCAAACCCCACCTTAATTTTTTACAGAAGACTAATGGTGATCTGAGAAAACACAGAGAACTGGCTAATGCATTTCAAGACTTATCTAGGTTCACAGGAAAAAGAGCTTTTCATTACAGGGGAAAACCTAGTTAGTTCAATCATATAACTGCCTCTCAAGGACTTTCTCCTGGACAGAAGCAGATATACTGTGAAACCATTCATAGATTTCAAGGCAGGAAAGTCAGTCTCAAGTGGAAGATCCTGCCTGAGTTCTTCAAAAGCATGTCTAAAGCCTGAGCATTGTAAATTCTCAAATTGTAACAAGTGCCCAGGCTAAAATGGCAGAAGTTATGTTTGTTAATCATGTATTATCTTCTTAATGGGTAAATACCCACTGAGAACTACAAGGGCATTTTCAGGGTGTGCAGAGGTTTGGTTTAAATGGCAGAAGCTCAGCTTTAATTGAAATTAGCCAGAGATGTCAAAAACCACAAGCTTTCTGAGGCTGGAGAAACCTCAGAGAGCAGAAATTCTGCTTGCCTGATACGTGTATTTCATTAATTTGAGCTCAGTTCTCAAACTCAGCACATTGTTTAGGAAGTTGCACAGGTGTGATTCCTTAGACCAGCGTAAAACACTTTTCCAAATAAATCCTCGACATGTATGCTAGAGTACCATGTGTTTAGTTATCAACAAAATTCCTAAAATAATAAAATTATCATTGAAAAATTTATATTAGTGTTGCTGGCCCACACCTGTAACAAAAATGATGCTTCTTTAGATTACTTACTCATTATAAGAAAGATGTTTCAGTTGCTGATATAATTTTCCTGTGCAACTTTAAGTAAAATAGAAAGTGGCATCAGAAGTATAAAAATACTGCTGACTTCAGTAAAAAGAACTTTCAGTTTGTGCAGAAGCGCTATATTAGGAACATAGAATTTAACATGAAAATAAAAGATTAATTCAGGCATCAGCAGAATTGGAAATTTCAGAAGCAAAACTTCCGATGTAAGAGAATAAATTTCTCAAGCATTCCCACTGCTGAAACTCACTAAGAATTTTAGCCCAGAGCTTAGCAGCTAATTTGTATGATGTTACCTAATTTTGAAGTATTACTTATTTTATATTGGCTTTTTGTCTTCTGATATGGGCCAGCTATCCTCAGAGGAGAGATTTTGGATAAGGAAGTAATTCCATTTGTTTTTTAAAACAAAAAATTATTTATGAAATATTGCTGTATGTCATAAAATTAAAAAACAACACATTATCTTAGAAAATAAGATACTTATCTGTGAAATTTTCTTTCACAGACTTAATGAAGAAGATTGACCTTAGTTTTAAGGGAAGTACAATAAAATATAATTTTCTCTTTGACATTTAATTACATTTGGCTGTTTCAGGGTTTAATCAATAATTGGATGATGCCAGGAGTTCAGGCTAGTGATTTCTGGAACAAGTCTGAAAGTGTTTGAAAACTTTCTGTATGTCGCTTGAAAACCAAGAACTCAATGTAAGCAACAGCACATCTTGAATAATACTTTTTTTTTTTTAAATATCTTTAATGCATTATAACATTTCTGTGCTCACTTTTAATCAGATTGTCATTAGAGAAACTTAGCCACCCTGTATTGTAAATATGGGTTGAGCATGAAGGTTGCAAGTCCCCTCCCCTCCTGTGTCCTGGTTACACCTTGTGCAGTTTCACCTATGTGAACCCTCTGTGCTTTCTTGTAGCTACTTTCACCTTGAAATGTTTTATGTTTATAAAGTGCTTCTTTTATTCCACTGACAGAAAGGGAAGGAGTGAATCTAAACAACCACTTGATTTTCCCCCAAGCACGAAGTATAACTCCTGTATGTGTAGTCTGTGTTTATTAACAGCATTTTATAGCTATAATTTTACATATTAAAATACAGAACTCAGGATTAGTTATTTTTAATTCTTTAGTTATCTAAGTTAATTTTTCAGAGAATGAGGAACTAGTGACCTCAATGAGAGCCATTGTTGAAGGAGCTGAAAACTCTGGTACTATGGTAACCTGCCTAAGAGCTAAAAATTTTTGTCCTCCTCTCACTGCCCATTTTTTCTCTAAAGCATTTTACAGAATAACATACATAAAATTTCAGGATAGCAACAATAAGAATATCCCCCTCTACATATAAAAAAGTGAGACCAAGAGAAGGTGAGTATTTTGGCAGCTATTAAGCAGTTCTAGAGGTTTGAAAATGTAAACATGGATTCCTGTCTCCCTATGCTGTAGTTATTGCAGATTATATCATCTCCCCTTGGTTTAGAGAACCAATATTTAAGAGTCATAAATAATTTCATTTTGGGGAGAAAAAAGGAATAATGCTCAGCCAGAAAAGCAGAAGATTGTTGGAATGATTACAGAAGACTTGAATATGAATAGATCAGATAGATCAGATGATAAAATTTCTGTTCACTGGAAGAACTTTATAGCTGTAACTCTTCACCAGAAAACACTAATCTGAATGCATTTTTTATTATATGTACAAAAATGTAAAATTAAATATCTCATATTTATCACACAAAGAAGCATATGAAATACCAGAGCAATTTTCATATGACAAAAGCAACAATATTCAGGGGGGTTTGTGCTGACCATGCAATTTCAATGATCAAAATACACAGAAGGAATTACTATGAAAATAATTATTTTGCATGCTTTGTCAACACACACACCAACATGTTCAAGTCCATCCCTGCTTGAGAAAATGCTCTGATGATTAAAGATTAAAATAAATTATAACTATTTTCTAATTCGTTACTTTTGGCACTGAATTCTCTTATAACAAAGGAGGTGATGAGTTTGGGTGAAAACAGTTGCGGCTCTCTATGCTGTGCATTTCAGTCAGTAATGCCATTAGTTTCACTGATCTTAGGTGCTGGTGCTATTGTAGTTGCCAGTTGTGGCATTCACATTCTCTGAAAAAATCTCTTCACCCAGGATTTTTCTTCTGGGAAGCTGAGAAGCCTCAGAAGAAAGGAAAACAATTCTTACCTCATTTGCTTTTCCTGTGTTGTGCTTATGTGTGGAATATGTTTGGAGATTGTTTGCAATCAGGTGATTGTTTCATTGGATTCTGGTGTGAGTTGTTTTGTCTCACTGGCCAATCAGTGCCAAGCTGTATCAGGACTCCGGAGAGAGTCACGAGTTTTCAGTATTATCTTCTTAGCATTCAGTAATATCCTTTCTGTATTCTTTAGTATAGTGTAGTTTAGTATTCTTTGACATAATATACTATTTTAAAGTAATAAATTAGCCTTCTGAGAATGTGGAGTCAAATGCATCATTCCTCCCTGCCACGAGGGTCTCTGCAAATACAATAGCCAGCGAGGGACTAGATTATCAGTCTTGGGGGAAAAAGGAAAAAAGTCCCTGACATGGAGAGAAATATTATCTGTTTGAAATATATTTCACAAGGACACAATTATTAACCTACACTAGGAAACAAAGGGTGC
The DNA here is from genome assembly GCF_036417665.1 of Passer domesticus. Lineage (NCBI taxonomy): Eukaryota > Metazoa > Chordata > Aves > Passeriformes > Passeridae > Passer > Passer domesticus. The sequence goes on from NC_087512.1 coordinate 22,296,418, forward strand.
GAAGTACATTTTGGTTTTAAGTATACATGCACAGTCCACTGGGACTTTATTTCTACTGAAGGAAATAATGGGATACTATCTAGATAATCTTTTCTACAGCACAGAATTATGTGCATCAGTTTGCTGTAGCTCGTGATCTACAGTTTGTATTTTAGGTTTAAGTTCTAGAAGAATTATCTTGTTGGTTCCCTTGCAGATTGTTCCTTCTGCAGTAATAACAGAGAGCTCCCTCCTTATTTGCTGCCAGGAAATTCACCACTGAAGGCACAAGAGGGACAAGCTGCACTTCCACAGTTCTGGTTTATCTTGCTGTAGCCTGAGCAGGTTAGCCGCTGTTATTATAGGCTGCCCAACTTCAGCTCTGTGGTTGTGGCCTGAAGGGAACTCTTGCTTGGGATAAAATGGCTCATTTGCAATTGAGCCTGCCCTAAGCTGTGGGAGGTTCAGGTATTTCAGGGGGATTTCAGAGATTTTCAGCTATATAGCTGCAGCTAGTTTTTATCAAACTGCACATTCTTAGAGCTCTACGATCGGGGTAAATGTATCTTCATGAGAACAGCTGAAAGGGCATTTCAAAACAAAATTTTTCTATGTTTCAGTCTTACTCTAATGCATGCATATCAGAATTCTTTATTAATTGAAATAATATATATAATACTTTGCTTTGTTTTCAGAGACAGCCAAAATAATTCAGCTGAAATTTTCCATGCCAAAATCAGCCTGGGTAATATATACAGCATGGAGAGTTTCAGCTTAAACTGTTACAGTTTGGCAAATTTAAAAGAAATTACAACAGGTTACTATAATAGAAAGTTTTGGACAATCTAAATTGCAGACAGGTTTACAAGCCCAAACTATAGTTTACTATAGTTTACATGCAGAAAGTAACTACTAAGTATAAAATGAGAGTTCATAAAATTAGATAAGAATTTCTTGGAATCATTTATCAAACTTGGTATGGGTTAAAATAATTAATATTTTTAATTAGAGCCTTGGACTTCAATAACATGACATTTTGTTCTTCAACACTTATTTCACCTGATGTCTTTGTGTAATTTAGATTGTGGTCTCTCCTTAAGACTTGACTGAAATATTAATGGAGAAATTTTTTTTTTAAATTGAAATTCTTACAAACATATTCCTTCACATAAAAGTAACATATTTTCTTACATATTTAGAGTTCAGTTTTACTCTTAACATGCATAAGATGTACTTTCAGATGGCTTTTAGATGTAAAATTTTTAGCAGGCATTCACTGATACAGGTCTACTAAAAGCCAGTGGAGCTTTGTTAAGTGAGCTGTCTGGTCAGCTTGCTATTCTTATTAATAGAATAAGTGAACTCTGACATTTATCAAATATTTAAATGTCTCCTATTGTAACTTTTTGTATAACTTTAAAAAGATAAAATATCCACATGTAAGGGATAGATTTATTTCAGCCATCCTATTTTTTAATCAATATGTGTTGCACCCCCTCTGTGTTCTCATTTAGACCTGAAATCTCATACTGTGGGAAGAGTTGTAAGGGAAAAGCAAGGTGGTTGTTTCAAACAATGGTGTATTCAAAGATTGGCATCAAAGCCAGAATTGTCAGTTACTGGTGAGAACTACTGACAAGGCTGCTGATGCAAGTGGAATGGGCTAGATATCCATGTGGCTGCTTCTCTGTGCCTAACACTTGGAGATGTGGATAAAAGGATGTCAGGCTGACTTGCAAATGTAGATGTCACAGTCTAAGAAAGGAGCAAAGGGCAGGAGAGTAACTTGACAAATGACAGCGGGTATGCTTCATTGGAAGATATGTTGAAACTAAAAGCAAAATTACACTTGTGTGGGTAGCAATTGTAGGTGTAAATAAGGTGACTGTAATCTTCAACTTCAGCATTAATTCCTCCTTGATAATGGAATCTGGCATCATGATATTTTAACTTTTGAAAGGACAAACATGAAAAAATAGCACAAAGAGAATGAACTAGAGTAAATAAGATATTGGTAAGAGAACTGTGTGTTTATAAACAGGATGTAACTAACAGATTGAAGTTAAAAATATTTATTGCTGTGGGACAATGGGGGAAGGGAATACAACTTGATAGAAACACTTGGTTTTTTTCCAGATATATAATAAGATCTTTAATCTTATTTATCCTCGTGTAATGTAATACATCAAAAAACTTTCTCCAGCTTTTCCAGGGACACAACCATAACAGCTGTGGGGTGTCCAGTGTGGTAAAAGAAAGGTAGAAATAGTTCTGTTCCTGCTGCCAAAAATCTTACTGACATTTATAGATGGAATTTGTGGTGCCAAGAATGCCATGCCAAGTGCTCAGCTGGAAGAAAGCAAGTAGCCTCACTTGAGTTGTTTTGTAGAATGGTTTCCCAGGTTGGTCACAGCACACAGAAATAAATTAATTCTGAAATATGTTTTTTTTTCTTTTTTGGACTCCCTTAGTAAGTTTGTCCCTCTTTTACATATTTATTTGATAGATGTGTATTTTTAATTTCTTCTGCACTTCTTCCTGTATCATAGGATAGGTAGTTAATTAAAGCAAAATAAGGTCTTTGTATGCTTTACTTGATGCATGTAATCATGAATTTTCAAGCACACTTTTATTCTAGAGCAAGCTCCATGACTTAATTGTCTAGTTTTATGTTGTAAGGAGATCTATAGTTTAGTAATGTCCTTTCAAAAATCAGATTTTGTTTAGCCTGTCATTTGGGACTGTGTTTTAGTACCACCAATATAGCTGCTAAATAGATTAATTATTTCAGAGATGCTAAAATTATGAATCGTTACACTTGTGTTTTGCCATTTCATTACAAAGTATCACTGAAACTATGATTCTACCATGCTTCAGAAATATGAAGATGTTTGTAAGCAATTATAAAAGATTGCTGTTAGCTGCTCACAGTATAAATATTTCTTCATGATACTGACATGTGAGTGCCTGTAAAAGATGAGTGCTGTGCTCTGCTTTTCAGATAGAATGCACAAAGATGTCCCAGATATATCTGAAGAGCCAGCTCACTTTTTCAGTGTAAGCAATAATAATAGCCTTCCAGTCTGTCACAGTATGTGCATGTATTGGTGCTGTGACTTGAGAAATTACCCTTGCAGTTTTTCCTGTTGGTTTGGCTGAACTGAACAATGCTTTGTTTGGAGTGAGGCAGGATAGCAGTGCCAGAGGCATGATCCCACTCCCTTTTTAGTCAGTAAGAATTTTACTACAGAAACTGAAGTTGGATAAGGCCTTTTATGTGAAAAAATTCAGTCCTGGAAGTAGCTTCTTATCCTATAGTTAAGGAAACAGTTCATAAAGATGCTGCATATCAGAAGTTATATATAAATACAGGCTTTAATAATATGCAAGCTAGACATGCAAACCTGTGTTTTTTTCAAATCTGCATAAGAACATTTTAATCTGTGAGCTCAGACTCCCTATGCCTCAAACATCTCTATAACAAATGAAGGTAGTGTGTCCTGAGCAGAATGCAATGCAAATACTACTGCACTTCCCAGTGTGTTAAATGGAATGTTTAATGGCAATTTGGGCAAACCTGCAGCACTGTGGCATGTTGACAGTCCTGATACAAGCACAGATCCAATCGGGAAAAGAAAGGAGGTGGTCATGTAATTGAAGACTGTATTATAAAGTACAGTCACCAATGGTGTAATTATGGTTGAACATAATTATGCACCTCCTAACCTTACATACCTTAATTATAGCACCTCCTAATTCTGCATACTTGCCTTGTAACTCAGTCTGGTGTAACTGTGCTGGCCCACAAAACACACCATGATTGTATCAGCTGTGACCCTCTTACAGCTAAAGACAGTTACTTGACTAATGCAAGCATCAGTGGGTTTTCTATATCAATATAACTTTTTAAAGCTAGTTAGTGAAGAAATTTGGCAGTAGACTGTGAAGAAAGTAAAGCTGTTACTGAGGGCTTTGGCTGCTTTGCTTTTCTGGGGAATGAGAGCTATTTGGGAGGTCTCTGGGTAGCAGCTGGGGAGCCTAGGAATTTTGGAAGCATCTTGGAGCGTCTGGAGCAGACAGCATGATTTTGGAGAATGTCCAAACTGTGTGCTGGAGCAAAACACAGTGCCTAGAAGCCACAGTACCTCCTGATACACAGAGTCACACAGCATGACAGTTCCCTCCACAGAGGTGATCTTCACCACTCTTTCCTCTACCTACCTCCCCTCTCTTTTTGGGAAAAATCCTCAGTCTTCTCTGAAATGAGCCATGATAAAATGGAGTGTCTTTTACATGCACAAATGTCTCAAGGGTGCTCTATTGTAAGGAAGCCGTCCAGCCAGTTAGGTCTATGTAGTCATGGGGAAAGCAGAGAAGGGTTCCACCCACAGCAATGTTTTGCCCTTAGTGGAAGAACTTGGCCTAACTTCACACTCATTTAAAAGCATTTAACAGCAGTAGGCAGGGAGATGGACTATGACAAATGCATCTGGATGATAGAATCTTTTGTCTCAATGGTATTTTGTTGAAGAATAACAGCAACTTTGGATCTCAGTGTCTTTACAAAAAACTGCTGCACTGAATAAGTAAGAGAAAATTACTTGACATCTTAAAAGGTCCTGAAAATTCAGATGCATGAGAAACAGCTGTACAACACATAGCTTAAAGCAACACACTTCCCCCCACCCTGTACTCCCCTATATTTGGCCAACAAAGTGAAAGTTCACTGTGCTGCCTTACATCACTGGTAAGGATAGGAGGGACAAAGACTCTTTGCTCTTTACTCAAAGACTCTGTTTGCTCTGCTGTGTAGTGACCAGACTGTGCAATAATGCCTGAGTAACAAGACACTCAAAAGGAACATACTGGGGGGTATGAATGCACTAACAAGTAGGACTTGCACAAAAGACATCCCCAGGGACACAGCTTCATTTCACAGGTTCTGCCTGGAGCTTGGCTCTGCTACGCAGCCCTACCCAAAGGCAGCCTGAAAGAACAGTATGGGATGAACAGAGGTAATTAGTACTTTTTTTTTTAATAACAAATATGTGTTTAGAGATTGTCAATATCCACTAGTAAGCCAGTAAATCTACAAAATTTTTCTTATTATCTTGCCCTAGCTTTCTTCAGGGTATTCATCAGTTCCTTCTGAAAGTGTGTCTTTTTCTGCTAAATAACCACAGCCAAAACTTTTCAGGCTGTACCCAGCCAAATGTTAATGTTTTTAAAAGCAGTGATAATTATGCAAGGAGTCACTTCACTGGTCACTGAAGGTGAGTTCTGTATTCAACCTGAATACAAGCAGGCTATTGTGGCAGAAGTGAAGAAGCATAAAATTGTACCAGATTCCAAAATTCCCTTCTGACCCTCCATAGTTAAAAATGTTGCTAGAAACACTGAGAGACCTTAGAAGGCTTTTGCCATGGTGTAGAAACCAGTGCAGATCACAGTGTACTAACTGATGCACTCACTGTTTGGATGAAAAATTTGTGCATAGGGACTGGGTAGCAGAGCTCTGACGAGCATTTCTTTGTCTAGGTATTCCATTCAGACAGTTGCAGTGTAATAAGAAACACTGGACTTACATTCCTCCACAAGTTTTCTTCCTCACTATGATCTCAAATTTTGTTCCTGTAATGACTTCTTTCCCTCCCCCTCGTCTGCAAATTTTATTGAGCCATCCCTGGGAGCTTCTCTTCACTTTAGTACCCTTTCTCTTGATGCTGAATTAATTAAGGATGAAACTGGAACAGTGACTCATAGCAAAGAAGCAGAGTTCCTTATTAGTAATAAGCAAAGAAGGCCACAGGAACCCACTGCTTCCCGGCTCCAACAATGCCTTCCTTTTGTGTGTCATTCCCACGTTGATCATGTTAACTGATACCTCTTTAGACACTAATTGTTATATTGATGAGTTTGAATTGGATAGTTTCACAATTTGGAAGCTTTTGGGGATGCAATCTCCAAAAAGGTGAACGTGCTAATTATATTGGTAATTACTTTAAAGCTCTAATCCTACTTTCGCCAGTGTCCATTCCCATGGTAACAGTAGCAGGTACAGCAGCATTCAACCAAGCAGCACTCAGAGCTCTTGGCTGTGGTTGGAAAGACTATACAAATTGTGCATACAGATGTTCTAAGATTGATTTCTTTGCCATAGACTTAAAAAAAAGCTATGCCAAAAATTTGTTTCTTTCTTTATGCGCTATATTGGCTTTTTAAAATCTTTGCTTTTACCCTTAGGTGAGCTGGCAGGTCTTCCAGAGGCTGGTCTGCAGCCAGAGTCCTCAGGGGAAATTCTGTCTGACTCAGCAATTGTCTTTTTTCCTGCAGCCTCCTGGGCTGAGAACAACAGCTTTGCCACTTCCTGACTCTTGGGTCTTGTCTACTAGGCAAATTTTGAGAACGAAATTCCCACCAGTGCTTTGAGCGTGTCTGAAATTGTGAATGGACTGTGTTTAGAACAGTTTATGTCACTGACTTAACATTCAGTATTAAACTTACTTAGGCTGCCATGACCTACAGGAGCTTCCTAGATAATTAAGCTTTTATGTGTAATTGTGATGTTTCCCTGAATGTTGTAAATGCAAATTATTAAAATTTTCTTTATGAAGTAGCACAGATTCCAGGCTGTGATAGCTGGCAATTCACTGTGCTCAGCAAAGTCAAGCATGACATTTCTGTGCCCTGGAGTGAAAATTCTGAAATGGTCTGAGTGGAGTGGTGAGCAAGAGAAAATCATAAGGTATCTTAGTTTTTGCCTCAGTGAGCTTCAGAGCTCAACATCAGCTCCAACAAAAGAACTTCAACTGTGCACTTTAACAGCTCACTTCAGGAGAGAGTGTTTGGCTTTACAGACAGATTCCTCCACAGAGTGCATCATAATTCAATAAGGATCATAAATATTCTGTAGTACAAATTCCTTTTCAGTGATCCTGTCTGGAAGTATTAGCAACCAGAATGTTTTTTTCTGGTATTAGCATTGGTATATTTTAAAAGAAAATGTCATTTCATATATTTCTTTTTATTTTAGCTAAATAAAAATTTATAATATAATAAATTTCACTTTTGAGCATATCTGCTGTTTACAGTGAGATTATACCTATTCTGTTTACTTAAATAAGAACAATAGGGAAATCAGAGATACTAATATGTGGTGCCTTAAGATCTAAGGAGGAACTGGATGATCATACATTTTGAAGATCAGGGCACTTTATTTCTATCCAAATATAGTACCTTAAATATTTCCATTTGTTGTAGTTACTTCCTTTTATTCTTGACATAGCTTTTATGACACAGGATCAGTTTTCTAGATTTACATACCTGAAGTAAGAGTTAATATTTGGGCATGTTTTATCTTCCCTGATTTCAAGCAAGGAAAGACTAATTTAAGTTCATAGGACTTTTTCATGCTGAGACATATCTACTTGTAAGTTATACTGTTCTCTACTTGGCAAGGGCCTTAACATGCTAGCAAAAGAAAAAAATTCCAAGTGATGGGTCTCCCTGAAGAAAGGAAAGAGAATAGAAAAAGAAAAGGAAAGGGAAAGTTGCTTTTGAGAAAAAGGGTTTTTCACTGCTAGCAAACCTGAGAGTGGGGGAAGGAAAAAGAATTGTTGACAATGACATTCATAGTGCTGCTGTTATTTTACTGACAAGTGTCATGGTTAGTAAATCACAAATAGTCCCTCTGTTGGGGTGGGGGGGAGCTGGGTTCACACTTGGACTCTATGAACCGTAGTGTTTCTATGTTTTCCTTCAATCCTTCTACTTACACAGACAAACAATGTTATTGAGTATCAGAGTCTGTTAGAGTGTTTACACAAAGGCAACAGTGAGACAGTGAGACATCTTGTGCCATCCTCTTGTCCTCATTTGGCTTATGATTATTTTAGATGTCCTCATACCTGGGGTTAAAGGCCCATCAAGTTTCTCTTGTGTTTTCTGTGTGGTTGCACATTAGCTACAAATTGCCTTGTCATATGCAACATGTCTGTCTGACAAATATTCCAGCTCCATAGGAGTTGGAATAAAGCAGAGGATGTATCTTATTTGCTTGTCTCTGTCATCATGTTTTAAATACAACTTCTAGGAAGAGAAACCTGGGAAAACTGATTCTTAGTAATCTCCTCTGCCTCTGAGCAGACAGCTATGGAGCCTGATGTCCCATCTCCCCAAAAAAAATCAAGAGTCCTCTGCAGCTGTAAAACAAACAGGCTAAATGAGAGCATATGATGTTGTTTTGCATCCTGGCAGAGAGATGGCTATCATCCTGATTTTCCTCAAACAGAAATTTAGTAGGTGAACTGGGCATAGAATACTCATAAATGAGTACAAATGAAATAGCAGAATTAAGGATGTTTACTCTAATCAGTTTACACAGAAGTAACAATGATCTGAAACTGCAAAACTGAAAGAAAAGCTGTTCAGAATATCCAATAGCATACTCTGCTCATTTTCCATTGTGTTCTGCAGAGCAGACAAACAACTGGCGTCAGAGGATGGAGAACCTAACACAGCAAGCCTGCAGATGGCTGGGTCAGAGAAAAGGACAGTTGATCTGGTTTGTTAGACACTTAAAATTTACATGCAGAATAGCTAATATTGACTACTTCATTCCAAGTGACATTTGTATTTGACAGTAAAACTCTTAGGAAGCAGAACTAGAAGAGACAGAAGGGGAAGAGCAGGGAGAGCAGAGAAAATTGTGTGAACAGCAAATAATGGATGTGCTTTAGTGGAGAGGAAAACCTGGAGAGGGTGGGAGAAGGTAAACCTGTGCCATTTGCACATGATGCAAATGGGTCAGACTGGTACTTTGGAGAACCATTTCTACATGTTTGCACTCACGTTTAAGTCCACTTAGCAGAAACAAAATTATAAATTCTCCCTATTAGAGAGAATCGTGCTCCAGTCATGCTGGAGGGTGTATCCCATTGAAACATGCTTCCCATGTTTGCATTTGTCTTCATTTGTACCTTCAGTAATGAGGCCTTGGGCTGTGCTGTGCTGACAACAAAGCCATTTACCTGGGCTGCTCCTGACCTTGAGTTTGTTCCCATATACTTTTATTTATTCCCTTCACCTGTCCTTGGCTATATGGCTTTTTGCAGTTTTTGGAGGAAGCTGTGTAACCACCTGTTCTTATTGGCAGACTAAATTGGCAAAATGTTTCTCAAAGGCCTGAGGCTGATTTACAGGGAAGAAAACAACAAAACACAAAGCATATTGTGCCCTTCACCACCCCTGAGCAATGAAGCGCAGCATCGGAAGCTTTTGTAAGGCAGGTGGCATGCCAAAGTCCACGCAGCGGCTGTGCCCGACCCTGGGAGTTTTGAATGGCTAAAGAAAACACGTATGCTGTTCTTCTGGTAAGCTATTACCGTAGTGTTTAGATGTCACGAGTCTGCAAGAGTAGAAACTTATCCGGTTTATCAAGCTGAACTGCCTTTTAAATTGATTTATCTCTTCTTGTTCCCCTGCCAGGTCTCAGCAGTTTGTGGTTTGCCTGGGGCCTTCAGCAGCAAGGAGAGGAGCAGCACGCCAGCTCTGCTGCTGGCCAGCACTTCTGGGGGACTGGCTCCTCAGATGCCTGAAGCAGGAGGTTCAACTGTTTCAGGCCCTTGCTGCCAGTCATGCTCCGCTGGTCACTGCCACCAGAGAGCCCTCTCACCGAGCACCACTGTAGCCCTGCGCTGGGTGACCCAGCTGCATCTGTCAGCCACATTTCCTGCGGCAGCTTAGCAGATATTGACACACCAACAACAGTTCAGTGACTTTAACAGGTTCCTCCCACACTGCAGCACCTATGATTTGTATTAAAATGGCGTACCAAGTGCTGCAAATGCTAAATAAGGGAGGTTCCCTCTCCTAGGTTGTGTACCACCCAAGGCTGGAGGGATTGCTGCACTCCTGCTACCCATGGTCCGTGGCAGACCGGGATAGAATTCAGAGCTTCTAAATCCTAGATTAGCAAATTAATAAGATTATCCTTTCACCCTGAAAACAAGATTGAGAGAGAGATTTTGGTAACACCCAAAACTAGTTACATTAAATTGCCTGGAACTGTAAAACATTTTGATTTTACACTTAAGGAAAAAAACCAACCTACCCACAACTCTGTTGGTAGAGTGTAAAAGTCCCACCTTAAACACACAGATAACAGTCAGTTACAAGACTGTTTGGAAGTTATACTACTGACATGTCTTTTATTTTTCATAGCTCCCATGACATTTTGAATGCCTTCATAATGAAAATAACTTGTTCCATGGAAGACCAGCTGTCCTAGTACTTAAATACATGCTGCTGCCATACGAAGGTCTTCTACTTAAATGGCATTAGAAGCAGCAGTTTGTCCTGATCAGCAGTGTTGCTAACATTCTGGATACCATGGAGAGCCAGAACAGGTGGATCTCCCATAAAAATGAGTTTTTATGGGCCAGGTTTTGTACAAAGTGATGGGTGTATACAGTTCCGCAGAGCAACTTCCGGCTTTGGGTACTTAGGCTTGCCTTCACATTTCCATTATAAATTCTTTTCTGACATTTATGGTATGTTTATATGAAGAACTGTGTTACACCCAAGCAATATACCTGTAGCCTGACCAAAGCAATGAATTGTCTAAGGGAAAGAAAAAGTCACAGACAAATCTTAAATTTAAAATACATCTCTGGCACAGAAATCTGTAAATCCAAAAGTGCCTTCAGCTGATCTCTCACAAAAATCCGAAAATCCAGCCACGCACTTTCCCTAGCTTCTCTTCCAGTAGAGGTGGACCTCTACTATTCCATCCTCTTCATACATTTTCCAACAGACCAGTTCCCTTCTTTACAATATTTCCACCTGCAGCCTCTGTGTTTTTTGGGGTCTGCTGAGGATGAAGAAACAGAGTGCCCCTCTGAGACCAGTTTTTGCAGGTGTAAGATGCAGCAGACACAGCCTGCGCATGTCTGTGAGTGGTATGAGGATGCCCACAGGCCAGGCTGGATGGGGCCTTGAGCAACCTGATCCAGTGGGTGGCATGTCTACCCACAGCAGGGGAGTTGGAACTAGATAATCTTTAAGATCCTTCCCTACCCAAGCCATTCGATCATACTATATTGGGGCCTGGCCTCCGTGGGGCTCCTTCCCACACACTTTGGTCAAACCATGGCAGCACTTCAGTGCAATGACAGAGGTGTCAGAACATCTGGACTGCTCCCCTCGTCATGGCAGAACATGGTGGATAGTCACTGTTAGCATTAAACAGCAGCGTGCCCTCCTAGTTGCCTGGTGTGTGTGTGGGGGCATGCATATATCCCCAAGAGACTACTTATGTACCCAGTATGGAAGCAAAAGCTATGTCCAGCCATGTTCCCTGTCATGTGGCTGGATGTGCATTCAGCATTTTTTGGGAGTTATGAATAGTTTCATCATGTCAGCTTTAAATTCAGTACATACCATGGAAGGAGCTTTATCCATGTCTCTTTATCTATGTCTTATCTACTGTTGCCCTTAAAAGTCTCCATTGTCCTGAACTGGTGTCAGAGTGCTTCATTTCAACTCCAAACACTAATTTTTGAGTACAATGAGGGCTGTGCCCAGGAGCTGTTAGGACTGCTTGCAGGGCCTTTAGGAGAGAGAGGAGAAAAGATCATGTAATTGTAGATGTGTATGCTGGAAACTTTTATGTTAGGAATATGAGCTGTGGAAAAACTGCCATTAACATGCTTGCAGAACTGGATCTGTTCTCCCATCAGTATATATCACAATGAGAAAGACTATCTTTGCTATCCAGTAAAATAATAATAGTAATAATAACAACAACAACAAAACCAGCAAAAATAACAATAATATATCTTAGTGCAATTCCATGAGACTTTATTGCTTTATCATTTAGTTTATTAGTATCTGCATTTCCAGCAAAACTAAGGCAGGCCATAATAATGAGGGAAAGCAGAGATATACCAATGGCAAAAATCCAACTCCCATATTACCATATTCCCAAAGCAAGGAATTTCCACTTTTCCACTGAAATCTGTTTTTAGTTATTTAAATTCACATTTTTATTGTATTATTCCATTATTTTTTCCTGAGGTTTATAATTTGTATGAAATGCACCATAAATCGGAAATGTGCAATATCTAGACTGTGTTAGGAATGTCAATGCTCCAGGAAGGGATTTTATAGATTTGGAAATCAGCAATTTAGAAATTACATGGTCTGGCTGCAGCAGAGCAGCTGTGGGACATCAGCTGTCCCCTCGAGCTGTTTCACGCCTCTGCCACTGCCTGCTGGCCAACAACAAGAGTAAATGTCACTTGTGTGCTGTGCTGCAGCCCACGCCTTCATCAGGGCCAAAGTGCAAGCCTCACAGCCTGGGTCAGGAGCAGGCAGCATATGCTGTTGCTTTCCTTACCCTGCAAGCCTGCAGGCCCTGACTGCAGCAGCACGGCGTCAGTCCTGCTGGGAGCCTGCTCCCACTCCATCACAGGAGCACTGTTTACCCAGGCTGCCCCAGCTGTCTGACTCCAGCTCCGGGGTCAAGGGGCTGCTCTTGCCATTACAGTGCTCTGTGTCTGAGGTGTGTCTGCGCTTGAGGATTGGAAAAGTTTCTCTTTTTTAACTTACAGGGTATTTTCGTTTTAAAAACTAAATCTGCAGATAAAAGAGAACTCAGATTCTGCTACTGGAGCCAAGTCTTTGTGCCAAATTTTGTGATGTAACATATACACCTTCAAAGTCTCACCTTATTTTGCTCATTAAAGAATTATTTGCATGGGGAGGCTTTGATTCTGCATGAGTGGATAAACTGTTGGCATGAAATTTCTTTCCTTCATTAACAAACTACTGTTCTATATGGAGTTGACACTGAATCTTAAATTACCCTACATAGTCATCTGACAGTTCTGTATTGTGTTTTGGCCTAAACATGCCTTAATGTCACTCTCTTTTTTTACTTTCATTTCACTTTTTAAATTCTTTTGCCTGGAAAATGCCACATGAACAGGTGTTTCTTCTGGGGAGAAACACCTCAGTTATTTAAAAAATAGAAGTCATTTGAAGTGGAAGATTTTTAGAGCTGAACACTTATGCCAGGACCAAATTTCAGCAGGAATTCAATAAGATACTATCTTTAACTATCAAATTGAAATTAGTTAATATACATTTCTAAAACTACTAGCACATAGATATACCAGCAGTTTTTCCAATAAAGATTGTTTATCAACTGAAGTCAACAAGCAATAGGGTAGGATTATTACAAATATGGAGAACCCTAAAAATACATATTTACCATCTTAACTTTGAAAGATTTGCGTCCTCCTGAATATTTTAGAACAACAAAACTTCAGTGGACCTCAGGGTTCCATGAACTCAACAAAATCTTACAGCCTCTTCAGACCATTTTAATTGAATATTTAGACTGCTGTGTTTATTTGATTTGCTGTTTGCTTATTGAATGCTCATTTTTAGTGCACCGCTTCCATAAGGTCTTTTTCTCCTCAAAAGTAACAAAATACACTAGTGACATGTGTAATATGGTTACAAGAGGTGATCCTGAATGTTCATCATTGTCCTTTTTGGATCTCTGTGGCCTCTGCAATTTTTTTCTGTGCAGCTCAGTGTAGAATCATTGGTGGAGGCAGTGGTGGAAACAATATGATACTACTTTAGCAGCTGATCAAACAGAAGAATGATTTAGAAAGAAAAACAATTATCAGTGTTGAAAGACAGAGGCGTAATAAAAGTAATGGTGATCTGTCTAACTTAGTGCTGCAGTCGTTCTTGAACTGAAGCTAGGAGAAGTAATAAACCATTGATACATATTTCCCCAGCTTTTTTAATGAAGCTGAAGGACCAAGAAAAAGACTATTGTATCTCTTTTAAAACTGCAATAATGCCACAGCATAAGAGTGCTATTTCTTAAAGCATTTTCTAAAAGTGATGCATGAATGAATACTGTACAGGCATCAGATTTGGAACAGAATTGGAGCTGTTTATTGTAGTCATAAAACCAGCTTTCCTGTGTCCTAAAGTTTTTCTTAAATCAGCCAAGATATCAGATTACTTATAATTACAAAAAAATCCCAACCAAACAAAAAACCCTAAATGCCAACTAAACAAAAAAAAACTCCTTGCTTCTTCTGCTTGCTTTCTTCAGCTGACCAAAAAATGAATTTTTTTCTCATAGTACCTAAGTTGGATTAGCATAGGTGCTGTAGAACTGTACTTTAGCCAATGTGAAAGAATTGTCTTTGAATTTCTTCAAGTAAAATATTGTTTAAATGGCAGATGCATTCAGAAAAAATATTTTACTGGACAAAATAATACTGGATCTCAGGTAAAAAAATTAAAAATTAAGTAATGTCATGGTTTGACACTGGGCAAATACCAGGCATCCATGGGAGTTGTTTGTTTACTTTCTCTGGCTACAGCTGGGCAGAGGAGAGGGAAAAAAATTAACAAAGGGCTCATGAGTTGAGATAAGGATTGGGAGAAAAACACACTAAGGGCAAAAGAGGTTCAAATTTGAAGGTATAAAGTAAATGTATTATTAATAGAGTAAGAGGAGGATAATGAGAAGTAAAACAAGCCTTTAAAACACCTTTTTCCCCCCAGCCTTTCCCTCCTTCCCACCGACAGTGCAGGGAGGCAGGGCATGGGGGTTTGGTCAGTTCATCACTGGAGATCATCTTCTGTTCACTCAGGGAGAGGAGTCTTTTCTCGGGCATGCTGTGGGGTCCCTCCAACAGGCAAACAGTTTTCCCAAAAACTGGTGTGGTGTGGGTCACTCGTCCACAGGGTGCAGTCCTCTAAGGATAGGCTGCTCTGCTTTGGAAGCAAGGGCCCTCTGTCTTTACCTCTGGAAGCAGGGGCCCTCTCCTTCCATTCAGGTCTGCAACTCGATCACAGCCCCCTCTGGCATTCACCCACTTCAGCATGAGCACTTTTCCTACTTTTCCCCTATGCACTTCATGCATTACAGTGGGACAGCCTGTTTCACCATGGTCCTCACCACAACTTGTGGAGGAATCTCGGCTCCAGCACCTGGAGCATCTCCTCCCCCTCCTTCTCACTGACCTTGGTGTCTCCATGTTCTTTTCCCTCACATGTTCTCCCCTCCTCCTCTTCTCTATCTAGAAGAAAAGCTGCTGCCCGTAGGTACCACTGCCCACAAGTTCTGCTAATTCCAAGATTCCTGCAGGATCCCGCAGTGCCGAGTTGGTCTCAGCTGGGTTCTGTGTTGGGGAGATGTTCACCGTGTTTTCGCCGTCGCCGTGTGGCTGCACCACCACACGTGAACAGCGTGGCTGCCGTGGTGCTGCTGCTGTTTAACACCTCACCTCCTGCAGGCTGCCGCAAAGGGGAAGCCGCTGCTGCCCCTGCCCTCTGCCCACGGCACGGCTGGCATGGGGCAGGGGCCAGGCAGGGGGAGGCCACGGGCCGCACCCAGATGGCAGTGGCTGCACCGGGGCATTGCCGTGCGCTGCACTGGGGATGGTTCCCAGCAGAGGTGCCTCGCCACACCTGGACAAAACTGCACCTGCACTGTTTTGATTTTCTTCTTAAATGTATCATCACAGAGGCGTTACCAACCTTTCTAATTGGGCCAGCAGCATGTCCATCTTCAGAGCCATCAGAGATTGGCTTGTTGGACATGGTGAGACCTTTTGGCAGCTTCTCACAGAAGCCGCCTCTGTAGCCCCCCTTTGCTGCTACCAAAAAAATGAGGCCATGCCAAATCAACACAATTAATTAATTGCCTCTACATCCTTTATTATATCAATTAGCAGCCCTAACATCTGAATGACTAGCCTGTATTTTACAGTCAAAATGCAGGACACAGAAGATCTCTAAGCAAATGTAATTATATTTCATCATATTGCGCTTAGCTTTATTACACTGAAAAAATACATTCCTGCTCCATTGAAGTCTAAACAAAATCAGTGCCTTGTGATCTGATCAATTTTCCGTAAGAGATCTAAGCAAGACTTCTCTTTTTTCAACTGGTAGTAGAATTTGGAGATTCTTATTCTTTATTGCATAGACATCTATTACAGTAATTCTTAATTTAGTTTGAGGTGTAAGTCAGCAGAAAATTCCCAGCACTGAGAGGTGTTGCTCAGAGTCTCACAATTCTCAGAAGTGCTGTTTAAATTAGAAAACCCAACATACCTTTTCTGGAAAAAAAATCTTAATTCTGGAAAATACAAGATAAAATAATTTAACTTTCATGCTCCATACATAAAATTTAAGTTAATGTTAGCTTAAGACATTTTGATTTTGAATTTTCTGGTTGAAGACTAATGTGATGTTCATAACAGGGCTTTTATTTTGCAACTGAAAACATTTTTGACTGAGATTTTGGAAAATATTAGCATCTTCTGATGATTTTACATTGGCCAGAGAGTGGGCTACTCTATCACTTTTCCCATATGAAGCTACCTACATTGGAGAGTTAGTTATTTTTTAATGAATCTGCTATTTTTAGAACTTTTTTCAAGAACATTTTTAAGAGAAAGAAATAGAGACTTACCTTGAAAGGCTATCTTCAGTCTTTGTTCTATTGCATTTACTGCACTGGTAGGTTTTAAACTTCTGCCTTTGCCTCTCTTCCCCTGTGCTCTCAAACTGCTGCGCAGCACTAACAATTTTCTGTGATCACTTGACATGTAAAACTGTCTTTCACTTTTTGTAAAGTAACATCTTGTACTGTAGATAAACAGAACATTGACCTCACACAACTGTGTTATTAGAAATGCTGTATTTGTACTCAAACTAGTTTTCATTCTGTATATAGATTAGAAGTCTGTCTTGTGTTCTTTACTATGGGATATACCATCTGGAAAGTAATGGTGTGTATTGCAGAAAATAAAAGGACAGGGACAGGTTATATTTACATGGGGTTAAATCAAGCTCATTTTATCACTGCTGTGGTTATGTTATGTTATGTTATGTTATGTTATGTTATGTTATGTTATGTTATGTTATGTTATGTTATGCTATGCTATGTTTTGTAACTGAAATCTGAAATCTACACAAAAATATCTGGGTGTGGGAGAGAAAAACAGCAAACTATTTCTGTGAGTTATTACTCCCCGAACAGCATAAGGAATTCATTTTAACCTAGGCTTCGGTTACATAAATTGCTATCAATGGAAAATTGGAAGCTTAGAAGACAACTGTAAACTGTTCCATGTATTTTTTAACTGCAGTGTGACTTCTCCACTCTTTTAATATTTTTATCAACAAAGTTTAACTTGTGGTGAATGTCAAAGCAGAGAATTCATAAAAGATGGATTTTACAATGATCTTGGCTATATAGCAGCCTTCTTCAAAAAGATATTGTTCTTTAAAAATGGTCAGCTTCAATATATATGAAAATGTTTCTTAAAAAACAAAACAAACAAAAGAAACCACAAACAAATAAAAAACAACAAAAAAGAGTATTTGCAAAGCATTTTTTTCTTAAAACATCTAGCCTCTCTCTCTATATATATAATACTTTCTCTGTTTAGAATTTATGTGATTTAGACAGCAACGATCACATGAACTGAAACTCAATCTTTTATGATTCAGAAGTCAGTAAAGGAAAATGAAAGAAGTGTACAAAACATTCAAAATTACAAGCATATACATATACTTACAAAATGTCTAATACTTCAGTTATATAAAAGGCTGCCAGTTACATAAAAAAATTGTATGCAATATGATTCATTTGGATGCCTCAACATATCTAACAGCTGGCTAATTAATTTCAAGCATTAGAAAACAACTAAAGTATATCCCAGTTTAATTTTTTAACCTGAGCATTGGGTGAATAGTATGTCTGAGTATATCTCATTAAATACAAGCAAAATATCCTTTATTTAGATCAGCCACATTTACTGCCCTGTCATACTGTCACAGTGGATTTTTCCTACATCTGTGATGAGAATTATGTCAACTGGCATAAATTAGTAGAGTCCTAAAGCCTCCATTGTAACTGTACTTTCTGTAAATAACACATCCAGCTCACACCAGAGGAAGTATTTAGGAACCTTAATCCCCTAAAATAAATGGAATTAAATGCCAAAATACAGTTACTGGCTCTAGGTTCTAGCCTTTTGTTCAAAAGTCTGTAATTCATTTCAGTCTTTAATCCTCAAGTGGCTGTAAACAACCACAAGGCTCTGGTAGAGTATTGTAAGGCCGAAAACAGAATAGTACTGAAATCAAGTTTAAATCATTTGCCAGAAGTTCCAGAGATCTGATGTTATGTATTTATTGACTAATTAAGTATGATATTTGTGTAGGTCTGCAGTTTTCTTTTTGGAATGGTGTGGTGGGTCAAAATTGGTTATTTTACCTACTTCTCCTGTCCTCTCCTTACCCTTCCCTCCCCTCTGTTCTTCCACTTACTAGTCACCCTCTCCTTCATAGTCATCTTCACCACAGACTTAATGACTTTTCCCACTCCTTTGGTTGTCCTTACCTCATTTTCCATCAGACTGTCACTTCTGCTCTTCAATGAAGCCCTAGGAGAAAAAAGCAAGTTATACCAAAGAGAGAAACAGATGATGAAACAGTTGCAGAAGGGGTGGTGTGACTATTGCACTGTGGTAAGAAAGCATGGACATGGCAGCCTTATGTCTAACATGGTGTTCACCCCAACTGCATATCCCTGCCTACTCTGCAGAATGAGAATGCCCATGTTTTCCCAGACATATATGACTATACTAGTTTTGAAAATTAGTTCATATAATTTCATTTCCTTTTTCAGCTTACCTGTTTTCCCAAGACTAAGATCACTGAATATCCTTCTGTTCTACTTGATAATATTTATTTTCATTTATATCCTTCATTTCTTCACAGTTGTACATTAACTTAAGAGCACACACTAACTGCTCACATCCATTTCCTCTGTAGTGACCAACAGGTATTACTTTCTAAGTATTATTCCTCATATTTCTCAATGTCAGCAGCTTCTCCCTAAATTGTAGCCGTCTTAGTAGAATCTGTACTTACATTTCTTTCCTAAAGGATCACTCCTACAGTTTTCAGAGTGCTGATTCTTCCATTACAAAAAACCCTAATATCTGCATCTCCAGAAGCCTATATGCACAGGCAGCATAACTGAAATTTGCCAGGACTTTTATCTTCTTCACACACAAGAAAATAAAACAACTATTGGGACCCCTGCATGATATTTGGATGTGGTAAAACTGGCCTCTTCTCCATTCATTGCACAGTGGTCTGCTGGGACTGACTGATCTATTTCCAAGGCAGCACTCTTCTTCACGGGAGACCTCTGTTTCTCACTCTGCTTTTCACCGTTCAAAGGCATTCGTTCTCTGAATGACAGCTGAACTACTTCATTCAGATCCAGGAAGGTCTTCAGTATTCATTAGCAGCTAATCAATCTCCTTTTTATTGCAGTCCCATAAATAGGAGAGAGAATGCAGCACTGATGCAGCACTGGCTCTGGGTGATTTCCCTCTTCATGTAATCATTATGGAAAGAAAGGATTCACAGGACATTTTCTATATGTAGTTGAACAGAAACAGTCTAATCTCTGGCAGCAGAGTCACTGCTTTCAATGTTGGAATAAGGGACAAGACAGCTATACAATAATAATTTTGGTATCTTAAACTCAGTTTTTATTCCCCTAAGAAATGCTCTTTTTGCAGTGAAGCTTGGTTATTTAAAATTTCAGTAGCTAACAGTGAAGAAGAGAGTCATGCCTCTTCTTTTATTGGTGAGGGATGATGGTGGAGAACTTTGACATGTTTGCTGCACTACTGAGATTTTCAGGACTTTTCCCTTCTAACATCAAATAGTTGACAGGGAGGGGAGGAAGGAGAAAATGTGTATTGTGGGGGAGGAGAGCAAGGGAAAGAAAGGAGTGTTTTCCACTAAACATCTGAGAGTGACTATTGCATTTGCTGAGACATCATCATTTTTAACTAGCTCTTCAAACTTCTGGTATGGTTACTGTTTGGAATGTACAAATTAAGGCAACTGGGCAGTTAGGGAAAGGAGATCTGCAGACTGCAGCTGGTTGTTAGGGGCAGAGGAGTTTTAAATGCCTACAAGTAACACTGCAAGTCATACCCCTTTGGCTACTACCTCTTTCATAGCTTTTCACATTAATTGCATTTTAACCAGGCAAAACAAGATCTACTGGCTGATGTTCCCTTCTCAAGACTGCCAGCACAAGTAGTCCATAAGATGGGCAAATTGAACACTTGCTCTGCTCTCTTTGCATGTATCCAGCCAAGACACTTAGGCACTCAGACAAAATGGTCCTGGATTTTATCTGAGCCTTGTTGACATGTCACATCACATATCAGCCTTGAGTCCTCACTGTGTACACTGGCATTGGCACTGCCTACAGCAAACTGACTTTTGTACATCTTTCCCTGACAAAATCCAGTCAGGCTTCTCTTTATGTATGCAACTAAATGCAGGATTGCTGCTAATCTGTTTTTGTTCTTGGAAGTAGATTATGATATTTTATTTGGCATGGCAATAGAACAGCAGAACAAGTGCTGTGAGCTCCTATGGCAGCCAGACATTGTGGTCTTCAAGGTCTAAGCTCCTTCCACAATATGAGGAGGCTGTTTGTTGTGAGGGTCTGTAAGTGCCCTCAGAAGCTCTGTATTTGATTTCTGCTGAGCAAGGAGATGAAAATGGCTTGCTGTGCTGTGTTGTGAGCCTTTAATGTTGTAATGAGGAAGTGAGTTCAGGGGCAAGTAGGGCCTTTCTTAGTTTCCTAATCATTTCAGCATATTCTCAGCTTTGGAAAGGCAGGAAGGCAGTAGCTCAGAAAAACATTATACGTGCCTCATTTAATAAGTGACAGATGGGTATATAGGTTTTACCTCATCTCAACAGTGAGTACATACTAAAACTGAAATTCCATACTAAAGCATGGAATTAAGGTGTTTCAATGTACACAGGGTTAGTGTACTTTTCTGATTCAGTGTAAACAAGCCTTTAGGTAATGGATCTAGAGACAGGTGTAGTATTTTATTTCGATTAGCAACATCATTGAAGGCAATAACCTTCCTTCTATGAAAAATATCTCTGCATTTGAAAAAGCAGGTCCTTATATTTTAAATCTCTGTGACAGTAGCATGCCTGTTAAATTACCTGACTTTCTAACACATTACTTACTTTTCCTAGACATATGTTTGATTCAAATAGCTTTTGTGTCTATATATATAACAGTTCCATTTACATTTGAATGTCTTAAAAAGCAGTTTATGAATATTCACATCTTAGAGGATTTCTCTCCCAAAGGTCTCTTGGTTGTGCAGGAGCTTAATTCAAGATGGTTTCTGTCAAAGATAAAGAAAGAACTTGAAACCAGAACAATTTTTTCTCTCATTTAATACAATATTGACACACCTAAATTGGTGGTTTTCAGATGAAGGTGCCTAATACTCATAACAAATTGTGGAAATCATAGGAGAGAGCAACCAAAGCTTGAAAATATTCTAAAATTTATCCCTCATACCAGTAATGGCATCACATTCATGAACTACTCATGGGGAAGTATTTTAAAAAACTGTGCCACTAAACCTTACCTAAACTTCTCCACAGACTTTCACTGCTAAATTAAGAATGTATTGCCTTTTGTGTACTAGAAAATGAGCATCACCTTTCTAGATAACATGGCTGGCAAAAAGTGACAATACAAAGTACCTTGTAGAGGAATCCACAAATCAACAAACTTCAGAAAATTAGCCATTATGCGAGATGCACTAGAAAAAAAGTCTCAGAACTGCCTTGCAAGGACCAAGCCTTGCATTTGAATTAACCTCCCAAATACCATCTATCAATCTAATAATGCAAAATGGAAGACCTCACTGATAAAATATTCCTGTCTATTGCATAATACTAAATACTGATGTATATATACAAAAACCTCTTAGATAATTAGAGCATTTACACTTCCTTGAAGACTTTTTCTTTCCCACATCTCTTTTTAAACAATGGGTCCAGTATTGAACTCACAATCCAAAGCAGACCACCCCTGTTCACTCATTAGAATGAAACCTTACTGGCACAGCCTAAGTAAACTTCATGAATACAGACAAATTTAGCATGATTGATATCAGTGACCAAAAAGAATTAATGGAAATTAATTATTTTGGGTTTTCTTCATACCCTTTAAAATGTGATGTATTAAACTAAGTATGACACATTCTTATGAGAATTACATGCATGAAACTCATTAATTGTTATTCACTACACTGAACTGGCACAGATAAAACACAGCAAAGGGTAGGAGAACAATTATTTCATTAAAAAAATAATCCATCTCTTGCACAGATCAGGAACTAAGAAGAGACCTCCAAGTCATGCTTAAAAAATAATCCTGGGGACTACCTTCTTCATGGAGATAGTAGCAACATTATTTTTAAAGCTGACTGTTCTTGCTGATTTACCCTCTGTACATTCATGTTATCAGCTGTTTTCTCACCAGTGGTTTAATTGATTAAAATAATTTTATTATACTAAAACAAATACATCCCACTTGTATTTATTTGGGTTTTCCTCCTTCTTAGTTCTCATTAATGATGCCAGTCAAGTCAAAAACGTTTTCTCCATTTCTACCAGTTGCTCTAAATAAAGGTATCACCTTTTCTACAAACTTTGTCTAATTTATATCCCACGGTGTCAAAATTCATTGAAGGTCTCTCTCACCTGAGCTGTGTTCCTGTTTAATCTGAATGTATGCTGTTTTATCACAGCACTTAGAAATACGTTCATGGAAACGGGTTGAGTTAATGCTGTCATGATACTCAGATGTATACTCTGCTACATTGCTAATAGCATAGTTAATTGGAAGCTATGCATTTTCACTTTAGTTTAAGAAAGTAAAATACTTTAAATATTTTTTCTAAAAATAGAAATAATTACTCCTCTAGACTAAACTGAACTTCTCAAAGTACTTGGTAAAGCTCTCTGTTGAGCACTTTTGCATGTTTGTAGGAATAGAAATGAGTTAATAGACAACTTTTTCACTTTTGTGGCCTGGAAAGTGACTATTTCCTTACTGATGTGGAACAATGCTGTAGAATATACCTGCCATGTAAAAATGTATAAAAATATCCTTTTATGGAGGAAAACAGTAGATGAAACCTGTGAATGAAAACACAAAAAAATTATTGTTTACATCTACCATGCCTTAGAACATAGGACAGATATAACTGGAAAAATACCTATTTGAGATTTAAAAAAATACTCTGAAAACATTCTTGTCAAAGGAAAATTAAGAATATCTATAATGTTTCTATAAGGTTTTCAGTGATACTAGTGATAAAGTGCAATTTTTAATATTTTGTTTGTTCAAAGGGAAAGGGATAAAATATTTGTAAAATATTTTATTTTAGCACTTAGAACTATGTCATTTCTGTTGATTGTGTGAGGAGAAAAAAGGCAAAACAAAAGTGAAAAAGGGGAACTGAAGACTTCATAAAGAAGAGAAATGGGGAAGACAAAATTATTCTTTTTAAATGAACTTAAAATGGAATTTCATATGTAATGAAAGAAATCTGCATTTTTTCTAACAGATTCTGAAAAAAGTAATTATTTCACCCAAAATGAAATAATCTTTTATCATGAAACATATTTTGCAGATGGAAGACAATCAAAAGGATTTTTTTAACTGCCTAAAAATGGTCCATGGTGGCTTTTACAGAAATCAAAAACTCTTTTCTTGAAGTACAATCTGTCAGTTTATCTGGCCTAGGGACAGAATAGTTAATCTCAATGGACTGTTTGCATGCTCTTGCTTCAAAAGGATTTACCTTCTGATTCCAAATATGGTAGTCCGGAAGAAATTAAATTTGAAATATCATTGAACAAACACTGAAGCAAAAAATTCACAAATTGTTAGCATTTATTTTTACATTACTTACATTATTTGCAGAAAAAGACATGGGAAAGGAAAAAAATGTATGTGTGCATACATACAATATTGTGCTAAAGACTACTAAGAGATTTGTATTGTCAGCATTAGCAGCTTCTAAGAAAAATTAATTGTCAAAATAGAGGCAAGCCATAAAATGTAAAATAAATGTAATTCATCCTACAATTAGAAAAATCTGGTTTTATTACTGCTTGTGTGGTGATGGGTCATAAAGAGCTAGCATAACTGATTTTCCGTAGAAGAGTATTCCCAGAACTGACTAGAAGTTGATACAGCATTCTTTTAGGATTTGTATTTGGATACAAACAACCTCAACAGCATTAATTGCTACCCTCTAGGATCCAAGAACTTAGCAAAGGCAGTCCAAAACTACCATCAGTGCATAGGCAACATACTGTGCACATGGCTTATTTTAGGCAACTTTGCAGCTGGCTTCCTCTGCCAGCTTCACGTGTAATTCTTTGTCTTAAACTAGTCAGCAAAGGATTTTTGGTTATGATCTACAGATGTCAGTGTCCTCACATACTATGGCTTCATTTTCATTCCTTTCTCTTTGTTTTCACCAGAACAAGATTTATGTGGTGGCATCAGGTGTCAAAACAGACCCTTAGGCTAAGAGGCTGCAGTATAGCTTAAAATCAGTGTTAAGGAGACTGTACAGGAGCAAAGTAGTCCAAATCAGGAAAGAACAAAAGTACCTTAACACCACCTTTTTGTCTTTTCTCCTCCATATGAAATGCTCTTCCATGTCCCAAGTGTTCCTCAGAATTCACCAACTCTCCCATGCTAACCAAGGAAGATAAATGCAAACAAAAAGTCACAATATAATGGTTAAAAATAATTCCAAAACATTCCTAACCATGTGTAGAACACTGAATATAAAAGCTAGTTTGGGGTGTTACCATATTGGTACTTGCATAATAATTCATCACTTTGATTTTACTGTTTGAGAAACTAAGCAACCAAATACTGAGAAAACTTATTTGTATGGTGTATTTAGCCAGTGTATAATTGTACTGAAGTTAGACTGAACAGAAGTTGTGTACTTAGTTCCTCTTCAAATATGGCAGATACACATTATGCATTTAGTTATAGCAACACACTTCTAAAACTTAATTGACACTGAATTATACCAGTTTTGTGTTAATTTCACCAGCATAAATGTAGTATCATCCAGTTGTGAACCACATAAATTCGGAAAATGCTACAGTAAGATATTTTGGCAAATTTAAATTATGGGATACTTAAAATAAACTTCAATATATACTTGTTAAAGAAAAAAATTACTTATTGCTTTTTTGTGTCTTTCAGGTTGTTATTACTTCCACTAATTATTATTTAATATTTGTATTGCAATCATGCCCAGAAGTTCCACTTCAAATCAATTTGAAATCCACCATTCAAGTCACTACCTGAGCATTTAATAAGCAGAAGTGCTTACCCCAGAGGCCTTTCAATCTATTTCCTGGAAAAGTGAAAACATGCAATCATAATGAACAACAGTAGTAAGAATAGGGAAAAGCAGCAATTAAACCCTGTCACTCAGAAGAAACTATGTAGTAATTGTTCAGACCACTTAACTCCTGAGAGACAAACATAAAGGTGACTGTTTCACCAAATGTTCTTTCAATTTAGCTGTGTATTGTTGCAGTATTTACTAGTGCTCAAATACAAAAATAGTAATTAAAATGAGAGGAGTTTGGGCTTGATGTCCAGCATGAAAGTGTGTATAAAGGATTTGTTTGAATTTTCAGTGGGATCAGATGCATAGTCTCACTTGAAAGACTCATTATGTAACTCTGTATTTTGTACTTTGTGCACCTAATCTGTAATTATTTGGTAACTGGGATATCATCTCTGGGAATTAATATTGCTGGGGACTCTGCTGGAGCTGTAATCTAAATACTGTCTTGATATTTATAGCACATTTAGATCCCTAGGATAACTCCTGGTATTTTCTTAATTTGTATAGATAGATATATCTTGTCTGTGCAAAATGCCTCCAGTAGTTATGCTCCAGCTAGCTGTAGTTTCAGCAGACTTTGGATAGGCTTTTATTTTGATAGCTAAAACTGTAAGTGAAACAGCATCTTACATTGCAACTAATGTTAACAACTATGGGAGATTCACCATCTGAGCAACAGCTATTACAAATTCTCACACCTATCTTTTACTTTGCTGCATTAATAAATGCATTGGGCAATTTGCAGTAAACATTTCCAAAATATATTTTCACATTAAAAAGTTGTGATAATTGACATAAGAAAGTGCCTTGAAGAGTTAATGATAGAGGGCATCAGTTGCAGAGAGTTAGTCACATTAATTATCATAAGGATATTTTATGTAGTATATGACATGAATGATCAACCATTTGCAAGAGATTAAAAAAAATTAGTAATTTTATTGTAGACACAGTGTAGGACACAAATGCAGGGCACTGTAGTGAGAAATTCTAAATCTGTTGTCAGTGGGGGTAAAGTTCTCTTGCTTGGCCTTAGTCCAAAGCTGACTCATTTGAAGAAAATGGCTTTTCCCAACAAGAAGAAATAGAAGCGATTTAATGTTTTGGGAAATATCTATATATACACATACAATTCTCTTTTTCATAAACTCTGATGACTACATTGGATTTAATTATTTAAATTTAGGCATAGATGTAGTTCCCAAAGTAGGGCTGTATGCTCTGTGAAGATGGAGAAAAGAAAGAGTAAGTGAATATTATTATTGTCCTAGTAGAAATGCATGCTTATTTTTTGTATCTGGATACAAGCTGGATATTTGAACATACAATTCCCATATACAGGCAAGAAGTTTAAAATTAATAACACTATTGTTAAACACAATGGACTTTTATAAAAATCTGATCATCTCTATGTTTTGTTGCTAAAGATTAAGCTCTTCATGCAAAACACTGTAAGGAAATGAAGCAAACAATGATCCTGAACAGGAAGTATCAATTTGAGTTACTGTCAAGGACTGGTAGGGGTGTAAAGGACTTTTCTTATCTAGTCGTATGTTAAAATCAGGGATAGGTCAATAGAAACACGACATACCATTTTCCCTTGCTCTTCAATAGCTCATATAACACTTAGCATTTTGCCAATTTCTCATTGAACAGATTATCATCATAAAACACTATTCCACTTTAGTTGGTGGCAGTCCCAGTAGAGTAGCCAGGGATTAAATTAGCGTGAAAACAAAACTACCTCTGTCCTTAGATTTGGTCTCTGCTGAGCACAATTAAAGAGCATAAGGTGAGCAGCATGTCCAATTCCACCCTGCTGTCAGCTTCATGTGCTGTGTTATGGCAGAGCAGAACTCCAGGCTCCAGGACTGTTAAAATGGCATATTGCATACACAATAGGTTATCAAATACCCACTTCAAACAATCCAGGAAATTAAACAGAAACTCACTTTTTCTGTTTGGATCACAACTGTACTACTGCACTCCAAACTCAAACGATACCAAAGCCGTGTGACCTATGCACTGCCTGCTTTTCAAACATGCATTTCTACACGACTCTGTCAGTCAACACGCATTTTCAGTACCATAGTATTGTACTGACAGTGTTGAAATACTTGGAAGAGAAAGTACAGCAGCGTTCCAGGGTTTACGTGAAACATTGTAACAATATGTGCGGCATTATTTTAATTGTTGTTGTTTACATCCAAGTTTAACGTAGCGTACCCAAACACCAAAGTGTGGGAGGCTGTCAGTTTTCCCCTGGGTGTGTTCGTTCCCTCAGACCCTTGGTAATCCGCGTCAGGCAGCACAAGGTGCGGGAGCAGGGGCGGGATGGCCACGAAGGCCAGCGCCCGATGGCGTGAGCCGGCGCCTCAGCGCTTTCTACACAGGGTGTGCAACCATTAAACTACGAAGCTGAGCTGCTAACGAGGAAACTTCTGTCGTTCAGGACTGAATTTGCCTGCGCGACTAACGCTCCCCCGCAGGAGACAAACTAGGACAGGCCCCAGGCCGGGCAGCTGCGGGAGGAGCCATTCCGCGGCGGCGAGACACGGCCCCCGCCCGGCGCCGCTCCCGCCCCAGCCCCGCGCCAGCGCCCCCCGCCCCGCCTCGCCTCGCCTCGCCCTGTTCCTGCGCAGCCCGCCCCCGCCGGGCCCCATTGGCCGCTTCGCCCGTCCCTCACGGCTTTCCCCCAGCTCGGCCCCCCGCCCGGCGCTGTCCGCCCGTCTCTCCTCCCACCCGGCACAGCCAGTGCGGGCGCGCCCGCCGCGCCTGCCTGCTCCTGCTCCGGCTCCCGCCCGACCCCGCTCCCGCCTGCCCGCCTCCGCCAGGTCTCTGCCGGGGCTCGGCTCCCGCTCCGCCCCCCGTGCCGCTGCAGTGCCTCCCCCGTCTGGCCAGCGGTGCGCGGCGCCGGCAGCAGCAGGGGCGCGGCGGCTTCCCCCGCGGCCACCTCCCCTTCCCCCCGCCGCGTCTCTGCCCGGGACGTTCATTCCCCCTTCCCACAGCTCCGCCGCCTCCCCCGGCCCCCCGCTGCCGAGGCCGGGGAGGGGGGCGGGAGGCTGAAGCCGCGGGAGAAGGGGGAAGTGTGCGAGAGGAGGCGGGGAGCGAGGGCGGCGGCGGGCAGGTGAGGCTGGCGGCCATCCCGCTTCCCTTCAGCCCTCGGCGGTGGCGGCCGCGACCCCGGGTGCGCAGCCGGGGGGCACCGGCGGTGCCCATCGCGCCGGGGGGGCGGGCAGGCGGCGAGGGGCGGCGGCGGGCGGGCCCAGGCCGGGCCGGGCCGCGCTGGTGGCGGGGGGCGCTGCGGTGTCGCCGCCGGGCGGGGCCGGCGCGACGTGGGGCCGGGCGCGGGGCAGAGCGCGGCGGGGCCGGGGGAGCCCGGCTGCTCTGGTGGCCTCTGCCCGTGCGCACGAACTCCCTCGTCCTCGGCGAAAGCTGCTAACATTCCTTCTCCTCCTCTCCCCGTTCTCTGCCCTCTTTCTCCCTGAAGAAGAAAACTCGATTGGATTTAACTTGGGGTCGGAAGAAACTCCTGCCTGCTGGATCTGGTTTAGACGCCCCGACAGCTAAGGTAAATAGGGAAGGCTTGGGATCAGCAGCAACAAAAACAACAGAAAAATCCTTCCTCTGGGAAGGGGGTGGAGAAAAAAGCAAGGAGTTCGGGCTTCGTTTTATATCCTGTTTTTGGCCTTTATATTTTGTCTCTGTTTTCCGCCTTGGCCTGCACAGTTTAGCTGCTCATTGTATTTCTCGCCGTCTCGCCTGAACGTGTGAACCGAGGCGCTGGTTTCATGGAGGCAGGGAAAGAGCCTGTGAGACCGAAAGTTTTTAATCTCATCGGACACAGAAGTTTCTTTGTTCGGTCCGAGAAGGCACTGAGCTGAAACTGCTTGACTGCGTAACTGCTTCTTCAGCTCCCTCCCTTCCAAAAACATTTGGTAACCCTGCAAGTACAATTAACTTATCGGGAAATGAGAAAGTCATAAAGGAGGTAATATATTTTATTTCATCGCAAGCTCTTGAGGCTTCATGCTTATGTCTGCCTTGTTTTTCTGGAATATCGTTTAGTGTCTGGCTGGGCTTCTTCAGGGTTGCTCTTAAGTTTCTTTATAAAAATATGCCCTCCTGGTCATCTGTAAATGTCGCAGTTTTTCCACCTTCGACTGCTGCAGTCACCCATGTTCTTCCCCTTTACCCTCTCTGTTCTCAAACCGACAAGTTGGACTGCTTGTTTTATATAGCAGAGGTCTGTCCTGCATTTTGATCCTGGCTAAGTTCATCTTAAGAATCTTCATTTAAAACAAGATATAGAACAAAACCAAAGCAGATAGCTAGTTCTCTGACTTCTTTCAAGTGCATGCAGTTGAAGCTGTTAGTGTAACCTTGTTTGGTTTTGGTGACCACTTTCCTTTTGAAAGAACTCCTTTTTGAAGCTGTTGAAGGGCAAATTAAAAGTGAAGTTTTAGCCTAAGATTTTGTACCTCTAGTGCTTGTTACACCAGCTAATTAGATGCACGTTTATTTCTCACGTATCAGAGAGACAATTATAGGTTAGTTCTTTCGTGAAGGCAAGGAGTTTCTCATATTGTGACTGTTTACCATGAGGTAGAAACCGTAGCTCTCGGATGTTTTTTCCTATTTGTCAAACTCAGAAGCAACATGTTATTCAGATAGGATGTGTGTTCTTCAGTCTTGCTAATGTGTGATATGTATTGGTATTTGGGAGTCTTGGACAAAGTAATTTCCATACAAAATTTTTAACACTCTTACATAGGTAGTTCTTTAACATCGTCGAGTAATTTAGTGATTTAAGAAAAAATAATGCAACTCGATCTGTTTGATATACTGTAAGGAAAAATGTTAACATATAAATGCCTAAAGCAGGTTCAGTGGCTGATAACAAATAAATTATTTGACTTGCAATTTACAGACTTACCTTTCCAGGCAGCAGTAAGGTTTATTCTTAGGCATCAGAAAGATCTGGACAAAATAAATGGCAGTGAACTTCGCTTTCCTTATGTGGCTGATGCTTGGCAGAAAGTCTGAATAGAGTAATCCTTTTACAAAGAACCATCCCTTTCCAGAGCAGTGTTTCAGTCCCAATAATGACTTGAGATTCTTGAGGGGAGGGTGAGGAGTTGTAGCCATGCATGACAAATTTAGTTGTAAACCAGTACGTTCATAATCAAGGTAATTTTGTTTCTTTTCAGGCCTTTTGTGTCTCTCATGATGCACTTGATATTTTTCAATGCCATGTAGAAGAATAGTTCCTTGTAGTGGAGGCACAACTTTTTACGCTAGTGTTTTGTCACCATGGTAGCTATGGATAAGGTCCTTTTTAATGATGAAAGTGTAATTCAGTGCTGCTTACGACTCATGGTTATATCATTGAATGCCATTATGTCATTAACATAGTTTGGTAGTAACATGAAGGGATGTGTTCTTTCTTGAGATCAACAATCACAACTAAAAATCAGTCTGATATTGATATTCTTATTATGAACAAAATTATTTAATCTTACACATGGTAGCTCATGTGCTTGAAACAGCACTTTTATCCATGTGTGTTGATGGCTTGGGGAAACGTTCTTTTGACCTGACTGGTTCTTATTCATGAATTAAATTAAGCTTGAGTAAACATCGCTAATTTTAAGGAGGTATGCTTGCAATCAAAGAGCTAGAAGTTGCAGTATTTGGCATACTATGGAATGTGATTATCATTAAGTTGATTATTATATTAGTGAAATATGAATTGGTCTGTCTTATGCATAAGCTTCACAGTAGATAATAATTAGTGTAAACATGAAGCTTTGTAGGGTATCAATTTGCACATCGTGTTCATATAGAGTGTATAAGGGGGCTTTGTGGAGAAAATACTAAAGATAGTTTATTAGTGTATTAAGTTGGTGGTCTCAGAAAACAGTGTTATGATTTGTTCTCGGTGGAATTTGTTGAGAGTCTTTAGTCCCAGTCATTAAGAGCCATGCTTGGAAGATCAAAGCTAAGGAAAGGCTTGCACATGTGTAACATACATTATACCTCACATGTTAGCAGTAGGTCCTAGAAATAGAAGGGGATGGGAGCAAATTCGTCAGCTGGGCTTTCCGGTAGGGCTGTAATGAATCACTGTCTGTCTGCTCTGCGTTCTTGTTTTGTTTGTGTCCTTCCTGCTCCTAAGCAAAAAGGAAAATATTTTTGGGAAAATGTTATGTAAAGATCAAATAGTTGATATGTCATATCTTCAGCAGATTCTCCCTATAGAATAACCTGATCAGCTGAAGAAGTGCCTGACATTTAATCCACGTAGAGGAATTAGAAATCTAACCTTTTCCAAATGAGTTACTAGTGGAGTTGGCGGAAGAGTTACTCATACGGACATGAAAATAGTAGACAGTATTCCTATGTGAGCATGCAAATGTTCACAGTGACATTTAAAATAGATAGTTAAATGAAGATCATCTGGAAAATGAAGATTTATAAACATTGCTATTTTACCGTGTCAGCTTTTGAGTAGGTGTAACAATGTGTCAAAAGACACTTCATATCAGAATAAAAACATTGAAGGTAGTTTGAGTAGTAAATAGTCTGTATTGAACTGTTGGTAATGGGACATTTTTAGGATTATTTTAGTTGTGAAAAGGTTACTTCACTGAAATACAGATTTAATATTAAACTAAGAATACAGTATTTGGATGTTGAGTTAAATCTTTAAAATGTAAGATTTCAAAATAAGGATGCTGATTTAGGAGAGATTTCTGTATCTCCCTAATGTATCTCTGTCTATTTAAAACGGAAAAAAAATTGTTATAATGGAATCAATAGTATTTTTCTTTTATAGTAATCTCAGGATAATTAGGCTTTTTCTGCTGGCTTGCCTTCATTGTTGCCAGATGAAAAATTGTTTGCACCTGGTGGGCTAATACAATGCTTATTCTTCAAAAACCACTGGCCTATGGAACTGCACAATACATATTCTTTAGGAAGAACTGGAAAGCCACCAGTCCAGCTGTGCCAACTTTTATCAGTTCTCAAGCAGTCAGCTATGACTTTGGGGTTGCTGACCACTGGGGACCACCAAAGAGGCCCCCGGGACAGAAAGACATGTGGAAAGCGGAGGGAAAATATGTTAATGATTTTAGGGAAATGGTTATCATATGTGTGTTTATGCCAGGAAATCAATGAATATGTATGTAAAGTATAGTATATAAACAGGAGCTTTTTCTGTACTCAGCATGCATGGTATTGTGGAGGAGATATCCTCTTGTGTGTCTAGCCATAAAGAATGCCTGCTTCTCAATGCTTACCTTTGGTGGTAAGGAGTTCCTTATTTTTACCAATTTTTGGTCACAGTTTTGGTGACCCAGATTAGACCTCGTCCTGAATTTCAGTGGATCCAAAGGAACATCATCAAAGTCAGCTTTTTAAAAGATACTTGTTTCTCTGATGCTTGAATTGCAGTACAGGTGTTTTGAGTTATTAGTCTTCGTACTTTCCATAAAGGGGATTCAGAAGTGTGATATTTCAACACCAGGCTGCAATTCCACCTTCAAAAATACATTGTAACTTCTCATAATTGAGAAATAAAACTGAACAAACGTTTTCCTTTGGTCTAAATGAAACCAAAATGAAGTGTACTTACGTTGGAGAACACCAGCATTGCAGCTGTCTTGCCTAGAGTAAAAAGTTAAAGTTAAAAGTTTAAAAGTAAAAGTTTAAGTTAAAAAGTAGATTAGTTTTTTTCTGTTCTTGGAACGAATTTGTACATACTTGACACTAAGCGATCACTATGCATAGGAGCAGTGATGGTTAAGCAGTCTGAGGGCACTCTGAACAATCTTGGTTGCTGTGGAGATCCTGGTAGTTGTAATAATGTCAGAAGGTAACTGAGCCTTGTAAGGCTCAATCTTATTAAGATGGTTTCTATAAGTTGGGGTATAATTGTCTTGCTGTGAGCTTGTAGTGCTCAAAGGCTACTTCTTGTGTCAGTTGTCTGTTGCCAGCTTTAGGAATGAAAAAAGCTCAGAGATGGTTTGAAGTATTAGTAGAAGTTACAAATACTTGAAGGGAAACATTTATCATTGAAGTATTAATTTGGAATGGGTAGTATTTTCCTGTGGCCGGGGGTCTATTCTCCTTGCTGGGGAAAGCTCCAATCCCAATAAATAAATAAATTCAAAATATTTGAAATTCTGGTATTGCGTTAAAGATAGATGCAAAAGCATGGTCTTGTTTTTTTTTTAAGTAATGTGCTTTGAGTTTTACTGCTGCCTTTTGAGTCTTCTCACCTGTTTTCAACTCTTAAGTTGGCATGAGTAGTTCCTGTAGCAACTGTGTAAGGGGTTCCATTTTCACAGACAGTTATGGAAGAGAAGTTTCATGTTATTCCTTTGTGCCATTATATGGGGTATGTGATTAGTACATTTGCAGAAATTATTTCTTCGGCATTCTTTGCCTTCCTTGTTGTTTTACAGTACATATCTTCCAAAACTTCCAAGTTTTAAGAAGCAGAAGAGCGGACATAGGTGCATTGAGCTATATCAGTGCATCTACAGAAACATCTGAAATGCAGTGCCCAATGGTTGAATGTCATTTACAGGTTTAGTCATCTAGAATGACTGTAGATATCACTGTAAGTGTTTGAATGGTAGAAAGTGTTTCCAGGCTTGTCTAGAAGACTTCTGATCGACTGCTAAGGTTTGAGAGCTACTGCTTTTTCCCCGTGTAGCTGTTGTCTTCCTGGCATTACTCTATCAGAGGGGAGGAATAATGATTGAGAAGATCAGTCGATTTGTCAATTTGATCAAGTTACAGCAGGTCTTTTGTCTTACAGATAACCCTGAAGATAACATGGATTTTTATATTTGAAACTGGGTATCGGAGAACATTTATTATTGGAAATTATAGGGGTTTTTTGTCACTTGAAAGATGTTGCTTAAAAATCTGTATGTGCTTCTGCATGCTCATGGTGCAACAAAACAAAAAAAAAAGCTTTGCTGGAGTAGTATTTACAAGACTGAGGTCTGTATTTTCAGTGGAATTAGACTGAAAAGTGTGTCAGCATAGCAGTCTAAATTATTAGTGACTTAAATGGTTTGTAAATGCTTGCTTTCTGTGCTTGTGCTACTGAGTATGATACTTAGATGTTTAATTTACTTAGCTTCTACTTTGGCCTTTGAGATGGGTCTGCTTGAAGGAGGAACAGTGAACGTGCAGACAGCAGATAATGTTCACTGGTCTCCTGTTGCTGGTATGTTAGCTTGCTGTGGCATGTTAGTCTGTGGTGGCTTGGAATGTGAGGCTGGTAGTTGGCTCCTTTTAGGAGAACATACTCATTTTGGGTTACTTCTGGTCACAAAATCATATGTGGTGCTAACCCTGAAGCTCTGTTGGTTATTTAATTTCTGAAGTGCTCTATATTTTTGGGGGATTGGCAATAAAATTAATCACTGAGGGAGAAAATTCAAAAGTTCACTTCTTCCTGGTTCATACCTATTCGGTCTTTATTCTGTCTGCTATGCTGTAGTCAACTTATACAGGGTGATTTATTCCAAGTAATTAATGAGTTCTTTAGACCTCCTGGAGGAATTACAGGCAAAGGGAATTGAGCATGCAGTGCTAGGAAACAGTGTTTGGAACAAGCCTACAATTTCACTTGTGATTTTTGTCAGGTCACTGTTGTTGGTTCACATATGGGTGTTGGGAAACTGTTAAAAACAAAGTAACAAATATTAAAGGCTCTAAGTAAGAAGACATGAGAAAGGATGGAAATAAATGTTTAACAATCTTTTCAGAATGTGACAGGGAGGGAGAATCAGTTGGAGCTGAGAATTTGTCCATCCATCTGTCTCTGATCATGATGGATAAGATCAGAAACCTTGATATGGGGGGGGAAAAACCTTCAGAGCTTTACTATTTTAGTATAATACTCTTTATCTATAGTGCATCTTGTGTTTTTAGGAGAGTTTTGTTTTCTGGAATGTTTTGTGGGGGTGTGGGCTTTCTGTGACTGTTAGACAGTCCTGTTATTCCAGTGTGTTGCTATTGATTTAGATGCTAAGGTTTTTTGTCTGGTACCAGGTATTTCATCTAACTAAATGAAAATGTAAGTAATACAAGCACTAGAAAAGCAAGATATACTTAAAGTTGATTTTAATAGACTTGAGGTTAAATTACTCCTTCATTTTTATTTATCTGGGTGAGTTAATCAATTTTTCAGGGAGCATTTATTTTATTTTGCTTTACTGAAATAAAGCAGAAGAAATGCTGAGGATCCTGGCATTATTCTGTGGTTTTCCAATGCTGTTCTTATGAGAAAGACAGTAAAGCAGGCAAACATTTCTGTGGGAAGTTGTGGGATCTGTTGGACATGTATTGTCAGCATTTCAAATATCCTGTAGTCTTTCATGATATCAGTTACTGAATTGGTTTTGCAGCAGCGGGTGGTGATGTGTCAAGGGAAAGATTATGGCCTTGTCAATGAAGCAGGTTAGAAGAAAGTGTTACAGAGTGAGAGAGAAACATGTTGTTGATCAATATTTTCCTCTTTTCCTTCTTGCTTTGCTTCTCCCATGACATGAACTGACCAATGAAGAACCAATAAATTGTTCCTTAACCCTTTACAAAAACTCTCATCTGTGGAGTAAGTCCCTGCTTATTTCTAGTGAATTTAAATATATGTCTGCTCAGTTTAGATTTGTAGCTCACACATCCTTCCACAGGTGTTAAATTCCCAGATTTTAAATTTCAGCTTCAGAGCATGAAATATCTGCCGAAGAATAACTTTCCCTCAAAATCAGAATGTTACTCCTTTCCCCCAGTTTTGTATTAACTTGGTTTTAATCTTAGAGAGGTCTGAAATATGCATTGGACTGTTCAAATTAATTGAAGACACAGCTATTAAATTTTCTGGAATTTCTGCATTGTGCTCTTCAGTTACTTTTTCCTATTTTGAGAAAAGAGGCTGACATGTTAATAGCAAATCAGCTTGACAGTGTCCCACTTTTTACACTAGGTAGTGTCAAAGTAGTATTATACCTCTATTTTCTTCTCATGCTGGAAAGTACAGGATGTCAGAAGTTAAGTATCACTATAAGTTCAACTTTGAATTCAGTTTTGAGGCAATAATTAGCATTTTGATGAGAAAGCAGACTTTTAGTTCATCTTAAATCTCCTGTGAGGTGAAAAGCTTGTTTTTGGTTTCCAATAGTGAATTATTATCCTTATTGAATACAACACTTACAAAAGAAAGTGTACATAAATAGAATTGTCTAAATTCTAAGTTATTCGTAAAAGTTTTATTGTAAGCAGTACACTCTTATTCTTCCCCATCTAAAGAGGCAAAAATACTTTAGAGGCTATTCACGAATATCCTTCTGCTATTTTTTGTATTAGTTGCTTATGTGATCTGCAAAATGTCTGATAGAGTAAAATAAAAATAACAGCTCTCTTTCCTTTAATCATCATCCATTCACTTAGAGGAACACAATACTAAGTAAAGAAAAAAAAATAGTACAAAAATATTGACTTGAATGTTTCATCACTGAGTTGGGAGTGAAATGAGATTGAGTTGGCAAAAATGAAAGTTACATTGTGAGAGAAAAGCTGAGTAAAATAGAGGACAAGGGTAATGGTGTTTACCCACATGGATGTGAAGAGTGTTGTAGTTAGGAAGGACCGTAGACAGTGCAAACAGGAGCAATTCTTCTGCATCACTGTTATAAACAAAAAATTTGTTACAAACAACAAATTGACATGCTTTGGGATCCATGTATCAGTTAAAATTAGTGTAAAGAAAAACAATACACAGAGGTAAGCAGCTTCAGAGGTTCCTGTGTATGTCCAGGACAGTAATCCTTAAAACTGCTGAGAATAATATTGAGATAATATGTAGCATAATTATTGTATAAACTAGAGGGGCAAGATGCTTAGAGTCCGGAAAATACAACTTTTTTCTGTTTCGGATTTTGAACCTTTCCTTTTTTTAAAAACAGTGACTACTTCTTATTCTAGCCACTCATTATAGTGAAAAAGGTGTATTAAAGTAAAACTGTTTTTAAAGGTGCATTATGAATAAAGCCTTCTGGTTTTAGTACTCCATTTTATACTAAACATGTAAGAACAAAAACCAAACTGTCTTGATAACACTTAGAAGACAGACGTGTTCTTTAAACGAGGAGGAATTATAAAGTAAAATGGAAGTGCATTGTAG
This sequence comes from Passer domesticus, assembly GCF_036417665.1. Taxonomy (NCBI): domain Eukaryota; kingdom Metazoa; phylum Chordata; class Aves; order Passeriformes; family Passeridae; genus Passer; species Passer domesticus. The sequence goes on from NC_087512.1 coordinate 22,333,969, forward strand.
GGTCTTTCGATGTTGGTTTGCATGTTTGTTTGTAGTTTTTGGTATGATATATTTTTTTGAAATCTGCCAAATTCAAAGTGGGAAATGAATTTACATATCTCCACATACTTCCTTTGAACTCTGATCTATGAATGTGTTTCCATTTATCTTCCTGTTACCATGGATTGAATTATGTAACCTGTCTGGATTTGTTTTTCTGAGCAGTTACTAGCTAGAGGGGTTTGAGTGTGGCTCTTCATTCCCCTCCTGTGTACCCAACATCTGCTTACTTTGTATTTCGAGTGTTCTGCGCCTGCTGTGTTATTCTGACCTCGGTTGTTTGAGCCTTCCTAGCTTTTGATAGGAATTCTAGGAATTACATTTTTGAGGGACAGTATGTGTAAGGCAGACCATCAGGGACTGGATTTTTTTATGTGTAGACCATGCAATTTAGTAAGCATTTAAATAATCAGTAACCTTCTGATAAGAAATAGTATCTTTTTAAATTTTTTTTTTCCTCTTTTTGGTTTCTGTGCTGGCATGTTTTATGTTGCAGATCACCTGAATTTATCTGCAGGCAATTACGTGCAGAATCTGATTAGTAGATGAGAACTTTTGTTTTATATTGAAATACTGCATATTTACAGCAGTGCAGCTTGCTTGTCAAAAACCTTTGGTGTCTGCTGCAGATGGCTGCATAGTCTTAAGGAGTGGCTTCCTGGCTGCATTGTACATGAAGTGCCAAACACTGAGAGCAGTTTTGTTCTGGAATGCCAAAATACATTAAATCGATTCAGGAAGCAGCATATGTCAAATGAATAAAAATACCATAGTCATGTGAAACAGCATGTGGTAATTATGTTTTTCAAACATATTTTATTTCCTGAGTTAAAAGCTTAAAAAGAGCTTTTTATATTGAGGATGGAATTAACTTCCAATTGCTGACTTACACTGTTAGTATTTTCACTATTGTTTATTTTCCCCATCCCCTGTTTTTTCTTTGTTTTAAATATACCATAGCTGGAAGTTGAAACCAGGAGTCTATCAATAAGAGTGAAGGAATAGGAAAAAAATAATTATATTTTCCTCCTGGATATCTAGGCCTGTGCACAGTATGCAGGTTTTTGGTGGGTGAGTTATTTCCTTTTGGTTCAGTGGATGTTTCTGTTTTACTTGTTGGGTTTTTTTGTTTGTTGGTTTGGTTTTTTAAGGCTAGTAATGTATGTGTTCTTTACAGCACTGAGAGAAGTATATAATTGCTTGAAAATGCAGGTAGAAAACCAAGGCTGATAAAAATAACCAAGGAAGGATTTTGCTTCTGCTCAGTGTCTTAATTCCAGCAAGTTCTCAAGACAAGGAGTAAGAACATTAACAACTAATAGCTCTAAATGTTGCAGGGTTTTCTTATTATAAAGACACAAGCCCAAGACCAAGTATTTTGTTGCTTATTATTCCACGTTGGCGAAATAGGTGGGAATTCACTTTAATTTCTCCTAGTTAGAAGGCAAAAGTATTAAAAAGTGCATAGACAGAAAAATATCTAAAATATTGTATAATTTTTACTGATCTGAAATAATTTAATAGCCACTTGAAGACAGAGGAATGAAATATGTATATTTTTAAGCAATTTTGCTGGTTCTTTCTGAATGTAATTTTTCTCTTGTTTGTTCTTTTTGTTCAATCACTATGATTAGAAATGGAGTTAAAAATTAACTTCAGTAGATTAACTTACATAACACCCTAATTGCTGTTCAGTCTTGTGTAAGAAATGAGAGGTCCTTGAAAGAGAAGAGAGGGCAAATATTTTACTTCCACAGTTGTGGAAGGCACAGATTTATTTAAAACAAGCATTTAATAATAAAAGTAGCTTCATATGAAGCAGAGTCTGTAGCAGAGGCCATAACTGCTGTAGTTTTTTTGGGTGATTATAAGAGATCTGTTGTAAAGCAGGGTTGGAAGCGTGATACACTCATGTCTCTTGAGCTGAAAAAGGAGGTGCTGCTGTGTTTGTTTTCTGGTTTAAATTCCAGTCCCTGAAATTTTTAGCTATCCAGTGGTAGTGGTACCACCATTTAAAGATTTGCTTGTCTGCTGAGAGATGAGACAAATTCTGGAGTTGCCTGTTTGTATCTTGGTTCAAGCCAGCTGGGTTATTGTTTGCTTTTGTATTTTTTCTGGCAGTCCAGCTGCCTTCCCTGATTGTGATGTATGTTAGTTTGATTGGTCTCAGCCTTCTTTGGGATAGGTATGAGAAAATCTATAGACATATGTTCACGTACACGTGACCTTTCCTCCTCCTCAGCCTTTGTTCTTCTTTGAAGTTTGGTGTTTGTCTTCACCAAATTTTGTGTTTCATGAAGGAGTAGAGGTCCTGTAGAGAGGCCTGGCCTATTCAAGCACAGTTAATTTCAGTGTTTCTGCTTGTCTCCCAGCGATCAGTGGCTACAGTAGTGGTCTGTAGCTATTGAATTGTAGGAAGTATCAGAAGTAGTAACACAAAGAAATGTTTTCCCAGATCTGTGTTTTCTTTTTGTTCTTTAGTGTATCTGAAATGTACTTCAGGTTCACAGACTAGTGTCTATGGGTGTTCCTCTCTTCCTTGCACCTTAGACCTATGCGTTAATTCTATTGGCCTGGTTTGCTGAAGTCCCTCAAGTCTCTTAAATTTTCAGTGTGAAATACCAAGTTCAGTCTTACTTGGACTTTAGCCCATGTCATCATGAGTAGCAGGAATTGATTTTCAAACAGACTTGGAAATTAGTTCACACACTTGTGTTCAAGTTGGACTTGCTACTATCATACTGTTAATGCAGTTGTCCAGTAAGCATAAGCTTGAAACAAAATTTGGGTTTCGCCTTTTGGAACATGTAAATGTTGCAGATTGCAACACACTCACAAGAGTTATGATATGTTGTCTTTTCTCACTCTTTAACCAACTGCAACTGTCATCAAAGCACATGTCATTTCTGGTTTTAATAGATGAATAATGCTATGAAATCTAGAGGGTTTTTTTTCCCCTCCTTGGCATGTATTCCAAATTTTTTTCAATATTTTCCTATGCTGTTGGTTGTAAATACCTATTTTATACCTCTCCATTAAAGAGTTCAGTTGTTTTATCTTTGGTTGTTTTGTTTCTTTTTTTGTAACTTAACTTTGTAACTTAATTTTACTCTGTTATTTAATTGACATGCTTTTGTGACTGTTGTACCTTTTAAAAGTATATTGACTGCTACACTTTTGTTTCATTCTTTCTTGTGGTTTCTTCCTGAATATGTCCATTCTCCTAAGGCTCTCTAAGACCTTGGTCATGTTGACTTGAGAGCAAACCAGCAGACAGCGTCATGGAAGAATTCTTTTTAATGAAAAAAAAAACCTGTTTCTATTTCTTCTTATCAAGATTTTGAGGTGCATGGTGTGGGTGGCTCCAAGTTAATCATGTTGGTAGAGGGGCTGTAGAAGAGGAATTTAGATGAGAAATTTGGGTGCAGTGTAGAGATTGGTTTTATTCATAGCAATTACTAGCCTTGCTTTACATCCAGTCATCTGAAGGCTATTAGAAAATTTATTTCATGGACTTGATTTAAGACAAATCACCTTTACTGTCCAGATTAGAAATAGGTTGCATTCTGCTCTAAGTTATGGGCGTCATGGGCTATTAAGTGGCAGCTTTCTGATACTCTAGGAAGCTTGAACTGCATTTTGTGTAGCTTCACTACATTTTAAGAAAAGCAGGACATGTGAAAGATATATCTAGATTAGTGGCACTGTTGTGTATATAAATACACATTTTTATAAATCTATTCAGTGTATCTGTTTATGGTTAGAGTTGTAGGTTGATATTAATTAAAGATTTTTCTTAATTTTTTTTTTTTAACCTTAATATTAGGCCAAAGTGAACAACTGAGACTTTCTTTCTCTCTGTAGTGCTTCTTTGCAAAACACCTCCTTGTATTGGTCACTTTGGAATTTATAAATGGTTTTTGCTTTGCTTAAAAGAAAGTGTATGTAAATTTTGAACTTGCCATGTTGGGGATGATGGTCTGTATACTTTTGTGTGCTTTATTTTCAATCCCTCAAGTCTCTTTTAAATTTAAAGCATTGCTTTGTGGGCAAGTAATTGACTTTTTGTTGCAAAAACATGCACGGCACTTGCTGAGCAGCAGTGTCTTGAAGTTCAGACCACATCCTGTGAATATTTCTTTCAGTTTTGTAGAGTAAAAAAAGTACTGGTACAGTCAGTGTCTGGACCAAACTGTTCACTGGATTCACTGAGTATCCTTGCTTCTTCATGGTTGCCTGTAGATATTTGTAATGGTTAATTTTTTTTTTAATTCTTCCCTCCTGCCCCCTCCACTAAAACTATTAATCGAAGGTGGACTAAATTATAAATGTGACACACGTGAATGAATTTTTCCATCAACATGTGCTATTTTGAGCATTAAAATATGCTTGCATATGTTTTTGATACATCTTTTTTTGTACTAAAAAAAATACCAGTAATAATGAAGTTATCACCTTTACTTTAAAGGAGTTTTAATTTACAAAGCCTGTGGCTAAATGTCTAGTCTTACATTCTGCTGCATTTGCTTTGCACACTTCCTCTTTGCTTCCAGTACGGTTCTTTGCATCAGTAGGAAGACAAGGTATTGAAGGTGGAGACATAGTACTGATGGTCAGTGAGTTGTTGAGCAAACTGATCTAAATGAAAATAATTCTCCTCAATGTCTTTCAGGTTTAGGCTTTTTGGATCAGTTACTGATTAGATTTAAAGAGTGATTATGAAACCCTAGCTTTAGTAAAAGGCAGGTGTGAGGAAAAGCAGGGATTACTCTTGCTTCAGGCAAGTAGTAGGCAGCAGTTTGAATTTTGTATGATGGAGATTGACTTGCCTTTTGGGTTCCAGTTGCTGATTTGGAATAGTCTTCCACTTACCCACAATAAATATAAATGTTGCTATTTATCATCAGTGATTTGATCTGTGATAATACATACATAGAAGTCAAAAGTGCAGTTAAAAACTGGGATACTTACCCAGTTACATCTTCTTTTAAACAGATTTATAGTCTACAACCTCCCATCTCTTATATTTTTTCTTGCCTTAGGCAGATTGACTTCTAGACTTGAGACAGTAGACTGGGAATTAAATGTTTCTCTGTAAAATGGTTTTTAGTTGCTGCAGGAGTGGGACTAACCATGGAAAAGAAGAAACAGTGAAGAGCTTTTCTCCTGAAAGCTATGTTTCAGAGCACTTGCTTTTGAAACTTATATATCTAGCCTCTTTAGTTTGTTGGGATTTCTGATGGCATTGTGTTTTTCATTATCTAGAGGAATCTCTTGATTGAAGTGTGTATTCAACAGTATTTGAATGTGGCATGCTATTCCTTCAGATTATACCTCAAGGCTAGTGTGAGTGGAGAACGGACAGGTGATGGGCAGTTGGTATGATTAATAAACAAGTTCATATGTTATGTATTATGACAAAATGATGGACTTAGAAATGTCTGTCACTTAGACTGTGTAACGCCTTTCCTGTATTTTACGTTTTCAATTTCAGATGGGTACGATGGAATCACCTTTATTCATGGAGGGATTGAAAGTGCAAGATAATTTAGGGGGCAGAGGATGGAAGAACAGAGGACATTTAGCTTCATTCTCAAATCTTCTAGGAAGATTGCTGGCTGGGTGTGGAGGTGCTGTGTGTCTGTAGTGAGGAGCCACGTGTAGTGGCCTCATTGACTGTACTGCACTCATGAAATGCAGGTGACTTCTGATCATTCTCTTCTGTTTCTAGAAGGGCTAAGCCCCTATTTTAGAGAGGAGGTGGCACTCACGGTTGTGTGAAGTGAACAGAAAGAGCTGGTATTTCTGCTGTTACCCACTTTTTAAGACTGATAATGTGCTTATGTCTGCTTCTCTGGAGAGACTAGAGTGCAGTGATCTGTGTAAAGCACTAGTGAGTTTAAAATGTATTTCTTGTTGTCTGAGTTTAAATTGCTCCCTACAATGCACTTTTTAGAGTCATCACACAAAAAGCGTTTAAATTGAGTTGTGAGGACTTTTTCCTTCTCCAGGTGCACCAGTGTTAGTAGCAATTACTTCTGATAGCTTAACTGTATGCTGCCTGTTTACTGGAATCCCAAGGTGATAGTTTTCAACACATCCTTAAGCAATCAAGCTATTTCTCATGACAGCGGTTGTCTATTTGTATGGTCTTCTCTTTAATCTGCAAAAAACCACCTTACCTTCTGGTTGATTGATAAGTATTTGATGTAACATTTCAGGGGAAATAGTATTTGCTGTAAGATAATTTATTTTCCTGGGGTTTAAAGATGGAAAAAAAAATAAGTCCCAAATTTTCTTAAACATTATAATTAGGAAGATACCTTATGTATTAGGCTTTTTCTTTCAAATTATGTAGTACAAGGATTAAGCTGTGCAGGATTTGGAGATACTGAGTTCTTCCTGAAGGTAGTTTCTAAATGATGATCTTCTGCATACTTGAGAGTAACTAGTATAATGATATTAATTTCTCTGGGACTGGAATATTTGAAAATGTGATGCAAAGGTTGGTAGTTTCATTTCCTTCCCACACCCCCAGATTAAAAGTATACAAGGATTTTTTTCTTAAATACATTCATAATCTAGTTAGTTATTAAGATACTGAAGTCTCTGTTGACCTTAAAAATGATCATGGAAAAAGTTGCACCTTTTTTTGCGTTTCCTTCACTTGTTATTTAATTTTTGAGAGTCTATCTGTAATAAGAACCTAGAGTGTGGTAAAACGAAATTGAACCTGAGGGCAAGTATATATATTTTTTTGGTACAGTTTCATGTTCGCATAAATCCCTCCCTCTCTAAGTGAATGTGTGACTGAAATATTATCAACTGTTTTTAGAATTACCTTTCCCCTGCATGCTTTCCACTTCAAACAGAAAGATTTTTTTTCTCCCCTTTTTTGATGCTGAAGTTTTGGGTTTTTGCAGGGAGAGTCAGATTTTGAGGGACTGTCATGTAGTTTCAGAGCGTCTGGCATATGTTAAAATGCTGGGCAGAAAAGGTCTGTGAAAGATAACTATGTATTTTTACATTTGTTCTGCTGTGTGGTTAGAATGCAAGTTGAACACTGATTTTTTGGGTGTATGTGCCTTTATTTATATCTCTTTATCTTGAAATGAGCAGGGGTTGGGGGAGAGAATATTTAAAGATCCATAAAAATTACTCGTTCTCTCTCTGCTGTGATCATCGGTTTTCTGGTATCAGTCCTGACGCTTGAATATTGATCTGTGAGTCTTGCATGCTGGAATAATAGCCAGTAGTGAAGCTGAGCCTAGTGAGGTTATTATGTACTGCTGGAGTGGGGTTCTTCCTACCCTTCCCCTTGAGTCATTGATCTAGAGAAAACCTTAGGATCTAACATAGAATTAAGTATTAAGGTTGCGTACAAGTCAGTCAGCTGCTCAACATCGAGTACTTCAGCTCACAATGTATCTCTAATTGATGCCCTCTCCTGCCAATCACCTGGCTTCTAATAATCAGATTATCTTTTAACACTTTTAACAATAGTAGTCAAGTGTGTTTAAGCACTTATTACTGGTTTTATATAACTAGAGTAAGTACATATCAAAACTTCTTGTAATATAGGCTAACTAATTTTTATGTTACCTGTAAATATAGGCATCCTCTGTTTGTCCAACTTAATGGGAAAAATATAGAAAGTATTTACTTCCTTTCAGAAAGCAACTGAGGAGACTTTCTTTTCAGTTCATGACCAGCTGCATTAATTAATTGTAATTGTTAAAGTATTGATTTTGTATGTGCACTGCTAGTAATTATGCCCATATATTCATAAGTTCCTATTTTTCTTATTTGGCACTTTGGATTCAGCTAAACTATGCTTAAAAAAATCTAAATAGCATTTTTAAATTTGTCATGGTAGATGAAGAAGATGGAGGGGGAGAATCCTGTGGTACTAAATGATTTTTTTTCCTGTTCATTGTGAAATCAAAATGTTAGATTTTATGCATAGATCTACTGATACAGTAGAAATTACTTAATAAATATCTCAACTAATCTTTTTTACAATATGAATCTCGATTAGTAGAATATTTCTAAATTAATTTTGCTGCTTTAAGCTATCTTTTCTATTACTGCTATCATTAGTTGCTCTTATATTGCTAAGATAGTGGTGAGATGATGTTTCTTGGCTCTGTGTGAAAATGAAAATAGAGTCCATTGCAGTGTTCCATCTGGAACTTTTTTCCAGTAAGCTTAGCTAAAGTGATAGATAACCCTGGTTTATAATGTAATATTACCAGTCATTTTAGCATAGGCTCTAGGATACAATCTTGCAAACTCTGAAGTACTTGGTAGCAGTACTAACCGCATCTAAATTTTCACAGGACTTCAACGAAATTTAATGTAGATAAGCAGACCCTGATCATTCATGTCATATATTGAAAAAAATGGAGTTACAGTAACAGGGGACTAGATACAGTAAAATAGAAAAAAATGTTCTGTTTTTTTAAACAATTTTTTTTAAATGGCTTTTGTAAGTGTGATAGTGGAATAAAATCCAAGTTGATTCTTCTCCTAATTGTCTTTGCAGCCTCAAAAGCTCCGACATATTGTCTGCAGTGGATGATTAGGTATTTAGCAGTCTAGTTCTGAAAAGTTCTGGCTGTTCATAACTGTTCTGAAATGGGTTTATAACTCAAATATAATATAAGTCCTTCTTCCTGTAGTGACCTGCCCTTCAATGGTTTGAGTTGGATTGGCTTGTTGATACTAATTAGGTAGTTGTTTTAATTAAAAATTACAATTCTCTGGTAATGAAAAAGCCAGAAGTAGACCATAGCCTTAGTTCTTCTTTCTAAGTTACCCTGTTGTGGGGAATGCTGGCATTAGGACAAGTGTCTAAGGTCTTTCTTATAATGATGTGTAAAATTCTTATATTCTTACTCTTCCTCAGCTATTAACTTTTGGAGTCTACATACTACTGAGCACCTGTATCATGGTACAAGGTAGTCACAAGCTTGAATAGGTAGTCTGGAAGAGACAGCATATTCAACAGTCCTTTATCTATAAAGATGCCACTTGCATCTCAAATTGAACTGAATCTTCTCTGGAAGATCACAAGACAAGACAAAGGGAAGTTAGTCAGCTCTCCTTAGTTAAGAGCTAAGAAAGCTATTCCAAGCTTTACATCACAGACCATCAGTTCCTATAGGGTGTGTATGAAGGGAGTTGCTGGCTAGATACAAACTTAATGTAATGTATACATTAGTATTTTCAGCCATGCAGGAATTCTGGTTATAGGTGGGAATGCAGTAGGAGAAATTTAGAAGAATTCAGAGCCACCACTTTAAGGGACAGCAGCCCAATTTTTTTATTCCTGAGAAAGCCAGGAAAGTAGCAGTGCAGTCATCAACCTTGGCATCCTTCAGAGTTTCTAGTTGGGGTGTCCCTGGCACCCTGGTGAGCTGATAAAACCAATGTTTTGGAAAAGGTAGCTAAGATCTGTTAAACAGCTGTATTACTATGGATGCTTCATGGTTTGTTAAATCTCACAATGTTCTGGCAGTGGCTGAAGCACTTATTTTCCTGGCGATTCTGTTGCTGCTGTTTGTCGTAAAAACTTTAGGATCACAAAACTCCAGAAAACATGAAACTCAGTTTTGTGACTTTGTATTAAGAACTAATCAGGATCTGATGTGAAGAGTATCTTCTTTCAGGAAAGATTCCATTTAGCAACATAGAAACCTAGATTTATTAGACCGTTTTCTTTTGGGTGAAATGTATTAGCTGTTTAAAAAAACAGATGAGAAACCATTCTTCTGTATTTTGGCACTGTATTTGAGTTGTCTTCAACAAATCTCACCAAGATGGGGCCATGGGTGTGTTTCACATGCATCTTAGATTTACTGCATCATTCTGGCGTACTAGCCAGGACCACATATTAAAACTTCGTATTCTCAACTTTCAGAGTGTATGGCAATATTCCACAAAAGCTTACCAGGCAGTAAGCTTCTGAGAAATAGATCCAGCTATTTGTAAGAAATTGTCTCCACTCTTGCCAATAGCTGTGGTTACAGACCTTCAGTAAAATATCATGTTAAGCTAAATGAAAGGCATCAGGCAGGACCAGTTAAAATAATTGAAGCTTTTTTAAAGACTTACTTGTTGCAGTGAATTTGATTTCCCCATGAAGGCTGTGGGAGCATTTGTGTCTATGTTGGTGGTATAGATTCTCTTTCAGAGAACATGCTTGAGATTCACCAGAACTTTAAAGAGGAAGTCATTGAGTCTAGGTCCTGCAAATAACTGCTTGTTGGTTTTGGTTACATTTTGTTAATCTGATAATTGACTCCATTCATACAAATAACAGGGAGCTGTTCTGAATTCTAGCTTGCTAGTAATGTATATGTTTCAGTTTTGGCTGCCGTAGAAGGAGATGATCATAATCAGTTTTACCTTTTCTGTGTTTTGACACACTGTTTTTTCTGATTGCATTATGTTCAGATTTGACAAAGAACAAAAATGAACGTTGATAGAATTGTGATTGTTGTGGTAAGCTACATATTGCTGCTTCTGTGTTGTCTGTGTTTGATTCTAGTGTAGAACAAAATAAATTTATGGAATTTGAAACTGTCATCATTTTGTGCAAGGCCGCTTACACCCATAATTTTGAAAACACTTCTTAATTCTCTTTCACAGATCCATGTGGATAGTTTAATAAACTGTTCGACGTCTTGGTGAATTTGTGGTCCCAGCTGAGATGCTGATTCAGGCTCCTATGGTGTAAATTGGCAGTGGTGGAGTGATTTGGGTAGGTGACTGTCTATATATGTTAAAGGAGATACAGGGAACTAAATGTTTTGGCACACTTTTTGTTTCGGTTACACTCTTAAGTGTGCTGTTTATATCTTCTCCCACTCACATGTAAGAATGACAAATTTTTAACTGCTAAATTAGTATTATGGTTACTTGTAGGGATGATGCCTAAGAAATGTGAATTGTTTGTTTTCTCTCAAGGGATGCTGGGGGTATTCACTGTATTGGCACTGTCTGTTGCACTTGGGTCACAGTGCATGATCTGTTTGTATTTTAAAGTTGGTACAACTCTGTGTGAGCACTTGCGTGGACTGACTTCCATTGCTTTTACTCTATTTTTTTGCATTTTTTGCTTGCTTTGAATTCATGACACATTTTATGGTAATGCATTCAGGTAGCTTTGTGCAAAAATAAAATTAATTTCAAATAAATATTTCTGCCCTGCATAAGCTAATGTAGATGCTATTGTTCTATCTAGAGAAAGGTTAGAGTGATTAGGTTTTTGTTTTTGTTTAGTTTTTTTTTTTTTGGGGGGGTGTTTTGTTGGTTTGGTTTTTTTGGTTTGGTTTTGTTTTGGTTTGGTTTTTTTGTTGTTGTTGTTTGTTTGGGGTTTTTTTGTTTGGGGTTTTTTTGTTGGGTTTTTTTTTGTTTGTTTGTTTATTTCTTTTGTTTCCAGGGAGTCAGATTTTTTTTTCAATTTCATGCATATACTGTTGTGATTCTGTATACTTGTTAGTGGTAGGTTTAGGGTGGGCTAAGACTGAAAGCATTTTTTAAAAAAACTTATTTTTCATCATATTATTTAATAGCAGATGCACATAGATGCTCAGAAAGGAGTCATAGCAGAATAGGGAAAAACTGACTAGAATGATATGGGCTTTTTTTTGTTGTCCAATTTTTGTCCTTAATTGAAGTGCCAGAAAAATCTTTGATAGATTACAGTATATACTGGAGTAGGATAATATATTGTCTTAGTCTTAATAAGGACCATTGAGCAAATGCTTTTTTTAAAAAATTCTGCTCTCACCATCTTTTGCTTTGATTCAAGAATGTAGTTAGAATACATTTTAGTTAGTTAAGAAAATTCTACAAATATGTGTAATTAGCCACAGAAAGTGTTTGACTTCTGAGAAGGGAAATACCTTAATGGCAAAAATAATGTTTTAAACACTTAATAATGGCTGAAATTGTGCTTGGAAATACAAAAGTCGTGATACTTAAATTAGGTAAAATTGTGAAAAGTCAGTACCAGGTGTAGGAACTTTTTCTTGAAAATTAGTTCATGGGGAAAGAGTGAGTTTTAATGAAAAAAGTTAGATTTTGAGGAGCATATTCTTTTTTTGAGAGGAAAATCCTATATATATATATATAAAGTACTTTATGTTCTTTGTGAGGGCTTCACGATTGTTTCTGTAGGTCCTTGTTTACAGGATTTTTCTCTGTTAAACATTGGAGATTTCTTTCGTAATTCTCTGACTAGAAAGTGATATTGTGGAAAAAATTGTCACAAAAGAGAAACAATTCTATCATTTGCATAGGCTGGGACTTCTAATAAGCTGCTACTGCCAAGCTAACCGCAAAGTGGAAGAGTTCAGGCAGCAGTGCACAACTTGGATTTAGAGGAGGTTCTTTCTTTTTTTTATGCTACTAATACTGTTCAATAACACTGAATATGTGTAAGATAATAGGCAAATATACATATTTCAATGTTGCTAATAATTTTATGTTAAATTAGAACGTTGTTTTAGAATCCTAGTTTCTTTGTGAATCTGCTTGTTTTTACTTGGAAAGACTTCAGTATTGCTGGGGTAATTCAAATGGTATGCTTAAATCTGGAGTTTGTTTCTTGCTTTGAAGAAATTTGCTCTTAAGTATAGTCCCCTTTTCACTCCTAACAGTTGATTCATTAGCAGCTTTCATTAATGAGTCTTTACTGGGGGAAGAAAATCTCTACCTGCTAAAAAGAACAGGATTGTGAAGCAAATTCTTTTTGATAAGCTTGTGGCTTCACACATACCTTTAATAGCTGAATTGTAAAGCATGTTGTAATGAAAAATTTACTGTAGGCATTACAAAAGACCTAATAAGTATTCTTCATGTTTTTTGATCATCTTGGATAGAGGCTTTTTAAGGCCAGTTTGGTGCATGTTCTCCAGCTTCTCAAAAGCTTTTTGTAATGAATACATTTCTAGAAAAGTCGCTGTATTTGTCAAGCTGCTAAATTTATAGCAAGCACAATATTGAATGCTTAGGTGCAAAGTGAACCTAATGTATCAACATGTATTTACAGGTACTGGAATATGACATGGAAATAGAAACCGTAAACAAGTTTTTACTTGAGAATAGTCTAAGTACATGAAAGAAACATAAGACTAAAAGTTGTCAGAGTTCTTTTTTTTTAAAAACTTTTTGTAATTGCCTGATAGGTGAATTTGACAAGACTCTGAAATCTTCACTCTTACAGTGTATAGCAGCTTCTTTTGCGATGTATTTGGAGTGTATTTGGTCTTCTGACAGTGCTTTATTTAAGGATGCAATTTTGAAGCTGTGTAATTATAGTTAGTTAAGTAAATTTCTATTTCACTGTCTTGCTGTCAAGACTTCCACCTAATAAAGAAAACTGTGTTGACTAAAAAGGATTCCCTGTATCCTATCCCTTAAGTATTCTTGTGACTTCTTTATTTTGGCCGTGTTCCAAGATTCTTACATAAGCTCTGGTTTGCATATTTAATATATGAGCCCTCTTGACTTGCTGATTCATTTCTCGTTGTAGCAATAAATGCTGCCCCAAATTCTCCCCCTTCCTAGTTATATTTGACAAGTTCTGGCATGAAATGCCTGCTCAAACATATCTCAGGTGTTTCAGCTGCGAAGGTTAAACTAGTCAGCATGAGATGTATTTTATCTTGGCAATGCATTTGGGGAACTCATTGTTCTGTGAGCCTGGTGTTCCCTGTAGTGTAGGTGAGGTTATGGACAAGCTGTCTCAATAACTGGAATGATTCTCAGGCCTATAGGCACTTCTATTAACATATTCTGGCCTGCTTTGTTGAATGTATTTTTTTCTCTAGGACACAGAAGGAATAGTAGTTAGTTTATTTTAAATAAAATGTGTGCACTGCTAAGAGAGTCTAAACGAGATTAGATTATCATAGGGTTGACTTGTGTGACAAGCTTGCTGGCTGTCACATGGCCAGCCAGCATTGGGTATTGTAAGGAAAACATCCTGTCTCCAAAGAGGCAACTTCGTTTAATTCTATGCAAAGGCTAGATGTTGCAGTACTCATGCTTGCATTACATAAGCAGTTCTTGAATCTCGTTTGTCAATTTAGTAGCTAGCAAATAAACTTATTAAACAGTGTCATAAATGTGGTCACAGGGAAGTGTGCAGAGAATTCTTCTAAAGTATTTAAATAGCACAGCACATTCTGGCTTCCTCTTCCCTCTCTCCTCTTCTTTTCCATCTGCATTATTCCATGGAGGTAGAATCAAGTGGTAGCTAATGAAGACAAATTGCTTTCAACAGTTGTCTTTGAATGCCAGTGCCTATTTCTTCAGTTAAGATGTTGCTTCTGTGTCATTCACATACCTCTCTGACAATTTCCTCCTTTCCTTTTGTTTCTTGCTTCTGCTGCTAATCGCAGGAAATTTTTTTCTTAGTGGTCCAGTTGTATACATTATAATATGAAAGTATATTTTCCTTCTAGTAGGAAGAAGTGATGGTGAGACAGAAATGCCTGATAGAATAGCTTACTTTCAGCGAGTCATAAGCAGCTGTGGGTAGTTGTAATGGATGTGGCATAGTTTGTTTTTCTGACAAAATACTTGTCTTAATATGAAATTGTACCAGTTTACAAATTTAATTGCACAAGCTTGTATAAAAATTACAATTTTCTTCCTGTATTATTGCTGTGTCAGGGCGATCGTACAACAATGTGTGGAGAGCTGTACAGATTGATGTCTTATAGAATTCCATATCAGGATGAGAAGTACTGGATTTCACTAATTAAGACCAGGTAAATTTGGAGCTAGCCAATCTACATCAAGTTCAGTTCAAAGAAGCCTTGTACACAGAAAGCAAAAAGAATGAGTTGCTTTGATTTATAGGGAAGGAATAGCATGGGAAGTGCTGTGTTTTTTGGAGTGCTGTATTGCCATGATGACAGATTACATATCTGTGAAGACTTCTAGCCAAGACAGACAGACTGTTGTTTTTGTATAAATGACAAAAGGCATAGTGTTTCTGCAGGTCCAAGTGGTCACTTCTGTTGAATAGCGAATGAGTACAAAGATGATGATAAGAGTGAGCTAGCTGACTAGACAAGTGGTGTAAAAGGAGTGGGTTTTCCTCTTATAAACCAGCATCTTGATTTTAGGGTGAAAAGAGATGACAGATTTTCCTTAAATAAAAATGACATGAAGTAAACAGAGAAGAGGCAAGTAGAATATCTAATAAAACATGCGCAGAAGGAAAAATACCCAGCTTCTTTCTAATACAAATGCAACATACTGGAAATACTGCTCATAAAAGACTGATTAATAATTTCAAGAACATTTATTAAGAAAAAAGTTTGAAGGAGAAAAGAAAACACTTATGGTTCATCTGCTTAGTGTTGCTCACCCATGGTAGAAAAAGTGATGTGTTTGATGGTTAAAATTGCTGTTTGCAGTTTGGGAAGGGCAGAGTGAAGAAAAAGGATAATTCTATTTTGATGAGAACTGAAAAAAAAACCCCAAACCACTTATCAATTGGTTTTCTCTGTGGCTACAGCAGAAGTAGCTTGCTATGGACTATCAAATTGCAATTACAGGATGACTAACTCCCTAAGTACAGGAAACTTAATTTTATGTGCAGGTGGTCTTGTACTTCTAATACTAAAATGTTCATTTAAAAAGATGATGGATGCAGTATTTTTAGAAGTCATTATAAAAGGATTTGGAATCACACCTATTATTGAAAGAAGCCAAATAACCAGCAGTGTATTTAAAACCTTGTTTTTGATAAAGTATAAATGACTGTGAATTGACTTTGATTGTACATAATAAATATGAAGTTTAATCAGCAGCATTTATTTGTTCCTTTTTATAAGGATCACTTGGAAGCCATTCAGTGAAATCATCTGTATAGAAATTCCTTTTCTACTCAGTTTTGAAGGGAAATCAGTTAAAGGATGTTTTACTAGATGCTTAGAAAACATTGAATCTAAACCAGGCTAATATAGTAGTGAGAAGTGTGCATCTGTTAATTAAATGAAGGGGCAAAAAGCTATAGCAATGAATTGTGGGTTAGAAGCTTCGGAAAGTAAAGGATGAAGAGGGTCTACTTAAGATATCTAGGAGGCTAATATTAGGACCACTGAAGTGAGTGAGAATGAGATTAAATATACCAAAATATACTTATTTTTAATAAATTTAACAGATATGTTGAATTTGCTTGGTAGAATAGGAGACTTTTATAATTATGAAAGTTGACAAGAACTTGATAATCAACAGACAAATGGTTCACATTATGAATTTTTTGATCAGTTGGAAAATTGTTTGTCTGTTATCCTGTAATTAGTTAGGTTCATTCTGGCTTTTTTGGTAGAGGATTAATATTTTCCCTAGAATATCATGTAAAACTCTTGTTTTACCCTTGTGTTCCCTTTCTCTACCCCTTGAACTAGTTGTCTAAGTGAGAAAGGAGCTCTGCTTATCTTTTGCATTTAACTGCTGCTGTTTGGGGGTACAAATCTGGTTCATTTGACTCTCTGAGGCTTGGCAGAGAAGCCCCTCTGGTCTTTTTGCTAATACCAAGCAATGTAAAATTCAACCAAGAGAATGTTCTTGCTCAGTTTAGATATTTATATGGTTTTTGCTTCAATCCTTCCTTACTTTTTGTGCTAAAATGTAGACTTCAAGTAAAAAGTATTCCAGGGTTATTCTGAATCTCTATTCACAGTTACAAATGTTGTAATTTATTCTGGAATAATACCTCCCCTCAAATCCAGAGGGAAAACTTTCTGAAAGTTTGGACCTTTTATAGTAGGTCTGTTTCATGTAGGGCCATGAAGATGATTGAAGGGCTAAGGTACCTCTTCTGTGAAGACAGGCTGAGAGAGCTGGGGTTCTTCAACCTGGAAAAGAGAGGGCTCCAGAGAAACCTTACAGCACCTTTCAGTATCTGGAGGGCACCTAAAGAAAGATGGAAGGGGACTTTTCGCAAGAGTGTGTGGTGATAGGACAAGGGGAGTGGCTTTAAACTGAAAGAGGGTAATTTTAAATGTGATATTAGAAATAAATTCTTTCCTGTGAGGATTGTGAGGTACTGAAACAGGTTGCCCAGAGGAGCTGGGAATGACCCATCCCAGACTAGATCAGGCTTTGAGCAACCTGATCTAGTGGAAAGTGCCTTTGCCTGTGGCAAAATGGTTGGAACTAATGATCTTTAAGGTCCCTTCCAGCACCAGCCATTCTATGATTCTGTAGCTGACTTAACTGGAGCACAAGGGGGAAAAAACTTACCTTCTTGCAGGTATCAAGATAATCAGTTGACTCCTGCCTCTCATGGTAGATCTGTGGGCTTATTCTTCTCCCTGAATAAAAAAATCGGGACTCAAAGTATTTCTTCTCTTGGTTTTATGTTTTTTTATTAAACTTAATTTGTATTTTTGCTTACTATGATTTGGAACAGTAAAGAAACAGATCAGGTAGATATGTCTGCTTTAAATTTTCTTTTTAGAAAGCCTAAATGTTTGTGCCAGCATAGCTGTACTATTTGGTTGTTATGCATTTATTTGTATAGGTGTAACATATGTAGTGCATTTTCATTCAGGATGGGTAAAATCAATTATATTTCAAAGCATTATGATTACCCTTTGTGTAATCTAAAGGAGTTTCAGTAAACAAACTGGAATTGCCTCTCATGCTTCAACACAAGTGTAGGATAGACATCAGGTTGAGTGTCCTTCAGAACAGGTTAGGGTGACTTAGTTCAGTAGAGGAGCACATGATGTGCAGGATGGTGATGGTAAACGCTATTTAGTCTGATGAGCAGTAGTGTTTGCACAACAGCAGCCTGGTAGGTGTTGGGATTTTATTTATAAGCATTGTTGTGAAGGCAAGAAATGAGGAAAATACCAAGGAATACGCAATGAATACATTTTATATATCTATATGGGAATGCTGTCGAGAGTTGCTCTGAAAAATTGGTGAAACTAGGTGCCTTGGTTTGAAAAGACAGGTGTCTGCTAAGGAAGGCAGGAGTCTTCCTTGAAATGGAAAATGTGAACCCCCTCCCTCTAAATTATTATAATTTTGAAATTAAGGGACTCTCAGGCAAAGGTATGGGAAAAGGAATAACAGTTCTTTACTAGATAAACTAGTTACAAATGTAATTGTACAAACAAAACAAAAAAAACCTATTCTGACAGAATCAGAATACGACCTGGCACCCTGTGGGTCAGGGTGTTGGTAGCACTCCCATTAAATGGAGGCTGCAGTCTTCCTGCAGTGGCAGGTGTGGTTCTGTTGGAGCAGCGATCCTGTAGAAGGGTGGAAGTTTTCCTCTGAAGGTCCTGTGGTGGTGTAGATGGGCCTAGTTTTCCTCTGGGAATCCAGTGGAGAAGACAGCTGCTCCTCTGGGCATCTAGTGGGAAAAGGCTGCTCTGGTGTTCCAAATCTCAGATTGTATCCAGGTAGGAATGCTTGGCTCCTCCCCCTGGGCGCAGTATCTCACAGTGGGATGATGTAATTTTATCAGTCATGCAGTGACACTCAATGGCCCATGAACAGAAGATGTCTCCCCCGAGGGAGGATTGGTTGTGGGAGAGATATAGAAAACTGCCCAATTAGCAGAGGATAACTGCCCTACCTCTAGCAAATGGGAAATAGAATACTCCCAGACTATATCTTACAACACAGGAGACTAAATAGATGGTGGTAGAAGCTAACTTTATTGATTGAGGAGTCTCCCTTTTGATTTTAAATGAGAAAATAGCTTGAAAAATAAGAGAAATAAACTGCTTATGTCTTCAAAGGAAAAGGGGCAAAATAGGAGTACTTAAACTAACAATACACTTAAGCAGCATCCTAGAAATTATTTTTGTAGTAGGTATAAGTTTGGGTGGGGGTTAAAGTTTTGTTTTGGGTGTTTGGGGCTGGGGACAGATGTGACTACAGGGATTCAAAGGATGAAGAAGCAAGCAGAGTTGTGGGTCAGAGTAATGGACATGGTACTGGTGATTTCCAGAAGTAAGCAAAGCATGTGATAAACTCGACCATCAGCAACAATGTTTTTATGTTTGGTTTTATATTGATTGATTGTAAGTAGATAATCGCCAACTGTGCTTATCTGGAACATTTTTTTAGATGGAAGCATGTCAGGGACACTAGTATTAGAAAGGCAGGGGAAGCAACTTGGGTTATGAAAAAAAGAAGAAACAGCAGAAGAGTGTGGAAGATTAGGCTGACCAACAGCAGAAGAAACCACAGTGGAAAGGTAAGGAAGCAAGGGAAGTGACTGTTTAGGGGCTCTCTCCATTATTGAGTACTTTGTCACTGGAAGGATCACCTGTGGGCCTGTACTAGGTCTCTGAGAAATCTTGGACTGACAGGAGATATTAGCAATTCAACCCAGCTTTTCTTTTCCCTTTTTTATATTTTGATATTTCTCTTTTCTTTTTTCCATTTTATTCCCATACCTCTGGAAGAGTCAAATTTTTATTTAGGGTCAAGGCTCCTCATTTTCAAGCATGTGAACTGTAGTTTTCTTCACATGCATTTAAAGCAAACAGTAACCATAGGAGATAAAGATTTGGTATCTGTAGGGTGTGATTACCCAGGCATTTTTACATCTAGCAAGATTTAAGTTTAAGTCTCATTAGTCTTAAACTAATGAGTAGGTGTTAGATAAATTGGTTAAGCTCTGTCTCTCAGTATTTGCTATTCCAGATTTAGATGCTGGTCTGCTAGTCTAATCAAAGCAGTTGAAAATGTGTGTTTCTTTTTAAATGAGGTGCTAATAACACTACTGCTATCTAACTCCTGATGCTCATTCTGGTCTCTGTTTTTATGTGCCATACTGTTAATGATTGTTCTCTGCCCAGTCTCATACTATTTGTTAACACCAGAAAAGATAAATTTCATGCGCATTATTTTTTGGATTTCTGTAATTTTATGGGAAAATTGGACTGTGTGCATTGTTGTAGAGCACATGCATGAAAACGGTTCAGTCATTTGGTCCCTCATTGTAAGTCTGTCTAAGTTCTAAACCCTTAATAGTATTAAAATGAAAGCTGGTACCTAGAATGAAATGAGTCCATTAATCGCACTATTGATCTTCAGTACTGAGGTTTTTTCCATACTAGGGAATATTCTAGTGCTTTTTCAACTGCTATCAGAGCTGACTGGCATGTTAGGAATCAACCTGTTGGAAAGGGTTGATTTTATTCTCTTTTTTAGTAACTGTATCTTATTGCTAGGCAGACTATTGCACAGAGGTGTCGTCTAACAGTTTTTCTCCTAGAAATTAGAATCCAGTAATATGCAAATAAATGGGTGACTTGCTTTATTGCTAGAAAGCTTTAAATACAGATTTAATTGGTTTGCCTAGATCTCGTACTAGCTTGTTGAAGATCTGGAAGATCCAGAAAAAAGATGAATTTTAGATTAAACATATGTTAGGTTGTTTTTAAAGCTCATATCTGATTGTTTTTGTCTTTACTCAGAACTGAGGATGGACCAGTATCTAGAAGCCAGAAACCCATAAGAACCTCCATTGTTTGGCTATCAGATCTAATAGTGCATTTCACTTATTACTGGAAGACCTTTTGAACTGGAATGGGCAACTACAGCAAAAAGGATTTTGGAAGATGTATGGATATAATCTTCTATGCATTTTAGGGCATGCATTTTGGTAGTGCTTCTATCAGTATATGGTACTGCAGACTACACACAAATAGCTATTTCTGTGTGTGATGCTGTGTTGGTTTAAATTAAACTTAATAAAAAAAGGTTAGGAACTGAGACAAAACAACCCTCACTGCAATCTCATTATTGGAGGGAATATAACAAGCTCATATCCTGCTTCTTTCCAGAGACTGCTGTCCACACATGATTTTTAAGTAACAATTATGGGTTTGTTTTTTTTCAGATTGAGAAGCTATGTCTGCATTGGTCACTTCAAGTTCAATCAGCAGAGGTTTGTTTTTTTTAGACAGGAACAACTAGGACTATTTTCCAATCAATTAAATTCAGCATATTAATTTCCTCAAATTATATTGAGAGCTGGAGATTAATTACCTTGCAGCTGTGCAATTTCAAACAACAGAATTTTTTTATTACCTTAATGAGCTGTTTGTCTTTTAGTTCAGGTAGCTTATGGGCCTTGATTGTTTTGTGTGTTAGAGGAGGATTGTTATCCTGTTACATAGCAAAAATCCAGGGGGATTCTGTAGCTTCTTTTCGTCTGTGAAACAAATCACCTATAACAGTATTTGCAGAATATAAATTAGCTGTGACAAAGGGGTTGGGCAGCTTTAAATTATATGATAAAAAGTTACAATTGTGTGCCATCATTTGTTCTCAGGCAGGTAGTGAGATCTGACAGCAAGCCAAGGCTTAGTGTTTAGAAATTGGCTCAAACTATGAGATTAGGCAGTAGCATTAGTCTTTTCAAGAGTAATGTGATAATGTCACGGAGTTACAGATCAGACCTCAGTGACAGATGGTGCATGCCTGTGTGAGGTGTAGTAGGGTAAAAATACTTACTGGTTTGATGTTTTATATGTTTAGTCATAATCGGTAGCAGTTGTAGTTAGTTAAAAATTTAATATCAATTCAAACAGGAAACACCAGCTTCCAGGAAGACACCTGTTCAATTGTCCAGAGCTTACAAAAAAGTTTAGATACTGGACATTTGCCTTTAGGATATATCCTTAATTCAGATCAGTGTTTTTAAAAATTCATATTTCTGAATCTTCATTGTTGCTGCTCCATTATATAATTTCTGCTTTCAATATAGAAATATATTATTTCTCCTGGTGTCTTTGTTACTGTTTATAGACAACACTGACTTTCAAGTTGGCTTGAGCAATAATTGACAGTTGAAGCTGTAAAAAGTATCTGATTTTTTTTTTTTTTAATTTAAACCCACTCAGAAAAGCAAAAACACACAAATATTTTTGTTTCATTTCACATGTTAAGAGCATAGCTGAAGTTAATTTCCTCAGTGGCTATGAATATTTAGAAATTTTGCAAGCATGTTGTCAGATTGCTGATTGTATTTGTAATCAAACTGGCCAGTGATGTCTTCCTAATTCAATTTGGTAAAGCAGTGAGGAACAAAATAAATGCAGAAGGAAGTAAAAGGTTCATAATAGCAATTGTTAATTGGAAAGTTATGCCTCTACACATGTGGGGGGGAAATGACTTCTAAAAATAGCTTTAAGTGTTGCTTGTCTAGCCCTGCTCACCTCTGCCCTGAAAGGAAAGAGAACTCAGGAATTTACATACCCTAACAATGACTTGGCTGGTAGTGTGAGATCTATAATTAAGTATACAATTATATACAACAGCAACTGTTTGCTGTTAGTTTCTTCTCTTTTTGAGACAATTTAAATATGAAATTTCCATTATTATATAAAATTATGTTTTTGATTAATGTGAAATGTAAAAGATTCATCCAATTCTGAATTTCAATTTCATAATATATTAAGACAACTTAGGTCTTATTACTTCTAAGAATTCATTATTTTATGCATAATTAGATAATTTCTAGTATAAAGCCTCAGCTATTTAACGATTCAAACTGTGTTGTAGTATCTCCTGGACCAACCAGTAGCCATGAAAGGCCACAGGCACAAGATGAATTCAAACATTTGATGCCACAAACATTCTCAGAATTGGTAAAATTTGTAGTCTGAATTCTGTCATGACCATCTGTATTTTATTGGTTTGAAACAGCTCTGGGGTTTGGTTTTGTGCGTAAGCTCTGTCATAACTGGCAGAGTATCCGCCTGATACAGGAGGTGTGTCAAATGGCTCACTGCCTAGATGTTAAATGGAGAGAAATATATAGTAAGACCATTTTTATTGGTCTTACTATTGGGGTGTAAGCAATAGGTGGTTCATTTGCAGTACTGGAAACCTATATTCAAAATGTTGTCCTAGAGGACTTGAACCTTAGGTAGATTGTCTTTCAGGACAAGAATACACTGTGACCATCTTGGGTTCGTTCAGATGGAGGACTTGTACTAGGATTTATTTGTTTAAGTTTCACATGTTTTTGGAGAATTGAGTATACAGGTTTTTATTCCCTGTGTTTTCTCTCATGCTTGCATGCACTTGCTATAGTGTATCTAGATCACTTCTTTTTTCCTCATATTAAGTAGCTATCATGTCATCTGTTAGTGAGCCATCTACTTGAGGCAATATTTAGTCAAGTGCTGTTTGCACACAGAAGTGTGGGTGTTGGCTGCCACCAGCATTTTATGCATGCCCATGGTCTCTATAAGACTCGGTGCCATATTTCTGAAGTACTGCACAAACAAAATTAGATTTGTCCCTTCCTAAAGTATTTCAATATCTAATAAAAGATATGGATGTGATGAAGTGGGGAAGAAAAAAGGGTTTATCTGATGAATGGCAGTAGGCAAAAAGAAATTAGGATCATGATAATAGCATAATACAAGTGAACCATATACTTAATTTTGATCAAGTATGACTTTATGGAAACAGTGGTATACATTCTGGTGTTGTTTAGTGTGTATATATGATTAAGTTATAAATATTACTACTGATTCAATCGGTATATTCTGTTCGATGTATTCTTATTCTCTTAGTCATTTGTTTTCCAAATTTTCCATGTTTCTCATCTTTCCCCTTTTCAGTCTCTCTTGTTCTGCAGCTGAGTTTTGACCACATTTACTGTGGCTAACAACAACAGGACTGAAAAAGCTTTGACCTTTTGGAGTGCTCACTGTCTGGGATCCATGTGCTGATGGGAAACTAAAGAATGAAGGGCCACATAGGAGCATAGGGTGAGGGTACCAGATCTAAATAGTTTTTTCTTGGGTTTGCAGTCTCTCTTGTTAGACTGAGTGCTTGTGTCACATTGTGGTGCTAATTGGCCTTCTGATGTCACATAGATATGTTCAGTTCTCGCAAAAGTTAATGTCAGTTCTGTAGTAGCAGTGGAAATCTTTGAAATGGCTGAAGCTTGTGTGAAAGTTGTAGCTTAAAAAAATTTCTTCTTAAAATTCCTATATTAAATCAAGTTGGATTCTTTCTGTTATCACTATCAACAGAACTTCTTCAGGGTTAACTGGACTTCATTGTGTAGCTTGGCACAGCTGCTCACTTTTAGTCGCTGAGCTAGCGCACTGTCACTTTTACAAAAATGGTTTGGTAAAGAATTGTGATGCTGCACAGGGTACAGATTGTTGCTATTCTGAAATATGTTGGTTTTGTTCCCAAGAGTGATCTGTGTGGCCAAGATAAGTGGTCTACAAAATCACCTCTGGTAGTTTTCTGTTGTGCATGGGTTTTTTTTTTTTTTTTTTGTTTTGTTTTGTTTTTTTTTCTTTTTTTTTTTTTCTTTTGGTGTTATTTTTAATTAAGTTCATCTACTGCTATATTGTATACTTCAAAGAGAAGAATCAAGTTGTTATTAAGGGATCACTAAACCTTTGTGTTATGACAGGTGTATGTTAAATGAAAACAGTGTTTAAGGACACTGTGAATAGTGATGTTTTAAAGCCTTCCTAAAATTCTTAACTTTTAGCATTAAGTTGGGAGTAGAAAACCAGTGTTGTTTGTGTTTTCTGTGTTTTCATTTCTATCTTGGTTTCTGGTTACTTGAGCTAATGTGATGTCATCAAGTAACAGAAACAGTATACATTAGTAATGCCTTAAGCAGAATGATTAGGAACAGCATAGAGTAACAGTTTAATTCCCCTCACATTTACCCTTCTGGAAAGCAACCTTCGCTTATAGATTTTAATAAATTACAAGTCTGTGAAAACCAACCCTACTTTTCTGTAAAGCAGAATGTATTGATATAAGCTGTCTTTGTTCTGCAAAGAGATTTACATGATACCTTTTTTTAAATGTGAGCTGCAACATTTTACATTATGCATTCATATATGATTGAATCAATATGTGATTATGCAGTTGCTTTAATAAGACTTGGAAAATGACTACCTAAGATAGTAATTACATTGACTAGACAATTTTGCGAGAGTGGAGACGCAGAACCTTGTACCACTGCGGTTAACAAAAACCACTAAGTCTCAGCTTTCTCCTCTGGAAATGTTTCCAAATAATCCAACTGATCTGCTTCCTTTTTTATGAAGGCATTGTAAGGCATTGACCTTAACTCAAAAGTAGCATTTGGCTTTGTAGCATCTAATGTTGATTTGCTCTGATGTGGTAGGCTGGGTGGTAGGTTGGACCATATGATCTGGTAAGGTGCCTAAGAACCTCCATCATTCTGCAGTTTTCAGTGTTTGGGAAAGAAAGTAAAATAGTGCTATATCTTACTGCTCCTCTGGAGAATAATGGGGTTTAAAGGCAATTACAAGTCACAATGTGATTCTTACCTGCAACAGCTGTTCTGAGGGTGTTGTAGATCTAACTGGTTTTGTTTAATAATAACATGGTACTTTGTTCTTTATATACTGAATAACTTTTCAGAGCATATGAGCTGAGGCTTATGCTTTGGGAAACAGGCATCTTGATTCGTAAATGATTTCTTGCAGTTTGATGAGATCCAAAACTTCTCCAGTCTGGTGCAGATGCATTATAGTGGTTTTTCACTGGTGAGATCAAATGCCAACATATTGGTCATTTCTGTACTGTCTGTACTGTTATAAAAGGGAGTTCTGAACACCAGATTTTCCTAGGTCTGTTTGTTTTATTGCAAAACCACAATTTGCACTCAGAATACTTAGGTAAGGTTTTTGTAGCTATATCCACAGAGGTGGAAATGTTGCCTTTAAAAAAATGAGGACACAGGTGCAGTCTTCATTTATGCCTTGGAGATCCTTTTTTGACCAGCTTTCCCAAGGAAAAGTGGTCAACCACAAAATCCAGCAGCTCTGATTTATTTGTGTGTTCACAGGTATGAATGTGTTTCCTTAACTGTCTTGTGCAAAAGTGCCATTGTGATATGGAAAATAACAAAATTTTACTTTATTGCACTCTGGGCAGTCCATGAAGTTTTAAGATAATTAAAAAGACCTCTAATAGAACTGCAGATGATCTGGCAGAATAGTGAAACTATTAAGATATAAGTCATATAGCAAGTTAGGCAGTCCAGGGATCTGTCATAGTGCCTTTTGCATTCCATATGTTGGTAAGCATATCCTTAGCCCTTGGCAGAACACTTTTGAACTGCATGTCCCCTGCAGTACACCAGCAGGTTATTTTGGGGCATTCTGGAAGCAAATGTGAACCTTTGTGTGCCTGCTTAGAATGTGCTATCAGCTGTCCTCTTCTTGCATTAAAGTATTCTGGTTGTCAGCAACTCTGACAGCATTGGTACTAGGAGGTAACAAATCCTCAAGTAGGTCAGTGTCATGCTGCTTGAGGTAATGTTTTGTTATTAACATCTTAGACTTGACCACTTCAAATCAATAAAAAGATAGTTCTGCTCCCTGAAACTTGCTAGATTTCTGTCAATGAGACAGTTCCATGTTCTTTGCTTCTCTCTAAATGTCTGTCTTTGTTTCAGATACTGAAACAACAAGAAACAGTGGGACAGGATGACAGCATCTGCTTCCAGGAAAAGCAAGATGTTTTTGGGAGTGTTCTCTGGATCCTTTGTGTCTGCTTGGTCCTTCTCTCTTATCCTTCCTTGTTCCCCAGTCTGGGAATCTGAGATGGACTAAGCAGTCTGTGGTCTACAGGCCTTTCTACTTTGTGCAAAATATGTTTAATTTTAAAAGATACACTGTCTAGAGATAAATATTTTCTCAGCTGTGTTTAACTTTTGTTTCCTCAATCAAAATCATATGTTTTGTTTGTTCAACCTAGTTCAGTGTAAGGCACACATTTCCCTCCAATGTGGCAGGTTGTGAATTAGAATCTTGCCAGTAAACACTGACAGTAAAACTTATTTATTATTGCATATGAAATGATTATGCTAATTTTCATGTACTCCCCTGACAGCTTAAAAAAAATAAAATCTGGTTATTGGTATCCTTTGGCAGGCAAAGTCTTCTTGTACAGTGATAACAATGGTGAATACAGTTGCTCTTCCTCAGTCATTGGAATGCCTCATCTTCCTCATCCCCATTCCAAAGGGCAAAAAAACAGCTGATCTTGCCCTAAAATTGTTCTTGGTTTACTAGACTGATTTTAGTGGTTCAGTATGGGATCTCTTTCTGCTTAATATGTGTCTCTGGTATGGATGATTTTGATCAGTCTAAAGTCTTTTTAGCTAAATATACTTTCTTGCTGAATATTAATAGATGTTTAAGGACAAGCACAAGTAATCTGGATTCTGTAATACTCTTCCGGAGATATTTAAATAAATATTTTACTGGTTTTACTGTTTTCAGTATTTAGAATGGAGGATAGTTATCTAGGGGTAAAGGCTGCCTGAAATGTCTCTGAAGCAAGAAGTTAAGATACCTATTTCCAACCCTTCCTGAAATGAAGAGCATGTTGTGGTTTACCCACTCTCTCTTGCTCTCTCTCTCTTTTGTTTTGTTATTGTTTTGGTTATTATTATGGTTGTTTGTTTTTTTGTTTTGGGGGGTTTGTTTGTTGGTTTGGTTTGTTTTTTGTTTTTGTTTCCTTAAACAGTTTGGAGAAAGTAAAAACTGCTTGGGCCTCATTCACTGTACTGAAGTATAACCCTACATCCTGATCTGTTGTGTGAAAGTTTGCTACATGTTCTGGGTACATCACTATTCTTTCCAAGCTGACCTCCAAAACGAATTAAAAGAATTCTGAGGATTTGAGGAGAACTGTAGCCCCATTGTAGAAGGCAGCCACATTTGTCAGACATGACTTCCCCTTACTGAAGACATGCTGGATGTCACAAATCACTTCCTTGTTTTCTGTGTGCCTTAACAAAGTTTTCAGGAGGGTCTCCTCATTATGAGCGGTGAGGTGAGACCTAACTGACTTGTAAATTCTATGGGTTTTTATTTTCCTTTTAAAAATTTGTGGTTATGTGTCCTCTTTCCAGTCATTAGAACTTCTACAACTTCTCAAGTATGATAGGTAGTGGCTTATCTACTTCTTTTGTCAATTCTTTCAGGGTCTGTGGATGTACTTTATCAGTTCCCATGGACTTGTGACCTTCCATGTTCACTTAGATGGTCAAAAACCAGATCTTCTTCTGCAGCACATAGTTAGATCTTCATTCTTCCAGTCCCTTTCTTAGTCTTCTGCAGTTCTGGTGAGGTGGCTGGAGAACTTCCAGGTGAAAACTGAGACAAAAAAGTAATTGAATGCTTTGTTCTTCTCCATGTCCCAGGTAATCAGTTCTCATTTTCTTTGGAGGAGAGCTACATTTTCATAGTCTTTGTTCTATCACCCATGTGCCTATAGAAATAATAGAGATCATCTTCCTTGTGAAAGGAAGGAACCTTAAAGATCATCAAGTTCACACCCTCCTTTTCTGGACATTCCCAAGGATGGGGCATCCACAACTTCTCTGGGCAGTCTGTTCCAGTGCTTCATCACCCTTATGGTAAAGAATTTCTTGTACTGGACATGGTACTCCTGGTGGGGAACGCTCCAAGGGCAGAGGAGAGGGGCAGAATCACCTCCTTCGGTGATACAGACCAGGATACCGTTGCCTTTCTGGGCTGTGAGCACATACTGTTCAACTTTTTCTCCAGGAGAACCCTAAAGTGCTTCTTGACAGGGCTGCTCTCAGTGAGTTTGCCTGCCAGTCTGTTTAAGTGCGGGATTGCCCCGTCCCAAGTGCAGGACCTTGCATTTGGCCTTGTTGAACTTTGAGATTCTTGTGGATCTGCTTCTGAAGTTTGTCCAATTCCTTCTGTATGACAAAGAAGCCATCTTGTGGAAGCTTTTCTAGTTGCCCATGATGGCCCTGGTCATATTTAATTTTACTGGTGCTTTAGTTTTCCTAACCTGATCTCTGTCAGCTCAGACAGTCTTTCACAATTTTTATTAGGCTGTCTTCCTTGTTTTCACCCTCTGTAGGCTAAAACCAGTGGAAATTAAAGTTGGAAATTAAATACTTAGTGAAATGAAAAGTACTTGCCCACTTAGTTGTGAGCAGCAACCCCTGGAGTGCAGTGATTGGAATGGCTGCTCTGGGTCAGACTGGCAGTCCAGCTGGCAAACATTTCCAGTAGTATTTGGGTTTTAATTAAGAAAGAGTACAAACAGGATGGATACATAAAATAGTTCCCCCAAATATACTCTCTCCATAAAACTGAGTGCTAAAGTTTTTCGAGACTCAGTCTGATGTGATTGATATAATTTGCTAGAGTATGGTTAAATAAGATTTCATTAGGTATTTTTACCTTGAGGGTAAGTAACCACTAGTTGTCTAAAGCACCTGTTACCACTTCCGCAAAACAACCAAAAAAGTGTTGAACTGAACTAGCTGAGGTCTTTGTGATGTTACACCCTTAGGAGAAGGGAGCACCCGAGATTTGTAGGTACTCATTGGTTGAAAGGAATGAGAAGTCAGATGATCCACAAAAGATTATTAAGTTTTATTAGTAAATTGCACACTTGGCTTGGAAATTGGTATGTTAGTACACTGGCCTCTTATATAAGCACATGACCCTGGATTTTAGATAAAGGGGTAGGGGAAGAGAGAGAGATGAACTAAAAAGGGGGAGAAAGGAAGGAAAGAAAGAAAGAGATTACCAGTCCTGGCTGTAGCATCAGTTCAGCTGATGGCATGTCCTGGGGCCACTTCCTGGGTTTAGATCAGGGTACCTATTAATAGATAAGCTTTCCCTGCCCTGGGAATGTGTCACACTATGTAAATTACTTACTACTCACAGTCCATTCTTCCAGGTCCTTGTGGAAATGGGTCAGAGGGCTTTGGGGGGTCTTTGGTGGTCTTGTTCCCCCCATGCAGTCCTTGCCTGCTTCTCCACCTTATTTCTCTGTTTGTGCTGTACTGAGCTGTGCTTATCTCCAGGAGGTAGATCATAGACCTTTGTCCCAGAAAAGTGCTGTCCTACCTCCGTATGGCCCCTTGTCCAGTCACATCTTGTTCTTTCTCACAGCATGTTATTGCCAGCAGTCCTTGGCTGGTGCCACAGCCACCCTGCTACTGGTGTTTGAGACAAATGCATTAGCCCCGTGTCTCTAGATTTCTGCAGTTCTGGTGCATGGTTACTTTGAGCTCCTCCAAATACCCCAGTTTATTTTCTTAGAGAGGTTGTTTCATGCAAACTGTGTGGTGATAGGAGGTTTCTGCTATTGGACACTCGTTGGTGCTTACAGCTGTAGTTACAGCACATCGTGAGCTGTTGTCTTTTGATTGAAGCTTAAGGTTATGTGACTCAGTGTCACAGTTTCAAGTGACATTACATTTGCACTGAGTTCATTGCTTTTGTTTGATTTTGCAACTGATTCAGAGACTTGTGTACCGCTAAATCTCTATAAAGCAGCATGATGTGAAATATCCAGGTAGCCTTATGTATTCTTCCCCTCATGCACACACTTGCTGTATTATTGCCTCTGGATGTTTGAGGCTGGATGAGTTCCTTCTGCTTGGGTTGGAAGTCTGCAAACAGTTCAAATGGTAATGACTGCCTACCACTGGATTTTATTCTTTTACGCATTTCAACAGACGCAGACAAACAGGTGTCAGGAAATGATGCAAGAGTAATCTCTTTTTGTTTATTGTTTTTGTGATGATTGTAAGGCTAGCTATTTCTTTGATAATTTTTCTACTGTGAATGCTTTGCCTGCAGACTCTTGACCTTAAGTTTTTATCTGTCAGAGGCACAATCACCTGACTGTCTCTTTGTCAGATCCAGCTCTGCACTGTTGTGTTCTCTGGATAAATTCTGCTTATCCTAGCAGAACTATTGCAGACCTGCATTTCTTCTGTTCGGGAGTTTGTGTACAGTGCCTCTGAAATAGCTTTTGTAAAGATCACAGTTTTTGCAGTAGGAGCAAAGTGGTGTGGGAAAGAAAAGTATGCAGCCATGGCAATTTGACTTCCTCTTCTAAGAACCCAAGTTTCTGGTTTGATCATTGATATCTTTCTTGATCTTTTTAATTATCTTGAGTTCTACTCTGCATTTCTGAGGCTGGCTAAACTAGTAGAATTTTTTTTTCAGTAGGGAGCTTGAAAGACTTCTGGCTTTAATATTAATTTACCCCTTGCTATTTGCATGTCTTCGATGCCCTTCTACTGAAAATAAATGTATAGATGTGTGCAATGTAGTGATTGGAGTTCATTTGGTATAAATGCAGAAGCTGACACCAGTGACTCCCAAATGAGGAATAGGACATATGCTATGCAAAATTTGATCGTAGCGCAGTCCTGCTGTGGCAGTACTGACTTCTGTGGCAGTTCATTGTTTTGTTTCTTACCCCAAAACAAGGAACTTGCTATTCTCCTGGAAAAAGTTCATTTTAAATCTCCTCCAGAATCTATTTATTTATTTTATGGTGGCCTAATTCTGCTTTTATTGGAAAGAAATTAAATATAGTACCATTTATAGGCAAATCCTTTGAATGGAGCTACTACCTGGGATCCTCAAACTTAAATTCTTTTCTAGATACTGAGAATTTGGCAAATTATACTCTGCTTGACTTAGCTTCTTATCTGCTCTACATAACTTTGTGTTTGGTTAGATGATCTGTCTGACTACAGTTGACATTTAATCCCTCTGAAGATATGTTCTACTTCTGCCTTTGTTGGAGACCAAATTAATCCTTCCCATCACTCCAGCCAACTATTTTTGTGTGTGTTCAGTCAAAAACACTGGATGCTTTCATTTGTTTTTAATTGTTCTACGTCAGTGAAGTTAGCATCAGAGATCTGTTATGCCTTATGTTGCAACTTTCTAAAAAACTCCTAAAGTTAACAGTGCAAAAATGTACTCTTTTCGTCTTTACTTAATTTTTTATGTATTTTTTCTTGGAATTCTTCAGAACTGTGTGCAAGAGAAATCTGTATGATACTTAATATTTTAATATTGTAACTATAAAAAGAGTAAAAATGAAATGACTGCAGACAGAGTGCTTTAAAATAAAAACAGGGTAAAGAGCAATGTTTTGTACACAAAAGAATAATCTCCTTTAAAAGAATGTATGCAGTTTTGCTGTCTTGGAAGTCTTTCAAGTACTCTGAAGTATTCAAGCTGTTGTTCATATACATGTAAAGCTTTTCTTTTAATAAAACCAAAATTATGAAAGCAAAAAAAAGTCTGATACATTACAATAAAATACTACTTTGTTCTTGTCTAGTAGTGATAGGGTTTACTAAAATTTGCCCCTTTGTCTTAAACAGAATGTTGACTTTGAAAGCTCAGGGAAGAAGCAGCAGGGAGAAGAAATTAACACAGTGGTGAGTACATTATTTTTCTTTCATCTGGACCAACTGCCTCATGTGTTAAAATAGAAATACTCTTATTTATTCATATTTTATTATAGTTGTCTTCAAAGCACTTGAGTGTTATTCTGCATCACATCTCATATAACTTTGAAAGCTGGTATTTTTAGCTCTGAATATCTGTTGAAGTCCCAAGTAAATTATATTTATTTACATGTATTTGTGTGCATATATAGAAAGGGAAATATATGAAAAAGGAAAATAATCCTTTTTTAAAGCTCAGTGCTCATTAAGTGTTTTGGCTTGAGAACTTTGGAATACTGAGCTTTGTAATTTTTTTTTTTAGTCCTTAAAAATGATAAGTGTATTTATTTGGAAAACTTGGATAAAAGGTACTTGAAAAAATGCTAGAAATGTTTGTTGAGCCTCCTACTGTCCTTTTTGGTTTGCTGCTCTAAAACCTAGACATACATCACATCATATACTTTGTCTCTTACTGGTGTGTTGACATTTTTTAGCTAGAGAGCGTATATAAAAATGTGAAAATTGTTAACAAGACAAAGTTTGATTTGCTTTCAAAGCTCTATGGAAAAGCAACACATGTTCAGAATCAGCTTTTTTCTTTTTTAAATTATGCCAATGCAGATGGTACTAACATGCTTTTGCCTCATAGAGTAAGGGTTTGTAGAGGCAAGTATTTTCTATGAATAAAAAGAGTACCCAATAGAGTATTTAGTCATCAGAAGGTATATATGAATTCCTGTAGAGGAACTGTTACTGCCTAGTCCCCCTCCTGCCCCAGAAAAAAAACCCCAACAACATATGACAGCAGCTTCCATCTGCTCTGATTTTATTAATAGCACTGCTCAGATTGTGGAAATGCTAATAAATATTGACTCCTCAATTACTTTAATTTTGAGACTATAGAATACTGCTTCAAAGCATAAAAATCTTCTGCATATTTTAATCTGGCATTTCTATAAACAGAATATGCTTAAGTAGATAGAAGCATGTGCACATGCTTATGTTTTCTAACCTTTTGTGTAGCCCACAATGCTTGCTGTAAGCTTTGTGTGCTTTGGCATTCTCCACTGAGCTAATAATCCATGCTGGTGCTACACTGCCTCAGCTGTGCTTGCTGCACCATAAGGTTTGTTGCTTCTTAGGGGCAAATAACTAGCACTGCCTCTTGCCTTCACTTCCACTGTGCTCGTTCGTCTCTTTTGACTGTGGTGGTATAACCAGAGGAATTAAGACAGTATCTCTTTCTGCTGGAATAAATGTTGACTGTATGCGAAAAAATATTTTCTCATACAGTAGTAATCCCTCAAAAAACTAAACCTGAAGCATAAGCTGTTTATTATGGTTTTTTAGCTCTGCCAGAAGCTTGCCATCTTTTAGTCTGGTTGCTTTGTGTACTTAATTTTCATTGTTTTCTTTGTATAAAAAAATCAGGAATTTGTTTCTATGGATCTTTTTCACAGTAGCTGTGAAAGAAGATGAGGTTATTTGATGTAGAAATTAGTGGATTCGGAAAGCAAAGCAGTTCTCAAGTAGCTTAGTTCCAGTTAGCTGTACCAAATAGCTGTGATTATTTTGACTGCATATTTAAAAAAAAAAAGATGTGGGGGATGGAGTGAACTTCAAGATCTTGTTGGGATAAATATTTCATATTTCTGGCTATGTATTAACTTAAAAATGAAAAAAATTAAATCCAAACTGTGTCAGTTCAATAATGCAAAGGAATTTTTTTGCTATCTGAAAACATCAAAGTTGAAATACTGTAATATCAATGTCATGGCTTTTAAAGAAGCTTGGGGTGTTGCGTATTCCATGAAGATTTGTGGGACTCCTGCAGTTTCCTTCCGACTTCAGTTTGCTGTTGTAAAAATCACTGCATTTATATATATATATATTTTTTTTTTAATCTATGGAAGAGGAGTGGATGAGATTCAAATGCAGTAGTTTTAAAAATCAATTTATTCCTCCCTCTTAAGGTTTTCTTAGTAACACGACAAATACACACCCAAAGAATATGCAATCAAGTGAAACATCAGAAATGAAGCTCAGATCTAATGCTAATCTCAGCAGTGTTGTTAATGGTATCTAATTAGAAACCATTCTTTGGAGGAAGTTGGATAGATTTACTGTCCAGATGGAAGTTATTTTCTAGGACTGTCTCAGAAAAAGAGCAAAAGAAAATATGTGAGAACATACTTGCAGCTACTGGGCTGCAATTGTGTTATGACAGTGTGTGTGTGTGTTGCTGTGTATTGTTAAGTAGTGTTATGAAAAGTCAATGTAAATACTTAAAAAAAAGTACCAAGTACAGTTGCTTGGTTATCTGAACATACTAAAATTTAATTTTTTCCAGTAAACTTAATCTGTAATTTTTTCTCTCTCCCTTTTTTTGTGAGGATATTGCTATGAAAGATCTTGCCTTAAATTCACAGAATCACAGAAGAGTTACAGTTACAAGGAACCCCTGGAGATCATCTCATCCAAGGCAGGGTCACCTGGAGCGGGTTAAAAAAGGAGCAGGTCTGTCTGGGTTTGAATGTCTTCAGAGAGGGAGGCTCCCATCGTCTCCTTGGGCAGCCTGATCTAGTGCTCTACCACCCTCAACATAAAGAATTTCTTTCTCATCTTGAGGTGAAATTTCTTGTGTTTTAGTTTATTGCCATTACTTGTCTAGTATCTGGGCACCACTGAAAAGTCTGGCCCCATGCTCTCGGCACCCACCTTTCAGATATTTATATGTGTTGATGAGATCCCCTCTCAGTCTTCTCTTCTCTAGACTAAAGAGGCCCAGCTCTCTGTCTCTCCTCATAAGAGAGATGCTCCAGACCCCTCATCATCTTTGTGCCCCTTTGCTGGACGCTCTCCAGGAGCTCCTTGTCTCTCTGGTTCTGAGGAGCCCAGAACTGGACACAGCACTCCAGATGTGGCCTCAGCAGGGCCCAGAAGAGGGGGAGGATCAGCTCCCTTGACCTGCTGGCCACGCTCTTCCCAGTGCAGCCCAGGATTCCACTGGGCCTCCTGGCCACAGGGGCTCACTGCTGGCTCATTGTCACCTTGTGATCCACCAAGACTCCCAGGTCCTTCTCCGCAGAGCTGCTCTTTAGTGGGGCAGCCCCAGGCTGTGCTGGTACTTGGGGTTATTCCTCCCCAGCTGCAGGACCCTGCACTCGCCCTTGTTGAGCCTCATTAGGGTCTCTGTCCAACTCTCCAGCCCACCAAGGTCCAGCTCAAAGGCAGCAGAGCCTTCAGGTGTATCAGCCACTCCCCAGTTTGGATCTTCAGCAAACCTGCTGAGGGTACCTTGGATCCCTTCATCCAGGCCAGTGATAAACAAGTTGAGTGAGCCTGGACCCAATACTGATTCCTGAGGAACACCACTGACTACAGGCCTCCGGCTGGATTCTGCTGCCCTGATCCTGACCCTCTGAGCTCTGCCATTCAGCCAGTCCTTGGTCCACCCCACTGTCTATTCACCTAAACCACGTTTCCTGTGCTTACCTATGAGGATGTTATGGGAGACAGTGCCCAAAGCCTTGCTGAAGTGGAAGCAGACAACAACCACTGCTCTCCCCTGACCTACCCATCCTGCCCTGCCATCACAGGAGGCTGTCAGATTGACTGCTCCTGATGACCTTCTTTCCTTCTGCATGCTTGGTGCTGACCTCCAGAGTGTTCTTTTCTGTCACCTTTCCAGGGATGGAGGTGAGGCTGACTGGCCGATAGTTTTCAGGGTCCTTCACGCTATTTCTGAAGATGAGACTAACTTTGTCCTTTGTACAATCATCAGGCACCTCTCCATGGTTTTTCAAGGAGGAAGGAGAGTGGCTTAGCAACATCATCTGCCATATCCCTCAGCACCTGTGTGTACATGCCATCAGGGCCCGTGGATTTATGAATGTTAAGCCTATCTAGTTAAAGTCTCAATTACCGGGGGTAGGTCTTCCTTCCTCTCCATGCCCCATGGTCTGGGATTCCTGAGGGCTGGCCCCAGCAGTTAACACTGAAGGAAAGAAGGCATTCAATAATTCTGCCTTCTCTCTGTCTTCCTTCACTGGGATAACTATCTGATGCAACAGTGACCCCACATTTTACCTAGTATTCCTTTTGCTGGCGATCTACTTGTAGAAGCCCTGCTCATTGTCCTTGATATTCTTTTACAGACTCAACTGGAAGTGGGTTTTAGCCTTCCGTGACACCTCATTGCATTCTGTGACAACGTTCCTGTCATCCTCCCATATTGCCTGTCCCTTTTTCCACATTCCATAAATTTTGTTTTTCTATTTCTTCATTTTGTTAGAAACTCCCTGCTCATCCATAAAGGATTCCTACCCCCGTTGCTTCATTTCTGGTTCATGGGAATGCACTGGTCTTGAGCTTGGAGGAAATAAATAATGCTTTCGTATTGACCAGCTTTCTTGGACCTCCTTCTTCTTTAGAGCCCTAATCCATGAGATTCTGCTAAGCAGGTGTTGGAAGGGGCTGAAGTTAGCTCTCTGGAAGTTTAGGGTTCTAGTCCTGATTGCTGCTTTACCTCCTCTACACAGAATCTCAAGTTCCACCATCTCATGGTTGCTACAACGAAGGCTGCTCCCAAGTCCTTCTTGGTTTGTTTGAACAAGGTCCAGCAACACCTCTTTCCTTGTTGGCTCTTCTACCACTTATGTCAAATAGTTGCTGTCAATGACCTGCAGGAACTTCTTTGACTGTGTTCTGATTTGTGTTGTCTCTCCCCAAAAAATACTAGCGTGGCTGAATTACAGATCTGTACTCCCATGTACATCTGACTTACTGATGTCTTGTACATAAGACTTACTGTCTTATAAGGAAGGATACTGAGTATTACTGCATTTCAGTTAAAGGCTGCACTTGAAATATAATATTATATTACATAGGTTATTTGCTGGGGTTTTTTTTCTTCTCAGTTTAAAAATAATACTTTTGTTCTATTTTGATGGAGTCATTCTGGTTTTGTCATTGTTAAGCTTTTGCCAAGTACTGCTGACTGCTTTATTGCAGAAAATAAATAGAAATAATTATTCTAAAGAGTTCTTTTGATATTCTTAGGGTGGATTTTACTTGTCAAAATGAACTCCTGAGGGTTTTTTTAGTGTAGGCGGCTAATTAGATTAACTTTTCAGCTAAAAAGTATCTGTTAGAACACATACCTAGTTAGAGATTCTTTAATTCCAGTAAAAGGAAAATGCTGTTGTTGAATAAAGAAAATGTTACTGATACAGGTAACTGCATTGCAACAGCAACAAGTAGGATTTTTTTTTATACTATGGTTTGAGGAGAAGCTTCACATTCTAATTGTGTAAAGAATTTCTGATTATTTTAAATCAAAACAAAATAGAAATGGTAGATTGAAATTTGATTAGAATTTATTTATGGAATGCAAAGAAGAGATAATTTAAGCAAATGTCTCCAGAATTCATACCTGACATTGCTTTTCTGGCAATTAACTGAAATTATCTTGCTGCCCTGGCCCTTGGAGAAGGGTGGATGTTTTCTGGTGGTTTGTTTTGGTTATTTTAATGTATAAAGGCACTTATAAGTGCCTTTATACATGAAAAGAACTTGCAAAGTAGTTAACCTGAAGAATCTTTGAACACTTTGAACTTGATATTTATTAAGTTAGGAGTAGAGAATGGCTGGGTTTGGTTACATTCTGGTATGCTGGATCAGTAAAAAAACCTGATTTCTGTGCTCTCTGTTCCCTTATTTTTCTCAAAAAAATTTAGCAAGCATCCTTAATATTTTTTCATTTAACAATTGGCCATTCACTGTATTTACTAACATGTTCTTCCTCCTGTTGTTACCATTCACTATTGTTGTTTCAAGAGTAATGGCTTTTATTTCTCCTTCTCTGAATGCTGTCTGTGAGCAAGCACAGTGTGTTTTTTGATGTTCCTTGCCTGCATGAGGATGCAGTTGAGCACTGTTTTTATGCCAGAACTGGGAAACCTCAGACTACAGTTTCATATTAAAATGCTGTCCATTTTATTTCCACTCACTTGTTCTTTCTCCAGAGTGCAGTACTTTGGTTCATTTGTTTGTACTGGTATGTTTGCCAGTCTCATTCAGTGAAATGTATGACATAACCAGTCCAGTTTGGGTTTGTTTTTTTTTTTCCTAGAAGAGGCACCAAGAAATAGATTGGATGAAAAGGGAGGAAGAAGTGAAAATACCTGAAGTTGGCCTTGTCGCCAAATGAGGCTTCACCACCTCAACCAGAGAATGCCAGTGATCCTTAAAAAGGGAAAGTTTCTTCACAGTGCAGTCTGTCTTTGCATGTTTCAGGTCCTTTTCAGTGGCCATCAGGTTTGAGCCATCCTTTTGTTTCCTAAAGATGACAAGAAAAAGGATTGATGAGAAACACACTTTCAAGTTAGGGTGTGCACAATGGTGGTTGCAGTTTGTTATTTTAAGAGTTCACCTTTCCTGCCCAAGAGGACTGGATTGTTTTTAGGAGAAGTCTGTACCAAGCCTTAGTCCCACCCCTACACATTTTTCCCCTTCCACCCCCATGATTTCCTGATGAATAAGAGGTTCCAAGTACTTTGGGTTTAAAGAGTGAATAATTCTATGCTCTGTTTACTGTAAAAATCTAGGATGTTTTTTGTTCCTTCTATAAACAACTATGTTGTTTATAGTTTTCCCAAATTCATGAGAATTAGTGCTGTTTTTAACTGGAAGACGTTTGTGTAAATTATGCTGTTACTTCTCACAATATAGCATCTCTCATTGAGAAACCACAAAGCCTGGGTTTTGGTGTCTTCTGTGGTGCTTGTTGCAGCTTTAGGCAGAGACAAACCCTTGTGAGCTTTTTACTAATTCTTTGTTTCTCCATGAAAATGTTGGGACTTTTGTCAGTTAGTCAAGTAAGCCTTTCTGTATTTGTCAGGCAGCATGTTAGATTATACGTTCCCCAACACAATCATACCCTTTTCTGTGTTAGCATGTGCTCAGCTCCGTAATTCTATGCTAGGTTGTAGGAGGTGGACTAAAAAGTACTTCACTGTGTATTTTGTGTACCTAGTTCCTCTTGCCTTTCTGTATGGACATCTTACAGCTGGTTTCATTCTCAATTGCTGCTGATGTGAGCTCCTTTTTGCAAAGCCTGGGAGGGGAAAGCAGCACTTTCTTGACTATGAGTGATTCTATCCTGTTAGTATCAGACAGGTAATCTAAGGGACTACTTTCAAAACAAATTAACATAGACTGAGGACAAAATTGCTGTGATCCTCAGCTCTACTTGATGTTATATTGAAAATGTCCCATGGGGTTCTGGCAGGTCTCCAGATGCTGTTGGACTGCCAGGTACTTGGGTGATGGGAGTATGCAGGCAATCATCAGAATTAAAGGGAAGAGTGATGGTTCACTGAATGATCCTAGTCTCTTGTGGATTAGAATTGAGTACATAGTTTTCTTTCATTGTCTTCAAACCAATGCTTTTATTTTCAGCTTCATTTTACAGTAATTTACATGATTGAATTCTATGCAGTTTTACTTTTTATAGTTTGTAGGTGTAGTTTTTGGGTGTAGGTGGCAAGGATTTAGAAGTTGGAGTATGATGTCCCACCTGAAAGGGGAAGGGAGAACCCAAGATTTGTAGATGCTATTCAAAAGGAATAACTAATATTAGAGAGTCCACAAAAGCTTTTGAAGTTTTGATAGTTAATTAAATATGGTGTGCAGTTTGGTATGTTAGTCCTACACCTCCTAATGTAAGTACACAGCAGTGGATTTTGGATAAAGGGGTAGGGTGAAAAGGAGACAAAGAGACAAATTAAAGATGGAGAGAGAGGGGGTAAGAGAGAGAGCCAGTCCTGGCTCCAGTATTGATCCAGCCAATAGTGTGTCCCGGGGACACCCATGCACTTGGGCTTGGTTTTGGGTGCCTTTTTAATAGCTAAGCTTTCCCTGACCTGGAGAAAAGTTTTGGATTTTCTATGTTTATTAGTCATCATGCACTATGTGTTTTTCCAGGTCTTGGTGGAAATGGGTCAGAGGGCTTTGGGGGTCTTTGGTGGTCTTGTTCCCCCCATGCAGTCCTTGCCTGCTTCTGCACCTCATTTCTCTGTTTGTGCTGTACTGAGCTGTGCTTATCTCCAGGAGGTAGATCATAGACCTTTGTCCCAGAAAAGTGCTGTCCTACCTCCGTATGGCCCCTTGTCCAGTCACATCTTGTTCTTTCTCACAGCATGTTATTGCCAGCAGTCCTTGGCTGTTGTTACCCAAAGTCCTTGCTGCCACAGTTTGGGACAAACACATTAGCCCTTATCTTCTGGGATCCTACAGGGGGTCTGCAGGTGTGACTTCACCACATGCAGAAGCTGCCTGAAGCTGCCCCCGTGCTGGTTGGAACTAATTCTAGCTGTTTCCAGCTAGAATTAGTTCCACAACTGGCCAAAGCAGAGTCAATCAGCAATCTTGGTAGCACCTCTGTGATAATATATTTAAGGAGGCATTAAAAACACTGTACAATAGCCAAGCAAGAAAAGTGGGAATATGTGAGACGACCCTGCAGACACCAGAGCTGGTGAAGGAGCGTGCAAAGGTGCTCCAAGCACTAGAAAAGAGATTCCCCTGCGGGCCATTGTCCAGGGTGGAGCAGATATACAGCTGTAGCCTGTGCAGAGTGATGCTTTTGCCTTCCTATTCCTTCAAGAAGTGAAAAAAAACCCACAAAACAATCCAAGAACTATATAAAGGTCATAATTTCCCTGTTGGCTGTGAATAATGAACCTCAGGTAAACTTGTGTTTAACCTAACCTCTAATGATTTAAGGAATAAGGGGGTTTTATTTGTGTTTCGGGTTTTTCCTTTTTTTCCCTTTGAGGTCTTTATTATATTTGACTGGAGTTAAGTGATGGAGAAAAATAGGCCATCAAAGTGTTGGAGGTCTGCAAGACAATTTTACATTGTTGGATTTGGTGCTTCAGTTAGTCTGATGTTGTGGTATATTAGGAAATCAAGATTTTCCTGCCCATAAAACAGGCAAGCCTGGTAGACTTGCCTGTTTTATGGGCAGGGAATAAAAGCACTATCCATTGTGTCCGTTTCTACATTCTGTGTATTTACTCAAATTAAACATGGAGAAGTTTCTATTTGAGCAACATAAGAAAAGCACCTGTATGTGAAATTATGTTTTCCTGTCTTTGATAGTTGTAACAGTGGATTCCCTTCTGTATTTTCTCATTCCTTTCATCCATTACAATTTTTCTGCTTGGGCAACTGACCACAAGAAGGATAGACGGAGACAGATAAGAAGTGTGTATGTCTGACTGTTCATTTATAAAA
This sequence comes from Passer domesticus, assembly GCF_036417665.1. NCBI lineage: Eukaryota > Metazoa > Chordata > Aves > Passeriformes > Passeridae > Passer > Passer domesticus. The sequence goes on from NC_087512.1 coordinate 22,375,595, forward strand.
TACATATTGTAGAGGAGTAACGGTGGGGAATGCTTCCTGCCACTATCCTGACGCGCCCATTTCCTAGTATTGGCAACCATCTCTGTTGTATAACATGAGTGTTAAACAGTTCTTCCTGTGTGTGTAGATAAGTAAAAATTGAACAAACATAAAATTATTTTGAAATAAATCACATTGCAGTTTCCTGCCTTCACTTAAATGAAGATTTCTTGGTTCATTCTGGGTTTTGAAGAGTTGCAATTTGATATATACCCAGGTTCGTCAAACCAGTGCTTTGGGGGCTGGTAGTTTATTTGATACTTATATATGAGTTTTGACTGTTCTGGCTTAAAGGTGTTATTTGAGTTCAGGTACTTAAAGAGACATGGTAGCTAAAGGAGATATGACACAGCACTGTGATATTGTCCAGACATTTGTTTACTAATTTGTTTATGGTGCTGTGGATGCATGTGATCTTCTACCAGATCTTTCTTCCCCAACACCTTCCAAAAGCTCAAGATCTCTCTTATAAAATAAATTGATAAGTTAAGAAAACTAGGTATGTGTGGATTTTTCATTGTTAGGCTTTATGAGTTTTGGTGCTTCAGAAATTGTAGAGACATGGACAAGTAGGACCCCATGTGAAAAGAACAGCCACTGAAGAAGAGGGGGCAAACAGTGTAATGAATGTGGTTTTTAAGGGAGTAGTAGCAAGTAGTTTCTTTTTTGTTATTCATATGAAGTATGTAGTAAACCTCTTAATATTCTGCTTTCAAAATATGGTTCTCAGAAGTTGAAATGGCTGGACAGAGTGAACTTATTGATGGCTGCATCTGGTGGGATATAGGTATGCCTTTCCCTGCCAGACTTCTGGTAACCAATTCACACATATAATCTCTGCTTCCAATGCTTGTTTCCATGACATGTATTCTTCTTTATACTCTTGTTTAAAGAGACTGCTGTTGATACTTCTTTCGGAAGTATTGTGTTTTTCCACAGCTTTACCATTCTCTGAACTACTAGCAAAATGAGGCAAAATTTGTTTTTTGTCAAAGGCTTTTTGTTTTTAGATGTTGGCCAGGGAATTCAACTTCTGTTTTCATGCGCAGCATCAGAGGCTTGGAGAAGGCATGGATAACTTTGATCCAGTGAGCACATCCGCTTCCATAGCATCCTTGGCATCTGTATGTGGGTGGCTAGTAGATGTCATTCTTGAACCTGTTCCTGTGAAAGAGGCAGGAGGAGGTTATGCTACCTGTTTTGCTAACTTTCCCATTTTGTGAAGATCCCCAGTGTGAAATTTGCAGTTTCCAATCTCTTTTTATTGCAATACAGTTAAATATTAAAATTTTAAAAATCACTTTCTGTTTAAATATGGCTGCAGTTTTATGGGAAATACTGTGTTCTGATAATCAGTGTTGTAACAAAATTTTAGCAACGTGGAAGCATTGTTAAAAAAAGAGGTTTTGACATCCCACTATTCTAATGAAAAGTTTTCTTCCTTTTTTTAATGGATATATGTAGAATTTGACTCTTCACAGCCTGTGTGATAAATTCTACCTCTGGTTAATGAAAACACTAAAGTATAGCAGTCCCTTGATCTGTTGCCATATGAATTATACATACTGTGAAGTATTTTGAAAGCTAAGCTGCACATAGAAGAAAATCCAAGTGCATTACTTGTTTCTGTGTCTTAGTGAGAAAATGAGTCTTGCTTGTGACTTACATGGTGCCGTGGGCATGGTATTTTATGTTCTCCCTGGATTACTAACATACTGTCTGAAAGTTGAAGTGCAGTCTGCTAAATGTGTCTGAAAGAGTTTTTTTACATTTGGAGGAGAAACTTTCCTGTCACTAGTCCAGAAGTTGAAATATAATTTCAGCAGTTCAAAAAAAAGGAGATAAAAAGGCATATTTTCATTTGGAGTGTTGGCAGTTTGATTGAGAAAATAAATACTCAGTGCTGTTTTGGAGAAGTATGTATTTTTAGGCCAATTTCCTGGGGAAATGAAGCTGACATGATATGTTGTTCATCTGCATATGTTGGTCCTTCTTGGAAAATTGAGTCTGTCATCTAATTTCAGCCAAACTTGAAACCTGAGGTGACATTCTGAAGATTTTGTGAAAATCCATTGCTTATTAGAGAAAGAGACCTAAACTTGTGCTGTTACTGAGGCGAAAAGAAGCAGGAACATTGCTGGTGTATGCTGTGAGTGATTAGCAAGTCAGCACCATTTAGTTTTGCCTTCTCAGGCTGAATTGGGATAATGTAGAAGTCATGGAGAGCAGAGGAAACTGTTGTAGCAGTGAGTTTAAAGATTCCCATAGCAAGCTGAAGTTTCCGTGTTCCAGTGTGCACAACAGGATGTGCACTCCAAAGGGAGTGAAGTTGCAAGAAGAGGTCATCTTGTTATCTTGGAAATCTGTCCTTTTAAACTGCAGATAGACCATTTGGTAGAAACTGTGAGTTTCTGTTGTATTCTGTCATTAAATGAGGGATTTGGAATTAAGGTATGAATTTACATGTCCAAAAAAAACCCCCACAGATTAGATTTCCTATAGCTACATTTTAATTCTCTGCAGAGGGTGAATTTAATTGTGCTAAACAAAAATATCCCACTGACCTTTGTAAAGGTGGGATATACTGTGTTGTAGAGGCACAATTGACAGTTCAGAAATGCCCATTTTAAAGTTCTGTGATTCTCTGCAGTGTGGGATTATGTTAGTTGGTGACAAATCATAGGCTAAACTTTGGCTTCATCCTCTGGTATCTGCAGGTGTGTTAACGCCATTTAATGTCATCAGAGTTCTGTTGTATTTAAAAGAAAATATGTGCTCCTCACTGTGTCTCATGTATACAAATATATATGCAAGAAACATGTATATGCTACTTCTTTTCAGTGTTTAATGGTCGGTGGAAGTTTGAGAAACTGCACGTGAGTATTTCTGGGGTTGTCTTGGTTTTTAAATTGACTGTTTCCCTTTTACAGTGCCTGAAAATGACAACGAAGCGGAATTTGTTTTTGCGGCTGGTGCCATGCCGCTGTCTGCGTGGAGAGGAGGAAACTGTGACTACACTTGATTATTCTCACTGCAGCCTGGAACAGGTGCCTAAGGAGATTTTTACTTTTGAAAAGACCTTGGAAGAGCTGTATTTAGATGCTAATCAGATTGAAGAGCTTCCAAAGGTATGTTGGATGATTTTCCTTTTAGGTACACTTATTATGTCTTTACCAGCATTGTAGAAGCTAATAGTGTCCAGCTTCAGCTTTTGGGCCATAGCTTGTCATGAAGCAGCCTTGGTAGACTGCTAGTTTATGTATTCCAGGTGGAGTATTTTGTTGCATGAATTGGAATGAAATTGCTCAAGCAACAGATCTGGCTCAAGAGAGTTACAAAGCAGAAAAGACTGGCTAATAAATCTGTTTCTGTGCACTGTGAAGTGGGTAGGCTACACTTGCCTTGGTCTAGTCTACAGTTTAATTATCCATTTGATTAGAAAGATTGCTTGAACATTCATCTTTTGTTCCTTTTTGGGTTTTGGTTTTACTTTCCTAACTGCAGGGGCATGTAATAGCCTACACTTGCTTCAAGTTAATGTGTTTTTATATTATAATAAGTAATATTTAAAGACATATTTCTGAGAAACTAGAGGTTTTTTCCAGCTTTTAAGTAATTTTGGTAATTATTTTTTGCTACCCTTTCAGTTCTCAAAAGAAAACACCCCCACATATAAATTCAAATACAGCAAAGGACACAAGCAGAGAGATTAGGGGTAGTGAAGATGTAGTCAAAGTGATTTTTATTCATTTGACCAAAATTTTGATAATTAAACTTCCAAGCAGAACTACAGGGGAAGGCCTGTAATATTTGAAATTATCCTAGGCAATATGGACCCAGAGTTTCAAGCTGTGTATTCCTTTTCCATTTCATTTAGTTCTCGAACTCTGAAAAAAAGGCTTTTAATTAAGCCATTTCAAATATGAAGGGTGTGACACTTATCAGGCCCTCTCTAGTTTTCTGAAAGCCTGTTAAGATATTTCCACTCTTACCTTTCCTCATTGCCCCGTAGTGTTTTGTGATCTCGCCTTTGTATGCCACAGCACAACTGTTTTGAAGCTGCTTGTCAACCTTATGACTTATCAGTGTCTCTTGGATTTTTTTAATTGATCTGAATCTTTTCATAATTCCAGCTTATTTCAAAAGACAGTTCTTACAGTGTTGCTCCTTAATTTAGCTGACTGGTCAAGTGCACAGTATGAGCAAACTGTAGTAGGGAAGGAATTGACTTTAGGTGAAATGTTGGTGCATAGTCTCAGCTTTAAAATTGACTTGGCACTTGAAATTATTTCATCCTCCTTCATCCTATGTGCTAAATAACGTCTGAAAAAGTACCCTTTTTTACTCCAGGAGCCACAGTGTGCATTTGAGCTCAAACTATAACAGTTTTCCTTCTCTCTCTCACTCTGATGTTTGGAAGAAATAAGAATTATTTAGTAAAGTAGTCTTTAATTATGTGGTTTCCTGCATTTACTACTAGTAATTATGAATATGTAAAAAATGAAAAAGAACAACAAAAGGAAGAACTGCAAAGTCAACATCATCCTCCCTTCCCCTTCCATTTTCCTCTAGGGGATCTTGCTGTGTGTGCCTTGACCTGAGTTATCTAAAAGCAATAATCTAAACTCCAAGTTTTTAGATTATTGCTTTTCAGGGAAAGAGTCTATATATATACTTGAAATAAGAGAATGGCTTCAAAACACCTGAGCTCATCAAATTATCCTAAGTGACTTGTAACTCTTCAAAGCCTTAATGATGAATGAGTTCTAACAGCCATATTTCGAAGAGAAACAGCAGCAGACAAGTTAAGGCTCATTCCTTTAACTGTCCGTCTTGCTAATTCATGTCTGCTTTTCTTCTGGGGTGGTATGTAGAGATTTTACAGGAATGGGTTTTTTGAGTCTCTGGCTCAAATAGTAGCCTTGTAACAGTGTAACAGAGAAACACACAAAAAATTTAGATCAAACTGAGCCTGTGGTATGGTAGTGATTGGGATAAATTTTTTTTACTCAATGGACCCTTCCTGGTTTTTTATGATATTTTCTCAGAATTCCAAAAGCAAAAATCACTAAGTTAAGGCATTTATGAATGATCTTATCAAAAGGAATACTCATCATAAATTTTTCAGATGAATCTTTTCAATTGCTTTCTTAGAGATATTTATTTTATACTATATGTAAGTTTCCTGCATGTCTTCTGAGGTTTTTTTCTTTCATTACCTTATTTGCCCTACTTCGTCAATTTGTTAAGGTTTTGAGGAAGAAGCTCTAGGTACCTTGCATTTAAGAAGAGATCTGGTAGCTAGTATTTGATAAAGATGGTAATGCATATATACAGAAGAGATTAGACAGTTTTCTGTACCGCTAGCTTGAACTTTGACTAGTTTCAATTTTTTCACTAGTTCAGTGTTTTTCACTAGTTTTCAAGATTTTTTTCAACTTTTTTGGATTTTTTTTGTACTTAAGGTATGAAGCGTGAACAGGAAAAAATATTGAAAGACATAACAAAATGAAATTTATACTTTTAGAGGAGGTGAAAACCTATTGAAATCCTGTGTTTCAGAACAATTTGACTTCAAAAATGTCTGTCAATTTTTTCTTCTTGAATAAACTACTTACCTCTGGGTTGTCACATGGCATGCCTATTATAGAAAATATTTTGCAATGTTTGGAGGTCTATGTGTAACTCCAGGTCACAGTTTGTAGGAAGGATTAAGCATAACTGCTGCCTTGTAACCATCTACAGTTTGTTGCTTTCTTAAGCATTGTAATATGGGTAAATTTTCAATGAAATTAGTTAAAAATTTTTGGTAGACTCTACAGAGATTGGTCTTCAGGCCATGAGGTCAGAAGTTTCAAGGGGTTAAAACAAAAGCTGTATAGAGAAAACTGAGAGAAAATCACATTCACTTTTTCCTTTGTTTCAATAGCAACTTTTTAACTGTCAGTCTCTACACAAGCTGAGTTTGCCAGACAATGATCTAACCACATTGCCAGCATCCATTGCAAATCTCATTAATCTCAGGGAACTGGATGTCAGCAAGAATGGTAAGTCACTTTGCTTATTGTATTGAGGTAACTGAAAGGCAAATCACTATTGACTGTACAAAGACACTAGCGAAACTATAATTTCTAGAAACTGCACAGCTAGTAATTTTAAAATTACTACTCTAAATCCCTACTTACAATAAAAAAATGCTATTTTATGATCTGGTTGTGATATTTAATTGTATCTCTTACATTAATTGGTTTGTAGACGATACTGTCTGGCATTTTATATTCTCTCAAAATGCATAAGCTCAACTGTTAATTTTAGTAACATTTGTCATCTGTCACTATGCTGAAGAGAGTTTGCAGAAGAACTTGTAAAATTTGCTGGATTTTATTAGTATTATTTATTTAATATGAAAATTGGTTTTGGTTTATTTTAAAAAGCTCTTGGAATATTGTGGTATAGTAGGAGTTGGCCTTGCTGTCGTGCTTTGGGGGTGGTAACTTCTGTTGCATGGGGAAGTGTACTTATATGTCCATAGACATGATTTGGTTCACTTGCCCGACTTGTTAAAAATCTGTCATTTTGTGAGAGTCAGACTTTAATAAGTTACGAAATGTTGTCAGCCAAGTATTGTATTAATGGGGTTTAACTGATGGTGGTTCTTTGGTGGTAAGCTGGCAGATGTGTGCAACTATGAGGAAATCAAAATAATGTTGTCATCAAACTTAGTTTTGTGACTTACGTGAGAGAGAAGTCATGCTAATTGAGGAGAATAGAATAGTTTTTTCTTACTAATTTAAAGTTAGGTAAGAGGATACCTCATTGCAATAATACTTGAAAATAAGAATTACATAAATATTCCAAAGATTTTGTCATTAAATTTATTGTTTTATTTGGGCTGCTAAGTAATTATGACTCCACAAAGACAAGTAAGTTCTGTTTACTAAGAAAGCATTCCAGTTGTTGAGGTGTTGGTATTTTCCTTTGTTGTTTGTTTTAGCCCAATCTGTACTTAAACTCTTACTCTATTATCTTTGCTTAATGAACACAGTATTTAGTGTGATAAATTGACCTGGTTGTTACTGATCTGTTCCTGGTACAAGTGGATAGATAGTCTTTCTTAAAGAATGCTGGACTTAAAACGGTCACAGTAACACACAAGAGAGAAAGAATAATCTTTTTGTCTCGGACTGAACAATTGAAAGTATTAACTGTTTGCAACACAAGTTCTCAATGCAGAAGACTTAAAAGCAGCAAAAGAGAATTTGTGTGCTGCTGTTGGCAAATTCCACAGCTCATGTACATAAATAGGCAGCTGAAGCCAGGGACCTACTTGTCTGTCTAAAATGTCACGGCCCTGAACTAAGCCTACAGAGTTCAGTGCTGAAAGAGCACTTGTTCCTCTGAGGCATATGATCCACTATACCAGTAAACTATCAATCTCTGTTTTCTAGAGGTTGGGGTTTTTTTAACACCTTTCAGAGAAATGGCAGGGAGTACAAGCTTATTTAAACTATTATCATGTGCCTGGTGTCAGAGTTATCACAGTTTGGATAGCTTATCTGACTAGTGTTGCACATAAAAATAGTTCTGAGGTCACAAGCTTGTTTACTGTGGTCATCTTGTTTTCCAGTAGTTCTAAAACCTCTGTAAAATTAAAAGAACCAAATTAGAGTCTCTGTTTGTTCCTGCTGGGTGAAGTAGGAGATAGTGGTCTTTATTCTGTAATAAATTTGGTATTATTTGAGACCTCGTTTGTTGGCAAAAGTGTCTTTCCCTTTCTCTTCAGCTCTCCACTGTTTCAACCATGGAAAATTTTTCTCTTGACAACTGCAAGCCTACTCTTCTCCCCTGTGTCTGTTTTTCTCTTTGTAAGAATTTACTGCTCACTTTCTCATTGCCCCGATGGGTATCTATAATAGAGCCAAATAGGAGGTATTTTACTACTTTTCTAAGAGTAGCAAAATTTATCAAAATCTGCAATTCTTCCTTTTTCTGTTATATGTCAAAAAAATAGAATGTGGAAGTAGTGGAATTCTGTGAAAAGAATTGCTTTCCTTTAGTTTATGAAAAAAACCTCATCATTAGTGGAGATTAGGCCTGATAAGTGCAGGATGATGAGAGATGCCAAATTCTAAAATAATTCAGTGGTTTTCAGATTCCTGTGGTTGTGGCAAGTGAATGGTGGTAGTTCCTCTATTTTCTTGAAGTATTGATATGCCATTGTTTCCTTCTGAGATGGATTTGGCTAAATCATGAAGTGCAGATGCCTTGACATCAAATATGCATTTATTTTTAAAGCTTGTGTTTTTAAAAGGATAGTTAGACTTTAGTTTTCAAATACCAGTATACATGAAATATGATAGGAGTTTCACATAAATATTTGAGCTGTTTCTGGCACAGACATAATCAGATGTATTGGCCAAAGTATTTAATTTTCTAAAGAGCTCAGAGGAAAATGAAAAACTTAGCTTCAAATTTAAAATGTTTCCAAATTACTTGATGAATTGCAGTCTGGCTTTCAGAGTGAGACCAGTCATATGGGAGACTATCCAGTTGTCCAAGTAGAATTATATATGTATATATGTGTGTGACTTAATATTTGATGTTCAGATGAAAGATCAAAATCATAGAAATTTTTCAAGGTAGCAGATTCATTGCATGAAAGGTTTTAGTCCAAGAAAGCAATGGTGCTTTAATAGCATGGGAGAAATCTTGCCCTTTGAATTTCTGGCTTAAATCTGTTTGCTTTCATGCACACAATATATAAAACACTGTAACAGAGACACAGCAGATGTGCAAATACTGATACTTAACAATATTTAATAACATTTTATCAGACTAAGGATTCATCTAATCTAGCATTCTCCAACAGTGACCAAGAGTAGAAGCATAGGGAGAATTTAGTAAAATGCAGGAAGCCAGAGACTTGTGTATTTCCCTGTATGCTCCCGGCATGCAGTGCCTTCTCTTATTGGTCTTCTTGAGCCAGACAGGGTATTTCTTTATTTTGCAAATTTTCATTTGACTACTTCTCTTCTGTCAGTTTATCTGACACTACACATACATCACTATTGGAATTGATGTATGTTTTGGGATGTGCGAGGGTAGCCTAGAAAAACCAAATTGCTGCTATATGTGCAACAAGCATAGACTAGAGTTAGTCTTAACTCTACTTTTATTATTGGTAGTAGTCAATAAATTCTCTAGCTTTTTGGTAGTGAGGACCTCTACTGTCCTTTTATGGCATTTTAACTTGATTCCCAAGGCTACTGTGAACCCTTAATGCCAGAAGTATTTTGTTGCTTCTTTCGAGATACACCTCAGCTTTGAAATTTCTAGCTGAAGCCTTGTGATGGCCTAGACACAAAGATGAAATCATACTTGAACAAATGGTTCAATAAATAAACTGCATTCCTATACCAGAAATTACATCCTGCACTATACAAAGCATTGAGGGATACCTTTTTTCCCACCCCTGTAACCTGGTGGATTGCATCTTAAAGTTGCAGCATACAGACTGTGAGAACAGTGTAGAAAAATTTATTTTAATTAATGTTTTATTTATGAAGCTAAAGGAAGTCAAAGCATTTTTAATCTTGTATGGCAAATTTATTTATGTATTGACAGCTGTACAGGAAAAAAAATCCCACCTTCCCAAAAACCCTGCAACACCACTCTTCACCCCTAAATCAGTTCTTTTGGGGTAAAACTTTAGGGAACAATCATTTTCTTGTCACTCTGGCCTGCCAGCCTTAGCATGCATCTAGGGCAATGTGGAAGGCTGCCAAGGAAATCTTTTTGACTCTTTGAAGAAGGGGAAGGCATTTATATGCAGTGTCTGATGGTGTATCTAAATGTAGAGAAGAGTTAGCTTTACAGGTTACTCGAATCAAGTGGTTTGAAAGGCTGAAACATAGGATGAGGTGACTGCCAGGAAAATCAGGCTTTCCTGGAAGCTTGGGAAATGCACTTGAAATTGCTTGTGTCTGTGGGTTAGTCTAGTGGGAAACAGTGAGATGATCTACTTTTCCCTACATGCAGGTGGTGAAAGAAAAAGATTGAATTTTTAAGTTCCCTATTATTCAGGCCTTTGGAGAATTAAACAGCAAGATGAGAAAATTACTAGCAAGACCAAAAGTAATATGGGCCTTTGGAAATAACAGTACCATCAGTAGTCTCTTAGATATTTCTTTCACAGTAATGTTACAATAAATTTACTCATGTCAGTTTGTTAATCTGTATTACAAGGAATCTTCATGGAAAAATATACAACCTAAATCTAAGAAAATGCTCCCCTCCCCTCACCCCCCTGCCTCCAGGCATATCTGCCTATAAAGTTATTCCAGTAATTTTAAAGAATTTTTTAACAGATGCAAATTTAGATCAAATATGTTTTCCTCAGTGTTCTAAAGTAATCTGTTGATTTGTCAAACTGTCTTGGATATGCTGTCTGCCAGAAGTTGTGGAATTGGAGAATGGGAATTCAAGAAACTATCCAGTTTTGTCTTGCCCATCTGGTACATTTAAGAATTTGGCTTTTCCAAGGGATTGAGAATTGTTCATAGTAATAGAAGGAGACAGATCCAAGTTTCATTTTCTGCAAGAAGAAGTAAGACAGGAAGATCCTGAATACAAAATAACTTGCTATGGATTTGCTGTTTCTCTGCTTATACTGACCGAGAGGTGGACAGGACCAGGGTTTTTAAAATAATCCATGATAGTGAAATAAAAGATAATTTATTTCCTGGAGAGTTCTGAGTCTGTAGCTCTGTGATTGTGTATCACTGTATAGATCCTATAAATGTGCACTAAATGTAGGCAGCCCTTCTATTTAAAGTCTTTTTTCAACTGTTTGCAGTACTTTTTTCCTTAAATACATTGTCATATTGAAGGTACTGAAAAGAATCTGTTCATAGTAAAATTATTTCTGTGTGTAAGAGAGGATGCGAAGGGAATGAAATTTCAATGCAGATAAGGTTTTGAATGTGAAATTTAAGTGTATGTATCTGAAATTCTGAAATAAGTTTATTAAAAATGTCTTTGTGGACTCAAAAGAAATGTTTGTTACACAAGAAAAGGTATTGTAAAAGTAATTATAGGGTTTGTAGATATGGACTTGCATGTAAAGACAGCATAGAATAGGATCGTAGAATAGAGTGATTTGTGTTGGAATCAGAGATCATCTAATTTCAACTCCCTTGACAGAAGCAGGGACATTTTTCACTAGACCAGTTTGCTCAGAGTTCCATCCAACCCAACCTTAAACACTTCCAGGGGAGGAAGCATCCACAGCTTCTCTGGGCAGCCAGTTTCCTCCACCCTCACAGTAAAGATTTCCTTCTGTCATCAAATCCAAATATAGTCCCATCCACCCCATGTTCTGTCACTACTTCTCTTGTAAAAGGTCCCATTCCGCCTTTCTTGTACAGCCCTTCAGGTACTGGAATGCTGTAATTTGGTCATCCTGAAGATGACCATACAAATTTAGTAGAATTTTCTTCTCCTAGATCTTAACTACCTGTCCTAGATGCTTCTCCTTTTAATTCCAGAACATCATATCTATTTTTAGGGGCAGGTTGGTACCGCAGGGAACATTTCTTTCTCCTGCTCTGGGCTGAGACAAGAGTCTGTTCTTCCTTGTCTTGTGAATTAGCTGATCCTACCTGCTTGGGTTGGATGTTAACTTACCTTCAGCTCCCAAGGATTTAAGGGAGCGTCATCACCCTGCTAGCATTAATGGCCTGCTCAGATTCCCAGATGGTACCCTTCCTAGTTAGCGCTTTATGCAATGAAGCTTGTCTGTCTGGGCACACTTGCACCCATGGCACTCAGCTCTGCCTTTTGAGTTCTGGCAGATTCTGGTGTTCCCTGCAGCTGAGGGTTTGGATGGCTCTCTGAGACTTCAGCAGGTCTGTTCAGGTGTAGGCATCTACCTGAGGAAGCTGTGGCCTCTCCGTTTGGGTTTCGTGCTCAGCACAGCAGTTGCAATGGGTAGACACCAATTTTGTTGCTAAAAAGGTTTGCTGCGTGTTGACGACTTCATGGGATGAAGTGGCTCCTGCTCTGTGCCCTTCCTTGTGGGCTGCCATGGAGACCCCTGTTCCACTTCCTTCTAAAGCTACGTGTCCTGTTGCTGACACTCCTAGTCACTCCCACTCACTGGATCCATTTAAGTCTCTCACGCTTGCTTGCCCCTATCTACTCCTTTCTCCAATGCAGAATTACTCTCTCTCATTTGCAAGAACTGCTGGGACTTCCTTGCAGTTACTCAGTTTTCCCTGACTCCAGAAACCTCCTGCCAAGCTCAACCTAGTGCTTAGTCCACCTGGAACTTACTGTAGCAGCTGGTGGTGTCACCACTGTAACTATGTACCTCACCATTTCAGCAAAGGAGAAATATGTATCTTTATTTTTGTAACAGGGTGTGCTTTTGAGTGACAGTTGTCATGTACTAGCAAAAAGTGACTGGATGTGCAGAACTGATTTTGCAGTCCAGGGTAGTAGGGGACAGGGCAGGGAAAAGCAAAGCAGCTTCCAATGGTTACATGTTGTGCTTCTCTGGATACTTGACAGCATTCCATCCATGAATTAGACATGATTGAAAGCCATGTAACCTTGGAAATTATCCAAAACAGCACTATAGCCACAACTATTGTCAACAACTCTGCTAGTGTTCCACATTTTGTCATTTTACCCTGCCCTGGCATGTTTAGGTAAATTAGTGTGTCGGGCATGTCTTTAAGAAGCCTGGCTGAATTGCATAGAATTACTGGCTATCCTCTTTTTCCACAGAGCAGGTATTGAAAAACCTGTCTTGCTACTCATATTCCTTCTCATTTATATTATATAAGAGACATGGCTGGAACAGGCCTAGAGAGACCTTACTCTAAAAATTGAAGATCTTACAAATGGTTTGAGGAGGAATGCTTGGAAGACTTAAATGTTTGCTGTACTGTCTTAGCTGTGCTAGGACGTGTGTATAAAAGCAATAAAAAAACCCAAACCCACAAACCCCAAAACTGTAATGGGAAAGGTGTTACTGCTGCCCTACAGATGAGCCTTGCATCTCACGTAAACCTAAGATGCTGGTGGGTCTGAAAGGAAAGAATATGGAAAGGGGAATGAATGTTTAGAAAATAAGGGTAGGTGGGTCAGTACTGTGCATTGAATTGTTGGGGTTCTAATACATTGCTTACTTCGAATAATAAGAAGTGCTCATTTTCATTCAGAAGGTATGCAGTATTAAAGTAAAATACATAAATATGTAAACACATAATTATGTAGGAATATAGGCTGTGACTTGTACTTTTAAGTTTTCAGTTTAAAATTTCAGGTTTTGCAAGCAGATCTTTCATATTGTTTGGGACATTTGTGGCATACATTTAAAAAAATATTTTACCATGTTAAATTCATATGGGCTTGAAAGACAGTTGTACCAGAGGCCTGAGGGGAAGAACAAACAACAGCTTCTCTTTTTGTGGTGGAGCTGCTTGCCCAGAAGTTAGACCAGGATAAACAGACTAGGTGAGGGAAGAAAGTAGGTAATTTATATTCATGCAAACTGAACCTATATGTTTGTGTGTGTTCTCTATACTTGCAAGGGTGCAGAGAGGAGTAAGTGCACAGCAGGCTGTGTAGTTTAATGTATTTTGCTCCAAGAGAGCTTTTTAGTGTGCCTGTTTTTTGGAGAGAGATTTTTCCCCTCACATTTTCTATAAACTGAGAGTTCTAACTGCAGACTCATTTGGGAATATCACCTGTATGGCTTCTAGAGGTCTCACGTGTTAGTAATTTTTTTACTCTGTGTATTTTAAGTATTGATCCAATTTTTTTTTGTTGGTCCTGTTTAAGCTTAGGTAAAATTTTTCTATGTAGGAGGAAGGAAGAGTAGTACTCTAGGAAAAGTACTACAAATCAGTAGATACTGGCACTTATGTGTAGCAGTGGTGGTTTTGATAATTGATGTCTGGAAATGCTAGCTTTAGCATTTGTTTCTGAATCAAGGTATGACCACAGTATGAGCTGCAGAGCAAGCCCCCATCTCCATTAGGGCTGAAGCAGGAGTGTACAGGGATATCAGCACTGAGATCCATTGCAGTAAAGGATGCTGCTAACAGTGGATCTGACTTGCACAATTTTCCAGAGATACGGAATTGCCAGTATTTGAGTGAAAAAAATCTTACCTGATGGAGAGGAAAAAATTGTCTGTTTTTTCTCCTGCTCTGCAAGTTACACTGATCCTAGTGGTAGGAGAGGATTGTGCTGTGTAGGGGAGGAGATGAGTTTAATTGTAGATGGTGAGGGGGACACCTGTTATACTTAGTCCTTAATCCAGAAGGAAGGACATTTGAGCGCACTTGCTGTGACAGGCTATAAAAAAAAAATTTAAAAAAAAATCATTGTTCTCCAAGGAGTTAAAAATCAGGTGAAATTTCTGTATTTCAGTCATGTTATGTAATCAAGAACTGAGGCTGATTGCCTCCAGATTTGCTTTTTGTTGACCCAAAATCCCTGTATGACCTTTTTGGTATGTCCTTTGGGCATGTGCCACAGCTGGTCTTGGATCGTAATTGAATACCACAAGGTTAGATGGTGAGGTTTTGCCAAGTAGAATTCTGACTGATGAATGCTTTTTGCTTTTGGCTTAATCCAGACAAGAATTTTAAATTCCTCTTCCTTATCTCACTGCCAAATGTTCTTAAACATTTTTTCAGAGGATTTTTTTTTGTTGTTGTTTTGTTTGTTGTATTTGTTTGTTTGGTCTTTTTGTTTGTTGTTTTGGGGACTTGTTTTTGTGTTTTGTTTTGGGATTTATGGGGGGAGGTTGTGTGGTTTTTTGGGGGTGGGTGGGTTTTTTTGTTTGGTTTTGTTTTCCTTGTTGGTTGGTTTTTTTGTTTTGGATTGGGAGCGTGGGGTGTTATTGTTGAGGGGGCTTGATGTTGTTTTTGATAAAAACTGGCCGATGAGTTTAAAAGTACTTGAAATCTGGGAAAACAGGCAGGAAAGAACAGCCAAGTAAATGCTAAAAGCTATTACATAAATCTAACTGCTGTGGTAAACTACACTACAAAAAAGAACTTTGCTCCCAATTCGGTTTGGAGGTGGTGGTTAAAGGTAATCAGCAAATTGTGTTTTCTCCTACTGTGCTCCACAAATGTTCGTGTCCACAGGGACATTAGTTTGTAATTTTTTTGAAAACAGTGAGCGTGATCTATAAATAAATCGAGCACTGAAATGTGTTGGGCACAGTGATTGTTACAATGTAGAGTATAAAATTAATGATATGTTGAAGAACCTGCCCATATAATGCTTTTCAATGAAAGTGGAATAAGGCTACAACAGACCAGGTGAACTGTGGCACTGTCTTCTGTAATCCTAGGGTATCAGTGTACAGAGAATGCAGTAAAAAACCCAAAAGAAAAACAGGGTTTAGAAGCAATGTGGATCTCAATTTGCAGTAGTCATCTAATGAGAGGCTTATGGAAGCATTGAGTTGGCTATCAAATGGATTAATTAGCACTGTGTTAAAAATGAGTGAAGGTATTTGTGGCCGCAGAATCCCTTGAGATTTGCTGAGCTTCCTTAATGGATAAGAAGATTCAGAATATTGAGGATAGATGTAAAGCAGAAAAAGAAGCAACAATTTCCCTTACAAAGCGCTCTTTACAACCCCATTTTCCTCATATCTTTTTCTCATGTCTCTCTGTCTTCTTATTTATTCTTCTTTCTACTTGCTTTTTGAATTTTTCTTGGTGGGAGAAATGAAACAATACTAATCCAAAAGTAACTGCGTGTTTCTAGCATGCAGGAGGAGTATACCTGAGGAAAAGGGAGTGGTCAGAACATTGTTATTTAGCCAGTCACTAAATGCAACTTCCTATCACGTGGTAGAGAGTAGCAGTCTCCTGATTTTTTTTCCTGGTTTCTGTATATGTACTACAAATATTAGGTATATTTCATGCTGTCATTCTCAATATGGTGCTCTTTTGAATGATGGCCATTTATCTATACTCTGAAGTACTGAGTGAGGTTGATTAAGATGGTAGGTGCCATAATGATTCTGGCTTGAAGAAGAAGCAAAATCAAGTTCCCAGGCTCCCTCATTGTTAGGTTTCTCATATCAGTTGGATTTCTGTTATTAATTTGTTGCTAAAACTGTTGCTGTTTCTTGCCCAAGGCATAGTCAAATAGGGGACTATTGTAGTGTCCTCTGATTATGTATAAAAGCATGCTGATTTAGCATGTCTATCTGGGTAGCTAATATTTTATTTGGCTGTTGTTTTGAGAGTAAATTTTCATTCTCCCCTCTCATAGATGTGCTATGTCTTTTGGTTTTTAGGTGGCTACCGCAAATTTAAGCTTTCTATGCTTCCATGAGTTCATGACACAGACAGTGGAAACTAATGTTAATGTTACAAACACAAGGATTAATGTGTTGGACGAGAGCAATCTCTCTTCCAAGGACCAAGCCAAAGCCAGTAGTGAGACCATCTCTCAGAAAAACTAAGCTTAGAGAATCTCTCAGCATGATTCAAACACCAAAACAAGGGCATAGAATGAGTCTGAGTCACAGCTTGGCCTCCAAGGAAGAGCTTAGCAGAGGTTTACTCTGATTAGTGTAAATGCTGATTTTAAGAAGGTAAATTTCTATCCTCAACAATAAAGAGGTCTTGATTTATTTTTGACACTAGAAGGTCATTTCATACAAATCATCTGTAACTTCATTTTTACAGGCTCAGGGTATTGTGTCATGTTAGATGGTTTCCATGTATGAATATTCCTTTTGCTGAATAAGGTTTATTGCTACAACTGGAATTAATAAAATGTATATTTATGTTTCTTGGAAGTGTATTTGTCTTTGTATTAAGAGTATATGACAGCAATAGATAAGGTATGGTTCTAGTCTGTACCTAATCTTTCTTGGACTTGAAAATAACATTACTGTTTTACAGAAATGAAACTTTATAACATTATAAATATTACCTTTTGAATTTTGATTTTGTATTGAGTAATGGAAATGAATTAAATTAGTATCCCATTGCCATCTTCTGCTTTGACCCCATTCACAGACCTAGTAAACTTCACATAGCTGAACTCACACACATGAACATGAACTCACACACATGTGTGTGTGTATATGTGTGTGTGTGTATATATAAAGCTGTTTTTTTTATTTACACCTCTGCGTATGCATAAACATGCATGTTACTCAGGAAGCATCAGAAATGTTGGCCTATTTTACCACTGATGGTTCCATTCTTCCTGGTCCCTTCTGCTTCGAGTTTAGCAAGTTATTTCGCAAAAACATCCATGAATCTAATGTTTTTTTCCTTGCCTTTCACCTTTGAGTAACAGAGTACAATAAGTCCAAAGTAATAGTTTCAATGGTAGTATGACAAACAAATTACTGTCAAGAGAGACCTAAAAGTCTATTTTTAAAGAAATGGTGTCACTACTTCAGTTGAATTTATGGAGAAGTCAGCACAGTAGCTTTGCCACTCATTATCACCAGTTGGTTAAAGTTTGTATTTTGTCACTGATTTTCTTGTCTACTGCCATCTCTTAAGTCCTGATATACCAGGTCAGTCTTGTTACTGCACAAACATAGAATCTAACTTTAAGCTAACATCAAATACTCTGCAATTTCTTGTGTCAGTAAAAATACTACTTAGCGGCTGATGCTTCAGCACATGTTCTCAGAACAGACACATGAAGTTCCACCTGCCAGCCTGAATGAGAAGTGATGCTGCCCTTGTCTTTTTCTTTGCAGCTGGATTGTTAATGTTTTTACAAGCAGCACAAAATTTCCTGCTCTCGTAATCTACAAAGAAGCGTTCACGTAGTTCCTTCTTAGTGGTCTTGTTCCCTGGGTTGAGTTGCACTTTCCACATACCTGATAAAGCACTCACAAATATAGTTACATGTGTTAACTCAAAGACAAAGAGCTAATGTTTGGTATCTGGGGGGAAAAAATAGTAATTTTAAACTAGCTTTATTTATTAACATAGGGGCTTTTTTGCTGCAAACAACAGTGTATTCTTAATCCAAGTAGAAAAATACCAGTATGAATGGTATTGTATCAGTTATTGTATTTACAGTAAATATATTTAAAATAAAGACACCTGTCCCAGGGTATAAGAACATGTTGCAAAAGCATGTGATAGCAGTGGGTTTATTTAAAAATTTTTTTAATGGTATATATAGTAAAGATGGAGGTAAAGGTTTGGCATGGTAGAATGATTCAGTACTGATTTACTTCTGATGTGATGGATACATGTAATATTCAAGGCCTGCTTTATCAGTTTCTGACAAATAGAGATTTGGCAGATATGTGGAATGCAGTTCCACTCTTTCACAGATTATTTTCACAGATAATCTTGGTAAAAAAGGAGGTTGTTTATTGTTTTAATTTTCAAACATAAGTGTGCCTGGAGTATGTTTTGTCCTCCTCTCAAATGATCTAGAAAGTAACAGCAAGAATACATCATATTTTGGGATGGATATCTGTTCAGAACCATGAAGCTGTAAAAATACTTAAAGATTTAAAGCCTTACCATTTCACCTGGATGTTATACAAGTCATGGATTTGATAAACAGATCCCATTGGAAACTTCATGCTACCAAGTGATTGCCTTTTTAAAAATAAATTATATTGGGACAGAAGTTCTTATCTTAAGTGCATTCCAAAGCACAAGTACTTCAATATTTGGCGATAAGCAATTTAGTGTACTGTGTGTTTGTAGATTGTAAGCTTCCTGCTAACCTGAAACATGAAAAGCTTTAGGAGTAGTATAGTAAAAAAATTATATGGCATAGGAGTATTTCTTTAATGAAAACTGTATGTAAATTGAGACATCAGAAAAACAGTTCACTAGTTGCTAAATCAATCAAAGTTTTTATGGCTAATGGTTTCATGTGCATAATTTCTATGGATGTGGTGGAATCTAATAATTAAAGGCTGTTTTTCTACCCCTTTCTGCATCTTGCAGGCATACAGGAGTTTCCAGAAAATATAAAAAACTGTAAAGTCTTGACGGTTGTTGAGGCAAGCGTAAATCCAATTTCAAAGTAAGTCTGTAGATTTTTTGATGTTGTATATTCTGTGCAAATACTACCAGGTCTTGAATTTGCCCCAGGACATGTGCCAGCCCTTGGAGGTGAGAGCAGAGTTCCCTGAGAAATACCTTCATTAACCTTGTTGCACTGTGATCCAGTATAGCTAACTCATTAAAGTACTTTGCCAAAGTTAATAGGCTATGTGAACTATCCTTCATTATACCATGTAGCTTTGTCAGCTTGTTAAAATCCATCACTGCTCTGTGACTGTAGAGAAATGTGCAAAGAATTTTCTTAATAACGAAAATGAATTCTGGTTTAACATGCATTTCTGGTATAGTGACAAAATTAATTTGCCAGAAATCTCCATTGCCAGAGATACAACATATCTCTTCTGGGGAAAAAAGGAGCTGTGTATTTTTTAATTTATCCTGTTGTTTCTAATTAATGTCTTCTTCTCATTATATGTCAGGAGATCACAAGTTCATGGCAAGACATCTATTTGTAGTTTTTATTGCCTGTAGACATTGTTCTCAATACTTAAAATAATTTTGAAACTCATCTTATAAAGAACAACTGTCTGGTGTGACTTTAAATAAATTCACCCCCTTAATTTTAATTTTATCAATATGTAGGACTTCAGTACTATACTCTTACTTGAGCAAATATGACTTAATGCCCTGAATATAGTTGAAACTAAAGTACTATGTTATTTTACTTCTATATAGGCTGCCAGATGGATTTTCTCAACTGTTAAACCTAACACAGCTGTACCTGAATGATGCTTTTCTTGAGTTTTTGCCAGCCAATTTTGGAAGGTAAGTTGAACATGAAACTTTATATCTACATTAGTTTTGAGTTTCTGCAGAGCAATTTCTTCTGGCTCTGAAGCTAAGTGGGTACTGAATAAAGGGAAGAAGTGTGCATTATGAATTTGCAATAGTTACAGGGAAAAAGCCTTGAAAATCTGTATCAGCAGCTTTTAATTTTGACTTCTGAAGGACAGACAGAATGCTTATGAAGGACGTAAAACTCATTTACATTCTTGTTTCCTTTCCAACACTAGTATGGTAAGTAAGGAAGTATTTTTGAAATCTGTGTTTCTTGTCATGTAGTAATTGGAGTGAATCAAATAATGACAAGTGTAATTCCACTTGTCCTGCCTGTCCTAGATGCACAAATTACTTCATGCACAACTATAAGTCTCAAGTTCTTTATTGTCAGGAATATTTCTGAAATTTGTTGCATTCTGACTATGCAAATTGTTACATGTCATAGTTTTAGTACAAGATAAATACTAATCTGCTACCTATGTAAAATAGATTAAAATTTGTGAGCAAAAGTGAAAGGATAATACTAATAAAAGGAAAACTCCTAGATGAACATAGGTTAAGCTGTCATTGTCACACTGGTTTTAGCCATTTCTGCAGTTTTTTGCTCTCCATTCTTACTTTATACTCTTTTCTTCTAGATTGTTGCTTTCCAATCCATTCCATGTCCAGCAAGCATCTCTTTCAGAAAATACAGCAGTCATGTTGTTGAGTGAAAAAATGGCCTTAGGCCATATAGTTATATTTGGGTCAGCACAGTTTGCAAAAGATTAGCACAGCCCCCAGATGGTGCTGCAGCAGTTGGGCAGATCAGGAGATGAGCAATGAAACATAAGCACAGGTGCTCTCCACTGATGATCATTAATTTATTAGTCATCTGTGATCAGAGCTGTTGACTTGCTCTTCTCTGTTACCAGTTAATGAATGACTAAGAGCACCAGATCTCCTACACATTCAGCTATCAAAGCAGCTGCTTATGATGCTGATGCATTATTGTCATGCTTTTTTTCTGGTGCACAAAATTTGTGTTTCAGAAGCCCTCATTAAGGGCTTCTGAAGAATATCTGGAATATGCATAATCTTGTTGGAATTCTAATGATTGTTTGTTCTATGATTTTTCTAATCAAAATTCTAATGATTTTTCTGTTCTGTTTTTTAATCTGTCTAACTAAATGGCAAGATTTTCATAGTTAAAACAGGCACTACAGATTAACTTAAAAACTTGAGGTTGACACAGCTGATTGTTTAAGTAGTTAATCTTACACATAATACACATTAAAAATTCTCATAATTTTTTTTCTTTGTCACTGTCAGCTTCTGTAATGCTTATTGGTTAGTGAAATGGTAAAGTCATTAATTACTAATATCATAAGAATAAATCAGTTACTGAAGACAACTTCAAAGCCAGTTCTCCATTGTAGTGTTTCTCTTGATAGTTATGAAGAATTCTGCCTTGTTTGTTAAAATCTAGTGATTTGCAGCATCCTGTTGTATACCTAGGAGAATTAATTTGAAGTACTTCATGTATGTAAGTTTATTTGCTAAAATAGTGTTGCATAGCAAGCATAGTGTTCTGTAGGAAGACAATGTTTAGATCAAATAAATTGGAAAACAATGAAACATTAAAATACCATTTCAAAGTAAGGTTCAGACCCCTTTGGCATTGGATACTTCTTCTCTGTAAGTGGCGAGACTGCTCTGCCATCCCACAATTTTCCGTCTAGGTATAAATATTTTCTACTGCAAAGTCTTTTAACTTCTGCTTCGGAATATGGAAATACTTCAGTTGTAAACAAAAAAACCCCTCTCCTAGAAGCTGTTGAAACATTTAATCTCATAAATGACTAGCCTTCAGTTTCTTCCAGTTTGGTGCATTTTTTTGTATATAGCCATATAGCTATTACTTTTCATTGTTTAGGAATTTGTGAAGTAACTGAGTTCTGTTGCCTGCTGTTACTGGCAACTATTGTCACTAATAATGTCTCCTAAAAGCTAAGCCAATACCTGTTGCAGCTAACAAGGTTTTTATGCTCTGTGTGTCAGGTTAGAAACCTGGTTTCTTACATCTCTTTCTCTGAGTGTTCATTGTTTCTACAGTTTAATTGCTGCCATTTCTCAGGAGTGTTGTCCCCCATTCTCTCACCTGCTGTATTTGTAGTGTTCTCACATCCCTCAATTTATTAGACTAAATAAAGTTCTGCTTTCTTCTGGTGTGGTAGGTTTTCCTTTGTGTCAGAGTATATTAATATGTCTTGGAACAGGTTTCAGTTTTAATTAATCTTCTTTATCCTCTTCTTAATCACAGAGGATGATGACATCTATAGCTATATTTAGAATTGGAATTGAGATCTCTTCATGGCTTGTACAGTGTCATGATTATCTTCTTGTTTCTTTTAGAAATGTCTGTGGTTTGCTCCAGTGTTCCAATTATCCTTTGTGCAGCTGCCTAGTGTAATTTCCTACATGATTAGCTGATGTGTTGGACAGTTCAGTTAGAAATGGCTGATGCCTACAAGGAAATCCTAAGTACTTGGCTTGGTGCTATGGTATCTTGTAATTTTTTCTAATTTTTTTTTGTCCTTAAGGCTGTACAGGTTTTTTCCCCCTACGGTGTCTTACTAAATCACTGTATTGTCTGTGACATAAGTCAAGTTAAACATTTTTCTGCTCTTACAAGATTGCTATTAAAAAATATTGAACAGGATAGTCCTAGAAAAGGTCATTGAGCACCTCTATCACTACTAACCTAACACTCAGCCTGATGGTTAGGAAAGAAATTTTTTATAATGGAAAGCACTTTTAGTATATCCAAGCAGTGTTTCTTTGGATTTATCTCCATGCTTTATTCTCATCTTCAGAATTTTTGCTAAAGATTTTCATAATTGTGAGGTCAAGATTTTGCCATCTTTTTTCCCCTTTTTCTGTGAGTATTGTATATTGGTTGTCTTTCAATGATGTTATTCTTATCCAGTCTGTTAGGTTCACTAAAAGTCACCAGAGTTTTGATATGATATACCCATTCCTTTGGAATTCTCAGGTGACAAAGTGGGGTATTTTTCTCCATTCCCAGGTTGAAATTTGAATGTGTTGATATTGGCACAGATTGTGGCATTATCCTTCATGCCAATGCACAAATATCTGAGAATTATTATCCTTGCCTAAGAAAATCATATTATTGTATCTGAATGATGTATATTTACATTTAAATACACAAATATATAAGCAGAAAATGCTTGAAACTCACTTCTTGCTCATTTTGAGACAGTGTTTTAAAAGGGAAACATTTTTTACTAATGGGTGTTTAAGATAAACAAGGATTTATCTTCAGTGTAATTCTAAAAATCTGGCAATATTGTCTGTAATGGGATATTTCTTCCAGAGCCTCTGTACTGGATGTTGCAATTAATTTGCTTTATTTCTGCCTTCTCAACAATTTGCCAGTAGTATCTGTAATAGTCGATGGTTTTAGTAGTATCTGCTTTGGGATATGTTTTACATAAGAGTACAGTGATAATCAAATTTAGTTACATATATATATGTATTTAGTTACGTATATACATATGTATATATGTGTTTCGCAGAAACTTTTGTAAATTTTGCCTTCAACATGCATACTTTTTATTCCACTTGCCTTTGCATTTTAGTAACAATTTAAAATAAAAATATTCTGCTTTAGGAAAACTGCAGACAAGGTGTAAAGTAAGGAACATCTCTCAATGCAATATTTTTCTATTTCCAAGGAATTACTGCTTGTCACACAGCAAGATTTGAGTGTACCTGCTGTATATTTCTTTTACATTTTTTACAGGTGGTATAGTTTATGAAATCAGCTTTAAGAAGGATATTGATCTTCTCCTGAAAAATTGTTCATATAGAGGTTTTGTTTTATTGAAAAGTTGTGTTGCATTTAAAATGCAGGCTAAAAGAACAATTAAAACAATTTTTAAGCTATTACAGAATGTATACTTCCAGTTAAGTAATACCTGTTATAGCTTTGTGCATTGGTGATGTGCACATAGTTCTGCGTTGATGGGTTTTTCAAGTTCAGAAATATTTCTGTACAAGTAGGACAGATCTTTGCCACAGAATGACTCAGATAATATACATTCTGCCACTATGAATTCTATTTTTCCTTTAGTATGGGTGAATTAGTTCTCAATTTTTTTTCCAAGTTAAATGCCACTTCTTTGGGTCCCTTATTGCAATTCAGATGCTCAGCTTGGATGGATGCTGGATGCTTAGCACCAGCAACTGAAAAACCAGTTAGACCTAGTATTTGATGTGCATTATTATTTTAATCTTCAATTAGCTCTTCAAGTCATAATGGAAGAAGTGACAACTGCTTCAATCCAGTATTTCTCATCATTACTGGAAGAAAATTACATGTTTAGACATAGCCTGTATCTCCCAGCTAGGAAAGGCTGAGAATGTTTTCCTGGTAGTTTCTGTGAAGCTCTGTGCATAAGAAATTCAATATTTATATCTTCAGTCTCTAGGGGCTAGCTGAGGAAGGATTAGAACAGGAACAAGGTGACAAAGCTATAAACATTTCTGTCACCAAAGGCAATCTTTAAGTTCACAGAATTAGCTTATTACAAGCATCGCACAGTCAGTTCTGGCTAAAGTCAGCGAAGTGTGGGTGTGCATATTTATAGTTTAGCATATGAAGGGATATTTGCTGCCATTGCATTCAATGGAAATCTGACTGCATACATGAGTTGTGAAGGAAAAACTACAAACAGTGTAGTTATCTTCCCTGTTATCAAAGCAAAACGCCAGCTGAAGCTTAATGCAGTGCTTGGTTTAGAAATCAAAGCCCAAAATGTTCATTCATATCTGAGGCTTCTTGAAGTTCTGCTTTGCACAAGATTTGTATCTTAGGGTGCTGGTAGGGTAGGATCCTAGGAGGTCTTTCCCACTTACGTTCTAGGTGAACAGCACTGCTATTACTATGAATGGAGTTTTTATTCGGGTATTCTTGCACCACTGTTAGCATGTTGGGGTTTCGCGGGTTTTTTTAGAAGTTGGAGGGAGGAGGTTCCCCTCCAGCAGTTGTTACCAGATGGTGAGTGCTCCTTGCAGTGCTGGGCTGCACTGACCTCTGCTCTTTCAAGGTGACTCTTACACTCTTAGGTTCCTTGTGGGCATGGCAGATTGCTGCTTCAAAGTCATCCAAAAATTAGTGAATATCTAGAGGAAAAATAAATACTGTTTTCTGCTTTCTATTTCTACACAAAATATAGTTCTTACCACTTTATTAAAATTAAGATTTTTGTTGCTGTCCTTACAATGCACTAAGTTAAGCACCTTCAGGAAAGACTAGTCTACTCACCAAGCTCCTTTCTGACTCAGGGACCTTAATGCCCTGTTGTGTGTTGTGTGAGGGCTGTCAGTGGGTCACATGTAGAACTCTTGTCATTACAATTTTATCTTCCTATCTGTATTTAAACTAAATCAGTTTCTTTCTTCTTTTTTTTTTTTTTAACAAATAGAGCTTTGTCACTTCTGTCTCAATACAAAAAATTTCACTGGGAATGGTACATTGCATGTATGTCAAGACTGCTTGGAACTTGACTTGGCTAAGCAGTTGAGTTGGGATTTAGGGTTATTTGTCTTGCGACCAAAGATTTACTGGAAAAAAGGTCAAACCACTTTGACCTTTTTGACAGAAATGTCAAAATGGATTCAGAAGCTGACTAGAAAGAGAATATGGAAGGAAATCAAAGATTAATTTAAAGCTATCAGGTGGAAGATTACAGGTATTCCTCAGATAAGACTTTCTATTAAACTGTTTGATACATTGCCAGTAGTAAAAATCGAACATCTTTAGTTGTGCAAATTTCTGTTACTTCCTGTGTACTTTTCATTATGACAATAGCATGTACCCATAATTAATCCAATGAAGTGTTTCAAAATTTTTGGGATTAAGGAGCAAATTTTGTCCAAACAGCTGCACAAAAGCAGGCAAAGTCTTTTTTGTTTGTTGCTTTATCAAAATCAAACTCCAGCCAATAAATAACATGCAAATTTTGCACAAAATTTCACCTCAATGTTACAGGAAAAACTTTCCAAACTTACAGATATTTTTCTTTTAATTGTATAATAAAAGTAAGTTCAGAGATTGCTTTTGTCATTAAATACAGAATATTGTAGTAATTTCTTATGCCTTTCTGTTACAGATTAACTAAACTCCAGATATTGGAACTTAGAGAAAACCAGTTAAAAATATTGCCAAAGTAAGTATTGTATAGTTCTAGAAATTCCTATAGCATTTGTTTTAACATTAATCCATTGTACCACTCTCCTAAAATCTAACATTTTTCTAGTCCCTGCCTTGCAATTCTCACTTCATCAAAGAAGCCTAGGCTGATGGTGATGCAGTTCCTGCTGTTTCTATGAACAAGAGCAATGCTCAGTATTTTCTGACTGGGACTCTGGAGCTCCAAGCAGGTTAACAAAAATACAAGAGGTCAATGAAGAAAGAAACAGATCCCAAAGATGGCATGTGAATAGCCACCCACAGAGTCATGAATATATTGTGGTGTACTGTAAAAGTGATCATTCTCTGGCAACAGAAATTGGTAGAGCTGCTGGATGTAAGAAGTTTTGGTGGAGAACAGGAGGCTCTAACAATTGAATATTCACTCTGTTCAATTCATGCTAGGAAGCACTTGAATGCTGTAGGCTGAAGTAGAAACTTCCAGCTCTTCAAATACCACAGCCAGTTTTTTTAGTGACTGTAGCTAATTATATATATGTAAGACATGATCAAGGGTTATGTTCTATTGGGATTCCCTTTATAAGTGCCTAGATACAGTACTGTGGAGTCTGCGGTATAAACAAGCCAGAACTCCTATCTAGAATGACATGTACAGCATCAGAAAGTGTGAATTTACATATTCAAAGTGTGAAGCATTCTGTGGTATAAATACTCTCAATTCTATTCAGCTCTCTCTGTTATCATTAGTTTTTAGCAGAAAAATTACAGGACATGTAATTTAGAGCGGTAGCTCTCTAAATTGAGTTACTCCCAACTGAGGAACAGTAGCTATAATTAAGGTTATAGCTAATAGAGATTTTGTTTATAAGATCACTCTGACCTTAATTGCCATAATTAACACTAACAATATGAATTACATTAAATATTTCTAAAAATGTAATTTACTCTTTTAGTGATGAGACAGTAATACATGTTTAATGGGTCTAAGTCAAATGTACCCTCTGTTGAAGGATGCTGGGAAACTTTTTGTTGACTTCAGTGTTTTCAGAGTTCTGTTCTTGATTGAAAACTAAACAGTAACTGTCATGAAGAGCTCCTCGGTTCCATAATAATCTGTGGTACATGCTGAGCTGCCAGCTTTATTATTCTCTTCTGGTTCTCTTATAGAAAATGCAAGACGGGTTTAAAAACTGTAGGAAATTCAAAGCAGTTAATAAAATGCAGCAGTAGGTCCTAGTATTTTTGCTATAGAATACTAATATATTTCTGGGTTTCCTGTGACTCACACCTTTCTAATAGTCTTACAGCAAATTCTTTCCTATTTGTAATAAGAAATGTATTTGGATAAGTTCTGCAGCATCAAACTAGCCCTCTTTCTGACTAAAACATGCACATAATTTTTGACACTAAAGTATGAAGTGCTTGAAAGAATGTTAATCAAAATGGGTAATCAATGCCAACACACTACATCAACCTTACTTTATGCCAAGCCTTATGCCAAATATGTATCATTTTGTTTGGAGCTTATCTACAGCCAGAGACTGCAAGTGGCAGCATTATAATGCAAAACAGATGGATAAAACTATTTCCACTGACAGGAAAGCAAAACCAGACTATTTTAGAGGCATTTTTCAGATGGGTAAATTGGGAAGATGGTCCTTTAAAAATATGGTACTTTTTTTTTTCATTTTTTAAGCTTCTATGGCCTAATTGTCAATAAAAAGAGTAAGCATTTTAGAAAGGAGCAGGTTATTTGAGAATATAATTACAGCGATGGACGGCCCAATCCTGCCATTGTGCACACTCCCTTTGAATTGTATGCCACTTGATATAAGCTGTACTGTTAACGTTGCTGAAGCTGTCTGTATATAGCAATAGAATTTGGAACACAGTTTAGGCTATCTGATCCCTTAGTATTGAGTTGAATTCATGCCAAGTTCAAGAATATGAATTATGACAGAGATTTTCAGTTTATTGGTGGGATTATGCAGCACCTTCTCAAAGATGAAAATAGGTGTAACTCAATGATCTAGTTAATGCTTGTTTCAACATCATTTGGCATTTAATTTTCCTGTTACCCATAACATTATTGGAGGCCTTGTTTGCATTTTGTCTGATGGTATTTCTCTATAAACAATACAGAAAAGCAAGTAAATATTAATCCTAGAATATTTGATAGTGCTATTGCATAAACAGCAGGGAAAGGAGGGAATATTTCAGAGACCCTCATCTTGCACACCCAGTTGTGTATGTTTTCTCATTGAGCGGATGTGTTTGCTAGATCATAGTCATTTGGTCAAGGGAAAAAAGGGCTGGAAATCAATACAGTTAACTTGTTATCCTGTCATTGTTACATAACATTGGTTTGCATAGTGTGGTCTATGAAGTTGCAAAAGCTACAGAATGCTATGTTCAATTCTTTCAAAGGAGTTCTTCAGCGGTGCTTCTGGGACACTCTTCGGGGCAAATTTGTTAGGAACATACAGCACTAAAATTGATATTGGCATGGTCTCACAAAGCTTTGAGAGATTAATCTTCTACAGGATTTCAGAGGGACTCATATAACTTTAGTTAGAAATGGAAAAAGAATATTAGTTTACTGATAATCATCCTGTTCATTAGCTTCAAGAAATGAGGGAATTTTTTTCTTAGAGTCTTCTGGAAGTAGTATTTTCATGTTTTATTGTTTGGTGGTTTTTTTTTTTCTTTCTCTAGCATGAGGCTTCTTTCATTTAGCTAGAGGCTTTCCTTCAAAGCCTGTGTATACTATTTGTACAGTGCAAAAAAGGCTTCTGCTGTTTTTATTTTGGTCTTGTCTTTACCTACTTATGCTAAATTCCTTGTTTGTCCCTAGCTTGAGTACTCCAGTGTCATGAAAACGAAATTTCTCAACAAATGTTGAATCTCCTTCTTGGAGATTATTCCATGAATAATATTAATAATCACATTAAACTACTTTCAGTGAATATGACATATTCCAGTATATTATTTTTGAACTTTATGTTCAGAGCAAATGTAGATCTTACTGTATTTGAAGAAAAACTGAAGCTTTGAATAGCTGCATAGAGCATCTTGTGCTCATACAATTGTTTCTTGAAGAAATTAGTGTGGTATTCTGACAATATACAAGACTCTACCATTTAGAAGCTCTTACATTTAATTTTAATTTTTTCCAGAATTTTATAGTATGTACACAGTTGCAGTTTATATATGAAAGTTTTAGATACTACTAATCGTTCTGTGAAAATCTCTTATTCAATAAATATATGAATATGTTTTCATATGAGGGATTCATACTCTCTTAAAAAATACTTCCAGGTAGAACTGCTGTTGACTCTGAAGTACTCATTGTGATCACATGTGCAGTGGTAGATAATCTCTATGGAGCCCCCAAAGTGCACTTAAATAGAGAAAGAATGTTTGCAAAACACAGCTTGAAGTAATGGATTTTATTTTGGACATTGATTTAGTATTTGCCATAAGTTAGGTTGAAGAGTATTGATGTGTCACAAAGTCCAATTTAGTAATCTCATTTCATGTATGACTAAAGATATAATTAGAGTTCCAAACCACATCACATGGAAGTAACAGCAGCCTGGAGAGATACAAGGTGGTGTTGCATACTGTGATTTAGCAGTGCTCTTCTCTGTTGTAACTGGTCACTAGTCTTCCTTTGAGAAGAAAACATGTAGTTAACTTGTCTTTGACTGCTGAAGGGACATATTATGACTGGAGGTGAAAAGCTGAACCACTCAAAGGAAGAGATGCGCCACTGCATTACTCCTTATCATGAAGATTTCTTTACTGTCTTTAGTTTTTGCATGCATCTTGCAGCCTCAAGTGTGTTGTAGTCTACGCTTTATGTGACGCTCAGCAGTCTGCAGGATCAGTAAATATCTACCTGGTTGACCAGTGTGTAAAAGAATTATCTTTAATTAGGTATCATTCCAGTTACAGAATAGCATCACTACTTAATACTGATTACTAGATTTTTGTAAATCTGGAAGATTTGATGTTGCTAGTATTTTCTTAGATCTAATTCTTTATTAAACCCCTTCCTGTGCAGAACCATGTCCAGACTGACTCAGCTGGAGAGACTGGATTTAGGAAGTAATGAATTCACAGAAGTGGTGAGTTCTGCCTTGGTAAAAGAGCTCTGCATCTTTTTTTAATCTTCTTATCCTTTGATCTGTTTTTAACAAATATGAAAACATAAACATTATCTTAAGAGTTCTGCTTCCAAGCCTTATTTATACTTTACACTACTTTATGGAGCCTCTTATAAAAATCGTGTGTGTGATCTTATGAATGAGAGTATGTGTTTACTCCATTTTAAAATAGCACTCTGTTATATAGTAGGGTTAGTGTACTGGTAAGTAATTATAAGTAATATGTGTTTGAATTATAAACATAATTGTTAGGCTTAGAATAAATTCTAAACAGTTATTGATTAGCATGTATTGAATGTTACAGTTTTTTGCCTAACTGCTTTTATTATTGTGCACAAACTATTTAGATCCAAGGGAAGCTATATTAAATTTGAATGTTGTTCAAAGCAGTATTTACAGTTGAGGTACTCTGATATTTCCTTCAACATGCATTGACTTGTTTCCTGTTTGTGTTCTCACAGGCAAAAATATTTTGTATTTAAGGGTCACATAACATCTCTCTGCTTTTACAAGTACTTTCCTGGGTAAAGGAGTTGAAGTATAATGAAACTTGCTGACCTGCCACACAATAGAGTCAAGCCTTTGTGGGCCACTAGTAGAACATACAGATCTGAACACTTGCCTGGTGATATGGTTTGGAAAATAGAGCAGCGTATTTAAGGAATTTTTCATTATTGCGGTTAAATGTCTAGTCCTTACCATGACTGCCATATTCTCATCACAGGATATATATTTTTGTGGGAGCCTTAAACTAATGTTGAAATTACATCTTCTTCTTGGAAAGTGACTTAGTTATTGGGAAAGAAAGTTATTGGGAGTCAGAACCACAACTTCAGCAGAAATCCTGTCTATTTTACTGTATAACAAAATTTACTCAGCATTTATCTGAACTTGGCTGTACTTATTAATGTGCAGTAGACCCTCTTTTGTTTTGCTTTCCCTGGAGGGAAATTTGAATAGGGAAAGCATATGCGACATGAATGTTTATCAGGGTCTTTCCCTGATAAACAAGACTTTTTACAGTAAGTTGCTTATTGTGTGAAACATAATCCTGCACTTCATTTTATGGTTGGGTTGGTTAGATTGTAACATGGAGGTGCACCCTTTGTTGATATAAAAAATGAAGTTTGTTTTGATTTTTCCCCATACCAAAAAATCACTAGGGTTTTTGAAAAACAGGTCTTCTGAGTTGATGAAATGTAAATATTTTTAGATGTCTTCCATTAAAACTGTACATGTAACATGTACTTAGAGTGTGTGTCTGTTGAAGAAGAATACTTTCTGTAAAAGACACCAAACCAACAGGAAGATTGGAAGGAAGGAACCAACCTTTCTCTAAAAATTATTTAGTGCTGTGGTCAAGTTCTTCAAAATTTTTATATATCTAGTATATATATATATTTTCATTTCAAAAGTGAGTTATCTGGGTTTTCTTTGATGACCCAGTGAAAAAAGTGGGTATAACAACTACAGTAACACTAAAGTTGCAATAGACAAAGTGCTGGAGTTGGTTTTGCCATTCACTGGGGATTTTTCATAAGATTTTTTTAAATGGCTTCCCATTACAGCCTGAAGTACTTGAACAACTGAGTGGATTAAAGGAATTTTGGATGGATGGAAATAGACTAACACTTATTCCTGGGGTAAGTTCTTTTGCTGTGTTAAACATACAGTATTTTAAATTACACAGGTACTTGGTTTGTCAGTGATCATGTACAATGAAGTTATGTAATTTTAGTGTTACTTAAAGCCAAAAGGATAAATGGCACTTCAGTTCTTAACTAGTCCACTTAGAAATTATCACTGATGATGAGAGCTGCGTTCACAGCTTTTTTTAACTGAAAGTTACATATTTCTCATCTAAAAATTATGTTGCAATTCAGGAAAACTAGTAAAAATGGTAAATCAAATTTAGGTTAGAATAGCCCTTCCAAAAAGGAATTATTATAATCTATGTTAGATAGCAAGCAGGAGTATATAGGATAAATATGTTGTGTGGCTTTTACTGGTCACAGTTGTAAAGACGCAGTGCCAGTTCCAGTACTGTGTAAACAGCAAGGGAAAAAAAGAGAGCATAGTCAGTTCCTGAGGAGATAGTCTGTTGACTTTGTATGGGCTCCTGACATCTTTCAGGATAACATGTGGTTCAGGCTGACCTATTATTACAGTACTTGAGAGTCTGTGCTTGAGTTTTAGCAAACTAATAGATGAGTATTTGAAATTTGGGAAGCAGCTGGCTTGTTTTCAACCTTAAAATCACTAGTAGTCATGTGAAATATGGCCTTCCTGCCTGATCAGTAGACTTTTCTACTGTTTTTCCATCAACTAACTCTTAGACAGTTGAGTGGTTTGATTGTAAAATATGAGCTGAACAGTGTTTTGCAGTAAAATAATTTCTGAGAATGAAGATTTCAATAGAGTAGTGTGCATGAATTTTAAAGCTTATGCTTGGTTCATGTGGAAGGGTAATACATGCTTATATTTTGGTTTGTTTCTTTCCGTTTAGTACAATTAAGGATTCATTGTTGTTTTTGAGGATGCAGTTTTATACAGAAGGCAAAAATGAGCATTAAAAGTCTACTGGAGCATAATGATGTCCTCACATTATGTGTCTCTTTCTGAAGTTTGTTCTAAAACTTGAATTACTTGATTAACAGTAACTAATCAAACTGTTGAATGTGCAGAAGACTGACTTTAGGGACATGCCGAGTACTCTGGGGTGTCTCTGTGTGTTAGAACATCAGCTGTGCTTATCTGCACAAAATACTTAATTTGAAAGTTTGTGTATTTTGCATAAAATTGTATTTCAGTGCCTTAAGTCTTCTTCTGGCATTATACATGAGAGGTCAAATCTGCTGGATATTTTTTGTTTTGAACTTAGACTTTTCTAGAATACATTATTTTCTCTTGCTTTTAGTTCATAGGCACTTTGAAACAACTGACATACTTGGATGTTTCTAAAAACAACATTGAAGTGGTCGAAGAAGGTATTTCAGGTTGTGAAAGCCTGCAAGACCTACTGTTATCCAGTAATTCACTTCAGCAACTGCCAGAGTCTATTGGTTTGTATTTTAAGTTCATTCATGTTGTTAGAAGCCTGTAGTTCAGACACAGAGAACTTGAAAATACAAAAATTACATTCTAGATCTGTTTCAGTTGAGTAGAAGTGCCATTTCTTGATAAAACTGTAATGCGTGGCTGAATAATAACTTAAAATTGGTTTGGAGCATTCTTTACTTTGTGCAGTAGTTTGTAAATGGATGAAAAAACATTGTCTCTATCAGAAGAAAAATCAATTTGTTTTTCTCCCTGTCCCCACTGACCTACCCAAATGGCTGACACACTGTAAACTGGCACACAAGTTCTGTAAGCTATTCCTTATTTCCTTAGGAATACAGCACTATAGGCACACCAGGGAATAGAGAAGATATGGTGGCTTGCCCATAAAGTTGGGTTTTTTTCCCCTCTTAAAGTTAAAATTCAGCTTAATGAACTCAAATGTCCATTTTGATTTACTTGTTCCTATTGTTATAGGTTCTCTGAAAAAGGTGACAACACTTAAAATTGATGAAAACCAGCTAATTTATTTGCCAGACTCCATAGGAGGGTAGGTATTTCATATTCACAAAAATAAGAAATTGAATTGCCTTTCTGAATACTCTTCTGTAACAGTGGCTCCTCTTTCAGTTTTTTAGAACTACTTGATTTAATTTCTTCTACATGTTAATACCCTAATACAATTTAAAGCAATAATTTTCATATCTTAGTTCTGCTTTGCAGCATATATGTTGCTATTACTTAATACCAAAGGACATATGTTCTTCACTTAATGCAGCCACCAATCTGTAAAACAAAAATTGAGTGTGACAGAAAACCAGATACTGAAAGAGTCAGGTTTCTGAAACTGTTTTTTTTTTTTGACAGTTACATGGTGTGGTAGATATTGCAAATGATTGCCCAATCTCAAAAATCTTGTAAAAAGCAAATATGAACATGTATTTATCTTATATGTGTATATATATATATGTGTATATATATATATGTATATATGTATATATATATATATATGGAGAATTTTCAGCTGTCCATCAGCAAGTTTTTTTAATATGTATTTTGGTGTTCAGCAATTTAATTTAAAACTTGCAAAAAATACCAAAAATAATTGGGTCGCAGTTAAGTGCTGTACAAATGTACAATGTCTTCCAATTTATTTTCAAATATTTTAATTAATATAGCTTATCTTTTGTTGTCAGAGTTTACAAAGTACTTCTTCATTGCCAGATTCTTAGGTTCATGGTCTGTAACTTAATTCTTTGCTTGTTCAGAAACTGCACTCAGCTCTAATTTGACTATGATTTATCCCATTCTGAATGTTTTTAATGCCTTACACTGGCATGTTGTTATGTAGTACACAAGCATTTGATGGTGCTGGCCTCACTGTTTTTATTGTGAGGACAGCATAAAGGAGATTTAAAAAAATTAAGCAAATTCTTCTTGGATTTTAATTCCTTAGGGTTTATTTTGAACTACATTTGTGATTAATAATTAATAGTGATATTAACTTCATTTAAGCTGCAAGTATTCAATTAATGTTGGATTCATTATTCTGTATAGAGGAATTAATTTTTTTTTTTTGCAGGTTAATATCAGTGGAAGAACTGGACTGTAGTTTCAATGAAATTGAAACATTGCCTTCATCTGTTGGGCAGCTCTTGAATATAAGAACATTTGCTGCAGATCATAACTTTTTAACTCAGCTGCCATCAGAGGTATATATTTAATTACAAGTCTGTAGAATTAGTATTTTAATGTGTTTATGTAGTCTGTACAACTTGTAAATTAACAAGTTACTAATTTTTGAGAGGACTTTCTTTGTGTATGTTTTTAAAGGAGGATGTATACAAATATACAACTTTATAAATAATGAAATTTGATTTTTTTAAGCAACAAGTAGGAATTCATTCATGTGTATTGAAACTAAAAGGTTTAGTATGTAAGAATAAAGTTTCAAGGCAAAATATCCTCAATACTAACTGTTTTAAAAACTTTCGTATTTATGTTGTGAAGATGAATTAATTCTTTGTGTGGGTTTTTTTTTTCAGATTGGAAACTGGAAGCATGTAACAGTGTTGTTTCTGCATTCCAATAAGCTTGAATTTCTCCCTGAAGAAATGGGTGATATGCAGAAATTAAAAGTCATCAATCTGAGTGACAATAGGTTTGTGAATGCTTTTAATCAAGTAGAAGTTGTATAAAATACAACAATAATGGATTGTTGTAGATGGATTTATGGCTATCTTTCCTTATCTCACACACAGCTCAGAAGGTGACTGAGATGTATTTAATGTATTATTGTCATATCTGGATCTTGCAGCTCCATTATATTAAGCTATCTTTATTTTAATGACCTGGCAGATGCATTGAAGTACAGCTTCTCTACATTTGTGGTTGTTAGCATCTGTTTTTCTAGGGAATTAGTTTGGTTATTTTCATGAAACTTTTTTGAGTCTTACTTAAAAATTAACAGCTTCTTGAATTGCATATGGAGCACCAACAGTATCATAGGATAGTGTAAAAAATCTTGGTGTTCTACACAAACAGGGAAAATGTTGTATTTTATTGCAGATGGCCATTAAAAATAGACAAAATGTTTAGCTTTGGGGAATTGATAGTTTATAGAATTGAAGTGTACTGGGAGAGAGAACTAGCAGAGCTCTCCCTCCTGTTCTGGCAATCCAGCTTCTCTGTACTCTGTCTGTAGTTTAATTTATCCCATAATGCCAGAGCACCCATTGTCCATGACTGCCCATTCCCTATACATGTATCTTTTAGAAAAAAAAAATATTTTCAGGTGTAGCACATTTTTTCTTAATTGGCATATATATTGACAGATAAGATGGTGCAGATTCAGATTTATTAATTCATGTTGATTGTCTTTGTATTCAAGTCACCCAGTTGAGTTAAATTCAGGTCACAATGTCACTTCTTTATTTTAAGCTACTTGCTATACTGGGCAGATAAGTTTTTCTTGTTTGGTTGGGGTTTTTTAAAATTGAATTTAAATTACATGTTGTAGCCTTTCAGCTCTCACTATTTATTAAGTGAACTTCATATGAAAATGTCCTTTTAAAATATTTTACAGACTAATGCAGGATTGATTAAAGTCCTAACAATATGTACTTACATAAAAATTCTTGTAATTTACAGACTGAAGAATTTGCCATTTACTTTTACAAAACTGCAACAACTCACTGCTATGTGGCTATCAGACAATCAGGTATGATTTTTTAAATAAAATAAATAAATTATTGAAAATAAATAATTGTTTACTTCATTCCTAATGGGATTGACAAGAACAGAGCCATCTGTTAAATAAAGAGACTTAGTGCTGTCTAAATCAATACTTTCTTGACATTACTATGTCAGTACTCCTTAAGTAACCAAAGTAACCAATACTGAGCTTACCTGTCTCTGGAGGCTCATAATCCTGAAGAAATTCTGTGCTGTGAGGAAATGCAATTTAACAGATACTGGGAAGTTTTTTTTTTTGTTTGGTTGTGTTTTTTCTGGGTTTGGTTGAGTTTTTTGGTTTGGTTTTTGTTTTTGTTTTGGTGGATTTTGTTTGTTTATTTTTGGTTGGCTGGGTTTGTTGGTGGTTTTTTTTGATTGGATTTTTTTGGTTGTTTTTTGGGGAGGGGCAGGTTTTGTTAGTTTTGTTTATTCAGGCTAATTTAGTCGGGTGAATTTAGTGCTTGATAAGCTTGAACATAAACACGTAGCCTGCTGTTGCTTTCACCACTATACCAGCAGGGAAACTCAACATCCTGGTTTTGAATTAGGTTTCTTGCCACACCTTTGAACTGTATGACTGTTCAACTTTGAAGCTGTTAAGCAATAACTCCTGTGCTTGTCTTTATCCTTTTTATTAAAGTTCTCGATACTATGCTGATTTTCTGAAGGGCATTAAAATGTACAGGGCTGTCAGAAATCCAGTAGCCTCAGATGTGCACATTTACGAAAGCAGTAATTTCAACAATCTTCTGCCTTTCCCTGTAAAGGTTGGAGGATGTTCGATCTAGTCTCAAAACAAAAAAACAAAGGTGCTGAATTCTTCTCTTTCTATGATTGTCTGCAGTTTTAAATAGCTAAAGATATCTATGCATTTCTGATCGGTGTGCTTTGGGATAGTAGTAAGTACCAAAAAGAAACTGGATTACTTTTTTATCATCTAGTGTTTTCTTTTTACAAAAGCTGTTGATGTCTTTGTCCTCAGTCAAAAAGCCTGTCATCAATCAAATACAGAGATATTAATATCTTCATTTTATGAAAATTATTCAGAGGAGAAATGGTTTAGTGGTTTAACTCAAAGTTGTGGGACAGGCATGCTCTGTGATATGTAGGTCACATTTACTTTTTTGTGTACATATATATATGCATAAATATATATTCTCGTAACATAGCCTTCTTTCATTTACTTTCTAGTCTAAACCACTTATCCCTCTTCAAAAAGAAGCTGATCCCGACACACAGAAAACTGTACTTACTAATTACATGTTCCCTCAGCAACCAAGGACTGAGGAGGGTAAGGAATTTCTGAAATTACCTGTCACAGTGGTCATTGTTGAAAATAATAATGGGAAGGCTTCCTGCTAATATGATTTTCACTAAATAATGCTTAAATACCTAAATGCTTAAAGTTTGGAGTATACTTGCAAGAGATGATGAGTTGTGTCTGATGAATGAGAACACTAACTTAATGAGATTTAGATGTTGGTAAATTCTGGGTGAAACTATTTCAGCAAGTAAGGTGAGAAATGGACTGACAGGAATACGTTTGTGGTGGTTGCCACTCCCAGTATGACACCCTCATTCCTTCCAAAAGAGCCTAATGGTTTGGGGTGAAATTCTCTTAAGAAAGTGTTGGCTTCAAACTGACTATTTTAGCAAAATGTTTCCTTCACTGCCAAGTATGTATTTTGTGAAAAGTACATAGTATTCTCTGGTTTATTTTGAAATTTAAAAAAAAAATCAGTCCAGAGAAAGTATATTGTTCACATGTAGTTTGAACTGCTTTTATAAAAGGTTAGGTTCTGGGCTTTTGGTCAGGAGCTCATAGTGATAGTGAAGTTTATTATAATCTTTCAGATGTGTTAAAAGTTTAAGTTTATCCCATAAATGCAGTGTAACAAATATTCCATTGCACTTACTGAGCCCTAAAACTAAGTATTTTTCTATGTCAGGTATAGAAGTGGTTAATATGAACAGCCTTGGTATTGCTAGCGAAGGATATACATTTTCTGGGTGGTAGTGGCAAATTTATTAGATTACTTGTCATGCTAAAAATAGAACCTGGCTGATTAACAAAAAGACATGGTAAAATCAGAGACATCAGGTATCTGCAAGATTTTTTTAATCTTTTGTAAAATTAAACAAGAAATACTTGTATCTAAAGCCCCTGTCAACTGCATTAATGCTGCAAAATCATGCAGATTAACTTAACCTCTAGTTTTAGATGCTTACATTGCTTTAGGATTAGTAAGAATGCAGATTTTTCTCACTAAGTCATTCTTAGTTTTCATTTTTAAATTTTCATTAAATTAAATCAGATGAATGTTCTTACCTGCGCTTAGTGATGTTAAGCACTGATAATAAGCTATATAAATCTATACAAATATAATTCATGTTTATATATGTATATACACACACAAATACATTATTTCATGTTTATATATAGAATAAAACCACTCAGCAGAGTTCTGCTGAAATTTTTCGAATGTGAATGTTAAGAGTACTGTACAGCTAAGCATATGATTTTCTTTTAAAAGATAGGGATTTTTCCAATATAAAAGTACAACCAAATTCGTAAAGCAGTTGCATTGCATCTAATCTTCAATTAATGATGCTGTTAGTCTTTCATCTTCTAAAAAGAATGAATACAAAAGCACACCAATCCCACTCAAGAGAAAGAAAAAAAGTATATTGTGTTTTACATAGTGTAGCCTATTCTTATATGATCTTCTTTGGGTTTTTTTTCCAGTTATGTTCATATCTGATAATGAGAGTTTCAATCCATCTCTGTGGGAGGAACAGAGGAAACAGCGTGCTCAGGTAGCATTTGAATGTGATGAAGACAAAGATGAGAGAGAGGCACCACCTCGGGTTGGTATTCAATTGATTTTTACATACGTGGTGCTTCCCTGCCTCTTACTTCCACCCTTAATCTCAGCCTTTTCCATACTTTGGTTATGGGTTTCACTCTGCTGAATAAATGAAGTCATCAGTTTAGTGTATCTAGCAGGATGAAACACTATGGTTTGGATTTTTTTGTTGTGTTTGCTTTTAATTTGGGCATTACTTAGCCAAATTATTTTCAGCAGGGCACAAGGTAAAAGCTCAATCTGATACTTGGCAGTGTAGGGTCTACCTAGGATGCTACCTGACTAATGGTGCTGTGGAGAACAAGTGGGGAAACCATGATAAATCCTGATTTTATTTTAAGTGAATTACAGTTGGCTCAATCCTTGCTTGGAGTCATTGGAC
Organism: Passer domesticus; assembly: GCF_036417665.1. Taxonomy (NCBI): domain Eukaryota; kingdom Metazoa; phylum Chordata; class Aves; order Passeriformes; family Passeridae; genus Passer; species Passer domesticus. The sequence continues at coordinate 22,415,446 of NC_087512.1, forward strand.
ATGTTGGGGAAAGGGAGTGAAAGTGATTCGTAATCTTGCCTGGTTGTATCAGCTTATGTCTATCTCAGTGCCAGCAGACTTGAGTATCAGGGTGGAGATTCTAGAGTATTCAGTAGTGTGCCCTAGTTAATTATTTGTTTGAAAGCTTATGTTTTAGTTCTGACATTTAAATAAATGTAGAACCTTACTGCCTTTTGTTACACAGGAAGGCAATCTGAAGAGGTACCCAACTCCATATCCTGATGAACTGAAGAATATGGTCAAAACAGTCCAGACAATTGTACATAGACTAAAGGATGAAGAATCAACTGACGATAATGCCAAGGAGTCAAAACGAGAAGTCCAGACAGTTTCTGTAAAAGATGTGGGGGTAAAGGTTAGAGACAGCATTATTTTCTGGTTTTGCAATACATTCCAAAGACTAAAGTGTCCTTGATTCCTTTTAGTTCTCTTCTCCTTCCCCTCTGATGCTTTAGCAAGAAAAATTGTTAGATTACAAAACCAGTTTACCTCTTCCCCACCTAAGGGCGTCTGTAACAAATGTCTGGTTTGCTGTAGCAGTTTTCTTCCTGCATTAAGAACATGAAAAGTGACCTAATTCTCAGGCACATACAAACTGTGAATGTGTTAAGGAGCTGCATTCTTTGGTTTCTGGAGGATGGCATCTTTGTCATCCTCTGATCCTCTTTCATCTGCCAGACTTCACAATGACATTTGGATAATCTCAAAGGCTTTTAGTGCTCATGACTGAAAGCTTTGTGTAGTAACAAGCAGTAATAGCAGACTGGCAGAAGTATCCCAAGTCTCTAAGAGCTTGATGCAGCATGATAGAAGATAGGACTACTTTTTGGTGCTCACACAGAATCATTGCCTGTTTGATTTTTTTTCACATGACTGGAGCTATAGTGGTATGTATTGATGCCAGTAAAGATAAGAGTCCGACTGACACAGGGTAGGGACTGTAGCTTAGTTATCTAATGTGTTTTCTTAGCATTTCATACCTGGTACATTCTGTTCTTTATAATTTCAGAGCTCAGATTTTTCCATTCCATGTTTTCCCAGAATATATAATGTTGGATCTCTCTGTTGCTAAAAACGTTTCAGGATGCTTTCTCTGTTCATACTCTTCATTTTGTAGACCTCAGAAATTGGTTCAATAAAGAACAAAGCCGATGAGAGAAAGCAATATTCAGCAGGAAGCTCTGTGCAGAAGCCTAGTGAACCAGAAGCTGAGCACAGCACTGCAAATTCACAGATGACTGCACTTGTTAAAACCTTGCAGAACACGAAAACAACTGTCAACCATGAGGACATGCTTGAGGTATGGCATTGCAATGAGCATTATAACAGTCAGAAATTGCTGGTGTTGTATTGAATTTGTTCTTCTGGAAGATGAAAATTTCTGACAGTAGAAGAAAATTGCCCTCCATAAATGTTGTAAATTCAGATGGTTTTCAATACAGTATTTTTTTGCTTCAGATTTTGTTAAGTAAAAGTTAAAACAGCTAATAAAAAGCTCAAAATAAAAGATGCATGCATTTAAAGAAAAATAATGCAAACTCAGAAGATTGATATACACTGTGAAAAGAGTCATACTTCTGCAGAATTCTCCAGTTGTTTCACTATCAGTACTTCATTAAATAATCCCTTTTAATTGTTGCTGAAATGAGGAAATGTCAGATCAGTGGTAGCAATAAAATGTTTCTGTATCCAAGTGATTGTACACATGCATTTCAAATGAAAAGTGGAAATTTTTCAAAATATTTATTCCTCTGTATTTACTGATAAGCTGTCAGGAATATTACTTGGAATATACTTACTTCTTACAGTGAAGGATTTTAAACTTCTGAACTGTGCATCTCTGTTAAAAACCATACATTTATTTATTTATTTAGAAAGGTTGAGATTTATGACAAATTTTGGAAGCTGTCATTCAATCACTTCCTAGTCACAACCTGTAAAATACTTTTTTCATAATTTCATTAGTGATTTTTTTTTTGCCTGTGTTGCGTAAGCTGTGGAATGTGCCTGTATCATACAGTGAAAAGACTTGAGTGACAGGCAGTTGTGGCTGTCAGTGGCTACTTCCCCACTAGTATGTTCCTGCTTCTACATTATTTTTGAAAATTCTGGTACTGACATTTTTTCTTTAACTTTGAAATGTGATTTTGGAAGATCATGATAGTTGTCTAATGGTAGTGACAGTACTTCTTTGTAGCTGTAGTGAGTACACAAGTCAGATACAGTGACATCCTTGTTTCAGTGTATTTCCTTATTTCCTGCTGGTAATGCTGTTGCAGAATGCAGATAGCTAAACTTTGCCTGTGTGTAAGCTTTTCATTTCAGCATTGATTACACTGGTATGTCACATCCAAGAGTTTGGGCATGTGGTAGATGCAGTGATCAGGTTGGTTGTTTGGATTGCAGAGAAAAGCCGATGGATTTTTATTTTTTATTTTTAATTAGGATTGTTATAGCTTGTTTGTTACATCTCAGTCAAGTTTGTCCTTCCTGCAGACCTAAGAACTGGCCAGGTAATTGGTATCATGGGAAGGTGGTGCCCCAAAATGTTCCAAAACAGTAAAAAAAAGTGAATATTGGCAGAGTTATTTGCAATTTGCAACGTGGATTTTGTAGTAGGAAGCGTGTTTACTAGAAGGAAATTTCTGCTTTGAGGAAAGGTTTGTTGGATTTTGTTTCTTCAAAATATTACCAAAAACAATTGAGTTTTGAAGAGAAATTAATATAGGGCTAGCAGTAGGATATTGCATTAGGAACTGAATCAGTTGCATGCTGCTCTTGCAGCAGCTTTGTCTATTAATCTCTCTCGTAAGTGCAGAGCTCCGTCTTTTGGTTCAGAACTAGTGATTACTAGCTTAACCATATTCAGTATTGCTTTTTCTCTGCTATTGCTCTTGAAGTTAAATGACTTCTTTTCCTTTTGGAATTTGCCCTTAGCAAGCTACCTTTACACTGTTTCTGTTAGACTAGGCAAGCCAAACTCCTTCAGTTTTTTCTCACAGTGTACTTTTCCATTCCTAGGATTGTCTTGGTCATGGCTACTTTATAGCTGTTTCAAGCTGCTTGAGCTCTTTCCTTCAAAACCAATACCCATCTAGTCAGTCTGTGGTGTTTGCTGGTTCAGTGATTACTTTGTGACTTGGAGTCAGCTGGATGCTTTCTCCAGTGGTAGTATGAAGGCTTCATCTACTTGCTCCAATAAGTTTTTTGCAGTTAAAGTTACCTGTCTGTCATCCCACAGAGTTCAGCAGTGACAATGCAAGTCTGCAAGTGCTGCTTCTTAAAGATAATTCAGTTGACTTGCACTACAGTTGCACTATAAAGTTGTTTTGCTTTGCCTATGTTATGTAGCTCACTTATCTTTTTACCCCTTTATTGTTTAGTGGGTGGTAGTTTAGACAGCATTTACTTAACTTTGAACTGCTCTTCAAAATGGACAGCATAAAGCTGTTTTTCCTTTAGCAGGAGTCAGAAGAGCTCTCCTCTGATGAAGAGATGAAAATGGCAGAAATGCGACCACCACTGATAGAAACCTCCATAAACCAACCAAAAGTGGTAGCCCTAAGCAACAGCAAAAAAGGTAAGACACCATAAAAAGCATGGGAAGTGTTTTATGATTTTGATTATTTGTTGACACAAAGTGGTTAGTTTTTCAAATTAAATTAAGTAAAAGTAGGCTTAATTTGTGTGTTTTAAAAGAAAGATTTTCCTAGTTAAGCAATGAAAGTGGGAAAAAACTGCATATGCTGGAATGCATGCTAGAGAAATCTGTGTTGCTGTCTTAACTTTCTTTAAATCAGACAGGGAGAGTTTAAATCAGACAGGGAGAGAAGGGGTGTATGTTTTGTGAGGTTTGGGGCTTGAACATACTCTTGATATGCTTAAGAAAAGGATTGCAGAAAGTGATATTTATATTAGAAATACTCTGTAACTCCCCCTTCACCCAGATTTTGTGAATTCTTGCTGCGATAGGCAGCTGCTATAACTGCTGCTGTAAGCAGCAGTATCACTTATTTAAATTTCTCTACAGAAGCTGTGCTTCTTCCTAAGGTTTAAGAATAATCCTTTCTAGTGAAAACTCTCCAGAGTTATTTTACTCTTTTATTTTTCTTTGCTCCTCTAGCATGAAAATTCTGAATCTGTTTTTTTTATTAACTAAATTTTATATTCTCTGAAATATAAATATTTCTTTAAGACTAAGAAATGGCCTAGGATTCAGAGAAAACATGATATAGAAAGAGGATAGTGAATACTATTTTGCTTCATATGATATCCAAGTCCAGTACTTCAGGACAAAAAGCTTTTCTGGACATTATATGTAAAAAGGTGAGATTTGATGAGGAGAACCACATGGTGGAAGCAGGAAGAGTCTGCTGAGGATCACATACAGATGAAAAGGTGGATGTTTGCCAATGTTGTCCTTGGATTTTTTTATCTGACTAAAGTACCAGGTCAAAACTTCTTTCTTGTCTCTGAAGACAGACATTAGTTCCATAAAATGGATGCGTTTGGCATCTGTAACTGGCTTGAAGCAAAAATTTAAATGTGTTTGTTTCTACACTCATGTCAGAATCACGGCTGCCTTTAATACCCCCAGAGAAATTAGTTTTATACGGATGTAGTATGCAAGTATGCATACATTATGCAAGAATCAGTGTGTACAGGGGTAAATTACTCTGAAAATGTCGTCCTAAGGGATCTGCAAAACATGGGAATGCATTGAATTCAAAGTCTGCAGAAGAACATTTTTCTTTGCTGATTTTTGACTTTACTAAAAAACTATACAGAGCTTATCCAGTGATCTAGAGAGTTCCAGAGTACTTGGTATAGTTAATAGCTTTAATAATGATAGAATATTCAAAATTAGGAACAGTGTACCCTTTCAAAATACTGCATGTGAAGCAGTGTGCTTTGTTTTATTAGAGGCCAATAGACTCATGTAATGGACAATTTTGAAATCCTTATAGTAACAGAATTTGATAGATATTTTGAGGAAGTATTCAGTAATATAGCACTCGTGAATGACAAGAGAAATGGGAATAAAGCAAGAATTTAGATTTAATTAGCAGACAAGGGATGTTTACATTAGGCCAAATATTTTAAAATAGAGGAACTATTTCCAACAGTATTTTGTAAGTTTAAATTAACTTTGCAAAGGTGTTAGCTTACGTTTTAGTTTCAGGTAATAAGAATTACTGAAGAACAAGAGACTGTTTCTAAATACTAAACGTAACACATATGAAATGGCTATTAATAAAATCTGTGTGTCTAACTAATTGGCAATTTTTTATTTCAGATGATTCAAAAGATACTGATTCCTTATCAGATGAAGCTACCCACAATAGTAATCAGAATAACAGCAACTGTTCCTCTCCTTCTCGAATGTCAGATTCTGTTTCCTTAAATACTGACAGTAGCCAAGATGTTTCTCTCTCTTCTCCTGACAAAGAAACCAATGCTGCTGTTCTATCCAAAATCAGGTTTGTACTATACTGTGGACCACTAAGAAAATACATTAAAAAAAATGTTACTTAATAGGTGTTCCTTCCTTTAATTCATTAATTTAGTATTCATTAAATATTTAAAATTTCATCATTTTGTAATGGGGTTAATAATGTTCTCTTAAGGTTAATAAAGTTCTCAAAAAGAAAAACTTCCAGAGACTAGCTTTATTATACAACACACGCTTCTCGTTTCTCTTAACAATAGGGTGCAATAATTTTTTTTTTTTATCCCTACAAAATACATCAGTATGCTGTTTTAAAAGCTCTGTGTTTTTATTTGATTAATTTTGAAAATCAGATTGATTGCTAACATGAGGTTAAAGGTTAAAGGTTCTTAAAAACTTACAAAGAATGGAATTACAGGTTGTTAGTCTTCTAGGAGTTTTAGTTAAAAAGTGCCATTTCTCATAAAAACTGCTAATGCAAACAGGAAAATTGTCCAAAATGGAAATGAAAAGAAATTAATAAAGTTATCATCACTTTGTCTTCTTGATGCTTTTGAACAGTTTCTAATTATTCTTGTTGAGTTTAAACAAACTTCTGAAACCATGTGATCTAAAAACATTGCCCAAATGAGCCCTTCATATAACATATTTCTTCAATATAAGATAATAAATCATAAATCTGTTTCGTTGTCCTATTTTGTATGCACAGCGTGGTTGCATATTAATGGTAATTTTTTTTCTAAAATGATACTTTGAGAAATACATCCATTCTTAGGAGAATTTATTTAAGAGCTATCTTTTTTTCTTCCAGGAGAGAAGATGAAAATCTGAATAATCTCTTGCAGAATGGAGGAGAATTGAGTATTACAGTAGAAGAAAAACTAAATGTGGAAGAGAAGGTTACAAATTTGTCTGAATATGAATTGAGCATTGAAGAAAGACTAGGCCTGATAGGAAAAAGTGTTGATCTAAGTACTCCAATGGAGGAGTCTCACAAATTAGACCAAATAAACATGAATATCAATAAACTTGTTAGTGAAGAGGCAGTGCCCGTTCCTGTAGAAAAGTTAGAAACACAGAAAATGGTTTCAGTAATAGGCTTTTTGAATAACAACCCAAAAGAAGAAAGTGAGCACTTGGAAAATGGAAATAAATATCGTGTAAATAAAGTAAATGGACTTGCTGAGGAAACAGTACAGTCTCCCAGTAAAGAAAAAGTAGCAAAAAGCACTACAGTTGATGGGGATTCTGCTGAGCTGTCTGTTTCTAGAAGCACTGAAGATTTGTCCCCACAGAGAAGCGGTCCTGTGATGAAATCTCACAGCATCACAAGTATGGACAGTGGTGGGCTGAAAATCTATGATACTGTAAATGAAAATGGATCTCAACAACCAAACTTAGCGGTAAAATCAGGATCTGATACTGCAGATGGAAAAAACATAGTCCGCAGTAAATCTGCTACTCTTCTCTATGATCAGCCTTTACAGGTTTTTCCTGGGTCATCGTCATCATCTGATTTAGTATCTTCTACAAAAACAGTGTTCAAGTTTGACTCAAATCACAATCCTGAAGGTGCTAATGTAGTGAGGGGATCAGTGACAGGCGGTGCACAGATGCTCTGTGCTCCCCAGTATAATATTCAGTACAGCAGCAGTGCAGCAGCAAAAGATGCCTTGTGGCCCCAGAAACAAAACACCCAAGCAGAACAAGGCACTTTACCTCCTTCACGTCTGCTTAGGTCTGACAGTACAGAACCTCCCAGTTATGTAAAGCATTCTGGCAACATGAATTTTTCCAATCATAACAATGTCCGGGCCAGCGCTGTGTACAACACTCACCAGCGGATGGCTGGGAGACACGCAGATCTGTGGGCTGTTCCACCAGGTGACAGACTGCTCCCAGGAGCAAGCAGGCACACGCTTCAGAGGCAGAGCAGTGTATCTTCTACGGCTTCCATAAATATTGGGGATAGTGGACCTTCAAGACGGGCCCAAGTTCCTGAAGGGGACTACTTAACATACAGAGATTTGCATTCAATGGGAAGAGCTGCAGCGGTAATGTCGGGACAGCAGAGGCCTCTCTCTGCCCGGACATACAGCATTGATGGTCCCAACATGAGCCGGCCGCAGAGCGCGCGGCCCTCAGTCAGCGAAATACCAGAAAGAACTATGTCAGTCAGCGACTTCAATTACTCGCGGACTAGCCCCTCCAAGAGATCAAACCCAAGGGTTAACTCCGAGCACTCGTTATTAGACCCTGCAGGAAAAACTAAAGTCCCTCATGACTGGAGGGAACAGGTGCTGCGACATATTGAGGCTAAAAAGCTAGAAAAGGTAAAAACAATAATTCTGATTTTTTTATACTTTTCTGTTACCTAGATATAGAATAAGGTAAACACTCTGTTTCAAACAGCTTTTAATTACTAGTGAAAATCTAATTTTGATCCTGCTTAAAAAGGATTGTGTTTATGATGAATATGTGAGAAACCCTCAGATGGTAGACTGAACTAAATGAACATTTCCCCCAAAGAAGAAAGAAAGGTGCTGTTGTTTTTATATCATACTTGCCAGGTTAGGTTACTTTTGAATACATTAAATAATGTCATACAGACCTGCTGGACTGCAAAGCCAGCTCTTTTAAGGTAATTTTTAAGGTAAATTTTATTGTAGCTTTGCATTCACAATTTACTAAAATATTCCCTTACACTCTTGATCTTTCTGTTCTGCCTTTTTTTCACCCTATTTCTTCTCTTTAAGAACAAGGAAAAAGAAAATCAGTAAAATCTATTTAGAAATATAGGTCTGCAGCTTTAGTTGCTGAGGAATTCAAAAGCCATAATTATCATGTATTTGCCTCCAAGCCAGATATCTTTTGAAGTTGGGTATCTGACAGATTGTTGAATGAATATTTATTGCTTGCTGTGAGATGAGAACACTTAAAAATCTTGTTCATTTCAGAAAAATCACAGTAGGTTTTGATATAAATAGAGATGATGAACAGGATTCTTTATGTACTGTAAATGCCATCAAGAATTTGAGCTGATAAGTAGAGCTGAACAATTATCTATCTTCAAAGAATTTGAGTAGAGCCTGGAAGAGTGTAATCTGTGTCCTGCTAACCCAGTTGAAAATATCATCACTAAAAATGGCTTGAATGTCATTTAGCCTGATCATGTTTCTTTGGAAGAGAATTAAGTATCCAAATGACATTTTGATTATGCCAGCTAGATGGATTTTGTTTTTTAGTTTCTTTTCTAAGAACATAGTTTGCTTTGTAGTTATTATGGTAAATACTTGAATATCTATGATGGCTAGAAAAATTTAATTGGAGATGATTGGAGAAATTACTTTTAACTATGATTTTTCTTCAGAAATCCCAGTATTTGGTGGAGGGGTTTGCTTTTTGTTTTTTGGGGTGGTTTTTGGTTAGATTTTTTGTTTCAAATTGCATAAATTCTGGTGACAGAAGGGGATGGGTTTCATTTTTTATAGACACCTGCACAAAAGCTGTACATATTCTTCTGATCCAGGTGGTCACCTGCAACAGGAAATGTCTTAGGGTAGTATTTTGCTGTCATATGGGGACCCCTTGTCCCACAAGGGGGTCACTAATCTCACCACGTTCCAACTCTACTAAAATGTGCATTCCCTCATTTTCCATTCTCCTCGATGCATGTATGAAATCTCACATGAAGTGACAAAAAAAGCAAAAATACCAGCAATCCTTGAGTACAAAGGGAAGCAGAGCTTCAGTGCTCTGCTGATGCAGTTGTTCATTGGCATGTGAAGAACAGTGGTTAATGCAGCAGTGATACCTGTTTGGGTCTGCAGCAGTATAGTCACCTTTACATAAATGCCATTGAGTGCCTGACTTGATTCCCTTTATATATGAAAATACTTTTCATTATGCTTTATATGTAAACTTTAATTTTTCCTACTAGACTGATGTGGAATAACTGCTTTTGAAATTTTAGCTGTGCATTTAATTTAACAGATCTTTTAAGTCTGTTCTTAATATTTCTTTTGTTTTGGCCTTTAAGTTTTTTAAAGTAGCCTTAACAATCTGAGACTTATTTATGGGTTTAAAGTGAATGTGTACATTGAATTGTCTATTTTATATTCTTTAGGATATAACTGATTTAAAAAGAAAAATCTGAATTGTGAAAAATGTAGACACGATCCTGTATGGCAGCTGGCAGATACGATAATGTGGAAATTCTAGCATTCAGTTGAATATTTCTAAGTTCTTTTTAAATAACAGCTTTGGTATTTTTGTTTGTAATAAAAAATTATCCAAGTGGTGAGGGTGCTTTATCTATAAAGCAAATTTCTGAAATATTTTGCAATCTGAAAAAAAAATTGAGTAATTAACAGAACTCATTTAAGGAACAAGTTCAATTACAGAGCTTGTTTATGGAACATTTATTGGAAACTACTTTGACAGAGCTTTTATGAATTTAAAAGGGCACTTTTTTTTTAAACATAAGATGCAACACTGAAAAAATCACATATACAAAATTAAGCGTTGTGATGAATATTTAATACCTATTTTCTTGACCAGTATAGATTAATAGTATTACTTTCGCTGTGACTTTACTGTTGTTGAATTTAATCATGTTTATAGTTTGTATCCTTATAGATTGAAATGCTTATTAGGAAGGAGGGTGTGGTGGGCTTTTGGGGATTGGGGTTGTTGGTTTGTCTGGTTGTTTAATTTTCCTTTCCTAAGCTCCTGAAAGACATGTTAATTGTGTTTTTATAACATTTAGTAACTGAAGAGAGAGGATGAGTGAACCCACTTAAATTTGTCCAACAGTGTCTGCTTGTTGGATAAATTGGAGAAACTAGTTCCTAATTTATCATCCCTTTTACCTGAGATAGGTAGGAAAAACTTTTAGGAGTTTAATTTGCATAAGAAAAGATACAAACTTGTTTTAAGTCTAGCAAAAATGATTAACAAGGGGCTCCAGCCAAATAGTTAGCATTTGTAATACTTTTAATAAGTTGTAAGGGTCATCGTATGGGCCGTTCATTTAGGAGTTGGACTTGATGGTCCTTGTGGATCCCTTCAAACTCAGTACATTGTGTGTTTCTGTGAAAAGTAGAGAATAACTAAAATTATCCATCTGAGTGAATGAAGGTGAAAATAGTTCATGATATAATTTGTAAATAGAAATTCTGCATATATTAGAAGAAAAAATTTGCTTACCTGATGCAAAGCTTTTTTTGGGGGGGATACAGGAACTTATTTAAATGTCAAACTGCTCTCTAATGGTTGTATACATAAGATGGTGGAAAGCATGCAGTCAATTTGGACCCACCCCCAACCTCATAAATTTAGTGCAGAGTTTTAAAAACAGTAATATTTTCCAGCATATTTTCCTTTTTGAATGTGACATACCCATTTTTCTACTTAGTATGTTACAATAATCTCTTATAGTAATCCTGTTGGTTTTTATTTAGAATTGAAACTAAAATTCCACCTGTGTAAAAACACTAGTGTCACATATTTGTGGTAGAGGAATTTCTCATCCATAAAGTGCAATAAGAAGTGTCTGCAACAGTTACCTGCAAATATCTATTACATAACCTTGCTGAGCGTACAAAATTCGTTACTAAGTCTGATTGTCCCTCCCTTGCATACGTATATTTTCCTTTTTTGTTGCAGATCACATGGGAGTTCATTAGATGTATATTTGCTTTCAATTCTAATTTCAACTGAAATTAAGTCCTCTGTTTTTTAGCTACTTTATCTACTATGTATCTAATCTACAGATTATCTAAAATGCATTCAGAGGAGGGATCATAGTTTAATTCCTACTTTTTATTCTTAGAGTTGTCAGATTACAGTGCCTTATTAAAAGAAAATATTTCAGTACTGGTGTAAAATTGCAGTTTTAATTAAAGTTTGAAATTTTCTTCAACACATTTTTTTATGCCACATACTTAACATGCAAATATATTTTAATTGCTATGACCTCAGATCTTCTCGCTAGTTAAACTTGCTTTAGTGTGTCAAGGACAGTGACTTTAGTGGGTCTGTGCAAACATAAAATAAAATGCTTAAGTGTTCATAAGATCATAACCTGAAGAATATTTTTACCTAGTTACATATCCTGATAAATTACAGGAATATTATCTCTTTAGTACTTGTTAGTTTTATGTTTTTATTTTAGTTATATTTATTATTTTTTCCTTTTTGAATGGACATCTGAACCATCAATGTGTTATAATGATATTTTGTGGAGTTCAGAAGTCAAACCACCATGCTTTAAAATGAATAAAATTCTTGTGCATTTGGTATGTAAACAGCAAAAGTTCTCAATCTGCAAACATTTTCTGACAGTGGAATTTAAAGTATGTGTAGTTTTTCCATATGTAACTCTTCAATAGCAAGAGTGTGTTATGTGGATAGTGGGAATGAAAACTGAAGGAATTTCTAGACACTTAATATTGTCTCGAAGGATGACTTATGTTCACCTTTACCCTGCAGTTGATTCTAGGTAATGTTAAATAAATCAATATATAAAAAAGACTAATACTTAGGCGTAGCCATTAAGTTACCAGTTTAGGCTGTTTCAAGATAAGTAGAATGTAGAGTCTTGTTCCCAGCAGATATTGAAATTATTGGTTCCTCTTCTATGCCCAAATTTCATGGCTTGTCATGGCAGACTCCAAACAGTCGTAAAATTACAATATTATTCCATATAAATTCTCCTAAATAAATTCCATTACTTATTTTCTTGCACCTAAGTAAATGCATTAAGGCATTTCAATTTCCAAATCACACCCTTTTGGAGTCTGAAATTATATTTTGTAAGCTGCAAAAGAGAGAAGATATTCCAGCTTTTGTAATCTAAAAAAAATACAAGTAAACCCCAGAATTATGCTACTAGCTGCCTGCATTTAAACTGATTCCATTAGAGGCTGATTTGACTACAAATTAGAATTATGATGAACATACTAATTATTACATTGTTTCTTGATTTATTGTAGTTCCTAATTTGGACTATTGATGGCTAAGTAACCTATTTCTAGTAAAAATATATAAAATATAAATATAAATGTAATTGAAATCTGTTAAATGATATATATATAATATATATCATTAAATACATAGTAAGAATATACTGAAACATTACATGAGTATTTCTTAGTGTGTATCAGTTCAGAGTAACTGAAATAATCCTTCTCAAACGTCAAATATTTGAATTATTATTTTGCAGGCCATTATGCCTTAAGACATGATAGCAAACCAGGTGACTAATGGAGCTGGTACTTTGAATTAACAGTCATACTTAGATCATGTGATTATTCCATATTCAATTTTTAATAATTCGGAGTGAAAGTCAGGGTGGTTAATGGCATTTGGCTATTCAGATTTCAGAAAGTGTGTTCTCTGGTGCAGCAGTCTTCAGGAATTTTTCTAGGAAATGTACAATTTTCATCATTCTCATATTGAGAAACAAAATTAACAGGAATGCTGTTCACACTCCAAATGCATCAGTTTCTCTCTTCCCAGTTAGAAATAGGTAGAGGACATATACTCTTGTTTTATCCCTAGGAATCTCTTCTTGTATTGAACTAAAACTTTCTTACATGACCATGTAATTTTAAATAGTATTTATTTTTTATTGTTGGTACAGCTTCTGGGTTTCTTCTAATTTAGTGTTGTGGTGCTGTGCTCATGTAGAAAAGGAGAGTAATGGTGTTTGCAGTATCCTGAACTCTTCCCCACATAACTGCACAATCATTTCTTCTACTTTTGGAAAAAGTCTCTTCCAGGAAAGAAGATTTTGTAAACCCTTGAGAGTTCATACTTCTCAGATTATGTAGTCACCTTGAAACTCAACTGAAATTTCAGTTCCTGATGTAAAAGTTCATACCTCTGTAAGTTTTAGGAAAGTTCTCCCTCTGTATTGCAGATCTATCTTAGATTTTAAATCCAAATTTGCCTTATTTATCTCTTTTGTCACATAGATTGTTGCCACTTATTGGCCATCTGTTTGGCTCTGTCTGAGAGTGAACCCAGTGGATCTAGGGGTCTTTACAGTATGATGGTCTGCTAGAGATGCTTTGAAGAGAGAACTTTTTAGTCCCACCATGCATTCCTTCTATTTTTATCAGTCATTTTGCCACTTACAGAGGATGGAGAGGTACAGGAGCCTCTGAGAGCTTCCTGTAAGGATACTTCAAGGAATTGCCTGTAGTGGTGGGGCAAGAAGACCACCCGGTTAATTACAGACACGGTTATGAGAAGAGGAGTAAGAAGATGGCTTGAGGCAATAAGAAGCTAAGGAAAATTGACTTTGGCATTTTTGCCTGGGTGTTTATTCTAAAATTTAGAGGAGCAGTAAACTCAGATTGAATGTTTAGTGAATGTAGATTTAAATGCTAAGAAAGTCATCCTCTCCCAAGATAGGGAAAACATCTGCAGACTTGTTTGGAAGCTTGAAAAATCCATTGGCTAGAGAACAGGGAAGGTGTAAAAGAGAAACATGAAGAATGCTTACTGTGTCACTGAGACAAAAGTTATCCAAGAACTTTGGCTGAGATAAAACCAGTATTGTCAGTAAATACTGTTTTTCAAGGGAGTTTCCAATGACTGTACTACCAGAGCATCTGGGGAATATGAGTATGCAGAGGCATATGGTTTTCATTATTAAACTAGTTCTAGTTTCAGAAGATGAAGCTAGGAAGGACCAGATGTTTGCCTAAGGACTAGTGACTATTTTCAGAATTATATTAGTATACATAGCCAACAGGCAAATGCCAAAATGTCTTTATTCATTTAAGAATTGTTACAGTATCTTAGTCAATTATACCTATTTTGAACATTCTTTAACTCTGAAAAATTAAAAGCTTTACAGAAAACAACTTTGAATTTGCTGGGTTTTAATGCTTTGTGGTGTATCATTTTCCTACAATAGAATTTTTTTCTTGGGGTTGTCACATTTTCAAGACAGTTTTGGTTTATTTATCAGGTGGCCCATGGAAGATTTTCTGTTTCTTTCTTTGCACCGTCTTTTTATTTTGTTTTGTTCTTACAGCTACAAAAGACCATGGTGACAAGATGGTAATGTCCCTTGCTTTCATTTTGTTATCCTTGGTAATATTGCAGGGGGCAGGTTTGCAAGCTAATGAAGCTCAAACCCAAACCACTGTCACAAGTGTCTTTGAGGTCACTTTACCTCTTTGATTGCCCACAGTTGCACAGGGGTAGTCTCAATTTCGTTCAAGCCTCTTCCTTTAAATGAGGCTTGCTTACATTCTTGAGTGAAGTATTACTAGAATGCCTTGGATATTATCTGTGTGGTTAGAGCAAGAAAATTCAGTCAGTCAAATCTCTGTGTAAATTTTTATTTGTACTTTTCTAATGGGCGTGGGGGAATGAGACAAAATAGTAAAGGGGTAATTAGATAGATTTCCACAGGTGTTTTATTTTACTGCCAGCTTATCTTCCTATAACATACTTGATATGTTGCAAATATAATGAAAACCTGAAAATTTTGATAAGCACCTAAGACACGTGAATATTTCAATTACTTTATTTACATGTAATTCTGCATGTGAACTGCTGATTGCATGCTGATTTACAGTAAATAAAGGTAAATAGGGTCACTGAGTTGCGTTTATATATCACAGTGGTACTGTTCTTGCATGGTTTTATCTTGCATGACAATGGAATATGTTTGTATTACATGTATAACGTGTCTTGTGGTTTATGCATGCTGCACTAATCTCTGTGTTAAATCTGTCCCCTCTTTATTCAGAGCATGCTGTCTCGGTCCTTTAATTCCAATTACGCTGCAGTTAGCAGCTTTCACTATGGCAGCTCTAGGGATCTGCATGGCAGCCAGGGTAGTGTTGCCTTGAGTGTTGCAGACGGAAGAGGTTCTGGTGTGCACATTGTTCGAGTGAGTACCTACAGGAGGCTATTGCAATATATAGAGGGGGAAAGAATAAACTGTATGGGGGTCCTTGAATTTATACAGTTATCCTTTTACATATGCATAATGCTTTATTAAAAATAATATAATTTATATGCTGAAATTATTTTTAGGAATTAAATGTTTTACCTTCACTTCATATGGTGTAAACTTACTGCAGGGTTTTTCAGTTTAATGTCATGAAGTTGAGTTCTCTAACTGGCTTTGTAGATGGTTGAACATGTGTAGAACTGTCTGGTTTCATTGTACATTTGTGATCAAAAGATTACCGTTCTGAATTTAGCCTAGGCTGCTAAGGTTTGAACAAAATCTTACTATTCTTCCTCCTCCAAAAGAAATTCTGATGATATAAACTGTACTGTAAGATACTGTAGGCATTCAAGAAAATTTATAGTCAGAAAATACGAGGAAATGAGCTTTTAAATAAGCACATGAGTGGTGTGCAAGGCATCCATAGTGAGCAGGATAAAGTCATCAGAAGACTTCCATGCATCTTTGAATAGTTAGTCCCTGGGATTTGTTAATTAATTTACTGCTGATAAAAGACACCTCTACAGTTGTGAGATTTGTAAATGTCCATCAGTATTTTTTGGGTGTATGTCTTGATTAGTGAGATTTTCTGCATAAATAATGTCCTAGTTAATAAAAAAAGATAAAGAATTATAAAGCCCTTAAAATGTTTTATCCTGAGTTTCTTTTGAGAATTTTTTAGTTTTAATTATATAAAGACATTTGTCTTTTTGTCTTTACCACTTCATTCTGTTTAAAGCATCCCCAGGCTTCTGCTCCAGGAGACCAATGCCAGGATGAAGTATTCATTTCGGGACAGCAGAATTACTCATCTGCCACACTTAGTCTCAAAGATGTTCCTCCAGACAGCATCAAAAAAACAGCTGTGCAGGTAGTTGCATGACAGCATGGATAGGACATTATTTGCTTTTATTCATAAGTCTGTGTTTTTTATTAGCAGTAGAAACTTATGTTAGGATAGCAGTTGGAACTAGTGCTTCTTTAAAATGTAATACACAGGCTTCCAAACCAGCATAAATGAAACAGCATCCTCAACAAAATGGTTGACTGTATGAAGGAAGATGGTTCTTATTTTCCTTCAGTAGGTAATTTGAAAGAAGAAATTTGCAGCCAAACAAATACTTGCAAGTGAAAATTGGAATATGGCAGATGATTTCAGAAAAATAATATGAAGCTGATTAAACCTTTTAAAAAACAAACTTGAAATCTGTTGTGATGAAATTGTGATGACAAACCAGAATTAGTAGAAGACACTCTGTATTAATCTCTAATTACCATCTCTGGAAGTGGGTCTTACTACCATGAAACTAAATGGATTCTTGTAAATTATTATGACACAGAAGCTGATTTGCTTCTTACACCTTCAGTAATTTCAGTTGCATTTCTACAGACAATGGGTATTGGGAACTTGCACAGCTGTGGATACATTTTACCTATATAAACTCTACCTCTGGCAACAAAAAAGTTTTCTTGTTATACTTCAAGTTTTCACAAAAGGCAATGGAAAAATTTGTATATTAAATACATATGATCTGTAAATAATCTGAAAATGTATTATATTTACACATTATTGTTTCTCAGAATCAGTCTGACATAAACTCAGCAGAATAGATTCTGATGTGTCCATTCATATAGCAGATTGAAATTTGCACACTAGTTACTTGTAATACTGAGAGAGTATTTTAATATCCTTGTATCCTGTGACTAATGTGCTAATGGTGGCAGGCCAATCTGTAACTTAAGTGTATAGCATTTTTGGAATCATACAGATGAATCAGGGACTAATTAAGGTGGATAAGAACATGAGATGTATTGGCAAGGGAGTAAAAAGGCTGTTCAGCTCAGCACAGCTTCACTAAGGAAACCTTGCCACCTCCAGCGTCATTCCTGGTGACATGATTGGAATGCACTGTATGTCTTAACAGAAGTGTACCTCACTGCTGCTTGTCATCGTTATACCTATCAAGCAATTACATATGCATTAAGAAAAGAATAACCTTTGTTGGAAATACTACAATTTTGATATTAAAATCTTGAGCTTGGATGGGAACTTGCTCAGTGAGTTTTCTTGTGAAGTGGTCACCATTATATGCTTGGTGAGCATATAGTCTGCTGGCCTGGTATGGGGGGCAGGAATTTTTATTTTTCTATGGTCTTCTGGAAATTGTTACAAAGTCTCTGAATTTTTTGCAAGAAAAGCACAGACTATAATGGCATGAATCAAGTGTCAGTACTATCAGTTGCACTGCTGGAAAATAATATTTGGGGAAACTGAGTGAAAAAACAAGTGCTAAAAGCAGAGGCTATGTAATTTATGCTAATAAAGTAGCACTCAAGTTTTTGTTTTTCAAATTGTTCAGTAGGTCAGAGCTGATAGCTATAAACAAAATGGATATAATTGTACATGATCCAGAAGAGTAGTTTTAATAATGTTGCTGAAAATTAAGAGCAGTCACATATGACAAATATTGAATTAATGAAGCAAGAATTGAGGAATGCTGCTTATAAAATGTATGACCCTGAGTATTCTTTTTTTTTTCTCAGATGCCTTTAACAAATGGACAAATGTGCCAACCTCAGAGGCTTCCAGCAAACTACAGCCAAGTCCATCATCTCCCCCCTCAATCATCAGTTGCAAGACATCCATCTAGAGAGCAATTAATTGATTATCTGATGTTGAAAGTTGCCCACCAACCTCCCTATACCCAGTCCCAGTGCCCTCCAAGACAAAGCCATGAGTTGGCAAAGCAAGAGGTAAGAGTAAAATCTATCTGACAGATATTACATCTGTCAGTCAGAGACATTGTTAAATTCTTTTCATTTATTATCATATCTCTGTAGATGGAGACAGTAGTAATATAGGGATTTATCTACAGAAAAATATATCAGAGCAATTCTGTCTCTCAGATCATACATTCCTTCCAGTTTTGAGAGAAACAACAGTTTCTGAACACATCAGAAACCAATTTGCATCTTTTACTGAGCTAAAAATTAATTTCTCAACTAAGTTTATTTATCTCAACTTCATTTTTTAGCTAGTAACTGAAGAAAACACAAAGTCACGATACACCTAAGAGTACTTTGCATCTGGAATAGTTAAACCTGCAAGTGCAGAAATGTGTATCCATAAGCAAAAATCCATAAAAATGTTGGAGCAATCTGATGCATATCTGATAATTATGTTTTGTTTATGATAGATGTGCATATAAGAAATTCTTATACCATTTAATGACTCTTTCATTGTGAAAGCTTTCTTATTCTATTTTTTGAGGTTTTTTGAGAAAACCTTGATAACTTCATGTTTATTCTGTGCTAGAATGAGAATGTCCACTTCCTGTGTAATATAAGTTTTTATTCAACTTCTAGCGAGAGAAAGAGGACAGTCTTGGCTATGTACAACTTTCAGTCAAAGTAGGAATGAGGTTTGATTTTCAAAATTTACCTAGAGGTAACAAAGAAATAGGAAGAACAGATTCTTTTACATAAGCATGTATATTTGCTGAAGGCATTAAAGTAACCTACAAAATATCAAAATATCTCTGAATTTAAAGCCCATGTAAATATTATTATAATAATAGTGATATTGGAGTAAAACTTAGGTACAGTGATACACGATATTATATTGCAATCTTGTTCTGCATTAACATTATGAGATATAATGCTCTCTGACCTGCTTTTTAATTTTTTTCATTTCAAAGCTTTTATTCACCTGAATTCCTTAGTAATAATTTCATTAAGTAGCTTTGAATATAGATTTTCAGCCAATTCATCTAACTTTGGTTGCAATTACTTAGATTCGAGTGAGAGTTGACAAGGATCCAGAACTTGGATTTAGTATATCAGGAGGAGTTGGAGGGAGAGGAAATCCATTCAGACCCGAAGATGATGTAAGTATTCTATACTAATGCGTCTTGAAAGCCTTCTGATCTATAATGTTTCTCATGTTCAGCAAAGGGAGAAAAGAAAGTACATATATTTCCCAAACCATTACACTCCAGGACTGGAAGGGACAAAATTGGAAAATTATATGGAAAATGAAGGTTGTAGGTGGTCACAGTTGAATGACAGTATAGGCTATTATTCCAGATGAGTTTTTGCAGTGGTTAACAGTTTGAGTTATCAGTTAGCAGATTTGAGATAGTGAATTGTGGAGTGTACAATTAGAAATCCTCTTATAAAAGAGACAGTGATTTAGCTCTAGCTCTATTCTGGTAGTAGTTCGTTCATCTTGGTCTATACATCTGCCAAATTAAACCAAGGTGTATCACAATTCTCTTTAAAGATAATTCTGGATTTTTAACATCAGAAAAGGGAGGCAGTTTTAAAAGCCAGAGACCTGTAGAATAGTATTGTGTTCTCTTCTACTTAGGATGGAAAATTGAAAAAATATTTTGAATTACATCTGTTTCATGCTATCCTGTTTTTCATGAATAAGTTGTCAAAAATATTTCCACATCTCTTTTTCAAGGGCATATTTGTAACCAGAGTGCAGCCAGATGGACCAGCATCTAAGCTGTTACAGCCAGGGGATAAAATAATTCAGGTAATGTAACTAATTACAGTAATGACTTAATTAAATAGCCTATGTAATATACTGGTTTGGTTTCAGTTTGCACCTAAGAGCAGAGTGTTTACTTTATAGATAGATTACCTATCTTTTCCTTTTTTCTTCGGTGTCTATTCCTGATACATTCCAGGATGAAGCTTTTCATTTTCTGGCACCTAACACCCCTATAAGTGACTCAGACTAAAGCACAGTGGATCGTTTTTTCAAATTCTGAACATTTTTCACATGTCTGAAGACAAAAAAAAGTGACAAAAGATGTCATTTGAGTCGGAGCACAAGCATTTCATTAGGCTATGCTATCATTCAGTTGTTGCATTTGTGGTCATTCACATGCAGTGTTGTGAACAATGGGTTATCTGAACACCAGCAGCTGCCCCTGCCAGCTGCTCTCCACGGCTGGACTCTCCTGTTGCATCCCTCTCTGTGCTGCAGCTCCTGCCAGCCTTTCCTGCCTCTCCCCCACTGGCAGGCCAGACATGCACAAGCCCTGGCCAGAGCTGTCCCTTTGCTGCCTGGTGCCTGGCTGGTCACAGCATGCGCCTCCTGGCTGCCCATCTGCTGCTGGCCAGCCAACTCGGGCATTTCAGGAGCCCTGGCTTCTGGACTGCAAGCTGTGCTGTTCCTTTCTCTAGGAAGTCTGTACCTATCAGACCTTTTCTGTATCAGATTTGTTTGAAGTTGTCTCATATGAATGAGCTCCTAAGCTATTGGGGGAGGGGTCAGGGAAATGAGTATGTTCATAGTGCCTTACTTTCTTAACCAAAATGGGCTGTGAACATTGTTCTAGCTACCCTTAAATTCCAGAGGCTGTTAAAAATAATTATTCATCATATAATGAAAATGTTGATGGAGTCGACTTTGCTGCATTTCAGTTTTCTAAAACAGAACAAACAAAAAGCCCAAAACCCCAACCCCCAGTAGTATCTCGATTAAACCACAACATCCTGTGAACTGTATTCTAAAACAAAGCCAAATTGAAAACTCAGCCTACTTCTTCAAATGAAAGATAAAGCGAAAAGGCACACACGAAAACTGAACTGAGACTAAGTTGTTCCAGCTAAAAGATGGCTTGTTCTTGAGCAGGATAAATGATCTCTGCTTTTCTCTCCTTACTGGGGTGAGAGAGGCCCTAGTTCTCTTACTGATACAGGAATGGTGATAACCTAACACCCAGGGTTACCAACACATACAGGAACAGGAAGTATGTTAAACCTTTGAAAAAACTGCTAGCACATTTGTTACGTATTTGTAAAGTGGAACATACCTTAAAGGTAATTTCTGTTTTAGTGGTTTATTCCTGTCTTTATAAATGCCATGCAGACAAATCAAATTACTTAATGAAGTTTTTTTTTTTTTAATGTTGGCACTACTTGGGTTTTGTTTATTGTTTAATAAGGAATTCAATTTGAAAAAGAGCTCAAGAACAAGTTGCATTTCTATGCTTGGACAATCAGAAGCCGTTTTATTTCTCATAACAAGGAGTATTTTTTTATATAACAGCACATTCTTTTTAGCTGTGATAGTCCCAGTGATGATGTAATGACAGTCCCACTGTCTTGAGCCACTCAGACTTCTGTGAATTTTTAAAATTAATATAATCTCTTCCAAAATGCTTTTGCTATGCTTGAATTTGCAGTGTTCTCTGTAAAACATTCAATACAGATGCATATTACAATGCATGTCTAATACATATTTCTAATAAAAATATACTACCTAACTAATGACTACATAATTGAAAGTAAGACTTAATACTAGGCTAGCACATTCTGTACAAGTTATGATTTGGAAGGGTTGTTGCCACTGTTGCTCTCTGAACAGTCTACATATATCTTTCTCTGCAACTCTAGAAAGATTTGAAAACCCCTGGTTTTCTAACGAAGAATTCAGCTGGTAATAACAGTGAGTGTTCAGTGATGGGATAAGAACTGTAACTTTCAAAATGCCACTGCTGAGGCACAGAGAACTCATCTAGTTCTATGTCACCACATAAGCAGCTCAGAGAAAAAGATGGGATGCACAGCTGGAAGCTGTAAATTTTAAATGGACAAATTTAAAATTGCTGACCAGGTTGAGCATGATCTTACATGGGTATACTCTGAGAAATGGAGCCACAGCCATATTTTTCTGTCTTTTGTAGGCCACTTGGGTCTATCTGTGTTTGCCAAGACAAACTTGTCCAAGAATAACAATATTGTTTAGAGTCACATGCAAATACAAGTTGGGGATTATCTCAGAGTCTAACACAAAAAAATGGCTCCCAGTGCCATTAATGGTTTTGTCACAGGATTCAATAGTTTTAATTTATCACAGATGCCATTTCTAATATTCTGATACTTAAAATAAGATGCATCATTTGTAGTACATTTTGGGGTTTTTTGGTGTGGCTGTATTGCAGCTGATGAATTAGATGTCTGATGTTAATAGCTTAAAGTTCTGTTTTCTTTTGGTTATTTGCAATATTCTTCCAAGGCTGATATGGTAGTTTAGTTTTTTGTAGTGTGCAGGTACAAATTCAAGTAATCTGTGGTGTTTTACTCTCCGGGTTCATATTGAAACCTTAAGGCTTAAATAAACATACATGAAATAATGAAATATCTTTTACTAACATGGAATAAAAGACTGTCATTTTCAACTGTAAATATTTATTTTTAGGCTAATGGATACAGCTTCATCAATATTGATCATGGACAAGCAGTGTCATTGCTAAAGACTTTTCAGAATGCAGTGGAACTCATCATTGTGCGAGAAGTTTCTTCATAAGTACCGTGGATTGTGGGGATAAACCAACAGAATTCATTGAAGGACTATGGGGAAACTGAATATTTTGCATATTTTTATACATTAAAAGAACTCAAAAAGAATTATGATCAAAATTTGTACAGGAAATACTGAACTTGTGGTTAAAGGGGGAAAAACCACTGTAGAGAACATACAGGAAATAATTTTGGAAATGCGTATGGTGAATAAACTGGTTTTTAAGCATTATAGCAACTTAAGGATCACTCCTCCAAGAACAAACCTGTGTTGTTTTTTTGTACAGATGGTAGGTTTATTTTTGGATAATTCATACACATTACTAAACTTTGTGCAAGGCTTTGCGAAGCCTCAGTTGTAGCCAATGGACAGATGGCAGGGCTGTCTGTCCTGTAGCTGTTTATTGCCTTTATTTTTATTCACCAGATATTAATGTGTTACGCTGAACCACTTCTGTAGATACGAACGGGGATATGAAGTGTTGGCTTTGCTATGTGCACATTGTATAGATGAATGGGTAGATGGAAGGTGGTGCTGGTTGGACAGAATAAAGGTCAGGTGAAACAATTATCTGCTATCTAAATCTGGAATCAGGAGAGAAGAAAAAGTGTTTAGTTCTGGAGTGTACGTCTACCAATAGAAAATGCAATAAAAGCTTACGGTGTTTTTTTTTTAGGAAGACTGTAACTACAAATTTGTGGTATTATACAGGATTTGTTCTTAATGTAGTCATTGAATATTCATTTGCCACATGTGATTCATGTTTAGTTGTTTTCTTGCATACATAATTTTTTCAACTGTACTGTGGAATCATGCCCAGAGATTTTTCTCTGCTATAGAAATCCCCAATTTTGTGGAAATGGTGATAATTTTATCTTTATAAAAAAGACTCCATTTTAAGCTGACAGATTTTAAAAATGAAACTGAAATGGCCAGTTTTTAAGATTGTTGCCTGTAATATAAATTTAAACATATGAAAATGATGCAGGAAAGGTTATGAAAGACATCTCGATTTTGTTTGGCCTCTGCATTGCCTTGTTAATCAAAAAGGAAACCATACGCATGGAGCTAGGTAACCAAAGCAAGTCTGTGAAACTTTGAGCAGTGATGGAGAATTGCTGTGGTGAGATGGAGAGCAAAGGGAGGGTGTACTTAAAACTCACCAGTTCGTAATGAGGTTTCTTAAAGGGCTGTTCCTACAGGTAACATTAAATGTGAACTAGACACTTCAGAGTCATTAAAGGGTTTCTAATTACATTAATATAATAGTGATTTACCACAGGCTGCCTTTGTTCCTTATTACTGTATAAAAGGTTCAATGATGCTTCTATTAATTTTGTTTACCAGAAACATTATCTTTCTCCTTTGTAATTGAATAGAGACTGCATAGTCTGCAGTGATAATTCATACACGGTTGTTATGGACCAGGGAAAAGTGCCATAGAAGACCGATAACTGTTTTTAATCAGGGCTAATAATTAGCCTGTCATTGGAGCAATATTCAATTATTGCAGTTCATTTTTAATTATGTACACGTTGGTAGTTTGGGACAGGTATAAGCGCTTTTTTCAACCCAAAAACTAAATGCTTTTAATAAAGCTAGCAAGAACACCAGCTTCCTTTAGTTTTGGAACTGTGAGCTGGAAGAGAAAGGAATTACACAGCTAGCAGTAATAAACAGGCAGTACTTTTTTAATAAGTGAACTCCAATATTATTGCACTTCTTTCAAAGATGTTAACTATTGCTTATTGTACTGTGTATAGTTCTAATAATTTTAATTGAAACCCTTTAACAACTCTTTGTATATTTTAATTCTTTTTAGTTGATTTTCAGTAATATTTGCATAGAAAATGATTTTTTTGATATATTAGCAGAAATGTGCTGTATTTTGATAAAATTCACTTATTTTCTGTGTGCTGTTAATCTTAAAGAATGAGAAACATAGCTATATAATGGCAGGCTTCAGTGTTTAGTTGTTATTTAGTTTCTATTTTTTTATTGAAAATGCAAAATGTTCACATCATGTGTTCATTACTTTTAATCATGTTATTTTTATCACACACTGCCTTTTAATGGGGATACATACAGACAAGTCCTAAATGACCTTGGTCTTCTATAAAACCTGTATCTTTGAGAAGGGAAAAGTCCAAAAAGCAGAACTGATTCTTTACTGATCTTGGACTGACTTTGTATACATTTTGCAGTACATTTAAATATATCACTGAGAAATTATACTGTATTGTATTTTGCTTTAATGGTAACAGAGGTTTTAAATGTTGTTGTGTCACTTAATTTTCAGATTTATGTATCACAGAAAAATTCTACCAAAAACTGTTCGGCTGGTAGAACTATATAAGTAGAGATTTATAGCAAGAAGTTTAGTACTTCTTGTGGAAATACTTGGCCAAAGCTTGTCTTCCGTCAGTTAGCAAATTAATCGTCTAATAAAACATGGATTATGCTGATTTTACTCACTAAATGTTTGAGTTTTCAGTGAATTGAAATGTGTTTGTTTTGTCAGTGTCAGTGTGTGAAGATAAACATGTCAGACTAAATGATTTTGTGGGGAGTGGGAGAAAGATGCCTCCTGAACTAGTCCAGCCAGGATTCAAAAGGAGGAGAGACAATATCAGCACTTTTCAGTTTGAATGCATTGTAAACTACATTTTAAATAGAATAAAATCCATCAGCAACCTGAGTTACTCAGCATGGCAGTGAATTGATGCAAACTGTGTTAATTCTTTCTATTCTTAATAGTTCATTAAAGAATCAGTTCAACTGATGTAATGAAAATATGAAGTCTCCCACGTATTTATTATGTAAATATTTTTTTTAGTTTCTTTTTTGAATGAATTAAGAAAAAGTGTATATACTTGAAAGCATTCTATGAACACAAACATAGCAATAAGCAACACACAGAATCAAACATTCATTATTATTTTGGTTTTGTTTAGAAATATTCCCTTGTCAACAGCTATGTTATGTTTCTATTGATCAGCATTTATTCAACATTCCAAATTTTTGTACATAAGAAGACTGTTTCTGAGGTAACACATGGAGAATAGATAATAAACTAATGCTCTTAAAAGCTGTGTGAAATTGACTTATTTAAGTTTTAGGAAATTCTCCATAACACTGTTTATTAATCTACATCTTTTGTAGACCTCAGTACTCAATCAATATGCATTAGTAAAGCCTTATTTGTGTTCCTGTGCATCTCAGTGCCCACGGGTCTGTTCTAAGTGATTTCCTTGCAAGACTGGGTTCTTCACAACAAAGAAATGTTTTTGTGAATAACCCCATGTGGTGGGTTAACTTTGCCTTGATGCCAAGGCACTAAACTGCTCTATCACTCTCCCTTCCCTTGCTGCACAGGAGAGAAAATAAGATGGAAAACTACTTGCATGTTTAAATAAGGCAGTTTACTAAAGCAAAAGAGAAAGTTTACATACATACAAGCAAAGAGAAAATAAATAATTTTATTTCTACTTCTTATCAGCAAGTGATGTCCAGCCACTTCCAGGAAGCAGGGCATCAGCACAGGTAGTGGTTGCTCCAGAAGGCGAACACTGTAAAAAGCAAATGCTCCACCTTCATCCTCCTCTTCTTAGCTTTTCTATCTGAGCTGACATGATATGGTATGAAACAGACCACCCTTTGGTCTGTTTGGGTCAGCTGGCCTATTTGCATCCCATTCCAAGATCTTGCTCACCCCCAGCCTACTGATGGGGGGCAGAATGTTGGGAAGGCAGTGCTGGTGCTGTGCCAGTGCTGTACAGCAGAAGCCAAACACTGGTGTGTTATCAACATCTCTGTAGCTACCAGTGCAGAGCACAGCACTGTGAGGGCTGCTGTAAGGAAAATTAACTTCATCTCAGCTGGACCCAATACATCCCAGTCTTGCAATGAAATCAGATAGGGCGGTGAGTGGCTTCTCTCACAAAGAACTTTAGTTGCAAGTTTACTAGTTTTGATAGGCAGAGAGAGATGCCTAGGTCAGTGAGTAGGGTTAAAATTAAGAGTATGCTGAAAGCACTTTGAAGAGGTGTACAAGGCTGATGTGGTAAAGAAATTAAACAAGTAGGCACAGAATTTCACAGGAGAGCTAAATTTGGCGTAACATCAAGTTTTCTTGAAAATCACAAAACAATGTGGTAACACAAATAGTTTCATCTTTTTGTCCTTGTATATGTGGATCTGATATACCAGTAATACTACATTCTACCTCCTCTTACAGAAAATTGATTCTCACTATTAACAGGTTATGGCCCTGATGACCCTGGAGTGTTGGACCCTTTGTTATTTAGGTTTTCTGTATCTGCTCCCTATTTGGACATTCTTTCATCACAGTTTACGTTTTCATCAAGCATCTGAGAAAGTCTAACTTGTGGTTTTCTGCCTGAAGGCACTTTTTCAGAGAAAAAGTGTATTTTTTGGTATGGTATCCCTGCTGCCATGGATTATATTCAGTTTTGGAATGTGTATGGAAGATTCTATTGCACTTTTTATGAGACTGCCTTGAAACTGGAGCTCTGCTACACTGTTAAAACTGCACTACAAGTAGGAGCCTTACATGCAGTGCTGGAAGCCACCAGTTTCCAGCTATTGCCTTCCACTGGCGTTCCACCTGTGGTTCTGCTAGTGACAGGCTGCCCAGGTCTGCATTGTGGGACCCAGAGCTCTGGAAGCTGTAGGGTCTGAAGAGGTCCTGTCTCTCCCCAAGCTGCACAGGTTGCTGAATTCCAAAATTCCTCTGCTTAGCAGCACAGGTCTTGCATGACAGGTCAAGGGGGGCCCTAGATGCTCCCTCTGATCCAACAAGCCTCCTCCTAGCACCAGCTGAAGGGTGGGAGGATCACCCTCTCCAAGCAAAGGCGGCTGCAACAAAGGCTCCAGGCACGCTGCACCAAGGGCTGCTGACCACACTTGCTACAAGCTGCCAGTGTTCCCAGGCCTCAGTGGCCCCCTCGCCTTGTACCTGGCAGCAGCAGGTCACTCAAGTTTGTCAGAGGGTTCCTATGAGCATCTGGTCTCTTCTACTGCTGTCTGAAAGCATCCTTTCAAGTACTTCCTTCAGATCCTCTTCTCTGTGGGACTCCCTGATTTCCAGCTCTTTGCTCCTTTTTGTTTGCTTTTCCTGAATATTGTCTGTGAGAATGTGATTTGTATTTCAGTTCTGCAATCTGAACTATTTGAATTATATTGCTTTGTATTAGCATTAAGCATGGAAAAAGTAGCAGCTGTTTGGCTTAAAGGAAGAGAAAACATGTAATGAGCACTAAATCCAGTGTTTTAAACTACATCAGAAATACTATGCTGAGGACGTTGTGCCTATGGAAAGTAATTTGCAAGTGTGGATAAGCATTATTGAGCTGTGAAAGATTCAGTTAACATATAGCTTGCAATACTTGAGTCAGGAGACTTTCAGCCCCTCATATTTAGATCAATACCTGATTAAAAGCTTTAGAGGTACTCTTGGAACGTGCAAGAAAACATATGATTAGGTGGTAACGTTCCTGAGATGGCCAAGAAAAGTTCCACATGAAAAGTCATGTTGCTGAAGTAACAAAGTTTTCTGCATGGCCCAATCATTAGAGCATCAGCAATTAAATTATAACAGTAGCCTGCAACATCTATTTTTGCAGCTGCATAACACAAGGGGGAGTGTGGCTCTGCACTGCATCCATTTCATGAGGCATGGCTGGATGCTGCAAATGGCTGAAATGTTTATGCTTTAGTATTGTTCAAAGTAATAAAAAAATCTCTAGGAAAATATTCACTCTTGTTTGCCAGATGTGGAAATACTGACTAGGACAAACCTTTCATGGACTGTCTTTTAACTGACAAAGGGGTAGCAGATGAATCAGATGCTCTACAGAGAAATTCGCATTCAACTGCTAATGTTGGTAATTTATGAAGGAAACTTTGGAGGAAAAAAAACAACACAAAAAACCCCCCCAAAAAGGGGTAAAAGCTTTCTACTGAATTTTAAGTATGCACTGGAAAAATACAGGATTTGTAAGTATTGTGCCATGGCTGTTAACATCAGTGTTTTAGCATATTTGATTTATTTTCATCTGCAAGAACTTCCACTTACTACAGAATAATCCACAACTGGTTTTGAAGATGGAGAAGGTATTTTTTGCTGAGAATGCTTCCGCCAAAAACTACTTCAGCTGAAAGCTATGGCTTCACTACAGATAAACTGAGGTTTACTAATAAATATTGAAATAGATAGTAATAGCTGGTTAGCTGACATAATACTGAGTCCTGGAAAAATGAAAAAACAATGTAAAATTGTCTCATTTGCTATCTGGCATGAGCAATGAATGATGAGGTGAGAGTTGATGCATGCAAGGGTTAGAAACCATGCTGAAAACCTCCAAACAGATAAAACATTAAACATTTTTTTTTTCTGCTGCATTTTAATTTTATGAAAAGACGCTGGGTGATCTCCTGACCCTGCAGTAAACAATGTGTGGTGTTATTTAATTGCAAATGTAGTTAATCTATTATAGACTGAATCATAATGTGCTTATATTTTAAGACATTGAAGACACTAAGTTTTACTCCAGTTTTCAAACTTCACAATTATAAAGATTCTATCATATTCTTATGCCATGAAGAAAACTTGCCCTGCTCCTACAAACTGTGACTGGAAAGGAGAAGAAATTCATCCAAGTGAATTTAGAATTTTCTGTCCAACACCTTTGAATTACCTGGTTCAGACAGGATTTTTTGAGTTTTAAAAACATTAGCCCTTTATGCAGAATTACATACTGTGATTCCCAGCAGGATAACTTCACAGCAAAGGAGACAGGTTTTTTTGCTCCAGTGGGCACCTACCCAAACAGTTCCAATTGTATGTCCTGCCAGAAAAACAGCAACTAGCAGATCTCCTAGCAGACACCCAGTTTAATTAAAAAAAAAAAAAAGAAAAAAAGAAAAAAGAAAAAAGCTCAGTTTTTACATTTCCCTTTCATTTCCCTACACATACATAGTCAGACATATGGGTGTTAAAATATATCATAAAACTATTAGTTTATCTACTGACATGTAGACTTTGATATAGCTTTTTAAAAGGGTTTCCTAAAATCCCCCTTTGAAGAAAAAATGCTTCCGTAATCTAAGAAGTGCTCTCTGTAGAACAGATACTAAATTTCATAAGTAGAAATGCTGCCCTGAAAGGTAACTAGATGGAGAATCTGTTTTCAGATTAAGATTCTCAAATCTTAACTGCCTTTGTGCATTTTCCCAGTCTCTCAGTGGTGGAGATACTCCTCCTTTGTTAATATGTGCTTGGAGATTCAGAGTTAGCAACACTATCTCAGGTTGTCAGCTAACACCCTCATCTTCTTATTTTGAAGTTTAAAAATAATTGTAAGTCAAGAAGAGCTATTCCATCTTTGATACAAGCAATTTTACGGGGAGAAGAATGTCATTGTAAAACACACCCCTAGAGCTGCTAACGTGACTCTTCTAATTGAAACTGCTATGCTCAAAACAGCAATCCTCATTTTTTTCATGTGTTTGCTGCAAAAAAAAGCAGATGCAGAAATCTTGCAGCTGTTTCAGTTTACCAGTACAGCTGACTGCCATCCAGAGGCAGCAAGTTTAAACAGGTTTCAGCTGCTTACACTGACCATGTAGCATTCATCTGTTAATCTCATCATAGGCAGGGTTTTAAGATTTCTAGATGTGTAAAATTGAATCTCAGAAAAACAATTACTACACTAGAAATTTTATTGTGGAAAAATATTTCCATAATTTTTCTAGGTAGGTATATAAATTGGTCTTATACTTTCTTTTTAAATGATTTTATAGAATTTTTGAGCTTACAGATGTGATGGATTGGAGATTACTACACAGAACTAAGAGTTTGTTTTCTGTAAGATGTTTTTCTGTTCTACATGACTCTTCTTAAAAAAACTCCATAATTATACTAAGGCATACATAAAAATGAGAGCAGTTACCTGATAAACTTTAAAGGTATAACAATGGAAGGGGATGAAAGCCGTTTCTTGTACTTGGGAAGCACTGTGGATCTGCTGAGTTTAGAAAATAGTCTCTTGTCTTTGAAATGTTCTGAAGTTAACATTTTCTGATTTGTGTGTATTTGAAAGGTAGTTCAACTTAATCTGAGGTGTAAACATGATACAGGAGTATTATCAGAAGTAATTTGTTCTCACAGTCTACTGTGAGTAGTAGGAGATTGGCATTTGAAGATTATGACTCTTGATTAATTCACAAGAGAAGGAACATTCATGCTGTAGAAGGGAAGTTAGTTTCCTGTGTTCTGCATCACTAATCTACACAAAACACTGACATCTTGGTTATACAATAAGGAAAGTGGTGTAAAGTTACTGTGTATGAAAGCAAACTTAGGTAGCACAGGCTATACAAATATATTGGCTTTTAATGGCATTCTAGTACTGCTTTTAAAAGAGCAGTCAAAGAAAAATACTTTAAGGGATATTATGGGACAAAGTTACAAAAGCCTTGAAAAAATCAAGATAAACAGTATTAGCTGCTCTCCCCACATTCATGAGCCAGTCATTTCACAGCAGCAGAAGCCTACCAGGTGGTCAGGCAGTTTTCTCTTTTTAAATCCATGATCACAACTCCCAGTCTTCTTGTTGTCAGCATGTTTGAAAATGGCTGTCAGGGGAATTTGCTCCATGACTTTCCCAGGGACTGAGGTGGGACTGATTTCCCTCTAATTTTACCAGTTCCCCTTTCCTGCCCATATGGAATCTAGGGATGACATCCCCCTCGCCAAACACTATGACTTTGCAACCTTTAACCTGGTTCTCCTCAGCCATGGGTACATCTTCTTTGCTCAAGCTTTCTCATTAGTCTCCAGAGGCAAGTTTTACTGATGCCACAGGCGTTGTTGAATCCTGAAGTTAAATTTCACTACTCATAAATTGCTTAAACTGTTTTTTTATCACACAATTGTTAGCTCTGTGGCTAACGTTATTTTTTAAGTCTTTAAGGTTCCATTTAAGGAAAGCTGATGAAACTCTTCTAATGCTTCTTTCTTTTACCTTGTGTGATTTCACTTCTCTCCCCCTGCAAGTGCAGCAAATACCAAAGATGTCCACCTCTATCAGACCACATACTGTCTGCTTAAAAGGTGATTTCTTGTAATGAAAAGACTTTTCTCCTGATCTTCTAAAACAGCTTTTACTGTAACTTCTGAATTGCCAGTATTTTTCTACTGGTACTTGCAATCAACATTACCTAGTAAATGCTTTTTAATTCTCATGGGAAGATCACAAAATACAGTCTTAGAAAAAAGGTTAATAATCACTCTTATTTAACAGCTTCACCATTTTTCATTTAGGTAACCTGGAATTAAGTTTACCTCCAAAGAGCCTGTATAATGCCTTGTGTTTTGCTAGTTAATCTGACAATCATGGTAGAAGTAAAAGACTTTATTTACATGCACAAATACAGTTAATAACAAGTAAAAACAGCTGAGCAGAGTTGAAAAGTAACTTGTACGTTTATTAATTCACTTCGGTTACAGCTATAATTTTCTCTAGGCCTACAGCAATTTGTAACATGCAGGTCTGTTAGCCATTGATTAGAGAGATGATGTTTTGGCACTGCTTGTACAACAATTCCTTCTGCATGTCTACTCTTTTTATTTAACTTCGTCTTTCTCAATAGCTCGGAGGGTTTTTATTATAGAGTGGGAATGGCTCCTTAACACTTTTAAATTTTGAATGGTTTGACTAAAATAGTCAAGTCATTATTGCTTCCAGCCTTTTAGCGGCAGCATGTGTGACCCAAAGCTTTGAGCATTAGATTTTCAGGGGTCTGGGATTGGTGTGATTTTTTTGCCTAGTCTTACTGAAATACAAATTCATTTATTTTCCAAGCTAATTTTGTACTGTGGCAGAGACTGATAATTACAAAATTTAAACACTGTTTTACTTGCTTTTGTTTTCAGAGAGCAGACCAGTAGCTGAGAATTTTGTATGTACTGCTACAGGCTTTATCTGAAGGAGGGTATGCTAGTCAGTTCTGACATCTAAAGCTCTTTGTGAATTTTAGAGTTCATTTGTATTTCGGACCCTCCACTGAGAGATGCAAGGAGAAAGGATAAGAATATTCATAGCAGAAATAGCTTCTACATCTCTGCCAACCATCTTAGGATAAAATGTACTAGTGAAAGCATAACAAAACTTTATGTAAGGTTCCTATATGTTTAATTTTCCACAATATATAACAAAATATCTGGAAGCTCCAGTTAAACTTCTCTCAGCTTAAGCTAACTAGAAGCTACCAGAAGGGCTGAAAAGGGAAATTTTAAAAGGAGTTTTGTACTTTTGGAATATAGATTTCATTCAGAAAGAGAATATAAGTGCATTGATAATGATTTTGAAATAAGCCCTACCTGAAACATATGCATAAATGTATTTATATAAAATGCACCTCTGACAATTGCTTGGAATTACATTTCTGTAACGTACTGAGCATCAATAAAGGAAGCACTATCCAGACTTATCTATGGAGATTCTGTAACTGCTGACCCACTTACTCAGGGAACTGTCACAAATTTGCAGTATTTTTCAACCCAGATAGCATAAAAAATACTTCAATCTCTTCTCAGTTGGGAAATGGAAAGTCTTAGAAACTGCCAGAAACCTTAAACCTGTCAGCGCCAAGACACACAGCTCCATACCACTGGGAAATAGTGCAGTTTGATCCTTAATAGTGATAGCGCACACATGAAGTGCTTAGCCTCATTTTCTCCGGCCAATGTAGTTTTCAAGAACTTGAATTACAACTGGAAGCAAGATAAATTCAATTGGGATAGCGTCGCAGCCAATTTAAAACAGAACAATTTACAACCCTTGTTCTGTTGCAAGCCCTTCCTGATTAGACCGAGGGCGTGTTCAGAGGTTTATTCCCGAGGGTGGTTTAGCTGTCTCTTACTAGACGCGGCCCCCAAACGCGCAATTAAATGTAAAATCTCATTTTTCTGCGGGGCCTGGCCCCTGAGGGGCCCCAGCCGCCGACGGGGCCGCCAGGGCAGCCCCTGGCGCGGCGCGCGCCAGCAGCGGCCGCGGTGCACGCGCAGGAGCGCGCGGCAGGGGCGGCGCGTGACGGGCCGCGCCTCTTCCTGGGCGGGGCCCGGGCCCCGCGCCGGCCCCGCCCTGCGCACGGCGGCCCAGCCGGCTCCACATGAGGAGGCTCCTGGGGAAGCGCTCCTGGGGAAGCGAGCGACCTCCACGCCGCGGGCGGGCCGGAAGCCTCGCCGGCAGGGGCCGCCCGTCCCTCCGAGAGCTCTTCTGGGAGCAATCGGGTGTACCGCTAGAGCGCCCGCCCGCGGGGCCGCTCCGGCCGGAGGCGCGCGCCCCTCTCGGTGGGCGGGCCCGCGCCCCCGGGTGCGCGCGGTGAGGCTGGGCAGGCGCCGCCATGATGAACAGCGGCGGCATCGGGGTCCCGTTGGGCTTCCCCCTGGGCCCCACGTCCGTCATCCAGGTCACCAACCTCTCCTCGGCCGTGACCAGCGAGCAGATGCGGACGCTCTTCGGCTTCCTGGGAGATATCGAGGAACTCCGTCTCTATCCCCCGGAGTAAGTGGGGCCCGTGCCGCCCTCCGCAGCAGCGGAGCTGGGGATGAGGGAGAGGCGCGGAGGGGCCGGGGGTGGCGGGAAGGGCAGGGGCAGGAGGCCAGGGGCGCCATTTTGAGTGCGGGCACCAGGGAGGTGTCACGTGGTCCCTCCCCTTTGTATGGCCCGAGCTGCGGAGAAGGAGCTGCGCCCGCACTTAAGATGGCGGCGCCGGCCGTTTTCCACCTTTCCTAAAAACCCGCTTTCTGTGGCTTGTCTGTCTCCTCGCCCACGCTGGCTGCAGGCGAGCTAGACCGGGGAGTTCCAGGCCCGCCCTCGCCCGAGTGCCTTTATTCTTTTTATATTTTTCCTTCTCTTGGAAGGGCGCTTTGCTCCGAGAAGGGGCCGTTCGAACAGATGCCAGAGTAGCTGAGGTTTTGTAGAGGTCAGAGGAGGGAACCTGACCTGCCTCGGAGTTGCCCCCAGTAAGGCTTGTGCAGTAAATTAATCCCAGGCGTCACTCTTCCTGAATTATAGCGGTTCGCGTGGTGTCAGCGGCGAGGGTGCGAGGGGTGCGCTCAGGTGGGAGATGCAGGGGCTTGCAAAATACCAGTGTTGCCTCTCCCCAGAAGGCGATGATCAGCAGTAAAGGGGAGGATTTTTTTCTTTCGAGGCAGCAGTTTTACTGGGAAGCGAATAATGAAGGTGCATTATCAAACCTTGTATTTTCTTATAAAAAAAGAAATTGGAGTAGTGGAGAGGGCATTATTAGCATCCCAATGCATAAGCTTTGATACAGAAATGCTCAGGCTAACAAAACTTCGATTTGCAAAAGAGAACAGTCAAGAAAGTTGGTGTTTATCACTTTTAATGTAGCTACATAACATCTGACTATATTTGAATACCAACCATTCAGAAAAAAATAAACACTTAATATGTGAAGATATGCTTAAAATAATATGCCTTACTGACAGTTATATGGTGGATTTTTATACAGTTTTCTGGGGCTTTGTCCTGGACTTGTTCCATAGTTGCTTCTTTATATTTTGGGGTTTTTGTTACAGCTGTTGTTCTTGTCTTTCACTAGGTTATATAACAGGTTTTAAGGGAAATGGGGACTTTCTTGACATTCATACATAAATAATGTCTGTGCCAATGTGTACAATTTTGCCAGGGTGTATATACATATAAAATACTAAAATCCAGTACCACAGTAGGGAATGACTTGGGAATGTCAAGGTTACAACGCTGATGAATTCAGTTTTCAGAGATAGGATGCAGGATTGTGATTACCTGCTTTACTTTTGGTTTTATTTACTGTTGTTAATGGATTCGTGTTAGAAGTACGGTTTTCCTTGCCTCATACTGACGGACATTTGAACTGACTTCCAAATTGCTACCTTGGGAGAACACTAGGTGTGCCTACTGTCTTTCTTTAGCGGGGGAAAAAAAAAGTGCCTCCTGTTTGCTTTCTGCAAATGTATTTAAATAATATTGTGGTAAATTTGTAAAATAGTATTTCATTGACAAGTGGATGGGAAGCAAAGGTGTCCCAAACAAAACAGAGATCACTATCAGTTTGCAGTACAGTTAAAACTGAAGCTGGTTTGCAGGATGTGACAGGTCTTTTGCCTTGGGTGTGTACTCCAGGATGCTAGCCGCTGCCACAGCCTAGTGGTCAGTGACTGTAATTGGATTCTTAGTCCCAGACATGCACAGACAGTCCCATACGCTTGTAACCAGCTGAAATCTGCTTTTCAGAGTAGACTTCTAAATTACATGTGTAGCAGTGAGCCTTCAAATGTGGCCTTAAGAGGATTTTTGAACAGTTAAATGTTTGAAGAACTTACTGAGGAACAATTGGGTTTTGGCAAAATGAGTTGTTTGAAAGCAGGGAGTCGCAAGCTGTCTCTGTTAGGTGTGGAAAGACCTACTGTGTAATACTGCTTGCTACTGAGTAGTCTGGAGTGGTCTTGGAAACTAGAATTCGGTTGGAGAATAAACTTTTGGTTTAACAAAAAGTTCGATTATGGGCTGGTTTGTCATAACCCTTCAGTAGCCAAGGGCAAGACTGGATTGGCCTCTCTTCTGCCGCCAGGAAGTCCTGCTCTGGTTGCAGCCCGGCAGGTGTTGAGAGGTGGAGACACATGTCATACCAAAGCTTGGCAGTGGGGTCTGGGGCCTCCTCTAGTTTGGAGCCTAAAAGTGTTCTGTTCGTGAACCAGAGTATTTGGGCAAAGCCTGGTTTAGCATTGAGGGGTGCCACCCAAGTCACCCTCACTTGTATACCTTATCCATTCTGACACAGGCGGATGGGCCACCTTCACTTAAGGGGCATCTCGTCTGAGAAAAGGGATTGTTATCTGTGTAGTCCAATAAATAGAATTGTTATATCCTGCAGTGACAGCAGTGTAGGTGAGGCTTCTGAGGCAAAACACACAGAGCCTTATTTAAACTGATCTGCACAATTATTCCATAATATTCTATTTTAGTAAGTTATTCATTTCTGTCATGTCCTCCACACCCACACACCCCACCTCCCTGCCCTACTTGAGAAAATTATTTGGACAGTTGGAAAAATGTTTAATAGCTTTTTTTTTTTATTCCCATAGATTTCTGAATAGGTTCTTCTTAGGAAATACTTTGGTTGATTTTTATTCTGTTAGGAGATGAATGTTACTGTCTTCCTACAAAGTGAAAGAAAAATGTTAGAAATGTCCAAATACTATTTAGATATTTATTTCCTCGTAATTTTTTTCTAAAGAGGCTAACTGAATTGTAGTAACTTTGAATCAGATATATGTGTTGCTTTTTGATATCAAGGCTGTGTAACCTAGGAAAAAAATCATGAGTCAATTCAGCCTCAGTAAAGGCTAGCAAAAAAAAGCAACAGAAGGAATTAGAATAGGACTTAACTGTTTTAGGAAAAAGTCTTCTTAAAAATGCTGATGGGAAGACTTTGGAGGCCCCTTTCAGAAAAGGAGATTACTTGATCTCTGTTAAGCCTTCTACAGTTTTAGATCTCGTAGATCTTAATAGTTTCCCTTGAGGCAACTTTGATGTGTTTTTAGTAGATGGTGTCACCTTGTAGAGAATTTCTCCTTTCTAATCTCTGGAAGGCACTTGGTATCCAGATGTCTTTGTAGGGCCTCATTTGCACAAGTGTTCAGACATCTGATCTTTTTTAATGTACTGTCCACATAGCCTTTGTGTTCTAAATCAGGGAATACAGAAGAGTAAATCTTACAGCCTGCACTATCAAGTGTGTTTTTGTATAGATGTTAAAGTTTATAGGGATTATTGGGGGGGCCCTGAAACTGCGTAGAGAAGAATTGTATTCTTGAGTTGGCAATGAAGTCAAAAAAGGAAAAAAAATCAGGAGCTTTTAGAAGTCTTCAGCAGTGTGGACCATAGAATCTTCCGTGGTGACTTCAGCCGTTTGGGTTATAACACTGAGGGATGTATTTAAAAAGAAACAAGCGAACACCATACAGTGGTGACAAGAAACTCCAAGACCCAAGCTCCTCCCTCCCCTTGGAGTCCTCTCCCCTCCAAACCAAAGCAAATAAAAAACTACTCATGGCCATAGAAGTCTTTGTGGTGAATGAAGTATCCCTAGAGTACTAAACAAGTCACAGCTGGCTGTCACCTCTGATGTTGGAAACTGGTCTCAACTGAGATCTTACAGTTCACTCAGAAGCTGTTCTGTGCAGTTACTTCATTCCTGAATGTGGAAACTTGAAATGATAAAAGCATTTCCCACACAAATAAATAAAAGTGGACAGAAGAAATGTAGTTGTCTCGTAAAAATTGTGTGAGATTGACTTTTATATTTATGTGTCTTCCACTACCTCTTTAGTTTTTCCTCCCCAGTGTTGTCTGTTCTTACAGAATTTTCCATCATAAATGTTTCTAAATGCCATTCTGGATTTGGCCATCTCTAGATACACATTTGTGCTACTGTCCTGGTAGCCAGAAACATATTAGTCTGCCTGCCTCAGGCGTACGTTTTTGGTTTATTTTTATAATTAATGTGATGAGATCATATGTCTGAAACTTTTGATTTATATTTAAATCCTGACATCTAATAGAATTTTATAGAATAACTGGGGAAATGCTTCCTTGGAATTCGAGGGGATTCCCAGATGGGTTGTGTTAAACTTGAACTGCTGCTGGTGCTTCCAGAAATTTGACAAGTGTTTCCATTTTGGTTGAGACAGGACAGAGTAAAACAGTCTGTGCAACATTTTTTCCATGATTTCAAATGAAAATTGCTGATATTCCAGCAATACTGTATTCTCTCTTTGAATATTTACCTGTACTTCCTTCATGTGAAGAAATAAGCTGCTAATGTAAAGGTTACAAAATTTGATTAGGGGTATCCATTTTTACTGCAAACTTGCATGGTTTTGATCAAGATTGTGATGTTTACATGTTTTCTCTTGGCGTACAGTGTAATGGAAAAATGAATTACAAATTTTCTTCCCTTTTGTAGCCAAATGGTGAGTTGCTCCTATGCCTATGATGTTACTCCATGCTACATTGTGCCAAACTTAGGCAATGGTTTTTGTTACATTAGTCAGCTAAGACCCAGTATTTGAAAGCCGTCTCCAGAACTGTTTTTATCTTTGTAAGAATTAATAAAACTACTTTTGTGAAAGCCAGAGAAAGAATATTGATTATTACAGGCTAATATCTGAAGGACCCACCAAAAAATGGCAGGGTTTGTTGTTTGTCTTTCCTATAAAAAGATTATTTTCAGAAAAAAATATAAACTATAAAATATTTACTTGGCAATTGTAATTGTCAAGGAAATATGGTCCTTAAAATAGTAATTTGAAAATGTACTATTCAGTGTTGTGTAGCCAGATAATGGAAGAAAATTAGTCTTGTTAATTAGTGATTTTGGCTTATGTCAATTTTCATTTACAAGGTGCTCCATCTTTTTTCACTGATACATCAAGTGGCAAGTTAGTAGATTTCTATACTCTAGGCTGCCTTTTCTAGGAAAAAATCCCTTTTTTCCCCCTAAGGAGTAACAGTTTAAAAATACGTGCATGCAATTATGACTAATTGTTATTTTTTCCTTTTATCTTGCAGCAACGCACCACTTGCTTTTTCCTCCAAAGTATGTTATATTAAGTTTCGTGAAGCATCGAGTGTTGGTGTGGCCCAGCATCTAACTAACACGGTTTTTATTGACAGAGCTTTGATAGTTGTGCCCTGTGCAGAAGGTTAGTATTTTAGACATTCTTCTCTAATGTTGGTCTTTGTTGTGTTTGTTAATTGTTTCAAGCTTTCTATGTAAGGTGATGCTCTGTTGTTGTTTTATTTTATTTTAGTGCTTTTTGGAAAAAAAAGGCCTTGAAACAAAATTGAAAATTGATTGAAAATAGCCCCAGTTATACATGTTTAATTGAAATTCAGCATTAGCAAAAAATAGTTGGTTTAAGTTCGGATAATTCAGGTTTCCCTAGTTATTTACGTATTCTGAAGGAAAAGAAAGGAAAATAATTCCTTTTACTTTGGTTTGTGTAGGCAGGTGTATTTGCACACAGGGTTCTCACTGAAGTCAATGGAGCTCTGAGAAGATCAGGCAATTTCCTGACACTTAACATTGCAGTTTGAATCCTAATGTATCACCTTTGCTGTAGAGATTTTTTTTGCTGATTTGCACTATTTAAAAGATACTGATTATTTCTGCAATTTTAGAGTGAATCCCAGTTTTGTCTTATAGATGTGATACATTCATTTGGCCATTTTAGAGTCATCTAATCCAAGATACTTAGCATTCAAAATACTGATTGAATATAAATATTTATCTGCTAGTTTAATTTTTGAACAAAATTTTTCCTTCTTATTACTGTTGAAAATGTTACTTCATGTGCCATAAAAAATTTTCCTTATGTATACTGGTACTCCTTTTTTGTTTTGGGTATCTGTTCAAATATGCAGTGATCTGCCCGGAATGTTCCCATCATAAAATGTTCTTCAAAACATTACTAATGTAATTGCATTGCATTAAAAGTCTTCATGAGATAAAATACTTGATGAATACTACATTGACAGGTGTTCCTTCCCCTAGCTCTGAGGCCATGCTTTTATAGATGTGTTGAGTATAAGACAATTTGTGTTGTTTGTAGAAGCACCCTAGATTTGAATACAATTACATGAAGCAGAGTCCTGTGGTAGTCGTATCAATGAATGTAGGCAGAGCCCCATTGACTTCTTTGGGATCACTGTGGAATTTAGCCTCTGACTGGTGCTGGACCTTTTTGCCACTTTGGAATGGAATCATTCCAGCTGATGGAGTGAGTCTGACTTAACTTTCAACTTGGTTGCTGTTTTGCCATGAACAACAATATGTAGAGTGATTGAACTGTAAACTGCAACCAATCAAGAAATACCTCTTATTAACAACTCTAACTGCAAGAGTCAGGTTTTGGTTCAAAAAAATACTGTTGACTTCTTGTAGTTTGTTAACAATGGTCCCAGAGTGGCATGTTCTGGCATGTTTGCTGCATCATGATCTAGATAGTGTGAGATGAGTGCTGCTATAATACTCATCTGGGACATTTTTAACAAATTGACAAGTCTCAAAAATTTCACAAACTACAAAAAGGCTACAGTGTACTGCCTATTCTTGTAGTTTTCTTAGGCAGGTCATACAGGATATACATTTATCTTGGTAAAGCCTAGGTTTTTAGTTCTTTTTGTGTCTTGTTTTGGGGACTCTCTGTTTTCATATTTTTAACTTGTTCTTAAAGCACAAAGAGAATATTGCGGTATGCACTGGAAACTGTGTAGAGGCTAAGGGCACCAGAGTCTCCAATTGAAGAATTGCCCCATAATAAATAGACTAAAGATTATTCAGAATCTTAGTTTTATATTTCATCAGTAAGATCTTAACACTGGTTCAGTACTGCCAGAGAGGGAAGATGGCTGCCTAATGAGGGAACAACACTTCCTGGTGTTTTTCTTGTGATGAGATCACTGTCTGACATGATATGGCAACAGGCAGGTAAAGTTACATTTTCCTGTGTCTTTTGTGGTAGACAGTGAATGAAAGAATAAGTCAAAATTCAGACAAATCTTGTTCCAGCTCTATTCATAACTGGCTGATCAGGCATTTCTGAGAGAAAATGATCACTGTTCAGAATCATTCTGGACTCCACAAAAATGTATGCATAATTAGGTGAACAAGTGATTGGGTTTTGAGGTTGCTTTTTTGATGTCAGAATGCTGTTCTCTGTAACTTTGTATCAGAATCACTCATTTATAAAAAGATGTAATTTATACAAATTTTAACTTTCTGATGAATTTATTGTGTGGAATAAGTATGGCTTTGGAGACCATGGCATAAGGGTTTTTTCACTGTGTATCATATGGTGCACTGTTAATGGAGTCAGTGAACTGGATCATGGGTTTTAAAAGTAGTAATGGCTTTTTATCCTACCAGGAGGTAAAATAATACCATTGACCTACATTGCCAGTAATAAAACATTTAATGTGTGAAGTTAAACATTGAGGGGAGTTAAAATGGAAATCTAAAAACCTGGTTCAAAAAAAATAAAAAAAAATCTGAAATTTGGAGTGTACTTAAAGAGTGGTAAATCAAGGAAGAAATCACTACAGAATGAAATCAATGTAAAGTATGTGACAATTGATGAATCATTTAACAAAAATATTACTGTAAATGAAGTAAGACTATTAAGCTGTGAAAATATGACTTTTTTGTGTGTATTGGTAGGTTTTTCCTTAAATATGCTTTGAAAATGCAAAGGTTGAAAGCTAAACAAAGATACCACCCTAATCTTTCTAAATTTTATGTCCACATTATCTGGTAGATGGATTTTGACTATTAATTTGGTTTTGTATGTTTTCTCTGTGTGATATTTGTGCATTATTAGATGACTAGACTGGCCAAGGCAGACCTGTTACACTTGCCTGAGTTAGGCATTGTTTGCCATGCCACTAAACCTGCCGCCAAGTGAAACCTTCATGGGGGAAATGAGATCGAAGTCTGACCTGCTGAAGATGGACGCCCTGTCTCTGTTTTTATTTTATTTTGCTTTCTTTCCTTTGTTTCTTTTATTTTTATTTTTATTTTGTCCCTTTTTTGTTTTGTTCTGTTAAATCTCTTTCCCTTGTACTTGTGAACTGGTACTTCAGTTCTGTAAGATGATGTTTGTAAAGGGTTCACAGTGTTTGATTTTGAAGTTGACCTGAAGCTGCTTATGAATGGTGGATGGTATACGGAGAATTTAGAATATGATTTGGTTTTAGTGCTCTGAATTAAGGATAAATTTGATTTGGAATTTGTCTAAGTATCTAAATTCAGTAGATTAGTACATTGTATCAGAAGACAGGAATAGTGTTTCAAGATATATTCTTCCATATGTTGTGCTTTATGAGGTTACCTTGGAAAAGGACAGTTAAAACTCTTACTTTTGGAGAAAGCAACTTTAGAAAGTAAAGTCATAATATTTCTCTGCTACTTTCCCTCAGCAGAGTGTTCTATTTTATGTTGCACCAGCTATTTAAAAGAAGGCTTACTATTTATGTCTAACATGACAAGTTTAAAAGAATTATTTCTGAAATTGAACTTTTTATTAATATTGAATATCATTAAATATTCGCTTACGTCTGATGAAACCTTGCTCCAGTGAAGTCAGTGGTAGTAAGATTTCATCTTTTTTTTTAAATGTAACTTTCAGAAAAAACTGTTTACCACTCATAAGTACAAATGCAGCCTGAAGTTTCGGTTGGAGTGTGTTACGTGAGACACCTTGTCTTTTAACACTGTTACTTGTGGGAAGATTGAATCAGTTCTCTTTCTGTGTGTGTGCGTGTGTGTGTATTGCACTTTGACATGCTCTAGTGGTGGTTATTTCAGGAAGATGTTTTAAAAAAACCGCTAAAGTCAGGAAAAAAAGAAAGTTTTTTCCAGTCATCCCAGAGTCTCAGAAGCCCTGGCAGTTCATGCTGGAGTGATTGATTCCTAAAGGATGTTCTTCTTGTGAAAC
This sequence comes from Passer domesticus, assembly GCF_036417665.1. Lineage (NCBI taxonomy): Eukaryota > Metazoa > Chordata > Aves > Passeriformes > Passeridae > Passer > Passer domesticus. The sequence goes on from NC_087512.1 coordinate 22,458,809, forward strand.
AGAAGCCCTGAAACAGAAGTGGTGGACAAAGTGGTGTGTGTAGTCCTCAAGCACTGACTGCTCTTCCCAGCCAGCTGCACTGGGATCTCTTGGTTTCACTCCTTTCACCAAACTCTGCACTGCAGCTGGGAAGAGCTGTGATTTGTGATCTTTGTTGGATTTGGCTGTGACAGTTTTAATTGCCAGTAGCTGTAATCTCTTTATTGCTAAATCCACTAAGATTCATGAGTTGGTCTAATAGAGATTATTTTATTTCTAATCATACGTGTTCCATTGATGTAAAATAGCAGGAAAATAATTACTTTTTTCAGTGTTTCAAGTGGACTGTGAACTCTTCACTGTTTTTAAAACAAGCAAACTTGTTGCCAGGAGCACTTTTGTATGTGAGGGTTAATTCTGTAGGTTCACTATGAAGAGTTGGAAATTAACTTCTTTTGAGCACTTGAGGAATGAAAATACTGTCATTAGTACTTGTTTGATGCACATGATTCTGTTTAGCCTTCAGCAAAGGGTTCTAGTTTGGGCTAGGTTGTCTAGGGCTCTTTAGACTAATGGTACAAAAAAGTACAGTCACAACTGTGCCTTTAAGCAATGCTGGGACAATGTACATTTGCTTCCAGATTCTTTTGCAAAGGGGAGAATCAATAAATGATCATAGAACCTTAGTTTACTAAGCAGAAGAGCTTTTAAGAAATCTGTTTAAGGATGTGGTATAGATATGGCATAATTATTTTGACTGCTCCCTCATTAGAAAATAAATATCATTACCTCATTCTTATTCAGATTTTAAATACCATGTTCTAAAAATGAAAGTATTCTTTTTGAACTAAATTGTCCTAAACTGTTGTGTCATAACCTGCATATTTTGATGTATTCAGTGGACTTTTATTTCCTTTACAAATACAATCACATAGGTAAAACTGCAAAATTTAAAGCTTTTAACTCATGAAATTATTTGGACTCACATGTTAATTTGTTTTTCAAAACTATTTAAAGAATATGAAGGTAGATACTCAAGGTACTCCAGATTTATTTTTGTTCTTCTACAACAGTGTTCTGTAGAATTCTTTTAAAACTTGGCCTGGAGTTAAAAACTGGACAAATTATTCTGAAGAGACAGTGTCATTGAATGTACAGGCAAATTTTCAGGGTTCTGTCTCTAGGAATAGACCCTTTCTCATTCTTGAAAACAAAATAAATGAATCTTTCTTTGTGGTGTGGGACTGACCAACTTGATTTTTGTATTTAAAATAGAACTTTACATTGTTGAAAGACCAACGTATTCTGGAAATAATGCTGCAAACTTTACAATTTACACATGCATGCTGTTCATTCTGTGAGCTGCTATAGTGGTGAACTTATATTAAATGTTCAGTGGATTTCTTGAACAATGTTTCAGCAAGTTAATTATTTCAGTTATTTCAGTGCTATGAGCCATATACTTAAAGTTTAGGCTTCTACTGAAGTCACTTTGTGAACTTGAGTCATTGTCTGTCTTAGTTATATGTGTCTAACTGAGCTCCCATTTAAAAGGGCTAAATGCCTAAACATTTTATAAGTTTACCTGGTTGCGTGTGTATTGAATTGGCTGTATGTAAGTGCATACTTAAATTAGGCATATACTTATGTACAGTACTGACCAAGGATCTCAGTTAGCATGCAGGCACACCACTATCAGAGCTATTTAATTGTGCCATGTCTCTTGATCCATAGAAACCTGCATGAGTAGCTGTTTAATTGCAAGATGCCGACTGTTCAGGATAAGTTTTGGTTCATTACTCTTTTGAAAGAACTTTAATACTTTGATTTTCAGAAGAACTGGTGCATAATTCTGTGCCTAATTTGCATGCACATATGCTGGAACTGTATATTCAAAAGCCTGTTAGTAGGCCTACATATTAGGCAGGGTACACAAAGTACCTGATACTTTTGAGCAGTCAGGCAAATCAGGTACACCTCTCATTGCATGCCTGACTTTAAAATGAGATCTATTAAAGAGTGCTGAACACTGTGATAGTGGCTTATATTCATGCATGTTTTTTTAAAAAGTTCTGGAAGTCATTATTGCTCACTTAATTCTTAAGCGCTAAATTTTTCCTATTTTTTTCTCTTAGTTAGCAAATTCGAGTGGTTTCTCACATGTTAAGTTGCAAGGTGTCTCAAAATTTAACATAAATAAAATAAATGTAAATAGGAAGCATGGAAAAAAATGGGTACTGTTATTTTATCTGTTCTGTTCCACCCATTCTACATATAAATTAAGTTTCCTTTAGATTTGTTTTGTCATTCAGTCATATCGAGCTGTAACCCAGACTTTCCCGCAGATCTGTAGAACAGGTTTGCAGCACTTGTTTCTTTTCATTTTTTTCAATTAGTACGTTTTCTGTGGTGTCAGTTGGAACTCATTGCTAAAGCTGCATGGTGTTTTGATACCTATCTCGAATTTTCCTTTTCAATAAGAATATGAATCTTCAAATTTTGGATTTAGATGTTTTGTAGTTAAAACATGCAGTTTTAATCAAGGCAGGAAACCAGTGGCACACTTTTTATATATTATTTGACTATTAAAACAATGTTGAAATAAGAGCATTTACTTTATTAAGATCGATGGGTAATACCAAAGGACTCAGTTGGTTAGCATATATACAGTTATGCCAGTAATTTTGAACAGATCATAGATGCTTAGTGTAGTTAGAACTTCCTTCACAAGTTTTTTAATTTGGTGTTTAATGTTTGTGCCGGTTTTAATCCCTTTGTGTTTCAAATTTAAAATGTACAATTAATGTAATAATAAATGTTTGACATTTAATCTTTCTGGTTTTGGAGATACTTTGGGGGTTAATTTAGTAGTCTAATCTTGGCTAATATTAATGAAACCAACTTTAATTCAGATTAGTTATTATTTACTTTCGGCATTACAGCAGGACTATAATCAGGATAAAATAGCAGGAAGTACTTTTTTTTGGGAAAATAGAGCTAGCTTAGCCTGATCAGTTATAATTTTCTTCAGTTTCAGTAAATGTAGGCTTAATTTACCAATTTCAGATAAACTGAGGTGACTATAATGAGTACAAATCTTAATTTTTTCTACTCTTCCTTCCTCCACCTTCAACTTCACTTGTAGTGTGTATTCTGTGCAGTCGCAGTAGTTCAGTAGTTTATTATTTTATGTTTTGTTTATTTTTTACATTCTAAATAGGTAGCACCAGAGGAATAAAGAAAAGCACAAATTTCAGTCAGCACATACTTTGTTTTTTTCTTTTTTCCTTTTTTTTCTTTTTTTTCCTTTTTTTTTTGGTTTTCTTTCTTTTACTGATTTGGTTATTTGCCATTTCTGGGGATTAAACTTTAAAAAATGTTCTTCTTTTCTGTATCTGATGTTCTGTGTGCTATTAGTGATGCAGCCAACACGAACGGTTGTCATGTGTAAAACAACTTTCGATCACCGCGAAAACACCGCCCTGGGAAAGCGTCCATGCTTGATATCGTTTGGTTCATGAACGTTAAGTTTCCAGTACAGGTGACCCATAGCTCAAAGTGTTAAATAATTATATACATTATTCAGTTTTTAAAATAATAATCCATTAATGAGATTGCTAGTCTTTGAAGTTTTGCTCACTTTTGTTTTTCCTAATAGAGCAGGGTAAAAGGAAAAACTTAAGTTCTTTGTTTCTTTGTAAGGATCTGGTAGATAGATTCATTGTTATTTATTACATTTTTAAATGCAAGGGTAATTGTAAAATCATAGAAAGAGTAACATCTGGCTAGTGTTCCAACTCTGTGTAATGCTGTTATTTGCTTCTTCAGGTAAAATCCCAGATGAAGCCAAAGCCCTGTCTCTATTGGCGCCTGCTCCTACTATGACAAGTCTGATGCCTGGTGCAGGGTTGCTTCCTATACCTACACCAACTCCCTTGACTACAGTAAGTGAAGTTCAGTGTCTGTATAATTTCCAGTTTCCTCTGTTCTCTGTAGCCTTTTCTGTGGACAGGGAATTAGGATTATCTGGTCAACGGATGTTGCAGTGAGGGTTTGAACGCTGTTGAGTCAGGGATGGAAAGAAAGACTCCAGTCTTCAGGTGGATCAGAAGGCTCAAGAAGAACCTTTATTAGTAAGAAGCAGCGATAGTCTCCTTCCCTAAGTGGAACCAGATTGGTCTCAAAGTAGAAAACATCTCACATTGTTGGTGGCTATGAATAGCACACTGTAAAGAACCATAACTATAAACAATGGTTACAGAAAGAGAGATAATTGTTGGGATTCTTTCGTCTAGGATTCCCAGGTTCAGCCTGGGAGAAATTGTCTCTGTTCTTTCTTCAACTGAACTGAGAATATCCACAAGGATTTAGCTGTGGTGACTCTCCTGAGGACTGATCAGAAGATATACATGTGCTACCTTCCCAGGGTTTTTCTTTCAGAGTACTCATTTCCAAAATAGTAGGTAAATACTGGTTTTGGTTTTAATTATTTTTTAATTGCCGTCATACCTTGTAGGGTCATTAATTTGCTCCAGTGATAGTTACCACTGACAAAGAAGGTATTAAAACCTAAGTTACATTGATGCCAGTTCTTCAGAATATTAAAAGCTGCAGTAGAGACTTTTCCTTGGTATCTCTATTGCAAGATTTTTGACACTTAAGACTGTCTTAACAATGTTTTCACCAGGAAAAGTAGGTTTGAGCTTGGTTATGCCATTTTCCCTCCATTTCCTTTTGCCTTTGTAAGCCTTTCTTGACATCAGTGAATTGCTGTAGTTTATTGAAGGAAAACTTAAGGTTAAAATAGAGGAGTATTTTCCTTTGTTACATAAAAAAAAAGGTACTGATGGCTTGTTAAGAATTCCCCACACTTCTTAGAAAATTAATTTCTTGAAAAGGCACTTGCTTTTTGGGTAGAGAAAATTCAAGCCAGGTACTCAATGGACCAATTTTATAGTCATTTTTAAGTGACTTCTTATAACATTTCACAGGAGAGATTTCTGTTTCCAGTTCCAAACATGAGAGCTGTATACTTTTGTCTTTCTCTAGGTATGAATGGAAGAGCTTAGAACATTCTTTGCATTTCAACTGTAATTAATTTTGTCTTGGGTAATTCATTTGTCCAGAAGACGCTTAATGTGTCCCTTTGATCCTGAGCACTGGAAGTTTCCTTCTTTCCTTGCTGAGCAAGATCTCAGCTGTTCCTCATCTTGTCCAAAGACTTGTTTAACAAAAAGTAAGAATACTAGCAGTGTCTGAAAGAGTCTTACTCAGTTCATTTGACTCTAAGCATTAGAGCCTGTATGTTTTGTGATTAATATATATCCCTGTCCAGATCTCTTTCAAAAGATGTTAACTGATAATCCACAGAACATCTTAACTATGGAAGCTTATTTCTGGGTAGATTTTTCTTCTTTAAAAAGCCTGCTGCGCTGTGACCTTTAAAGTATTGCTTGTATTCATTAGATCTGTTTTTGCAGAAATGCATCCAGGCAAACAAGTATTAAGAAGTGGAATGTCATTCACCAGTGCTTGGCTGCAAAGTGTATTCTGTGCTTGTATTTTCCAGCTTGGTGTTTCACTTGGTACTTTAGGGGCTATACCAGCAGCAGCATTGGATCCTAACATTACAGCGCTGGGAGAAATACCACAGCCACCAATTATGGGAAATGTGGATCCATCCAAAATTGATGAAATCAGGAGAACAGTCTATGTTGGAAACTTAAATTCCCAGGTAGTTTTTTTGTTTCTGTGTTGTGTAAATACTAACAGAAGGTGTGAAAATGTTATCTGTGAGTTCTAATCTTACATGTTATAAGAATTTCCATTAGTTAATGACAACATGAATTTCAATAAAACCCCCTAAATTTTTTTATTCATAATATTTCAAATTTTGAAGCTTTGCATGCCAGTCAGACCAGGTTTTGTCAGAATATTGGAGAATCCACTAGTATTCTCCAGAGATCAATTAAAGAAACCTACTTCTAACTGTGTATGTTGATTAAATGTACAGTTTGCTTGTGTTAGATGAGCAGTCCTCAGAAGTCATGAGATCATGGTAGCTGTCCCCCACAGCACAGTGTAGTTGCTTAGGTACAGTAAGATGGAATTGTGTCCTACTGGAAGTTGCAAAATTAGCATAAATATCTTTAAATCAGCAGCTTGGTTTTTTGAGAGGCGATCATGTCAATTGAAAAACATTTGCTTTTGACTGATAGCAAGGTAAGTATTACATCTTGGGGTTTTTGACTTCTGAAACAGCTACTGAGTGAAAAAGTTCTAATGGTTGTGATAAAATAAAACAAACGGGAAGCTGGAAGAAAGCTACATAAATCTAAGTCCTTTAATATTGTTTGGATTTTTTTGCTTTAGTTGATCAAAAGTCACACTTAGTAGCTTGGAAACAGGTATAAGGAAATTTCTTACCAGTTAAATCAGATTACTTGCCTAAAAAGTGCAAAATCCCATGTAAATTTCTTTTTTTTACCTAGGTGAAGGACTAAGGGCTTGTGGCTCTACTGTTTAAAATTGTAGAATATTGTTTAGGTTAATGGAAGAAAATATACACGTTTAAGTCTTAAAATGTAACATTCCCAAATTCATGTCACTTTTGTAATAATGCTGAGATATCATTGCAAAAAATCTGTGGCTCTTAGACTACCCAATATATTAGATAATGGTTTTCACTGTATGGTTTACTTCAGCTGAGCTCTTCAACTCTTTCTAGACTACAACAGCAGATCAGCTGCTTGAATTCTTTAAGCAAGTTGGAGAAGTCAAATTTGTGCGAATGGCAGGTGATGAGACACAACCAACACGATTTGCTTTTGTGGAATTTGCAGACCAAAATTCTGTACCTCGAGCTCTTGCCTTTAATGGAGTTATGTTTGGAGACCGGCCACTGAAGTAAGAAATTAATGACCCGTATTACTGTTGAATGAGAGATTTCTTTGTATCATTTTACACACGTTTATGACTTAAGTGTAGCGAAATGCTGAGACTAATATTTTTTTCAGTATGTGGAGCTGTTGTTCACAAATCAAAACATTTTTATCAACTCCAGTTTCACAGTTTGGCATAAATTTCTTTCAGTAGAATATGTATAGCATTGAGTAAAATACAGTTATATTAATCTTGACGTAGTATAAGCTATAACAGTGAAAAAATCTTGGAAGTCCATAGTACTAATTAAGTTTTCAGTATGATGTGTGTGTAGTTAGTAGTATGTGTTAATGTGAAGATTTGATCTGAATTAGAGAAGTAAAATCCTGGACTTCTAAAAATATTCTAACATAGGAATACTGTGCTTCCTTTCTTTAAAAGTGGTAAGACTTCAAAGTAATAAAAAATACTTTGGATACTTGGAACAGATGGGTGTTTTGCTAAACATTCAAGTTTTTAATTTTATACAAAGTTGAGATGTTTTCCTTACTTGTTTTCCATTTGCCCTGTTCAAATATTTAAGAATGAAAGGTTTTTATTTTTGTTTAATTTAGGATAAATCACTCCAATAATGCAATAGTGAAGCCTCCTGAAATGACACCACAAGCTGCTGCCAAGGAGCTAGAAGAAGTGATGAAGAGAGTAAGGGAAGCCCAGTCTTTTATATCTGCTGCTATTGAGCCAGGTAGGTATATTATGTCAATTAATAATTACCAAACAGGCACATTCTGTGTTTACCTTGGTGCACATTTCTAAGAGCATTTTCAGACACAAGAGAAGGGTATCCAGAGGTATTCAGTACGTGTTGGGGAAGAAAACCAAAATAATCAAAATTCTGTTCATGCATCTAAGCAGTGGAATGAAGCTTATTATTTCATCATTTCTTGTTTTCAGATATATGTTCACTGAATGTTTTCAAACATGTAAATATAATACTAAGTCCATACTTAAAAAGTGGCATCAGTAAGAGCACTTGAAGACATTTAAAAGAAAATGCTTTCTATTTTTTTTTGCCCTTTAGCAACCATTAATAACATAGTTTTATGATGAGCATAGTTCTAAAAGCAATAATATTAACATTATGCTTTCCTTATCTATAAGCAGCAAGTTAATTTGGTTTCTTTTTCATGGTGCCTAAAGGTTGTATGCATCCTCAAAGCAAATGGGATCAGGGAATGAATCTGGGATAAATATTAACATATTTTAAAGGACTTCTTTTCATCCAGATTGTTTCCCTGTTAACACTGAGATGCCAGCTCAAGGAGGGATGGTGGTATTGTGTTGAGAGGTTAGACAGACATTCCAGTGGTGATTTATGCTGGCTTAAACTGATTGCAAAACAGCATAAAAAAATCTCAACTTTGTAAATTTCCTGCTTTTTTTTTGTCAGCAACTTTTTGCCACTCTTCTTACTAACAAACCCAGATATTGTCTTGTGTTGGTTAGATAGTGTGGAGTCTTGATGGTTTTTTGGGGGCAGTTATTTTCTGTTGTGTTTTTTGTTTAAAAGTAAAATAACTCTAGCACTTTATCACTGTTAAGCAACAGAATAACAATTAGACTCAACTGTGGTGAGCTCACTGTTTAGGTTTCTGTTGACTTTCTGGCCTTCGGTCAGACTTTTCAGCCTGTTCTGTTCTTCCTTTCCTCCTACAAAACAATGAGGAATAAAACTTCAGTATTTGTACAGTGTTTGAAATACCTAAAAATATGACAGTGATACTTACATTTTATGCTTGTTTTCAAAATTATGCCCTCTAAATTTACTCTTCTCAAGTTATTTTTTAATAAGAAAATAATATTAAATAAATAGAGCAAAAGGAGGACGTGTTATGGTCTTGTGCATTGTGGCAGCAACATAAATCCCATTCATAGTAGAGCTAGCTGTTTATAATTATCTGGTTTATGTGTACTGCTGCAGGATGGCTGCACTCAACGAGTATATGCAATGACTTTCTTGGATGTTTCTGAAGGATATTTGCAAAGAAGGAAGATGTGCAGAGAGTAGGCCCCTTGCAATATATGTGGTACATTCCACTTGTGCCAGATTGTTAACTGGGATCTTTAAATGTTCTGAGCTTACACTGCAAAGTGGTTTTTTCCTCTCAGAGTCTGGAAAGAGCAGTGAAAGAAAAGGCGGTCGATCTCGTTCCCATTCTCGTTCAGAATCCAGGTCTAGCTCAAAATCCCGCTCTAGAAGGAAAAGATCACACTCAAAACACAGGTGGGTATGCTTTTTGTTTCGAGATCATACTAGAATTTTTTGCAAGGTGCTGGTTACTGTTATTTTTTAGTTATAGTCGAGTATTGCTGTAGAGATTACTAACTTGCACACAGAAGATCAGCAAACCAGAAACTTTGTGTCTGAATAGATACTCTTTTCCTCTAAACCCTGAATGTTTATAGGATTACTTTGCGTTTAAGCATTCTGCAAGGCACTTCCTGTGTCATGTAAAACAATTTTTGTGGGTTTTCATACATTTTATGTTTTTGTATATTAGGCTGTGTAACCAAATAACATTTTGTGGCCTGTGTTTTAAAGAGAAACCTGCATTTTGTGGATGAAGTATATAATTTACTGGTAACGGGTTGGCTGGTTTTTTTTGGCTGTTTTTTGGTATTGTTCTCAACTTCCAGGCATTGAGTTAATTTTGTCCTGTAAATGTTTTTAAAAAGTATACAGAAAAGGCTTCAGCGGCAGTTTCTCATTTTTCAGGTTTTGTTTGCTTTGCTAAATTTATTCAGTTCTGAAACAGAAAATTATTAGATCATTCTTGAAGATTAGGATTTTTTTTTGTGAATGGAACAGGCTTGTTCTGTGAGAATTGTAAAGGCTTCCCAAAATGATCCAGATTCTTTAAATGTCAGGAGTATATTCTGAGAACCTAGGTAGATCAATCTAAAGATACTTGGCTATGCTGGGGATAAAAAACCCCAAAACTTGTACTGTTATTTGATTGCTTACGCTTTTGGTAGGTGTTGTCCCTATTGCAGCAACAGCTCTGAGGCATCCTTTCATTCACATCTTCAAAAAAGGCTACTAGAATACTTTTAAATACAGAAAATCTGGTCAGAGGGAGTTAACATCAATTATACTATCAAATAAATGTGATACAAGTGCAGGCTTCAATTTTGCAACAGCAGGGAACCACAGCACATGTTTTCTAGTGACTTCAAATGCAAGAAGGACCCTTTGGTCACTTCCTTTATTGCTTGCTTCTCTGCTATGTCCCTAACTCAAGGCATAACTGAAAAACACTGTTTTTTGTTCAACAGTGCAGTAATTTCAGTATTATCTTGTATTGGCACAAACCAAGTGGAATTTCAGAAGATAAGCTTTTCTTTCTTTAAATGTGGAAAACCTGTTCCTTAAACAAATGCAACTTATTATATTTTACTATATTTTATTAAATTGTTTAATATTGGTACTGCCAGTTATGAGAACATGCTAAAAAAAGCCATTCTGACCTGTTGAGGCAGCTTGATCCATAAAAATAATGTATCCTTACTGCTTCCCTCTTTTACTGTTTTATATAACATCATTTTCATCTCTGTGGCATAGAATTTATTGAAGGTTGTGCTTTGATTCAGTTGCAATAAATTGCACTTGCAGTTGATTTTTATTTCTCTGCTGATAAGGAGAACAAAGCTATAGCTAAAAAATGACTTCCCCTCTTCTTGGTATATTTTACTGATGCCATTTGGAACTACCTAGAAACAGAGGCCAGACAAACTTAAGGGAATAAGAAGCGGTTATATTTAGTGAAGGGCCTCCACATAAAGCCAACACCCCCTCCCCTCCAGGGCTACCCCCAAAGTGGACAGCAGGTCACGGGTTTTCACTCTTTTAGAAGTTTGATTAATTTGCATATTGGGGGTTAATATTTCAATTACGGCTTCAAGTAATGAAGTCATTTACCCCAAGTTTGCTCTCCCCCTAACTCACTTTATTTTACATTTCTTGGGGCCTGAGAAAGTAAGGTGTCCTTGATTCCCACGCCTGGAGAAGAATTGTTTTGTCTGATCAAAATGGGAGAATGGTAGCCAACACTCTGTATGAGTTATACACTAAAGAATTGTAGGATTACAAATGTATGAAAAATATAACAACTAAAATCCTGAGGCATTATTCAACTGTGTGTCTTGAGCTGTGGAGCGTAGGTGCAGTTGTTACTTTTTGTACCTCACAGTTCTTCAGGTTTTGCTCAGTAATACATGTGATCTTTCTATCTATGGCAAGTTAAACTTCATGGTGCCTTGTGAAGCAAAGTATCCAGTTATGTGGTTTTTTGAAATGTAACATGCAAATTCAGCTTTTTATTTTTGTTTTCCTAGGGAAAAGGGTCTTCCAGAAATTAGGGAGTATTTTGGAAAAAAAAAAATAAAGTGCTGTTCATCAAATCTGCATGAGACTTTTTTTTCAAATCAGAGTATCTAGACTTTAATTACAGCTGAGATCCATTCTAACAGATCCTTTTATCTGGAAAGGTAACTTGGCTTTATGGATTTAAATTATGAGGATGGAGAGCAAAAAGATTGGAGCCAAAGTCCTCTTTCTTTGATGACTAAAACTTCAATAAGTGCCTGGGCCTGAAAAGTAAATAAAATGTAACTTATTATTTTTACAGTCTGCTAGAAATTGCCAATCAGATTTTATGCGGTGTCATTTTGTAAGGACAACTGGTGTAAATTGTAAAAAAAACCTTCTATTTTCCAGATTCATGGAGATTATTATGAAACACTGGTATAACTTAAATGGTTTCTAAGTAGAGCATGTTACATATGGTGAAGCATAAAGTATCCATGTTTGCAAAAACATTTGCAGACAGTATGTTATTAAGGTGTCAGATAATACTTTGTGGTGACACATCCAATGTATACTGTTGCTTTGTTGGTTGACTTCATTTGCATGAAGTTTCCATATTAAAATATTTTTCTTCTGACATTCTTCATTTAGAAGTAGATCTGGCAACAGATCTCTCTCAAGACACAAGGACAGACGCAGATCCCGAAGTCCTCTGAAAAAACGGTCTAGATCTACAGAAAGACGGAAATCAAGAAGTCGCTCTCGTTCTCGGTGAGTTCTGTTCCACAACATGGTACTGTTAGCTCAGAATACAGTTTTTGAAAAAAAACTTAACAAGCCTTTTAGGTTACCATGAAGGGTGGAGTCTCATCTATGGGACAGGAAGTAAATTTTAATACTGAGTACAGTGGTCTTGGCTAGGATAGTTAACTATCTTTCTTGTAGCTTGTAGGGTGCCTCCAGTGATTAAATTATCACGCTGAGGCACCTGAACTTTGATAGTCTCATCTACATTTGTACTAACATTGAAGCCTACTGAAAAGAGTAATTTTGTCAGACTACAACCCATAGTTAAGGAATATCCTGTGTACTTGTGAACCCACTAAAAAATGGTAGTGCTTGTTTGATGTGTATCTGAATTCAGACTGACCTTGATCCTGTGTTGTAAGAACGTATATAAAGTTTTTGTGCATCAACTTTTATTTTCATCTTTGACTTTTCTCATATGTCAAACAGCAGGAACAAATGCATGTGCCGGTTGTACAGCATATATGTGTTTCAGGATGTAGTATGTGTGTATTTTATTTAGTTTATTAGCTTTTATGTCTGGTCATCTAATTACTAAACTGTGACATTTTAACAAGATCATAGCATAATTTTTTTAGGGATGAAGTAGTGAATAAGCTCAAACCAAAAGTGCCTGTGAAAATAGCTTCAGGAATAGAAGTCTTGGTATGTTCTTGGTTTACTTTCTGTAATTCCCCTGATTTATTAAAAGGGAGATTTGTACTTAGTTTGTGCAGCTGCCTCTTGTTCTATGAGGTAAGTTTGTGGGAAAGAGAGGTGCAGATCTGTGGCCCTGTGTGGAAACAAAACTAGGCTGTGTAGCTGGCTGGGTTTTATTGGTGGATCCTTTTGATTCTCTGTTTCTGTTTTCTGGAGCTTCTTGAGGCATCTGCTCACTGGAATGGGAAAGTCCAGTGAAATCTCTGATAAATTAACTAGAAGACATTTCTTGGGAGGCTGTAAGGCTGGTATTGTGGGGACTGCATGCTGTTTCATCTTTGCGATATTACGTTCCATCTCTGAGAGTCCTGATGAAGTACTTAACAGAACCTGATGGGAATCAAAGTTGTCAGTCTGTAGAGCATGCAACAGATGCATGCTGTTTATTTGCAGTTGAGAAGGAGATACAGCCAAACACTTACTCAGTTTGAGGAAAGTTTGAGTGCTGAGGACCCTCCATGTGTGAAGGAGTCTCTTTTAGAATCTGTAAAAATCTAGAACAGATACCAATACCAAGTAACTTCTGTCAGTCTGGTTCTTCTTGACACAATGAGGCCTGCTAAACAATTTTTCCTCTTTCTCCTGTGTCTCTGTCTGAACAATTGTTCGTTCATTATGTGCCTCTGTACTAGAGGGAAGAGAAGGGAGTATTGCATTTTCAAATAGTCCTATACTAAAATGTAATTTTCCAACCAAATTTGTTAGATGATTAGTTTTTGTTTGACTTGATAACTTGAACATCAGATGGAATTTTCCTCACTGTCCTCTTTATGAACATGTATCGTACTTCTGTCCCAAAGTCCCTTTCTTTTCTTTTTACTGTATTAGCATTTTTCAGTAGTTCTCAAATTCCTAGTGACATTACAGATGGTTGAATTTAGTTTTGATCTTACATTTGCTTTTTAAGGAAATACGGTGACATTTTGTCCATGTTTTCTTGTTATTTCTATGTATTAAGTGGTGTTGGACTTCCAAGCAGTTAAAAGATATCTGTATGAGAGAAAACTGGAATACGAAGACTTCTGTCAGTCAGCTGTCATTATTCATTTGGCAGTGATTAATCTGAAGGCCATTTTATGTGGATACATTTTTAGTAAAGAGTGGATTTACAGATTGTAGAGTTTGTATCACTCCTGACAAAATGTAGAAAATTTATCTATGTATAATTATATAACTGTGAGGTGAAAAGACATATTCTCTCCAAACTTAGTAGTATCACTTGGAAGATAGTGCTTTGATTTGGTTTTGGCTTCCCCTCCTCCAGCTGGTTTCAAAATTTTTCCTAGCTGTATATAGCTGTTTATTTTGTAGCTATACATAGCTTTCCCTTATTGTAAACAGGGGTGAAAAATTAAAATATTGAAGCATTACTATTTTTCAACAGAGATGCTCACTTTATCTTGATGTATGTTAAAAATTAGTTGTAATTTTAATTGGAAAGTTCAAAGATTAATTAATGGGTTTGTGTTTGGCTTTTCACAGGGACAAGAAAAGAGACAAAGAAAAGATCAAAGAAAAAGAAAAGGCCAAAGAAAAAGAGAAAGACAGAGACCGAGACAAGGAGAAGGATAGGGATCGAGACAAAGACAGGGAAAGAGAGCGAGATAAAGAGAGAAACAGGGAGAAGGACAAGGAGAGAGATAAAGAGCGAAGCAAAGACAGAGAGAGAGCCCGAGACAAAGACAGGGACAAGGATAAAGATAGGGACAAGGAAAAGGAAAAAGATAAAGACAAGGAAGAGGTAGATCATAACAAAGAAAAAGAAGATACTGAGAAAGAAGGAGAGAAGGACAGAGAGAAGATTAAGGACAAGGAGGGAGATAAAGATAAAGGAGGGGACAAGGAAAAGGACAGAGACAAAGAAAAGGAAAAAGATGGGGATAAGG